>NC_136410.1:181203233-182538233 GCF_051521515.1 Lactuca serriola
ATACCGATTGCCAATACGCCCTATCGTAATATCTTTTAGCACCTCTGGAGATGCAGGAGTTTTTTACACAGCTGCAGGAGCTATTAGTTAAGGGATTCATTAGACCGAGTAGTTCCCCGTGGAGTGCACCAATTATGTTTGTGAAAAAGAAAGATGGTTCACACTAAATGTGTATTGATTATAGGGAGTTGAACAAGTTGATAGTGAAGAACTGTTATCCACTTCTGAGGATCTATGAATTATTTGACCAACTTCAGGGTGCCTCTTGGTTCTCCATAATTAATTTGCAATCAGGTTATCATCAGAATAGGGTCATAGACGAGGATGTGCAGAAGACGACCTTCAGGACTCGTTGTGCTCATTATGAGTTTGTGGTTATACCATTCAAGCTCATGGATCTCATGAACCGAGTATACATGCCGATGCTGGATCAGTCGGTGATTCTGTTTATCGATGATAATTTTGGTCTATTCTAAGACCAAGGAGCAGCATGAGGAGCACTTACCGAAGGTTTTGGAGACCTTGATGAGAGAGAGGCTTTATGCAAAATTCTTCAAATGCGGGTTCTTGTTGTGCGAGGTCCCAACTATGGTGATTTTTTAGCATGGCATGCTGTTAACCAAATAAGTCATCCTTTCAGACCCAATGAGCGGTCTTGAGTCATAAAAATGAGGTCTTGATGCTCTTTTCTTTCCCATGCATGCTCTAAAATGGTCTTTAGTTGTTAAGAAGTTATGTTTGTTGGTATTAAGCACTTAATGGGCATGCAAAGTCCTAAAGTTGGAAACTTTATGACTCTCGGTGGTATTTTTGCCTTGGATATGAAATTGGGACTTGAGAGCTTAATTCATTAAGATCTTATTGAGGAAAAAGGGTTTTGTGTGTACACCGTGCGTAACCCAGCATACGCTGCGCGTACGGGGTCAACCTCCCGACTCCGGTCAAAGCCTGAGTATGACCATCATAGGAGCTAAGTACGCCCCGCGTACTCAGCTGAGTGGACCGAGTTGACTCGTTGAATTTGACCTTTGATCAGAGTTTTGACCAAGTTAGACCTAGGGTTATTTTGGGTTGATTAATTAAGATTGGGTCCTTAGTTTTGGGTAGGTGATCGTTGATACGATTTTCAGGACCGAGATTTATATCAGCTTGTAGTCAGACTAAGAGGTGAGTTTTCCTCATTGTACTCGTGGGTCGAAGGCACCAATATCAGCCCACTAGATTATTTATCCTGGTTAGGATAGTGCTACGCTAGTATATGGATGATTAGTAGATCTGTATGATTATCTGTATTTGTTGGCTCTGTGTTTATGTTTATCTATTACATATGTCGACATATTGTGTTGGGTTGAAGTTGTACTGCTTTGTGCTATAGCCAACAAACCCGGGAGCATTCCAAATATGTACTGAGGGCCCGATTGACATGCCAGACTCATAATTAGGGCTCAAGGGTAATCTAGATATGTGATGAGGGCCCGATTCGCATGCCAGACTCATATTGTGGGCTAAGGGGTAATCCAGTATTTTTAGTCGTGGACCCAGTATATGCTGTTATATGTATGTGTGTGTTGCTACTTTGGGGGAACTCACTAAGCTTTGGCTTACAGTTTTTAGTTTATCGTTTCAGGTACTTCTGATGATCGTGGGAAGGACAAGGAATGATCGTAAACAACTTCTTATTTTATGTCACGGGGTCTTGGGAAAACTCTAATTTGAAATAATGCTTTTGAAACAATGACTCTTTTTGTAAATAATATTGAGTAATGGTTGATTTTTAAAATTTTAAATTTATTGTGACTTTTGGTGTAACGCCTGGTTCCTGCTATGTATTTTAAATCAAAATTAATTCACTTTTGTATGGAAACTCGACGAGTTGGAGGCCCCAAACTTGTCGAGTAGGAATGGAACTTGGATGCAGAATGTAAAGTCTACTCGACGAGTTAAGAGACTCATCTCAACAAGTAGGGCTGGCAGAGTGAAACCATGATTTCAGGGTTTTGCACCCTATTTAAACACCTTAACCTCCAAAGGTCGACCTCTTTTACATCCTCCAAGTCCCAAAAACCTAGCCATGAAACCCTAGTGCCTTGTGTGAGCTTGTGAGTCATTTTTAGAGAGAACTTGTGCATTTGAAGCTTGTGGAAGAAGAAGAAGCTTGAGGACTCAAGAAGAAGAGAGTAGATCCAAAAACTTCACTCCATTTGCAGCATTTTCGGGTAAGCAAGTCTCAAACTTGCTTAATGATTCCTTAGATCTCTTCATTTCACTTTTATGGGGTTTTTGGTCCAAGAATGTTAGCTTTTGGGAAATGGACATCCTAAGTAGGTATACTTCCAGATCTAGGACCTTGGAGGGTTGTCATGGCATAAAGGTGCAAACTTTATGGCCATTGGAGTGCCATGCAAGCTTTAGGATGACATTTTGGCCTTTTAAGCCCCAAAAGTACATGCATGGAGAGAAAGGCAGAGACTTTACGTCTTCAAATGGTGTCTAGGGTCTAGATCTCAGTTTGTATGCCCTAGTTTGAAGTATATATGGATTTTGGATCAAGATCTAGATCTTAAAGAATTAGGGTTTGAGCTAAACCCATTAAGGGAGGCTATTAATGGGCAAAGTTGGAAACTTTACCCTTAAAAGGACATTTTCAGTATGTAGATGAAGTGTGGAGCCTAGATCTGAAGGATAGGAGCTTAATCTATTAAGATGGCTTAACAGACTAAAGAACTCGTCGAGTCCATATAGGAACCCGACGAGTTGGGTCGAAATGTCCCGATTCTGTAAAAGGAAAAACTTGACGAGTTCAAGGATGACTCGACGAGTAGAATGGGAAAGTCTCGATTCTGTGGATAGGAGGAACACGACGAGTTGTGAAAGAACCAGACGATTTGGATCGCTGTTTCAGAGTTTTATGATTTATGGAACTCGAAGAGTTAATGGGTCAACTCGGCAAGTTGAGTCAACTCGTAACGTTGACTTTGACCAAAGGTTGACTTTGACCAGGGTGTTGACCTTGACTTTGACTTTGACCAGAGTTGACCCTTAAGGGGTTATGAGCATGAAAGGGCAACTAAAGGAAATCTTTATGTGTAGGAGTTTGAGTGGGGCAGATTTCAGAGCCGAGGAAAATTCAACTACTTCACAACATATAAGGTGAGTTACCTTCCAGTAGAAGTGGGTCAAAGACAACAATACCGGCCCACTAGTAGTTGATCATGTAACATCCATAAAATCATGCCAAGTTTAAACTTTTTTAAAACATTTCGAAACCATTAAACATTACAAAACTTGTTTTCAAAATCGTATAATATCAGAGTATCCCAAAAACAAATTCATAAATGTGAGCACCTATACGATCACGCCTTTGCCTTCCCGTGATCATCTAATGTACCTAAAACAAAAACTGAAACTGTAAGCCCAAAGCTTAGTGAGTTTCCCACAAAATACCCATACATACAACAATATACATATAATCACAAACAGCATACTATGGGTCCAATCAACCATCGGGTTGGAATACCCCAAGCCCTCAACCATCCAGTTAAAATGCCAACATACTATGCGTCCAATCATCCTCAGGATGGAATACCCCAAGCCCACAACCAACAGGTTGGAATGGCCACATACTATAAGTCCAATCATCTTCGGAATGGAATACTCATGGCCCACAACCATCGGGTTGGAATGCCCAGGTCTATTGGCTTTCACACAAAGCAGATTAGCCTCAACCACCAATCAAACATGTGCACATATAACAGATAATCACATAACAGTCTATAGATAGATAAACTGATCTAACGAATCATAGCAACATAATAACATCCTATCCACCAGGATACTGATCTAACAGATCATAATAGCATATACCATCCTATCTACCAGGATATTGATCTAACAAATCATACTAGCATTATATATCAGGATAACAATCAAAAGGGCCGGCCTGGGTGCATTCGACCCTTAAGTATAGTGAGGAAAACTCACCTTGAAAACGTCGAACTGAGGTAATAAGCTCAAACTCTCGAATCACAACCACGGACTCCACCACCTATATTCACCACAAAACCATTACATAAATTTCCAACTTACCAAAATACCCCCACAAGTCAAACCGAGCAACCCTTGGTCAAAGTCAAAGTCAACGGTCAAGGTCAACAATCCATGTTGACCCTACTTGTCGTGAGCAGCTCACTGACTCGTCGAGTCCTTCCAGAACTTGAGAAGCCTTGAAATCCCCAATTGACTCGTTTAGTTTCCAGACAACTCGCCGAGTCCCTGCGTGTCCAAAAGTCGAGAAAACCCTAACTGACTCGTCGATTCGTCTTGTTGACTCGTCGAGTTCATGCAGATACCCTCAAGGTTAATCTTCTTCGGACTTGTCGAGTTAACCATGAAACTCGTCGAGTCCCTTCAGTCCTTTCTCCATTCAGATGATTTAAATCCATCCCAAAGCTCCATATTATAGATCTAAGCTCCTAAGGCATACTTCTTACGTAAACTTGCAAACTTTATGTACATGCAAGGTGATAATGGCCCAAATCAAGCTAAAAAAGAGGTTCTAGGTAAGGGAAAGGCATTATCTTGCTAAAGACTGAAGCTTTACGATTATAAGGACCACGTAGAGCCTAGATCTGAAGTTGCAACTTTAGATTATGGTCCAACACTAGAAATGAAACACCAATCAAGCTAAAATGGCCATAATCTCAACTATAGAAAGATCTAGCTAGAAAGAGATCAAGGTAACGACTTGTTACCTTCAAATTATGCTAAACTGGAGTAGACTTCTGATCCACAACCGTTACTTCCCTCAAACTTCTTGATATTTAAGCTCCTTGCAACATGATCTTATTTCCAAGCTTATCAAGACACAAATATGGAGAGAAAACACGATTTAGAGTTTCTGAGCTCAAAGAGGGTTGTAAGGAAGGCTAATGACCCTTTAAATAGGTTGTAAAATCCTGGAAATTAGGGTTTCATCCTCCAGCTCCAACTCGTCAAGTCATATCCTCCGACTCATCGAGTTGGTCACTTAAGTTACGCGGCCAAATTAGTTCCTACTCGACGAGTCAGGGCATCCAACTCGTCGAGTCAATCCTTCAAAATGAAAACATAAGATTGTAAAGCTTATACCTGAGAGTCGAGGTGTTACAGATTATAGTTGAGATGATTGTCTTTGTGATAATTGTCTGGTATGCCATTATCAGTTATGCTTTATGTGCTAGTATGCTATGATATTATGTGATATTTGATGGAGGGTGTAACACCGTAAAAATTGAAACAATTTTTCACTTTTGAAAAATACATTTTTACTTAAACAATTCGTTCACAAAACGTTATAACATCAATTTTTCAAATCACAAATGTCTCCCAAGATCAAAATACATCCAATTCCCACATGTGTGTACGAATCAAGTCGGCGCCTTCCCGCGGTCATCACTGGTACCTGAAACACATAACACTGAACACTGTAAGCATAAGCTTAGTGAGTTTTCCCAAAATACCACAATAATCACATGATAGCCACTCGAGGCTGTAACTCTGTTGACCCTCTGGTCAATGTGTCTCAGTGGGGCCCTCCAGCCCCAACTCTCTGTGGGCCCTCTGGCCCTAACTCTAGGGACCCGAAAGTCCCAACTCTGTAACTCTGAATCATGCATATCACATATCACAATAAATCACAACACATAACAACATGCAATCACACTGGCATATAACTCTATAATACTCTGTCTCTTAACTCTGTTACCACACTAGGTAAAGTATAGTGAGAAGACTCACCTCGGGTGTCTCGGTAAATATCTGTCTCGGAATAAATGTGATCTAGCCTCCGCCTAATCATACAAAGTAACACACCCATAAATACAACAGAACTCGACCCTAAAGGTCAACAAGGTCAAATGTCAACTTTGACCGGACTCGGCGAGTGCACTAGGGCGACTCGGCGAGTCTATACGTGTCCACTGATTCCCTTGGATCCTTTCCTGACACGTCGAGTGCTTCCCTAACTCGACGAGTTCCACCTGGCATGAATCGCGGGGCCACCACGACTCAACTCGCCGAGTCTTAAGAACAACTCGGCGAGTTCCGGCTTGACTCAGCCCCCCCTGACTCTCCCTGACTCACCGAGTCGACCCCTCAACTCGGCAAGACCACTCGCTGAGTGGTTACGGGCAAACTTCATGCTACTCGCCGAGTCTGTTCTTTAGACTCGGCGAGTCCATGCCATGCATAAACTCAAACTCACTTTTGAGGTCAGATCTGTTCCATACAATCATAGATCTGGCCTCCCCAGGCATGATAATCACGTAAAGTCCAAACCTTGGTGCTCAAACAACAACTATTTGCTCATAAATGATGTTTTAGCCCCATATCTCATAACTCTAGGCCAATACTCTCATGAACCCTCATAAAGCTTAAGGAATAAAGCTTCTCTAGAACTATATGGATCTCATCTCAAGCCTCATCACAAATAGGGACGAAATGGACATCAAATCTAACCAACAAAGGGGTCAAGAAACCCTAAACCCCCATGTTCATCATAACAACAGAAAAAGGGAGCCAAATATACCTCCAAGATGATGTTCTGAACTCCAAAATCGAAAGATGTCCACCTCCCTTGCCTTCTCTTAGCTAGAATCTCTTTTGCCTTGCCAAACAAAGCTTCAAGGGTCAACACTGGCCTCTTCTCTCTCCCAAAATGCTCAAATCTCTTTAGGGTTTCTCTCTAGGGGTTGGTGGCCGCAAATGACGGCCATAAGCCCCTTTAAATAGGTCTCAAACCCTGTAAATTAGGGTTTCATTAAACAGCGTGGACTCGCCTAGTCCACTTTTGGACTCGCCGAGTCCAGACGCGAACCTGCGCCCAAAACCGCGATCCTACTCGGCGAGTTTGGACTCCAACTTTCCGAGTCTCCTCACAAATCACCCAAAATAAAAGGATAAAATAATACCTGGAATCCGGGATGTTACAATTCTCCCCCACTAGAATTAGACTTCGCCCTCGAAGTCTCGCTCTGCAAATAACTTCGGATGTTGCTCACGCATCTCACTCTCCGGCTCCCAAGTCATCTCAGACCCCTTCCGATGTTGCCACTGAACCAAAATCAAAGGTACCTCCTAGCTTCTCAAAACCTTGATTTTCCGACCTTTGACTGCCACTGGTCTCTTTGCATAATTCAGGCTCGCATCCACCTGAATATCCTCTAATGGTACCACTGCCGACTCATCGGCTATACACTTCCGCAATTGCGACACGTGGAAAGTGTTGTGAATCTGACCCAACTCTGCTGGCAACTCCAAACGATAGGCTACCCTATCTACCCTCGCGACTACCCTGAATGGACCAATATATCGGGGCCCCAACTTGCCCCTCTTCCTGAATCGAATCACTCCTTTCCAAGGAGAGACCTTCAGGAGCACAAAGTCGCCGACCTGAAACTCAAGCTCGGAACGACGTCTGTCCACATAACTCTTCTCACGACTCTGAGCGGTCAACAACCTCTGTCTGACCTGTTGGATCTGCTCTATCGTCTGAAGCACGATCTCGGTACTGCCCATAACACGCTGCCCGACCTCTCCCCAGCAAATGGGAGTCCGACACCTCCTCCCATACAACAGCTCAAAGGGTGGCATACCAATGCTCGAATGTTGGCTGTTGTTGTAGGAAAACTCTTCCAAGGGTAAATACGTGTCCCAACTCCCCCCAAAATCTAGCACACATGCCCGGAGCATGTCCTCGAGCGTCTGAATCGTCCGCTCACTCTGTCCGTCAGTCTGGGGGTGATATGCGGTACTAAAATGCAGCCTAGTACCCAACTCCTCGTGAAACTTCTTCCATAATCTGGAAGTGAAACGCACATCTCGGTCTAAGACAATCGAGATCGGCACTCTAGGCCGTGATACCACTTCCCTCACGTGCACCTCTGCTAACTTCTCTGCGGAAGAGTTCTCGCTGATAGCAAGGAAGTGGGCGCTCTTCGTCAACCTGTCCACAATCACCCAAATTGCATCAACTCCCCTAGCAGTCCTTGGCAACTTGGTGATAAAATCCATGGTAATCTGCTCCCATTTCCATTCGGGAACCTCCAACGGCTGCAACTTACCATGCGGTCTCTGCTGCTCGGCCTTAACCCTACGGCAGGTTAAGCACCTCTCAACAAACCACGCGACATCCTTCTTCATACAGGGCCACCAATACTCTCTTCTCAGGTCTTAATACATCTTAGTGGCCCCAGGATAGATTGAGAATTTCGACTGATGAGCCTCTCCCATCAAAATGGTACGCGTCCCTCCCACAAACGGTACCCAGATACGCCCCTGGAATGTCATAAGCCCCCGACCATTGGTAACGAACTCCGAAACCAACCCAACAACTCACTCTTTCTTCTGCATCTCAGGCTGCACAGCCTCAACCTGTGCCCCACGAATGGCGTCCAATACTGGAGCTATCGCAGTCAATCTCAAACATGCATCTCGCAACGGGGTGCTCTCCGCCCTGCGGCTCAGTGCATCGGCTACAACATTAGCCTTGCCCGAGTGGTACAGGATCTCACAATCATAATCCTTGACCACATCCAACCACCTCCTTTGTCGCATGTTTAGGTTGGACTGATCCATCAAATACTTCAGGCTCTTGTGGTCCGTGTATATCGTACACCGAACCCCGTACAGATAGTGACGCCAAATCTTGAGGGCGAACACCATTGCCCCCAACTCTAGATCATGGGTGGGATACCTCGACTCATGAGGCTTCAGCTGCCTCGATGCGTATGCTATCACATGCCCTCTCTGCATCAGCACCGCTCCCAATCCCAAGATCGATGCATCACAATACACCACAAAGTCCTCCATCCCCTCTGGGAGGGCTAACACTGGGGCTTCACATAGCCTCTGGCGAACCGTCTCAAAAGAGGTCTGCTGCTCTGGTCCCCATGAAAAAGCGACACCCTTCCGGGTTAATCTGGTGAGTGGCACAGCAATCTTGGAGAAATCTCTAATAAATCTCCGATAGTAGCCTGCCAACCCCAAGAAACTCCTGATCTCGGACGGTGACCTCGGCACCTCCCAACTCATCACTGCCTCGACTTTGGCCGGGTCGACCAAAATCCCCTTATGGTTAACGAGGTGCCCTAGGAACTGGACCTCTCGCAACCAGAAATCACACTTGGAGAATTTGGCATAAAACCTCTCCGATCTCAGAAATCCGAGGATCTCCCTCAAATGCTCCTCATGCTGCTCTCGGGACCTCGAATACACCAAAATATCGTTGATGAACACGATCACCGACCGATCCAACATCGGCCTGCACACTCTGTTCATGAGATCCATGAACACTCTCGGGGCATTGGTGAGTCCGAAAGGCATCACCACAAACTCATAATGCCCATAACGAGTCCTGAACGCTGTCTTCTGGATGTCCTCATCTCGCACCCTTACCTGATGATACGCCGACCTCAAATCGATCTTGGAGAACCAAGATGCTCCCTGCAACTGATCGAACAAATCATCGATCCTCGGCAACGGGTAACGGTTCTTGACCGTCAGCTTGTTCAACTCCCGGTAATCAATGCACATCCGGTGTGAACCATCATTCTTCTTGACAAAAAGGATAGGCGCTCCCCACGGCGAGCTACTCGGCCAAATAAACCCCTTCCCCAACAGCTCCTGAAGCTGCGAGGATAACTCTTGCATCTCTGGAGGTGCAATGCGATAGGGCACCTTGGCGATAGGCGCGGCCCCCGGAACCAAATCGATACTGAACTCCACGTGCCTCACGGTGTGACAACCCGATATTTCAACTCTTTGTAATGACCTAAAAAGTCAAGTATTGTAACCACTTTTCAGTTAAACCATGATCGTACGTAAAAAGAACGCCCAAATCCGACTTCGTATATTGAAGTTATGATTTTTCCAAGTTCGGTTTAGCAACAGTCAACTAAAAACTCGAATCGGAGATCGAGCGACTTTTGGCCGGAATGAACTAAACGAGAATCGAAGGTATCGACAATGGTATTTCAGCGGTGAAAAGTCTGGCAAAAACCAACGTCAGATAAAGAAGTTATGAATTTTTAAAGAAATTCCTTAATCACGACATTTTATAAATAAATAATAAAAATAATTTTGGAATTTGCCAACGAAGTCTAAACGAAAGTTGTAGAGCGTAGTCTCACCTACGCGTGGATATAAAGACCATCGAAAACGGAGTTCGTATGAAGAAGATATGAATTTTTGAAGTTTATTAAATAAATTATATATAAATATAAATCAAAAATCCGGTAATATCCGAAGGAGGAGTCAGCGTCCTCATCCGAGTTACGCGCCGCGTAACCTCGTACGCCCCGCGTCTCCGTCTGTCCACGTCGCCCCTATACGAACCTACTCGATCCATCCCATCCGAAGCGAAGCAGTCGAGGACTCGGTCACGGGTGACGCACGAGTACGCCCTGCGTACGAGCGTACGCCCCGCGTACCGAGGCTTCTCAGACCACTATAAATAGAGATGCGAGGGTTCCGGGAAATTCACCCCATTTCTCTCATTTCTCTCACGATATTGCCTCGATTTCCGTGCCCGCACTACCCCGAAGCTCTGGTCTTTTTGCTCAAGTCCCGAAGGTCGATTTTACTCCCGAGATTCCCGAGAATCCCGAGAAGAATCCGTTTCCCGAGACGAAACTCTGCCCGGTTTTCCATCTCGCTATCTTCAAACTTTCAAGTGAGTTCATACCCCTTTATTAACCCTTTTTAATTATTCTAAATGCTTTTATATGCTTTCTAGGGGGGGGGGGAATACAAGTAAAACCCACGACTACTATCGGGTGTTATATATAAAGACTATTATACACTTTTATTAAGTAGAATCATATGTGATTTATAAACTTTATAGGGAACTCTCGTATACAAAATATATTACAATAGAATCCTATCTTTAAAAATATAAATTGTTGTAATGCATGTATAAACTAAACATTTCTTAGATTATATGTATACATGTCTATCTTAGGCTCTACAAAAATCTATACTTTCATAAACAAGTGATTCCTTTTCTAGGTATTTCTAAACAAACGAGACACAATTTTAGAAAACTATAATAGGTATAGTTTTACGAGGATATTGCTAACTTTTACATACTAGAGACACGATTTTCAAGAAATCACTTTCATGTACAAGAACAAACGAACATTTTTAACATGTAAATCTGTTTTTATACCACGGTTTGTGAGACATTAACTTCACATACGTTCGAGTACACATTTCAAGTCCTGTATTATATACCAGAATCCCTTGGAGGGGGAGCATGGTGTTTGTGTATAGATCTATACGGGCTTGACAACCCGCGCCCTGACTGTTAGCTACAATCCACCATTTGGGGTGACAAACGTCATAACATTCCAACGCCTGAAGAACGTTGTGTATAGGCATTCCGAGTCAATAGTATGGTTATAAAACTCACATGAGGTATTAAAAATGCATTGATTTACAAGGTTTTCAAACACATTGGTTATTTTACATTTACATACATTTTAGAAACAAACATTGGTCTTGAGAGAAGGCTACTTTTATACTAGTAGAAAATATAGGATTTTCTAAACACAAACAAACAAGGACAAAACATTTCATTTCATACAAACATTGCCATTTAAATACTTATGAAACTCACCAGCTTAAATGCTGATCTACTCTTTCAAAATTACTTGTATGTCCCAGGGAATCAGTAATTTCAGGTATCATTATGCTTTTGATGAAGGGATGCTGCGGCGCCAGTTTAATCTCATATTTTGACATCATATTGTAATTGGTTTTGAACATGTAACTTTTGGACAAATGTAAACTTTCAATTATATATATGATGGTTGTATTGCTTTCTTTACTATGTATTCATTTGTTACGTTACCACATGAAGTCATCCGCCCCCGAACGTTTCCGCCGTTCAGGTTTGGGGGTGTGACACACGGGAGGCACACCCGACAACTCCTCTGGAAATACATCCGGGAACTCACATACTATCGGAACCTCCTCAACTGACCTCGGTCTCCCTGAATGAACCTGCGTATCCATCACATACGCCTCAAAGCCCTTACAGCCCTGCTGTAGACACTGCCTCACCCTAGCGGCCAAACAAAACGCTGACCCAGAACGTGTACCCTTGCTGTACACCGTAAGAAATCCCCCACTAGGGTCGCGTATGGTCACCAGCTGTCGCTCGGAGTCGATAACCGCACTGAATCTGCTCAACCGTTCCATGCCTACAATGACACAGACATCACCCATCGCAATAGGAACCAAATCAATCGGGAACTCAACACCGAAAATCTCAAATAAGCACCCACGGATCACCTCCGTGGCATATATCACTCTCTCGTCAGCTATGGAAACTCTCAGAGGCCGACTCAACGCCTCATGACTAACAATGATATGCTGACTAAAAGCCAGAGATACAAAAGACCGACTCGCACCCGAGTCAAATAACACCAAGGCAGGTACAGAATTCACAAGAAAAGTACCTACGCATAACATAATATAAGCACAATATCTCAATATCAAAATAAATACACGAAAGAATACATACCAGCCACGACATCGGGCGTTGCGCGGACCTCCTCCGCAGTCCACTGAAAGGCTCTCCCTCGTACCCTCGGCGCCTCGGCCTTCACTGGCCGACTCTCAGTAGCTCTGATGGCGGCAGGGGCCGACACTCTGCCTTCCGGTGTCCGGTCTGGTTGCAGTGAAAACATACTGCAAACCCCTTGGGGTAGTCCTTGGCCATATGCCCCTCCTTGCCACATTTGTAGCAAGACCCATCTCTGCACACTCCGTTGTGGCTCTTGTCGCACTTGCCACAAGTGCGGCTCCTCTGGCTCCCTGATCTCGAATCGGCGGGCTTGGCCCCCTTGGCTACTGGCTGAGACTGCACCGGTTGTCGATCCCTCCCCTGAGACTCAGCCTCCTCCCTAGCCTGAGTTTCCAGCTCTATCTCCCTCTTCCGGGCATTTGCCTGAAGCTCGGCAAATGTCCGATACGTCGAGTTCGCCACAAACTCACGTATGTCCCTCCTCAGAATGCTCAAATATCGACTCATATGTGCCTGCTCGGAGGACACGTGCTCTGGGCAGAACATCGCCCGCTCATGAAACATCCTCGTGATCACAGTAACAGACTCAGTATCCTTCTTGAGGGTCAGAAACTCCTGGGCCAAACGCTCCCTCTCCACTTGGGGAACGTACTCATCTCGGAACATAGCAGTGAACCTATCCCAGGTCACTGCTGCAAGCTCAGCAGGCATATAGTGCGCTGTCACAAATTTCCACCAGTCCTTCACCCCCAAGCGAAGCTGGTTCAGCGCGAACCGGACTCTCAAATGCTCGGGAGACAAGCAAGTGAAGAAACACCCCTCTATGTCTGAAATCCATCTCATCGCTGCAATCGGGTCCTGGGTCCCATCAAACTCCGGTGGTTTCGTGTTGCTGAACTCTCAGAACAGCAACGCATCACCACCCTGCGGCCTCGTCGCAGCTATGGCTGCAGTGGCTGCAGCAACAGAAGCCTCAGAAAGAGCAGCGTACTTCTCATCGAATGTCTCTATCAACGTGGTCTTGATAGACCCGAACATCTCTGGTATCTATGCCCTGATGGCCGCAGCCACCTCCTCCTGGATGATCCTACGGATCTCCTCATCCCTCGTGTCACTGGTCCCTGATGTCTGGCGAGTCCCAACCATGATCTCTCTCTAAAATACAACATAAGAATAATATCAAGGACTCGCTCGAGTATACTCACACTCGAGTACTCCATCCTACTTGTTCCCTGGTACTCCAACGATTCTTACTTGGACTGTGCACTGACCCGGTGTCTTCAGTAGTACGGACCCAATACTACCGTCCACACCGCATCAGCATCCACCCCAAGTCCTCCTCCCAGAGTCCCAAGTCCCAAACACATATACTCTCTTTAATCATATGATACTCGCAACAGATCTCTCAAAATCTCCTCACTGCTACCTAACCACTCTGAAATATTCATAGCAGCAAGACTCCTAGACTCAGGCATCACATATCAGGCCACTCTAGTCCTAATAAGAATACCTAGTCTACTCTAGCATGCATGTCATAGCTCATCAGATAACATATCACATCATATATTATAACACTTATAATGATGGTATTTCGGGAAATCACCGTTCGGGCGCTGGCTGTTCGTACACACGACTCTACTTTGTTTATCTCGCAAGTTCTTCTTTTGAAAACTTGTTTTATTATCAAAATTTTTCTCAAATCCTCGGTTTGAGTTTAGATACGCCCAAAGGTGCACCCGAATCCCTCAACCCTAGGCTCTGATACCAACTTGTAACACCGTAAAAATTAAAACAATTTTTCACTTTTGAAAAATACATTTTTACTTAAACAATTCGTTCACAAAACGTTATAACATCAGGTTTTCAAATCACAAATGTCTCCCAAGATCAAAATACATCCAATTCCCACATGTGTGTACGAATCAAGCCGGCGCCTTCCCGCGGTCATCACTGGTACCTGAAACACATAACACTGAACACTGTAAGCATAAGCTTAGTGAGTTTTCCCAAAATACCACAATAATCACATGATAGCCACTCGAGGCTATAACTCTGTTGACCCTCTGGTTAATGTGTCTCAGTGGGGCCCTCCAGCCCCAACTCTCTGTGGACCCTCTGGCCCTAACTCTAAGGACCCGAAATTCCCAACTCTGTAACTCTGAATCATGCATATCACATATCACAATAAATCACAACACATAACAACATGCAATCACACTGGCATATAACTCTATAATACTCTGTCTCTTAACTCTGTTACCACACTAGGTAAAGTATAGTGAGAAGACTCACCTCGGGTGTCTCGGTAAATATCTGTCTCGGAATAAATGTGATCTAGCCTCCGCCTAATCATACAAAGTAACACACCCATAAATTCAAGTGAACTCAACCCTAAAGGTCAACAAGGTCAACGGTCAACTTTGACCGGACTCGGCGAGTGCACTAGGGCGACTCGGCGAGTCTATATGTGTCCACTGATTCCCTTGGATCCTCTCCTGACACGTCGAGTGCTTCCCTAACTCGACGAGTTCCACCTGGCATGAATCGCGGGGCCACCACGACTCAACTCGCCGAGTCTCAAGAACAACTCGGCGAGTTCCAGCTTGACTCAGCCCCCCCCCCCTTGACTCTCCCTGACTCACCGAGTCGACCCCTCAACTCGGCAAGACCACTCGTTGAGTGGTTACAGGCAAACTTCATGCTACTCCCGAGTCTGTTCTTCAGACTCGGCGAGTCCATGCCTGCATAAAATCAAACTCACTTCTGAGGTCAGATCTGTTCCATACAATCATAGATCTTGCCTCCCCAGGCATGATAATCACGTAAAGTCCAAACCTTGGTGCTCAAACAACAACTATTTGCTCATAAATGATGTTTTAGCCCCATATCTCATAACTCTAGGCCAATACTCTCATGAACCCTCATAAAGCTTAAGGAATAAAGCTTCTCTGGACCTCTATGGATCTCATCTCAAACCTTATCACAAATAGGGACGGAATGGACATCAAATCTAACCAACAAAGGGGTCAAGAAACCCTAAACCCCCATGTTCATCATAACAACAAAAAAAGGGAGCCAAATATACCTCCAAGATGATGCTCTGAGCTCCAAAATCGAAAGATGTCCACCTTCCTTTCCTTCTCTTAGCTAGAATCTCCTTTACCTTGCCAAACAAAGCTTCAAGGGTCAACAATGGCCTCTTCTCTCTCCCAAAATGCTCAAATCTCTTTAGGGTTTCTCTCTAGGGGTTGGTGGCCGCAATTGATAGCCATAAGCCCCTTTAAATAGGTCTCAAACCCTGGAAATTAGGGTTTCATTAAACAGCGTGGACTCGCCGAGTCCAGACGCGAAACCGTGCCTAAAACCGCGATCCTACTTGGCGAGTTTGGACTCCAACTCGCCGAGTCTCCTCACAAATCACCCAAAATAAAATGATAAAATAATACCTGGGAATCCGAGATGTTACAGATGGGTAGGATAGTCCTCAGTTACTATTTGAAAGAGACCGAAGGGGTAGGCCAGCACCCAGATATGTTAGGCGGTTACCGGTTGGAAGAGAACGAAGGGGTAGGCCAGCACTCAGATATGCTATGCAGTAGGAGAATTATATGTATCTGCTAGGATATTATGTGGTAGTGGTAGGGGTGAAATAGTCATCGGATACCGGTTGAAAGACACCGAAGGGATGGGCCAGCACCCAGATATGCTAGACGGTTACAGGTTGAAAGAGACCGAAGGGGTAGGCCAGCACTCAAATATGCTAGACGGTTACCGATTAAAAGAGACCGAAGGGGTAGGCCAACACCCAGATATGCTAGGAAATATCTTATTGTATGGTATGTGGTATGATGGGGGAACTCACTAAGCTTTGTGCTTACGGTTTTCAGTTTTGGTTTCATGTACTTCCTCTTCAAAGGGAAAGGAGTCAACATGATCACAGCGCATCACACAACATTTTCCGCACTGGAGATCTTTGGGATTGTTACTCTGATATTGCTTTATCATGACCTATTTTGACTATTGATACTTTGGATTTGATATGCGTTGATAATATGGTTGTTTTCAGACAAATGGTTTTATAATTGTTTATTTAAAAATGAAATTTTTTGGTTGTAATTTTTGGGATGTTACATTTGGAGTGTTACACCAGGTTTCCTAACCCGACCCATTCAGTTTCTTTGTATCACAGGTTGCGATACGAATGTACAACTCACTGAGAGATTCGAAGAGTTTAGACCAGTAGTACAACAAGTTAATATAAGACATGTAATGTTTATGTTTATGTTTTATATCAGTTATAACATCAAAAGTTTAAATAATCAATGAAAAACATTTATTCGGAAATAACTTTTACGGGACAAATTCCGTTATATAAAGAATATTATGTTTTAAAATAAACATAAATAAAAAGTTCTTTTCTAACCATTAAAATTAGGGATGTCACATATTTAATGACATTTTATTTGTGAATTAGAAATTTATAACGGTTATATAATATTTTCAATCTTTTTTTTATAACTATGACATATTAACTTTTTCGTATTTTACATTTATAAAATAAAGATCTGATATACTTTTATATCTATTAACATTTGTTTGTGGCATTAATCGTCATTAAATTTGACGTTTGTTTAAAAGATGTCTAATTAAATGGAAGTGATTTTATTGAACATTTTAAATAGATAATAGTCGGTTAGGTAAAATTAAAGAAAAATCTATTGAAGGAGACTAACCACTAGAGTGGTGATCTAATTATAGATTAAAGTTAATAAAAGAGGATAATAATTTTAATTGATAGTATATGTTAACTATTGTATATGCACTAATAAACTTATTATTACTTTTACTATTGATCATTCAATATGTTCAATATACTTTCATGTTTATTATTTTTATTCTTCTCGTCTTGTAATCATATTTCTTTATACCCCTTAGTTATATTTTAGGTTTAAATATTTTTGTATTTTATTGATTATTTCTATCAAATATTTTTATGCCATTTTAACTATAAAATATAAATTTATAACGATTATATAATATTTTTCATATTTTTATAACTACGGCATAATAATATTATTATTATTATTATTATTATTTTCGTATTTTAAGTTTATAAAATAAAAATCCAATATATTTTTATATATTTTTTCATTTGTTGTGTAGCATGTTTATAAAATATGATGTGTTTTTTTTTAATAACTAAATAAATTGAGGGTGTTTATATACCATTTTAAATTGATGATGATAGATTAGATAAAATTAAATAAAAAAAATATTAGACAAGGTTAACTATTAAAGATGTTTTTAATTACAGATTAAAATTAACTGAATGATATAACAATTATAATAATTAGGGAAATCTACGAAAAAGTTCCAATATTTTAGATCAGATTACGATTTAGTCGCAAATTAAATTTTGTTTACAAAAAAAGAACAGATTACCGGCTAAAACTTCGGATTAACCTTTCGTGGCCGGTTTCACAGATTTAGCCGGTATCTCGTCTTTTTTCGTTAATTAATCCAAATTTTGAGGCTTTTTCAATAATTAATCAAAATTTTAGGGCTTTTTCATTATTTATTACCAATAAACAAAAATATTTGGACTTTTCTGAAGATTACCTTTAAACTAATATATATTATATGATCTAATTTAATATGTACTATTCCATGTCTTCTTTCTTATGCTCTTCTAGGCTCACTGTGTGTTTTTATCAGTGTCGTCAAACCCAACAACAAAAATCTCACTCACAAGCCTCGTTAACTCCATCGATTTTCCAAAATTATCCATTCACAACTCTATGATCATCTTTCAATCTCCAAATAAAGAATGGAGAAAATCTTTGTTGATTACGTGGATGTCCCTATTACCTAACCATGACTTAAACTGTGGTTCCAACACTTGGATGTTCCTATTACCTAACCATGACTTGAATCCTATTTCGAACCCATACACTATTCTCATTGTCCATAGTGTTGTTCACAACAAAATATGAATCCCACATGGTTTAACCACTGATACCTTGGCTCAAGTCGTACATGACCCTTGTTTCCTTACAATATGGCTTGAAAACCATGAAGAATGAACCATTAAGCTTAAAAAACTCAACATAGGTAAAAAAATCAACTCGATATTATCTACCGAAAACCATGAAGAATGTTAACTCTAATTGTAAAAAAAATGTCAACAAGCTATCCATCATAAACTATTAAAATATTAATTTGGTATACCTATGAGCTACGGTTCCAACACTCGGATGTTCCTATTACCTAACCATGACTCGAACCTTATTTCGAACCCATACACTAATGGCATTGTCCATAGTTTTGTTAACAACAAAATACGAATCCCACATGGTTTAACCACTGATACCTTGGCTCAAGTCTTACTTGACCCTTGTTTCCTTACAATAGGTGTAACATTCTGAATCCCAGTTATAATATTTAATTAATTTATAATCTTGTTGTCTGATCAACTTGAAGAGTTGGAGGCCCCAAATCGCCGAGTAGAGAGTGTTAATGGTCGCGTAATTTCTAGAGTCTACTCGACGAGTTAGAGGACCCCAACTCGACGAGTAGGAGCTGAGTATGAAAACCCTAATTTTCAGGGTTTGTGTCCTATTTAAAGGACCTTAAGCCTTCATTTCCGCTCCCGTTATCATCTTAACACTCTGAGAGAAACCCTAATTGAGCTATATGCCTGTAGGAGAGAAAGAGGGGCTAATATTACATATTGTAGTGCATTTTTTGGAAGAATATTGAGGAGAAAAAGGATTGGGACGAGAAGGAGATCTTGGATCCATCAATAAGATTGTGTTCCGATCTTTATCAAAAAGTTCATCATTTATTCGTTTTTGTCTTGCCAAAAACTAATGCATTCTTGAAGCCCCAAATAGACTAAAATGTAATAATGACAATTGGTGTGATATTACAATAATTGTCATTAGTATGTTTTAGTCTATTTGGGGCTTCCAAAATGCTTTACTTTTTGACAAAAAAAAAACAATAAATGATGAACCATGTGGGATTCATCTTATGTTGGCGCTTCTATAATGTTGTAAGGAAACAAGGGTCAAGTAAGATGTAACACCCGTAGATCCGGGCTAGTCAATTTAGAAACGATAAACATCAAAAATGACATTTTGATGGAAGATTATTTAGAAGGATTAATCTTAACTAATTTATAGTATATGTTACAAAGATTCCGTACATATAAAGAACGCCGAAATCCGAGTTATAACGAAGAAGTTATGACCTGTCGAAGTTTCGCGAAAGAACCGACACGACACAGCGCGACGTAAATAGTGAATTTGCGTTAGAGCGATATTTGGCCTTATAAATTTAAATGAAAGTCGTAGAATACGTTAAACCGCGAGCGTGCATAAAAAGAACGTCTAAATCTGACTTCCTATGAGGAAGTTATGATTTTTCGAAGTTTCGGCTTAGCAGTGTACAGCCCAAAGTTCGAATATGAGATCGAGCGATATTAAGCCGAAATAATATAAATGAGAATTAAAGATCTCATCGATAGTAGTGCAACGACGGAAAGACAGACGAAAACGGACGTCAGACGAAGGAGTTATGAGTTTATAACGGAGTTTTCCTGTCCCGGCCTACTAAAAATAATATAAAAATAATATAATATAAATAAAGTCAAAATTAGCCGACGGAGTCTAAATGAAAGTTGTAGATCTTGTTTTTACCTACGCGTCGATATAAAGAACATCGAAAACGGAGTTCGTATGCGTAAGTTATGAATTTATGAAGATCGGGGTGCGAACCCCAAAGTTGTGTCAATGGCCGCGACGTGGAAATAGTGCCCACGATGTGGAATGTTTTCTGGAGTCTGCTAGACCCAACTTGCGATGACGCATGCAGTGACGACCAATCCCACGACGTGGAAACAGTGCCCACGATGTGGCAAATGAGAAATTTTCCCTATAAATAGAAATCAAGGGCCAACCGAGTTTGGTTGCTCATTCTCTCATCTCTCACCCGTATTGCATCGATTTACGTACAAAGAAATACCCCCGAAGCCCGGATATCATCCCAAGACCCGAAGTGGGTCCCGACGCTCTGAAGATCCCGAGAAGAAAAGAGTTTCCGAGCCGAAGCTTTGTCCGCGAGAAACCCGGTGTGTGAAGATATCCCGTTTTCACCAAAGAGTTACTACTCTTAGAGTTGTAGTGCTGTCTGACCATCTTCTGATCAAGTGAGTGTATAGTCTCTTTCACAAACACGATTTTAATACGAGTATTGTTTGAATGTATTAAGTATATGTTTTGTGTGAGTGTGTGGTTACTTGTCACACCCCCGAACCAGACGGCGGAAACGTCTGAGGGCTCTTGTGACTTAAATTGAATACCATCAAAATGAATATACATGAATCATAAAATAAATCATCACCAAGCATCGAAATGATACAACTGATATTGTTTACATCCAGTACATTGTTTTAAACATTACAATTTTATAACATAAACTGTCTGATAGATATCATAAGCAAAACACCCTGACATTACTTGGTACTTATTCTCCGGTTTACCTGTTACCTGAGAATACAAGTTAATTTTGAAAAACGTCAACATATGAAATGTTGGTGAGTTCATAATCAATGTTGTGGTAAAATGATTTGGTGTAGTTTGTAAAAACCCAGAAAATCCGATATTTTATGAAAAGATCATTGTTTATAAAAAGTGTGAAGATCCGTAAATATATGCTTGTTGATTTTCAAAACATGTATAATTGTTGAACTTCTGTAATGATCACACAAGTGAAAATGTTGAACTTCCCAGGAAAACCCGATGTTTTCCCATTACATAAAACACAGTGAATTCCCAATTTGTTATACCGTCACGACGATTGATTATTGATTTCTCGAGTGGCTTTGGATTAATTAGGGTTTGTGAGTCGTTATAATCATGCATTTGGAAATGTCTAGTTTATAACTACAGGTTCCGAACGATCCTTAGAGGCGTCACCCGTCACTACTCACTTAATCCAACAACCATGATTACTTTTGATTAACGCCCTGAATCTGTTTACCTTGATTACTCATAAGCCTAACAAACGAGGAAAAAGGGGAGTACGAAGTCCCGTTATATTCGGCCAAGAAATGGAGAGAGCTTCTTGAGAGAATTTTTGAGTGAAGTGTGGGTGTGTGTTTGTTTGGATTCGGTCGAGAGGAAGAAAGGGAGAAGAAGAGAGAGAGTGATGGGATTGTTGCATGGAAGTATGAGAGCTTGCATAGAAGTCCATTAGGTAAAAATGAGTTGGCACCACAAAGTCAACTCTTCCTTTCTTTGTGGACTTGGGCCGAAAATGGAGAGGGAAAGAGGAGATTTTTTGGCTTTGAATAATTAAACCCATTTTATGGTTAAGTTAGGTGATTTTTGGCCCAAATAAATATAAATATGATTTTTATGACCTATTAGGGCTAAATTAGGTTAGTTATGGCCCAATAAGGTCCATTTAGGTATTTTATTTCATTCTAGGCCCAATATGGCCCAAAATATTTAGAATATATGGAAGTGGGTCCAATTAGAGCCCATTTAAGAGTTCTAAGCCCAAGATAGTCAAATTGGAAGCTTATTGGCCCATTGGGCCCAATAAGGAAATCCTAGTCCATAATGGACTTACACCGGGATTTATAGGGTTTCCAATTCTTTGTTGACCATTTGCAGTGCTTGTATGAAGTGTTTGATTGAAATTTTCTTGTTATTGAATAAGCATCCTACATGCTTTCACATTGTTGGTTCACATTTGTTATCATTGTTCAGTGGTTACAAGGCATCAAAATTCCTAGTTGTGACATCATCCCCCCGTTAGAGGTAATTTCGTCCCGAAATTCTTTTGAAAGCTAGACTTGAAAATGCTAGAATAGATGAGGGTACTTCTGCTTCATTAGATCTGCGCGTTCCCATGTGAATTCTGGCCCGCGTTTCGTGTTCCACCGTACCTTCACAATCGGAATGCGACTTTGGTTGGTACGCTTCACCTCCCTGTCCATGATTTCGACTGGTTCCTCAACGAACAGGAGATTCTCGTTGATTTCAATTTCATTAAGGGGAATGACGAGAGTTTCATCGGATAAACACTTCTTTAGGTTGGAAACATGGAACACGGGGTGTACGCTGCTGAGCTCAGCAGGTAGCTGCAGTCTGTACGCCACTGGGCCAATTCGGACAAGAATATCGAAAGGTCCAATGTATCGTGGATTCAATTTTCCCTGTTTTCCAAAACGAATAACCCCTTTCCAGGGAGAAACTTTTAACAGCACTTGATCCCCGACCTGAAACTCCAAGGGCTTTCGCCGTTTATCAGCGTAGCTCTTCTGTCGGTTGCGTGATGCTTGTAGTCGAGCTCTGATTTGAACTATCTTTTCCGTGGTTTCACGTTTGATCTCCGGTCCTGTTAACGTCTTGTCTGATGCTAGTTCCCTCGCTAGCTGTGTGTCGCCTACCTCAGCCCAACACAACGGTGATCTACACTTACGTCCATACAGTGCCTCGAAAGGAACAACTTTGATGCTCGAATGGTAACTGTTGTTGTATGAGAATTCAACTAAGGGTAAGTGGGTATCCCAGGACTTCCCAAAGTCTATCGCACATGCACGAAGCATGTCTTCAAGCGTCTGAATGGTTCGTTCGCTTTGACCATCCGTTTATGGGTGATAAGCAGTGCTCATGTCGAGATGGGTTCCCAGTGCTTTCTGATGTGATTGCCAAAAACGTGAAGTGAATCTACTATCTCTATCTGAGATGATAGACACTGGCACTCTGTGAAGTCTCATGATTTCTCGAATGTATATTCTTGTCAATCTCTCCATCCTGTAGGATTCTTTTATTAGCAGAAAATGAGTGGATTTCGTCAGTCTGTCAACTATTACCCATATAGTGTCTACTCCATCTGACGACTTGGGTAACTTGGTCACAAAATCCATAGTAATCCTTTCCCATTTCCACTCGGGAATTACTGGTTGCTGTAATAACCCCGAGGGCGTCTGGTATTCCACCTTTACTTTAGCGCAAGTAAGGCATTTGCTAACATAGGTGGCAATCTCTGCCTTCATGTTAGGCCACCAATAATGTTGTTTAATGTCCAAGTACATTTTGTCCGAACCCGAATGGATGGAGTATCGCGTCTTGTGAGCTTCATTCATGAATAGCTCCCTAAATCCTCCAAGTTTAGGGACCCAAATACGGTTCATGAAATAATATACTCATCCCTCTTTCAGCTCGAGATTCTTCTCCATCCCGCGTAACGCTTCGCTTGTTCTGTTTTCCGCCTTCATGGCATCTGACTGGGCTGCCTCGATCTGAGTGGTTAGGTGAGATTGGATGGTTATTGAGAGAGTTTTCACACGGTGATTTGAGTACTCTTTCCGACTCAAGGCATCAGCTACCACGTTAGCCTTGCCTGGGTGGTACTTGATTTCATACTCATAATCGTTTAATAGTTCAATCCATCTTTGTTGCCTCATATTCAACTCTTTTTGATTCAAGATGTGTTGGAGACTCTTGTGGTCCGTGAAGATGGTGCACTTCGTACCATAAAGGTAGTTCCTCCAAATCTTCTGGGCGAAGACCACTGCTCCTAATTCCAGATCGTGGGTTGTATAGTTCACTTCGTGTGTCTTTAGTTGTCGGGACGCGTAAGCTATCACCTTTCCATGCTGTATGAGAACGCAACCTAAACCCTGATTTGACGCATCACAGTAAACTACGAAATCTTCCGTTCCCTCTGGTAGTGATAGCACCGGGGCACTGCAGAGTGCTTGCTTCAGTGTTTGGAATGCAGCTTCTTGTTTGTCCGTCCATTTGAAGGGTACGCCCTTTTGTGTAAGAGAGGTAAGTGGATTGGCGAACTTAGAGAAGTTTTGAATGAACCTCCTGTAGTAACCTGCAAGACCTAAGAATTGGCGAATTTCTGTGGGTGTTGTTGGGACTGCCCATCCTTCGATGGCTTTGACCTTAGAAAGATCCACATGTATTCCTTCCTGACTAACAACATGACCCAAAAAGTTTACGCTACGGAGCCAGAACTCACACTTGGAGAGTTTTGCGTATAGCTTCTCAGTTCGCAGGGTTTCCAGGATTTGTCGGAGATGTTGGCCATGCTCTTCTTCACTTCAAGGATAAACTAGAATGTCGTCAATGAATACAATAACAAAGTTGTCAAGGAATGGTCGGCAGATTCGATTCATTAGGTCCATGAATGCGGCAGGGGCATTCGTTAGACCGAAAGGCATTACGACAAATTCATAATGTTCGTAACGAGTTCGGAAAGCGGTTTTGGGAATATCCTCTTCCCGAACCTTGAGTTGATGGTACCCAGACCATGGATCTATCTTAGAGAAGTAACTAGCTCCTTGGAGCTGGTTAAATAGATCGTCGATTCGTGGGAGTGGATAGCGATTCTTGACTGTGAGCTTATTCAGTTCTCTGTAATCGATGCACATCCTAAAAGATCCGTCCTTATTCTTGACGAAGAGGACTGGAGCTCCCCATGGTGAGAAGCTGGGTCGGATGCATCCCTTGTCCAGGAGTTCACTGAGTTGGCTGGACAATTCCTGCATCTCAGCAGGAGCCAATCGGTAAGGCGATTTAGCGATGGGAGTCGCTCCTGGCACAAGATCAATTCGAAATTCAACTTGTCTTTCTAGGTCAAAACACAACCCAATCTAACACCAGACGCGTCGCTATAAACAGCGAAGTCTTCAACTCCATCGGGTAGAGAAAGTATCGATGCGTCGCATAGTTTCTTCTTTAGCTTCTCGAATGCTTCTTTATGCTTATCACTCCAAGCATAAGTAGCTCCTTTGTGGGTCAAAGTTGTTAATGGACTAGAGATCGAAGAAAAGCCTTGGATAAACCTTCGGTAATATCCGGCCAATCCTAAAAAGCTTCGGATCTCCGTGGGACTTTTCGGTTGTTCCCACTTCATTACAGCTTCGATCTTTGCCGGATCAACCATTATCCCTTCTTGGTTGACCACGTGACCCAAGAATTGGACTTCACGAATCCAAAAATCACATTTAGAGAACTTCGCATACAGCTTCTCCTTCTTCAATACTTCCAACACTTCTTGCAAGTGTCTGCCATGCTCTTCTTGGCTTTTCGAATAAATCAGAATGTCATCTATGAACACTATCACAGATTTATCAAGGAACGGATTACAAACTCTGTTCATTAAATCCATGAATGCTGCTGGAGCATTGGTTAGTCCAAACGACATAACCAAGAACTCATAGTGTCCATATCGCGTTCTGAATGCAGTCTTCTCTATATCCTGCTCTCTTACTTTCAGCTGATGATATCCTGACCTCAGGTCGATCTTTGAAAAATAACTTGAACCTTGTAGTTGATCGAATAGGTCATCAATCCTCGGCAACGGATATCTATTCTTTATTGTTGCCTTATTCAGCTCTTGGTAATCAATGCACATCCTCATGCTTCCATCTTTCTTCTTTACGAATAACATCGGAGCTCCCCAGGGTGATGAACTAGGTCTTATGAAACCTTTGTCCAATAACTCCTGAAGTTGCATCATCAGCTCCTTCATCTCCGTCGGTGCTAGTCGATAAGGTGCTTTTGCAATTAGCGTTGTTCCGGGCAACAAGTCGATACGAAATTCTACTTGCCGATCGGGCGGTAATCCAGGAAGATCTTCGGGAAATACTTCCGGATAATCACATACAACAGGAATATTTTGCATCACCTTCTTTTCCTTCTTAGCATCGATCACGAATGCTAAGTATGATGTACACCCCTTGGTCAAACATTTTCTGGCTTTCGTTAGGGAAATGATTCCAGAATTTACCCTGCGTTTATCTCCGTACACCATAAACGATTCCTTTCCAGGCGGGTTCACTTTCACTATTTTCTTCTTGCATAAAATTTCGGCATCATTGGCACTAAGCCAATCCATTCCCAAAACGATGTCGAAACCATTAAGTTCGATAGACAATAATTCCTCGTGGAACTTATTCCCATTCAGATCAATTACGATGTTTTTCATACGATGGCTAACAGGTACAAACTTGCCACTGGCAACTTCGACTAATAAAACATTATCTAGTCTATCAACAGGCAAAGCAAGTTTTCTACCAAATTCATGCGATATAAAGGAGTAGTTGGCTCCAGAATCAAATAAAATTTGGGCAGGCAATTTGTTAACGAGAAAGGTACCTGAAGCGACATCAGCTTCATCTTTAACAGCTTCCAGTGTCATCTGGAATGCTCTCGCCTTCGGCTTTGGCGGAATGTTGGGTTTTGCTGCTTCCTTCTTTTTCGGACAATCTCTTGAGATGTGCCCTTCCTCACCACAACCATAGCAAACATTCTTGGTGAAGGTGCAGTCGTTGGCATAATGCCCAGGCTTTCCACATTTAAAGCATGTGGTTTCCCCGCCACACTTCCCATGATGCTTCTTCTTACACTTGTCGCACCACTTCACCTCTATCTTTCCTCCACTTCCTCTCGAACCAGATTTCGAGAATTTACTTTTCTTGCTAGACCCTGAAAATCCATCGATTTTCCTTTTCTCACCAACCTCTGACCTTTCCAGAACTTTTTCCCTGATCTGGGTCTCAACATTTCTAGCAGCCCAGATGGCGGCTTTCAATGTGGTTGCTTGCTTAAACATTGGACCATAGTCCGCCGGTAGTCCAAGGGCAAACTTGTTGACCTTAGAGAGTTCTGTTGGCACCAAATATGGGATAAACTTCATATTTTATGTGAAACTTGCAGCGTATTCAGTAACGCTTAATTTCCCCTTCTTCAAATTCTGAAACTCACTACTGATTTCCAGAAGGTCCTGCTCGGAGCAGTATTGCATTTTTAGTTGTTCCAAGAAGTCTTCCCAAGACATTTTGCTTGCTTCTCCCTTGGGCATAGAGTCAACTAACAGCTTCCACCAACTCAACACCCCAGATTTTAGCAGAGGGATCGCAAGAGCGGTCTTCTGCCTGTTGCTGCATTCACAACTTTCAAACATAGTCTCCATTTCGGAGACCCAGTCCATAACTTGCACCGGCGTCGGGCTTCCGGGTAGACATGGTGGTTTGGACGCCATGAAATCCTTGTACTTACACCCACGCCCATCATTTCCTCCATACTGGTTATTGTGTCTAACCAGTGGTGGGTTGTCTTGACCAATGATCCCACTAAAGTTTTCTCCTTCAGATTGCCCTCCATTCTCCTCGGGCTCTTCCACTTGAATTGACGGTTCTTCATGATTCTGCCTAAGCAGGCGTCTTGTTTCTTCCATCTGACGATCCAACATCGTTTGAATCATCATTTGTACACCAGCCATTGTTATCGGCTCAGGTGCAGCAGCTACAATAGGTACTTGTTGATTTACAGACGGTTGATTCCTGTTTTCATCAGCATTTCCAACTCCGCTTCTTGTTCTCACCATCTTTGATCTATACACCGAATAAGGTGAAATTAGATCCTCATTCACGATAGATATTCAAATCATCCTTATCACTCCGAAACGTTTACATGTTAGTTCTAATATCGTAACAATACTCTTAGAATCCTACACACATAAGGTTTCCAGATCCGGTCGGCAACAGACCATAGATCCGAAAAAATAATATCATACATGGCAACATATAACATTTAGCACATAAAAGCATTTTAGGCAACTTTCCTAAAATAAACTAGTGCTCATGTCTGAAATATAACAGACACACATCTAACAACCTTCACTTAGCATACTAAGTTTAAGTCTAAAAATCCTACAAATTCCTAGTTCACTTAAACTAAGGCTCTAATACCAACTGTGACATCCCCAAAATCTCGGCCAGAAAAGACCGATTTCATTTATGCTTTTTAAACATTTTCAGAGTAAATTCTTTTAATTTTAAAGGAGATGCGGAATTTGTTCCCAAAAACAAAACAGGATAAAATAGATATTTATCAAAACATTTCATAAAGAAATATGATTTCATTTCATAATCAAAAGTCGGGATGTCATGTTCCGATACAGATCATAAAGCATAAACGATAGCATTACAAATCATTCAACAAAATATATACATATACAGACTTGTAAACAAAACAACTTGATGATTCGCCCATCTTAAGCTCTTGAGCCACTTCCTGTAATACAAATAAACTGAGTGGGTCAGGCTTGGGAGCCTGGTAAGCATATAGGGTTTTCAACCCACAATAATTATATTTAATTTCAACAATCCACAATAAACCCGATTACCCATTCCCGTTATCCTCACTTTACGTCCCTAAAATAACATCTATTATAAGGAACCTAATTCAGGATTTTCATCGAGATGGACATTACTGCAGAGGGACTTCCTCAACAGTAAGTGTCCTAAAGGCAACCATGTGGGGGATAGAGTACACCGATGAACACGTCGTTCACAACACCTACAGGTAATGAGTCTGCTAGTGTTCCACAGGACAGTCTAGAATAGTATGTGGTCGTCATCCATACTCTGTTGAATGACTAGAATAACACCAATAACACCGAGGCCTCTCATCTGTTTATTTCATACCAATTATCTATCCATGTTCTACCCAACATATTAGTAGATAAAAATATACATTTTTATACATTATTTAAAAACCTGTATAGCATGCTTTAATCAATACATATTCCACATAACAGATGAGGCATACACACATAACACGTATTTCATAGAGAATAAATCAGATCTACGAGATAGAAGAGAATGAATATACATTCACACATATAACAACAAAATATATACACATAGCATGTATTTTTATATAAGATACTTCATAATATTGCGTTGGGATGAAAATGACTACACACTCACTTGATCAGAAGATGATCGGGCAGCACTACGGCTTGCAGAAGTAGTGTCTCTCCGTAGATCTGGAAGATCTTCACACAAACCGGGCTCCTCGCGGGCAGAGCTTCGGCTCGGGAATAACGCTCTTCGGGATCCTCGGGGCTTCGGCTCTTGCTTCGGGGCTCAGGAATATTATCGAGGTTGCGGGGTATAAACGGCACGCAAAACGAGGAAAAACTAGAGAGAAAATGGAAGGGGTTGTAAAAGAAAATCGGTTGTCTTCGCATCCCCTTTTATAGGCTGATCCTCGGGGTTTCGCGGGGCGTACTTCCTCAGAAGCCGTCATCCCTTGCGTCATCGGCCCTCTACGTCATCGCTTACGACTCCGGAGCACTCGAGTGGTACGCTGGGCGTACTTCGAATGAGTCTGCTGACTCCTCTTCGGATAATATCGAAAATTTGAATTAAAATTTAAATATAAATATATCCACGCGTAGGTGAGACTACGCTCTACAACTTTCGTTTAGACTCCGTCAACTAATTTTGATTTATTTTTATTAATTATTTTTAGGAGGCCGGGACAGAAAAACTTCGTTATAAATTCATAACTTCTTCGTCCGACGTCCGTTCTTGCCTATCTTTTCATCGTTTCACTACTAACAACAAGAACTTCGATTCTCGTTTAGATTGTTTCGGCTAAAAACCGTTCGATCTCAAATCGAGTATTCGGGCTGAATACCGCTAAGTCGAAACTTCAAAAAATCATAACTTCCTCATACGAAGTCAGATTTGGGCGTTCTATATATATTCGGAAACCTCGTTTCAACTACTACAACATTATCCAATAATATCAAGTTTATTTTACACTTAAATTTTGACGCTTATTTTATTCTTAATTAATCACATCACATAATTAATCAATTAAGCACAAAACACATAATACTCAAATAATAATATGTTCTTATTATTTCAAATTGGGGTTACAAAGGTTAACCTAGACTATTACATTGCTAAAATGGCAAGCCCAGAAACACGGGTGTTACAGATTCCACAGCTCTTGTTCCATTTTCTGAATTTCGCCACGAGGGCAGTACTCGGCCATCAGCATTTCTTTCATCTCTGCCCATGGCATGGAATTGGCTACGGGGAGTGTCATAGCTTCCACGTGTCCGTTCCACCAAGTGAGTACTTGGTCAACGAAAGTGCATGCGGCAAACTTCACCTTCATCTCCTCAGGGCATTCACATATCTCGAACACCGATTCCACCTTCTCGATCCATCGTTTTAGGGTAATCATTCCTCCAGTGCCGTTAAAGGTTCGTGGTTTGGCATTGGTGAAATCTTTGTAGGAGCATGTTTTGGTAGGTCCTTGATTTACCCCGTTGTTCGAACTTCCAGCCCCTTGTCCGTTGACTCCTCCATTGTTCCCTTGGTGAATTTGTGCCATAGCCGCGGTAACTGCAGCAGATACCGTTGACTGAAAAGCAACAGGGTTGAACTCGGGCGGGTTTGGCTCAGGGTTTCTGCGGGTTGGTCGTCGAGGCATCTTTCTGCCATGGAATGGAAAGATGTTGAGTGTCTGTGCTTCTTGTGAGATTGTGATCCTATAAACTAGGTGTGTGGCACAACTTAAGTAATTTCACAAATTAGCACACAATCATGGATATGTAACTCGTAGCAGATTAAAACATCACAGTAAACACATAAAATTTTTCATTAACATTATCTGAACTTTGATACATGAAAATTTTGCTCGAAAGAGCATACATAAGCGGTATAAGTTCGGCAGCATAACGACTCTATGAGTAGTGTAATCACTTAAACATAGAGTCGATGGTACATAGCATAGATAATAGTACTAGTACTGAGGACTGATACGGCTAACCCTAGTCACGGTGGGTTCTATATAGCAGGTAGTAGAGCAGGTCCTATTAGTAAGGATGACGACGACGCTCAATCGTCGAGGTGACACACCAGAAGTTCAGCCAGTTCTTCCGCCTCTTGGGTGATTACCTCTACTTTTCGCTCGGCTCGTGTAGCCCTTGCCTTGGCCATGATGAGTTGAAGCTTCAGGCTGATAACTGCCTCCTCGAGAGCGTGTAAGTAGTTTGTATCCACCCCTTGAAACATGCGGAAATTTGACGGGGCTTCCAACTGGTGAGTTTCACTACACGTCTCCTCTACGCCCTTTTCCTTGTTTGGCTCCTGGTCGAACTTATCATAATCGAAATCAACCATCACGTATTCGTCCTGTTCCTCTTCAGGTCCATTGTCGTGTGCCTTTCCTTGATCTACCTCTGGCTCATTCTTGATCCTCCCATGGGCCACGAGGACCTAATGAAACTGAATGCCCTGCTGCTCCCCTTCCATAGCGACTGAGAGGAGGTATACGAATAAACTATCATTACTCCTAGGACGCTACCATTATTGTATAGATCGAGCTGATGTTCTCTTCTTGGTGATAAAGGGGTATGTTTTTAGATTCCCTAGTCATCACAATTTCCTCGGGACATGTGATAGTTGTACCTTGGAGGAAATGTAGTTGATCAGGCTGCATCCACTCCTTGATACAACTATGAACAGTCCTGACTTAACCGAGATGCTAGCATTATCTTGTTTGGTTCGGTATTATGTTCTTTTTCCTAATTCAAACAAGCAAGGATGTTTTATTGTTGTGTTTTACTTGTTTTGTTCAGAGTTATGTTAGTCCCTCTTTTTGGTTTATAGTTGCATATCAATGTATGGTTAGATATGCTAGTTCACTATAAATAGAGCTCTGATACCAACCTGTCACACCCCCGAACCAGACGGCGGAAACGTCCGAGGGCTCTTGTAACTTAAATTGAATACCATCACAATGAATATACATGAATCATAACATAAATCATCACCAAGCATCGAAATGATACAACTGATATTGTTTACATCCAGTACATTGTTTTAAACATTACAATTTAATAACATAAACTGTCTGATAGATATCATAAGCAAAACACCCTGACATTACTGGGTACTTATTCTCCGATTTACCTGTTACCTGAGAATACAAGTTAATTTTGAAAAACGTCAACATATGAAATGTTGGTGAGTTCATAAGCAATGTTGTGGTAAAATGATTTGGTGTAGTTTGTAAAAACCCAGAAAATCCGATATTTTCTGAAAAGATCATTGTTTATAAAAAGTGTTCAGATCCGTGAATATATGCTTGTTGATTTTCAAAACATGTATAATTGTTGAACTTCTGTAATGATCACACAAGTGAAAATGTTGAACTTCCCAAGAAAACTCAATGTTTTCCCATTACATAAAACACAGTGAATTCCCAATTTGTTATACCATCACGGCGATTGATTATTGATTTCTCGAGTGGCTTTGGATTAATTAGGGTTTGCGAGTCGTTATAATCATGCATTTGAAAATGTCTAGTTTATAACTACAGGTTCCGAATGATCCTTAGAGGCGTCACCCGTCACTACTCACTTAATCCAACAACCATGATTACTTTTGATTAACGCCCTGAATCTGTTTACCTTGATTACTCGTAAGCCTAACAAACGAGGAAAAAAGGGGAGTACGAAGTCCCGTTATATTCCGTGAGTTATTTAGGCTGTCGGGAATGCGAAAGGCATGTTGGCCCAACTCGCATTTGATTTCTTGACCTTACTAGCAATACTAATGGGCCACTAGGGCCCAATAGCACATTAGAGCCATTGAAAGTTCTTTTACATGAAATCGGGTCATAGGAGGCCCAATAGCACATAAGCATATTCCTTTTGGGCCCAAAGATCATGTTAATGGGCTAGCAAGGCCCAACAAGCATGATTTGAAACTTCCAAGCCCAAAGTTTGTAAGTTTACTCATCGTAGTTATCGCGTATTGATGTGCATGGAAGTACCCACTAATTTTGATATTTATAACCTAACAAACTTAGACTAACTATGTACTTATAGGCAGTGTACCTAGTCAGATTACAGTATAACTTAGGAAAGTCGGGTGTCGATCACAGGGAACGGTGGTGAATTAATTTAAAATATTTGATTATAGGTTACAGGACACACGAAAGGAATAAAGAAATGGTTATTGAATCTCAAACGAACAATTAATTAACAAATCTCAATAAACTAACAGGAAAGCAAATCTCTTCAGGTACTTTGGTGTAGATAAATTACACCTTAAAAGCATAGACAATTGCATACACAAATTCATTTATTCATGTTCATTTGATTCCTAAAATGATTAGATTCGCGTTCACTATAACTAATCATTTAGTAAACAAGTCAATTCAAACAGTGATCAGTTGATTAAACTAACATGTTTCCTAGTGTTCAGTTCGTATCAAGCAAGACTTGTAATAATAGTTAATCAAATTGGTCGTTCAATTAACCTCTTATTGATGGTCATCAAACAAGGCTCACACGTTAACTTATTTATTCCCAAGTTAATCCTAGTTTCGCATTCGCTATTTCTAGACTTATAATATTGATGGTCATCAAAGTCATAAGACACAAGTAATCAAGCAGATGTTCATACAACTTAATTTTCTTGACAATTAACAACAAATAATTATCATTAACACATAAGGATCTTTTAACAAGCTTGGCAAGATAAATTAAACATAAAAAAACAATTCAATATAGCAATTAGTCCAATAATCAAGGTTTCATTCAATCATAAACAAAAAGTAAAAGGTTTTTACACCTAAATCAGAAACTAAACACATAATAGTATCACAATGGAAAGCTAAGCATGGTCACGTTAGCAACCCATATTATTACCGACATGTATCCGCTCTCCAATCCTTTCGATCTCTGCTCCCATTAGCTTAACGGCCTTCCGGCCGCCTTCTAGACCCTCAAAACGGCTTAACAGAAGTTAATTATCGACTAAATTAGGTTAGAAGTCGAATCCCCCCCCTCTGGTTAGCTGATAATCGCTTTTTATAACCCTTGGAACCGACTTACGTACGCTGGGCGTAAGTCGGATTACGCTGGGCGTACTTAGAATTTTGTCGCGAAGAGGTTATCCGGATGCAAGCCGTTACGCTGGGCGTAACCATATACTACGTTGGGTGTAAGTCGTCTTTGGCCATTACGCTAAGCGTACTTAGCGATTACACTGGGCGTAATTGCCTCTTCCAGCATTTTTCTTTCTTTTAGCTTCTAAGCCCTAATTCCGCTCCGGTCTTTTCCTTTGCGCTCTATTGACAACTAATAGCTGCAAATCATAATTCAAAGCACTGTAAGTACTTTTTAGTTTTAAAAGAAAATAATAAAGGCTAAAATATTAAGATATAATGTATAAATAAATATATATATATATACATATATACACACATATCACGTATTTATTTAGATGGTTTGGTTTAACGCTAGTTGTTTTGTATTGATTCGAGACCGAATCATTTCGTTTGTAACGATATTTGTTGTTGAAAGTGTATTTGTTTTCCGTTTCGTCAGTAGTCGTGGATCTTGTATTTTGTATTAATGAATTAATTTGTTTAAAAGTGGAATTTGACCTTTTCACTACCCTTCTTTTATAAAAATAACACTTTTGGTCCTTTTATATAAAAGAATTTCATTTTTAGTCGTTAAAACCTTTTCTTGACACTTTTGTATTATTTATTTGATGAAAACACGATTTTAACCCAAAATTTATTTTGCTGACAGCTTCAGCCCCTCCAGAATAGTGTTTCTCGGTTAGAACCCCATTTTTCACAACTTTTACAGTTTTGGCCCAAAATCTAAAAACTTTACATTTTTGGTTCCTTTTGATAGTGAAAAGCATTTTTGACCCATAAAATGATTTTGTCATGCTAATTACCCCCTGTTTTACAGAAAGTTTCATTTCAGCCCCTAAAATTTTTCATTTTTCGCATTTTGAGGCTTATTGGGCCGAAAAGCCCAAAATTAGCCCATTAAGCTAAAAATTTACATTTTAAGTCCCTTGAAATTTCTAATGTTCAGAAAACTGTTTATAGAAACTCTTTTGACCATTTTGACCTTCAAGAAACTGTGACTTGTCGATTTTTACCCCATGTTTTGTATTTTTGACAATTTAAGCCCAAAAATGGGTTTTATGTTAGAATATGTTCATCATGACCTTATAAGCTATTATTCTTGACTTGTTTAGTGTAAAATAGCTTAGGTTATGTTTGTTTCCTTTCTCATGTCATCGATCTCGGGTTTACACCCTTTTTGGTAGCATATTCATCACAAAACACATGAAATCACACACATACATGCATCAAATCACACATAGCATACTCATACACATAGATCTACACATTTTCTTGTATTCTCCCCCATAAAACTCTTAAAAACTAAAAAGAAAGGGGTATGAAGCTCACCTTGAGTTGTGGTTTCGATCATGAAGAAGATTGGGAGAAGTTTGGTGCTATTTTCGGTCCTAACAAGTTCCTTGGATGGATCTCGAACTTAGTGGGTTCTAAGATGCAAGATCATGAATTTGAATGGATTAAGAGGTGATTTTTGATGAAAAGAAGTGAGTTAGATCATAGATTTAAGCACCAACTTACCTTGAATGATGATTTTTATGGAAGAAACTCCTTGAAAACCTCTTAGATCTCGAAAATTTAGAGAGAAATGGAGAGAGCTTCTTGAGAGAATTTTTAAGTGAAGTGTGGGTGTGTGTTTATTTGGATTTAGCCGAGAGGAAGAAAGGGAGAAGAAGAGAGAGATTGATAGGATTGTTGCATGGAAATATGAGAGCTTGCATGGAAGTCCATTAGGTAAAAACGAGTTGGCACCACAAAGTCAACTCTTCCTTTCTTTGTGGGCTTGGGCTGAAAATGGAGAGGGAAAGAGGAGATTTTTGGGCTTTGAATGATTAAACCCATTTTATGGTTAAGTTAGGTGATTTTTGGCCCAAATAAATATAAATATGATTTTTATGACCTATTAGGGCTAAATTAGGTTAGTTATGGCTCAATAAGGTCCATTTAGGTTTTTTATTTCATTCTAGGCCCAATATGGCCCAAAATATTTAGAATATATGGAAGTGGGTCCAATTTGAGCCCATTTAAGAGTTCTAAGACCAAGATAGTCAAATTGGAAGCTTATTGGCCCATTGGGCCCAATAAGGAAATCCTAGTCTAGAATGGACTTAAACCGGGATTTCTAGGGTTTCTAATTCTTTGTTGACCATTTGCAGTGCTTGTATGAAGTGTTTGATTGAAATTTTGTTGTTTTTGAATAAGCATCCTACATGCTTTCACATTGTTGGTTCACATTTGTTATCATTGTTCAATGTTTACAAGGCATCAAAATTCCTAGTTGTGACATTACTTTCTTCTAACACATAAGTATAAAGTATTAGCAATGAAATATGTGCTATGTGTTATATATTATTTGTCTATTGAGATTGGCTTGGAATTGATGTTATTATACGGGTGTTAAATGATTTAAACTGTATATGTAATTTATATCTACAAATATGTTGGGTAGAACATGAGTAGATGAAATAGTTGATGTGTGTTGAAATAATGTGATAATAGGTAGGTGAGGATATAATGGTGATGATAATTAGGTGATGATAGATAGGTGATGAATTACGAGTCCAGGCGATGTTGTGGTTGCGTATTCATGCGATGATAGTCTAACCCTTATTATGAATTACGAGCCCAGGCGATGTTGTGGCTACGTATTCATGCGATGATAGTCTAACCCTTATTATGAATTACGATTCCAGGCGATGTTGTGGCTGCGTATTCATGCGATGATAGTCTAACCCTTATTATGAATTACGAGTCCATGCGATGTTGTGGCTGCGTATTCATGCGATGATAGTCTAAACCTTATTATGAATTACGAGTCCAGGCGATGTTGTGGCTGCGTATTCATGCGATGATAGTCTAACCGTTATTATGAATTACGAGTTCAGGCGATGTTGTGGCTGCGTATACATGCGATGATAGTCTGAACCTTATTATGATTTACGAGTCCAGGAGATGTTGTGGCTGCGAAATCATGTGATGACACCCTAACCCTTACTAGACACATATTGAGGGAGTGATCCCCGAATTAGTATTGTCTATGCAATGTAGGCGATGATCCTTAGGAAAAGTTCTTAGGAACAAACATATAAGGAAATAAGATGTAAGGAGATGGGAGGTAAACATGATATAGGAGGTGACCCTTAGGATAATATCTCTAGGGAAGATTAAACGAAGATAATGGGGATGGGTAATTGGGTTGATTGTTTGATGATTAAATATAATAATTATATTATTGTGGGTTGAAAACCTTATACGCTTACCAGGCTCTCAAGCTTGACCCACTCAGTTTTCTTTGCATTACAGGTAATGACACAAGGGTATAAGTTGGTGGACTTGACGAGAGAATTTGGATTATAGATCAGTAGTTATAAATAACTGTTGTAAGGTCTATTTTATATTGTTTATGCTTTTGGTCTGTATCAGAACATGACATTCCAATGTTTTATTATTTAATGAAAATACATTCTCTTTGAGAAATGTTTTGATAAATGGTTATCATATTTTGTTTTTGGGACAAATTCCGCAACTATTTTCCTTAAAAATGATTACTCTGATTTTAAAACAAAGCATAAACAAATCGGTCTTTTTTGGCCGTGAAATTAGGGATGTCACATAAGACTTGAGCCAATGTATCAGTGGTTGAACATGTGAGATTCGTCTTCTATTGTTAACAACACTATGGACAATGTCGTTAGTGTATGGGTTCAAGTTATGGTTAGGTAATAGGAACATCCAAGTGTTGGAACCACGGTTTAAGTCATGGTTAGGTAATAGGGACATCTACGTAATCAACAAGGATTTTCTCCGTTCTTTATTTGGAGATTGAAAGATGATCATAGAGTTGTGAATGGATAATTTTGGAAAATCAATGGAGTTAACGAGGCTTGTGAGTGAGATTTTTGTTGTTCGGTTTGACGACACCGATAAAAACACACAGTGAGCCTAGAAGAGCATAAGAAAGAAGACATGAAATACTACATATTAAATTAGATCATATAATATATATTAGTTTAAAGGTAATCTTCAGAAAAGTCCAAATATTTTGGTTTATTGGTAATAAATAATGAAAAAACCCCTAAAATTTTGATTAATTAATGAAAAAACCCCAAAATTTGGATTAATTAACGAAAAAAAGACGAGATACTGGCTAAATCTGTGAAACCGGCCACGAAGGGTTAATCCGAAGTTTTAGCCGGTAATCTGTCCTTTTTTATAAACAAAATTTAATTTGGGAATAAATCGTAAACTGATCTAAAATATTGAGACTTTTTCGCAGATTTCTCTAATAATTAAGTGAATCTTTGGAAATACTTTTATTTTTCTACTCATAAAATAGTGACGTATGTAATTTATTATTTATTTATTTATTTGTATTTTTGTAATTGTCTTGATTATAAGTAGAAGATGAATATTAGTAGGAAGATATTTGATTTCTCCTTCTTATTATTACTTAATCATAGATATAGATATAAGACAACTTGACTATTGGTTTTTGTGTTTTTTTTATTTGCCACGAGTATCGAGTATTTTGGAGGTGAAAGGTTTTTTTTTTCCACTACTTATTTTTTTAGGCGGGCAGGTTACAAGCTAGGGTTTTGCCTGCCCAACCCTGCTCTAGATTCTTACCCAGCTAGACCCAAGTTCGACCAAACTTTTTTCCTATTACATTTTTTCACTTAGATTTTAATTTTTGTTAAAAATTTAAACCAAATATTTTTAAAAAGTTGTCCCAATATTTTTTACAACTTTGATTCTATATGCTGTCACAAACTTAGTTTTTGTTTATATGTATCGTTATATATTTTTTTTATAACTTTTTCCTATGTTAAAATACCAATTTCGCAATATTTTTACGACTATGTTTATAAAGTTAATTCTTCATACAAATTTTACATTAATTTTTATATCAATAACCTTACGACAAAGTTTACTAATGTCTATAATTATTTTATGACGTTTTTTATATAATTCTACCTATGTCCACGACGAGACTTGAACCCTCGATCTCAAAGAGAGAAGACACCACATGATACCGCTGGGCTAGAAGCCTTTTGGTTTTTATCTATTAGATGTTTACTTCAAAGTTATCAACGCTTCATTTAATCATTAAGAAAAGTCTTCGGTTTGATTTTTCTCTTCCGTTATTTTTCATAAGGGTGACAAAACTCGGGTTGGGTTAGCTTTCCATCATGCCCCATATCCTAAACCAAGTATGTTCCACCCAACTTTTCTTTTTTAAAATTTTGTCAAAAATTTTTAATTTTGCTTTTATGCTTGTTTTCAGAGATTTTACCATTTTTAGAAATAGTTGATTCTTTACAAAATCGTTTTTCCATTTTTTTTCGGATTGATTTTGATGTGTTGGATAGTAAAAACACGTTTTGAATGATTTATTTACACATTTATTGTCAAACTATAAATGCATTTTTTATTTATAATTAAATATAATTTTACCGTAAATTATGTCTTATTTACCGTATATACATAAATTTTTCGCAGCATCACTCCTTGTGCCTCCTCTAGTTAGTACCAAGATAGATCGGTTATATGATATATACAAGTCATACATGACATAAAATGCTAAATGATAAAAACTTTTAAAACTATAACATGAAATAATTTCATATTTTTTACATTATATGCTAAAAACTATGTGTTATACTAATATTGTATTAAAGAATCCATACGGAACTACCTTGAGAATAGTGGGGACTGGGGTGCAGACGGAAGCCAGAAAGAAGGTTGGACGGGGCCAGGGTGAGGGAGGGGTTGCACCATGAGAATATGCCGTGGTTGGGATTGTTTTCTAGCATATCTTTCTTATTATAAAAAGTTTGTTTTAATTTTTTAAATATATTGTATTGTCACCAACTCTTTTTTGTTTTTTAAATCATGATTTGGTTATTTAAGACCATTGTCGTCAAGGAAAGTTATAATATCATATTATTATAATGCAAAATATGTGGGTGAAAATAAAAATTATTAGGTTTAGTCAATTTATTATTAAATAGCTTGATTGTTATTTATATTCTTTTGCACACCCATACCCATAACTTGTTGTAGTCATCATAAAAAAATTGGAATCATCATTTTATAAACATTTATCCACCTTTTAACTGACATTTGTTATTTGAAAAAGGAATAAACTAGTAACAATTCAAAACCATAATAAACCTAATTTTTAGAATCATCAGTCTTTGATATGTTTTCTGTAATTCCTTCAATATTGTCATCATTGAGCTCAAATATAGATATAATGCAAGTTACTTCATTTTACACTGTCATTTTGGTATCCATAAAGATACAAAACTATAACACAAACATACACATCATTATATAAAAGTACATAATTGCATGGAATATCAAACAATTTACCTTTGGGGATGCTATCATTTGATATAGTACTTTGATTATCTTCAATTTGAGCATTAAAACTCCCTTCTCCTTCTAGAATTTGGTTCAAAAATTCTCTCCGAGAGTTTATAACTCAATTGGTGAAATAGATAAGTTACACTCTTAAAACAAGGTCATGTTCAAGGAAACTTCTCCTATCAACTCTTGGTTGTAATGCAAGCCCCAAACTGTAGCCCTACTATGTCGGGGCTGAAGGATATTCTCTATAGGGGTGTTCGTTTGGATGGATCGGTTTGATCCGATCCAATTAATTAAATCCAAATTAATTTCGGTTTTCAAAATATGGATCCAAATAGTCCAAACTAAATTCAAATCTGATCCGATTCAATCCAATTACAATTCGGTTGGATCGGTTTTTATAATTCGGTTTTTAAAAACCATAACATTTTAAAAGGACATAGAAGTATAATATGATCCAATTTTACAGAAAATACAAAAACAAATTATTTACTTGTGATTTAAAATTTATAAACAACTACTAAGAAGGCATATTATAGTTTGTTATTTAATAGATCAAAAAACTTTTGAGAGAAAGTACATATTAATGTCTTCTATTAGGTAAAACTTTTTTTAACTTATTTAAAAAAAATTATAAAATTAATAAATAATTATAGATATACTGAAAATAAATACATAACAAATTGTTATTCGGTTTTTTTTGGACTATTCGGTTCTCATTTTGTAAACCAAAACCAATCTGAAATCCAAAATAATAATTCGGTTTTGTTGAAAACCAATCCAAAAATCTGAATATCCGAACCAAACAGTCCAATCCAAATTGTCCAATTGGACAATTCGGTTTTATCCAAATAGTGAACGACCCTAATTCTCTACTGACTTTGGAGCTAATGCATGACCACATGAGGGCTCGCTTCATACCCCTTGACCACTACAAATTTCATGTCTATCATTATGGTGGTTGCAGATCCAAAACTTCTTGAGTTTTAAGGAAAACTCAGCTAAACCATCTTACAGACTTCATAAAGCTCTTCATATCCACAAACCATAAAAACATAATCGAAAAGTATTTGTTTCATTTTGAACTTGAGTAAAACATCATACTTGCCTTTTTGTTATTTTCCTTCCAAAACTCTAGCAAATATAGATCCTTGTCATATGTAAACATAGTCAACACATAAAAGCTTCCTCAAACATATATTAGATTTAAGATCTAACAGATAACACTATTGACACATTTCCCTTAAATATACAAAACAAGGCTTATTCTTTCAACTTAAGCATTAGACTCTCATTTATATTCACTTTCATAATATACTTCGATGTTTAGACATTTAAGGTTTTAAGAAGGGATTTGTAACTCTTATAAATTAACCAGTGGTTTGATATCTTATTTTTATCAATATTACCATATCGGCCTCATATTTCCTATTGAGGTAATATACTTTCACCAACATTATATACTCATGTTACCACATATCATCACTTATATATATATATATATATATATATATATCAATTATAACTCTTAAAAAAATTAGGTGTTATACATGAATATATATCCCATCACTTGTATCACTTATATCTTGATTTCCCTAGTTGATTTCTACTTGTAAACCCATTTATAACCAATAGGCTTTATGTTCACTGTATAAATAAGTTATAACCTAAGTCTCATTCATGTTTAAAGCCATTTCATCATTCACTATAACTATAATTATTATCTTTAATTATATCATGAAAACTAGTCAAATTTACATAAATGGTCCTTATGGTTTATAAAATGTCACAATTTCAATTCCTACAACTTTTTTTACAAACATGATCACTATTGTTAGGATATGATGATCATAAGAGCACAAAACAACAAAATCATTAAAGTTATTACTTGATCTTCATGATCCACTATAGATCTTGTTCTAGCAACTTTTTAATAACATAATCAACTAAAAAGAAATAAATTGAATCATACCTTCTTGTTGAAATAGTAAATCCGAATTTATCTTGTCTTGGACGATTTAGAGCCCAAATGAGAACTTCGGTAGTGATCGCACCTAAGAACGATAACTAAGAAACTAGACAACAACAAAGAAAACTCCAAAACCCTATCCATGAGAGGGACAATCGAGAGGTCGTGAAGAACCATGAAGTTAAGATGGAAAAAAAGAGGGAGAAGCCATTTCATCATATGATCAAACATTAGCGTTGATTTTTATTCTAAGTATTATCTCTTATAATTGATATATAAATCCCTTTATTTAAGGGATAAATACTACTAATTTAAATTGGGGTAGTTACACTTAAGACCCTTAATTCTTCTATTTTCCAATTAATGCGTTATATCAAAATTTAACGAACTAGTCCATAATTCGCCTCTATCTAATGCTTAAATCATATCTTACGTGTAACCCAAAAGGACTATGCTAATTATGAAAAGTCACTAACTTGTTGTGACCATGTGCATATTTCCAACTGTCTACCACTTGCACTTATTACAAGAACCATATACTCCTACCTTCCTTAGAGTAGAAAGGTGTACGTCGTCTAAGACTACAGAAGTACTCATAACCTAGAGGTATGGATAGTATTAAGTAAGTGATAAATATTTCTTTGTTATATGATATCCATATAAACATAAGACATGAAAATTTGTCAATCAAATATTTAAGACTATGTTTCTCGATAGAGGTTTGTGATGACCCACAACATACTACACGATTGATCTATTATTAATTTAGTATGAGTATAACAATACATTTGAAGTCAGTACCAAATCATCGAGGGGCCTAACGATGTCACTTCTCATGTTATGGTAAAAGGAACACATAAACTTTGAATACATGGACGATATCACTCACTCTTCATGTCACAAACCAGACATTCCTTGTTTGACTGTCAGTTATGGACACATTAAGAGCACCAAAGCACAACAAATTGCATGACTAAGAATCCCATTCATCTCCATTTGAAGAATATATATGATATTACTATCTTAGAATTACCCGTAACAGTTCCCATGAAGTAATCTCTAACTACGGGTTACTCTAATACTTAATCTCCATTAAATACACATGAGTATTAGTCGCATCTCCATACTATATCCATCTCCATGAAGAATATACTAATATCTCGTGCAGTCTTAAACCGCTACCCACTTTTAGAAATATGACTAAATATGGTATATGGAGGCTTTAAATAAATTAATATTTTAGAATTTGGTTAAACATGCAAATAGAATACAATAGTAAATTAATGAAATGACTTTTCTTCAAGACATATTATGATATCGACTTAATAGTCACCAAATCACATAAAAATTTACAATTTATAAGTTCCCAAATAAGATCAAACTAAACTAGACACATTCAAGCAAAATGATTTATAAATCTAATGTCTTTCAACCTAGTATGACAATCATACTTGGGTTGTAACAATGGCTTTGTGAATGGATCGACGAAATTATATTCCGATATAACTCTAGTGACTATGATGTCTTCATTTCTACTAATTGTCATATGCAATGATACCGGCCGACTATATATGCCTTGTACAGTAACAACGTCTCACACTCCTATTTTCATAATTAATGAATATTTTTTTATGGTTAACAAATGTAATGATTCAACCTTAACAAAATAAATCAACACTTCCTCTTAAATTTGTTAAAATTGAAAAATTTATTATTGTAAATAAAATTACAATATTTAATATAAAATTAATTCAAAATACATTATTATTATTATTATTATTAAATTAAATATTGATGGGAGAGTGTAAACTAAAAAAGCACAATCAAAAATGACATGCCAAGTAACACGATGGAGAAAGGGCGAGGGAGGGAGCGTTGCGGTTGCTGAGAGGGCGGTGTTGGTGGGAGATAATAAGTCCCCTTCGCTTGTAACATTCCATCTCTCTCCACCTCCATTTTTCTTTTTCACATATTTCTCCCATTAATTCTCTCTGCACATTTCCACTTATACATACATATATATTTATATCTACCAACACATCACCCACAGACATACCTTAAATTATACATATATCATTCATCAGAATTATTTTAGTTTTGATTCCATTTTTGGTTCTTATCTTCTTCATCAACCACCTTTTCTCTGTTCATCAATCGGCGTATACCTTCATCTTTTTCTCTATATAAACACACACACTCCACCTACAAGGAGTCAAACACACATCTTTCAGTTCTTCCCCTTTCTCTGTTCTTCCTCTTGTTCATAAATCACAATCACAGAAACGATTCGGTTGATTTTGCTTCGAGTTTATCGAGGTAAGTGATAAATTCTCCCGCTCATTTTCGATTATTCCAAGATTGTCAATTTCGAATGAGATTTTTTTTCTTCGACGTTCTTCATGGATGAATGTTTGTTTATTAGTTTTTTTGATATTATAATCGTGATTCAATTACACAAAAAATAGAACTAATTTAGGTTATAATCGTGATTCAAAATGAACTGTATGTCTAAATCTTTTCTATTCAGAAAAATTAGATTATTATGGATATAATCAGCATACTTTTGTTTATTTTTCGTTTCGGCAATACAATTTTCTATTCTTTTTGTTTTTTCGTTTCAATTTAAGACTTTTTATATTATCGAAAACATATTGCTACTTTAGGTTAAAAATAACAAAGAATATTTTGTTTAAAAGGAATACACGTAAATGTATGCTAACATTTTGCGAAAAATTTGTGTACATATAACAGATTTTTTTTGACAATTTCTAATTGGTTTTTCTTTTTAGTTTCTTAGCTAGTTCTTTTAATAAAAACATATAGCAAATTTTTTAAATTAAGTATTTGATAAAAAAAACTTATTTATAATATTAAAGAAAATAGGGATTATCGGTTTTATATGCTATCAAATCCAAGTGACCCAAATTTTACGACAATATATTCTTATCTCATTCTGCATTGAATTTTACGTTTTGTGATTCTTAAGTTTTGTATTCTTTTATTATGATTCAATATTTTAAAATTTTGGGCGAAGAGAATATTAAACCTTTGAGTAAAAAGAACTGAAGTCGACATTAATTTCCATTTAGAATTTACATGAAACATTCATTAACAGTTACTCCAGTTATTCCCTTTTTTATTATTCTTTATTTTTCATACCATGATTATTTCACACTCAAAAGTGGAGCACACGTTTTAGTAGAAATTTTTGTGTTTCATGAATATCCTTGTCAGTTTAAAAAAATTATTATATTTCTACAACTTTTGTAGCTCCAATACAAAAATTTTAGAAATTGTTAAAATAATTATTTTACTTTATAAAAGTATTTTTTTTCTATTTTTGATTGCTTCCATGGATATGGCTATCTGCTGTCATATTCCAATGCACACCAGGTGTTCGATCATTTGCCTCTGTGAGAATACCACCGTGTAATTCCAAAGCTGTTCAAAATGCCTGAAATTGTCGCCGACGTTTCAAACTCAAATCCGGCCGGCGATAACATACAAACCGGAGGATATGTCCCACACAAAGAGCTTTTCGGCTACTCATCGCCGAGAAGCCCATTGACGACACTCAGCCCGGAGAGCGACTCAATGGGTTTATCCGTTGACAGCCCCGGCGGCGTCGACACCTCCATTGAACAGCTCTATAACAACGTCTGTGAAATGCAAAGCTCCGATCAGTCACCTTCCAGGTTCAGTTACTTATCATATGGTCAAGAATCGCGAATAGATTCCGAGCTCCGCTTTCTCGCCGGAGGAGACTTTATGAAACCAGACGGCGGTGCTACAAAAGAGACGATCGTCATAATTGATGAAAAAGAAGTGAAAGAAGCATCAAACGACAGCAACCCGACTGTAATCATCCCAAAATCTGAACAGTCTTCAACTCCAAAAACCCGACCTCCTTCTCGTAAGAGGATTCCATCGAGGATGAATCTCAAAAAACAAGAAAAAATTTCACCCAATGAAGATCCAGCGTACCTCGGGACTTATTTACTCAAGCAAGCGCGAGACTTATTGTCATCAGGTGATAACCCGAAAAGGGCTTTCGAATTGGCTCAACGAGCATTGAAATCATTCGAAAGCATCCAATCCGAGACACCAAATTTGGAAGTCGTCATGTGTTTGCACATCGTAGCAGCTTTGAATTGCAGTTCCGGACGTTACACCGACGCCATTCCTTTGTTAGAACGTTCAATCGAAATCCCAAACATGGACCAAGGTCAAAAACACTCTCTCGCTAAATTTGCAGGGTGTATGCAGTTAGGCGACACGTATTCAATGATCGGAAACATCGAGAATTCAATACTTTGTTACACCGCCGGTTTAGAAATCCAACGACAAGTTTTAGGTGAATCCGATTCCCGATTTGGTGAAACTTGTAGATACGTAGCGGAAGCTTATGTTCAAGGGATGCAGTTCGATGAAGCTAAGCGGTTATGTCAAATGGCTCTTGATATACACAAAAACGGTTCACCGGAAGAAGCCGCCGACCGGCGGCTCATGGGGCTGATATGTGAAGCGATGGGAGATTACGAAACGGCCCTCGAACATTACGTTTTGGCAAGCGTCGCCATGGCCGGAGATGGACACGAAACAGAAGTTGCTGCTATCGATGTTTGCATCGGGGACGCTTACTTATCATTGTCTCGTTACGACGAGGCGATTTTTTCGTATCAGAAATCGCTTAATCTTTTCAAATCAACAAAAGGCGACAATCATCCATCAGTTGCTTCGGTTTTCGTCCGATTGGCCGATGTTTACAACAAAATCGGGAAACTACGTGAATCGAAATCGTACTGTGAAAACGCGTTACGGATTTACGTGAAACCAGTCGCCGGAATCCCTAGAGAAGAAATCGCGAGTGGTTTGATTGAAGTTTCGGGGATTTATGAGTCGATGAATGAACTCGATCACGCGATTAATCTACTGAAGAAAGCATTGAAGGTGTACGGAAAGGCGGTGGGTCAGTTGAGCACGGTGGCCGGAATTGAAGCTCAGATTGGGGTTTTGTATTATATGATGGGGAAGTATTTGGAGTCGTATGGGTGTTTGAAGGCGGCGATTGTGAAGCTGAGGGCGGTGGGGGAGAAGAAATCGGCGCTTTTTGGTGTTGCTTTGAATCAAATGGGGCTTGCTTGTGTTCAGATTCACTCGATAAATGAAGCGGCTGATCTTTTTGAAGAAGCGAGAGGAATATTAGAGACAGAGTATGGGCCTCACCACCCTGACACACTTGGGGTTTATAGTAATCTTGCCGGTACTTATGATGCCATGGGCAGGTATGGGATCTAATTTGAATCTATTCCATCTTTATAACTTTTTATGTTAGGATTTGATTTGACTGATTTGAACTAAACTTTTGTATTTTCAATGATAATAAAAAGAAAGAGAGGGGGGTATGTACGTCTTTTCCACATACCAGATATTGAGATTTGATATCGAGATTTGATCAGTGTCCCACCGTGTTTCAATTTGTGAGCGGAACAAAAGATTGTAACTTTTGTATCTTTGATATCGGCTACATTACCAATGCATATCAAATGCAGTATAATCGGTCTAGTTATTTATGAAAAACAAGGCCTTAAGGCCTACATTTGACATATATTAATACTGTAACCTGTATTAATGATACAAAAATAACAATTTTTTATTCTACTGAAAAATTGGAACAAAATATGAGACAGATCAATTCTCGATCTCTCGTCTATGCAAATGATGTAATTGTCATCATCATACTTATTGTTGAAATTAGTCTTATAAAGTTTGCCCATTCTTGTCCAATCTTGTCATGTGTGATAATTCAGATATAAATAAAGTTAATCATTTAACGTGTGTAGATGGGACGATGCGATTGAGATACTGGAATATGTGGTTGGGATGAGAGAGGAGAAGCTTGGAACTGCGAATCCAGACGTGGATGATGAGAAGCGGAGACTAGCAGAGCTTCTTGGGGATGCGGGCCGGAATCGGAATAAGAAATCACTCTCACTTGAATTCCTTCTTGATGCCTAATTTGGATTTTTAAATATGGTTTGATAGAAACATAGGAACATTAAAGTTGGGGTTCCATTTTCTATTGTTGTTGTATGCTTTTACTTCAAATTTTGTGTAAAAATAAATAAATGGGAATTTGTGGTTTGTTAATTGTGATGATAATATTTTTTTATTCACGAAATAGTTAGCTATGTTTTTAATTCCAACTTCCATAACATAGCATATAAGTTTGATACCATTAACCGAAATATATTTTGTTATTTAATTTATGATCGGGTTTACAAGGTTATAGTTTTGTTATAAAAATGGACTTCTACATAACCACCTCATAAGCTTCATCCCACCCTCTTAGAAGAGCTTCCAATGGAGTATAGTGGCAACATCTTTTACCTAGCAAAGGAAGAAAGGGGCAAAATATATATAGTAACCACTTGAATATTATATATATATTATTTAACGAAATAATAATGACAATTGACAACTTTTTATTATTCGATATACAAAAGAGTAATGAAGGAAAAGATGTTTAACTCGTTCATACAGAGGTAGGAGGTGAAAGGCCAAAGTCGAGTCCCCATAGCTCAAAGGTCCCATTAACAAAATCGTAATGACCACCCTTTAGTGCTAATGTTTTCTTCACCAATCCATCTCTTACAAATGGGTAAGTCAGTAGATGTCCCAATGATACGTTCACAGCTTCCTGCATACCCATGATTCGTTAAAATATTGTTTCTTTTCAAAATTTTGGACTTAATAAGAAAGACTTAGGGGTTGTTTCCATTTGATGTGATAAGCTTAGTGATTATAGTTTTTTTTTTTTTTTTTTTTTTTTTTTAACTTAATAGGAAGAAAATGACTTAATGTGTTAAACAAAAAAACCTGCCTTGATGTATTAAGATACTACCATTTCCCTATTTATTCTTCTTGATTCATCCGATCCTCTCATGTCAATCTTGATAAATATTGTGAAATTTGGTTTTTAAAATCTAATTTCAGTCACATTTAGTCTGGTGTACCAAAAATAGAAAAAGAAAAAACATTATGCATACAACAAGTAATACATCATTATATAGAAATAACAAATTAATAGCAAAATCTTTATATTAACTTTTTTTATTTTTATTTTTAATTTTTTTTTACAAAAAATTTACAAGCTTTTAGTCTAACGATATTAGAACCGACAAAAAGATGTATCTAAACCAAAATGTGAGGATTTTCTAATCAAGTTTGGGACAAAATGTGCAGCTTTATGAGTAGAATAGTGAGTCGTTTTCTAAAAGAAATCCTTAATTATTAAGAATTTGGCGTCATGTATTTTTTCCTTTCATTTCGTTAAGTGTCTCGACATTTTCATATATAATTTTTTTAAACATTACACAGATAAAAAAGATCCAGATAGTTGTTTACCTTTTCACAGCTAACACATTGATCATCGAGAGATAAACTACCACTTTCTGCTACAACTTTCGCCTTGGCGGGAGAACATACTTTAACCCAGTCCTCGATGAAGTCGCTGCGGTTGTTCGCAATTTAGATGATAGAATTATATTTTTGGTATCAAAACTAAAAATTAAAAAAAAATAAAAAAAACTTAAATTAAATTAATATTATGGAGGAATTAACTTACGTGGTGTGAGGTCCCTCATCAGGGAAAGTCATGAGACCCTTGATCCCTCCACAACGGCTGTGCCCAATTACGATTATTTGCTCTACCTACAACCATTAGAACCGATTAAAAATATTATCTAAGTAGAGGTGGCATTTGAGTTGTTTTTCAAAAAAATTGATTAATTTGGAATTTTCATGGGTCAAATTAATAAAAATTAAATCGAGTTATCAAAATGTATTTAAATATTTACAACCTTTTTATTGAAAAAAACATATTATTATTTTAATAGTATGATTGCTATAAAAAAAAATTAATATACTAACTTTTTATAAACTTTTAAAAATATGTTTCAAATCAAACCAATCTTAGGTGGCCCATCAAACTCACTCAATGATGTTATGTAATCTGTCTTGTCATCATCTAATCCGTTTTGTGACCAAAGGCCTGTGGTTAAAGGTGTAATTGAACAATTTGGTTTAGAAATTTAGATTTATAGATTATTTTAAACTGAAACCGAAATAATATTTTGCATTTAAGATATCTTTAATAGTCGATTAGTTTTACCATAGTACTATGAAAATGTTGTAATGGAGAATTTGGATTGTATTAGGTCTAAAGTTAATTTAATTGTGCACAAAACTTGTGTCTCGTTAAACATAATTTCATATGTTAGATTAGTAAAACAACTCTTTTCAAATCAGTTTTTTGTATGTCTACATTTACTAATGACTAGAAATCAAATTGTAATTTGGTTGGTTTGAATCGAATTTTAATTTAGTTTATGTTATTTAAATTTGAATTTTCATTGAAACGAACAACCATATAATATGGCCTAACAATATCGGGATTTGATGAAAATGTGTTACTCTACTAAATGCGTCCTTTGAACATGTATGTATAAAAATTGAGTAAAGGTCGTATGTTAGACTATCAAAAAAAAAAAAAAAAAGAAAAAAAAAGGTCTAATCCGTTTTGTCACATCCATAAATTCTATTATTGGAATAATGATATAAAGTTTCTAATAGATTGTTTTGCATGTTATTCAATCCACTTTGTCACATCCATAAAATCTAATATTAAAAGTAATGATACAAATTTTCTAGTAAGTCAAATTTTTAGAATTTTTTTGAAAGAGTCAAATTTAGAATGTTGTAAATACTAGAATATGCATTTCCTTTTAATGAACGTTTCTTTAAAAAAATTCTACTTCGATTCGTTATCAATAAAATATAACCTGTTGCTTTCAATGTGTAAATTACCTTGAGATGCAAAACTGCATACTCAACAGCAGCTCCTACTCCAGCATATTTAGTCTGTTTTTGTTAGCAATAGATAAAATCGATAGTTAATAACTTGATACATAAATATTTTTCATAACAATAACAACAACAGTAACAATAACAATAACAATACCAGTATCAGTAACAACAACAATAACAATACCAGTATCAGTAACAACAACAATAACCTGACCTTGTCAAAAGGAGGGACCATGTTGGCAACGTTACGTACTACAAACGCCTCACCGGGTTGGAAATCAAGGACATGTGAGGGGCAAACACGCGAGTCTGAGCATGCGAAAACCATGAACTACACAACACATAATATACATCAACACTAATGAGCTTCTTATATGTACATATAATAATTATATATAATCATTTGTTTATCATTTCATTTTGTTGGTTTTGCTTTCATAATGGGCCAAATATGATTTGGTAGAAAATCATTGTTACCTTTGGGCTCTGGCCTTTGGAAAGTTCATCATACAATGCAGGGTTTGTTCTACATTCACATCACACATGCATCAGATAACGTTACATAGAACAAAAGATGAAGAAAAAAAACGTTAGAGTTTGTTTAAATTTGAATTTACTCGTATTTCTCTCTCTTGAACTTGACGAATCCGGTTTTGATCCTCTCAACCGGGTCAAATGGAGCTTTGGCGTCGGGTGTTTGAAGTTCGGCTGTGATTTGATCGATTCTGGCTGCAGCAACTGGTTCTAATTCGCCTCTTTCACTGTTGAATTACCATAAACTCATCGTTTTGTTATGAATGATATGATTAAATTAGTGTTATCGAATGTAAAATTTGACTTACATTAGAAGTTTCTTCAGTGCAGCAATGGCGTCTTCATACGATTCGTTTCCCATGTCTTCCGTCTGCATTTAAACATTAACACCGTTTATTTCTCGATCTATGTAAGCTTTCACTTTGCATTTTGTGCTTGTTGACGATTCAGATTTATTCTTCATTTACTTAGATTTGAATTTGTTAGGTTTCCTAAAACGGAAATTACTTTTCGACAAACGGCAAACTCGGATTCCTCCATTAATGGCGGACACTCTGATTTTGCGTCGAAAGCTATATTCTGGATCAAGTGCGCATTTGTGTGTGAGAGAGAGTTACACATCTCAAGAACAGAAAACGTACCCATTTCGGTGTGATGATCGGAGCAGGAGCAGCAAAAACAGGCTCGTTACGGATGAGCCTGGGTGGAGTTGCAGATGAAGACGACGACGATGATGACGATGATGACGAATTGCAAGTAAATCTAGCGGATAATGAAGGAGATTTGGATGAAGAAGATGATTTCTTCAAAGAAGAAGCATTGATGAAACAGGGAGCGTTAATGGCGAAAGCAGATGAGGTCGACATTGTTAACAATTACTCAACCAAACTACTTGATTTCAGATTTCGTTTTGGGGATTTATACAAATTCTTCAGATAAACCGATCAGGTACGAGCGTTCCAAATCACTCACACGTTTTCGTATCCATGCATAATCAACCATTATTCTTCATTTCAGTTTTTCGTTTTTTCGTTTGCTTTGTATTTTACGCAAAAACTAAATTTGATTCAAGGAAAAAAGTACAGGGCCCATGATTTTAAAGTTCGCCACAGACATCTATGGTGTTCTATGCATATATCACACACTAACACATCATCGCCATTGATGATGGACCCACTTTGGTCTCACCATGCTCTCCTGTGATTAATTACACAAAACACATCTAAATTTCATAACAATTGCAACACTTTCTGATTACATTTCTCCGTTGATAAATTAGTTTCATAAATCCATACAAATTCTGAAATCAATTCAATTTAATTTTTTCGAGAATGAAACGAATTATCGAATTCATGTTTTTGGAAGACGATAATTGATATTATTGTCAAATGTAGTTGGTTAATTTGAAGTTTGAACGCTAAGCAGCCATTGTATGATGATGATGATGATGATGATGGATGGAGGATGTATGTATGTATGATATATGTGAAGTTGATCATGGTATTTTACCATTGTAGATGTGTGGTTGCAAGGAAAAGATTATGAGACCCTTCTAGATAAAGTATCTAAAAGTAGTTCTTTTTTTTATACTCTAGAAAAATAACAATGTATTTTATTTGTGGTTCACTTTTTAAAAATAATGTCTTAACAAAAAAATAAAATGAAAATACAACATTTTAATTAGGTGAAAATTAGAGTACAATGTTTTATTTTCAGAAATTATACAGAAAATAAATGTATGATGGATTTTTGTTTTGTTGATTTACGACAATGACACATTCCAATATTGAATATGAATAAGGTGGTATATGAGTATATCTATCTTTTATTTCTATTTAAAAAGAAAAAAGAATTCTTGCTATTTCTACTTACATATAATACAGATGACATGATATTATAGTTGTAGAATTTAAAATAAAGGGTGAGTTTTGCAATGTAAGGGATGAATGGCAAAGGATGGAGGATATGATACTATGATGATAGATGGATAAGGTGGTGGTGGTATGAATTGCTCTCTTTATCTACATTGAATGGCATGTTGATGCTCTCTTTACCCTTTGCCTTTTCAATTTTAGCTTTTTTCAAGACATAGCTAGATTTTATTTTATATTTTAAAATTTAAAATATGTGGTACAAAGTATATGCATTATCACATTCACATAGTTTCAACCACAAGTAAATAAGAAAAAGAATAACAAGAGAATCAAAGAATGAACTAATTAATATAGTTTCTTGCTCATATCCAAATTAGTGTTTGAGTCCTGAAAAAGTTAATGAAATTTTGGTATTAGCCAAATATGAGTAGGATTCTAAAGATTATATATAAAAAAATAGATTAACAAATGGGATTAGAAATATTACACAACAATACCATGCCCATATCGAGGAGAAGATTTTGAAACTTGGCAATGCTATAATATATATAAGTTATACTTTAATGCACTCGGCACCTAGTGCAAGATTGTAAGTTTGAGTATCAATGTTGTTCAAAGTATAAGAGGATTGATTTATATATAGGGTAATAGGGGTCGTGCAACTTTAAATGTACACATGATGGCATCATTTTGTAAGATACAAAGAAGTAATACAAAGAGTACTTTGATACTATATCAACATACATGTTGACATTCTTTAGATACTATTTCAATACATGTTGACATCCTTATGCCACCTTTACAAAATCTTTCTTATATTATTATATATTAGTGTGGTCTTTTTTATTTAAATAATTCTAGCATATGTTTGTAGGCCATAAGAAGTAGATATTACAATTCTTAAAATCCTGTTTTTCAAATAAAAAACAAATTTTTAAGGACATTACCGATTTTAGTTTAGTATTTGTATTTCATCCTTTTTTTTTTTTTTTTTATATAATACAGTTAGGACCAAAATTTTTCATCATGCATCATATTGATACTATATGAATTATATGCATGTTTGAGCTATTAGCATGAGTTATCATCTTTACTTCATAATATTATGCGTGTGTATGAATGTCTAGGTCTGATATGTGGATGAGCTCGGGGTTTGCAATCTATTATTGGTGTATGATTGGTGAATGTCTAGGTCTGATATGGGGATGAGCTCGGGGTTAGCAATCTATTATTGGTGTATGATAAGTGATGGTTGTCATAACAGATCTAACACCACAAAACAAAGAAAAATACACACAATTTATACAACGACCCAAATTTTCAAATATTTTTTTTTTCGTTTTTAATTAACCAAAACATTCCCATAAAATATAAAGTGACAATGACGATTGTTTTCAAAATCCATAACATCAACATTTTATTTAAAATATCAAAGTGTCCCATCAAATAAAATGTCGGAGAGTACATGCCGCGCCATCAAACCTTGCTATTGCCCTTAGGCTCTGAAGTACCTAAAACCAACAACAACTGTAAGCTAATGCTTAGTGAGTTCTCCAGAGCATAACCCACACAATCTACATAATCACATAATCCATATTAACTATAAAAGCTACATAAACCACATAAGCCATGCATACAAACATATAAGGAAGCCTTGGAAACCCTCCAGAGTCTTACTCCGGGTGCCATAGGAACCCCCACATGGTTTTAGCCCAATGCCTCGGGAACCCCCAGAGGTCTTGACTAAGGATGCCCTCGAAACCCTCCAGGGTCTTATACCCTAATGCATCGGGAACCCCCCGAGGTCTTTACTTAGGATGCCATGGAAACCCTCCAAGGTCTTACACCTAAATGCCTCGGGAACCCTGTGACAACCATCAATTTTCGGTCAAGTCAAAGTCAACTAAAGTTAACAAGTCAAACCGGTCAACTCAATTAAAACCTTGTATAATAGGGTTTGTATTATGTAATTTCTGTATAACTCACTATCTTAATGAGAAAACATCACTTGGAAAGTTCGTGTGTTTAAATTTCTTTAACTTTAGTGCTAAACAATAAACAAGAATAATAAAAGAATGTTGCATACTCATAGGGAGTGTGTAAGATCCTAAAACATGGCATAACGGGGTTCACGGACCCTGCATTGCGAAGCCGAACACTCAAAAAGGTCACCAACGAAACCGCTCTCAATCGTTTTCACTCTATCTCTTCTTATCGAGAATCTCTCCCAAATCTCTCTAAGAATATGAAATCTCTCCCAAATATCTCTCTGTATGTGAAATCTCTCCAAGTATGTCAAATCTCTCCCAAATCTCTCTAAGAATATGAAATCTCTCCCAAATATCTCTTAGTATGTGAAATCTCTCCCAAATCTCTCTAAGAATATGAAATCTCTCCCAAATATCTCTTTGTATGTGAAATCTCTCCAAGAATGTCAAATCTCTCCCAAATATCTCTCTGTATGTGAAATCTCTTCAAGTATGTCAAGTCTCTCCCAAATCTCTCTAAGTATGTGAAATCTCTCCCAAATATCTCTCTGTATGTGAAATCTCTCCAAGTATGTCAAATCTCTCCCAAATCTCTCTAAGAATATGAAATCTCTCCCAAATATCTCTTTGTATGTGAAATCTCTCCAAGAATGTCAAATCTCTCCCAAATATCTCTTTGTATGTGAAATCTCTCCAAGTATGTCAAATCTCTCCCAAATCTCTCTAAGTATGTGAAATCTCTCCCAAATCTCTCTCTGAATGAGAAATCTCTCCAAGAATGTCAAATCTCTCCTAAATCTCTCTAAGAATGTGAAATCTCTCCCAAATATCTCTTTGTATGTGAAATCTCTCCAAGTACGTCAAATCTCTCCCAAATCTCTCTGAGTATGTGGAATCTCTTTCAAATCTCTCTCGAAATCTCTCCCAACTCTCTATAATCACTCGGGGCATCCCGACCCTCGAATTTGGCGAAAACAGCCCAAAAACGGAAGTCTACGCGAAAAACGGACTTAAGGAACCGAAACCCCTCTCACGAACCGAAACCCCTCTTAGGACCTGAAAGTCCTCTTAGGAACCGAAAGTCCCCGTAGGAACCGAACCCTCCTGATGAAGAAGGCTGCTGAACCGAACCCGAAGGTACTGTTCACTACTGTTCATTCGGTTCTGACTTCTCGCCTTTTATCTCCGAACCGAACCTCGCTTAAAAGGAAGAACCGAACCCGAAGGTACTGTTCACTACTGTTCATTCGGTTCTGACTTCTCGCCTTTTATCTCCGGACCGAACCCTCACCTTCGCTTCTGACCCTTCGGACCGAGCCTTCGGACTGGACCCCTCGCCCCTTCGGTTCCCTCTGTTCGTTTCTGGCTACAATCCTCAGCATGGACCGAACCTCGGCCTAGGACCGAGAGGTCTCGCTGGGAAGCCTTTTTCTCCCGGTTTTCGATTAAATTCGCGTTTTAAGCCCGTTTTTAATTATTTTAACGCAGGATTTTCACCCAAAATCATATTTTAACATAATAAACCCTAAATATTCACAATTTAATCATATTTTCATAAAATTCTTTATTTAAATAATAAAAGCAAGTGGGTAAAGTACAAAGAGGCGGAGTGTTGACTTTGCTTTACTTTATGACACAAGCAACCACTCCCACACCCACTCTATGACCAGCCACACCTCCCCACCTTACCTAGGTCACATCAATGTCCTTTCCACTCAATCATCACTCTTTCCCACGTTTTTGAGAGCTGAATATTCATCCTCTCTCCTCACTTCTCTCATTTGCTCTCATTTCACAAGAAGATCAAACTCTTTTCTCTCTCACTTTCTCTCTCTAGAAATTCAAGATTTCCAGGGCTGATCTTGAGTTTTTCCTCCCCATTTGGTAAGCATAATCCATTCTCTTTATGATTATCTCAATTATTTCCACTCAAATCATGGATATCTTACACAAACTCCATTATATTTGTGTTAGAGCTTCGAATCTTCAAGGGATTCTTCAAGTGTTCTTGGGTTGAACACTTCTCTTCTTCAACACTTATCTACTGAAATCACTTAAGGTGAGTTCATACCCCTACATTTTCATGTTTTCTCAAGTTTTTAGGGGGGGGGGGGGGAATACAAGTTAAAATACCAGGAACATAACTAAACTTTTCTAACAACCTTCATCAGAAACGTTCAACTCCATTCACGGACTGTTTTGGAAGACTTAAACATTTTTGTTTTCAAAACTGTTTTAGGTGTAAGTAGTTCAAGTTCTTAGCTTTAAAATGACTACTTGCACATCTCCATACGATTTTTCTACAATTTATGGTGAATTTTACAAAACTGCCTATCATTTCAAACACCAATCCGGACCAGTCTGTGATTATGGACCTTTTCACCCAAGTTAGAGATCATTAAAAATAATGATAATAATTATGAGTAAGCTAGACACATTTTGGGAACTCTCAGAAGTTACGGATTTAGTTTTCGACTTCGTATGATTTTTCTATGGCTTTTCTAAAACAGTGCAGGAAGGTCTAATTTAGTTAACATCATATAATTTTCATAACACTTTGTATTATGTTGAGCAAAGTGTATAATAATAAATTCTAAGTATTGAATGTGTTCCTTTGTAAATTTTATCATCATAAACTGAAAATAAGTCATTCATGATAAGATTATTCATTCATTTAGAACACATACATAAGCTATAATAAGCATAGTTTAATGGATTTCATAACACTAACGCTTTTTCATAAAAGAGTCCTTATATATTACAAACATTTTGGATAAAACTATAATAGGTATAGTTTATGATACATCACATAACACACATGTACAAAAAGGGTACATTCATACAGAAAGGTTTTACACTCACGCACACAACTTGTAAACTTGTTAACCTAAAATGTGAGACAATCTCTTTCCGTACGTCCGAGTGCGGGATATAATTCCTGTTAGTTATAATCAGAGTCTCCTGGAGGGAGAACGTGATAGTTGTGTATAGATCTATATTGGGTTTGACACCCCACACCTTGCTGCTAGCTACAGTGGGACCTGCAGGTCTACGGGTGACAAATGTCATTTCAGTTTTACGACGCCTGAGAAACGTCATGGCAGGTTCATTTAGTCATAGTATGATTATAGCGACTCACATAGGGATATAACAATACATAAAGTTTACGGGATTTTTATAAAACTTAAATGGGTTTTATGTCGATTTTAAAATCACTTTTTATCTCAATAAGTACAGATATTACTGTACACTTTCGGTTTTGGTATTTATGACTACACATCATTTGAAACCACATTTATATCTTTAAGTATGGACAATACTTGTTATTTTCTCGGTCCTGGGATTTAGGACTACATATACATAAAGTATTAACAAACATAAGAATTTACGGGAATTTCATTTAATTCAAGCGCGTTTATGTCAATTTAAACACATATCATTTTCTATTAGTAAGAGAGGTTACTTATACATTTTGGTCGTCGATTATAAGACTACATTACATAAATTTTATAAAGAAAATATCGGATTTTCTGGATACATATTCTATCGCTTTTACAAGGAAAACGGTTTACTTCTCCAACAAAATCTCTTATGAACTCACAAACCTTTGTGTTGACACTTTTCAAAACTACTTGTATTCTCAGGAATTCAGTGAAAACAGGAAGTCAACAACGTTTTGAGGATGGGACGATAAATCGTCAAATAGTTCATTTTGTTTCATAATGTAATTGATTCGAATCATGTAAACATATACTTTGGTGTAACTTTTTCAATTATATTTATGATGGTTGTATTTACTTTGAGCACTATTATACTCGTTGTTGTGATACTCTACATGAAGTCCTCCACCCTCGGACGTTTCCGCCATCCTTGGTTTGGGGGTGTGACAGATTGGTATCAGATTGGTATCAGAGCATTGTTTATAGTGAACTCAGTATATCGAACCACATAAGATATACAAACTATAAATGCATTGGGACTAGAGTCTCTGATTTAAAGTTTTCAAAACAACTACACTTTTAGAAATAAGTAGTTTCTTATTAAAAGTATACAGGCATGCATACATACTAAGGTCAGCATCATTCTAGAACAAAACAAAAGTAATGATTGTTGGATATCACAGGTAAGCTCGGGGATGTATGGTCAGTCTTGGGAGTGGTATAGCCTGATCAACTATGCTAGTCCGAGGAGTGATTAACACATGCCCAAGAATGGTTGTGATATGGCAACAAGTCTAAATACTTACCAACACTACCACAATGAGATCATTAGAACAGAACACGAGTTTAAAATACTATAGGAGTATTTTGTAATATCATAACTTATATGAAAACTAAATAGATCCTTAATAATAGATCTATAGCCCCTAAGTGGATTCCCTATGATATTATATAACTTAGAAATCATAGAGTTAGAATTTGTGGTCATTGCCTTACTTCCTTTTCCTTGTTTGGATGTGGATCTAGGGTAGGATCACTTATTCGAAGGTCTATCATATCTTGTTATATGTAATTAGTATGAACTATGTCATTATAGAAGTAACTAATAAGGATCACCCCTATAAGTAATTAATTATAGAGTTAGACGCCTAGTAATTATCTCTTCCACTCTTATTCTCGCAAGTACAACATAGCAAGATCCTACTTACCGGACGACCCCTACTTTCCCAATCCGAACCCAAGAAGTGGTGAATGATTATGAGGAGAATCAGAAGCGGAACCGGAGGTAATCAATCCTCCATGCATAGCAAGGGTTTCCGCGAACCGTTTCGACTACATCGAACCTGTGCCCCGTTGGGCAATCGTGATCGAGGGTTGAATGTCAACAGCAATAACAACAACCACCATGTGGAGATCAACGAGGGTGCTATGACCTCAACCACGGGGGACCGACTGACAGAGCCCTCCTGGCGAAGACCCGACAGATCGCGAACATCGGGGATTAAAGCAGGTAAACTATAACCCGAGTTCGGAAACTGCACGCTACCAGAGGCCCTACTGCTCACATACCCAAGACTCTAAAAGAGACTACTATTTTGGAGACCAACTCTCGGTTTAGGACCTTATCGCCACTCAGGCAGAGGCAAGAGAGTAACGGGGTAGACACACAACATTCAAAGAAAGGAGGATTGCAGCCAAGCATCGATTCGCAAGGTGCATCGACTTTGCCTCGTGCATCGAAAGGGACAGATTGTCGTAAGTAGAGTTCATACCTCTCACAAGACCTTGTAAATTAGATTCGTGAGTATGCGTTGGTGCTACTCTATTCTAGGCGTAAGCACGACACTGGGATTTAAGCAGTCATACTAAACGAGGGATCTAGTGGATATCAAAACTTTTCCATGCACAGATGTGAGGTAAACCTACATCTAGGTCAAAAAAATTTCACCAAAACCCAAATTACTACAGTCATATTAACAAGATGGGCTTAGGACATACCTAATAGACTCGAAGGACTACTTAGCCTTAATTATATAACTAAGCATACATCAATTGGTCATAATAAGGACCTAGCTTGGGTCAAGTATAAGGGTTCACTTGGATACAGAACTACTAAAAATTCATGGGTTTACCATATAAAGACTCCCGTTATGAATTGTTTTCAGAACGCCCTTAACGACCGAATGACATTACAAATCGATATAAGATAAAACTTAGTTAGAAACTCGCGACGTATAGCCATTCTAAAAACTCATTATCATACCAACACTAATACACCGGGTCCCATCAAAACTCCTCAGCCAAGCGTGTTTGGACACACATGATTCTAAGATGAGTAAAGCTTAACGCCCGTATGAAACCTACCCCTACCCACTGCTGTGACTCCATTTCAAGAATGTTAGCGGAAACACTAGGAATAGTACAGTAATGAGCAAAAATTTATATGCGTAAATATAAATTGTAAGAACGCACTTGAGATAATTATCCCTGCTAACAAAGTTGTTTTTCATCATGGAACAGAGCTATGTCTTCACCAAAGGGAAATCAACCAACTAGCAAGGCGCCAACTCTACAGATAGACGCTGCTACTTTTCAGGCTGCAGTCACGGCAGCCGTGGCAGCCGTCATGGCACAGTTCAATGCTAACAACGCCAGCAGAAATGGAAGCGGTACTGACAATACAAATTGTGGTAACAATCAGGAACACCAACAGGTGCCTGCCAGCAAAAATACCTCGGGCCACAAACCTACGAGCAAGAAGAGAAAGTTTTGGGACATGAAAGAGCGCCACCAATCCCAAAGATCCACTAAAAGACGACAACCTTTGGCCACCCCCACCATTACAACAGCAGTCACGACACATGCCTCGACACTAGCCATGGGGTCTGCCACCCAAACGTCGGCCAGACCATATAAGGGGTCACTCCCGAAGTGTAACAAGTGTAATTACCATCACACAGGAGCTTGCCGAATTTTACAATGTGATAACTGCAACAGGAAAGGACATACCTCCCGTTTCTGTAAGGCCCCGACCCAACATCTCCCTTCAATCACCAGCACCAGGGCGGACCCAGTATGCTACTTATGCGGTGAAATGGGACACTTCAAGAGAGAGTGTCCAACCGAGAAGAATGACGGAGGAGCCGGAGGAATGTAACAAACGAACCGGCAGGAACAGTAGGAAACCATATTAGGACTTTTGTAATGTTTCCAACGACAAAAACGTTTAAGTACCATATGTTTGTAATGAAATTGTTATGCTTGCTAAAGTCACCGTCTTTCTAAAAGTAGTTAAAATACTCTCTCGTTTAAATCGAACCAAATACATTCATATATGATCTTAAGATCATTACCTGTAAGATGTGATGACTTTGTACATACATCGGGGTTAATTATAATCAAAATAATTTCATCCCGACTCCTAATCCGTGTCTAGTAGTAAGAACTGAGTGGGGCCACCCACTCGACGATTTCACCAACATCAACTTACATACGACATTCATATACCGCTCGATTGTAGGGAGACCTGTCAGGAATCATGATATCAAGTATCATTACTGGTTATCGAAAACACACCCATTACCAGTGCTAGACACTATGGTATGAATCATCTACAGTAATGATAACATCAAACAAAATGGATCACCCTAAAAAGAAACACAAGATACTTTATCACTCTAGTGATCTCTTCTTGCGAATACAGCTTAACTAGTTTTATCTAAAAAGATATTGCTGTCATCATCCAATTTTCATTGATATAGCCCTCATCTTCCCGATTTAACGTCTACAAAAGGACCTTTCACCTAACCCCCCAAACATCGAAACCTTCGTCTCTCATAAACATCCAGCACGGACCTCCGGGTCATCTCTCGTTGTGGAACTCCAAAACACGCACTAGAGGAGTGTTATACTTCCCGAAACCTTATCACAAGTACTTACAGGAGACCTTTGGGAATGTCACGTATATAGCATACAAGGTCCAAGCACAGAAGCTTGGGAAAGATATAGTACAAGTTCTGCCATGAACTTCGGGCCAAGGTTGCCCAGGAGGGCGAGTAAATGTCCTACCATCTAAGAAGGCCTAATCGTGTAAACCAAACCCACATGCTTCCTACCGAGCTATAAGAACTCTTAGGTCAAACCTGTCGAACTACTCAACAATGAAATTGAAGAACCAAGCTTCTCACCTTGGAAAGCTCTAGTCTTATTCTTCAAATAGAAAAGCAAATTGCTCATAGTTTCATCGACTTCAGAGGCCCCGACAATATCTCCGGTAGAAACCTTTACTATCTGCCTCACATAAACGAATAGGCCGACCAACCACAAGGAACGAGGTACCCTTTAGGAATCGGACCTAAGATCTAAATATCACCAGTCGCGAGTATTGGAGAAGGATGTCCGCGGATAACCTTCCAAACTTGATGCGGACACTGCAAGTCCGTAGTGATACCCCTCGGATGGGACCAACCCGTTCGCAGTATCCATAGGTTATGTCATTCTTGCTAAGGATCAGTTCATCATTGTCATTACAAAGGACTTACTTATCTACCCTCGTAGTAAGAAGGAAACCAAGGAGAGCAGCTACAACAAACCACAGAAGCAATATGATCAGAGAAGTATTACCTGAAGTTCTCTAGATACGAGTTTTGGAATTGAAGGGTCCAATTCTCAAGACACATCATTATCAAGGTGGAAATTCATAAGGACCCTTTCAATTGATCAAAACCGTTGAGAAACAGTCAGCACCGAAGGTGTTAGCAGGAATACGCCAAAAATTCTGGGTCTCGCTGACCTACCGTCTTAGTTCCTTTGGAACTTCTCGAAAAATACGGACCCCCCTCCCAACTTTGACCCTAAAGGGAGCAACCCTTGACAGGAAGAGAAGCAATAGGGAGAAACCTTTAGAACTCCAGTATAACAGACCAAATCCCTTTGGAAACACTCACCCTGGGAAGGCTTAGTACGCTTTGGAAAACATGGAAAGCCAATACCCCAGATAATTATGCCTTTCGAGATTCTGTCAGAATCTGCCCTATAACTCGCTACTTCAATCTACTCCCACGAGCTTGGTAAAGTACATTCTACACGACACGTTCCCGAACTTACGAAAGTATCTATCCGACGAAACTCTTGCAATTCCCCTCGATGAGATTGAGTTCCACAAGAGCCTCACCTTCATGAAAGAACCATAGTGACCATGGACCGAAAGGTTAAGCGAACGCAGCAACGCTGCTCCCCATTAGTGAAAGTTCGCAGGAATACTAACCAAGGACCTGGAGTCACTTGGAGGCGCGAGAATCAGTCGATTAGGAAGTATCCCCACATCATGGCTTGATTGTTCATGCCCACTCCTTGCCTACAATTCAAATTTCGGGACGAAATTCCCTCTAACGGGGGGATGATGTGACAACCGTCAATTTTCGGTCAAGTCAAAGTCAACTAAAGTCAACAAGTCAAACCGGTCAACTCAATTAAAACCTTGTATAATAGGGTTTGTATTATGTAATTTCTGTATAACTCACTATCTTAATGAGAAAACATCACTTGGAAAGTTCGTGTGTTTAAATTTCTTTAACTTTAGTGCTAAACAATAAACAAGAATAATAAAACAATGTTGCATACTCATAGGGAGTGTGTAAGATCCTAAAACATGGCATAACGGGGTTCACGGACCCTGCATTGCGAAGCCGAACACTCAAAAAGGTCACCAACGAAACCGCTCTCAATCGTTTTCACTCTATCTCTTCTTATCGAGAATCTCTCCCAAATCTCTCTAAGAATATGAAATCTCTCCCAAATATCTCTCTGTATGTGAAATCTCTCCAAGTATGTCAAATCTCTCCCAAATCTCTCTAAGAATATGAAATCTCTCCCAAATATCTCTTAGTATGTGAAATCTCTCCCAAATCTCTCTAAGAATATGAAATCTCTCCCAAATATCTCTTTGTATGTGAAATCTCTCCAAGAATGTCAAATCTCTCCCAAATATCTCTCTGTATGTGAAATCTCTTCAAGTATGTCAAATCTCTCCCAAATCTCTCTAAGTATGTGAAATCTCTCCTAAATATCTCTCTGTATGTGAAATCTCTCCAAGTATGTCAAATCTCTCCCAAATCTCTCTAAGAATATGAAATCTCTCCCAAATATCTCTTTGTATGTGAAATCTCTCCAAGAATGTCAAATCTCTCCCAAATATCTCTTTGTATGTGAAATCTCTCCAAGTATGTCAAATCTCTCCCAAATCTCTCTAAGTATGTGAAATCTCTCCCAAATCTCTCTTTGAATGAGAAATCTCTCCAAGAATGTCAAATCTCTCCTAAATCTCTCTAAGAATGTGAAATCTCTCCCAAATATCTCTTTGTATGTGAAATCTCTCCAAGTACGTCAAATCTCTCCCAAATCTCTCTGAGTATGTGGAATCTCTCTCAAATCTCTCTCGAAATCTCTCCCAACTCTCTATAATCACTCGGGGCATCCCGACCCTCGAATTTGGCGAAAACAGCCCAAAAATGGAAGTCTACGCGAAAAACGGACTTAAGGAACCGAAACCCCTCTCACGAACCGAAACCCCTCTTAGAATCTCGTCGAGTTCCTTAATGTCCAGAAGACCGAAAACTTGTGTGGACTGAAAACTCTAATCATTCACCGAAATCACTCAGAATCTCGAAAACGGGTAAACCCTGTTGGAATAGTGTCTAAGGCTGCAACTATATTAGGCAAGTATTTGACCCGGTTGTGCATGGTCCTTTTGGGTTGCCTTCACCATAGCAACTTGATAGGATGATTTATTAAGAGAGAGTAAATATTATTAATATATTATGAGAATAATATAAAGAATAATATATTGTTATTTGATTAATATAAGTCATAGAATTAATTGGAATTAATTTGGTGACTTAAAGAGGTTTAGTAAATAAAGGGGTATAAATTGTCAATTGTTTGATAGTTAAGCTTTAGACTATAAATCCTTATAGATATATAGTGGATGGATTCTAGAAGCTAGGATAGCTTCAAAATCGTCCATGACTTATCTAACGAAAGGATTTGGATAGCCTTAAGAGAAGATTATCCAATTAGGGTTTAGGTTGTAACCCTTAAGGAGTCTACAAGTATAAATAGACCCCATAGCCAAGGCAAATCGGCACCTCACCAAAAAGTAAGAGAACCCTGGCCGATTTCCTCCCTTCTCCTCTCTCCTAAATCATCTTCCTTGCTATTGGTGTTTGTAAGCCATTAGAGGAGTGACAATTGTGACTCTAGAAGCTCCAAGACTACAAGATTAATAAGGAATTCAAAGGTATGGTTCTAGATTTGTTTCAATGTTGTTATTTAACCTAATTAGCCATTATAAGTCTTGGATTCAAAGCATGTTTAATTAGAAAGCCTAGATCCAAGCATTAGGGTTTTGCATGCGCACATAGGAAAGTTCTTATGGCTAAAACCCATCAGTGGTATCAGAGACTAGCTTGGTTTTCATTAAATTGTTGCTTGATTAACTGAAACAAACCTGCAAAATTCGATTTTTTGGTTTCTGAGTCATGGACTCAGCGAGTTCCAAAGTGGACTCGGCGAGTAGGCATGACTCGGCGATTCCCTTTGTGCACTCGGCGAGTCCAGGCGTCAGGAATGGCCAGATTCGGGATTTTTTCATAATTATCTTATGGAAACTTACCTTAATCATATTAGATCAACCCTAATCCGATTTTTTTGATATATATGACTATTATCTTGATCTAGTTAAAGGTATTTATCAACTAATAAAATATTTAATTTCCTTATATGATAATTAATTAATTATTTTGGTAATTATCTTAAAAAGAAATCTTAAATAAAATCAAATATAGATAATTAGGATATTAATTGTTAATTGGAATTATTTGTTATTTGATCCTCCATGTTTTAAATGTTTAAAACTTGCCCTCAAGTTTTGAAATTTATATTTTGTGATTAAAAGTTTTAATTTAGACAACTTAAAATTCAAAACCCTAGATTTTAAAAGGTTTAAAATACGACCCTATACTAATATGATATTACTAGAATAATATATATATATATATATATATATATATATATATATATATATATATATATATATATATGTATAACTAAATGCTAGTCTTACCGTTAGTAGGCCTCATTCACGAAGCCGATCTATAAGGTGGGTATAAGGTTGCGGCCTATAAAATGACGCTTAATGGGTGTACACTCACACCCACCGCTTGCTTGATTGGTGGAGGGTCGTTAGCCGAACGGGTAGGATAGGGCAGTCTCATCCTCTCATTAAAAGTATAATAAGTAATACAAAGTAACTACACATATTTTAAAATTTCCCAATCTTAGTTACTTTAGGAAAAGTGAATTGATGCAATCCCATGAAATTACACTTTGCACCCTTGCTAAGAAGTTAGTGGAGCGTGTGTGGTTTACCGGCACACTAATTGGTTCTAAGCAAAGGTGGCAAAGGGTGATTCATTGTTTATCATAGTTCGATGGAGCGTGTGTGGTTTACCGGTACATCGAATAGGTGATCGTTACAATGAAGGCACCATGTGAATTTGCATGGTAATTCACACCTGCTTTGTGATCCTCGGTATCCCAGTCACAAACAAGAGGGGCATATCGAGATTTAAACATGCCATTGAATAGTTTCAATGAATCTCATCCGAACCTAGGAATTCTCAATACACTTAGGACTAATAGTTTAGGTTTTTGTGATGGAGAATTAGTGAATCGTCATTCACTTACCTTCAATTTATTTGCATGTTAGATTACGACATCCCTTTTCTAGTATGTAAATGTTATTGTTGGATCCTAGCCCTAATTTTTCTTATTGGGAGATAATTAGGGATTCTTATTCTAATCTATCTTTGTCCTTTCTATTTGTAGATGTCGAACGCTAACAACGATGCTGCTAGTTCTTTCACGTTGATGAGCCTTTGCCAAAAGGTCACCTTCGATGGAACGAACTTTAGTGAATGGATAAGATACATTCGCACCATTGCTCGCTATGAGGATAAGGAGTATGTCCTCGATGAGAAGCTCGAGAAGATCAACCCCGAAATCGCTACTCCGGCCGAAATCACCGCTTTTGAAAACTCATGAGCGAGATGCAACAAAGGTGCATTGCATCATGATAGCCACTATGAACTCGGAATTCCAAAAGTCCTATGAGGACATGTACCCGTATGAGATGCACCAAGACTTATTGGAGAGATACCACCAAAACGCGAGACAAGAGCATTATGAGATTTTCACTAACATGATTTCCGCTAAGATGGGTCATGGAGAGTCTCTTACCATGCACCTTCAAAAGATGTAAAGGTATGTCGACCGTCTTCTCACGTTGAATGTTGAATTTGGGGAAGACTTGGCGATCGACATGGTGCTTCACTCTTTGCCTCCGATGTACAACCAATTTTGGATTACCTACCACATGAACAAAGAAGAGGTCACCCTAAGCAAACTCCAAGGTCTCTTGAGGGTTGCTGAGTGCAACTTCAAAGACAAGTCTGTTGCACCAACTCCCAATCCGCCTGCTGCTCCTGTCTTGGCTATTGGCCAAGGAAAGGGAAAGAAGAGGAAGGATTCATCGAAGAACTATCGCAAGGTCAAAGCCCGAGATGGTGCCTCTTCTAGTGGGACCAAAGTTGATCCCGCTAAGCCCTGCCCTAACCCGAAGGAGGCAGAGTGCCACCACTGCCACAAGATAGGACATTGGAAGAGAAGCTGCCCAGAGTACCTGCAAGCAATCAAAGAAGGAAAGATCAAGCCATCTTTCGCAGGTATATACACAATTAAATCTAACGATTCTAATCATGCTATTTCTTGGGTTCTTGATACCGGTTGTGGTTATCACATTTGTTCTAATGTGCAGGGACTAAGAAGAAGTAGGGATGTGGAGCAAGGAAGGATCAATCTAATCATGGGGAACAGAAGATCGTCGCCTGTGACCAAGATTGGAGTGTATTCTTTAGTGCTTAGGAATAATTTATGTTTAGATTTGAACAATTGTTTCTATTCGCCAGAAATGGCTAGAAACTTCATTTCATTTCATGGTTTATATAGACAAGGATTTAGATTTTCTTTTAATAATGAGAATTGTTCTATTTTGGCTTATCTAAATGGTGTCTTTTACTTTGAAGCTATACCATGTAATGGAATATATGAAACTGTTATGATTGTTGATAACTTAGGAAATGATGTTTTGAATATAGATTCTTCCACTAGTATGGATAAAGCATCCTTGTGGCATTGTCGTCTTGGACATGTCAACAAGAAACGCATAGCCCAACTCCAAAAGGATGGAGTGTTGGAGTCATTCGACCTTAGGGAAGATGACACATGCGAGTCTTGTTTACTTGGAAAGATGACTAGGTCACCCTTCACAAGTACATGTGAAAGGGGTGAAGGTCTATTGGACCTAATACATACCAATGTATGTGGACCGTTTAGATCAACCACGAAGGATGGGAACCGCTTCTACGTGACTTTTACCGATGATTATAGTAGATATGGGTGTATCTATTTAATCAAGCAAAAGTCAGAAACCTTTGAAAAGTTCAAAGAGTTAAAGAATGAAGTAGAGAATCAATTGGGCAGGAAAATCAAGATGCTTCGATCCGATCGAGGAGGAGAGTACCTAAGTCTTGAATTCCACGAATATCTCAAGGAGTGTGGAATAGTTTCGCAATTGACGCCTCCTAGGACACCGCAGTTGAATGGTGTGGCAGAAAGGCGTAATCGAACCTTATTGGATATGGTTCGCTCTATGATGAGTCGTGCTTCACTACCTATCTCTTTTTGAGGGTATGCCTTAGAGATTGCCGCCCATATCCTTAACCGAGTCCCTACTAATAAGATTGCCAAAACACCTCACGAGATGTGGACAGGGAAAGCTCCCTCGTTGGCACATATCAAGGTTTGGGGTTGCGAGGCTTTCGTAAGACGAGATACTCACGACAAGCTCGAACCTCGAAGTGAGCGATGTATTTTCATCGGCTACCCGTAGATATCCTTTGGATATCTCTTCTATAGACCGAAGGACAATGTTGTCTTCGTTGTGAGGAGAGGAGTTTTCCAAGAGCGAGAACTCATAAGCCAAGGAGACAGTGGGAGGCAAATCGAGCTTGAAGAGATTCAAGAGTCGATAGATGAAGGAACCTCTACCGTTGGCACTCAACCCGAGGAGGAAACTCCGGTTGAACCAATTGACGAGTCCTTACCTCTTAGACGTTCCGATAGAGTTAGAGTTCATCCCCAGTTTTATGGTTTTCATATTACTACCGAAGGGGACACGTATATTAGTGATGGTACACTAATAAATCTTGATGAACCTAATAGCTATAAGGAAGCCATGGCAGGCCCGGAGTCTGAGAAATGGAAAGAGGCAATGGATAGCGAGATCCAATCCATGTATGACAACCAAGTTTGGAATTTGGTTGATTATGTGCCCGGACGTAAGACCGTTGGGTGCAAATCGATCTTCAAAAAGAAGACCAATGTGGATGGAAAAGTACACACATATAAAGCACGATTGGTTGTGAAGGGCTTTACTCAAACTCCCGGAGTTGACTATGATGAGACCTTCTCACCAGTTGCGAAGATAAAATCTATTAAAGTGATGCTAGCAATTGCCGCATTTCATGATTATGAGATTTGGCAAATGGATGTCAAGACCGCTTTCCTTAACGGAAAGTTGGCTGAGGATGTTTACATGGCTCAGCCAGAGGGGTTTGTGGATCCGAAGCATCCAAATAGAGTGTGTAAGCTTGAGAAGTCCATTTATGGACTTAAGCAAGCGTCTCGCAGATGGAATCTTTGCTTCGATGAGAAAGTCAAAGAGTTTGGATTTGTACAAAGCGAAGACAAATCTTGTGTATATGTCAAAGCCAGTGGGAGTATAGTAAGCTTCCTCATTCTATATGTCGATGACATATTACTCATAGGAAACGACATCCCGACTCTACAGGAGGTTAAGTCCTGGCTCGGGAAGTGCTTCGCTATGAAGGACCTCGGAGAGGCTTCTTACATTTTGGGAATAAGGATAGTAAGAGATAGAAGTAAGAGACTAATTGGACTTAGTCAGAATACTTACTTGGATAAAGTACTAAAACGATTTAGTATGGAAAACTCGAAGAAGGGAGAATTACCGATACAAAGTAATGCCAAGTTGAGTAAGACTCAAAGTCCGAGTACCGAAGCTGAGATAGCAGAAATGAGCCGAGTACCATACGCTTCCGCAGTTGGCTCAATCATGTACGCTATGACTTGTACTCGCCCTGATGTAGCCTTCGCTTTGAGCATGGTTAGCAGATATCAAGGGAATCCTGGCAGAGCACATTGGATTGCGGTGAAGAACATCCTTAAGTACCTTCGGAGGACGAAGAAATGGTTCTTAGTCCTCGGAGGGAGTGATGACTTGAAGGTGCGAGGGTATAGTGACACCAGTTTTCAGACCGACAGGGACAACTACTGTTCGCAGTCGGGCTGGGTCTTTACCCTAAATGGAGGAGCAGTGACATGGAAGAGTCCCAAACAAGAAACCGTAGCTGATTCAACGTGCGAATCAGAGTACATTGCAGCGAGCGAAGCGTCGAAGGAGGCAATATGGATGAAGAACTTCATCGGTGATCTTGGAGTTGTACCTGCCATAAAGGAGCCCATGGAGATTTTCTGTGATAACGAAGGAGCGGTTGCCTTGACCAAGGAACCGAGGGATCATGGTAGATCAAGACATATCGACAGAAAATATCACTTCATTAGACATCGTGTAGAAGAATGACAACTCGTAGTGAAGAGGATATCATCAGAAGATAACCCAGCAGATCTGCTTACGAAGGGACTGAGTAGGGTTAAGCACTTGCAGCATGCTAGGAGTATTGAGCTGAAGGATGATATTAGCATAGATTAGATAGTATTAGAAATGTGTAATAGATAAATGTAATTAACATTTGATGATTAAATAAAGGAGTTTTATTTATGAGTAATGTTACTATCTTATGTTAATTGTTTAGCTATTGTTTCACTTTGTATGTTTTGACTTCCAGAATAATTGAAATTATTAGGAATAATCGAATTGTTCAAATTGTCCACAATCGTTCATATGTTGGAAGTAGATATGAATGAAGATTGTCATGAATTGGTGTGTAGATTGTCTAAATGGTTTTAGACATAGCAAAGAGTTGCTACAACATTCATGAGTGCTTATGAACTAGTTTTGAGCATTGGAACAAACCCGCGCTTGCTAGAATCACCTTATGGAATATGATATAAAAGGGTGATCGCAAGACGATAATATCATATAGTCTTAAAACCTAGATATATGGTTTGTTATTTGTTAATTAATTGTACATTGATAATGCGAAAACGCATTAGTAACTCGGTGTTATAAAATGCATTGTTGTGTATAATTGGTTAATGAATAAGTAAATGCATATAAGTCGAAGTTTATCTGTAACTTTTATCTAAGAAGGTAAAAGCGATATCTCGGCCGCTCGATGATTTGATTTGACTTATGTGCTGGGCCCGGTCAGAACTGAATTGATGTGTTCGATTAAGTTCTATGTCAAATAAATCAGAGATCGAGAAACCTAAATGCTTGACTAACTATTCCATAGGATTGTCAGCATGATATCTAACAGAGGACTGTACGATCCCTTATCTAAAGGACAAGATTGATTAGATCAGAGTTTGACAGCGTCTTTGAGAGCTACGATTGCAAGCCGAATTGTACTTGTGCATATAGTTACTAGACTTATCCAAGTGGGAGATTGTTGGAATAGTGTCTAAGGCTGCAACTATATTAGGCAAATATTTGACCCGGTTGTGCATGGTCCTTTTGGGTTGCCTTCACCATAGCAACTTGATAGGATGATTTATTAAGAGAGAGTAAATATTATTAATATATTATGAGAATAATATAAAGAATAATATATTGTTATTTGATTAATATAAGTCATAGAATTAATTGGAATTAATTTGGTGACTTAAAGAGGTTAATTAAATAAAGGGGTATAAACTGTCAATTGTGTGATAGTTAAGCTTTAGACTATAAATCCTTATAGATATATAGTGGACGGATTCTAGAAGCTAGCATAGCTTCAAAATCGTCCATGACTTATCTAAGGAAAGGATTTGGATAGCCTTAAGAGAAGATTATCCAATTAGGGTTTAGGTTGTAACCCTTAAGGAGTCTACAAGTATAAATAGACCCCATAGCGAAGGCAAATCGGCACCTCACCAAAAAGTAAGAGAACCCTGGCCGATTTCCTCCCTTCTCCTCTCTCCTAAATCATCTTCCTTGCTATTGGTGTTTGTAAGCCATTAGAGGAGTGACAATTGTGACTCTAGAAGCTCCAAGACTACAAGATCAATAAGAAATTCAAAGGTATGGTTCTAGATCTGTTTCAATGTTGTTATTTAACCTAATTAGCCATTAGAAGTCTTGGATTCAAAGCATGTTTAATTAGAAAGCCTAGATCCAAGCATTAGGGTTTTGCATGCGCACATAGGAAAGTTCTTATGGCTAAAACCCATCAAACCCTACCCAACTCGTAGAGTTGGCTAAGCAACTCGTCGAGTTCCTTTAGCCCTTTTTGTGTTCAGTCCTTTCTAGTGGAATCCAATGCTCCAAACTACAGATCCAGCCCCTTATGGTGTATTTATCACATAAAGTTGGAAACTTTACGTACATACAAGGCCTCACAAGGCTAAAACACTAAAAATAAGGTTCATACAAGGTTTAGTGCATGGAAAAGGGCCTAAACTGGATAAAGTGGACAACTTTATGTCCATGGAGGCCTAGAGGTGTCTAGATCTCGAACCATATCCTCATGACAAGTCCAAATCCGAGTATGACACCATTGTGCACCAAAAGTGACCATATTCTTCCATAAGATGAGATCTAAACAAATAAAGATCAGGATAGCAACTTTTTACCTTCAAAAGGATGTCACCAGGTAGATGCCAGATCTAAGGTCCTTTCCTCTCTCCAATCTTCAAGTTTCCTTCCAAAAAGCACAAGATTCACTTTCCAAAGCTCACACACACTCAAGAAGGAACTAAAGCACAACTAGGGTTTCTCTCTGGATAGTTACGATGATGAGGGAGGCCACAAATGGCCCATAAGTTCCCTTAAATCGGGTACAAACCCCTAAAAATTAGGGTTTTCCTTTACAACGCTTACTTGTCGAGTTAGGCCTTCCAACTCGTCGAGTAGATCCTAAATCCCACGTCCCACAAATAATCTGTACTCGACAAGTTGGAGCTCCCCAAATCGTCGAGTTCTAGCCTAAAACCCTAAAATTCTGAAAAGTAATTTGACACCTGAAACGAGTGTTACAAATCTCCCCCACTTGAACTAGACTTCGTCCTCGAAGTCTGCTGATGTAAACAAATCCGGGTAGTGCTCCCGCATCTCATCCTTTGGCTCCCATTTCCATTCAGAGCCCCTTCAGTGCTGCCATTGCACTGTCACTAGCTTCACTTCTTTATTACGAAGGACTTTGACTTTCCTATCCAAAACGCCACATGCCGCTCAATGTAGTTTAGAATCTCATCCACCTGAATGTCATCAAGTGATATAACCACAACCTCGTTTGTGACACACTTTCGAAGTTGAGATACATGGAAGGTGTTGTGAATCTGGCTAAGCTCGTCCGAAAGATCCAAACGGTAAGCCACCTTGCCTACCCGGACCAAAATCCTGAACGGGCCAATATATCGTGGCCCTAACTTGCCCCTATTCCGGAACCTGATGACTCCCTTCCATGGCGACACTTTCAATAAAACAAAGTCCCCTACCTGGAATTCAAGATCCGATCAACACCGGTCCGCATAGCTTTTCTGACGGCTCCGTGCGACTCGCAGCCGATCGCACACCTGTTGAATCAACCCGGTAGTCTTGAGCACTACCTCGGTGCTCCCTATGACTCGGTGTCCAACCTCGCCCCAGAAAATCGGGGTCCTACATCTCCGACCATACAACATCTCAAATGGAGGTCGGTCGATACTAGCATGATAACTATTGTTATTTGAAAACTCTGCTAGTGGGAGGTATGTATCCCAACTTCCTCCAAAATCCAACATGCGTGCCCAACGCATATCCTCGAGTGTCTGGATCATCCTCTCGCTCTGGCCATCTGTCTGGGGGTGGTATGCCGTGCTGAAATGCAACTGAGTGCCCAGTTCCTCGTGGAACTTCTTCCAAAATCTAGACGTGAATCGAACATCCCGGTCGGAGACTACTGAAACTGGCACCCCGCTCCTAACCACCACCTCTCACACGTAAATATCCGTTAATTTCTCCGTGGAGATGCTCTCAGAGATCGGAATAAAGTGGGCACTCTTCATCAATCTATCCACAATAACCCATATGACATCCACACCCCTCGCCGTCATCGGTAACTTCGTGATGAAGTCCATGGTGATCTCTTCCTATTTCAACATGGGAATGGGTAGCGGCTGAACCTTGCCATGAGTGCGATGATGTTCGGCCTTAAGCTTCCTGCAGGTCAAGCATCGCTCCACAAACCAGGCGATCTCCCACTTCATCTAGGGACACCAGTAACTCAGTCTCAGGTCTCTATACATTTTCGTAGCCCCTGGATGTATAGAGAACTTGGAATTGTGTGCCTCTTCCAATATCTTCTTCCTCACTCCTCCAGATTCCGAAACCTACGCTCGGTCACAGTATGTCAAAAGGCCCCGACCATCCCAAACAAACAAGGGAATCCGACCCAAAATCTGCTCTAACTTCCAATTTTCTCTTTTCAGACCCTCCGTTTGAGCTTCCTTGATCATATCCAACAATGGAGAGATCACCTTCATCCTCAAACAAACGTTCCCGATCGGAGAGCCTGCCGCCTTGCGGCTCAAAGCATCGGCCACCACGTTGGCCTTCCCTGGATGGTATAAGATCTCACAGTCATAATCTTTCAACACATCCAACCACTTCCTCTATTGCATGTTGATGTTCTATTGATCCATCAAATACTTTAAACTATTGTGATCAGTATAAATAGTACACCACATTCCATACAAGTAATGCCTCTAGATTTTGAGGGAAAACACCACTGCCCCCAATTTCAGGTCATGAGTGGGGTAATTTGCCTCATGAGGCTTCAACTGCCTCGAGGCGTAAGCGATGACATGCCCCCTCTACATTAGTACCGCCCCTAAACCTGAGATCGATGCATCACAATACACTACCAGATCATACATCCCTTCAGGTAGTACTAGAATAGGGGCCTCACATTACCTCTACCTTAAGGTCTCGAAAGCCGACTGCTGATCCGGGACCCACCGGAAAGTCACATTCTTCTTGGTCAAACGAGTCAATGGCACAAGATCTTGGAGAAATCCTTAATGAATCTCCGATAATAGCCCACTAGACCCAAGAAGATACGGATCTCAGATGCATTCTTCGGTACTTCCCACCGCATCACTGCCTCAACCTTTCATGGATCAACCGAAATACCCTCCTGGTTGATGATGTGCCCCAAAACTGCACCTCTCGCAACCTGAAATCACACTTTGAGAACTTGGCATATATCCTTTCCATTCTTAGTGTCTCCAATACCTCCCTCAGATGCTGCTCGTGATGCTCCTTGATCTTAGAATAGACTAGGATATCATCAATGAAAACGATCATTGACTGATCCAGCATCGGTCTACATACCCTATTCATGACATCCGTGAACGTTTCTGGGGCATTGGTGATCACAAATGGCATCACTACAAACTCATAGTGCCCGTACCGAGTCTTAAAAGCTGTCTTCGGTATATCCTCATCCCGAATCCTCATCTGATGGTACCCTGACCGAATATCAATCTTGGAAAACCAAGATGCACCCTGTAGCTGATCGAACAAATCATCGATCCTCGGGAGCGAATAACGGTTTATCATCGTTAACTTGTTCAGCTCCCGATAATCATTACACATCCTGTGTGAACCGTCCTTCTTTTTCACGAACATGATCGGTGCTCCCCACGGGGAACTACTCGGATGGATAAACCCTCGGTCTAGTAGCTCCTGAAGCTGTGTAGGCAGCTTCTGTATCTCAGGTGGAGACAGCCGGTACAGTGCCTTGGCTATTGGAGTGGCACCTGACACTAAATCAATGAGAAACTGCACTTGCCTCTCCGGAGGAACTCCAGGTAACTCCTCAGGAAAGACATCCTGAAACTCCTGTATAACTGGTATACTATCCAAATCCATCGAGGTCTTAACCCTCGTATCCGAGATGTATGCCAAAAATCCCGAACAACCCTACTGAAGAAGTCTCCTAGCTCTCGCAACCGAATAGAGGATTGCAAGGGTATCTCTCCATGAATAACCAATTCTCCCCCACTTGGGGTTCAAATCCTCACCAGCTAGCACTCACAATTTATCATGGCCCCATTGGCCCCCAACCAGTCCATCCCGATGATCACCATCCGCCCTCGCAATGGTATCGGGACTAGATCAACACGAAACCTCTCCCCAAGCACATTCAGGACACAGTCCCGGTACACCTTCACAACAATCATGGTGCGGTTGTTCGCAATCTCAACCTCAAGCGGGGAATCCAAAGTCCCTGGCTCATCCCAGAACTTCTTGCTAAGCGCAAGAGATACAAACAATCGGGTAGCACCCGATTCGAATAGAATGTGATCGATATACCATTGACCAAAAAGGTCCCTATACATGAGCACAAACGTATACACATAAGCAATGCAAACCAATATAGATTAGGGAGATAAATACGTACCAGCCACAATGTCTGGCGCTACCCAAGCCTCCTCGGTAGTCAACTGAAATGTGCGGCTCTTCACGGCTGGAGCCTCCGCCTTAGTAGGGCGGCCATCAGTAATCCTCATTGTTGCGGGCGCAGGAGCCGCCACTGCTCTTCCTCCCTATAACCTCGGACAATCGGCCCTTTTATGGCCAGTCTGGTTGCATTGGAAACAGATCAAGCTTTTCTTTGGGCAATCCCTACTCACGTGGCCGAGCTGACCACAGGTATAACATACTGTGCCTGTCACCCGACAAACTCCCCCATGCAAGTTCCGACACTTGGCACATTGGCCACGGCCCTGCTGGCCCATACTAGTAGAATCAGAGGTCTTAGGCTTTTTAGCCTGACCTACAGCTGTCTGGGCCTGCTCTGGTTTCCGCTTGGTGTGGAACTCCAGCTCCATCTCCCGCTCATGGGCCTTCTCCACCATCTCGTTCAGGGTTTTGCACCCTCTAAAGCTCACAAACTCCTGGATATCATCCCTCAGCAAGGAATGATACCTCGTCCTCCTCATGTCCTCATCTGTAGCATACTGTGGGATAAAAAATGCCCGTTCCTGAAACTTGGCGGTGATCTACGCCCTAGTCTTGGTGGTCTGCTGGAGGTCATGAAACTCCCTTACTAGTCGTTGCACCTCAACAGATAGGTAAAACTCCAAATCAAAACGCCTGATGAACTCTACCCATGTCATCTCTGCCACTACAGTTGCCCCCAACTGACTGGTCACCTCTCCTTACCAGTGACGGGCTCAGTCCCTCAGCATACACGAAGCAAATCCCACCTTTTCCGCATTAGGGCAAGAGCTAGTGCGCTGGGCATTCTCCATGTCTACCACCTAGTGTCGGCTAACAATGGGGTTCTTGACCCCAAAGAACTCCATCCCCATATGCCTTGAACTCCTGGAACGAGGGAGTTCGGGCCCCAACCTGGCCCACAACAATCTCGCTCTGAATACCGTGAGCCTCTCCTCTATAATCTCCATCATCCCTTCCTTGAACGTCCCAAAATCATTGGGGTTGCGCCAAGGATGCCCATCATAACCTTGGCTGCAATAAGCTCGCGCAGCCTCTCATCAATGGGCTCGGTTGTAACATCCCGAGATTTTGTAGGTATTTCCGAACCATCTTCTATCATTACTTTGTCATTTATAGCCCTTGGGGTTGGAAGTGAAGGGCCAAGATAAGTTCAAGGGCCAAGGTTGCAACCTTGGGCCAAGAAGAAGTACGTTGCGCGTACATAAGAGTACACTAAGCGTACTAAGGTCCGCCTTAGTACGCTGGGCATACACTTGTGTATGCTGGGCGTACTAATGTTAGGAGGAAACCCTAATATATAAGGTTTGGGGGGCCTATATAAGCAACATTATGAGCACCTAACCTTCCCTTACCTCAGCCTCCATTGCTTAGAGTCATCAACTTGTAGATCTGAAGTTGGTTTGTACCCTACAAGCTCTAGAAGGTAAAAAGCTTCAAACTTTATACATGCATCTCCAAGATCTTGTCATTTTTGCTTTAAAGAACCATTTATAGTCCTAAAAGTCCCAAGATGGTGCATGATGTGATTTGGATGAAATGAACTGTCCTTCTAGACTCTTGAAGGGGTTTTGAATGATAAAAAGGAGGTCCCAATGGCTTAAGTTGTCCCATGCACGGAGTAGGAAGGTCTTAATGGATTAAGACCAAGTATTAAGAGCTTTTTGGATGTCCAAAGTGATAAAGTTCGTGAGTTTATGGGTCCTAGGCACATTTGGTCACTGGATCTGAGGTTTGGGCTTAAGTGCTTAAGCCACTAAGCACATATTAGGGTTTTGGCAAAACCCCGTGTACGCCTAACGTAAATCCAGTATGCCCAACATACTGGGTCAACCACCCGGATGGTGGTTAACATCTGGATGAGAACACCCAGCATACCAGAGGAGTACGCCCCACGTACGTCCTCTATCGGGCCTTTAACATTTGTGCTTCGGGTGTTGGGCTGTTTATAGACTATTTGGATTTGGGCCTTTGTTGGATTTATGGATATGATGTTTTGGGCCAAGTTTTGATAATGGATCTTGGAATTAGGCCCAATTAGGGAGTTGGGCCTAATTTGGTAAATTGGGCCAATAATGGGCTTTGCTTAAGGACTTTCAAGGTTATGAATTTGGCATTAGGCCTTCGCCTAATAAAGAGAAAGGGCATGATGGATTGTGTGGACACTTAGTCAAGACTCATATCTTGTGTATTGACTTGATATTTATTATGTGATAGTTCGGGATTTCCGGTGAGACAACGATCAAAGGTTTTTCGGTACTTCGACACTACCTGCGAGGTGAGTTACCTCACTATACTAAGGGGTCTAAGGCACCAAGGCCGACCCATTGGATATGTTATCCTAGAAGTGGTAGTATGCTGAGTATGAGTTAGTGTTTCATGCTAGTTGCTATGCCAGTTAGGTAGATTTGTAGGACTACCTCTGTTGTTATGTGATTATTTGTATGCATAGTGGTTGTGTTATATGTCGACATGTTGTGTAGGATAGGTTAGGGTGATATTGCTCCGTGCGGTAACCAACAAACCTGGGAGCATTCCAGATACGGGATGAGGGCCAGGTGGGGAATGCCAGACTCGTATTGTGGGCTCGGGAGCATTCCAGTCACGAGCTTAGGGAGACTTGTACTGTGGGCTCGATGGCAAGCCAGATGTGAGCTGTGGGCTCGTAAGGTAATCCAGACTGATACTGTGGGCCCAGGGGTAATGCAGTCTGTAAAGCTGTGGACCCAGTGCATTCTGTTATTTGTATATGTGTTATGTGAAGTGTATCAGTATTTTGGGGGAACTCACTAAGCCTCGACTTATAGTTTTAGTTTATTGGTTCAGGTACATCAGGGGATCGCGACAAGGCAAAGGTGTGATCGTACAGCTCCTCTTGTTTTGTTTATGTTTATGGGAAAACTATGATATTATACATTTTGAAAACAAGTTTGTAATGATTTAATGGTTTTGAAATGGTTTTAAAAGTTCAAATTTGGCATGATTTTGATCGGTGTTACAAGTTGGTATCAGAGCCTTGGTTTGAGTGAATTGGAAGAACACTTGTGTGAATCCAGTCTCAAATCAAGGAAAATATTTTCAAAATGATTTTTTCAAAAAGGTTTTCAAAATATCAAAGGAGGATGCAGGGTGTACGATCAGCCAGAGCCAGTAAGTAGGCCTCAAAATACCATACATTATTTGATATTATGATATGTTAGAACATCATGTTAGTACTTGGCTAGGGATCTTCAGGAATTGCATGATAGAATTGCTTGATTACATGATGCCTGCTAGCCTAGGGTTTCCTTTATGTGAAATTGACATCTTACTGTAGTTCCTTAGTGTATGCATCACGGTTAAACATAATTAAGATCTTATAGCCTGAGAATGTTTGATTTGGCCTTATGTTCTAATCTTGTTTGATTGGGGGCTTAGAGTAGGATCGGATATTCAAAAGTCTATAGGGTCCAGCGTTATGTATGGCTAGCATACACTAGTGTTGCAGGGTTAGTGGAAGTTTCATGGATGGGTGGGTCGTGAGGGGCGGGGAGGCCAGTGATGAGATAGTTTAGCATTCCTCTAGGAGTAAGGATTGAGCGCTTGCCAGTTTATGTATACAGTTAGGGCGTTGTGGTGATACTTGAGACAAATATGGGTAGGTGTGGAAGGTAGTATGGGCCTGTACTACTGAAAGCACATAACCCATACGCGTAGCAAGGAAGTCACAACCCCTAGGTTTTAGTTGGATGTTGGTCTCCTGTTATTATGCGGATCATATGATATTTTCTTGGTATGTTTTCAGAATAATGGTTACGAGACGCTTTGTGACTGGATCCGGGTCAGGATCAGGATCAGGAGACGGAGGCCAGGAGAGGCCAGCAGTACTCGAGAGATCCTGCATGATGAGTTTGGTGCTATATTCCGAGCACAGCTACCGGGGATGTTTGGGTCTATTAAGACCGCCATGGTCGAGTATTTCGACGAGCATTACGTGGCCCTTGGTGAGACGGCTGTCGCTGCAGCTGCATCAGCTATAATAGCGGCAGGAGGAGGAGGAGTCAGTCAGGGCTTCCAGTATCGGGACTTCGATAACACGAAGCCCCCGAAATTTGATGGTACCCAGGATCCAATTAGAGCCATGAGGTGGTTATCTGACGTGGGGGGCTATTTCTTCACGTGTTCATGTCTTACTGACCTGAAGGTCAGATGTGTCATGAACATGCTGAGGCTTGGGGGTAAGGATTGGTGGAGATTGACGATAGGGTCGTACACTGGTGATTAGATAGATGCTGTTACTTGGGAGCAATTCAGGGACGTCTTCCGCGCCCGTTACATTCCACGGGTTGAGCGGGAACGTTTGGCTCAGGAGTTTTTGAGTTTGAGACAGGATGGGGAGTTAGTGACGGAGATCAACCGTATGTTCACTGAGAGGGCGATGTTTTCCCAAAGTATGCTTCTGAGTAGGCCCAAATGACACGTTATCTGAGCATGCTCAAGACTAACATTCGTCAGTTTGTTGCCACACAGCGATGTGATACTCTAATGGATCTACATGAGGCCGCTAGGCAGCGTGAGTTAGAGATTGAGCTGTAATTGAGGGAGCAGTGACAGACCCTGACACAGTCACAGCCGGCGCCGAAGCAGTCTAAGATTGCTGATTCTAGGACCGGGGGTCAGTAGAGACGCACTTGTGGAAAGTGTAGCAAGGGTCATTCTGGGGTTTTTCGAGCTGGTAGTGGGTGCCACAGGTGTGGCAAAGAGGGGAATTATGCGAAGGATTGTCACTAGTCCGCCCCGGTTTCGAGTATGAGGTTATGTTATCATTGTGATCAAGTTGGCCACGTGAAGGCCAACTGTCCGTTGCATGCCGCTAAGCCGGCGCAGGCTCCTGCGCCTACAACACTGAGGATTACCGATGGGAGACAGGGTCGGGCAGAGCCCCCTAGGGCTTAGGGGCGCGCCTTCCAACTTACAGCCGAGGAGGCCAGGGAAGCACCGGATATGGTTGCTGGTATGTTTCTATCCTCTATCTCATTTATTGTATCTATTTTATGCTTATCTATTGTACTTGTGATTAGGTACGTTTTTAGTGAACTCCTTGCTTGCATTGGTTTTATTTGACTCGAGGGCGAGTTGGTCATTTGTATCACATACTTTTAGTAGGGAGTTCAGTGTGGCAGTAGGCGAGCTAGAGTGTCCATTGCGAGTCTCTATCGCCAATGAACACGGGATTTCTGCTTCTTCGATCTACCGAGGATGTGAATTGGAGATCTTCGGGGTGTCCTTCCCGATAGACTTGATTCCAATTCCCATGGGCGATGTGTGCGTGATTGTGGGGATGGACTGGCTTAGTCAATTCGGTGCCATGATTGATTGTGAGGGTCAGCAGGTACTAGTTCGAACCCCAAGTGGGGGAGAACTGATTGTATATGGCGAGGGCACCAGAGTGGGATTAGGGTTTTGTTCAGCTGCTAGGGCTCGGGAGTCTATTTAGCATGAGTGTGCGGGTTACCTCACATACGTGGTGGATACGCGGATCAGGGATCTGACTCTAGTTTCAGAGGTTCTAGTGGTTATAGAGTTTGCTGATGTGTTCCCAGAGAAGTTACCAGGGATACCTCGGGAGAGGCAGGTCGAGTTCCGGATCGACCTGGTGCCGGGTGTGGCCCCTATCGCCAAGGCGTCGTACCGATTGGCGCCACCCGAGATGCAGGAGCTGTCATCGCAACTGCAAGAACTGCTGGGCAAGCAGTTCATTCGACCAAGCAATTCTCCAAGGAGAACACTGATCCTCTTCTTCAGGAAGAAGGACGGTTCGCACCGGATGCACATTAATTATAGGGAGTTGAACAAGTTGACGGTGAAGAACCGTTACCCACTCCCAAGGATAGATGATCTCTTTGATCAGTTATAGTGTGCATCTTGGTTTTCCAAGATATACTTGAGGTCGTGGTATCATTAGGTCCGGGTCAGAGAGGAAGACGTGGAGAAGAACGCGTTTCGGAATCGTTATGGACATTATGATTTCGTGGTGATGCTTTTTGGTCTGTAGACTGATGCTTGATCGCTCCGTCATCGTGTTTATAGATGCTATCTTGGTGTATTCCAAGACCTGAAAGCAGCACGAGGAGCACCTCAAGGCGTTACCTGGAGTTCTGAGATGAGAATGGCTATATGTCAAGTCCTTGAAGTATGAGTTTTGGTTATGAGAGGTCCAGTTCCTCGGGTATCTCGTTAACCAGGAGGGGATTTTGGTTGACCCGACCAAAATCAAGGCAGTTATACAGTGGGAGGTGTCGAGATCTCCTTCGGACATCAGGAGTTTTCTGGGATTAGCAGGGTACTACCCGAGATTCATATGAGATTTCTCCAAGATTGCAGTACTCCTCACTTGTCTGACGAGGAAGGGGGTGGATTTCCGGTGGGGCCCTAAGCAGTAGAGGGCGTTTAAGACCCTCCGACAACGTTTGTGAGAGGCCCCAGTATTGACTCTTCTAGAGGGAGTCGACGATTTTGTGGTGTTCTTTGATGCATCCATCACAGGACTAGGGGCGGTCCTCATGCAGAGAGGACGGGTGATAGCCTACGCATCACGACAACTAAAGCCACATGAGACGAGATACCCTACTCATGATTTGGAGTTGGGAGCGGTGGTATTCACTCTCAAGATTTGGAGACACTACCTCTATGGGGTCTGCTGTACTATATACACGGATCACAAGAGCCTGAGACACATCATGGATCATCCGATTCTGAACATGAGACAACGCAGGTGGTTGGATGTAGTCAAGGACTACGACTGCGGGATCCTTTACCACCCTGGTAAAGCGAATGTCGTGGCAGATGCTCTGATCCGCAAGTCAGTTGGGTCGTCCGCCCCAGCGATATGTATGAGGATAGCGGTGGATTCTCTGCTTATGAGTTTGATCAGAGATGCTCAAGTTGAGGGCATGAGACCAGAGAACTGGAAAGTGGAGAGGATCAGGGGTGAGGACACCTGATTTGTGCAAGATAGCCGAGGATTATTGACCTGATGCGGACGGGTATGGGTTCTGATGTCTGGTGGGGCCAGACAGACAGTCATGGAGGAGGCTCACAAGTCTCACTTCTCTATTCACCCGAGGGCCACCAAGATGTACCGAGACTTGAGTTTGAGTTACTGGTGGCCGTGCATGAAGCGATAAATCGGTAGGTACGTCGAGAGGTGCTTGAACTCTAGGATGGTCTAGCCCGAGCATCAGAGGCCACATGGCACGCTGCAGCCCCTGGAGATTCCCATGTGAAAATGGAAACAGATCACGATGGACTTCATTACCAAGCTGGTGAGGACGACGAAGGGGTTTGACGCTATATGGGTCATCGTGGATCGATTGACCAAGAGTGCTCATTTCTTGGCCATTCGGGAGAGCTCATCGGCCGAGAAGTTGGCCGACGTGTATGTCCGCGAGATCGTCACTCACCACAGGGTTCTGGTCTCCATTGTTTCCGACCGAGATGTTAGATTTACCTCTCATTTCTGGCAGAAGTTCCACAAGGAACTGGACACGCGGTTGCATTTTAGCACAACATTTCATCCGCAGACCGACGGTCAGAGCGAGTGGACCATTCAGACCCTCGAGGACATGTTGAGGGCGTGTGTCATTGACTTTGGTCAGAGCTGGGATTCCCACCTACCCCTATTAGAGTTCACCTAAAACAACAACTATCATTCCAGCATTGGCGCCCCGCCTTTCGAGCTGTTGTATGTGCGAAGATGTCACACCCCAGTTTATTGGGGTGAGGTCGGACACAGGGTGATGGGACGGACGGAGGTAGTCTTGCAGACTACTGAGAAGATTCAGCAAATTAGACAGCAACCGCATACCGCTCAGAGTCGGCAGAAGAGTTACGCCGACAGACGTCGATCTGAGTTGGAGTTTCACGTTGGTGACATGGTACTCCTTAAGGTGTCTCCCTGGAAGGGTGTGATCCGCTTTAGGAAGAGGGGGAAATTGGGTCCCCGATACATTGGACCGTTCAGGATTGTTGCTAGGGTTGGCAAGGTGGCATACAGGCTAGAGCTACCGGAGGAGCTTAGTCAGATCCACAACACTTTTCATGTTTCGTAATTGCGAAAGTGTATTATGGATTAGGAGGCAATGGTATCGTTGGATGACATTCAGGTCGATGAGCTCCTGAATTACGTGGAGAGGCTCATGGCCACACTGGAGAGGAAGATGAAGGTTCTACGGAACAAGGAGATACCTTTGGTGAAGGTACAATGGGAGTATTAGAGGGGATCCGAGTGGATGTGGGAGCCGGAGTCTGAGATGCGGGAGCATTACCCGGATCTATTTGCCGCAACAGACTTCGAGGATGAAGTCTAGGTCGAGTGGGGGAGAATTGTAACATCCCGAGATTTTGCAAATATTTCTGAACCCTCTTCTATCATTACTATCTCATTTATAGTCCTTAGGGTTGGAAGTGAAGGGCCAAGATAAGTTTAAGGTCCAAGGTTGCAACCTTGGGCCAAGAAGAAGTACGTTGCGCGTACATAAGATTACGCTAAACGTACTAAGGACCGCCTTAGTACGCTGGGCATACACTTGTGTACGCTGGGTGTACTAATGTCAGGAGGAAACCCTAATATTTAGGGTTTAGGGGGTGGGGGGGGGGCTATATAAGCAACATTATGAGCACCTAACCTTCCCTTACCTCAGCCTCCATTGCTTAGAGTCGTCTTTCCCCAAACCCTAGCCTTTCCTTTGTGTGTTTGAGCTTATTGAGTGTTTCGTGAGTGCTTTAAGAAGAAGGTATTGCATCAAAGAGATGGATAAGAAGATCAAGCTTATAGATCTGAACTTGGTTTATGTCCTAGAAGCTCCAAAAGGTAAAAAGCTTCAAACTTTATACATACATCTCCTAGATCTTGCCATTTTTGCTTTAAAGAGCCATTTCTTTTCCTAAAAGTCCCAAGATGGTGCATGATGTAATTTGGACGGAATGAACTGTCCTTCTAGACTCTTGAAGGGGTTTTGAATGATAAAAAGGAGGTCCCAATGGCTTAAGTTGTCCCATGCACAGAGTAGGAAGGTCTTAATGGAATAAGACCAAGTATTAAGAACTTTTTGGACGTCCAAAGTGATAAAGTTCGTGACTTTATGGGTCCTAGGCACATTTGGTCACTGGATCTGAGGTTTGGGCTTATGTGCTTAAGCCATTAAGCACATATTACGGTTTTGGCAAAACCCTGCGTACGCCTAGCGTAAATCCAGTACGCCCAACATATTAGGTCAACCACCCGGATGGTGGTTAACATCTGGACGAGTATGCCCAGTGTACCAGAGGAGTACGCCCCACGTACGTCCTCTGCTGGGCCTTTGACATTTGGGCTTCAGGTGTTGGGCTGTTTATGGACTATTTGGATTTAGGCCTTTGCTGGATTTATGGATATGATGTTTTGGGCCAGGTTTTGATAATGAATCTTGGAATTAGGCCTAATTAGGGAGTTGGGCCCAATTTGGTTAATTGGGCCATTAATAGGCTTTGCTTAAGGACTTTCAAGGTTATGAATTTGGCATTGGGCCTTGGCCCAATAAAGAGAAAGGACATGATGGATTGTGTGGACACTTAGTCAAGACTCATATCTTGTGTATTAACTTGATATTTATTATGTGATAGTTCGGGATTTCCGGTGAGACAGCGATTAGAGGTTTTCGGTACTTCGACATTACTTGCTAGGTGAGTTACCTCACTATACTAAGGGGTCTAAGGTAGCAAGGCTGGCCCATTAGATATGTTATCATAGCAGTAATAGTGTGTTGAGTATGAGTTAGTGTTGCATGCTAGTTGTTATGCCAGTTAGGTAGATCTGTGGGACTACCTGTGTTGTTATGTGATTATCTATATGTGCAGTGGTTGTGTTATATGTTGACATGTTATGTAGGATGGGTTGAGGTGATACTGCTCCGTGTGGTAATCAACAAACCTGGGAGCATTCTAGATTCGAGCTGAGGGCCAGGTGGGGCATGCCAGACTCGTACTATGGGCTCAGGAGCATTCCAGTTACGAGCTGAGGGAGACTTGTATTGTGGGCTCGATGGCAAGCCAAATGTGAGTTGTGGTCCCATAAGGCAATCCAGGCTCACACTGTGAGCCCAGGGGGTAATTCGGTCTGTAAAGTTATGGACCCAGTGCATACTGTTATTTGTATATGTTCTATGTGCAGTGTATCGATATTTTAGGGGAACTCACTAAGCCTCGGGCTTACAGTTTCAGTTTGTTGTTGCAGGTACATCAGGGGATCGCGGCAAGGCAAAGGCGTGATCGTACAACTCCTCATGTTTTGTTTATGTTTATGGGAAAACTCTGATATTATACATTTTGAAAACAAGTTTGTAATGATTTAATGGTTTTTAAATGTTTTTTTAAAAGTTCAAGTTTGGCATGATTTTTATGGGTGTTACATTGGTAGTGTCACCCGATCCAAACCCGGATCCCGATCCTGGTCCTGATCCCCCTGCTCCAAACCGTGTCACCACCATTCTGATCTTAAATACCAGGAGACAAAATGATCAAAATGTCCCTAAAGGGGATCTCCCCACACCGGTTCTCCTTAGAGCTTCCAGGTCTAACATTAGTTCGGGTACAGGTCCTGTGTTTTCAGTAGTACAGGCTCAGTGCTACTTTTCACACCTACATGTACCTTCCTCAAGGCTCTACATGATAACTCTAATTCGTCCGAAAATAAATCATATCTCACAGGCTACCACATAGCTCAAATCCTAGGCTATCCTAAGATTTACTCCATCCATATCAAACCAGAACTCAATCATGACAGGTTGCCTTATGCATGCAAATTATACACATAACAAGAAATAAGGCCAAATCAATCATTCTGAGGCTATAAGACCCTAACCGTATACAGTTTTGAAAGCATACACATAGCAAGATTCACACAATTATCGTAATCCAAATATTAGTATAGCATGGGTAACATATTGGGGAACTCCTTACTTGAGCTCAACCGATCACGCGCATTGCATTCTTTTTTTCCATTTTAAGAAGTTTTTAACTTTTATTTTTGAAAACAATTTTACCATTTCCTTAGTTTAAGTTCTGACACACCCGAGAGTGTGCCCGAATCCCTCAAACCATGGCTCTGATACCAACTTGTAGCGACCCAAATTTTCAAATAAAAGTTTCATTTTTTAATTAAACAAAACATTCCCATAAAATATATAGTGAAAATGACAATTGTTTTCAAAATCCATAACATCAACATTTCATTTCAAATATCAGAGTGTCCTATCAACTCAAATGTCGGAGAGTGCATGTCGCGCCATCAAACCTTGTCCTTGCCCTTAGGTTCTAAAGTGCCCGAAACTAACAACAAACTGTAAGCTAATGCTTAGTGAGTTCCCTAGAGCATACCCCACACAATATACATAATCACATAATCCATATTAGCTATAAAAAGCTACATAAACCACATAAGCCTGCATAGAAACATGTAGGGAAGCCCTGGAAACCCTCTAGGGTCTTACTCCGGATGTCATGGGAACCCCCACATGGTCTTAGCCAAATGACTCAGGAACCCCCAAGGTCTTGTCTAAGGATGCCCTGGAAACCCTCCAGGGTCTTATACCCTAATGCCTCAGGAACCCCCCCGTGGTCTTTACCTAGGATACCATGGAAACCCTCCAAGGTCCTACACCTAAATGCCTCGAGAACCACCCGAGGTCTTTACCTAGGATGTCATGGAAACCCTCCAAGGTATTACACCTAAATGCCTTGGGAACCCCCCAAGGTCTTTACCTAGGGTGCCATGGAAACCCTCCAAGGTCTTACACCTACGTGCCCTGGTAACCCCTCGAGGTCTTCCATGCAAGTATCCTAGATACAACTAGCATACCACATATCACATAATCAACTAGCACAACACATAACAAGTAATGGGGCAACCTTGGTGCCTTCGACCCATTGGTATGGTGAGGAGATTTACCTCTCAAGGAATGCTGAACTAATAAGGTCAATCCCAACTTGCAGCTCCAACTCAACTACCTACAATCATCATGTGACCAACTTTGTCAAAACCCCAAAATACTAGAAATACCATTAAGGTTAAACTTGGTCAACCATGGTAAAAGTCCAAGTCAATAGTCAATGTCATTATTCCATGTTGACCCCCAACTCGTAAAGTGCATCCAGCAACTCGTCGAGTTCCTTCAGAGTCCACACCACCGAAATCTCGAGTCAAATCGCCGAGTTACCTGCGTAACTCGTCGAGTTCCTTAATGTCCAGAAGACCAAAAACTTGTGTGGACCGAAGATTCTAATCATTCACTGAAATCACTTAGATTCCAGAAAACAGGTAAACCCTACCCAACTCATCAAGTTGGCTAAGCAACTCGTCGAGTTCCTTAAGCCCTTTTTGTGTTTAGTCCTTTCAAGTGGAATCCAAGGCTCCAAACTACAGATCCAACCCTTATGGTGTAGTTACCACGTAAAGTTGCAAAATTTGTGTGCATACAAGGCCTAACAAGGCTAAAACACTAAAACTAAGGTTTCATACAAGGTTTAGTGCTTGGAAAAGGGCCTAAACTGGATAAAGTGGGCAACTTTATGTTCATGGAGGCCTAGAGGTGTCTAGATCTGGAACCATATCCTCATGACGAGTCCAAATCCGAGTATGACACCATTGTGTACCAAAGGTGACCATATTATTTCATAAGATGAGATCTAAACAAATAGAGATCAAGATTGAAACTTTTTACCTTCAAAAGGTTGCTAACATCAGGTAGATGCCAAATCTAAGGTCCTTTCCTCACTTTAATATCTTCAATCTTCAAGTTTCCTTCCAAAAAGCACAAGATTCACTCTCCAAAGCTCACACACACTCAAGAAGGCACTAAAGCACAACTAGGGTTTCTCTCTGGACAGTTAGGACGATGAGGGAGGCCATAAATGGACCATAAGTTCCCTTAATTACAGTGCAAACCCTTAAAAAAAGGTTTTCCTTTACGGCGCCTACTCGTTGAGTTGGGCCTTCCAACTCGTCGAGTAGATCCTAAATCCCATGTCCCATAAATGATCTCTACTCAACAAGTTGAAGCTCCCCAACTCGTTGAGATCCAGCCTAAAACCCTAAAATTCTGAAAAGTAATTTGATACCTGAAATGAGTGTTACAATTTAGTTTTAAAATGTTTACATTGTTTACAATTAACCTTCCCCAAAGGTATATATTGTCTAAAGAAGGGACTAATAATTTATGTAACATGATTTTAAATACATAAAAAGTTTAAAATACACACAACAATACAAGTATAATCATGAGTTGCAATATGTGCATAAAAGCTAGGAGTCTTCTACTTTTCTAGTTCTCTATTTATGTCAGACTCTTTCCCTTGTCGACCGACCTTGTTCATGAAACACGATTCTAACATAATATATGTTAGTATATAGCTTAATGATTCATAGTAAGCATGATTTCACAATACAACCCTCATCTCAACATGTACATATGAAACTAAGACATTATAGCTCATAAATATATGATTCATGATATGTAATGGAAATGATCATAAAAGTGACATGAATTTGGGTCATAGTAACTTATCAATCAGGATTCCACACTCATATTTATTAGTGTGTACATGTTTGTGGGCCTTATTGTATTTTCTTATTCCGGACTAATGTTGTATTACTCGGCCTAGACCATTCATTATATTGTTTATCTAAGAGGAATGATAATCAATCAATTGTATGGAAAGCACACACTTTCATGGTATCTGAGTTGTAAGTGATTCTACCATTCATGTTCCTCTATCTTTCAACGACCCTCCCATATATCCTCTATCTATGATCATAATCATAAATATCAAAACTTATGTAACCTTAACCCTAGGAATGGATGAAATCAACTATGAAGAATGGCAAAAAAATTTCAAACACATTGCCTTAGTTTTAGTGTTATAGATCACCTTAACGAAGCTATAGTTTCCACACCAGATTAAGAATAGAAAAAGCTTGATACCTTAGTCTAGCTTTAGATTTTTACAGAACCATCAACAAGTCTTTCCTTTCGATGATACTCAAGAATGGTCTCACAATTAAAGTCGTTTGGAAAAGCGTTGAAGATTTATTCTGTAACAAGAAGGATGCTCCTACAATGAAACTCAATACCGATCTTTTTCACTATTGAAATCGATAATCTATCCATCATCGACTACCATTAAAAAATTGTGGTATTTGTTTATTTACTTGCAAACATTAATGAACAAGTCCTAGTGAAGATCTTAGTCACATATATTATCAATAGATAGGGAAACAAATATGACCAAGTCATTGGTATTACCCAAAATCATTCTTTAATACCCAATTTTCTTCAAGAACGCGCAATGTTACTTCTTGAAAAAACTTTCATAAGTCTTATTCGCCCACCTCAAGTTTAACACCATGATCACTGCTCACATATTCTTCTTTATATTATTGCTAATGATTAATGCGGGTTCAATAACCATCGAGGAGATATCCCCAATAACAGGTCTCAAAACTCTTTTTAGGGTCAATGATATTGCCATATATATATATATATATATATATATATATGTGTGTGTGTGTGTGTGTGTGTGTGTGTTATTTCAATACCTTTTAGCTACATTTTGGTAAAAAGAAAAGATATTTGGTACTTATATGATATAAATTCTATCGTGTAGCTAAAGAAGGATATTCTCAAATAAAATGACCAAACGGGACAAAGCTTGGAGCTTGGAGGTCAGAGCATGCATCAAGTGGAAAAGAGGAGAAGAAAACGAGCTTAAATAACATCCCATGTCGTGGTGGCTTATATTCCACGACGTGGCCATGTGTCCAACCTAGAGCCTTCACAGGATCTGCATGGAAAACTTGGCACATACGGGATCAAGGTGTTTTCCATGTCATGGAAGCTTATTGTCCACGAGGTGGAGTCCAATTTTAGGCAGGTATAAATTATGAGTTTTAGGCCGAATTTTAGAGATCCATTTGAGAGAGGTGCAGTTTATCTCGAACAAAAGCTCCCCTAAAACCTTTGAATAGCAGAATTCATTTGAAGAACAAGTCTTAGAGAGGTTGAAGTGAAGAATCACCATTAATCATTCGTTTTTCTTAGAGTTTAATCTAGTTTACTTTGTGTTTATGTGATCTTTTCTATAACCCTGAGCTAATAACCCTTACTTTAGTTTAGATTAGATGAATTCCTAATACTATGTGTTGATTTTAATCTATGGATCTATGAAGTTAGTTTTGCTTTAAATATTGTTTGATAAATCATATGTGACATCTTCTAATTTTTAGAACCAATTAAAACTTTTCTTTACGCTTTTAAAAACCATTTTTTATATTTGCAAAAAATCTCAGTACAAAAGATTATTTTGATTACAAATGTTTGTTTCCAAAATGTTAAAACCCTAAAGATGTCATAATTAATACTGATATATAAGTTACAATGTAAAGACCTGATGGTCCTGAATACAATTGTAGACTGTCTCTTAATCACTCAACATCCTAATCAAGTTCCGGTAGCTTAAGTCTTGATACTTATGATGCGTATAAACTGAGTGGGTCAGGTTGGGGAAACCTGGTGAGGTACATACGGATTTCAATCCCAAGATATTGATATGATAATATTCCTTAATTATCAGACCCAACCATATTAAATCCATATTGGCTTATATTCCTACATTTCTATTCCTACCGATCCTTACAGATCCTAGTCCAATATTATTAGGGAGAATCATCTCTTCGGTGAACCATTTAAGGTAAGGGTTTGAATATACGACTAGGGGCTCCCTTGGCTGGTGTATGTCTTAAGGCACCCAAGCCTTCAGAGTAATTTGATGAATAAGGTATTAACTTTCATCTATGTCTGTAGATTATGAGCCTACACTAACAACGTAATTCACAAGACCGCCTAGAATGATCAAGTGTTGTCACCTACTCTGCAGGATGACCAAACATACCACTAACAGCTGCCTGATCGGGACCCACCATTTCTGGTAATCCCATACGGAGCTACCGTACATCAACACCTAATAGTGTCATGGAACATAACTTTACTCTCCATTCCTAGGTTGCACACATTCTCCTAACGAGAGTACTTAATATCAAACTTAATTGAGCTAGGTATCTTCCATAAGTCTACGTTTATCCCTAGACTAGGTTACAATGTCTGTAACCAACTTTTTAATACCAACTCTATTCTTGGGCGACACTAACCTATCTTATTGTATATATATTCCATTAAAGTATTAGGTATTATTAATCATTTATCTTTGCAACAATTTTACTTTGAATATTAGTATATAATATTATTTGTTTATCCTAACATAAAATAGAACCATATCTAGTTCACACATAGGACGTTATATATCCTGACATATAATCAGGCAATAAGCGCATAATTCACATACGACTTCCAACATATATATAATATTTTAATTAATACTTGTATTAAATCATTTTCATGAAAAGGGATTATGTACTCACTTGACTTAGGTGGGTGACTGGTGATCTGGACAGAGCTTCATGTAACACCTTTGATATTTCTAAGACCTAAGTATAATTAATACAAAGTTTTAGTCTAATGATCCTGATGACTAATAGTAGTCTAGATCCTCACTAATCTCAATGTCTACATCAAGATCTATCAAGTAAGGATCATCCCGGCAGGACAGTTGGAAGGCAAGATCATTTTGGCATATAGCTTTTCTGAAATCCAACAACCAAGCCAACGTGACCATTCTAGACACCTCTCCCATAAGTAGATCAATTAGTATAATGACATGGAATTACTGATAAATCTTATTTATAGGTTCATAATAACGACTTATGACTATAAACATAAGTCACACAACAAATATTAGAGTGTAGCTTAACTTACAGAGGTTTTTCCTGACAAAACTTAGGTAATTGCAATGCCAGAGCTTCTACTCGCTAGCTACTACTACTTCAGGGATCGCAGGGCTTTGCCGAGAGCTAAAACTAAGAGAAAATGGGCTAGAACTGAAAGAAATCGAGAAACAGTGTTTGGGAAGTTATGGGAGAAACAATGAGGCTTGGCCTCCTATTTATAGCAGATTTGGGGGTGCATGTCGTGCAAAAGGGGTGCACATCGCATATTTTAAGGTGACGTCTCCCCAACCATTTTGTACCACACATCAGGCTTGTGGTCTGCATTTTTACCTTCTAGCTAGAAGCATGCGTTGCACACCCGTCACATACCACGCACTACGCAAAACACATATTTTTTAAATTCCGTAACTCTTTCATACGGGTTCCATTCTTTATGTGCCATCGGCTAATTTTGATTTTATTTTTAGCCGTTATTTTTATATTGTTTAATGATTTTGCAAAAATCATAACTCTCTTGTACGGACTCCAATTTGGGTGTTCCTTTTACTAAAATTCATATCCTAAAGCATCCTATGATTTTCATGTTAGTGACTTTACCCAAAATTCAACCATTCTCTTTGTACCTTTTGATGTTAATAATTTTTGATTGCGCGGCTAATTGTTATATCTTATAAAATTTATATGTCCTTCATATGAACTTGGAATTTTACGAAATTTATATTTATGGGATCGGGCCGACATGTACTTTCTGAATTATATATATATATATATATATATATATATATATATATATATATATTGGCGCACTTATTTTTAAGACTTACGGACGATTCAGGTGATATTTCCTATTTTTCCTTAATACAAAACTTGTATTATATAGTCTGTGGCACACACGACTATAGATTATCCTATTCAAAGATTTAATTTTAATAATTATTAGTTATTACGTGTAGCCTGAGTTTGCGGGTCTTACATCTTAACCTAGCATGTTAAAGTTTCTATCTTTATTATCTTGCCTCAAGTTGGTGTTGTTATAAGGTCGTTGATTGCATGAACTTATTTTACCTAGTAGTTTGTGATCATTAAATTACTAGAGATAGAGATTGATCATACCATATCATAGGTTGTAAGTTAGTTTCTTGACTATGTTAGAGAGCAGTATTTGATCATAATACATGCTAGATTACTTGACTTGATTATGGAAAGGTAGTTCACAGATTTTATCATTCAAAATCCAAATTATCTTTTAAATCAATTTAGTGTTCTTAACTTGCATGATCATTAGAGTTAGGTTCATGAATTGTCTCATGCTAGTTAATCTAATCATGATGACTTGTAACTTTTCATTTGGTAACTAAATAAATTGATCTATTGTCTTGAAATCAACCATAGGAAAAATGTGGAATTCAATACTAAATAGAAATATCTTTTATTCTTGATTAAAAATCATTTTTCTAGTTGTTTGCGTTAGCTCAAAGTAATTTTATTAGATTGTTCTAAATTAAGTTTTTCTGAACTTGTAAAATCAGAAAAAAAAAATCCCCAATTTAAAGTTAGTTACTTTTAGTTTAATTATTAACATTATTTTCTTAATTAGAATTCTGTTCCTTATGTTCGACCGTTACTTACTCTACTTTATTACTACGTGACTAGGTACACTGCCTATTGTGTTTTAGCTGCGTTGAATAATTAGGATATAAATTTAAAGCTTTTCAAGTGGATGTATAAAGCACATCAAAGTTTTTGACTCCGTTGCTAGGGAACAGTTTATTTTAGTTGAAGATAATTGTTATTCGTTAATCAATCCTTTTTGTGGGGGTTAAACCCACAAAAAGTTATTCTTCTGCTTTTAGTTAGTTTTCTGTTTCAACAGTTCCCACGACGTGGCGATGTACTCCCTATGACATGGAAACTAGTAGTTTTCGGTTTTCTATTTTATTTATTCTTTGTTCGTTTTATGCGTGTTTTCTAGTTTTGTTTCAACAGAAAATATCCCATATGCAACAAAGTTTGAGCTCCCAAGACACATTGTTAATATGCTAAAGGGTATACCATTCTTTGGGAAGGATCATGAGGATGCATATAAGCACATACATGAAGTGGTAGAGATTGCAAATTATTTTAACGCCCTAAACGTAACTAAAGATGCGGTGATGTTACGACTACTACCACTCACACTTAAGGATACAACTAAATATTGGTTGAAATCACTTCCTTTTGGAACAATCACAACCTGGGCAGATTTTAGAACTGAATTCGTCCAACAATTCACCTCTTCTTCTAAAATATCAAAACTTAAGAAAAATATCAAAACTTCTAACAACTGGATGGGAGTCGTTGTACAAAGCTTGTGAGCGCTACAAGGGATTATTACAAAATTTCCCTCAACATGATTTCAACGTGCAACAGGAAATTTCAATTTTCTATGATGGAATCAACGTGTGCACTTGCCAACTTCTAGATTCTCAAGGGCCCATTAAAAAAAGATCTGGCTACAAACAATGCTCTTATTGAAGAATTTGCAAAGCATTCAAGAGAATATCATAAACTAAGGAAGGATATCACTAGAGGAAAATCAAATGGAGATGGAGGTCAAGATAGAACTGCTTCCATAATTGCAAAGCTCGAAGCCATAGGTAATAGGATCACAAAGATGGGGGAATCAATTCACGCGATACAAGTTGGATGCGAAGCTTGTAACAGACCACATCTTACAAGGGATTGTGAATTGGACGAGAACAGATACAAGAAGGCTCGAGTGTGTTATTTAAGTGAAGACATGTTTGATGAGGATTGGAGGAAACCAAGATGGAAGCCATATGAATACAAGAAAGAAAAAGAGGATAAATATCAACAACAAAATTGTGGATTCTACCAAAAAAGAACAAGTCCAATCCAAAAGTATAACCACTCTTGAGTCAATATTGATTAGATTCATTGAATCTAGCAAGAAAAGACATGATGCCACATATGCAATGCTTAGAGATCACCAAGTTTCTCTCCACAATCAACAAGCATCTATTTTGAGCATTCAAAGTCGGTCAATTAACAAGGCTTATGTAAGAAAGATTATCAGATACACTTCCAAGAAACATCGAACCAATCCCAAAATCTTATGTCATGACTATATCCACATAAGAATAGGAAAAATTAGAGCCTAAGGTGGACAGTTCTATAAATCAGCCGAAAAATTAGAAAAAGAGAAAAAGTGACATTGTCCAGTTACCACGATGTGGTAGCCAAGATGCCACGTCGTGGGACATGAAACAAAACTACGATTCCTCATTTGTTAAACCGTATCGTCCATCCCTTCCATACCCATCTTGAGTCAATCAAGATCTACTGGAACAGGAACATAAAAGGTTTATGGAACAAGCGAAAGGGCTCTCTATTAATATTCCATTCATTGAGTCCATTACTAAGATGCCTACATATAAGAAATTTTTGAAGGGTCTTATTAGAAACCAAAAGTAGATGGATACATTGTCAAAGGTGGTTTTAAATGAGAAATATTCAGCTATGGTGATGGAAAGCCTTCCGACAAAGCTGGGAGATCCGGGACGCCTTACTTTGCCTTGTGAAAAAAAGCTCAATTTACCTTAGTTGAAGAACATTGGAATGACAATCCATATGGCAAACCGATCTATCGCTTATCCTCGTGGTATTATTGAGGATTTATTAGTAAAAATTAGAAAATTCATCTTTCCAGTTGACTTCGTGGTCCTAGACATGAAAGAATATGAACAGTTGCCAACCATCCTTAGAAGACCGCTACTCAATATTGCTAAAGCCATGGCTGAAATTCACAAGTCCAAACTTACAATACGAATTGGAGATGAAGAAATTACTTTTGGAGTAACAGGTACTAATAATTCCTTTCTAGTGAACAAAGATTAAATGTGTTTCATGAATGGAGTAGTTGAAGAATTTTATGAAGAAAAAGAGGAACTAGAAGAATTAGAAGATTAGGAAGAGTCAAAAATTTAGGATAAGCAAAAACAACATGAAGAGTTTACTCATTCTAAACCAAAAGCATCGTTCCTACTAATTTTTGAAGTCTTTGTTTCATCACACCCAATCAAGTCAATAAGATAAATGAAGACAAAGAACTTACTTGCGGAAGAAAAAAAAAGTGAGAATAAAGGAACTCGACAAAGATAAAAAGAAGGATGGGATAAATGAGAAGACTCCAAGAATAAAGCGTAAGCACGAAGAACACGCCAACTTGAAAAAGAAAGAGGATTCAAAAAAGGTATATACAAGAAGGGTTCTGGCTAAGTAAAGGAAGAGACTCAAGATAATGGAAGAAAGGGAGATTCCACTCCCACTCGAAACAACATAGAGTGGGAAGGAGTTTGACTCATGACTGCAATAAAAGAAGTGCTTCCAGGAGGCAACCCGTGTTTGGTTTGCATTTTGTTTTCCCTTTATTTAGTTTATGTTTCGTCTTCGTTTAACTTTTCGTTCGGGTAATTCATACTATAATCTCTATTCTACGGCTTTATTTAAGTGTGGGGTCATTAGAGCATGTTGTGGTTTTATTATTAAGAAAATTTTAAAGAGAAATAATGGGTTTTGGAATATAAACTATACCCACAGCGTGCAGATTTCTTGCCCACGACGTTGGATTTGAAAGGGACCCATTTTATGAAATGCTAACCTTCACGACGTGATGGTCTATACACCATGATATGACGAAGAGGAGGACTAGAAAAAGAAAGTTAAGCCCTAAACATGTACACTTTTCTATTTTTTGAATTAAAACTCACGACGTGCGCTCTCGTTTTTGCCCCCAAACTTCGATTTTTGGCTAAAATCACTTGTTCCTTTCCATTTGTGTTTAATCCACTTCAAGGTATGATTTAATTAATTTATTGCACTTAATTTTTCTAGGTTTTACATGATTTGAACATTGGGTGCGATTAGGGTTAGGTTTTCATCAATTTCAAATTTTGACTATGAAATTGAGATTGGATGTTTGATAAATGTGTTTATAATTGCATTTAGACAAAACCATATGCATATTATGGGATTAATTCAGTCAAAACAGGTCATGATTGGCACAAATAAGTTTTGACTGTCTCCACGATGTTACATATATTAGGCCATGTCATGAACTCTGAGTGACATAACCATTTCGGTTTCTGTTTTGCTTACATTTTAGGTTTGTTTTGTGGGTAGTTTGTTATTATTTTTCAGAATTATGGGTCTGAGAAGAGAACCGCAACAACACCAAGGAGATGTTTTAAATTTCCACTCATCTTCCCAATTCCCACAAAATATTTCACAACATATTTTGAGGATTTACAACAATCGGTTGGGATGGATGCACAACAGGAATTTTGATGTTGCACCGGTAATAGATTGAACATGGTTAAGGATCATTGGAATTATGGATCAAGTGGAGCAATATCTAACCAAGTTATTTGTTGGGAATAGGTTGTGAGCAAAAATAAGATATCCAAGATATATAGGACAAGGGTTGAGAACTTAAACTTTGAGATAAACACAACAATAGACGCTGCTAATATTTCCAGTCAAGTCTAGATGAACCGGTCAAGCCTTGAAGATTAGAAATCAACAAAGTATCCAAGATAATAGAAGTAGTAATAAAAGTATGAACATGAACAAGAACAAAGAGAATGAAAAAATGATTGACTGAATGATTCTTGTTTTGATACTTCGAAAATGGGAAGAGTGGTAAGGAATTACAAGATGGATGGTCCTATTTATACTAACATAGTACCAATCACAAAGGAGACACTTTTACTAAAACACTAAATGCAGATCTACCACTTGACACACCGATGTGGTTGAACTTTGTCTCCTACATGCACTACTGTAAAACAAGATAAAATACAACATGATAGAACAATATTCATTCTTTGGAATACAAAACACTTTGGACTTCCACCAACTCAAATGCTCAGCAAAATCGGAAACGTACACAGTTCGAATAGCCTAAGGTATCACTTCCTTTTAATATCAATCTCTTCCTAGGTGACCTTAGCTATCTATTCCATCCTTAATTTGATTTGTGAAAGGCAAACAAGTAAGCATTCTGTAACCAACTTCAAACTTTGATCCACCAAGAGAGTTGTTCAATAAGCTCCTTCTTGGAATCTTTCAAGGCTTGTGACTTAGATGTTCTTGAGATGAATCTCTAAAGCATAGTGGTGTGAACCAAGTACTTGTGCCTAGCTCGGAAGAAATCCTTTTTGTTTGAATTCTTTTTCTTGAACACGTATCCAAGTTCTGGATCTTTGATAGGGCCTTCATTAAGAAGTTCAACTTCTTCCAATTCAATGTTGATCGAAGCAAAGAGCTTTCCAGTTCCGAAAATAGAGAAAAAATTGGCATCTAATCTGTAGAATTCGACAACATAGTATTTCATGAAACTGAGAGTAGATGCATAAGCTTTGATTGCAACTTTTGATTTTTTTTAGCTAAAGGGCTATTCCTGATCTTTCCTGTGATTCAATCGATTCCTAAGAACTTACCTCTCGCAAGGAACATCACTTTCGTATAGTTGAAAAACTCTTTTTTATTTCAAAATTGAATTCGTAACCACTGCTATCTCATGGAATAGGAATAAGCGTTGATAGTCTTTCTTTTCTTTTACAGACTCCGCAATTGACTTCTTTCCAAAGGCTTGGCTAGCTGGAAGGAAAGAGCACTATAAGAGGTCTTGAGGGTCTAAGGATGAAGGTCCGAGGCTACTGGTGGCCAAGCTTCTAAGTACTTAGCCAACAGATACGAATTCTAAAAAACGGTCAATCTCCGAAAGGCCTTTGCAGAACCATAATAAAAAGAATTTCATTCAGATTGATGTTTGGAAAATTTGCATTTGAGATCTTGATGACATTCTGAGTGTTCCACGTTGCATTGACATAATAGAGCATGTAATTGAGCCTAAATTTGTTTTAAACTTGCATGACAACCATTGATTTTTGTGATTATTTGCAGTGACCATGCTTCTTTGATCAGTTGAGCATTATGGTGTAGAATTTACTAAGTCTTTCCCTTTTGGTTCAGATTTGAGTTTCTCTATCATTAGAAGGATAAAGAGGAGGGAATTTGACATCGTATATGCTATATAGAGAGATTGGCAGATCAAGTTATTTTGAGTAGGAGGCAGGGAGAGCATAGCTGATGTATGACACAAAGTGATGTGATACAATCTTCCATCATGATGGAGGGGTGAGATGCCTGACATATGGTTTGGGTTATCCTTTTCAGCTTGTAGGTGAAGACTTTCTTCAAGTGCCTTATCGAGTTCATCTTGAAACTAGACCTTGGACTTTCTTAATGGATTCATTGGGCTAATTCTTCCAAATTAAATAAATTTCCCTTTTTCTTTAACAGGAGCTTTTAGAGTGACAGTGTTTGATGAGTTGTTAAGCAACAGGATTAGTGTTCTAAAAGGCGCTCCATGGAGCGCACCAAGGCATGCCATGGCGTAAGGCATGACTTCGTTATTACAAAAAGCTTCATAACATTGTTGTTAGGTGTGGCGCGTGGCAAGGCATGATATGGCACATTATAGCGTGTTATGGCGCATGTCTTTTCGTTTAAGACACATTTTTTTGCTATTTGTTTTGTCTTTTCTAATCAGTGATACAAGTATTGTTTTTTTTGTTATTAGTTATTGATATAACACTTCTAAAAAGTAGTTATATTTAATATAAATTTATATTTATGTGGTAATATAATTATAAATTAATACAAAATCGCCGCCTTACATCACGCCTTGAAAAACACTGTGGCTCTGTAAAATCCCATTTAAAACATGATAATTAAATAATAAACTTAGAACCCGAGAAGCAATTGGTATTATTATTTTTATGTGTTATTATATCCCGAAATGATATATAATTAGCTGGGAGTAGGTTTCGGGAAGCCAAATGATAAGATTTGAATCTCCAGGGGCTAAAGTGTAATTTTGGGACATAGTTTGTAAATATTTTCATAAGTCAAGGAGTGTTTGGTATTATTTGGGGCTTAATATAAAAGAAATTATGGAAACAGGGGTTAAAAAGTAAATATCGGATTTATATTGTAAGGATTTTAGGAGACAGGGTGGGAATGGTAACATTTGGATTAAATTTGAAAGGAAATGGAGAAGGAGGGACCGGTTTTGTAATTATGGGCCAAAGTTGTATGGAACCGGGTATATATCTTCCTTACATGTCAAACCCTAACCCTAGGGGATCCCTCTTCAACCGCAATAACCACCTTATGCCTCCCTTCACACCAGCCTCCATCCCTTCTTCCTCCGATCTCCGACACTGCTACCCCTTCTGTCGAGTCACAACCTCTGTTGTTGGAGACGTAGAGCACCACCATCACAACCCATGTCAGTTGTGACATCGAGAATGGCTGAAAAAAACGCCCAAGAGCTATAACGCCACCGCTACCTCACCCTCTTAGTCGGAAAACAACCATGATGTCGCCGCTGTAGCTCCTTCCGTCGGAGAAGCCGAGAACCCGAACACCGACGTGTGGTTCGTAAATGGTTAGATCATCCACTGTTACATCGTCGCCATCTATGTTGGAACAGAAGGGTCATCGAGTCGAGTACCTCTTGTCGCCGTCGGATGACCACCTGACGGGTGTTGTTGCTGCCGATTACGCTGCTGCTGCCGATTGTTTTGTTCAACTCCATCCGCCGCCATGGTCGCTGCTGCCTTCGGCACCCACCTCAATGGGTGTTGGATTTATTTTCCGGGCATGAGATGTGTTTCCGTGTACTGTGATGGGATGAGGCCGCTGGAGATCCGAAGAAACCACCATAGCCACCACTGTAGGGTGGTGGCTGCCACCATCTGCCGCCGCCGGCCACCTTAAGGTGGTTGCATGTGTTTTTGTGTATTTTAGGTATGTGTGTGTGTGTGTGTTTATTAGTGTGTGTGTTATCTGGATCATATTGTAAATTGTAACCTATCAAGAAAGTGAAGAAAATTCGTCACCACCACCGTAAGGTGGTGGTTGCCACCTCCTGCCGCCACCGGCCGCCGTGTCTGGTGACGGTGTCCTTTGATTGTGTTTGGACCTCACTTGGGGGATGTGTGGACAATGTGGGACCAAATAAACCCTAGTGGGCCCAATGAGACCTTAATGGGCCCAATGAGGCCCAAAGTGACCTAAAATCCCAACCAATTGATTAATAGGCTAAGATTGGGTAGGAAAACCCTAATGACATAAAACTCTAATGCGGGGGAAATGGTCGGGACACACACACACGGGAATTATTTAATAAAATTGAAATATTAAATAATAATTATTTGCAAATTTATTTAAGGCAATAATGGACTTAATGGGTTAAGTAAGAAACACTTAACCGTAATCATCATTTCACGTGAAAGCCCTAATATCACTCGGGCCTTTAATTGGGACTTCCTTTTGGGCTTTGGCGATTAGACTATTGGTGGGCCATCCAAGAACAAGTTAATGGACCAAAGTAACTATATATGGGCTTTAGGATAAGGCCCATGTGAGGACTTGGGCCCAATTAGGAAAATTAGGCCATAAATGGGCCATAATTGGGTCTTTATGATTATGTGATATGGGCCATGGGAATTGGATTGGAATAATTAGATGGGCCTTAAGGAAAGACCATGTAGAGGTCTGGTCCCAATTTGGAAAGTTGGGCCATATGTTGGGCTTTGGCCCATTATTTTACTTTTGGGCTTTTGTAGTGTGAGTTTAACCTTGGCCTTGGAACCCAATTATTAATTAGGTATTGTTTGATGTTGACAGTTCGGGAACCTGTCAACCAACAGCTGGAGTTTTATCTGCGGGACTTCAACAATGCCCGGTGAGTTATCCTCACTATACTAAGGGGGTCAAAGGCACCAAGGCCGGCTCATTGGATATGTTATCCTAGTAGTGTTAAATGTTGGGTATGAGTTAGTGTTGCATGCTAGTGGTTATGCCAGTTAGGTAGACCTGTAGGACTACCGGTGATGTTATATGATTATTGTATGCTCGGTAGTTATGTTATATGTCATGTGGGTTGGGTTGAGGTTGTACTGCTCCATGCGGTTGCCAACAAACCCTAGATTATTCTAGATATGAGTTGAGGGCCCGGTAGGCATTCCAGACTCATACTGAGGACTCGGGAGTATTCCAAATATGAGCTGAGGGCCCGGTAGGCATTCCAGACTCATACTGAGGACTCGAGAGCATTCCAGATATGAGCTGAGGGCCCGGTAGGCATTCCAGACTCGTACTGAGGGATCGATGGCATTCCAGATACAAGCTGAGGGCACGGTAGGCATTCCAGACTCGTATTGTGGGCCCAGGGGTATTCTAGTCTGTAAAGCTGTGGACCCGTTATGTGCTCTTCTGTTCAGTTTGTAATGTTATGATATTGTTGATATCGTTATGTGGACTATATGTGTATCGGTATTTTGGGGGTAACTCACTAAGCTTCCGGGCTTACAGTTTTCAGTTTATTGTTTCAGGTACATCAGGGGATCGTTGCAAGGCAAGGGAGTGATCGTACAACTCCTCACTTTATATGACTTTGTTTCTAGGATACTCTGATATGATACATTTTAAAAACAAGTTTGTAATAGTTAATGGATTTGAAATGTTTTTAAAATTTTAAATTAGCTTGAATTTTTAGGGTGTTACAAGTTGGTATCAGAGCCTTAGTTTGAGTGAATTGGAGGAACACTCGTGTGAATCCAGTCTTAAATCAAGGAAAGGATTTTCCAAATTGGTTTTTAAAATGGTTTTCAAAATAAGTAAAGGAGGATCTAGGGTGTACGATCAGCCGGAGGCAGTACGTAGACCCCAAAATACCGTACAGTTATTGATATTGTGTTATGTTACAACATCATGCTAGTATTAGGCTAGGGATCTTCAGGAATTGCATGATACAATTGCCTGATTACATGATGCCTTCTAGCCTAGGGTTTCCTTTACATGAGATTGACATCATTACTGTAGTTACTTAGTGTATGCATCACGGTTACACATAATTAAGATCTTATAGCCTGAGAATGTTTGATTTGGCCATATGTTCTGTTTATTTTGATTCGGAGCTTAGGGTAAGATTGGATATTTGAAAGTCTATAGGGTCCAATGTTATGTATGGCTAGCATACACTAGTGTTGTAGGGTTGGTTGAAGTTTCATTGATGGGTGAGTAGTGAGAGGTTGTGATGCCAGTTATGATATATTCAACATTCCACTAGGAGTGAGGATTGAGCACTCGCTACGTTTACGTATATTGTCAGGGTGTTGTGGTGATAATTGAAACAAATATGGGTAGGTGTGGAAGGTAGTAGGGGCCCATGCTACTGAAAGCATAGGACCCATACGCGTATCAAGAATGTCACAACCCCTAAGGTTGGGTTGGGAGTTGGTTCCCTGTCTTTATATGGGTTATCAGTGATCCTTCTGGTGTTTTACCAGAATGGTGGTTATGAGATGTCTTGAAATCGGATACAGGTTAGGATCGGGAGCTTGTGTCCTGGATAGGCCAACATTGTCAGAGGACTATGTCAGTGAGATCATCCGGGAGGAGGTGATCGAGTTTGTCTGCAGATAGTTTTCGGGGACGTTTTGGTCTATTAAGACTGCCATGGTTGAGTATTTCGACGAGCGCTATGTAGCCATTGCCGAGACGGTTGCCGCTGCAACTATATCAGCTGTAACGACGGTAAGGGGGAGGAGCTGGTCGAGCTTTCCAGTACCGGGACTTGTTACTGGGACATATTTTGATGAGTAGAGGGCTGCAGTTACTTGGGACCAAGGAGATTTTATGTACTCTTTACATTCCGCTGTTGAGCGGGAGAGGCTAGCACATGAGTTTCTGGATTTGGGGCTTCGAGGGTTTTGTTTGAGGCTGGAGTGTGAGTCGCGGGGACTCCAGAAAGGAGTAATGATTAGGTTCAGCTGGAGTTTTGCAGCTGGAGGTAGAATGGTTAGTTGATGGATATGAAAGTCGTTTTCCAGGGCAAGGATTGTATTCTTTCAGTTTACGAGCCCGAAGGATTGAGCAGGTTTGTGACCCAGGATCAGGTTGTATTCTAGCTGGAGGTCAGTTGGTCGCCGAGATTTGCGACAGTAGTTCAGTGCTGGTAAGCGCGGGTGGTCGATGTGGTAGAAGTTTTTGGAGGTCCAGTTCGCCTTGGATCTCTTGTATTGGACGGTATAGATTGATTGTGCGATCTATTGGACTCTTGGAATTGTAGACTATGTCTGGGGAGCAGTTGTAGCCCAGATTAGGGCAAAGGTTGCTTTAGCTACTGTAGTTCAACTGTGAATGATTGAGCCGAATAGTGAGTCAAGGTACGAGGCCTTGAATGATGTTAACTCTAGAGTAGAGGGCAAGAGATTTATTGGAAAACTTCAGGAAGATGGGTATAATGTGGGAGGTCTGCATACAGGGTCCCATAGGATGGTTATTCAACATTGTCAGAATTCAATGGTGATAGAAATCGTTATTGGTTGGCATATGAGAGTGCCAAGGGAAATAGCTTGTTGTTGAAGTATTAGTAGAGCATCTATCCTTGAACTTCAAGATTTGGGTGTGGGATCATTCAAGCATCAGGGACTGTCGGCTTGATTATGACAGATTTCACACTAGTGGGTGTGGTTAGTATTCTAAGTGGGGGAGAATTGTCCTGAGATTCAGGTTTTGAAAATGGAATAAGTTTCACATCATTGTCAGAGAGGAAGACAACCCAAGTGGCTATTTGGTTTGAGGTTGTGTGAGTTGAGAGTTTGGTAAAACTCCCCAACGGGTGAATCACGTCATCTTGGTACATGATAGCAGAATTAGGAATTCTGAGGATGAACGTCAGCTATTGAAAGTTTTGTCTGTTGTTGTTCAGATTGCGATCTCAAAAAGGGTCGGGCAGGCATTCATCGGTGAACCTCCTCGGAAGCGGGAAATTCTCTGAAGGAATCCAAGAGAAGACAATTGAGGAGCCAGGAATGCGGCACCAATTTCCTTGTGCAGTGTGCTTACATTTCCTAACTCTTTGGGGTATGTATCCCCTCAGTAGTGGAATAGAGTTTTTGATTCTTATCGGACTCGGATTTTTGGTAACCTTGGGAGTAATTGTGGAAGTTTTCTTGGACTAGCTTTGGTATTAGTAGAATCGGATCAGTCTCGATCCAATATGGGCTTTGTGGCGAGTGAATGTGGAGCTAGGGATTCCTAATTATGTACCTAGTAGTGATTATTCATGTCTAACAGCGGGTATACAAGGTTGCAATAGGGTTGGTTCAACTTACGTGATTGATCAGGTTTGGGATGAAGTTTGCTATTGGATTCAGAGTTCGGCTATCATGATATTCTAGGGTCATGTGCGATCGTGAGTTGTAGGAGTTTGCTTGGATAGCAACTTATTATATAAGTGAATCGTGCGTGGTGAGATTTCAGTATCGTGACATTGGTTAGTGAGTGTTGTAAAGGAAGTTGGTTAGGCCTTTTCTTTTGGATAAGGTTGATAGTTTATCAGGAGCATTTCAGTCATGAGCTGAGGGCTAGGTATAGGGCATACCAGACTCATGATGTGGGCTCAGAGGCAATCCAGACCTATGCTGAGGGCCTTGTAGGGGTATTCCAGTCGTGGGCTGTGGGCCTAGTGATCTTAGTAGTCTATTTTTTCCGTGGAAGTGCTTTCGAAATGGACACATTGTTAAGGTTCGGGTGAGCCGTAATCGGCTGCGAGGAATTAGAAGAGTTTGTTCGAAATACACAAGTAGGTCGCTGAACCTCAAGTTGTGAGTGTAGACCAGAGTTCGTATATAGTGGTGTTATGATCTAGGGTATTCCATCCTGAGGATGACTGGACCCGTCGTGGGCATGCCTGGTATTCCAGCCCGAGGCTGATTGGGCCAAGTATGAGTGTTTGAGTTTATGAGACGGCCATTATGTGTATGTGATTCAAGAACCAAAGGAAACATTTTTATGTTGATCCAAGAGGGTTTATCACCCAATTTACATTTCGTTGTTCATTATGTCCCTGATAATCAGTTATCAAACGGGCTCCTCTAGAATGGAGTACCTAATCTCTTGTCAAGAAGGGAATTATAGATAGCGGTGTGGGATTGGTGATTCTGTTATCGGGTGGGAATCCCAGGTTATCAGCAGTTGAGTAGCCAATTGGGAGTTAGGTGCAATGAATTCCATCTCAAGACTTCATATTTCGGATTGGGTACATGTGATCATATTGTAAGGGATTCGTTTATTTCCAGGTTTTAGAACCCTGCGAGGGTTGGTTACGATTGCCCCGGAAAGGCTAAGGTTATGCTCGGGATTGTTGTTCAAGTTACTAGGCGTGTAAGGAATGAGAAGAAGCGATTTCGAGGACGAAATCAAATTTAAGTGGGGGAGAGTTGTAACATCCCATTTTAAAAATGATAATAAAATAATAAACTTAGAACCCAAGAAGCAATTGGTACTATTATTTTTATGTGTTATTATATCCTGAAATGAAATAATAATTACCTGGGAGTAGGTTTCGGGAAGCCAAATGATAAGATTTGAATCTCTAGGGGCTAAAGTGTAATTTTGGGACTTAATTTGTAAAGATTTTCATAAGTCAAGGAGTGTTTGGTATTATTTGGGGCTTAATATAAAAGAAATTATGGAACCAGGGGTTAAAAAGTAAATATCGGATTTATTTTGTAAGGATTTTAGGAGACAGGGTGGGAATGGTAACATTTGGATTAAATTTGAAAGGAAATGGAGGAGGGACCGGTTTTGTAATTATGGGCCAAAGTTGTATGGAACCGGGTATATATCTTCCTTACCCATCAAACCCTAACCCTAGGGGATCCCACTTCAACCGCAATAACCACCTTATGCCTCCCTTCACACCAGCCTCCATCCCTTCTTCCTCCGATCTCTGACACCGCTACCCCTTCTATCGAGTCACAACCTCTGTTGTTGGAGACGTAGAGCACCACCATCACAACCCATGTCAGCTGTGACATTGAGAATGGCTGGAGAAAACGCCCAAGAGCTATGGCGCCACCGCTACCTCACCCTCTTAGTCAGAAAACAACCATGATGCCGCTGCTGTAGCTCCTGCCGTTGGAGAAGCCGAGAACCCGAACACCGACGTGTGGTTCGTAAATGGTTAGATCCTCCACTGTTACATCACCGCCATCTATGTTTGAATCGAAGGGCCATCGAGTCGAGTACCTTTTGTCGCCGTCGGATGACCACCTGACGGGTGTCGTTGCCGCCGATTACGCTACTGCTGCCGGTTGTTTCGTTCAACGCCAGCTGCCGCCATGGTTGCCACCGCTACTAGCTTTCTTGTGTTGCTGCCTTCTCCATCCACCTCGGTGGGTGTTGGATTTATTTTTCGTGCATGAGATGTGTGTCCGTGTACTGTGATGGGATGACGCCGCCGGAGATCCGGAGAAACCACCACAACCACCACTGTAGGGTGTTGGCTGCCACCATCTGCCGCCGCCGGCCACCTTATGGTGGGTGCGTGTGTTTTTGTGTATTTTAGGTCTCTGTGTGTGTGTGTGTGTGTGTGTTTATTAGCGTGTGTTATTTGGATCGTATTGTAAATCTTAATCAATCAAGATAGTGAAGAGAATTCGTCACCACCACCATGAGGTGGTGGTTGTTGCCTCCTGCTGCCATCGGCCGCCGTGTCGGGTGGCGGTGTGCTTTGATTGCGTTTGGACCTCGTTTGGGGGATGTTTGGAAAATGTGGGACCAAAGAAACCCTAGTGGGCCCAATGAGACCTTAATGGGCCCAATGAGGCGCAAAGTGACCTAAAATCGTAACCAATTGATTAATGGGCTAAGATTGGGTAGGAAAACCCTAATGGCATAAAACCTTAATTTGGGGGAAATGGTCGGGACACACACATACGGGAATTATTTAGTAAACTTGAAATATGAAATAATAATTATTGGCAAATTTATTTAAGGCAATAATGGACTTAATGGATTAAGTCCTTAATGGGTTAAGTAAGAAACACTTAACCCTAATCATCATTTCATGTAAAAGCCCTAATCTAACTCGGGCCTTGAATTGGGCCTTCCTATTGGGCTTTGGCGATTGGACTGTTGGTGAGCCATCCAAGAACAAGTTAATGGACCAAAGTAATTATATGGGCTTTAGGATAACGCACATGTGAGGACTTGGGCCCAATTTGGAAAATTAGGCCATAGATGGGCCATAATTGGGTCTTTATGATTATGTGATATGGGCCATGGGAATTGTATTGGAATAATTGGATGGGCCTTAAGGAAAGACCATGTAGAGGTCTGGGCCCAATTTGGAAAGTTGGGCCATATGTTGGGCTTTGGCCTATTATTTTACTTTTGGGCTTTTGTAGTGTGAGTTTAACCTTGGGTTTGGAACCCAATTAATAATTGGGTATTGTTTGATGTTGATAGTTTGGGAACCTGTCAACCAGCAGCTGGAGTTTTATCTGCAGGACTTCAACAATGCCAGGTGAGTTATCCTCACTATACTAAGGGGTCTAAGGCACCAAGGCGGCCCATTGGATATGTTATCCTAGTAGTGTTAAATGGTGAGTATGAGTTAGTGTTGCATGCTAGTGGTTATGCCAGTTAGGTAGACCTATAGGACTACTTGTGATGTTATATGATTATTGCATGCTCAGTAGTTATGTTATATGTTATGTTGGTTGGGTTGAGGTTGTACTGTTCCATGCGGTATCCAACAAACTCTAAAGTATTCCAGATATGAGCTAAGGGCCCGGTAGGCATTCCAGACTCATACTGAGGACTCGGGAGTATTCCAGTTATGAGCCGAGGGCCCGGTAGGCATTCCAGACTCATACTGAGGACTCGAGAGCATTCCAGATACAAGTTGAGGGCCTGATAGGCATTCCAGACTTGTACTAAGGGCTCGATGGCATTCCAGATACGAGCTGAGGGCCCGGTAGGCATTCCAGACTAGTATTGTGGGCCCAGGGGTATTCCAGTCTGTAAAGTTGTGGACCCGTTACGTGCTGTTTTGTTCAGTTTGTAATGTTATGATATTGTTGATATCGTTATGTGGACTATATCTGTTCAGTTTGTAATGTTAAGATATTGTTGATATCGTTATGTGGACTGTACGTGTATCGGTATTTTGGGGGTAACTCACTAGGCTTCCGGGCTTACAGTTTTTAGTTTATTGTGTCAGGTACATCAGGGGATCGTTGCAAGGCAAGGGCGTGATCGTACAACTCCTCACTTTTTATGACTTTGTTTCTGGGGTACTCTGATATGATACATTTTGAAAACAAGTTTGTAATAGGTAATGGATTTGAAATGTTTTTAAACGTTTAAATTGGCTTGAATTTTTAGGGTGTTACAGGCTCGCCATGGCTCGTTAAGCTTGAGGCTTGGCCTTGTCACCATGCCACCCCTTACGCCACTTAGAACCTTGAGCAGGAGTGATGAATACGTCGAAAATGGGTAATGTTAGCTCGGGGCAGGTAAATCACCATCCTTTTTTATTAGAGACCCTTCATAAGTGAGCTTTAATCTGGGTGTAAAATTTGGAGGGGAACTAGGCTGAGAAACTCGGAGGGCGCCGACAATGAGCTTTTCTTGATTTTGGATAATTCCGAGCTACGCTTGACTTGATCTGATAGCATATATGGCCATTTGAACCATTTCATTTTTTCTTCTTTAGAGATGATTTTTGTGAAAGAGGGTTTCTCTTTATAATCTTGTAGAAATAGGATCACTTTGACACCATCGAGCATGTGATCATCCTCTTCGACAATCTTGTCAGCATCGGTGGTTTCGTCTCTCAGCTGAAAGACTTGACTCGGTTTCCATTTTCACGGTTGATAACCACTAGTACTAGATCCTCCCCCCTCTTGTAACCACGAGCCTAGCTATGGATGCAAGCTCAAATTTTTCTTGAAGATCTCCAAGTTTGGCAAAGACTTTTTTAAAATAGGCATTGATAATCTTGGTAAGATTTTCATAAGCGTCGATGCTTGGAGCTTTGGCTTTAAGAGTCTTCAGAACATCCTAAAAATGCTCAATATTTCATTAAACTTGTGTTTGGAGTGTCCACAAATTGTTGGGCGGACTGAATCATCTTAATCAACACTTGCTGCATGATCAAATTTGTAATATCCTGTTTTCAAGTATTTATCTTGTAACCCCTTAATATGATAATTCTTTGCATTTTGGCCCTTGGTGGCATTTTGGTGATTTTGGCTAAGAGCATAGTATTCTGGGCGTACGTTATGTACGTGGGCATACTTGGGCGGAGCTTAGTACGCTGGGCATACATGGTGGATCCTCAAACCCTAAATTTTAGGGTTTTATCCATATATATATATATATATATATATATATATATATATATATATATATATATATATATATATATATATATATATGTACAGCATTAAATCCTCATTTGTTATTCATTCTTCGGCCTCCATTTAGAAAATCATTCCTTAGCCAAACCTAATCCTCTCTAGTGTATTTTTTGTGACAACCCAAATATTTCATATGTATAATTTCTAGAGTCAAACACTTCATTTGGAAGTCAAATTCATTTCCGCCACCCTTTAGCAAATTTAAATTCCGTTTTAGCATTTTGAGCTTTTCACACTTAACGATCAAGTCTTAGAAAATAACCACTAAAGCCCTAACACCAAAAAAATCATCACGTAAACCTCATAAGACGGTAAACTCCAGGTGGTAAACTCGGGCGGTAAACTCCGGGCGGTAAACTCGGGCGGTAAAATCCAGGTGGTAAACTCACCCTATATAAGGGTGAGTGAACCTCATTTACACCTTTCCCACTCTCTCTCTACAAGTCGATTTTGATCCAAAAACGCCCATTTCGAGCTCCAAAATCGTAAGTAATCCTCCCTAGCTTATTATTTAACTTGGTATGCATGCAAATTCGTGTTTAAATCATCCAAAAGCCTCAAAATCATGTGTTTACGGCCCAAGCACACTCTTGGACCGCAAACACCCATAAATGGGGTTTTGAAGCCCCAAAACCCTCCTAAATCACTCCTAGTGCTTAGCTATGACTTAGGGAATTGCATGTACGAGTTTGGAACACCAAAAACTTGTCATTTGGAGAGTAAACATGAGTTTACAGCCCAAGAACATTCTTGGACCGTAAACCCTCCTTCATAGGCTGTAAACTCCTTTAAGGAGGTCAAATGGTGCCCTAACTTCCCCTATGGCTTGGATTAATACCTAGAACCTTGTATTCCTTCATTTGAGGCCTTAAATCATGCAAGTTTGGACCAAGCATGAGTTTACGGCCCTAAACCCATGTGTTTACGGCAGTATACTCCCCAAGTGTCCTTCAAGTGCATCAAACTCCATTTCCAAGGTCATTTCAAGTCCCGATCACTTCCTAAGCCTTTGAATCAACCCTAGAACCTTCCCTTGTGCAATGTAAGACCTTTAAACATCCAAAAACATACCACCCATGAGTTTACGGCCGTAAACTCATGAGGATATGGTCCTTGGGCCGAAATATTCTCTAAGAGTTTATTCTTGAAGAGTAAACTCCCTAACTAGGCCATACACTCCCTTATTGTAACCAAATAGCCTCCTAGCACTTGACCAAAGTGTTTTCCGCACACTAGGATGTTTATACATGTTTAGTTAGTGTTATAATCACTAATATATGTAAACATATGTCTTCATATGTTACTAGGTCATTAAGTGTGTTCAAGTCTTCACTTGACACCAAGCACTCAACCGACACTTCCATCCGGTTTACTCGCTACAGGTGAGTCCATACCCCGAAATTAACCTTTTAAATGTTTTTAAATGCTTTTATGGGGGGGATACAAGTTGAAATAGGCTAGTTATCATATCAATCATAGGTGATTAATAACTCGCATGCAAAAGGATTTATTACACTTTCATCTGTTTTACCAAGTATATTACTTCAAATGGTTTTCCAAAACGTTATTACTTATTTAGATCTTTCTCAAACTATCCTTTGTGCTGTATGTTTTCCTTCAAAACCTGTTACAACAGTATTTTAAACAAAGGTATTCTTCACTTAAACTGTTTTATAAAAATCATCTTCAAAGCTGTTTATGAAAGGTTTTTCAAAGGATTTCTAAAGGTTTTCAAAACTTGACATCAAGTCGTAAATTCTTATTTGTAATGGTTTTCCAAGGGTTTTACCAAAGTTTCCTTCTATGCTTTTATTTCGTTAAATGCATTCCTATATTTATATAGTTATATAAATAATGTTTAAAGGACTTAGGAAGGCTAGTTCGCCCTATTTCCTTTTCCTCGTTGGGATGTGGTCTGGTGGGTATCGGGTATCCACCTGAAGGTCAGTTAAATATTAATTATATATCATGTATACATGTATGGACATAAAAGCTCTCTTTCTCTCTCGCAGCCAATTCATCGCCTTGAGTAGTACATACATCCTTCTATTATTCATGTTTCTAGAACCCTAGTAACTATTATAGGAATACTTAAAAGACTCTATCTCTATCTCTATCTCTATCTCTCTCTCTCTCTCTCTCTCTCTCTATCTCTCCCTCTATATATCTCTCTCTCTATATCTCTCTCTCTTTTACTTTAGAATGTGACACACTATTTCCCTCTACGACGCCTCATAGCGCCATCGCCGTGTAACCAGAGTCTCCGGGAAGGAGAGCGAACATCATGTGTATAGATCTATACATGATTGACACTCCCACACCCAGACTACTTGCTACAATCCGCGCCGGTAAGGCCCATGGGTGACATAACGCCACTACCTCTACGCGTGACTTGGAGGGTCATCGGATACTCTATTGTCGGTCAGCATGGTTACATACGAGTTCACATTCACCCTTTGTTTTAGACTTTGCTAGCTGTATCGTTCACTCGATACTGTCTGGAGTCTGTATTTTTTGTTTTAGACTTTGCTAGCTGTATCGTTTATCCGATACTATTTAGAGTCTGTGCTTCCTTTTGTTAGACTGAGCCAGGCTTATCATTCATTCAATACTCTCCTGGAGTCTATGATTTCTTTTGCTTTAGTCAGCAGTATTACTGCTGAGGTATATGTTATTTTCCCCTAGTATTTTCACTTGTGATTTTCTCATTATTCTTTTAAAGTCAATTCTGTATTTTGGTAATGATAGTATTTTGGGGAAAATTACTCCTTAAAACATAAATTTGTCGGGTCTTGGTAGAAGACTTCTTTTATTTAGAAAATATAGAATTTTCTGGAAAGAACGCTAATACACCGTAGATTCTAGATTACTATCTTTCATAAAGTTATTTTGAATAAACATGCGTATTTATACAAATGACACTAAATACTTATGGACTCACCAGCATTATAAAATGCTGATACTCGCTTTCAAAATAACTTCTATTCTCAGGTCATCGATAGACAGGTACATCCCGGGAGCTTTGCGAAGTCAGCCTAGAACCGAGTTGCATCTGTATTATTCTCTATATTACTTTTATGTTGCTATTAGATGTAACCTATGTAAATTTATTAATATTAATGCAATGGTTTTTGTACACTGATTACTATACTGATTATGTTGTGATACTTGCCATGACGTCATCCACCCAGAACGTTTCCGCCGTTCCGGTTTTGGGGTGTGACGGATTGGTATCAGAGCATTGTTTATAGTAAGCTCAGTATATCAATTCATGAAAGATATACAGCCTATAAATACATAGGGATAAAACACTCAGACCAAGAGTTATACTTTAAAATATAACCATATTTTACCAAAGTATAAGAACATCCAGAATCTAAACATTCGAACAAAAGTATCACAAGAAGAACAAAATAAAAGTCTTTGGATGTTGACCATTACCGTCAAACCCGGTAAGTTATGTAATCGTAAGCTGGAATAAATGTGACCTGATCAACTACATTTTTCGAGATGCGACCAACGTGTGCTTGGGAGTGATGGTGGTGTTGCAATGAATCTGAAACTTACCAAATATGAATTCTAGAGCCAATCATAAAGTTTAAAATACTATGGGAGTATTTTGGAATACTAAAAGACTCACATTAATCCCATAATCATATTCAGAAGTTAAGACTCAATCAAGTAATTAAAATACCATAGGGGTATTTTAGAATCCATAGATAACCTTGTGTGTAAAACTAAAAATATCCTTATTGATATACCTACGATTACAGAGGGTATACTTCCAAGGTTATATATAATAAGGATCCCATAGACTAAGAATGTGTGGTTTTGCTCTACTTCCTTTTCCTTGTTTGGATATAGAGTAGTATCACATATTCGAAGGCCTATCAGATCTAAGTTATATATGATTTGTGTATGCTATGTAATTGTAGCAGGACTCAATATGGATCACCCAGTGAAATGTTTTAATAATCTCTTAGGATTCTTTAGACACTTCCATTCTCGCACGAACCCTGTAGAAAACCTTATCCACTTCAGTGTTCGATAGAAAAGTTGATTCAAACCCATAAGAAGTTCATTGAGAAGATTTACATTTCGGAAATAAATGAACTAGGACGAGACTATTGAAACCACCAAGTGCCTATACCTTTTAGGGACATCGGTGGGAAATTTGCCTGAACTTCCGAGATTTCCAGTCATCCATCATGAAGTGATGACACCCAGAGTCAGAATCGGAAGTAAGACGGAGTAGAAATTCAATATGTCTACACGAGAAGAGAACCCTAGGTAATTAACCGAAGAAAATCAACGCCGGTCCCAGTCAAGGATAAGAGATAGACAGAGGGAGCCAATGCATGGAACTCGAGAAGTGTCTTTTCCTCGCTATTGTCGCGCTAATACACCCATAAAATAATACAATTTAGTGAGTTAGTGATTACACTACTCACACTATGTGTTAGCTAAATCGCCTTTTCCCATCGCAAGTAATATGATTAGATCAGATCCCAAAACCTCGATTTAGAGTGTTTAGCCATAAGTCTTCATGAGCCTTTCTTTCCGCAGTCTTCGTTTCGAACTGTCCTCAGATCTTTCCAAAGCCGGAGAGTGAATCTCTCCAGTATAAAGATAACTTAGTAGGAACGACTCCCATCTTATGGCTTTCCGATACTCTTACTCCTACCTTGATACCCGGACTACATCATAGGGATGTAGGTCGACACTCAGATAACCAATATCCAAGGCACGGGAAAAATTGATGCCTATTATAGTAAGGATAGATACGTCTAGGGTTAAACATCATCTCTCATCAGCTTTTGTTGCTTTCCGTGTAGGGAAAACCATGCCTCCGAAGAAACGTAACCAATCCTCTGGCAAGAAACCGACTCTCCTATTCGATGAACCTACATTCCCAGCTGCAGTCTCCGCAGCCGTAGCAGCTGTCATGGCTCAACTGAATGCTAACAACGCCAATGTTAGCAGGAGCCCTATCGAAGTTCCCGATTCTAGCAATGGACAGCAGAAACCAACACCTGCATATCCAACCACCCAAGAACCCCAACCAAATCCATTGAAGAGAAAGTTCAAGAACGAGGAAGGGAGTAGCTCGGATCAAGGACCGTCCGGAGGGCAACGAGCTGAGGAAGTCAATAACCTTGCCAACCCTTCCGTCCCAACTTCAAGAAGACCATACCTAGGAAACCTCCCCCGTTGCATCAAGTGTAGCTACCATCATCATGGTATCTGTCGAGGATCCTTTTGCGTTAGGTGCAACATGAAGGGGCATGTCGCCCGCTTCTATAGAACCCCGGTTGAGTTCATTACATCAACCACCAATGTGGCAACCAGTCCAGTATGCCAACTGAGGGAAACGAAAAGGGCACAGGAGGGGTATAACCCTAATGCCTAGGGAGAAGCATCAAGGAAGCTGGTAGAAATTTTGGTACGTCTCTCAATCCTAAATAACTAACCGAAAACATGAAATAACTAATTCTAATTGTAATTACTCTCCCGATAAGGCAAAAGTCGCAGCACTGTTGTAAAATTCAAAATTTCATCAGGTAAAGCTATAATGGCTTGATATATACGTTAAAGTCATGTATAATATGGATAGACCTCGAGTGAGTGATGCTGCCTTATTTCCTGTTCCTCGTTTGGTTGTGGATTTAGGACGGAGTCGCTCAGTCAATAGTCCTTTCCACCTTAACTATACATGACTAGTGTATGTTAGGCGATTATAGAAAGGCCTTGTGAGAAACCCATTCATGAAAAGTACATAATTCCGAAACCTCAGGACCCTCTATAGTTCCACGTCGACTCTATCGGTCCAAGTATCCGCGACAATGATATACGGGATGAAACCCGAGACGCCAAGAACTTGTGTGCCCGTTCAGCACATGACCCTATCGACCTTCATTCTATGTCATGTCGATGTATGCCAACTTCGACGCCTCTATCAATCATGGTTCGACTTAGTGCAACCATATGTAAATTCCTAGTGCTGTGTAAAAAGAACTTTCACCGTAGCCATTTTGGCAAATAAAAGTTCTTCCGAACCTAATAATAAAACCTAATGCGATCCTTCAGTCGTCTCTCTTATCTAAAATCCTTCCGAAATACCCAGGAGAAGGGTATCGCGCTCTGTTAACCAACCCCTTCTTAGACAGATAGAAACCGAAGAGAAAGACACTGTAGGTATTCCAAAAGGGAATAACCACCCGAAACCTACTCCGTAGATCCCCCAGAAGGACCCTTAGCACCTCACAATCCGGTTCGTGAATCAAGAGAAAGAACTCATGGGATTAATTACTTCTAACTGAGTATATGCATAAGAGTGGTATATAATTTAGAACAAAAAGATTTAAGATGTGTGCTTCCTCCCTACTCCCTGTTCCTCGTTGGGTTGTGGGTCTGGGGTGGGGCCGCACAACTGAACATCCCACCGATATCGATTATATACAACTTGCATACACCGAGTATTAGTGATTAAGCCGAGTATGAGCTCCACCACGAACCGTATAATACGACCCTTCATCCTATCCCATAGAATAGGAACTAGAGTCAAGAAAACCATTGCGGGTTGAGCTAATAAAATGACCACAAATCCGAAATTTGTTGTCATCCCGGTTAAGCCAATATAGTAGCTAACACCCTCAGTTGGAAAAAGTAACTCAGGTCGTAAGAGTCAAGGAAATTGACTACGACCATCCATCCACGCTTAATCTCCTGAATTAAGCGTCTCAACGGAGATCCTAGGAACCTGGAAGTGATGACAGGTTAAACTCTGAGAAGAGTGGATGAGGAAATTAGAAGTTCTGGGTAACGAAACCCTATACTCTCTAGATTTGATCTAGATCGAGAAAGCCCCGAAACACTAGAAGAGTAAATGCAAAAGATACTCGCACTACTCAGGCACTTTGTCCACCCTGCTACTGACGAGTAGTGCCTAGGACACTCCGTCTCCGCACAAGGATGAAGACACCGTCACCCTGTAGATGATAGACTGCATTCTCCGAAGTGAATACTAGAATGCCAAGAACCATAGGATAACCTCCGTAGCCAAGAATACTTGAATAAAGTACGAAAGTAGGTTGCGTTAAGCCTTATAACCCAGATCCCGAAGAGATTATAGACTCGACACCAGTCTAAGTGTTAGTCGATGGGTTATACAAGAACATGTGCTTTCTGCAACTGGAATAAACCGACACCTTAGAGAATAGGGCATGTCTTAGAGATTCATTAGACTACTAGGTGTTCCAAGAATACTATCTCACACAGAAATAGTAGAACCACCTCCCGAGATAGTCCAACACTTCAGAAAATCTCTAAGGACTGAGTTAGCCCTGAGTAGAGATTGCTATTCATGAAACATCAAAGCAAGTGAGAGCATGATTCATTCCTGTTAGGAATCATATTGTGAAAGCGTCAACTAGACGATGATGAGAAGTTTAAAAACTTTCTAAGCAATCGTCTGGTAAAACCCTATCTCACCGACCCCAAGAGTTTCCGTTAGAAACATATCAAGAATTAGAAGTGCAGGTTCATTTGCACTACGTTGAGATAGACGCCCTACAGCAAATAGATACCCGTACACATCCAACTCATCCGATGATCCAGAAAACCTCTGAAATCCAGTCAGCAGGAAACATGAATCCAAGGATAAGTCGAGCCTTCTAAGAACCAACCCGAAGAATGACACCCCCAGTATGAGAAGACGTCTGGAACTTCAAAATGGCGATCACGCCAGTGATGATCTCACCATAGAAGGACCTTATGTTCTAAGTACTGAAAAGCTCCATCTTTCCGAGAGCTTAGGACCATCTGAGGTTCTTTAAAAAAATTGGTCCAACCCTCGTCAGACCACGACTACTTTCGAAATTCCATAAGTTTCACCCCAAATCAATCCAGGCCCTAGACTTGAAAAAGTGCTTGCCCGACGTAACTCTCTAAATCCCACTTGTCTTGATAGAAATCATTGGGAACCCTAACTTCGTAAAGGAACCTGTAGGAATCACGAACGAAACGAAATCTGCATCCCGTTAAGTGAAGGTTTGCTGGAACGCCAAGCAAAGGCCGGAGTTCACTTGGGAGCGCGAGGATCAACTGAATATGAAGTACCTTCATCTCTCTACTCGATTGCTCATGCGTACTTCCTTGCCTAAACTCTAATTTCGGTATGAAATTCCCTATAACGGGGGGATGATGTGACAACCCGAATATTTCATATATATAATTTCTACAGTCAAACACTTCATTTGGAAGTCAAATTCATTTCCGCCATCCTTTAGCAAATTTAAAATCCATTTTAGTATATCAAGCTTTTCACACTTAACGATCAAGTCTTAGAAAATAACCACTAAAGCCCTAACACCAAAAAAATCATCACATAAACCTCATAAGATGGTAAACTCCGAGCGGTAAACTCGGGCGGTAAACTCCGGGCAGTAAACTCTGAGGCAGTAAAATCACCCTATATAAGGGTGAGTGAACCTCATTTACACCTTTCCCACTCTCTCTACTCTCTCTCTCTCTCTACAAGTCAATTTTGATCGAAAAACGCCCCTTTCGAGCTCCAAAATCGTAAGTAATCCTCCCTAGCTTATTGTTTAACTTGGTATGCATGCAAATTCATGTTTAAATCATTCGAAAGCCTCAAAATCATGTGTTTATGGCCCAAGAACACTCTTGGACTGCAAACACCCATAAATGGGGTTTTGAAGCCCCAAAACCCTCCCAAATCACTCCTAGTGCTTAGATATGACTTAGGGACTTGCATGTACGAGTTTGGAACACCAAAAACTTGTCATTTGGAGAGTAAACATGAGTTTACGGCCCAAGAACATTCTTGGACCATAAACCCTCCTTCATAGGCCGTAAACTCCCTTAAGGAGGTCAAATGGTGCCCTAACTTCCTCCTATGGCTTGGATTAATGCCTAGAACCTTGTATTCTTTCATTTGAGGCCTTAAATCATGCAAGTTTGGACCAAGAATGAGTTTACGGCTGTAAACCCATGTGTTTATGGCAGTAAACTCCCCAAGTGTCCTTCAAGAGCAGCAAACTCCATTTCCAAGGTCATTTCAAGTCCCGATCACTTCCTAAGCCATTGAATCAACCCTAGAACCTTCCCTTGTGCAATGTAAGACCTTTAAACATCCAAAAACACACCACCCATGATTTTACAGCCGTAAACTCATGGGGATATGGTCTTTGGGCCGAAATCTCCTCTAAGAGTTTACTCTTGAAGAGTAAACTCCCTAACTAGGCCATACACTCCCTTATTGTAACCCAATAGCCTCCTAGCACTTGACCAAAGTGTTTTCCGCACACTAGGATGTTTATACATGTTTAATTAGTGTTATAATCACTAATTATGTGTAAACATATGTATTCATATGTTACTAGGTCATTAAGTGTGTTCAAGTCTTCACTTGACACCAAGCACTCAACCGACACTTCCATCCGGTTTACTCGCTACATGTGAGTCCATACCCCGAAATTAACCTTTTAAATGTTTTTAAATGCTTTTATGGGGGGGGGGGGGAATACAAATTGAAATAGGCTAGTTATCATATCAATCATAGGTGATTAATAACCCGCATGCAAAAGGATTTATTACACTTTCATCTGTTTTACCAAGTATATTACTTCAAATGGTTTTCCAAAACATTATTACTTATTTAGATCTTTCTCAAACTATCCTTTGTGCTGTATGTTTTCCTTCAAAACCTGTTACAACAGTATTTTAAACAAAGGTTTTCTTCACTTAAACTGTTTTATAAAAATCATCTTCAAAGCTGTTCATGAAAGGTTTTTCAAAGGATTTCCAAAGGTTTTCAAAACTTGACATCAAGTCGTAAATTTTTATTTGTAAAGGTTTTCCAAAGGTTTTACCAAAGTCTCCTTCTATGCTTTTATTTCGTTAAATGCATGCCTATATTTGTATAGTTATATAAATAATGTTTAAAGGACTTAGGAAGGCTAGTTCGCCCTATTTCCTTTTCCTCGTTGGGATGTGGTCTGGTGGGTATCGGGTATCCGTCCGAAGGTCGTTTAAATATTAATTATATATCATGCATACATGTATGGACATAAAAGCTCTCTCTCTCTATTAGCCAATTCATCGCCTTGAGTAGTACAAACATCCTTCTATTATTCATGTTTCTAGAACCCTAGTAACTATTATAGGAATAGTTAGGAGACTATCTCTATCTCTATCTATATCTCTATCTCTCTCTATCTCTCCCTTTATCTCTCTCTCACTCTCTATCTCTCTCTCTTTTACTTTAGAATGTGACACACTATTTCCCTCTACGACGCCTCATAGCGCCATCGCCGTGTAACCAGAGTCTCTAGGAAGGAGAGCGAACATCATGTGTATAGATCTATATGGGACTGACACTCCCACACCCAGACTACTAGCTACAGTCCGCGCCGGTAATGCCCATGGGTGACATAATGCCACTACCTCTACGCGTGACCTGGAGGGTCATCAGATACTCTATTGTCGATCAGCATGGTTACATACGAGTTCACATTCACCCTTTGTTTTAGACTTTCCTAGCTGTATCGTTCACTCGATACTGTCTGGTGTCTGTATTTTTTTGTTTTAGACTTTGCTAGCTGTATCGTTCATCCGATACTGTTTGGAGTCTGTGCTTCCTTTTGTTAGACTGAGCCAGGCGTATCATTCATTCGATACTCTCCTGGAGTCTATGATTTATTTTGCTTTAGTCAGCAGTATTACTATTGAGGTATATCTTATTTTCCCCTAGTATTTTCACTTGTGATTTCTCATTATTCTTTTAAAGTCAATTCTGTATTTTGGTAATGATAGTATTTTGGGGAAAGTTACTCCTTAAAACATAAATCTATCGGGTCTTGGTAGAAGACTTCTTTTATTTAGAAAATATAGGATTTTCTGGAAATAACGCTAATACACCGTAGATTCTAGATTACTATCTTTCATTAAGTTATTTTGAATAAAAATGCATATTTATACAAATGACACTAAATACTTATGGACTCATCAACATTATAAAATGCTGATACTCGCTTTCAAAATAACTTGTATTCTCATGTCATCGATAGACAGGTACAACCCAGGATCTTTGCGAAGTCAGCCTAGAACCAAGCTGCATCTGTATTATTCTCTGTATTACTTTGATGTTGCTATGATATGTAACCTATGTAAAATTATTACTATTAATGCAATGGTTGTTGTACTCTGATTACTATACTGCATATGTTGTGATACTTGACATGACGTCATCCACCCCAAAACGTTTCTGCCGTTCCGGTTTTGGGGTGTGACATTTTTAAGCATTGGTGTATATTTTAGTGTCCTTGAAGGAACAAGTTAGAAGAGAAGATCATCCTTGAAGAGTGGAACACTTTGGATCCAAGATTGCGTCAACTTTTGTCACCCTTTATAGGTGTAAAGTTTTGAACTTGATGTTGATTTCATTTAGATCTTGTTAGCCTTAGATTTGTGGTTATTTTGGTCCTATGAGCTTGGTATTATGAGTAGGTGGAACCCTAATCCTCTTTAGCTGTCCTTTCATATGTTTGGGAGTGTCTTGAAGCATAAAAATGTGATCATGAAGGTGATAGTTAGCCCATGCATGTGCTAGAGGGTCTTAGTGGGTTAAGAACAGAGGGTTTTTGACATTCGTCACTTATTAGCCATGCAAAACCATAATGTTGGAAAGTTTATGGTTAAGGATGTTAGTTTAAGGTTGGATCTAGAATTTAAGTAAAAGGGCTTAAGGAATATACTCTTAATGGAGGAATGGAGTACATGCAGTGTACGCTGAGTGTAACCCAGGAGCGTCAAGTGTACTGAGTCAATTAGCCCATAATTGGCTCAATTCTTGTGTACGCGGGGCGTACAAGCTGGGTACAATGGGCGTACTCAGCAGCGTTGACCAAGTTTGACTTTTGATTTTTTTTGAATTTGACCAAGGTTGACCAAGCTTGACTTCAGGATATTTTGGATATTTTGAGCCATAGTTTAGCCTTGGTCACTATCTGTTGAATAGGTGACCTATAGAGGGGTGTACTCAACCAGCCTTGGACTTTGACTTTTGTTGACTCTATTGACCGTTGACTTTTAACCGAGTTTGAATTTAGGTCAAACTTGAGGGTTTTGATTGGTGATTAAGATTTTATTGATTATGATGTTAGTGGATCCGCATGAGCAAGCAATGTAGCAGGGAGCATACCATAGTATTCTTGGGTTTCTTCATTTCAGGTGAGTTTCACCTCATTGTACCGTAGGTCGAAGGCACCGGTGTTGGGCCACTAGTTTTGGTTATCTGTTAGTAGAAGGATGCCTTAGGGACTATATATAGTCATGTAGGATAGACTGAGGATTTTTGATCTGGGCTCTCTTACCTGTTTCTTATTTGGTTGTGGTTCTTGAGTAGGATCACCTGTCCGGGTGTCTATCTCACCTCTGATTACATATAGTCATGCATTTCTTGGATTATTGCTATTTATTATGTCGCTATGTTATAGTGATCTATTAGATCTATATTTTGGTATTGAGTATTCTGCTATGATGTAGTGATATGCTAGATCTGTATCCTGGTGTCGAGTATATTGTTATATTGTAGTGATCTGTTAGATCGGTATCTTGGTATGTAGGATGTTGTTATGCTATAGTGAACTGTTGGATCTATATGTTATTTGTACCTACTGGTTACCATCTGGTAGAGTGCCCTAGGGACCGTCTGTGGTCATGTAGGATAGCCTAAGAACTCTTGATCTACACTTTCTTGCTTGTTCCTTGTTTAGTTGACTCTCTTGAGTAGGATCATCTATTTAGGTGTCTATCTCGCATTTCATGGAGGTTAGCTGGTAGCAAGAATGTATGCGGTAAGAGGACTAATTGGAGGTAATGAGTTATATGGTTGTTTTTAGTCTGTATTGTGTGCCTACTTGATCCTTGTAATATGTCGACATATTGTAGTGGTGGGTTTAGGCGGTCTTGCTTTGTGCTGTAGGCCAAGATACCCGGTGTAGGTCGGCTGCAAGCCAAATACACATAGGCTCTGGTAGAGCGGTTGGGTTGAGGTGGTAGGCCAACAAACCCTGGGTATTCCAAACTGATGGTTGACTAGGCCTATTTTATAATGGCATTCAAACTTGGGGTATTCCATCTCGAGGATGACTAGACCCGAAGGTTGATTGGTCCTAGGGTATTCCAACCTGATGGTTGATTAGACCTGATGCATGCTTGTATGTTTATCGTATCGTATGGGTATTTTGGGGGAAACTCATTAATCTTTATGCTTATCTAGTTGTTCATTATTTTAGGTACCATTGGTGGTTATGGGAAGGCGAAGGCGGGACTATACACACTAATTGGTATCAATTATGATTTCACATTCATCATAATACTCTTATTTTTAATAAATGTAAATTGGGAATAAACACTTTTCTTATTAATAAAATTTTAAATTAGGAAATTTTACCTTAATTAAAATGGAAAAAAATTTGGTTGTGAAAAAGGGGACGTTACATGATTCATGCCATCTTTGGCTCCTTCTCCAGACGTTGGATCTATTTCTCATGGAAAATATGGGTTTGTTTGATAAGTTCATTTGTTGCAAACACCAAGTCCTCATGGATCTTTAACATTTTGTTTATGGTCTCAATGTGAGTGTCCATATTCTCAGAGTATAAATTGTCAGACTCTTCAAGAACATGTTTGACATATAGAGAGACGATTTTATCTAAATGTTGCTCTTTCTTGAATGGAAGGAATGATGGTTTTGACTTTGGAAATGTACTTCAGAAAGTGATCTAGTTTCCAGTCCAAAGCTTCGACTTGAGCATTCACATTTTCAATCTTGGAATCAACTCTGAATATTTGGTCACACATCTCAAGCAGAGTAAATGGCTCAGCTATATTCTCATTTGAGGATCCAGTATCCGAATTGGATACTTCTGCAGAGTTTATCTCATCATCATTATCTACATCTTCACCATCTTTGTCACCATCACCAACATTATCACCATCATCACCACCGTCATCTCCAATATCCATCTCATCTAAGGAGGATGCTGGATCAAAATCATTTATAGGTTTAGAGCAAGAAGGTTTTAGAAACTGAAACATCGATTGGAATGGAATTTCCATAACTTTGGTGTTATTTTTGTCATACACATACTTAAAAACAACAACATCATCATTATCACATTGAGAAGGATCATCCGAACCCAGATTGGAGTCTCTAACGTCTCCTATAGCTTCTCTATTAATCTGAGGAGGCTTATCCGAAAGATACTTTGGATCGAGCACATCTGTAGTCGAATTATGCTGCTACATCTCCTTCCACCTACATGGTGGAGATCGAATCACAATTTTCCTACTAATGAGTTATAACACCCATAAATTTTACGCCAAATTTAAACTTTTTCAATCATACATAAAAATCAAATAGCATTTGTTTACAAAAATGTTTTCAAATCATTATCCATCAGAGTGTCCCAAAATCATATCATAAGGATGAGGAGCGGTACGGTCACGCCTTCGCCGTCCCATGATCTCCTGAAGTACCTGAAACAATAAACTGAAAACTGTAAGCCCGAAGGCTTAGTGAGCTACCCCCAAAATACCAATACCACACCGACAATACCATATTAGTAATAATCAATCAGTCAACATGCATACTGGGCCACCGGCCTGACTGGACCGCCCTACAGGGCCTTCAGTCTATATGGATCTATCCCGAGCCTTTAGCATGACTAGTCCGCCACGTGGGCCTACAGTCTCCCCACACCGCTCATAGGGTATGTTAGCCTTCAGCACAAAGCAGGACCGCCTTAACCCAACCAAGAAGCAACTAGCCATGTGTACATAACTATCATATACTGGCATACACAAACATCAAACATATCTATCTCACTGATCATCAGTCATATAATTCTATTGTAACTAGAGCACCGACCTAGTAGGTCACTAACATACCAATCCCTACGGATCATAAGAGTTAAACATACTGTCTACCCTGATTCCGATCTAACATATCATAACCACATGTAGCATACCATAACTATAACAACTAAAGGGTCGGCCTTGGTGCTGTAGACCTTATTGATATAGTGAGGATAACTCACCTCGCAGATGTCGACTCGAAAGGTAAATTCCAACTCTCAGATCACTTGACACAGGCTCCACCAACTATTATCATAGTACAACATACTCATAAGTCCTTAACCTTAAAAGGTACTCCATAACCCACTAGTCAACCCCTGGTCAAAGTCAAAGTCCTCAATCAAGGTCAACAGTCCATGCTGACCTCAACTTGCCGAGTACCCTCGGCTACTCGCCCAGTCCCTTGAAGCACATTCCAACTCGTCGAGTCATCGGGGTGACTCGTCGAGTTCCTTCGATTCTCGATCAAACTTTAAGGCCACCCATCGAGTTTCCTCCTTGCAACTCGACGGATACACACGCATACATATCCTGGAGAAAACTCATCCAACTTGCCGAGTCTATGGAAATCTTCATCGGACTCGCCGAGTTGTTCATCCAACTCGTCGAGTTCACGACCATCTTCATGTGACTCGCCGAGTCCATTCAGTCCTTTTTCCATATAGACTTGTTCTGAGCCATGCAGCGGATCCAAATAACAGATCCAAGCTTCTAGGGCATGCTTATCACGTAAAGTTGCAAACTTTACGTGCATGCATGGCTATAAAGGTTCTAAATGCCTATTTTAAGTTCTTAATGGAGCTTCATGCTCAAGAGGGACCTCAATCATGACCAAAACTGTAACTTTATGTTTCTAGAATACAAGGAGGGTCCAAATCTGAAGTTACAACCTTAGCTCTACCCCATAGCTCATCTTACCAACTTAATATTCCACAAAACCCTAAAACTCAACCAATAGAAGAGACCTACAAGGAAAATGGCAATTTGGGTACCTCTATAAGATGATAAATGAGATAAGTGTTGATTCCCACACTCTACTTGCTCCAATCTCCATCTCCACCAAGCCTTCTCCCTCCAAAGATCCTCTTTTCAAGCTTCAAACACACAATGGGCACACATACACGTATTAGGGTTCTCAGGGACTCTTTCTAGAACTATAAAGAGGCCCAATGGAGGCTAAGCCTTTAAATAGGGTGCAAAACCCCGGGATTTAGGGTTTCATTTGCCAGTTCCTACTCACCGAGTCCCAATATGGACTCATCGAGTAGGTCACTTAACTCGTGATCCCACCCCGCTGCTACTTGACGAGTAGGGAAACCAACTCGTCGAGTAGGGCCTAACCCAAGAAATCTTATTCAAAACAATACCTGAGAATCGGGGTGTTACAACTCTCCCCCACTTGAACTAGACTTCGCCCTCGAAGTTTGCTGGAAGAAAAATGCCAGGTAATGCTCGCGCATCTCCACCTCCGGCTCCCATTTTCACTCGGATCCCCTCCGATGTTCCCACTGTACCTTTACTAAAGGTATTTCCTTGTTCCGCACAATCTTCTTGTTCCTTTCCAAGATAGCTACAGGCCTCTCCACATAGTTCAGACACTCATCGACCTGAATATTATCCAACGATACCGTTGCCTCGTGGTCCATAATGCATTTTCGCAATTGCGAAACATGGAATGTGTTGTGGATCCGGCTAAGCTCCTCCGGAAGCTTTAGCCTATAAGCCACCCTTCCAACCCTGACAACAATCTTGAACGGCCCAATGTAACGCAGACCCAATTTTCCCCTCTTCCTGAAGCGGATCACACGCTTCCGAGGTGAGACCTTCAGGAGAACCATGTCACCCACCTGAAATTCCAGTTCAGATCGAAGTCGGTCGGCATAACTTTTCTGCCGACTTTGAGCAGTCTGCAGTCGTTGTCTAATCTGTTGTATCATCTCGGTAGTTTGCAGAACCACCTCTGTCCAACCCATCACCCTGTGCCCAACCTTTCCCCAGCAGACTGGGGTCCTACACTTCCGCCCATACAACAGCTCGAAAGGCGGGGCGCCAATATTGGAATGATAGTTGTTATTGTAGGTGAACTCTGCAAGCGGTAGGTGGGAATCCCAACTCCCACCGAAATCAATGACGCACGCCCTCAACATATCCTCGAGGGTCTGAACGGTCCGCTAACTCTGCCCATCAGTCTGCGGATGGAACGCCGTACTAAAATGCAGTCTCGTACCCAGTTCCTTGTGGAACTTCTGCCAAAAACGGGAAGTAAATCTGACATCCCGATCGCAAGCAATGGAAACTGGGACCCCATGGCAAGAGACAATCTCGCTGACGTACAGGTCGGTCAACTTCTCTGCCGACGAACTCTCCCATATGGCTAGGAAATGGGCACTCTTGTTCAATCGATCCACGATGACCCATATAACATCAAACCCCCTTGCCGTCTTCGGCAACTTCGTGATGAAATCCATCGCGATCCGTTCCCATTTCCACATGGGAATCTTCAGAGGCTGCAGCTTACCATTCGGCCTCTGATGCTCGGCCTTAACCATCCTACAGGTCAAGCACCTCTCAATAAACCAAGCGATATCTCGCTTCATACCAGGCCACCAATAAATCGAACTCAAATCACGGTACATCTTGGTGGCTCCGGGTGAATAGAAAAACGAGACTTATGAGCCTCCACGATCACTGTCTGCCGGACCCCTCCGGATAAAGGAACCCAAACCTGACCGTAACGGGTCAACAATCCGCGGCTATCCTGAACAAATCGGGCGCTTTCGCCCTTAATCCTTTCCAACTTCCAGTTCTATGGTCTCATACCCTCAAATTGAGCATCTCTGACCAAACCCACCAGCGGGGAATCCACCGCTATCCTTAAACACCTGGCTAGGGTAGAGGACCCAGCTGACTTGCGGCTTAGAGCATCCGCAAACACATTCTCTTTACCAGGATGGTAAAGGATCTCACAATCATAGTCCTTGACCACGTCCAGCGACCTGCGCTGCCTCATGTTCAGGTTCGGCTGGTCCATGATGTGTCTCAAACTCTTGTGATCCGTATATATAGTGCAACGAACACCGTACAGATAATGCCTCCAAATCTTGAGAGCGAAAACCACCGCTCCTAACTCCAGATCGTGCGTAGGTTATCTCGTCTTATGTGGCTTCACCTGCTGCGATGCATAGGCTACCACCCGTCCTCTCTGCATGAGAACTGCCCCCAAGCCCATGAAGGACGCATCACAAAACACTACAAAGTCCTCAGGTCCCTCGGGGAGTGTCAACACTGGCGCCTCACATAAACACTGCCGGAGGGTCTCAAACGACCTCTGCTGCTCAGGGCCCCACCGAAAATCCACCCCTTCCTCTTAAGACGAGTGAAGGGTACTGCGATCTTGGAGAAGTCTCGAATAAATCTCCGGTAGCACCCTGCTACGCCCAAGAAACTCCTAATGTCTGAGGGAGATTTTGGAGTCTCCCACTGCATAACCGCCTCCACCTTGGCCGGATCGACCAAAATGCCCTCCTGGTTAACGAGATGTCCGAGGAACTGGACCTCTCGTAACCAAAACTCACACTTCGAGAACTTGGCATACAGCCGTTCTCGCCGCAAGACCTCCAGCAGCTCCTAGAGATGCTCCTCGTGTTGCTCTCGGGTCTTGGAATACACCAAAATCTCATCTATGAAGACAATGACCGAGCGATCGAGCATTGGTCTGCAGAATCGGTTCATCAAATCCATGAACACTACTGGCACATTGGTGAGCCCAAACGGCATCACCACGAACTCGTAATGACCATAACGAGTCCGAAAAGCGGTCTTCTCTACGTCTTCCTCCCTCACCCTGACCTGGTGATATCCTGACCTCAAATCAACATTGGAAAACCAAGATGCACCCTGATGTTGATCGAAAAGATCATCTCTCCTTGGGAGTGGATAACAGTTCTTCACAATTAAATTGTTCAACTCCCTATAGTCAACGCACTTCCTGTGCGAACCGTCCTTCTTCTTGACGAAAAGGATCGGTGCTCCCCAAGGTGAACTACTCGGACGAATAAACTGCTTACCCAGCAGTTCCTGCAACTGAGATGACAACTCCTGCATCTCTGGCGGTGCCAGTCAGTACGACGCCTTAGCGATAGGGGCCGCACCCGGAACTAGATCAATCATGAACTCAACCTGCCTCTCCGGAGGCACTCGGGTAACTCCTCCGGAAACACGTCAACAAACTCTCTAACTACAGGGACCTCCGAAACTGAGGGCTGATCCCTAACCCGCGTATCCACCACGTACGCTAAATAACTGGCACACCCATGCTGTATATACTGTCGAGCCCTGGTCGCCGAACAAAACCATGATCCCATCCTGGTGCCCTCAGCATATACCACCAGTTCTCCCCCACTTGGGGTTCTAACTACCTCTCGCTGCCCCTCACAATCGATCATGGCACCAAATTGACTGAACCAATCCATCCCTACAATCACGCACACTTCCCCCATGGAAATAGGGATCAAATCTATCGGGAAGGGCACCCCAAAAATCTCCAACTCGCATCCCCGGTAGACCGAAGAAGCAGAAACCCCGTGCTCGTTGGCGATCAAAACTCGCAACGGGCACTCAAGCTCATCTACCGGTACACTAAACCCTCTACTGAAAGTATGAGATACGAACGACCGACTCGCCCCCGAGTCAAATAATACCAGAGCAGTCATAGAATTCACTAAAAACGTACCTAATCACAGGTACAACCAATAAGCATATCACAAATACAATAACTAAGACAGAGAACAGAAACGTACCAGCAACCACATCCGGTGCTGCCTTGGCCTCCTCGGCCATGAGATGGAAGGTGCGACCCTGAGCCTTTATAGGCTCCACCTTGAATGGCCTCCCATCTCCAATGCTCGCAGTAGTTGGAGCGGGACCCTGCACCAGCTTGGCGGCGTGCTGCGGACAGTTGGTCTTCACATGACCAACCTGATGACAATGGTAACAAATCCTCATATCTGCTGGAGGGGCGGACTGACGGCAGTCCTTGGCATAGTGCCCCTCCTTGCCACATTTGTGGCACCCACCTCCTGCTCGACAAACTCTAGAATGACCCCTACCACACTTTCCACAAGTCTGGCTCTGTTGACTCCCATACCAAGTATCAGCGGTCTTAGACCGCTTAGGCACTGGTTGGGACTGTGCCGGTGCCTGATGCTACTCCTTCAACTGCAGCTCTATCTCCAACTCATTCCGCCTCGCGGCTTACTGAAGATCCAGGAGGGTATCACATCGCTGTGTAGGCACAAACTGTCGAATATCAGTCTTGAGCATACTCAGATAACGAGTCATCTGAGACTGCTCTGAAGCAAACTCCAGGCAAAACATAGCCCTCTCCATGAACATACCGGTAATCTCCATCACAGACTCCCCATCCGGTCTCAATGTCAAAAACTCCTGAGCAAGCCGCTCCCGCTCAACGCGTGGAACGTAGCGGGTGCGAAACATATCCCCGAACTGCTCCCAAGTAACAGCAGCCTGCTGATCATCAGTATATGACCCAGTTGTCAATCTCCACCAGTCCTTTGCCCCAAGCCTCAGCAGGCTTAGGGAACACTTGTCCTTCTGGTCAGTAGGGCATGAGCACGTGAAGAAATAGCCCTCCATGTCAGATAACCAACTCATAGCCCTAATCGCATCCTGTGTACCATCAAACGTCAGGGGCTTCGTGTTATCGAAGTCCCGGTACTGAAAAGCCCTGCTGGCTCCTCCTCCAACCCCTGCCGCAGTTACAGCCGAAGTGGCTACAGCGGCAGTTGTCTCTGCTAGAGCTGTATATCGCTCATCAAAGTACTCGACCATCGCGGTCTTAATCGGCCCAAACATCTCTAGTAGCTACGCTCGGAACGTTGCAGTAACCTCGTCATGCATAATCTCGCTGATCCTTGCATCTAACTCCTCGGTCCCTATTTGTACCATGGGGTTAGGGGCTACCGGCACCTCCAACCCTCTGTCCCCCGACCCCGATCCTGATCCAGATCCAGAAGCAACACGTCTTGTCACCACCATACTAAAATATATATACAAGTCATCAGATAAATAACATAATGTTGGGAGACCAAAACCCACAAACCCTAGGGGTTGTGATTTCCTTGCTACGCGTATGGGTCCTATGCTTTCAGTAGTACGGGCCCATACTACCTTCCACACTTACCCATATTTGTCTCAAGTATCACCACAACGCGCTAACAATATCATCGACACAGAAATGCGCTCAACCCTCACTTCTAGAGGAATACCAACTATCTCGCATCTAGTCTCACCACTTCTCATGACTCACACACCCATGAAACCTCCATCATCCCCTCCAGTGCTAGTGCATGCTAGCTGCACATAACGCTAGACCCAATAGACTTTCGAATATTCAATCCTACCCGAAGGCCGAATCAACATTCTAAGGCTATAAGGTCTTTATTATGCACAACCATGATGCATACACTAAACATCTACAGTTATGATTTCAATTCCACATACAAGAAACCCTAGGCTAATAGGCATCATATAATCAGGCAAATCTATCATGCGATTCCTGAAGATCCCTAGCCTAGCACTAGCATGCTTTTCTAACATATCAGAATATCAAATAACTGTATGGTATTTTGGTTTTTACTTACAGGCTGCAGCTGATCGTACCCTCTGCACACTCCATCCTTTATTTTGAAAGACATTTTAAAACTTACTTTCAAAAAAATCTGCTTAATTTGAGACAGGATTCACACGAGTGTTCCTCCAATTCACTCAAACCAAGGCTCTAATACCAACTTATAACACCCATAAATTTTACGCCAAATTTAAACTTTTTCAATCATACATAAAAATCAAATAGCATTTGTTTACAAAAATGTTTTCAAAACATTATCCATTAGAGTGTCCCAAAATCATATCATAAGGATGAGGAGTGGTAAGGTCACGCCTTCGCCTTGCCATAATCTCTTAAAGTACCTGAAACAATAAACTGAAAACTGTAAGCCTGAGGGCTTAGTGAGCTACCCCCAAAACACCAATACCACACCGACAATAACATATTAGTAATAATCAATCAGTCAACATGCATACTAGGCCACCGGCTTGACTGGACCGCCCTACAGGGACTTCAGTCTATCTGGATCTATCCCAAGCCTTTGGCATGACTGGTCCGCCACGTGGGCCTACAGTCTTCCCACACCGCTCATAGGGTATGTTAGCCTTCAGCACAAAGCAGGACCGCCGCAACCCAAGCAACAAGAAACTAACCATGTGTGCATAACTATCATATACTGGCATACACAAACATCAAACATATCTATCTCACTGATCATCAATCATAGAATTCTCGCGTAACTAGAGCACCGACCTAGTAGGTCACTAACATACCAATCCCTACGGATCATAAGAGTTAAACATACTGTCTACCCTGATTCCGATCTAACATATCATAACCACATGTAGCATACCATAACTATAACAACTAAAGGGTCGGCCTTGGTGCTGTAGACCTTATCGATATAGTGAGGATAACTCACCTCGCAGATGTCGACTCGAAAGGTAAATTCCAACTCTCAGATCACTTGACACAGGCTCCACCAACTATTATCATAGTACAACATACTCATAAGTCCTTAACCTTAAAAGGTACTCCATAACCCACTAATCAACCCCTGGTCAAAGTCAAAGTCCTCAATCAAGGTCAACAGTCCATGCTGACCTCAACTTGCCGAGTACCCTCGGCTACTCGTCGAGTCCCTTGAAGCACATTCCAACTCGCCGAGTCATCGGGGTGACTCATCGAGTTCCTTCGATTCTCGATCAAATTTTAAGGCCACCCGTCGAGTTTCCTCCTTGCAACTCGACGGATACACACGCATACATATCCTGGAGAAAACTCATCTGACTCGCCGAGTTGCTCTTCAACTCGTTGAGTCTATGGCAATCTTCATCGGACTCGCCGGGTTGTTCTTCCAACTCGTCGAGTTCACGGCCATCTTTATGTGACTCGCCGAGTCCATTCAGTCCTTTTTCCATACATACTTGTTTTGAGACATGCAACGGCTCCAAATCACAGATCCAAGCTTCTAGGGCATGCTTATCACGTAAAGTTGCAAACTTTACGTGCATACATGGCTATAAAGCCTCTAAATGCCTATTTTAAGTACTTAATGGAGCTTCATGCTTAGGAGGGACCTCAATCATGACCAAAACTATAACTTTATGCTTCTAGAATCCAAGGAGGGTCCAGATCTGAAGTTACAACCTCAGATCTACCCCATAGCTCATCTTACCAACTTAATATTCCACAAAAAACCTAAAACTCAACCAATAGAAGAGAGCTACAAGGAAAGTGGCGATTTGCGTACCTCTAGAAGATGATAACTAAGATAAGTGTTGATTCCCACACTCTACTTGCTCCAATCTCCTTCTCCTCCAAGCCTTCTCCCTCCAAAGATCATGTTTTCAAGCTTCAAACACACAATAGGCACACACACAAGTATTAGGGTTCTCAAGGACTCTCTCTAGAACTGTAAAGAGGCCCAAGGGAGGCTAGGGTTCCTTTAAATGGGGTGCAAAACCCTAGGATTTAGGGTTTCATCTGCCAGCTCCTACTCGCTGAGTCCTAATATGGACTCGTCGAGTAGGTCACGTAACTCGCGATCTCACCCCGCTGCTACTCGACGAGTAAGGCAACCAACTCGTCGAGTATGGCCTAACCCAAGAAATATTATTTAAAACAATACCTGAGAATCGGGGCGTTACATGAGTAGTTTAGAAGGTGCACTACATAAAAGAACAATGGATAGGTTTGAAAGCTATACCGAGGGTTAGACCCAGGTATTGCTCTCTGATGCCTAAGTTAGATGTTGTATGAGGTCTATCAAAATTGCTAAGAGTTCTCAAGTGTTTAGAATACTTTCCTTCTTCTTTGATATGGAAGGGTTTTTATAGCCCCTCCTTTATCATCAAGTACAAGGTTTTACCTGATCATTTTGTAATATCTGGGTAAAGACAACTTTCAACTCCTCGTACAACTTGTTATTTTATTGTTAGAGACCTTGCTTTTGCCCGAAATGTGGGATATGCCTTGCGTGTTGATTTTTATACTTTGTGCCTTAGAATTGTCTCTTGGTTTTATTTTTCACAGTTGTTGGTTATTCTTCCCTCGATCGGTTTGGATATATCTAGGTTGATATGGTCCTTTCTCTTTTTTGGGCATTATAATGTGGGTTTCGCTATTAACTGGTCTCCCCCATGCTAGGTCGGTTTTTCCTCTTTATTTAATAATTAGCCTGGGTACACCATTAGATTCTTCTCTACAACATTGGCTAATGGATCATCAATTTTATCGAGGACATCATCGGTAGTGTGGTTGTCAGAAGCAGGAAGAAGAGTGTTAACTTTGGAATCAGTAAAGTGCTTCATTAAAAGGTTTCTTTGGATCGATATCGCATACGAATGTGACATATTCTATCAGTTCACATGTCAATTCAAGGTCTATGAGTTGAGACATGTTAATAAGATCATCCCATTCTTCATTAGTAGCACCCGAAGTGTTTTACCCATGGTGGGTATCAAGTTAGTTGTGGCTTCTAAGGTCAGAGGGACTACTCCTAGCTTGGAAAGCTTGGAATTTGTGGTAGAGGCTAGAAAGCCTGTCTGTGATGAAGGAAGGGGTTTAGTAAAGACTCATGAGTTTGTTCCAGGGGGTTCCATGGAACTTTTTTCAATACCATCACCACACTGTTGGGTGGTTGGGAGGTTGGGGGTAGATTGTGTATAGACTCACCGAGATCGTGTCCGAGTGATTTCGAGACATCGATAGGTACATCGGAAGAATGGATGAGTGGGGTTGTTTGAGACCCAGAGTCTAGTCCAAAACTAATCCATGAATCTTGTTAAGAGGATTCACTGGTTTTGGTTCTCTTTATGGCTTTGACTTTAGAATGGGATAGGGTTAGGCATTTCTTGGATTTGATCTTAATGCGACCTCCTTTCGTGGATGTTTTCTCTCCTTTCGAGGAGATGACATCTGAGGTCTGGGTGGGAATTAGAGGGTCAACTAATTTTAAAATCTCTAAATGTTGTGCTTTGAAGGGAGAGTTGGAAGGGAGAGAATCCAACATATGTTGTGGAAGACGTCGGATAGGATCAAAAGAGGCCTGATGTGGTAAACGGTATGACTTAATCATTTTAAAAGAGTAGTATACTTCAGATGGGTCCGACATCAAGGGAACTGGTTAACGTCGTCCGAGTAAATTTGCTGAAGTGTGAGTGCCCAAAATCTCAGAATGGAAATCTCGTTTGTTTTCCCAGTAACTGTAGATTTTTTGAATTATTTGGCCTTGTACACCCCTTTGAACTCAACTTGCTTTAGAAACCCTTGAAGTTCTTATAGAGTGAGTCCAAACTCTTGAAATCCTTCTGGATTTGGATAAACCCCAATAGCTTTTAGAAAGGTTTCATTGGTGATAGGAATGATCATGTCATCAGTTATGAGACATTGAAGAACATCATTGTTGAGCTTAATTATCTTGAATGTTTTGTGCGACAAACAAAGAAGGAAGTTAGGGTTTGGAGTTTTAGTGAGAGGAACTTTAATGGGATGGCAGGAGATGAACTCGATCATTACTCTAATTGATTCATTGTGGTTGAGAGGGTCGAGTGAAAAAAGTTAAGTAGTATCCCTCTTGATGGGTTTAGATGAAGAAGATTGGTAGATCCTTTGGAGGATTTCTTCTTCGATGGAGATTTTGTGGACATGGACATCATTGAGTTTGAAGGCTTGATGAAGAACACAAACAATAATGAGAAAATATTAAGGAAAAGAGAGATAAAGAGTGTAAGTAGGGAATGGGTTGGATCCAAAACCCATTTATAATTAGGTTTCTTTTGATTCGAGTCGAAGAAATAATAATGACACCATATTTGGAAATGGGTTCCATTAAATTTTGTGTACTCAATTAATCCCTTATGTGACTGTTAAACCCATTTATAGTCATTTCTTGTTTTTCATGCCAAAGCATGCTTATTGGGAATATAAAGATAATTATATAACTGTTGGAATTTTTTTTTGGACATTTCAGTATTAGAAATTAAATGAAAAACTTAAGAATCGATAATTATTTACGTATTTAAAAGATAAGGTCGGATCCATGAAATTCCGAAAAAACAACAGATATAAGATGCTTCCGAGAAAGGAAAATCAATCACCAATATTTGATATTAATAAAAGAAAAGGCACAATTTCTTGGATGGATATTAGTGACAAAAGTAACGTTGAATATCTTATAGGTCATTGAGACTGAAAAAGATTTGATAAATTCTGAGAGAAAAGTAATAGAGCTCGAAAAAACTGAGAGGAACAAAATCACATTATAATTTCGGATTTGAATTCCGAGATAATTTTATCATCAGAGATCGGAATGTGAAAATTTGGATCTCCATAAGGAGCTTCTCAACATCACTGATGAAGGATATTTTAGAATGCATTGGCTTGATTAGACCATAACAACCTGAAAGAGCTTAAACTAGATGAAAGGTTAGACATAAATAAATGTAATAGATCTTTTATTTTCTGAAATAAAGTATTTTTGAAGAGAAATAAATTAAACTAAGAATTATTTGACTTTTTGATGTTGCCATCAGAGAGTGCAAACTTGAAAAATTGAGGATCTGGTAGCATCATTCCCATTTTCCTTTTCAGAAACTATTGAATTTGGTCTCGTCCAATGCCTTTATAAAGACATCAACGATCTTGTCAACAGTTGGAACAAAAATGAGCTATGTTGCTATTTAAAATATGATCTTTAATAAAATGGTACTAAATATCAATATGCTTGGTCATGGAGTGTTAGATAGGATTATGAGAAATCGTGATGACACTTTGAGAATCTGTTGAAATTAGAAACCATAAGCCAAAATCTGTGATTACAACCACATAAATTATGATGTGCAACTTGCAGCAGAGATGTATTCCACTTCAACTGTTGAAAGAGAGATGTAATTTTGTTTCTTAAACTACCAACTTACAAACCTTCCATCTAGGAATTGACAACCACCCAAATGTTCTCTTTTGATGAACTTGTAGGCTACCATAGTTAGAATCCGAATAAGCTTGCAACAAAAAGATTTCATTGGTAGGATACCAAATTCCAAGGCTCTTTATTCTTTTGAGATACCAAAAATTTTGTTTCACAACCAAGAGGTGAGACATTTATTGATTCATATGGAATGTAGCACATTTGCATGTCGAGAAAGATCTTGTGTCCGAATCCCATTGGAATCTTTGCAGATGCACATGTGTCCATTGTATATTTCTTCAGAAGCCCGAAAATGTATTTTTCTTGTTGAATAAAGATTCCTCGATTTGTTTGTTTTACTTTTAATCCGAGGAAGAAACTTAACTCACGATTCATACTCATTTGTAATCGTCTAACCATAAACTTAGCAAAGTCGGGAACCATCGTCAGATCAGTTGTTCCAAAAATGATGTCATCAACATAGATCTGGACCAGCGTGAGATGTTTCCTATTGGTTCTTCAAAACATGGTAGGATCAACAACTCCTTGATGAAAACCATGTCTCTTCAAAAAACAAGTAAGAGTCGTGTACCAAGTGCGAGGAGCTTTCTTAGAACGATATACAACTTTCTTGAATTTGTAATAGTATCCTGGATATGCCAAATTTACAAAGCCAGGAGGCTATTGAAGATAGACTTCACTATCAAGTTCACCATTGATGAAGACACTTTTGACACCTATCTAGTAAACCTTAAAGGCATTGTGAGCTGCATATGCCAGAAATATACAAATAGCTTCAATACAAGCAACATTTGCAAAAATCTTGTCGTAGTCTATACCTTCAGCTTGTGAGAATCCTTTATCCATAAATTTTGCTTTGTTTTGGATAATGACTCCTGTGTCGTCGAACGTTTTTTGAAAAACCACGCAAGTTTCAACAATTGGGTGATCCTGAGGAGGAGGGACAAGAGTCAATACTAAATTTCTATCAAACATGGCTAGCTTTTCTTGCATGGTTGTAATCCAATCGAAAATTTCTTAGGCTTATTTGATGGATGTGGGTTCAACAATAGAGAGAAATGTAGAGAAGTGACATTCATTTTGATTATCAATACCAGAGAGAGTTTGAACATCGACATTCAAATTTCCTATTACTTGATTGGGAGGATGATCCTTCGTCCAGATATGTTGTCTTAGAAGTTCTTGTGCATCAGATGATCTAGCATCAATGATGGGGTCGTGTTGCTCCCCCTAAATAGTATGAATTTGAGGACGATGCTCCCTCTAAACTTCTACACTAGATATATCTACATCGTTAGAGGGAAATTTAAAAAAGTTAGCATCATCATCTTTATTTGGAATAGGATCAATTTTGGCAAATTGGTCTGCTGCATCTTGAAAACCATTAACATTTTATTTGAGGGTTGGATTACTTTCATGCCATTAGGTATAGAAGTAGAGGTATTCTCCCCCTCAACCTGAGACGAGAATGCTTCAGAATCAAAAAGTGGGTGTTGGACCAGATACATCTTAAGAAATAAATGGATTTGGAGTTGAGGAGAGCCTTGATGGGGATTTGAAGTCAAGAGTTATTTCTATAAGTCCAAACAAACTTTCAAAACCAACTTCATAAATGAGTTGAGGATTCAGAGAATCAGGAGCTAGAGCATCAGACTCCATAATATGGGTTCTAACATGAGTTAGTTCTGAGTTGCAAATGAAGTTGTCATTAGAAGTTATGTCATACCTTTCTTCAATGATTCAGGTATGAATATTGAGAACCTGATAAACCTTTGAGTCAGCGGAGTATACCAAAAATATTGCTTCATCAAATTTCAATTGAAACTTGGTGAGTTGATCACGATTGTTCTTGATGAAACATCTACATCCGAAGCTATGTAGAAATTAGATACTAGGCTTCCAAGCATTCATGGATTCATAAGGTGTCATGCTAAGCTTTCAATTGATGATGCTTTGATTTTGGGTAAAGCAAGTGATGGAAATCGCTTCAGCCGAAAGATAGAGAGGTAGATTGGCAAAATTTAGCATCGATCGAGCGGCTTCAACAAGAGTTTGGTTTCTTCTTTCAACAACACCATTTTTCCGCGGAGTGTATGGAGAAAAAAAGTTGTGTTCAATGCCTTTGTCAACCATGAATGTTTCAAGTGTGAAATTAGTGAACTCGGTTACATTGTTACTGCGAACACTTCAGGCGGGTAGCTTTATCAAAACGTTGATTCCTTTGATAAAATTGATGAGTTCGGAAGCTATTTTCGACTTCAATCTCATAAAGGAAACCCAAGTAAATCTAGCATAGTCATCAACAGTCACAAGGATGTATTTCTTATGATGCAAACTTTCAACAACAGAGGGACCACATACATCAATATGAAGAAGTTGAAGCGGCTTAGAAATAGAATTTTCACCGGATAACGTTTCTTGGATTACTTCCCATATTTACATGCAACATAGAGCTGATCGCTATCAAACGTGAGGTGTAGAAATCTTCAGACCATTTCTCCAAAAACCATATCATTCATGTATTGGAAATTCAAGTGTGCAAGTCTCCGACGCCATAGCTAACTAACATCAGGACTGTCCTTTATTAGAAAAAACATATTGGGCTTCCGAATAATCATATTGATATCTAGGAGATATATTTTTTTGTTCTGATTTTATTTGATGAGACATTCTTTGCGATCTTCTGTCGTTACATAGTTGTGCTTTTTGCATAACTCAACGCTTTGATTTACATCAGTAAGTTTGGCTACACCAATCGGGTTGTTCTTGAGCTCAGATATATATATATATATATATATATATATATATATATATATATATATATATATATATATATATATATATATATATATATATATGCTACATTTGAGATAGAGAAGTTGCCATTGGTCAGGATGCCATAACCTCGATTCTAAGAATTCCTATTGTTGTCATATGTAACGTAACCAACTTTTGGAGTTAACTCTCTTCATGTGCATGGAAAAAACACTATTAATATACCATATTATATCTTGTTCCGAAGAACTGAAAGCCTGCAAAGTTAGTGAGTTTTGGGGTTTTTAGTCTCCAAGTTAGAACGAGGGACTTTGGCATGGGCTTTGATCTTGGTTTTGGATTTCCAAACAATTGGGATCTCAGATGGCATAGTTCGAGATTCTTTTGGGAAAATGAAGAATGCCAGGGTCCTTTCATTGATCCAAAAATCTTATTCAACTTTTGGTGATTCAGTAGTGATTTTCTTTGTAACAAAAGCTTTCCGAAAGATTCATTTGGAATGACATTTTCTTTAATTTTCCATTCGTATTTCGGAATTATGCTTTTTTGAAGGATTTTTTTTTCATAAGGGCTCTTAATGTCCTTTCCCTTATTCATAGTTCTCATAAGCATATTTTCTTTCAGAATGTGTTTTTGTTTGAAAATGTTGCCTTTAGAGGTGGTTATAAATACAAGAGACGGCATTTTCCGAGATGAGTTACTTTTCTTAGAAGATGTTGCAACAACAAGTTTTTTTTTTTTTTTGCCTTTTTGAGTAGTATCATATTTTTTAATAGAAACGTCATAAATATTTGAGTTAATAGGAATAGATGGACGTTTGACGATTTTAACAGGTGTAAACATATTATGATTCCTATTAGTTGGGCTAACAATTGTTCGTGAGACTCTCTTGTTGAACCTTTGAAGAAACCTAAAACACAGTCTAGACCTAGTCTCTTTCTCTAATGCTTTTCAGGCTTCTACCCTTGGAAGAACAATATCCTTCCTTGTTAACCATGGTTTCTTCTATGAGTCAGATGTTGAATTTTAAGATTGTCTTATAGATGGATTATTAAAATTAGGTTCTATCATGACTAAGGTAGACTTGGAAACAACTTTGGATTTTAGAATAGGAGAATCGAACGAAGACCCGTCATCACATATGATTTCTTCATCTACGTCACTATTTAGGGATGCCTAAAATGAACCATCATTTTCAGTTGGTTTGACAGAATCATGTACGGACATCTCAGGAATAATTTCCTCAATAACACAATTGTTTGGAGGACTTGGGTTTGGAAAATAAACTCTAGTGCCCCATGTGTCATATGAAATTTCTTGATATTGATTCAAGTCCAAGGATATTAGATTAGGAAGTTGTGTGGCATCAGGACATGTGACAATGATATGTGTGAATTCTGGAATCAAGGATTGATATCCCCCTATAGGTTCTTAGAGGGTTGGCAATAGAGAGACAAGAGTTTCTGGAAAAATATGATTTAGAATGTCATCCATTAAGTTCAGAGTTTGAAGTTCCTTCAAGGGCGTAGCAACTTCGGAAGCATGACTCTGAGACAAAAATTATGTGTCATAATTTCATTTGATTTAATCATGTCTATGGAATTATGCAGTATATCAATCTTAGCATTAAGACGGGTATTATCGTTAACTAAAAGATTTCATTCACTTATAGAAATATCACAATTTTCATTTAAGATAATACACTCATCCTTATCTATTACAAGTTATTTTTCTAAGGACTATATCTTAAGCTTGTGATCTTCAAAATGTAATCTAAGTTTAGTTAATTCACTGTCCAACTTCTCACTCACATCTATGGCAGACAGATAGGCTTTTAGGATAACTGCCATATCTGATTTGATTTGACTTAAATAAGGTTCACAAACAAATAAATCAAAATTATTCTTAGAGATCATAGATTTTACCTACTGGATGATGCTCTTTCTTGGTGGTTCATTTATTTCCATGTAGAAATACTTGGGCTCAACATCCTCATCTTCATCTTCTGAACTAGATGACCAGTACACTTCATCACACTTAATAGTTTGCCTAGTCATGAAGCACACATTTTTCCCAGAGTTCCCATCCTCCTCATATCCTGATGACCAGTAACCATCCAAATTCTGGGAAACAGTAGTAACAAATGATTTCTCACTTTCTGCTAGCTCTTGTGTATGAAGAGCATAGTAAGTAGAATCCTTCACTTTTGGTTTCTGACGTATTTTAGCTTGGAAATCTCTTGCATAGTGGTTCGCTAAACCACATTTGTGATATGTGATTATGGGTTCAATTGAAGCTGGAGTGTGTTGAGATTCCAAAGTTGGATTTGGAAGGTTTTGTCAGAAAGATGGTGGGTTTTTGGTAGGTTCAGGATAAGGTTAAGGGTTGTTATGGTGAGATGCTTGGTAGGGTGTTTAAAATCTGTTTGGAGGTGTTTTTTGATTGATCCATGGTCTCCTGCATTTCAAAAACAACAAGGAAAACTCTTATTGGAAAAGAAGATCTGCATCTGCAGCTTCTAGACCAAGGTTGTCTTCAAACATAGGTGATGTTGCTGGTAAAACAGGTGGAGCAAATGTGCAAGAATCGGAAACAATAGGTCTGAAAGTGTTCGAGATAACAAGGTTCAGAATCAATGGGTTAACTAAACTAAAAAGAGCAAGAGGATTGATAGAGAGTTCTCTTAAAGTTTGAGCAACATTAGACTCATGAGCTTGTAGTTCAGCAAATAGCTGATAGAGCTTTAGTTTGTTCAGATATCAATTACTCTGAAAACAAGACTTGATGTTACCCTATCCCTTTCTAAGACTGTTAATGAAATTTATGTTATACTCAATAGGAGTTTGGACCACACCATGCGTCGTCATGTTGTTCACCACGATTTTGTACTGATTTAAGGCTGAGGCTACATATTCTCTAGGATTTGTAGTAAATGCGTCGAAATCATTCACCACAGACGTAAGATGCTTTCTTTCACGTTTTCCTAGCCTACAAATAGATCTTGAAGAGTGTTCCATATCCCCTTAGCTGATTTTCACAACTTGATGCTAAAAAAAGACGGTGGAACACTAAACACCATTTTGGAAAATGCAATTAGATCCACATGGATCTTTTCGAGATAATTAGTTGTTAGAGGCAACAGAAGGAGCTCATCTTGACCCATAAGAGTAGCTACAACATCTTTAACCATCTCCCTAATTGGGACATGAGGGCCATTAGTTCCAAATCTCCATATTTCTTGACCTGTTTCTTTTCCATCCAAGAATCTCTCCATTCTAACTTTCTAATGATAATACTCTTCCACAACTAGCAATGGGGATCAAGAAGGGTAACCCAATCTATTTGCGATTTGCATTGAATACGTTTGTTGAGGTTGATTAAGAGCATTCATTGTCATGTGATATTTCAGCAAAATTGATATATATATATATATATATATATATATATATATATATATATAAGAACTTTTATCCTGAAATAGAAATGATTGAGACACCAATGTAATATGAACCAACTATATCTGATCATGTAGATTCAAAGGAAAACTACTTTGGCTCTAATACCAATTGTGAGTGAAGATACGATATCCAAGATATATAGGACAAGGTTTGAGAACACAAGACTTGAGATAAACACAATTATGGAGGCTAATAATATTTCCAGTCAGGTCTGGATAAAACTAGTCAAGCCTTGAAGATAAGAAATCATTTTATATTTTCTTTGTTCTTGTACTTGTTTATTGTATTCAAGGCTTATCTTCAAGGCTTGACTGGTTTTGTTGATTTCTTATCCGTGGAGTTTGTTGTACTAAAAGCTAACTGCAGATCAACCACCTGACACATCAGTGTGGTTGACCTTTATCTCTTACATGCACTACTTTAAAACAAGACAAAATACAACATGACAAAACAATACTAATTTCTGAACACTTAGTCTTCATTCTTCAGAATACAAAAAAACTTAGGACTTCCACCAACTCGGATGCTCAACAACCTCAGAAACATACACAATTCGGATAGTCTAAGTGATAATTTCCTTGTACTGTCATGGGTTTGCAGTTACATGTAGCACATGGAGGAATTTTTTTTCACCATTCAAGAACGCTCCCATTGGGAATTATCCGTGGAGTTTTTTGCCACGGTTAATGTTGAAGAGAGCACGGTAGACCCAAACTATGAAAGGGCACTTGCATTGCGACTAGGTGGGGAATACCATAAATGCAATTTCGTGGAATTTGTGTGGCGAATGGGTCTGTATGGAAGGAATGAAGCTATGTCTCCACAGTTTGTTGTGTTATTACAAGATACCTCTCGGGATTTTTCAACAGGGACTCAAGATTTCGTGTTCTGGTGAATGATTGCGAACATGATGTACAACTCAAAATCTTCACAAGAAAGTTATATTCGGTCCCCTATCGATTACTTTTTGCACCATCTCATCACCTTTAGCATCAACCATACGAGACATGGTGACAAGGTTCCAACCCAAAGCCTTTTCAATTTATGGAGAATTATATTGCTAGGAGTTTTCTGCCACTTTCCATATATGTCGGCCATATTTTTGGGATGAAAAGTGGTAAGCTCTAGAGCTGGCAGTCCTTTTAGAAAGGGACATTTAGTTGTGGTAAGCTCTAGAGCTGGTAGTCCTTTTACTGCATTGGAGCTAGTTTTCTAGTGTTGTGTGAGATGATTCATGAAGAACTCTAACATTTAGTTGAGGTAATTTGTTATAGTGTATTTGTGGCTTCCCTGTCCTGCTAAAATCGTGAGACAAAAATGTGACCTTGTGTATTTTGAGGGACATAATAAGTTTTTTTTTGTAAATACCTAGACCCAATAAAAGGCCTACCGGTGAGGATTTATCTACTGGGTCCTTTCTGTTAAAATAAATCTAGTCAAGTTCAAGTTTATTTATTTAATTTCTGCATTTTCAGTCAGGTTATATATAATAAATAATTAATAGTTCAAGTGGAACCAATTTGTGGTCTTTGAGACTTAGTGAGTATCTTGGAAGGATGAGAAGAAAATAACTAAATGGGTTTCATCGGTTCCATTAGTGGCCGAACGAATTCCGAGTACTTAATGAATTTTTAAGAAAGTCACCAACTATATTGTTAGTATGAAGTTAAGTTAGAAATTATCTCTGTTGTTTATATATTGAATGTTGAAGTTGAAATATTGAAAAAAAAAAAAGAAAAGAAATGAATAAAGTTGTGAAAAATATACAAAAAAAAGGTAAAAAGAGATAATGTTCCACAATAATATAAAGAAGTTGCAATAAAGTGTAGTTATATTTTAGGACAATTATATTATATAATACTTTTTTTTAAATTCGTCTCACTTGGAATATGGCAATTACTTTTCAAATGGAATGCCATAAATAAAACAACATAGGTGGTAGGAATGCCAAAAAAGATTGTCGTTCAAAATAAGTGGGAAGCGTTTATGAGGATGTTGAGTATTTAGGGTTTGGGAAGTACTTAGGATTTCTTATAAACAAATACATGCATAAAGAGAGTTGTAATTAGTGAGTTTGAATTGGATTATTTTGTATGATATTGGTAGGAAATGTTTTGATGTGATGTATTGAACTAAGTTTTGCGTGGGGACAATCAAATACAGGTGAGGGGGTATAAATATATATATATATATATATATATATATATATATATATATATATATATATATATAATGTGTTTCCAAGTTTCATCCTTCGGTGAACTCACTACAATGAAGATGTAAGCTAAATGAAACCTGAGATAGCAACACAAAGTAATTCGTTCACCGAGAAGGTTCCCAGTAGAACACTCTGATGCTAGAGTCAGATATGTGAAGAGTTAAATATGAGTGTGTAAAATGTAGCTCAGCTAAAGTTCTTTTTTGTACCTGTACCGACCTACTGCAGCTTTGTTTATATACCATGTCGTCTTGGGAATAGGCTATCTAATATGTACTGCCCAGACGAGGGTCTAATCCTCATTAATATACTTCCTGGCGAGCGTATAAAGTTGGTACTTAGAAATAGTGATTAGTCAAGTTAGTTTGTTATTGCAGAATGATTAGTGTGTCATGAGTACAAGTACGACCAACTTTCTGTTAGAGTTATGAGATGCCACTATTGCTTGTGCATAATGTTCTTTTCTTTCCAATGGCTTGAAAAATCATGCATCAGCTTTATGGGCATAGTGTTATGGTCTGTGCATTGGCAGACTGTGTGTTGCTTCCCTAACCATGGTTCGACCATGTTAGGTCCATGCCTCGGTAGACATTACGCCGGTTTATTTACTATGGTTCGCAGGTCGATGCCTCGATAATCAGGTATGTACCTTATTAAGTCCCCTTATTTTGGATTGGAGAGTGAAATTTTGAAGTAGCCGTTATACAACAGAAACCTTTTTGAGGGACTGATAAGTCCTATTTAGATCATATGGTACTGACTTAATTGTTACGTATTTATGCCGCTCATCATTCCCTTGTAACGCCGTAACCGTTACCTCAAACTGGCCACTACTTCTTATAAAGTCGGGCGTAAAAAAAAGACGTCTCTCCTTTATTTGTTAACTTCTTCTTGCTCTTCTTTTCTCTGTTACTCTTTAGTCTCTCTTTTTTTACAAAACCTTCAAGTCCCCAGTTTTACCATAACCAAAGATAGCCTTCGAATTCATAGTGCACTCCCAATCCTTAACTAGAATCAATTGAATGATATGGTGAAATCCTTTCGCATAGATCCTTGCTTTCGCCCTCAACATCCCTCTGTAAATCAAACCATAACCAATCCTCAGTTAGGCTGTGTAGGGGTGTATTCCTTCTTTTTTAGGTCTTGCTTATGACTTCCCGCCTTCCCTTTTATAAAGATAGTCCTTGATTGCTACATGATTCATATTGCTCAAATAGCCCCCAAATGGTTTTCATAGAATCATGTGTTTTATGCTACTGTGCAAGGCTCTGAACATCCCTCCTTCACTCTCTGGATTCTGATTTTTGTATGTGGTTATGATCACAAAGGATTGGATCTCTTTCTCCTTTCACCGCATAGGGATCAACAGTTGCGATTGTCTTCCTTCGTCTATCAAGAACTGTAAGGAAGAATATTTATTCATGGATGCCTCTGCCATAACTACTTTTATGTAGTTTGGGGATTTGGTGAACCGAGATCTAGACCCTACCCTCGAGTTGACCGTTGTTGAGCAAGACGTTGTTAAGAGGCTCATAGGGAATTATTTGGTATGGTTTGATCCTAACGAGTCAACTCTAACTCTTATGGAATGCCTTCATCAGAAGCGTCGGTCCAAAGACACTCAAAGGCGGTAGTTCATCAACCCTTCAACCCAGTCTGAGGCAATTTGGGATTCAGTCATACCTGATAGTCCGAGAAAGCATGCTGGCACAACTTCAATATCCTCCGAAGGTCCTTTCAACAAACCTCCGCCAAACCCTTTGAATTTATCACTGAAAGGGGCCTCTAGTTCCGCTTCTACCGAGTCTCCTAAGCGTAAAATAAGGCCTCTGGATTCTTCTGGTGTTGGTGGTGTTTCTCCCCGATGTTCTCCCAAAAGAGGGCGAACCACCCTTTCTTCTCGCGACCAAAGTCCTGGTATCACGGATTCAATGCTTGAGCCTCCTCTTGTTAATCTTTCTTCAATCGATGAAGTTCTTCATGACGGTTCGGTGACTTCTAACCTGGCTCTGGTTTCAACAGTGGACTCTACTTTGTCCTCACATAAAGTTCCTCCTCCAAATTTTGATGCCATGATTACTTTGGGTACGATCCAATCAGAGTCCTTTATCTCAACCATCAAAACTATTTTCCATGGATTGGTCTCCAAGGCCCAACCTCGTAGAGGAGAGACTGTTAATCGTCTATTTCAACAGACCTTGTTTGGCTCCTTAGCTCCTCCAGGCTCCATTTTTATTTCTGTTGTGCAACTTCTACAGATGTTCCCTCCACTGCTTCTGTTATTCGTCTTTCCACTTGGTCTAAATCGGATCCTGCTAATACTATTGATCTGGTCTCCTTAATACCATGCATAGATACAACGGGGTTCGATTCTACTGATCCTCCTCCTACTATTTCTGCTCCTTCTAAGCTTTTTCCTCCTACGGGAACAGGTTAGTATCTTTTTGATACCTTAATCTCCTGCCCTATTTTTTACAAGAAAATAGTTGAATTTACTTTTATATGGTGCACCAGCGCTTATGTCGACGTCTCTTCCAGTGTTGGTGTCTGTGGAATCTATATTTCAGTCCTTCCTGCATCCCTTCATTAGCATAAAGTTTTCACAGCTTCCTTCCTTAGGAAGAATTACTAGTGAGGAGGGAATAGATAGAGCCCGCACCCATATCCTTGAAGGCTTACATTGGATGAATGAAGTCTCACTGTGAAGCATGTATAGGGCTGCTTCCGCTTCTTCACAACATATTAAATTTGAGAAAGCTTCCGAACTCTTGGAAGACGTTGGAGCTAACTACCTATTAGGGTGCAAAGTTCTTCTTGGATGTGGCTTACCCTATTGTGATGTGTAATGGGTTGAGTCTTTCCTATAAATAGGAAGTGAGTAACTCTCATTTATGTAAAAACCCATTTGGAGAGTTTACTCTACTGAGAGAATTTTTACATACCCACTTTGTAATAGCTCACTAGATCTAATGAGAGCTTAAACGAGATTATTTACATTGTGTGTTCTTCAATATTGATTTAGATTCACTTGATCTTTATAGTTCCACATACTTCATCATAATCAGGTCACCACAATTGGTATTAGAGCGGGTGTTCTTGAAGTTTACTTGAAGTTTTCAAGAATTTGATCCATGATGACAACATGATTTGGTGAATCTCAAATTGTTTTAAGTTCTTCATCTTTAAGAGTGTTTTTGATTCTAGAAATGATTTGTTCTTTGATCATCTTTCAAATTTGATTTTCTCTCTCTAGAATTCATGTGATTTTCACTTTCTCTCTCTAGAATTCATGCCAAAATCACTTTCTCTCACTAGGATTTTGATCAATTTTCTCTTTCTCTCTCTAGAGATTTCATTCATAATCACTTTCTCTCTCTAGAAATATCCAAGTTCTTGTGAACTTTTTTCTTAATTGATCAAAGATGGTGTGTTTGGATTATGATTCTTGGATCGTAATAATTGAAGATGTCAAATACAAAGTCAATGAGAAACAATTTTATGGATTATTATTGAAAGGCGGGTTTATTACATGGAATTCTTTAATCTCTTATGGAAATAAGAAAGATGATTTTAAAAAATTGATGTTTCAACTACTTTGTAAGATTGAAAGTTTGGTTGAAATTTCCATGGATATGTTATCTTGGTGTGGTAATCAAAAGGAAGGGAAAGAAAGAGAATTATTCAAAAAGGAATATGTTTCTCTTATTGAAGACCCAAATGATCTTCATGCTCTTGAGTTTGTTGAAGATATTCTTGAAGAAGTTCATCAGGTTCATGATCTTCTTGAAGTTCAAGACAAGGGAATTCAATGTGATTTTCATGAAGTTGTGAAATTTTTTTGTTCATTTTGAGTTCAAACCGATGATTGCTTGAATTCTTGTGATTTGTTTGAAAGAATGGTGCAATATAGAAAGCCTTCAATCCAAGAAGTTCAAATGTATCAAACTCCAAGAGATTTGATTCAAAATTGCAAAGTTGAAGTTGTCTTGAATGATGTTGCTCTTGAATTCAAAATTTCAAGACCCAAAAAGATGAAGAAGAAAAAGATCAAAAACAAGAACATTTGGTTTTCTAAACAAAATTCTTCAAATGTTGTCTTGAAGCCAAAATCAATGAAGCAAATTTAGGTTCCTAAGCAATAATCATCAAATGTTGCAATGATTTCGAATTCCAAACCCAAAATTGTTGAAGATTCTCAAATTCTTTATGAAGATGAAGATAGATCTTGGAGAAATGAGAAGTTCCATGGATTGTACAATGTGCATCATGGGTGGTACAATGTGTAATTTGGTAATTTTCTAATTCAAACCAAGGAGTCAAGATCTTCAATGATCGATTCAAGTATTGCAAATGAAAAAAGGATTATCAAGAAGATTTCTCAAATTCTCAAATGGATTCCGAAAAATTCATGTTGAGATCGAAACCTTGTTTTTTAAGATCCGATGATGAACGATCCAGGTTTTCTTGAAATTCGAATTCAATTATATTCTTAATTCGTGCTTTTCGTTTTTTATTGTTGATTGTTTTGATTCGTTGGATCAAATTTTTTTCAACTCGGTTGCTATGATCCAATAAATTTTGTTAGATCAAGCCGCATCTTCGAATTCTACTATTTGTCGATCCGAAACTAGAGCCTAAAATCAATTCGATTTACTATTCAATGATCCATTCATTGAAAGCCCAAAAATCTATTCGATTGTTATATACTATTCATTAGATTGAGCCCAATTCAAAATCCATTTGTCACCTATTCCTTTTCTCGTATCCTCGTTCTCACGTCAGTAAATGAAATTGGATTTTGATATGTTTGAATTTGATTTTGTGAATCAAAATAGAACATTGACTTCAAATGTTTCGATATGTTTTTGATGGTATTGTTTGGAGTTGAACAGGACTTAAAATTGAAATCAATTTTGACTGATATTGGTGATTCATGATTTCAAGTCGAGTCAAGCATTTGGGTAGGATTTCAATTACCAAGTTGAATGTGTTTTGGATTTGAAATCGAAAGCTATTTGGATGTGGAAACATAAGTTTGAATGTGAATGATTTAGTTAAAGTCAAAATTAAAGAACTTAGAATCGAATATCTTTGGTTTGAATATCGATTTTGACTGGAAGAGCTTGGAAACGATAGTCAAAGTTCTTGAGTCAAATGATCATATAAGAGAATCAGGAATCGAAAGGTTGGTTTTAGGTAGACACTGAAAGCCAAATGTTGAATAATATCAAACATGTTTCCTGTTTGGTAGTCAAAAGTATGGAATCAAATGCGATTGATGTCGATTTCGATTTGGGTTCGCTAAGTCGAAAGTGAAATCCATAGTCAAATGTGTGATGTTAAAGTCAAAACAAATTCGAAATTGAAATTGATTTCGGTTTGGACTTACTTGGAGTCAAATGCCACATGTATTGGGATTGAAGGCTTGTAGCATCATAAATTCATTTGGAATCGTTCGAGTCAATGAAGCATCGAAAGTATTCTGAGATGAGGATTCGAACGTTCTTGCTTGGCGTTGAAATCACTTTCGAATAAGTGTTGGTTGTAAGTCCAGAGCGAACACATGTATTTGGAGTCGATCGAATCAAGTGTTGACGATATCACTTGGTGTCAAACATGATTTCGACTAATATTGAATCAAGTCAAAAATCAATTTCAACTAGTGTTCATTCAAGTGGAACTAATTTCGACTGCTTGGAGTTGAACGCCTTGGGTTCGAAAGTGTTTGTTTGGAGTCAACATCAAATTCAAGTGATGTCCATTCTTTGTTTGCGTACTGGAAAAGAATTGAGGAATAACACACCATATTCCGCATCTAGTCCCTGCAGTTTACGATTTTTAACAAAAAATACTCAGTTTCAAATTGGGAGTATAATTCAGTGAAGTGGGAAGAAGTTTCGAACTGGTCCCTGAAGTTTATGCAAATTGACAATTTATGCCCAATTGCGCATTTGGGGTAAAGTTTCGTATTTAAAGTTGATTTCTCGCAACAGGTCCTTGCAGAATTTGCAAAAATGACAAATTTTACCTAGTTTTCAAATTTCTTGCAACACTCACCCAAAAGTCGAAATCTTTACAACTTTTGAATATTTTTTCCTCGACTTTTCGTGATTGTTTTTCGTGCAAGATTTTCATGGTTTCATTTTTGACACACATCAAGAGGGAGTTTTGTCACATTTTTTCCTTGATCGCTTCTCATACCCTTGTGGGTTTTATAATCATTTGTTGGTTATAAAAAGAAGGAGAATGTTGAAATGGGTATTTGAAGATTCTTGGATATTCCTTTTCAAATTTGATTTGAAGACCGGTGTTACTATGAGGGGGAGTTGGTCTTGATTGCGGGCACGTTTGGAAATTAAAGTTGGGACATCCAATACTAACTTTGAGGTGGAGAATGTTAGGGTGCAAAGTTCTCCTTGGATGTGGAATACGTTCTTGTGATGTGTAATGAGTCGAGTCTTTCTTAAAAATAGTAAGCGAGTGACTCCTATTTATGTAAGAACCCATTTGGAGAATTTTGTCTAGTGAGAGAATTATTGCATACCCAGTTTGTAATAGCTTACTAGATCTAATGAGAGCTTAAATGAGATTTTTTACATTGCGTGTTCTTCAATATTGTTTTAGATTCACTTGATCTTTTCAATTTCGCATACATCATCTCAATCAGGTCACTATAATACCAAGCCTTGGAGAGGGAGAAGATGAGATTAGCCCAGGAAAAAGAGGATCTTACTACTGAAAATGGTCTCTACTTCGGGAGCTGGATCAATATGCTCAATACCACGGGGAGCACCAAAAAGAAAATGTTGAGCTTAAAAGTATAGCAATAAAGAGAGTGCTCATCGGGCATCTTTAGCTACATAATTGGAGGAAATCACCAAATATAATTCTGAGTTGGGCTTGTCTTTTTTTGAAAAAGAAACTTAGATCGTCCAAATTCAGGAGAGTCTTTCAGAATGCCAGTTGAAGTTAAAGGAACAGGTGGCTCATTGTGAGAAAGTGCAGGCTGAATCCTCTACATCGAAGCAAGAAGCTCTCTTTCACCAAAATTTGGTTGGGTAAAGGTCTGAAGAGCTTCGTTGGGTCCTTCGAAAGGGAATTGCCTCTTCAATTTGGTATCTACTGAATTATGAGGAATTTTGTATGATAAACGCCACTCTTCAGTTTACTACCATCGAGTTAGGTCTACACCGAGGTTGTTTAGAGATGAAGAATAAGTATTCGTCAGAACTACCTGGGAAAGAGGTTCCATATTCGTTCCCCAACATCTAGGAGGTTATACTACAATAGTTCTCTGAGCTTACTAATTTTGATTATCCTTTTTTTCAAGATGTTGGATACTGAAGCATGGATATCGCCCTATTGAAGAAGCATTTGGAAGATTCTGACTCAGCTACTGATGCTGAATGACTAGTTTAGTATAGTTGAGGAATCTTTATATATCAAATTTCATTATGTACTTGTATCTCTATTTATTTTTTGCGAAATGGATTTTTCATTCTTTCTCTATACTTGTTCCTTTTTGTGTTCTTGCTTGCTTACTCTCTACAGATAACGCTCCGCTTGGTTTTATTCGAGTCGAAATATGTAAATTACTCCGGCCTATTGTTGCCGAACTATGAGGCTAGAAATATGATGACACATTTATAGGGTCAAACCATAATATGCAAATTGTGATGACCTGTCATGACTGGACCGAGGTGTTAGAACCATGATGGTATGTTTTAAAGGTTGAACCATGATGTGCAAGTCATGGTGACCTATCATGGTCGAACCAATGTGTTAGAAAAAAGGTGGCATGTTTTAAGGGTTGAACCATGATATGCAAGTCATTGTGACCTAACATGGTCGAACCATGGTGGCATGTTTTTAGGGTAGAACCATGATGTGCAAGTCATGGTGACCTAACATGGACAAACCATGATGTGCAAGTTATGGTGTCAGACCATGGTGTTAGAACCATGGTGGCTTGTTTTTAGGGTCGAACCATGATGTGAAAGTCATGGTGACCTAACATGACCGAACCTTGGTGGCATGTTTTAAGGGTTGAACCATGATTTGAAAGTCATGGTGACCTAACATGGCTGGACCATGGTGTTAGAAACATGGTAGCATGTTTTATGGGTCAAACCATGATGTGCTAGTCAAGGTGACCTAACATGGTCGGACCATGGTGTTAGAACCATGCTGACATGTTTTAAGAGTCAAACCATGATGTTCTAGTCATGGTGACCTAACATGGCCGGACAATGGTGTTAGAACCTTGCTGACATGTTTTAAGGTTCGAACCATGATGTGCAAGTCATGGTTACCTAACATGGTTGGACCATTGTTTTAGAACCATGGTGACATCTTTTAAGGGTCAAACCATGATGTGCAAGTCATAATGACCTAACATGGCTGAACCATGGTAGCATGTTTTAAGGGTTGAACCATGATGTGCAAGTAATGGTGACCTAACATGGCCGAACCATGGTGTTAGAACCTTAGTGGCATGTTTTTAGGGTCGAACCATGATATGCAAGTAAAGGTGACCTAACATGGTCGAACCATGTTGTTAGAACGATGAACACATGTTTTAAGGGTTGAACCATGATGTGCAAGTCATGGTGACCTAACATGGCCGAACCATGGTGTTAGAACCATAGTGGCATATTTTAAGGGTCGAACCATGATGTTCAAGTCATGGTGACCTAACATGGCTGGACCATGGTGTTAGAACCATAGACGTCAGCGTCTTAGAAAGTTCATCAAGAATCCTAAAAGTGTATTTCATTAGGACAAGACATTCTCATACAACTAACTTCCTTTCATGAGTTTTTTCTTGTGAATGACAATTTGAAGATGAACAAAAAGAAAAAAAAACTCCTTTAGCTCTTATTATCCGGGCTGCAGCACCCTTAGGTTCCTTCCTCGGCTAACTTGTACTTTTTGAAATGGCAAACACATAGATTGTCCATGTTCTAGGCAATCACCTCCCTTGCATGTTTTCAAGCACATATGACCCATTGCGCCTGGCTTTTATCACTTTATAGGGTCCTTTTGAATTAGGACCGTGCTTCCCCATGGGATCTTGCTTCCTAATATCATTCTTCTGGAGTACCAGAATGTTGACCTTACTCACCCTTCCTTTCACCCGTTTTTTATGATACCCCTCCACTAAATTCTTGTATACGGCCTACCGAATGGCTGCATTTTATCGTATTTATTTGAGTAGATCCAGATACTCTCTTAGATTAGTGGAGTTTGTCACAGGTTTTGGTGGCATGGTTCGAGTAGTTTGGATAGTTACCTCTATCGGTATCAATGCTTCGGTCCTGTACACCAGACTGAAGGGTGTTTCTCTTATCGGGGGTCGTATAGTGGTTTGATACGACCATAGTACGTGTTTTAGTTCATCCACCCAACTTCCCTTTGGCTAGAAGAGCCTAGCTTTTATGGCGTTTACTATCGTTTGGTTCGTCACATCTACTTGCTCGTTTGCTTGAGGGTGGGCCACCACAGTAAAGTTTTGTTTAACACCTTTATATTGGCACCATTTTTTAAATGGATTATCCATAAATTGCTTGCCATTTTCACTTATGATCACGTGAAGCTGACCGAATCAACATATAATTTGCTTCCATATGAACTTGATGATATTGCTTCATGATATGACTAAAACCAGTTCTGCTTCAACCCATTTAGTAAGATTGTCTATTACCACTCTCAAAAATTTGACCTTTCATGGGGCCTCTGGGAATAGCTCGATGATACCATTGTAGGAAAGGCCATGGGGTGGAGATACTCATTATAAGGGCCGCCGACATGGCTAGCACATAAGAGTGTATTTGGCAGTTATGACATTTCCGAATTGCTTCATTGGTGTCCTTCGTCATGGTGGTCCAGAAATACCCTGTTCGTAGGATCTTCTTTACCACTGTCCCGGGATCCCACATGACCCCTACACAGTACATCATGTATTTCTTCGATCACTTATTTTGCCTCTTCCAGGGTTAGGTACTTCAACCACGAGGTTGAGCAACCATTTCTGTATAACCTCCCCTTATAGATGGTGTAGTTGGATGCATTTACCCTTACTTTTTGGGCATCTTTTTCGTTAGTGGGCAACACGCCAGTTTGGAGGTATTGTTTCATGGGCACCATCCACAACCCTGTTTCTTCGTTTATCTCCATTTCCTCCTTTGAATTGTCTTCTATGATTTTTTTGTGAAGAACTTCTACCAACACTTCCTTCAAAAGATGGTCGAATACCAATACAAACAATTTACTTAGGGCATCCACCTCATTGTTCTTTGACCGAGGGATTTAGGTTATGCCAATGCTTTGAAATCATTTGACCAACTCCCTCATTTTTTCTAGATACTTTATGACGCGAGCTTCTTTTGCTTTGAAGGTTCCATTGATTTGATTCACGACTAGTCGAGAATCAACGAATGGTCATATTTTTTGTACTCCAATTTCAAAAGAAATTTGTAATCTGGTCATCAATGCCTCGTACTCTGCCTCATTGTTTGAGCATCCATCACACGTTCTTCATTAGGACTAATGAGTATGATTCCTGCTCCTGAGCCATATTGACTCTAGGCTTCATCTGTATACATCATCGAATTGGCATGTAGGTCATTTCTTGGTTGAATGAAGCATGGCTTCGTAGCTTTGGTACTTAGTGTCATCATTTCCTACGTGCTGGCCTTTTCTTCGTCCGGAATTTCGGCTAGGAAATCTGCTATGGCTTGAGCCTTCATGTTTGTTCTATGCCAATAAGAAACATCATATTCCCCTAGTTCAATGGCCCACTTCGTCATCTGACCAGAATGCTCTGGCTACATTAATATTTTCCTGATTCGTTGGTTCGTTAAGACAATGATGGGGTGTTCCTAGAAGTATCTCTTCAGTCTCCTTGTTGGGTATAGAAGTGCTAACACGAGCTTCTCGATGATTAAGTAATTAAGCTCAGCTCCCTGCAACACCCGACTCACAAAATAGACCAAAATTTGTTTCTTTTCTCTCTTGACCACAAGTATCGCACTTATAGCTTCTATGTTGGTGGATAAGTATACCAACAAAGGCTCCCTGACCTCGGGACTAGCCAGTGTAGGAAGTTTCTCAAAGTTTTCTTTAATTTTACCAAACCTTTATCCACCTCATCTATCCAAGCAATATCCCATTTTCCTAGATGATCTTTAAGAGATCGAAAGAAAGGAATCGATTATTCTGTTGATTTTGCTAAGAGCCTACCTAAGGCTACCATCTTCCCATTCAAACATTGGACCTCCTGGACAGTCTTAGGGTAGGAATGCTTATTAAAGCTTCAACTTTATCCGAATTTGCTTCAATTCCCCTAGTCGTCACAATGTGTCCTAAGAATTTCCCTTTCTGGACTACAAAGACACATTTCTTGCGGTTTAGCTTCATCTTAGTCTCCTTTAGAAGAACCATTCTTTCCGCAATATCCTTCAATAAATTACTATCTCCCTTGCTTTTAATTACCATGTCATCGGAATATACCTCCATGTTCCTTCCTATCTATCGTTCAAGCACTATATCAACCAACCTATGGTACATTGCCCCTGCGTTTCCTCAGCCTGAAGGTTAGTTTCCTATAACAAAATGTCCCTTTCTCAGTGTGGAAGGCGGTTTTGTCTTCATCTTCTTTTGCCATCTGTACCTGATGATATCCCTTATAGGCTACCAAGAACAACTTCCCTTTCCGACCTCCCAAAGATTCAATCTTCTGTTTTGTTTCTGGAAGTGGGTAGCTCTCTTTAGGAAAATCTTTGTTTAAGCTGGTGAAGTCCACACACATTCACATCAATCCATATTTTTTCGCTACTAAGACCGAATTTGCGATCCAAGATGGAAACTGGGTTGCCCAAACTACTCCAAGATGGAGTAGTTCTACTACCCTTTGGTTTACAATAGTATTGCGTTCCATTGCCATCATTCTCTTTTTTCTGTTTGATTGGTGGAAAGCTAGGATTGACGTTTAAGCGGTGCTCAATGATGGACCCGGGGATGCCTATCTTGTTCTTTGGTTTCCATGCGAGCATGTCTGCGTATCTTCCCAATAATTTTGTCAATTTGTGTTTGGGATCGCTTGGTAGTTCTCCCCTTATTCTCACTATCCGATCTTCGTTCCCCGAACTCAAATTAACCTCTTTTTCTTCTACCGAAGCACTCGCCTCTTTTCCTTTCTGGGTGGTTCTGTAGTGTTGCTCTATTCAGCGTGCTTCTTGGGTATGTTTCTCAGTGTTATGACGTTGTGCTCCGAGGGGAATTTTAATAATCCACGCACCGTCGATGGAACCGCCTATAACTGATATAATCTCGTTCTTCCCAAGAGCATGTTGTACGGGGAAGAGGCCTTGATGATAATGAAATATGCTAATATTGTTTTTTCCATGTCCTTCTGGTAGTCTACCAATGTGAATGGCAAGGATATCTTCCCTTCTAGGCAAACTGCTTTTCCGGCAAACCCTACAACGGCTGAGGTCGCTGGTCCAACGAAACTCGTAACGGTTTCAGGTAATTGGGCTAGGCAGTGTGAATAAAATATAGTCACTAAACTTCCATTGTCTAGATATATTTGATGAATGAGAGTCTTACCAACAAAAGAACCAAGATCTTCAATGATTGATTCTAGTGTTGCAAACGGAAAAACAATCATCAAGAATATGTGTCAAGTTCTCAAGTGGATTCCAAAAAATTCATGTTGAGATCGACGATGAACGATCAAGGTTTTTCTCAAAACTCGAATTTAAACAATTTTTTTAATCGTGCGTTTCATTATTTATTTTTGATCATTTTGATTCGTTGGATCTAATTTGTTTCAACCCCATTGATGATCCAATATTTGTTTTAGATGAAGCACAAAACTAACAAAATTGTTTTGATGCAGCCCAAACATTGTGATCCATTTACTATACATTCTTTTCATTAGATTGAGCCCAACCAAAAGCTATTCGAACACTATTCATATATTGAGCCTAAATAATCTCATCACTGTTCATCATATATTCTATTATTATTCTGTGGTCGATGCTGATTCATACATCTGAATTCGTTATTTCAAGATCATCGATAAATCCATTGAGTTTGAACACGTTTGATTTTTCATTGATTTGTTATTGAAAATTTATGATTCGAAGTTGAATTTCAATTTCGATGTTGATTTGAAGTTGAAGAACTTGTATCTAGTCGAGAATCGAATAAACGAATGAATTTGTGCTTACTAGTCGAACTACAATTGCTTTACCTGTTGAAGTCGATGATTGGAAGTATAATTTCACATTGATTGGAATAGAATGAGACTGTTGTTAATTTTGCATTAGGTTTAATAGTCAAATATTTGGAGTTAAAGTCAAAGACAATTGTGATTTGAGTTCTCTTTTGAGTTGAATAACCATCAATTTGGGAAATTAATTTAAATGTTGCCTACAATTTCGATATGTATACTTGGAATTTGATGTATATATGCGGAATTCGACGTATGACTGTTTGGTGATAAGGATCGACATCGGCTATGAATGCTGACTTTGACATGAGAAGGTCAAGGGTGAGCAGGTTTCTCTATGGTGAAACTGATTGAATTAAAAATCGAAATTAACTTGATACTAGGTCAGTGAATCGAATATTTTGAGATTAATACTGATAACGAAGTGTTTGGATCAAGATGAAAAATACAATCGTCGATTTGGGAAGAGGACCAATCGAAATCACTTGGTTTCGAATCTTGGAGTCAAACTTGTGTTCAACTACTGTATTGAAATCACTTGGTAAATTTGTGAAGAATGAAGAATTTTCACCCACATTCGAAATTAGGATAAACATTTGTGAAGAATGAAGAATTTTTATTTTCCATCCCTGAAGTTTCAACAAAATGACAGAATTTACCCAGTTTTGCAATTGGGCAAAAATTTTTGAGAAATGGGAAAATTTATGTATTGAGTCCCTATAGTTTATGCGAATTGACACTTTTTCCCAGTTTTGCATTTGGGTAAAGTTTCGCATTTGAAGCTGTTTTTGTCGCAACAGGTCCCTACATAATTTTGTTATTGACACCTTTTACCCGAATTTTTGAAATTCTTGCAACCCTCACCCTAAAGTCAAAAAATTTCACAAAAAATTGAAAATTTTTAATGACTTTTTCATGATTGTTTTTCATGCAAGTTTTTCGCAGTTTCATGTTTAGCATACATCAAGGGGGAGATTCGAAAAGTTTATTCCACGATCGCTTCTCGTCCTTTGTGAGTTTTATAATCACTTGTTGATTATAAAAAAAGGAGAATGAAGAAATGGTATTCAAAGCTTCTCGAGTATTCATTTGCAGAATTGAAGACTGGTGTTACTTCGAGGGGGGTTGGTCTTGATCACGCGAGCTCGTTTGGAAACCGAAGCCGAGACATCCAATCCTAACTTCGAGTGGGAGAATGTTAGGGTGCAAAGTTCTCCTTGGATGTGGAGTGTAGGCTTACCCTCTTGTATGTGTAAATGGGTTGAATCTTTCCAATAATTAGGAAGTGAGTGACTCGCATTATATAAGAGACCCATTTGGAGAGTTAGTTTGGTGAGAGAAAAATATAACCTAATTGTAATCTTACTATTGTAATAGAGCTTAAACGTGATTATTTACTCCTTGTGTTTTTGATTCTTGCATTATTCACTTGATCTTTTCAATTCCACACATGTCATCATAATTATGATCACTATAATTTTTTGTGAAAATCACAGTATTGGTCAGCATCTCTGATGTATCCTCTCTGAGTCTTTCCATTGTTATCCTTCTTTACCTCCCTCTATTGTCCCGACCCGATTTATGAACCATGGCCGAGCTCTTCTCCTTGCGTTCTAAGGGATGATCCTTCTTTTCCATGCGTAGTTTCTCTACATTTCCTCTTCCTGCCTTAGAAACCGATATACTTTCCTTAACAACTCCTATGCATTGTTCCAGTCTCACCCTACTAACTTTCAAAAGAGCCCTTCTAACCACCCATACGTAAAGGCTGCTATGATCACTGGATCATCTCTTGTGGGCATCCTTCTACTTATCTCATTGAACCGTTTAAAGTAAGACCTATTTGACTCCCCTTCTCTCTGTCTGCATGCGAATATTTCATGGGCTTGTTGTTGGAATCTTATTTGCTGTATGAAACTTTTGCAAAACTTTTGGCAAAATTCCTCGAAGTTACCTATACTCCTTGGTGGAAGGCTTGCTAGCCAGTAACGAGTTGACCCATCAAGGGTTCCTGCAAAGAACAGACACCGTAACTTTGGGTCTATTGGAATCATACTGATTTCCCAATAAAAGTTGGATACGTGATCGTATGGATCTCCCGTACCATTGTAGGGTTTCACTCTGGGTCATTTCAAACCCACGGGAATAGGTGTATCGTTTATGTCATCAATGAATGGGTTTCTAAGTTTATCTTTCCTAATGGTCCACTATATTCCTTTGGTTCTCCCTTTTCACGTGAATACCTTATCTTCCAGACTTCTTGTATGTGTCCTTGTTTTCCTTTTTCTTCTTTTTCTCTTCCTGATGTCCTGCTTGAATGCCATGTATGTATTTATACCTGGTCATCTCTCTCCCTTATTTGCCTTTTCTCTTTATCACTTTTAAACTTCTTCATAGCTTTGAGCCTTCTAAACTCTTCAGAGTCCTTCATATCTTGACTATTCTACATATCTTCCTCACGGGAAGGAACATCTGCTACTCTTGCTACCGTAATAATCTGAGGTGTTTTGCTTTGTGCTTCCAGTGGTTGCATTCTTTTAACCAGACTGTCATTAACATTGTTCTCATGGTTTCTGGTGGTGACCATTTGTTACTGGTGATGGGTTTTGGTCCTAAGAACATCCTATGTGCTTATACAAACCCTAATGCTTGGATCTAGGTTTCTCTATTGTACATGCAAGTTATCCAAGACTATAAACCCTAATTCTAGCATTCAAGTAATCATTTTAACATGAGAATAGGTTTAAGATGTTACCTTGATTGTTATGTAGTAATAACAATCCCAAATCTCCTTGTATTGACTTTAGAAAGCCTAGAGTCACAAATGTCACTCCTCTAATGGTTCACAAACACCATAAGCAAGAGGATGAAGAGGAGAGTGGATATAGGCTGCCCAAAACGTTTTCTAACCCTAGAATAAAGCTTCCCCACGTTTTTGGGTCATAAGGGTCTTATATATAGTGAGGCTATTAGGGTTATCTAACAAGGAAACCCTAATTTGGATGCTTAAGCCCTAAGCAACCCATGGACTCATTTAATTAAGGCCTTGGACGATTTCCTTATGGGTTTCCCCATAGAATTCGTCCACTCCTTAATACAAGGCAATCAATGGCCCAAATTGCAATTATCTTATAATTACAATTCCAGTCCCTTAAGTTTAATTAATCTCTTTTAGTCACAAAACTAATTACCAATTAATTATTGACTAATATTAATTAAACAATATGATTTCTCCTTTAATATATTATTCTCATAATATATTAATACACCATATTTAATCCTTTCTCTCCATAATTCATCCTATCAAGTTGCTTTTGTGAAGGCAACCCAAAAGGACCATGCACCATCGGGTCAAGTACATACCAAAATAGTTATGGACTTAGACACTAATCCAACAGTCTCCCACTTAGATAAGTCTAATAACTATTATGCGTATGACTTCAGATCCTGATCTGCAATCGTAGCTTTCTAAAGCCGCTGTCAACTCTGATCATATCAGATACGCGTGTCCTTTAGATAAGGGATCATATATTCCTCCATTCTAGATATCGTATGAGACATGATTTCTAATCATTCTCTTTGTACTATTTCTCGATTCCGATTTATGACGACTGACTAATTAAACAAATCAAATTAGCCCTAGCCCGGCCGAGCATTTACGTTTGTCATCACTAAATCATCGAGGGGCCCAAAGATATCGCTTTTATCCTACTTTGGATAAAAGGAATGGATAAACTTTGATACAATGCTTGCTTGCACTCACTCACCGAATCACACACAACAATATGTTTTATAACACCAAGTTACTAGTGCGTTTTCATATTATCAATGTGCAACCGATTTGCAAGATACAACTCACACATCTTGGTTTCAAGAATATAAGATGTTATCCTCTCACCAATCACTCGTGATACAATTCATGGAGTGATCTAAGTGAGCGTGGGTTTAATCCAATGCTCAAATCATATTCATAAGCACTCATGAACGTTGCAACAAACATTTGCTTATGTCTAATACTCTTTTAGACAATCCACACACCAATTCATGACAGTCTTCATTCATATCTACTTCCAACATACAAACGACTGTGGCCCGTTCGAATAATTCGATTATTCTTAATAAACTCAATTATTCTGGAAGTCAAAACATGCAAAGTGAAACACAAGAATAATACTAATCCCATATGGCCTCAACCCTTTGAGCATAAATAAAACACCTATTATTTATCACTATATCGATTACTCATTATTTGTTGTTTCGGGTAATCAACTTCTTACTTGAATTATTACACTTGTCCCATGCTCCTAGCATGCACACAATGTTTACCTATGGTTCTTACTTTGTGAAATAGATCAAATTGAACACACTTCCAATCATTCTCATTTCACAACTCCAAATCCTTTTTCATAAGTGAAAGAATATCAAATTCTTGCTACTTATAGAATATGCTAGATTCTAACATTTTATGCAATGATCCTTTCGTAATATCACTGCACCAAAGTCACAAAGACTATTGCCAATGAGATTACAAAGTACTCTACCAGAGATTGTTACAATACAATTCCTTAGATAAGATGTCTCTCACTCAAAGTACATTCCTTTGAACATCCTTTTGCATAAAAGTTTCTAATCTAGTCATAGATTTTCAATATTCAATTCCCAATATGGACACATTTCCATAATTTCCATATGACAACTCATTCTTAGTAGAATCTTATCTATTCATAATAATGTCGATATGGTCCATCCCATATGGAAACATTTCCATATCTTTCAATACTATACTTCCAACTACTCACAAGCGACCAATCCTCGGCGAACTTTGGATTGTCCTTTGATAGTTGTTTAATTATCTTAGTCAAGACCGATTTTTGTCCTTTTTCCCTCTAAAAGCGCTAGACATTTGGAAAATTTTAGAATGGTCAAATATTATAGCATTTGCAATCGATCCTATACCCAAAGCGTATGGGACACAATGCATAAAGATTTGATACTTCATCAATCTTCTGCCATAATATTTTATTTGCTATGTTCTCAAAATTCGAATTGTGAAGAGGAATGTCGTAATCATAATCGAAATTTTAAGAACACACTATGTTTCTTTTGACTAAATTTATTAACATTTCTCAACCTAAGCCTTTAGATTTGAAATGAAGCATAATATTCTCTCCCTTAATTATAGCAAAACAACTTTACAACCCTTACGACTTTGCAAGGTATAACTCTTGTTTTCTATAATTAATATTGCCAACTTGCAATACGTGCCTTAATAATCATACAATCATAACATTTATGCTCCCACTATCATGATGATTATTATAAACATAACACTTATGCTCCCACTAGCTTCGACATGTATTCAGAAATAGCTTAATTTTCAGAAAAACAATGCTTATTGAATTTCTTAAAGTCATGTTTCTAATACTTAGTGCTTTGATAATCTTTTATCAAGGCTTCTTGAACTTATACACCTTTGACTTAGATAGTTCATATGTGTGTCTAAACAATTGCCAAACCTCACAATTCAAATTATGGAAAGGGATACCGTAACCATAATCGAATTCGAGAATGCAATTTTACAATCACTATCTTCTTAAAATCTTTCTTAGTGGAAGCATTTCCTGTCACACCCCCGAACCAGACGGCGGAAACGTCCGGGGGCTGTCGTGACTCAATTGAATACCATGACATTGAATATATATGAAACATAACAACATTCGTCACCATTCATCAACATAGTACAACCAGTAGTGTTTACATATCATACATTGTTTAAACATTACATTTCCTAAAAAATTACTTTGTTCAATCCATACAAAAATAAACTGCAACCGTCACTGAATATGATTTCCCTTGATTCACTGGTTCCCTGAGAATACAAGTATTTTGAAAAAACGTCAACATATGAAATGTTGGTGAGTTCATAAGTAGTGCTTGAAATCGAATGTTTGTATTGTTTGAAAAACCACCAGAAAATCCGATATTTTCTGAAAAGATAAGCTTTTGAAAACATTTGTGAAGATCCATAGGTATGCTTGTTTGTTTCTATACTTGTAAAAAAAAAAAATGTTCATTGCAAATGTATGCATTTCAAATCTGTACGTATTGAAAACCCTAGGAAAACCCGATGTTCTCCTAGTTCCTTGAATTACGTGATGTTACATTGAAATCATTGCATAGCGTATAGTGTCAGTCCCAGGCGACGTTGGAAGGTTCTCGAGCAGGATTATTTACTACAAACCCGCGTTACACAAACGCCCAGTTTATAGTTATACTAACGACTCCGAAGGCGTCGTCAGTACTAATCGCATTATCCAATCGCCCTGACTAGGTGTAGTCCCACATCCGAAGAGAAAGAGGTCACGAAGACCCCGGTAACTCCATTAGCCGGTTGGGGATAAAATGTACGAGGGGTCCCCGACCCGACTCGCATGAAATGTAGACTTTACTAGCAATACCAAAGGACCCTTGGGGACCAGTAGTATACAAGCCATTGAAAGTCCATTTACGTTGTGTCGGATCGGTAAAACCCAACACACCGTAAAAAAAATGTCTTCGGGCCTTAAGATCAGGTCATTGGGCTAGCTAGGCTCAACGAACAAGATTTTACACTTGTGGGGCCCAAAGATGGTGCGTAGACGTCTGTGCACACTCACATGTATAATGTATTACCAAACGTTACTTGTATGAATCGTAGTGTCGTAGTGTTAGTAGTTGTAGATTTCTATTGGCTCGAGACCAAGCCAATTCGTTTAACAACGACTTTTGGTATTGTAATGTATTGTATTTCGTCGATAGTCGCGGTGCCATTGTTTGATCAAATTGTGTATATTGAACTAGCCTTGAAATATTCCTGTTTTCAGCCCCTCATTATTTGTAAAATTTACATTTTCAACCCTTTTTATTAAATACTTCCCGGTTTGGTCCTTAAACTATTTTTCTTGACATTTTAACACCAAAAATTATTGAAATTAATATTTTTCAGCATATTTTTCATAGAAAACAGTTTAAGTCCCTGAAAATGCAATTTTCTCGGTTTTAGCCCCTTCTTTTCGCAACTTTGACAATTTTGGCCCAAATTGTGAAACTTTTGCAACTTTGGTCCTTTTTAAATTTGGAAAGCATTTTAAACCTTTGAAAAGGATTTGGAACACTTATAGTCCACTGTTTTACAGAAAGTTACAGTTTTGGCCCTCCAAAACAGAAAAATTCGCATAATGGGCCTTATTGGGCCGAAATTTTCATTTTTAGCCCATTAAGCTTGGAATTTATGTTTTTAATCCCCTAAATGAGTATATTTCCAGAAATTTATTTATGGAAACTGTTTTGGCACACTTCATCCATCAGAATCTGTGAAATGTCAATTTGGGCCCTTATTTTTGCATTTTTCACATTTTAGGCCCAAAATTTGTGTTTTTAACCCAAAGAAAATTATTACTAAACCACTTAGCCATTTTTCTTGAAGCACTTTGTGTTTAGAAATATATTTGAAGCTAAAATCATTTAACACAAGATATATCTCGGTTTTGATGGGTTTTAAGGCTAGATCCAACATAAAAACACATAAAAGCATACATATAAGCATGGAAATCATACAAGGCATACAAAACACATATAGATCTACACTTTCACTTCTATTCCCCCCCCCCCACAAAACTCATAAAAACAGAAAATAGGGGGTATGAAGCTCACCTTGGGGTGTTGATTCGGTTTTGCAAGGAAAATGGAAGGAAAAATGAAGTGTTTTTGGCCTTGGCTCCCTTTGATGAAGATCTCGAGTTTTGAGATGGTTCTAGGGTGCAAGATCACGATTTTTGCATAGATTAGGAAAGGATTTTGATAACAAAAGAATTTAAACCATAGATCTATGCATAATCTTACCTTAGATGATGATTTACTTGCAAGATCCTCTTGAAAGTCCCTAATTTTCGAGATTTTTGGAGAGGGGAGGAAGGAGAGTTCTTGAGAGAGTTGAGTGATTTTTTTGTGTGTTTGTGTGTGTGAGTATGGCCGAGAGTGAGAGAGGAGAGAAGAAGAGATGTGATCTTGAAGTGATATGCATGGAAGAATGGGAAATAATGCATGGAAGTCCTATGGGTAATAGTGAGGTGGCAACCAAAGTCAACTTCTCTTCTTATCCTCTTGAGTTTGGGCCTTGGGCCGAGATTTTAGAGAGGGAAAAGAAAATTTTGGGGCTTTTTCCCTTAAGCCCAAAATTAGAGTTAGTTTTGGGTGCTTATTAGCCTTATAAAATAAAATTGTGATTTTTATGCTTTAATAAGCTAGGTTAGGTTAACTTATGGATCAAAGCTTGTGATTTATTTCATTCTAGGCCCAACATGGCCCAAAATGTTGAAATAATTTAGTGTGGGTCCAATTAGAGCCCAATTAGGGTTCTAAGCCCATGATAGTCCAATTGGAAGCTTATTGGTCCATTGGGATCCAATAAGGAAGTTCTAGTCTAAAATAGACTTAACAAGAGCTTCTAGGGTCTCCAATTGTTTGATGACTATTTGTGGTACTAGCATGATGTATTTGATTGAAGTTTTTGATTCACATTAACTTGAATATATAGATTACATGGCTCAAAATTTACAGTTGTGACATCATCCCCCCGTTAGAGGGAATTTGTCCCGAAATTCTGTTTGAAAGCTAGGTTTGAGAATGCTAGAATAGGTGAGGGTACTTTTGCTTCATTTGATCTTCGCGTTCCCACGTGAATTCTGGCCCACGCTTTGCGTTCCACCGTACCTTCACGATCGGGATGCGACTCTGCTTAGTACGCTTCACCTCCCTGTCCATGATTTCGATTGGCTCTTCGACGAACAGGAGATTCTCATTGATTTCGATTTCGTCAAGAGGAATGACAAGGGTTTCATCTGATAGGCACTTTTTCAGATTAGAAACATGAAACACGGGGTGTACACCGTTTAGCTCTGCGGGTAGTTGTAGTCTGTATGCTACTGGACCTATTCGGGCGACGATTTCGAAAGGTCCAATGTATCGCGGGTTCAGCTTTCCCCGTTTTCCGAAACGTATAACCCCTTTCCAGGGTGAGAGCTTTAACAATACTCGATCACCGACTTGGAATTCTAAGGGCTTTCGCCGTTTATCAGCATAGCTCTTTTGCCGGTCACGCGATGCCTGTAATCGAGCTTTGATCTGGACAATCTTTTCTGTGGTCTCGCGAATGATTTCCGGTCCTGTTATTGCCCTATTTGACGTATGCGTTCTTGCTAGCTGGGTGTCACCTACTTCAGCCCAACATAATGGTGATCTGCATTTACGCCCGTACAGTGCTTCGAAAGGGGCCACCTTGATGCTCGAATGATAACTATTGTTGTATGAGAATTCGATCAACGGCAGGTGTGTATCCCAAGACTTTCCAAAGTCTATCACACATGCACGAAGCATGTCCTCGAGCGTCTGGATGGTTCGTTCGCTCTGACCGTCCGTTTGTGGGTGATATGCGGTGCTCATATCGAGATGAGTCCCCATTGCCTTGTGGAGTGATTGCCAAAAGCGTGACGTGAACCTACTGTCCCTATCCGAGATGATAGATTTTGGCACTCCATGAAGTCTTACAATCTCTCGTAGGTACAAACGCGTCAGCCTCTCCATCTTGTAGGACTCTTTGATCGGCAGGAAATGGGCAGATTTCGTCAGTCGGTCGATTATTACCCATATGGTGTCCAATCCGTCCGACGTCTTGGGCAGCTTGGTCACGAAGTCCATAGAAATCCCCTCCCATTTCCACTCAGGGATTGCCAGTTGCTGTAACAATCCGGAAGGTTTCTGGTATTCCACTTTTACTTTGGCACACGTAAGGCACTTACTAACATAAGTTGCGATTTCCGCCTTCATGTTAGGCCACCAATAGTGCTGCTTAATGTCCAAATACATCTTGTCCGAACCAGGATGAATGGAGTATCGTGCCTTGTGGGCTTCCTTCATAACGATCTCCCTGAATCCTCCGATTTTTGGAACCCAAATACGGTTCATGAAGTAGTATACCCCATTCTCTTTGACTTCCAGGTTCTTCTCCATTCCGCGTAATGCCTCGCTAGTTCTATTTTCCGCTTTCATAGCCTCTGCCTGGACTGATGCAATTTGAGCGGTCAGATGAGACTGAATGGTTATCGAGTGCGTTTTCGTACGGCGGTTTGTGTACTCCTTCCGACTTAATGCGTCAGCTACCACGTTGGCCTTGCCTGGATGGTACTTGATCTCGCATTCGTAGTCGTTTAACAACTCCACCCATCTTCGTTGTCTCATGTTCAGCTCCTTCTGATTCAAGATGTGCTGGAGGCTTTTGTGGTCTGTGAAGATGGTGCACTTTGTACCGTACAGGTAGTGCCTCCAAATTTTTAGGGCGAAGACCACAGCTCCCAGTTCTAGGTCATGGGTTGTGTAATTTACTTCGTGCGTCTTTAGTTGACGGGACGCATATGCTATCACTCTTCCACGTTGCATGAGAACGCAACCTAAGCCTTGATTTGACGCGTCACAGTAAACTACAAAATCTTCCGTTCCTTCGGGTAGAGATAGTACAGGAGCGCTACAAAGAGCTTGCTTCAAGGCTCGAAACGCAATCTCTTGTCGGTCTGTCCGCTTGAATGGCACACCCTTTTGCGTAAGTAAGGTAAGTGGCTTGGCGATTTTAGAAAAGTTTTGGATGAATCTCCTATAGTAGCCTGCTAGGCCTAAGAACTGACGAATTTCTGTGGGCGTAGTCGGAGTTGCCCATCCTTCCACAGCTTTGACCTTAGAGGGATCCACATGAATTCCATCTTGGCTAACTACGTGACCTAGAAAATTCACGCTCCGTAGCCAAAACTCACACTTAGAGAGTTTGGCGTAAAGTCTTTCCGATCGCAGCGTTTCTAGGACTTGTCGGAGATGTTGGCCATGCTCCTCTTTGCTTCGAGAATAGACGAGGATGTCATCGATAAACACAATGACGAAGTTGTCCAAGAACGGTCGACAGATTCGGTTCATTAGGTCCATAAATGCGGCGGGTGCATTTGTTAGACCGAAGGGCATTACGACGAATTCATAATGTCCATAGCGGGTTCGGAAAGCGGTTTTAGGAATATCTTCTTCTCGGACCTTGAGTTGATGGTATCCGGACCGTAGATCTATTTTAGAAAAATAGCTAGCTCCTTGGAGCTGGTCGAATAGATCATCGATTCGTGGGAGTGGGTAGCGGTTTTTAACAGTGAGTTTATTCAACTCTCTGTAATCGATGCACATTCTGAAAGATCCGTCCTTCTTCTTGACAAAGAGCACCGGAGCTCCCCATGGCGAGTAGCTAGGTCGGATAAATCCCTTGTCCAGAAGTTCACTAAGTTGGCTGGACAATTCCTGCATTTCAGCAGGTGCCAATCTATATGGTGATTTAGCGAGAGGAGTTGCTCCTGGAACGAGGTCGATTCGGAACTCAACCTGTCTCTCTGGGGGTACTCCTGGAAGATCTTCAGGAAACACGTCCGGGAATTCACACGCTACCGGAATGTCTTGGATGTTAATTTCTTCTTTGGCCTTGTCCACTATGTGGGCCAAGAACGCTAAGTTGTTCTTTCGCAGATGTTTTTGTGCTTTGATGCACGAGATAAGACGAAGATTCGTGCTAGGTTTGTCTCCGTAAATTACTAGGGTTTCGTGATTCGGGAGACGAAGGCGAACGGCCTTCTCGTGGCACAAAATCTCAGCATGGTGGGGGCTTAACCAATCCATGCCGATAATCACATCGAAACTCCTAATTGACACTGGCATCAGATCTATTCGTAAGACGTGTTGGTTAAGGGTTAGGGTACATCCAGTGTAGATTTCCCTAGTGGATTCGGTCTTCCCATTGGCCATTTCCACCGTATAGGTTTCATTTAGCTTTTGGGGTTGTTGTTTTAATAAATGTTTAAACTTCTCGCTTACGAAACTTCGCTCCGCTCCGGTATCAAATAAGATGCATGCATAAGTGTGGTTTAGGAGGAACGTACCGGTCACAACTGCGGGGTCCTGAATGGCATCACTCTGACCCATAGTCAGCATTCTTCCTGCTCCTCTGTTTCCTGAGTTGTTGTTGTTGTTGTTAGGGCAGTCTCGACGGAAATGTCCCGTCCTCCCACACCCGAAACAGGTGTGGCTAGGCCCTGCGTTGTAGCCGCCGGCATTGGTGTTGTTGGTATTGCGGTGGTTGTTGTTGTTGTTCTGGTTGTTTCCCTAACTCTGGTTCTGAGAAGGATAAGTCCTGCAGAACCTTGCAGTGTGTCCCCTTCGGTTGCAACTGGTGCAATGGAACTCCCTACATTCTCCTTGGTGATGGAAACCGCACTTGTTGCATTTGGGATGATTACCGGAATAGGGTCTTGAAGTATTTGAAGCAGCTGAGGCTGGAGCATGTGATGTGACTGGTACCGGCGCAGTGACAGCGTGAACTACCATCGTTTGCTGCTTTTTAGAGGTCTCGGGACCCTGGCGCCCCTTCCTCTTGTTGTTCCATCCTTTCTTACCATCACTCTCCTTCTTCTTCTCAGTCTCTACCGGTTTCTCGCCCTTTTTGTGGTTATGATCATATAGCCTCTTTGCCAATCTCTTCGCACTGTCAAAAGTTTCAGGGTTCGCAGCTATCACATTCCCTTGAATGGGGGATGTCAGTCCCCAAATGAATCGTTCAATCTTCTTCCCCTCTGATGTGATCATACCCGGGCACAACAGAGATAGTTCGCTGAATCTCGATATGTAAGCATCGATGTTCCCATTCTGCACCGTGAGATTCCATAGTTCCTGCTCCATCTTCTGTATTTCGCCTCGGGGGCAGTACTCAGCCGTCAACATCTCTTTCATCTCTGCCCAGGGAATAGAGTTGGCGACAGGGAGTGTCATAGCTTCCACATGACCATTCCACCAAGTGAGTGCTTGGTCCACAAAAGTGCAGGCCGCGAACTTCACTTTCATCTGCTCGGGGCACTCGCATATCTCGAATACCGACTCTACCTTCTCGATCCATCGCTTTAGGGCGATCACTCCTCCGGTACCGTTGAAAGTTCGGGGTTTAGCGTTCGCAAAATCCTTGTAGGTGCACGTTTTAGTGAGTCCTTGGTTCGTCCCGTTGTTCGAACTTCCGGATCCTTGCCCGTTACCTCCTCCGTTGTTCCCTCGGTGAAGTTGTGCCATAGCCGCTGTGACTGCAGCAGACACGGCTGCCTGGAAAGCAGTGGAGTCAACTTCCGGCGGGGTTGGTTCGGGATTTCCGCGAGTAGCTGGGCGAGGCATCTTTCTGTCATGAAACGGAAAGATGTTGAGTGTACGTGGTTTCCGTGAGGTGGCGACTCTACTAACTAGGTGTATGGTGCGAACCTAAACATTACTATCATCAAGCATGCAATCATAATGTCTCAACACATAGCAACTGAGAATAATTTAGCAAAACACACAAAAGTTTATTAATATTATCCGCATTTAGTACAAGAAAATTTGCTCGTAGGAGCATACATAAATAACACTATTCCGACAGCATAACGGCTCCATGAGTAGTGTAGTCACTTAAACATAGAGCCGGAGTACATAACATAGTTCCTAATAACCTACTATGATAAGTCTATTCCTAGCCGCGATGAGCTGCGTCAGGAGGTGGTGCCGAAGATGTGGATGCTCCCTGAAGACGAGCCACTAGGCGTTCTGCATCCTGAAGTCGAGATTCCCACCTTACCTGCCTCATGTGAAACTCCCGGAGGACGTCACGCGTCTCCTGCTCCGCACGCTCGACTCTAGTCCACAACTGGCGTACTTGATCAGCAGTGCCCTGAGCAAGGTCGCCGGTGTCCCGTAGTCGTCTCACCATGACTGGTAGAGCTCGGTCGGCCGGTCCTCCGTCCCTCAAGTCGAAGAACTCACGTGACATGCCAAACGGGGGTCGCTGTCCCTGATGTCTGCTCCATCTCCAAAGATCAATGCCCCAAGGAGGGGTAGGTCCAGTGGGTCCCACACGATATGCAGGCACCCTGATCGGGTAAGGGGGGTCGATGACCTCGGACTCTGCATCCGAATCACCCCCTTCGCTGTCATCGAGCTCCTCTTCGAAAGGTTCTTCGTCTTCTTCGGGTTCGACAGGCTCGCCCTCGACCTCCGCCTCCGGTTCCCCGTCAGATTCCTCTTCGGGGTCCTCCTCAGGTTCTTCTTCAGGCTCTTCCTCAGGCTCCTCCTCCTCCTCTAGCCACCCGTTGTTTCCCTGATTAGGGAAGTAGGGGTCTCCCGGGTGATGAAAGCCGGCCATGTTGTCTGCGCGAGTACGTAAATATGCTACATTATCCTAGGATGCTATATCTATCATACATACTAAGCAACATTCTCTTTTTGGGTGATAAAAAGTATAGTGTTAGGTGCCCTGGCTATCCCGATCTCATCAAGACGTGTGTTAATTTTACCTTGGAGAGAATGTAGTTGATCAGGCTACATTCACTCCTTGGTATCACTAAGAACAGTCCCGAATTAACTGAGATACCAGTGTTATTGTGTTTGATTCAGCGTTGGATCTTTATTCCTAATGCAAGCAAGTGTGTTTTATTTACTTGTTCTGTTCAGAGTTATGTTAGTCCCTCTTTTTGGTTTATAGTTGCATATCAATGTATGGCTCGACATGCTAGTTCACTATAAACAAAGCTCTGATACCAACCTGTCACACCCCCGAACCAGACGGCAGAAACGTCCGGGGGCTGTCGTGACTCAATTGAATACCATGACATTGAATATATATGAAACATAACAACATTCGTCACCATTCATCAACATAGTACAACCAGTAGTGTTTACATATCATACATTGTTTAAACATTACATTTCCTAAAAAATTACTTTGTTCAATCCATACAAAAATAAACTGCAACCGTCACTGAATATGATTTCCCTTGATTCACTGGTTCCCTGAGAATACAAGTATTTTGAAAAAACGTCAACATATGAAATGTTGGTGAGTTCATAAGTAGTGTTTGAAATCGAATGTTTGTATTGTTTGAAAAACCACCAGAAAATCCGATATTTTCTGAAAAGATAAGCTTTTGAAAACATTTGTGAAGATCCATAGGTATGCTTGTTTGTTTCTATACTTGTAAAAAAAAAAAAAAAAAAAATGTTCATTGCAAATGTATGCATTTCAAATCTGTACGTATTGAAAACCCTAGGAAAACCCGATGTTCTCCTAGTTCCTTGAATTACGTGATGTTACATTGAAATCATTGCATAGCGTATAGTGTCAGTCCCAGGCGACGTTGGAAGGTTCTCGAGCAGGATTATTTACTACAAACCCGCGTTACACAAACGCCCAGTTTATAGTTATACTAACGACTCCGAAGGCGTCGTCAGTACTAATCGCGTTATCCAATCGCCCTGACTAGGTGTAGTCCCACATCCGAAGAGAAAGAGGTCACGAAGACCCCGGTAACTCCATTAGCCGGTTGGGGATAAAATGTACGAGGGGTCCCCGACCCGCCTCGCATGAAATGTAGACTTTACTAGCAATACCAAAGGACCCTTGGGGACCAGTAGTATACAAGCCATTGAAAGTCCATTTACGTTGTGTCGGATCGGTAAAACCCAACACACCGTAAAAAAAATGTCTTCGGGCCTTAAGATCAGGTCATTGGGCTAGCTAGGCTCAACGAACAAGATTTTACACTTGTGGGGCCCAAAGATGGTGCGTAGACGTCTGTGCACACTCACATGTATAATGTATTACCAAACGTTACTTGTATGAATCGTAGTGTCGTAGTGTTAGTAGTTGTAGATTTCTATTGGCTCGAGACCAAGCCAATTCGTTTAACAACGACTTTTGGTATTGTAATGTATTGTATTTCGTCGATAGTCGCGGTGCCATTGTTTGATCAAATTGTGTATATTGAACTAGCCTTGAAATATTCCTGTTTTCAGCCCCTCATTATTTGTAAAATTTACATTTTCAACCCTTTTTATTAAATACTTCCCGGTTTGGTCCTTAAACTATTTTTCTTGACATTTTAACACCAAAAATTATTGAAATTAATATTTTTCAGCATATTTTTCATAGAAAACAGTTTAAGTCCCTGAAAATGCAATTTTCTCGGTTTTAGCCCCTTCTTTTCGCAACTTTGACAAATTTGGCCCAAATTGTGAAACTTTTGCAACTTTGGTCCTTTTTAAATTTGGAAAGCATTTTAAACCTTTGAAAAGGATTTGGAACACTTATAGTCCACTGTTTTACAGAAAGTTACAGTTTTGGCCCTCCAAAACAGAAAAATTCGCATAATGGGCCTTATTGGGCCGAAATTTTCATTTTTAGCCCATTAAGCTTGGAATTTATGTTTTTAATCCCCTAAATGAGTATATTTCCAGAAATTTATTTATGGAAACTGTTTTGGCACACTTCATCCATCAGAATCTGTGAAATGTCAATTTGGGCCCTTATTTTTGCATTTTTCACATTTTAGGCCCAAAATTTGTGTTTTTAACCCAAAGAAAATTATTACTAAACCACTTAGCCATTTTTCTTGAAGCACTTTGTGTTTAGAAATATATTTGAAGCTAAAATCATTTAACACAAGATATATCTCGGTTTTGATGGGTTTTAAGGCTAGATCCAACATAAAAACACATAAAAGCATACATATAAGCATGGAAATCATACAAGGCATACAAAACACATATAGATCTACACTTTCACTTGTATTCCCCCCCCCCCCCCCACAAAACTCATAAAAACAGAAAATAGGGGGTATGAAGCTCACCTTGGGGTGTTGATTCGGTTTTGCAAGGAAAATGGAAGGAAAAATGAAGTGTTTTTGGCCTTGGCTCCCTTTGATGAAGATCTCGAGTTTTGAGATGGTTCTAGGGTGCAAGATCACGATTTTTGCATAGATTAGGAAAGGATTTTGATAACAAAAGAATTTAAACCATAGATCTATGCATAATCTTACCTTAGATGATGATTTACTTGCAAGATCCTCTTGAAAGTCCCTAATTTTCGAGATTTTTGGAGAGGGGAGGAAGGAGAGTTCTTGAGAGAGTTGAGTGATTTTTTTGTGTGTTTGTGTGTGTGAGTATGGCCGAGAGTGAGAGAGGAGAGAAGAATAGATGTGATCTTGAAGTGATATGCATGGAAGAATGGGAAATAATGCATGGAAGTCCTATGGGTAATAGTGAGGTGGCAACCAAAGTCAACTTCTCTTCTTATCCTCTTGAGTTTGGGCCTTGGGCCGAGATTTTAGAGAGGGAAAAGAAAAATTTGGGGCTTTTTCCCTTAAGCCCAAAATTAGAGTTAGTTTTGGGTGCTTATTAGCCTTATAAAATAAAATTGTGATTTTTATGCTTTAATAAGCTAGGTTAGGTTAACTTATGGATCAAAGCTTGTGATTTATTTCATTCTAGGCCCAACATGGCCCAAAATGTTGAAATAATTTAGTGTGGGTCCAATTAGAGCCCAATTAGGGTTCTAAGCCCATGATAGTCCAATTGGAAGCTTATTGGTCCATTGGGATCCAATAAGGAAGTTCTAGTCTAAAATAGACTTAACAAGAGCTTCTAGGGTCTCCAATTGTTTGATGACTATTTGTGGTACTAGCATGATGTATTTGATTGAAGTTTTTGATTCACATTAACTTGAATATATAGATTACATGGCTCAAAATTTACAGTTGTGACATTTCCTCACAATCATTTTCATGAAGGAGGAAATCTTATGACTCTTAGATTTAAACGGTGTATGTGTTCCTATCCATGTGAATTTGTTAAAACCAAAGTTTACGACAAATTCAAACTCATATTGATCGAACTTTCTTAATCTCGATTTCTTGCCTTATGGTAGCACAGCTGCCCACCATGTCTTCCAAGTAGTTAAGCAGCTCACCTTTTCTTATCAATGTACTTTCCATTGATCAAGGTCCTTGCCTTTTATGCATTCAAATGAGAACTCATAGGACTCACGTGCATAATTAACTCGATTGGAACAGCACAGAAACAAAATAATGTCAACACAATATGTTGTAAACCTCAACTCGTGTGCTAGTGATGATCGATAAGGTTTATTTGATTTGTTCTTGAACCCTTTCAAGACCATTAAGACTCCCATTGACTCCTTGACATATAAGATTCTCTTGTCAATAACCATTTCTTGACAAAACAAATATTCAAGAGTTAGTGTAACTTTTATCAAAATACTTCATAAATTGGTCCTAGTTGGTCTTTGTCTTATCCAAGACATCACAACTTTCCACATTTGATGAATGTTATAAACCTTCTTAATACTTATCACTCAATTTAACAATCTTAACTCTAAGACTTGTTTTGGAACGAAGTATGATTGACCTCTTGATTTAACCATTTCTTCAATTATTGATTCCTCTTCTTAAACATACAATTGTACTAAGACTCACTTAGAGGATCAATTGAGATATGGTTCTTAATCATTAAGACCTATCATAAAGCATAAAAGCTACTCTCCCTTCTTCTTAGAATGGAGAAACTTTTATCTTTCTGCCTACTTGATTCTTCTTATTCGTTTTGCTATTGATTTAAACATTTTTAATCAATTCCGAATTACACTTAATCTTATAAGTATAATCATATTTACTAAACCTTTAGTAAATCATGACGAATATCTTTGTTACTCTTATGGTGGACTTGATCAACACGCAACTTTGTGTATTTGATCTCCTAGTCCTTCACTTGACACTTTGTCAATGAATTAGTCTAATTTCCAAAAATGAAATTTCTCATTCATCGTGCAACCAAGTTGCATGATTCCAAGTTTCTGTCCAATTGAAACTTGGGCGATGAGAAACTCTCCCTATTTGGTAAATTCTTGACTTTCCATAAATAACATAATAAGAACCAAATCCATTATTGTTAATAATAGAAACATGTTAACATCAATTTTTCATACACGCCATTGTAAGGATAATATAAATAATATCAAAATTTATTTTATTGCGGTAAAATTTGTCCTTACAATGCAACTCATTGAAAAACTTATGCTAATACATCTTTCTTAGCAATCTAATTCTAACTCTAAGTAGTAGCTCAAGAATCTAATCTTCAAGTGATGTGATCGAAATCCATTCCTTCATGGTTAGATTCTGCTCACTTCTTCCCTTAAGCTTCCTTTCTTTTCTTTGATCCTACAAAACATCAATTGTAATCTTATCACATTATGTATTAAGAATCTAGAATAGAAGCTTAAAGGAGTTAGTTAATGAATTTTACCTATATTAGAGCCGTACGTTTCAACTCTTCCATCTCTTAGATCTCTTAGGTAATTGGGGCAGCTTCGTCTCCAATGCCCTTTCTCTTGGCAATAAAAGCAAATTGACTCTTTTGGAACATGACATGGAACTACTTCAGACATTGCCTTTCTCTTATGATCAAACTTTTCGATCATATCATGTCTTTCGTTGCCATTGTCTATATCCATAGAGGTCTTGAAAGCAGATTCACCAATCAACTTTGATTCTCTATTGCGCCAAACCATTGCTGATTCAGCAGCAATAAGCATATAGGTGAGATCTATAAGTGTCACGTCGCGGTTCATCATATAGTACTCTCTTACGAACTCACTATATGAGTTAGGAAGTGACTGAATAACCCAATCAACAGCCATTTCCTCACAGACAACGGATCCCAACATTCTTAACCTATCAATGTGTGACTTCATCCCTAGGACGTGTGCACACATCGGCTTTCCTTTATGTTTACTTGCCAAAAGGGCTTGAGTGATCTTGAACTTTTCAAGCCTTTGAACTTGTGGGTTAGGGAGAATAATTGGAGGAGGTGGAGGAAGTGAAGCATGATTTCTTGTTCCTTGATCGAATCGTGGAATATCATCTTCATATGGAAAGCTTGTTCCACGGGATTTGGGAAGACCATAGTTGTCGAACTTTGACATCTACAAAACAGGAGAAAACAAATTCAAGTTAGTTGATTGATTGAGTCCTTAGTAAATCACCCAAATGAGATACTAAGGCTAGGACCCAACACAATATTCTACAACTCAGGAGAGGGATGCCGTAACCCAAATTGCAGAACATTTGAAGGTAAGTGAATGACGATTCACTAATTTCCACCATGAAAAACGAAAAATAAATTTAAGTTTTAAATCTATGAAAACTCCTAGATCCTTGAGATTCAATGAACACTTCAACGACATGTTTAAATCTCGATATGCCCCTCTTGTTTGTGACTGGGATGCCGAGGATCACAAAGCGGGTGTGAATAACCATGCAAACTTACATGGTGCCCTCACATGTTACAATCACCTATTCGATGTGCCGGTAAACCACACACGCTCCACCGAACTATCACAAACATTGAGTCACCCTTTGCTACCTTTGCTTGGAACCATTTAGTGTGTCGGTAAACCACACACGCTCCACTAACGTCTTCGCAAGGGCACAAAGTGTAATTTCATGGAATTGCATCAATTCAATTTTGCCTAAGTAACTAAAATTGGGAATTTTATGAAAACATTTAGTTACTTTCGCAATTCATTATAGTTATAATGGAAGGTCCTTATTAACTGCTTTGCCACCATAGGCTCCTCCACTTCCTTGTCCTTATTAACTGCTTTGCCACCATAGGCTCCTCCCATGGATTAGACTCAACAACAAGCGCCTTTGTGCAACTCAGTTTGACACACATACACCTAGCATCTTCGCCCAACTGCTCTCAGTCAACTTATACACCCACGACACATGAAAATTCATCATTTACAAGCCACATATTTTGATATATGTAATGATGAATTTGGTATAAGTGGAGAAAAGAGAAAATAGATCGAGAGCAGTGGCTACCTGCTCAACCCTCAACTTTGTAGTACCGTATGGTGTTACAATCGATATTGTGCCTAGCCACCACCCCATCCTTCTTGACTTCATGCACCCTTATTCTAAAAAAAGTATTTTGGGACCAAACTTGTAGCAAACGACAACCGTAAGTTGGTTGTGGAGTGCAATTTTCGAACAATCATAAGGATTATATATGTAATATACAATTTTCTAGTGAAACCAATGGTAGCATGTAAAAAAGAACCAAATCACAACAAAGAAGTAAGTGTAAGGACCGTTCAAGACAAAAAAAAAGTTTGTGAACGAAATGAAACCAGAGCAATAGTTGGTTGGAGTTTTCAAACATTTCCTTTTTCTTTATCATTCAAAATTTGAATTAACATATCAGAAAAATGAAATATGACCGTTATTAAAAACGAATATCTGTTTGTTTGTTTTTATTTTTTTTATAATGGTGAATATTTTATAATAAAAAAAAGGAAAAAAAAACAAAACTAACTAGAAGCTAGAAAAAAACACAAATCATTTTTCTTTATCATATGCAGTGTTCTAAAAGGCGCGCCATGACGGGCGCCAAGACGTGTCATGACGTGAGGCGCGGCGTCGCCGTTACGAAAAGCTTCATAACGTTGCTGTTAGGCGTGGTGCGTGGCAAGACGTGATATGGCATGCCATGACGCGTTATGGCATGTTATGACGCGTGTTTTTTCGTTTGAAACACGTTTTTTTGCTCTTTTTTATACCTTTTCTAATCGGACATACAACTATTGTGTTTTTTATTAACTTTCTGTTATCAGTTGTTGATATAACACTTTTAAAAAGTAGGTATATTTGATATAAATTTATATTTATGCAGTAATATAATTATAAATTAATATAAAATCGCCGCCTTACATCACGCCTTGAAAAACGTCATGGCTCGCTATAACTCGTTAAGCTTGAGGCTTGGCCTTACCGCCACGCCACGCCTCACGCCTTTTAGAACCTTAATCATATGTTAATTAAAATCCTGGATTTTTTTTTACTTTTATGTGTCTTAATAAAATATGACTGTCACTAAAAACGAATCACTCTTTTTTTTTTCTTTGAACGGTGAAGATTTTATAAAAGGAAACAAAACAAAACTAGCTAAAAGCCACGAAAAATTTTAAATTTTACATGACAACAAGAGAGTTCTGCAGCCAACCCAACTAAAACCCAACTAAAAGGAACCTTTAACCTGCTATGACACCAAGTATAAGCACGCGTAACTATATTAATCTATCGTGTTTGACACTACTACAAAGGAAGCCGAGTATACCCCGTTTATAGGTTCAAAATAATATATTATAGTTAGACATAGATCTTGTGATTTTATAAACGTAATGTTAAATGGCCATGACTGGATTTTTCATCGAAGCCACCCAACAAATATTAAGTTTAGAACATCCGAAAGCATACCCAATTATACTTATTAGAAACAATATTATCACACAACAAATCATTCCTTAACAGTTTAAACACAAAAATAACCCAATTGCGACCTGGTTAGGCAGAGACACGGGCATCCCTGATCCCTCCATCAAAAAAAAAAAAGGATCTCTAATCTAGTTAAAATTTGGAAGTGCAACCTATTTGATTCATTATATAATTTGTCTGGAAACTTATATCCACATACATAGAGAGATAATAACATAAGTAAGTTGGAGACATAAATTTAAAAATATTTGTCAAAGCTGAAAGTTGGATATAAAGAGTTAAAAACACTAGTTTCTTATACCTTGGGCATGAAAAGACATATTATACTATAAAAATATATTATTCTATTCTAATGTTTTTCCTAAAATATTTATTATTAGATACGTATACTAATTACAAATTTCATATCTACGACTTTTCTAGAGTGTAGAATTAATCTACGTACTTTGTAAAAGATCATGTGGAATATGATTGACAATATAATGGTTACAAACTGCGTCTGATCCGTTAAAATAAAATTTGGGCTGGACTTGATTGGTTTTGGGTTAATAAAACATTGAAGCTTACGTACAACTCATGGACTCACGGACTCACGGTTGTACACTTTTTCAAACCCATCATTTGTCTTGTTATAAAACATCATTTCTCTTTTTTATAAAAAAAAATATTGATTAGAAAAAGTTAATACCAAACTATAAATGTTAAAAATTTTAAATTAAAATTTTGAAGTAAATACAAATAAATTGATTAATAAGTAAGTAATTTAATTTATATTAATATAAAAAGCTATTGTCATTATTTAAATAATTATTTTGAATCATAAATTTCAAAAACTTATTTGAATGCAGATGTTCAATTGTTAAGTTTCTTCATTGTTTAAAACTAATATTTTTAATATATCTATGATTTTAACTTTGGACAATACAAGATATAATTGTCAATAAATGAACATTGGTTGTCTTAAAAACAACCTCATCTTCGGTTTAGTCTGTCATTGACTCTAGTTTATTTTCATTGCAAAACATACAACAAAAGGATTGTTATTTTCCAACAAAATAAAATAACTTTTTTACTTTGGTTTCTTTGACAGTTGTAAAGTTCTTGTTTGATGGAAAAATAAAAGTAATCGGACAGGAATGCATTTTTCATACTCAAATTACATGGCGCAATTCCTTCCTCTACAATTGTATTTCTTATTTATAGTTGTATTTCTCATTTTCTTGAATAAAATCCAAAAATAGTTTTTTTGAGCTTTTAAATCACTCAAAATCATAAAAGAAACCAAGTATAGACAACAAAGTTTAGATGGGTTCATGACATACCTAGTAGGTGGTATTTATACTCAATGAACCCATGTCCATTTTTATGAACAAAGAAGGCATGGAGTTCATGAAAAAAGAAAAAAGTGACTTCAAAGTTGGAATGTATTGGGTGTTCTTCATCATATCCAAAAAAGAACAAAAATCAAAGAACCTTTCTTTTATCTGTGTACTCTATCCAAATCATTACTCCCATACCATCATATCAGTAATGTTATCATTAATTTGATCTTATTCCTAGTAGAGATTAGGGTTCGATTAAAAATTTTAGAAGTTCATAATACCAAAGAAGTTTGAGAATCAGGAGTGATGTAAAAAAGAAGACGAAATGGTACCAAGTGGCTACCTAGAATTCTTTGAGTATCAGAGACGTTAAAACACAATAAAAAGATATAATTTTCATGAAAGTCATGTAAAAAAACATCACTTTCGGCCACCTAATACATCGGTGACATATACATACAGTACCAGAAGAAGAAGAAGCAAGAAGTTTTGTAAGGTCACACCTTATAATCTGATAAGTCAAACACAAAACATACTGATCCATCACCAACAGTGTGTCGACAACACCAGCACCAGCTTACCAAGTTCAACATCGTCAGCTTATAGTTGTTCAATTGTAATCTTTTGTATATTAGGCAACTATTATAGATATATAGAATAGATTAGATCTTTTATCATTATGATAAGATCGGTTGTTATTATAGATTAGATACAATTACATCAATAAAGGGATATACATTTATAGATTACTATATATACAACATTAGTGCTAAGCCTAATGTAGTGCTAGTGTTCGTGGCTTTGTGATAAACATGTCGTCTTTATGAAGACAAAACCTCTTTTCTTGGTGAAAGGAACATTTAGAGAACTCTTGTGTCATTTATTTTTCTTTTTCATTCGTACTTGAAATGTATCCGATCATTAACAAACCTTCAATTGGTATCGAAGTAGGTTTGTGATACACTCAAGTAATCATGTCGTCTTCCTTAGTTCCTAAGTCATATGTTTGTAATAATATCCCTCCTTTTGATCAAAACAACTTCTTTGATTGGAAATCAAAGGCCATTAATGTTCTAGAGGTCATGGATTTTGATATGCTAGTCGTCGTCAACAAAGGTCCTATAGCCGGTTTACATCAATCATCAAACAATGGTGCATCTGGAAGTAAGCTGAAAGGGAATCCTGTTCCATGTTATAAGACGAAAGAGAAAAGGATGCTAAGTCTTGATGTAAAAGCTAGAATTGCTATTGGAAACTTTCTGCCTTTTTCTATTTATTATTTGGTCCAAAACGGCTCAACCGCTCAAGAGATGAAGATCACTCTATCATCTGATTTTGAAAAGGAAATATCTTTAGATGATGAAGTTAAGTGTCTTATGGCTCAAACTGTTGAATCTCACCTTGACACTTCACATGAGCATTGAAATTCTTGACGATGATGCTTCAGCCACTGATAATCTCAAGCCAGAAAGGGACGATGCATCAACGTATCAGGTAAAAATCATGTTAATTCTTCTACTATTTGATAATTTCGAAAAAAAAATTCACGATCCATCTCTTCAGATTCAATTTATTAATTTCAAATAAATAAAAATCTTCTCTTAGTGTTGAGCTAAAGGTTCTCAAAGAAAAACTTCTTTCTTTAGGAAAATCTCTTTCTACTTTAAAAAGGGAAAACACTTGTATATTACTTACCAATAATTTTCTTCATACTGAAAAAAGAAAAGACTATTGATCATGCTAATCGCATCTAATTTATCTTGAATTTATGGGAATCGTCTCACTTTAACATCAAAAGCATCATTAATGCTCAGACACTAAATCAGTGTAAGAAAATCCTTGGAGGTGATATACAAGGCGCTGTATCTTTTCCAAAATTCGAAACTAAAGAAACCTTTTATAACGATGATTGCCTAAAAGAAGACTTTGAAAGTATATTTGTGAGCTCTCACTTTATAATTCAAACCCTAATTGATGCTCATTTGTAACTCCCTCACTTAGATTCGACTAACTCTTCGCAATACATGAGATTCGAAGGATTCCCAATCCTTCTTACTCTTTAATAACCAACTGTTGACAACCTACTGCTTACCCGTTCTAGTGTTTTGTTATTGGCCCAAACCCCAAGGACCACATCTCCTAAAGGTCAGACGAACACTTCCCGAATCCTAGCAGAATTGCTAATCTCAAACGCCTTGAAATAATGCCACATTTATATCTTGAAGTCCAAATAACCGATGCCCATACCAAAGCCTCCGCAGTAGACCACTTCCCCTGGCGCTTGCAAAAGCCGACCCAAGCACAATAGCTGAGTCACCAATCCTAACTGTAGACCTTTCGCATCACATCCCTAAACCGATCTCAACCATAGACTCGACTAACATTGAACGCTCCAAACCAGCAAAGAGGGAAACAACCTTTCACTAATCACCCCGTGACTTATGGTATGAAAATGGCATATGACAATGTTTGAAGGTATAACCCAAACATAAGTAGGGAAAAAAACCTAGAAGTACACTTACCGAAACCCTTGGAACGAAAAATCCATTGTGCTTTTTCCCGTGAGTGTTGTACTGAATCCGGACCTGCTGGCCTCTGAAAAGCTGATCCGAACTCTTGGGTCTCTTCCCAAGATCCTCCACTAAATTCACATGACATGAACCTATCTTATCGAGGTACTCCTAATCAATCTTCCACCCCCAGGCTCTGGGACCCATATCATATAGGGTCTCGCACCCTGACCCAGTCACCAGCTCAATCGTCAACGACTGAACTGTAATAGTTGGGGCAACCTCTTCTCTAAACCGGGCTACTAACTATCCCCAAGGCATAGTCTCCAAACCCTAAAGTAAAATAGATCGCACAATCAATCCTTGCCGCCTGATACAAGAGATCCAAGGTGAACTCAAAACCTTGACAGTCCTTCCACTAACTAGCTCACCACCGGAGCCAGGACGAAACCCTGGTTCTTCCTCCAGTCTGCTCATCCTCATCTTGGCGAATCAGCTATCTCCACTATCAGAGCATAACCAAGAATTCTCTTTCCCATAAGCTTCTTAGATTTTCCAGGACTGTCATCGATTCGAGTATGGATCCTGTACTTTTAGTAGTACGGGCCCAGTACCACCTTCACACCTATCCATACTTTCCTCGGTAATCCTCCTAAATCCTATATGTAACGCCCTAATTCTCAAGTATTGATTTAAATAAGAATTCTTTTGTTTCCAAGGTCTACTCGACGAGTTGGTTGCCCTACTCGTCGAGTAGCAGTGGGTTGGTTCGCGAATTTAGTGGCCTACTCTCCGAGTCCAAGAAGGGGCTCGGCGAGTAGGAGCTGGCAGATGAAACCCTAAATCCTGGGGTTTTGCACCCTATTTAAAGAATCATATGTTCCTTTGGCCTCTTTACAGCCCCTTGAGAGTGCAGAGAACCCTAATCCGTGTGGCGATTCATTCTAGTGTGTTTTAAGCTTGGAAAGAGAATGCTTGGAAAGAAGAGCTTGGAGGGCAAGAGGCTAGAAGCAAGGAAAGTGTGGGGAATTAGAAATCTACCTCTGCTAGCATCCTTTAAAGGTATCAAGTCGCCAGCTTTACCTCATTTCTTTCTAGACCTCTTTTGGGTGAGATTTAGGGTTATTTTGGCATGGTTATGATGATATTGTGGTGTATGAGCTAGATCTGAAGTTGTAACTTCAGCTGTAGACCCTTCTTGGGATTTAGATTCAAAAAGTTCGAGCTTTAGTCATGAATGAAGCTTCCCGTGAGTGTAAAGCCCCTTTCTAAGCTTAGATTTGTCATTTAGAGCCTTTTTAGCCATGTATGCACGTAAAGTTTGCAACTTTACGTGATAAGCAAGCCTAGGGAAGTTGTATCTGGAATTTCGGGCCTTGGCATGGCTCAGAAGGTGCCTGCATGGTTAAAGGAATGAAGGGACTCGGCGATTCACATGAAGATAGGCATAGAACTCGACGAGTTGGATGGACAACTCGGCGAGCCCATTGAAGATTGCCATAGACTCGACGAGTTAGATGAACAACTCGGAGAGTCGGTTAATGTTTCCCCAAATTGATGAATGCGTGTGAATCTGTCAAGTTGCAAGAAGAAAAACCCGACGAGTGGCCTTAGGGCTTCGATCGCGAACCATAGGAACACGACGAGTCACTCCGGGGACTCGGCGAGTGGATGAGTATTCCGACGAACTCGGCGAGTAGCCGAGGGTACTCGACAAGTAAGGGTCAACATGGACTGTTGACCTTGACTATGAATTTGACTTTGACCAGGGGTTGACTAGTTGACTTATGGGGTACCTTGGAAGATTGAGGACTTACGAGTATGGGTCTATAATGATAATAAGTAGTGGAGTTGCGGCCGTGATATGAGAGTTGGAGTTTACTTATCGATCCAACATTTGTAAGGTAAGTTATCCTCACTATACTAAGGGGTCTAAGGCACTAAGGCCGGCCCACGGGATTTGATATCCTAGTAGTTATTGATATGCTGAGTTGAGTTAGTGATGTATGCCAGTTGATATGCTAGTCGGGTAGATCTGTAGGACTACCTGTGATACTGTATGATTATATGTATGCGCATTAGTTATGATACATGTTGATATGTTATGTGGGATGGGTTGAGGTGGGACTGTTTCGTGCGGTAATCTAACAAACCCGGGAGCATTCCAGCTACGGGCTAAAGGAGACTCATATTATGGACTCGATGGCATGCCAGAAGTAAGTTGTGGGTTGGAAGAAATCCAGACTCACACTGTGGGACCAGGGGGTAATCCAGTCTGTAAAGCTGTGGACCCATTTTATGTTGTTTCAGTGGTTATGTTATGAAGTTGCTAACATGATGATGTGAACTGTATGTGTATCGGTATTTTGGGGGAACTCACTAAGCTTTCGGGCTTACAGTTTCTGTTTATTGTTTCAGGTACTTCAGGAGTTCGGGGCAAGGCTAAGGCGTGATCATACAACTCCTCACTTTTTATGAATTTGTTTATGGGATACTCTGATATGATACTTTTGAAAACAAGTTTGTAATGTTTAATGGATTTGAAATGTTTTAAAAAGTTTAAATTGGCTTGAATTTTTATGGGTGTTACAAGTTGGTATCAGAGCCTTGGTTTGAGTGAATTGGAGGAACATTCGTGTAAATCCAGTCTCAAATCAAGGAAAGGTTTTCAAAAGATTTTTAAAACGGTTTTCTAACTAAAGGAAGGAGGATGGAAGGTGTACGATCAGCCGGAGCTAGTAAGTAGATCCCAAAATACCATACAGTTATTTGATTATGTGAAATGTTAGAACAACATGTTAGTACTAGGCTAGGGATCTTCAGGAGTTGCATGATAGAATTGCCTGATTACATGATGCCTGCTAGCCTATGGTTTTCCTTATATGAGATTGACATCATTACTGTAGTTACTTGTGTATGCATCACGGTTGTATGTAATCAAGATCTTATAGCTTGAGAATGTTTAATTCGACCTTAGGGTAGGATCGGATATTCGAAATTCTATAGGGTCCAATGTTATGTATGGCTAGCCTATGCTAGTACTGCAGGGTTGATGGAAGTTTCATGGATATGTGGGTCGTAAGAAGCCGTGAGGGCAGTCGTGAGATGGTTTAGCATTCCTCTAAGAATGAGGGTTGGGCACTAGCTATGTTATGTATATTGTTAGAGTGTTGTGGTGATACTTAAGACAAATATGGGTAGGTGTGGAAGGTAGTATGGGCCCGTACTACTGAAAGCACAAGACCCATACGCGTAGCAAAGAAATCACAACCCTTATGGTTTAGTCGGGAGTTGGTCCCCTATCGCTATGTGATTATTTGATATTTGTTGGTGTGTTTTTAGTATGGTGATGACGAGACGATTTGTGACTGCATCCGGGTCGGGATCAGGATCTGGGGACGAAGGCAGGAGGTGCTGATAGCCCCTGGGCCTGTGGTACAGATGGGGATGGATGAGCTAGATGCCAGGATTCGAGAGGTCCTGCATGATGAGGTTGCCGCTTTGTTCCAGGCGTAGATATCGGAGGTGTTTGGGTCTATTAAGACCGCTATGATTGAGTACTTTGACGAGCGTTACACAACCCTTGCAGAGACGGTTGCCGCCGCTGCTGCATCAGCTGTAATAGCGGCAGGAGGAGGTGGAGCTGGACGGGGTTTCCAATACCGAGCTTCAATAACACGAAGCCCCCGACGTTTGATGGTACTGTAGAAGAATTGTACACGAGAAATCAATTAACAACAAGTAAGATTGAAAATGATGAACACAGAAAGTAAATAAGTCGTTGTAGTTTATTACTCTCTGTAAGCTCCAATACAAAACTAGACTCTGAAAGTTTTTATCGAAAACTCCTCAGTCTAAACTAAAGCTCAGTCCCTATATATAGGGAACAAGAGAGTACAAAAAACACTAAGTCTGATACAATTACACTTCGTATAAAATTGACTTAGTAAATACATTACATACGAAAATGGACTAAGCACTATTCGACTCTTTACAAGACTTCAACCCTTACAACCTCCCCCTTTGTAAATGAGTCGAACTACTCAATTCGTAAGAATTTGAGCAGCTAAGTGCATCATTCTTCGTATCTCATAATACCATGTCAAAATCTTCTTTAATTCCTTCTTGTCACCATCAATGTTTTTCTTGTAATTATTCATACGAACAATAAAGTTCGTATATTGTGATGTTGTATATCTTTCAATGTCAGCAACATGGAAAAGAAATCTGTTAGCTTTTCCTTTTGTGTCCTTCCCAGCAAAAACCAAACCAAACGGTTTTAAAAAAATTTCTCCATCATCATACTTTTTCAACTCAGCCTGTGTCTTCGAAAGTTCCATTGCAATAGACACTTTCCTATCCATACTCGACGCCAGCTCTTCGTCAGTCAGGGCAAGACAATCATAATAATTGTCATCGAAGATTTTTATGTGTGTAAGACCTAGTCTGTACACTTCTTTATCAGTACCCTTGAGTTGTGATGCCTCCATTTCTTTCAAAAGTAATGCAACTTGAATAAGATCATTCAAGTTCATTAGAGGGAAGTCTGCAACACTGAAATCAACAGTTTGATTGTTTGCACGAATTACATGATACCGAAAATTTTGTGTCATGTTTTCAAACAATACATCTTTCTTGATGGAAACAACTTTCTTGATCTTGATCAGTGACCACACTTCTTCTTGCTCCTTTCCAAGTACATCATGAAAACGAATTTTCATGTGTGTATAATCATCTCGATTTTCGAATTTCTCACTAACCTTGTATTGAGCAGTGATAAACATCATTTCGTTTATTGGAAAGTCCAACTGACAGAAATCAGTATCAGCAATCGAATAGCTTTTCGTTGGCTTCTTTTCGAAAGCTTACATGTGATTGAATGCAACTCTCGATTCAATTGATTCATATGAATACAACTTTCTGGGATCTCCTTTTTCCATACCAGGTGGATCACTTTCTCTCAGCCTCAGAATGCTTTGAATATGCCTTTGAAGTTCGATTTCAGCCTCCACTTCTGCTTTGTTTTCTTCTTTAGTCTTTTCGACTAGCACACCCTTTCCTTTGTCTTTTGAATCTTGACTTGTTTTCACTGAACTTGAGCTACCCCTTCTTTAGCTGAGCCAATTACTATCACTTTCGTAATTGGTTTTGTAGTAATAACAGTTTTAGAGATAGTATCAGATTTCATCGGAATTGTAACTGGAATTTGTGTAGCAAACACTTTTCCAACAATTTTCGAATCTCCTTTGCTCACCTTCGATTCTCCCCCTTGCACCTCTGTAACAACAGGTGGGGCATTTTGTGGTAACATCTGAGCAAATTTGGAAATAGGAGCAACCACCTTCTGAATAACGTGATCAGGTAAATTTAACTTCTGAGTAAGAAAATCAGGAGTTAAAAATGAGGTTGGAGTAGGTTTCGAAACAATAGCTTTGAGCTCCTCCAGAAGAGTCTGCAACTTAGCAAGCTGATTGGTGTCTTCAGTTGCTCATGTTTCGAACTTTGGCATTGTGTACTGAAATGTTTTAACAAAATTGGTAACTGCACCAGCAATTATATCAACCTTATCTTGAATTGAATTGTACTAAGAATTCATATTCTCAATCTCCTGAGATACTTCCTTCTTCAATTCTTCCAACTTCAGGTTAACATCCTCTCGAACCTTTTTGACATCTTGTACGAAAAGAATATGACGTTCCTTCGCAACAGCCTTCAAATTTTTTAAAGCCCCTTCAAAATTTCCTGCCTGAGTCTTGATACGAAGCTCACTATTTTGATCAGTCAAATCTATCTTTTCATGAAGTCTTCTTTCAACTGCCTTGATCATTAACTCAACTTCAAGACCCGAAACTGAATGTTTTACTCCTGAATCAGCTTGTGATTGAAGAAGTGAATTTAGTTTCCTGTTCAAAATTTTAAATTGTTTTCCTAACATTAACATATGATCAGGAATCTCATCCTCTTCCGAATCAAATTGCAAATCTTCGAAAGTGCCTCCAAAACCTCCACCTTCGGTTTCATCATCAGAATGAGGTTTGGGTGTGTCAGTGGATTGTGATCGAAAAAGAGTAGTAATGGGTTGTTGAAGAATTGTCTCAAACAATGGAGATGAAGTAGAAGTTGATAATGGTGGTGGTAATGAAACAAATGGAGTGGAAATGATAGGTGGTGGTGAAGAAGAAAGAACAATTGATTGTGAAACGTCGACAATCATTGTAACATTTTCTCCCGTATCAGATACGTTAGCAGTGATGTTAGAAATAGGAACCTCCTCAGTAACTGATTTGGTAACCACTATTTCGAGTTGAATGGTTAAAGTAGGAGAAATAGTTGAGACATGCGAAATCGAAGAAACAATAGGTAAAGAAGTTACCATAGGAGATGTTGACACAATAGGAGTATCAAGCACAACTTCATTGTCAGAAAAATCTTCACTAATGATAAGCTTTCGTTTGTACCTTTTTTCTGTGATGTGCTTCGCAACATCATGTGCACGCCTTTTCTTGGATAATGGTGAAATAGGAGCAGGGATTTCACGAACTACTACTCCTTTGCTGGTAAGCTAAGTCTTACGAACCATGGGAGAATCATCAAACGAATTTCGTTTAGATGATTTCGTGTGAATTCGTTTAAGAATTCTAGATTTTGATGGAACAACCTCTTTCGAAGGCTGATTATCACCCTTAACATTCTTTGTATCACCACCTTCAACATTCTTAGGTGAAGATTTCGACTTTGCAGTGTTCTCATGATCCGCAGCATACGTCTTTTTCTTGGATGGCTTGGAAGAACTAGCTTCGATTTCAAGTAACACCCCAGTTTCAACATTAGGGTTTACAGTCTACAAATACTTAACAAGAATCTTGTGCGTTGAATTCACCTTCTTTAGCATGGCATCTGGAATTCGTGCTACACTTGTAAAAATTTGCTCATTGTCTTTAACATTCTTGGAAATTGATACTTCGTAAATTCAACAATTTCTTCTCCCTGAGAAACTTGAATTCCTTCTTTCTCATACACCTTCTCCAGAATCAGAGTCCAATATCTAGCACAAGAAATTCCCTTAGCTACAGTTGTGCATGTCAAACTTTTCGTAAATTCGTTCCAAAACTGAGTGGCATAATCCACACCGAAGTCGTAATACAAACCCATGACCATAGCATAAACTTCCTATCTTCCCTTGTCAAGACCAACTTTTCTTCCCATTAAGCACCGCAGAAAAATCCCAAATAAGAAATTCCTAATACAGGGAAGTCCAGACTTTTTGAAGTCACTTATCTTTTTGAGTGGTGGCTAATGACCCATCTCATTGAACATATGCATAATCCGAGGGTTAGATGGTTTGAAAAGGGTGGTGAATTGGGTAAATCCAAGAATTGTGAGAACATCATTTTGGTAAGACGAATTCGTTTTTCATTCAGCAAATTGAAAATGAGAATATCAGTTCCTTTGTGGAATGAAGCAATGGATGCAGCCATAGACAACCAAGTGAGTGGTACGACAAAGGATTTGAACATTGTTGTGGCAAGAACAAATCTTTTCAATACAACTATCAGTATCTTGAGATCATCTGGATACAACGAGACATTTGATTCAACCTGATAGTTGTTGCTTTGAATCTTCATCAGAGGTTGTGATGCAATTTCTTCATTAGTAGAATTCTGAACAGCAGCCATTTGCAGGTTGATTGAAAGCTTTCTGGAAAAATTAAGGCTTTTGGATCTTCTTTGAATTCTTGAATGCGTGATTTCAAAAGGAAATTAGATTTTCCTTTTATAAGTAACCAAAAATAATTTGAACCGTTTGTCATTAAGAAGAAGATCACATCATCCCTTGAAATGCACACTAGTAGCTGTTATTGTAGCTATGTCAGATAAAGTTCCTTGAAACTAGGGCCAAGTTACCAAACGGTTACTTTGAGATTGTTCGTTAGTACTTGTGGATAAGATCAAACGTTTCGTATTTGAGTTTGGGTTCATTCGTTTTTCGGATTCGAAACGAAATCATTTGCCAGTCTTGTGAAATCATCAGCCTAAGTTGGTATTACTTAGAGCCTCAAGGATTTCGTGAGTGCAGTGATTCAAAAGAAAAGGATAAGAAACAAAATAATTTTTTTTTGGATCAGTGATGTCAAAAATGTTGACACGAAAGCAGTTAAACCCCAGGCAAAGGTTGCTTCGTTAATTATCAATAGAGATAACTAACTGCTTTTGCATTTTCTCGTGAATTACAATCGAATACTTTTAGAGAAGTATCAAAGGGATTCTTTTGCAAAGTTTCAATGGGTGGCTTATGAATTTCGTTACATATCATCCTAAACATAAGGTGAGTAATTGTAAACGAAATTACTTTTTTGACCAATGTAGTCAGTGACAAGTTGCTTTGACAAATTTGTGAAAGTGACTAGAAAAAAATAACTGATACTCACACAGAAATCACATTCAAGAAAAAATATTTATCTGGATTTTATTGAGTAATAAATTCCGTGGGTGTCGAACATTTGAATAAAACCATTCATACGAAAGAATGTGATTTGGAGTATACGAAACTTAGGTACAGAAACAATTGTTTCGTAAGTATCTGGAACATAGTTCCCCGTCAATTCCTTCTTAAGTTCGGATTTTTGGGTTTCACTTGCATCACGGTCTCATGATTTAAGATCATAAACACATATTTTTGACATGTTTAAGTCACAATTGGTTTTATCAATGACCTCTTGAACATGTGTCTTTGTGTGTGAAATGTGTTAAGAATTTTGTGATGAAAAAGATTGGTTAAGATTCGAATGTACCTCTGTTATATATGTACCAAACAGATAACTCTTAACTCAATTTGAGAAGAGTAAGGTAGCTCAGTGGACTAATGCGAATATAAGCCTAATTTGGAAGAAACTTTCATATGAAATATTTCATTAAGGCTTTCATAACACACATAGAGTCGGTTGAGGCTTGAGTCGACATACAACAGTATGCTTCTAGAGACATCCTAACTAGTATAAAGTTTTGAAGAAAATTACCTTCCCATAGAAACACAAGCATGATCCTTTGAAGAATTGTCTTGAAAATGTTCTTGAATACCTAAAACAAAAAAAATATTTTTGTGATTTTGAATTTTTCCATATATATATATATATATATATATATATATATATATATATATATATATATATATATATATACAACAAATGAAAATCTTTTTGGTATTTTTGAGTTTTCGAAAATAAGAAAAAAATATTTTTGATTTTTCAGTTTTTCTATGAACAAAGATAAAAAAAAAATATATAATACAAAACACGCTAAACGTTTTAGTAACTAGATACGAAAACGAAGCGGGTTGAAGCCTCTTAATGCACAGTAACCTCTAAATGATTCAATCAGCAAGCCTCTGAATCGATACATCTTTCACCATCAACCTTTCGTTAATCTTGAGTATTTGATACTGGAACAAAATTCGCATCTAACATACCCAAACCTGCTAAAATTATCACAAAAGATTTTTCATCAAGTGGTTTAGTGAAAATATCAGCAAGTTGATTTGTAGTTTTCACAAAATGAACTTCAATATTACCATCTTCCACATGATCTTTTATAAAAGGTTAACGAAGAGCAATATGTTTCGTTTTCGCATGTTGTACTGGATTATGACAAATGTGAATAGCACTTTGTGAATCACAATACAAAGGAATCTTTTTCATATTAATTGCATAATCACGCAATTGGCTTTGAATCCAAATGATTTGAGAAGTGCAAGCAGTAGCAGAAATGTATCCAGCTTTAGTAGTAGAAATTGCTACACAAGTTTGTTTCTTTGACTGCCAGCTTACCAACTTTCCATCTAGTAATTGACATCCTCTACTTGTACTTTTTCTGTCGAGAGTACATCCACCATGGTCTGAATCTGAAAAGGCTTGAATAAAAAATCCAGATTGCGAAGGATACCATAATCCCAACGAAACTGTTCCTTTGAGATAACGAAAAATATTTTTCACAGCTGTTAAATGTGGTTCTCTTGGATTTTCTTGATACCTTGCACAATTGCATACAAAAAACATGATATCAGGTCTACTAGCAGTTAAATAAAGTAGAGAACCAATCATGCTTTGAAATAAAGTAAGATCAACAGCAGGTGATTCCAACGAAAGTGTTAACTTCGTTCCTACAGCCATTGGCACCCGGAGTTTCGTGCTGTTAGTCATACCAAACTTTTCAAGAAAATTCTTTGTATATTTTTCTTGATTGATGAAAATTCCTTCTCTGCTTTGTCGTATATTTAACCCAAGAAAATTATTGATTTTACCCATCATGCTCATTTCGAATTTACTCTTCATCAAATTCTCAAATTCATTAGACAAAACTGGGTCAGTAGATCCAAAAATGATATCATCAACATAAATTTGAACAAGTATGAGATGATCACCTACTTTCTTACGAAATAATGTGGGATCAACTGATCCTTGTTTAAAATTTGATTGTTTTAAGAAATTGGTAAGAGTTGCATACCATGCCCTTGGTGCTTGTTTTAACCCATACACAGCTTTATCTAAAATGTAAACATGATTAGGATATTCTTCATTAACAAAACCTGGTGGTTGTTCAACATACACAGTTTCTTCGAGCTCTCCATTCAAGAATGCACATTTGACATGCATTTGATAAACATCCAAGTCTTTATGTGTAGCATAGGCTAAATATATTCAAACAACCTCGAGTCTTGCGACAGGGGCAAAGGTTTCTTCATAATCGATACCTTCTTGTTGCGAATAACCTTTGACTACAAGCCTAGCTTTAATTTGAATAATATTGCCCTCTTTTCGGTTTTATTTTTAAAAATTTATTTTAACCCGACAATCGAAACATCAACTGGTTTTGGAACAAGTCTCCAAACCTTGTTTCTTTCAAATTCAACAAGTTCAGATTGCATAGCAACAACCCAATCTGAGTGTTCCATAGCAACCTTAACTGTTTTTTGGCTCTATTTTCGAAATAAAAACATTAAACATGAAAAATTCCTGATTCGTATTTAATACCTCATTTTTCGCACGAATTTAAGTCTTGTTAAAACTCCATCTTGTGGATTTCCTATAACTTGCTCTTTTGGATGATTCTTTGTCCATTTTTTAAGTGGTGGATATACAGGATCAAATTCCAATGGTGCATCTTTGTACATTTCTTCATTTTTAGTACCTTCCACAGAAACATTATCATCAAATTCATGAAATTCATCATCTTGAACAATATTAATTTCATCAGTATTGTCATGCTCCCCCTCAACAAGATTATCATTTTGATGTTCCCCCTCAATTTCATGATTCATACTACTCTTCTCTCCCTCTAAAGGATGCTCCCCCTCAATATGTAGAGGAATAGACGTATGCTCTCCTTCCATATGAACATCTGGCATACTTTGCCATTGTCAGTAGTATCAGAAGTTATTGTTGATTCATCAGTATATTTTGATGATTCGGGTGTTTGATTATCAATAGCATGAACTTCAGCATCAATTGCCCTATCTGGAACACCAAAAATAAGATCATAATCAAAATCAATTGCATTATCGATCTCAGACTGATTGTTTGATTCAGCAAGAATTGGTGTTTGTTCAAACTTTCTTGCTATTTGTTTAACAAATTAATCATCAAAGGTAAGAATAAAACTTTCTTTAACTTTGAGAGTTCGTTTGTTTAACACCCGATATGCAACTGATGAATGCGAATATCCCAAAATATGCCTTCATCAGCTTTAACTGCAAACTTTGAAAGATTGTCTTTAAGATTCAGGATGAAACATCTACAACCAAAAACATGGAAAAATTTGACATTAGGTTTCCATTTATTTATTATTTCGTAAGGAGTGATATTAAATCTTTTATGAATAAAAGAACGATTCTGAGTGAAGCATGTTGTTGACACAGCTTCGGCCCAAAGATATTGAGGAAGATTCGCATATGTCAACATTGTTCTTGCTGCCTCGCACAAAGATCTGTTTCTTCGTTCGAAAACACCATTTTGTTGTGGTGTATATGGTGATGAGAAATTATGCGAAATTCCTTTTTCAGTTAAAAACGAATCCAGCAAGTTGTTCTTAAACTCAGTCCCATTATCACTCTTTATTCTACGAACATTCGTTTTTAGACTCATCTCTATCTTTTTGATAAAATCAATCATTATTTGAACTACTTCAAATTTTAACCTGAGAAAAAATACCCATGTGAAACGTGAAAAATCATCAACTATAACCAAAATGTACTGTTTCTTGTTAATTGTTTCAATAGTTGAAGGTCCACAAAGGTCAATATGAAGAAGTTCCAATGGTTCAACAATTTTTGAGTCTATCACGATAGGATGTCCTTTGCGATGTTGTTTTTCGTGTTCGCAAGCTGCACAAAGAGTATTATTTTCAAATTTTAACACAAGAAGTCCACGAACTAAATCTTCTGTAACCAGCTTGTTTAGACTTCGAAAGTTTAAATGAGATAAACGTCTATGCCACAACCAACTGACATCACTTGATGCTTTCGAAAGTAGACAAACTGATGGTTTGCCCACGATTGGTTTAATATCCAGGGTGAACATATCACCATATCGTTTCGATTTTAACATTATTTCATTTGTCTCTACTTTTGATATAATGCTTCCTTCTTCATTAAACACCACTTGATTTCCAGTGCCCACAACTAATTGTGAAACACTAATCAAATTATGTTGAAGACCTTCTACATATGCAACTCGATTTACTGTGAATTGTCCATTCGTAACTTTTCCATATCCTTTCACTTGACATTTTTGAATATTTCCAAACTTCACCACTCCAGCATTTTCAATGCTTTGAAAATCTCTTAAATTCTCCTTCCTTCCAGTCCTGTGACGTGAGCAACCACTATCAATATACCACTTCGTATCATATTGCTCATCACAAAGTACCTGCAATCATTGAAAGAATTTAGGTACCCAAGGCTTTTTGGGTCCTTGGAAATTAGATTTCAACAAAGATTGAAAAGAATAACTTTTGACTAAATCACAAACTTTAGTTTTGAGACTATTAATAATGTCCACATCTTCATTGGTAGGGATTGAAATATAAGGTTTTGTTTGTTTCGTATGTATACTGACTCTACCTTTCGCATTCTGAGTTTGTGATTGTTCGGTCTTTGCTTTTGTGATAGGTTTCCATGCTTGTACTAAGATATTCGAATCCTTTGATGACGAACTGCCATTTGAAGAAATATTTACATACTTCTCATAAGCTTCATTGATTTGATCTTTCAAATATATACTTGATTGATAAATTTTTCCTCTTCCTTCGAGCCAGTGATCAATATTCTTTCGTGAAGCTATCCCTTTTTCATGCGAAACTTTCAATGTTTGTTTCTTTGTCTGATTAGGAAAATTTGGCTTTTGAGGAACAAAATCAATTTTTGGTTTTGATACAAATGATTCAGCATAGGAAGTATCAACTGTTGATTTATAATGTTGACGTTGTGAAAAAAACTTTGGTGAACTAGAATTCATTGAATTATCTGAAATTTTCCTTGAAATGTTAGGTTTTGACACTTTTGAAAACTTTGGTGTTGTTTTTATGTCAAACTTAGAATGAGTTTTTGGACGATAAACTTGTTCGCCTTTTGAAAAAGATGAATTTTTCACTTTGAAAATATATTTTGATGATGTTGATTCAGACACATTTTTGCTTGGATGAGCAAGATTTTTCTTTTTGTCTGAATAATTTTATGAATTCACAGACTTAAGTGGTTTTGACAAATCAGTTGAGTTTTTTCGAGACTCTATTGTTTCTCAAAATATTTTCTTTCTAGCTTGTCTTTTTGAAACATTCTTTTCTTTCGAAAATTGTTCTCTTTGTTCTTTGAATTCTTTCGAATTTAATTTGACTCCACTTTTTGTTTCCTCAAAAATTGGTTTGTTGACATCTTTCTCAACGGTGTTTTCAACAGTGCTTTGATTTGCGAAGAACCCTTCATCTGATGTTTGCAAATTGTCTTGTTCCACCAATTTCTTGAATTCTGGTTTGACATTTTCAACATTTCCAGTTGTTACGAATACTTGGTTTGGAAACACGACATCATCTGTACACTTGAAAATTAGATACACCACTGTATTTTTTTCAAGGTAATGAGGACCTTGTTCTTTCAACACTTTTTCATACTTTTGTGTATCACCATACACCTGGTCAACTATAATTCGAGGAATTTCTTCATCCTTCGAAAATACCTTTTCCTTCGAAAGTTTCTCATCTTTTTCATCATCACTATCATCTATTTGACTGTCTCTGATTTCCACGAAGTCCAAATCACAAACTTTCGAAGTTGAGGGTTGAGTAGTATCATTCTTAACCAACAAATCATTAACTTTTTCTTTCCCTTTAGATGAAGATGCAATATTAATAATAGACAACTGAGAACAATCAACAACCTCAAGATCACTAATTTCACTAATATTGTCAGAATTATCTTCAATATCAGCGAAATTAGATTGAGCACCAGATGTTGAATTTTCAGTCTTTTTCAAAATGTGAATTTGTTCAGACTTAGTCAAAGTATCATTTACAATTTTAACTAATTCAGTGGAATCCAGACATTCATCTACTTTCACTATTCCATATCTATATCTATCATCAGGAACTTTGTCAAATTCAGATATTTCTTTCTCACAATCATACGAAATATTATCTACCTTAGCTCTTTCGTAAGCTAAAAAAGGCAATAACTTTCTATGTTGTTCTCTACTAATATCACAAGAATGATGTAACTCTGTTAATTTCCCATACAATCGCTTAGCTGAATTACAGTAAATGTTTCTTTGTGCTAACAACAATTTTATTTCACTTGACAAATTATCCCCATCAACCATAATGTTCGTAATCTGAAGTTCTAAACAATCTACTTTTGTGTTTTTCAAATCTAACTTCTTCTCTGTCTCTAACAACTTCATAGAAAGCTTCTTAGCCTCATTGCTAGCAGACACCACAATTGAATCAAAATAAGTAACAGTTTCATCAAAAGATACCAATTCAGAATTATAAGCATTTACTGGAATATTAAAAGATTCAAGAATGTTACATACCTTTGTTGTCATTGGAGATTTGTCTGCAGCCTTTGATATGAAGCATCTTCCTTTCACTTCGTATGCTTCTTCATCAGATTCCTCCTCCATTTTTGCAAACATTGCTCCATGTGTTGGATTTCGCATCTCCTCATCATCTGATCCAGATGACCAGACCTGATAAGTTCCATCATCATCTTGTTTTCCCATGGAAACCAATGACACGTTTTTCGCCTTTGCACAAACTTCTTCTAATCTTTCAGCATAATAAGCTTCATCTTTTACCTTATTCTTCTTCTCATCTTTCTTCCTCAACTTGCAATCATTGGCTAGATGATTAGCACCATTACAGTAGTGACAGTCTACTCCAGCATCTCCCTTCAACTTCTTCTCAATCTTTCTCTCAACAAGCTTCGCATCGTTCTTCTCTTCCTTCTTCTTCTCATCACTTGCAGTTTTATTCACAAAACTTCCTTTCTTCTCAGTTGACTTGATCTTCGAATTGAATGGCTTTTTAAAGAACTTCTTAACACGATTACTAGAATAAAAAGCAATAGCTTCATCGTCCAAATTTATAAGAAAACCTTCTTCATCTGAATTTTTTTTTTCAGAAAATTCCACTTCAGACACTTTCGAAACTAGAGCTAGTGGTCCTCCTAAACTCTATTTTGCTTCTTCCATTATCTCAGATACTTCACTTTCGTGTGTCTTCAGTTGATTGTAAACATCATTTAATGAAGAAATATCAAAGCTCTGTTGATTTTTGATCATCATACTAACACTCCGCCATTCCTTCCTGAGTCCCATAACAAAAGTAAGATTATACTCCATTAGAGTCCTTTTGATTCCATAACGATTACATCTGTAGATCAACTCATTCAGACGATCATAGTAAACTTCAATTGTTTCATTTTCCTTCTGTTTGAATTCTTTTAGTTCAACCAAACATTGCTTAACAGAATTGATCTTAGTCTTCTCACTTCCCTGATACTTTTCTTTGAGAGTATTCCAGATATCCTTAGCTATTTTACAACCATGAATGTAGTTATAAACAACAGGTGGTAAAGCACCTCTTAATTCCCTCATACAGCGCTTTTCGTGTTTCTCCAGTCTTGTTTGTTGTTCTTCAACAGCAGAAGTAGTTCCAGATGAATCAATATTTTGAACATTTTGTGGAGGTAGAACTGTTCCTTTGATGCAATTCCACAACTCTTCATCTAGACCATTCAAGTAGTCTTCCATACGATCAACCTACTGATCGTAGTATTTTGGAATCAACATTGGAATTTTGGTTGAAGATCCGAGTAAATGAGAATACGAAGTCATTGTGTTCATGTTGAAGTTTGCCATGGATGAACACACAGAAGAAAAATTAAGAAATCAATGAAAACTTGATTAATTTGAGATTTGATCAAACGAATTGATCAGTGACTTATAATCGATCACTCGATTGTACACTTTGAATGCAGAATCTAATCAAATCTGTATATCAGACGTAATTTTCAGAAACAAAAGCACGGAAACTTTTGAGACAAAAAAATGACTCAAAATCAGATGATTCAAAACGAAAACCAGATCATTGGAGTTTGATTCCTGCTCTGATACCAATTGTAAAAGAATTGTACACGAGAAATCGATTAACAACAAGTAAGATTGAAAATGATGAACACAGAAAGTAAATAAGTCGTTGTAGTTTATTACTCTCTATAAGCTCCAATACAAAATTAGACTCTAAAAGTTTTTATCAAAAACTCCTCAGTCTAAACTAAAGCTCAGTCCCTATATATAGGGAACAAGAGAGTACAAAAAATACTAAGTCTGATACAATTACGCTTCGTATAAAATTGACTTAGTAAATACATTACATGCGAAAATGGACTAAGCACTATTCGACTCATTACAAGACGTCGACCCTTACAGGTAAACAGGATGCGATTAGAGCTATGAGGTGGTTGTCTGACGTGGAGGGCTGGTTCTTCACGTGTTCATGCCCTACTGACCAGATGGTCAGATGTACCCTGAACCTGCTGAGGTTAGGGGCCAAGGATTGGTGGAGACTGACGACTGGATTGTACACTGATGATCAGAGAGCTGTTGTTACTTGGGAGTAGTTCAGGGAGATGTTCCGCGCCCGCTATGTTCCACGGGTGGAGTGGGAGCGGTTGGCACATGAGTTATTGAGTTTGAGACAGGATGAGAGTCTCTGATGGAGATCACCCATATGTTCATAGAGAGGGTGATGTTTTGCCTAGATTTTGCTTCCGATCAGGCTCAGATGACTCGTTATCTGAGCATGCTCAAGACTGACATCTGTCAGTTTGTGTCCACCCAACGATGTGATACTCTGTTAGAGTTGCAGGAGGCCGTTGGGCGGCATGAGTTGGAGATCGAGCTGCAGTTGAGCGAGCAGCGCCTGGCCCCGAGACTGTCTTCGTCGGCGCCGAAGCGGTTTATGACTGTTGATTCTAAGGTTGGGGGTCAACAGAGCCGAACATGTGGGAAGTGCGGTAGGAGTCAATCTGGAGTGTGTCGAGCGGGTAGCGGGTGCCACAGGTATGGCAAAGGAGGGGCATTATGCGAAGGATTTCCGCCAAGGTGCCCCGGTTTCGGGTATGCGATTATGCTACTACTGTGATCAGGTTGGCCATGTGAAGGCCAACTGCCCATTGCTAGCCTCCAAGCCAGCGCAGGTTCCAACGCCAGCTACTTTGAGGATCGTTGATGGGAGGCCTGTTAAGGCCGAGCCTCCAAAGGCTCAGGGGCGTGCTTTGCAACTTACGACAGAGGAGGCCAGAGCAGCGCCAGATGTGGTTGCTGGTATGTCTTTTTCCTTTACCTCGTTTATTATATCTGTGTTATGCTTATATGTGGTACCTGTGCTTAGGTACATTTTTAGTAAACTCCTTGCATGCTTTGGTTTTATTTGACTCGGGGGCGAGTCGGCCTTTCGTTTCTCAGACATTTGGTAGGGGGTTGTGTGTACCAGTTGACGTGCTAGAGTGTCTGCTGCGAGTTTCCATCGCCAACGACAAGGAGTTTCTGCTTCTTCGGTCTACCGAGGATGTTAGTTGGAGATCTTCTGAGTGGTGTTTACGATAGATTTGATTCTGATTCCCATGGGGAAAGTATGCATGATTTTGGGTATGGATTAGCTTAGCTGTTTTGGCGTCGTGATAGATTGCGAGGACCAGAGAGTGGTAGTTTGAACCCCAAGTGGGGGAGAACTGATTGTATATGGCGAGGGCACTAGAGTGAGGTCAGGGTTCTGTTCAGACGCCACAGCTCGGCAGTATATTCAGAACGGATGTACGGGTTACTTAGCGTACATGGTGGATACGCGAGTTGGAGACCAGACTTCAGTTTCAAAGGTTCCAGTGGTCAGGGATTTTACAGACGTGTTTCCGGAGGAGTTTACAGGGATACCTCCGGAGAGGCAGGTCGAGTTTCGGATCGACCTAGTTCCGGGTGTGGTTCCTATCGCCAAGGCACCGTACCATTTGGGGCCACCCGAGATGTAGGAGTTGTCTTCACAGCTGCAGGAACTGTTGGGAAAGCAGTTCATTCGACCTAGCAGTTCTCCATGGGGAGCACCGATCCTCTTCGTCAGGAAGAAGGATGGATCGCACTGGATGTGCATTGACTATAGGGAGTTGAACAAGTTGATGGTAAAGAATCGTTATCCACTCCCGAGGATAGAAGATCTATTTGACCAGTCACAGGGTGCATCTTGGTTCTCCAAGATTGACTTGAGATCGGGGTATCATCAGGTTCGGGTTAGAGAGGAGGACGTGGAGAAGACCGTGTTTTGGACGCGTTATGGGCACTATGAGTTCGTGGTGACGACGTTTGGGCTCACCAACGCGTCGGCAGTATTTATGGATCTAATGAATCGGGTCTGCAGACCAATGCTTGATCGCTCGGTCATCGTGTTCATAAATGATATCTTGGTGTATTCCAAGAACCGAGAGCAGCATGAGGAGCACCTCAGGGAGTTGTTGGAGGTTTTGATATAAGAATGGATGTATGCCAAGTTCTCGAAGTGAGAGTTTTGGTTACGAGAGGACCAGTTCCTTGGGCATCTCGTTAACCATGATGGTATTTTTGTCGATCTGGCCAAGATCAAGGCAGTTATGCAGTGGGAGGTGTCGAGGTCTCCTTCAGACATCAGGAGTTTGCTAGGATTGGCGGGGTATTATCGGAGATTTATTCGAGACTTTTCCAAGATTGCAGTACCCCTCACTCATCTAACGAGGAAGGGGGTTGATTTCCGGTAGGGCCCGGAGCAGTAGAGGGCGTTTGAGACCCTCCGTCAGTGGTTGTGTGAGGCTCTAGTTTTGACACTCCCGGACGGAGTTGAGGATTTCGTGGTGTTTTGCGATGCCTCCATCACAGGTTTAGGGGCAGTCCTCATGCAGAAGGGACGGGTGATAGCTTATGCATCGCGGAAGTTGAAGCCGCATGAGATGAGATATCCTACACATGATCTAGAACTGGGAGCGGTGGTTTTCTCTCTCAAGATTTAGAGACATTACCTATATGGGGTTCGTTGTACCATATACTGTTGGATTAATGTCTAAGTCAATAACTATAATTGGTAAGACTTGACCCTACCCAACATGGTCCATTTGGGTTTCATGGCATCATGCACTTGGATAGACTAAATGAGAGAAATAAGACACTTATGGTTATTAATATATTATAAATTCTAGTATATTAATAATAAGAATAATAATATTTAATTAGTATTGATCACGAATTAATTATGTGATCAAAAGAAGACTAATTAAATATATGGGTTGATTGTGTAAATCATCCATACTTGTATAGTGGGCTAATGCTCCATGGATAATCAAGTTGGGCTAAAACCCATAGGATGGTCCATGGATGCTCCATGGTGTATTTGAACCCATGGATCCAAGGAAATGGAAGGTCATGACAATTAGGGTTTACCCTAATTGTAAAAACTATATAAGATCATATTCTTTGGGAAAAATCGGCCACTATGAAGAATAAGAAAAGGCTAGCCGATTTTAGGAAGTGTTCAAGTTTCTCTCAAGTTATTCCAAGTGTATTTGGTGTTGTGTGAACCATTTGAGGTGTGACACTTGAGGCACTAGGCATTCAAGCTTCATGAAGACATTCTACATCAAAGAGGTATGTATTCTATCTTGTTATATTCATTATTTTGTATGCTAGATTAGGATAATACCTTGGATGTTCATAATTGCATGTATAATAGAGAAAACATAGATCCAAGGTATTTAGGGTTGCATGTACACTTAGGTGTGTTAGAATGCTCAAAACCCAACATATACATGGATCACAAGAGTTTGAGACACATCATAGATCAACCGAACTTGAATATGAGACAGCGCAGGTGGTTAGATGTAGTCAAGGACTACGATTGAGAGATCCTTTACCACCCTGTTAAAGCGAATGTGGTTGCGGATGCATTGAGTCGTAAGTCGGCTGGGTCTTCAACCATAGCGAAGTGTATGAGGATAGCGGTGGATTCCCCAGGTCGAGGGCATACGACCGTAGAACTAGAAGGTGGAAAGGATCAAGGGAGAAAGTGCTCAGTTTGTTCAAGATAGTCGGGGATTGTTGACCCGATGTGGTCGAGTTTGGGTTCCAATGACTGGTGGGGTCAGAGAGACAGTGATGGAGGATGCTCATAAGTCTCATTTTTCAATACACCCGGAGGCCACCAAGATGTACCGAGACCTGAGTTTGAGTTACTGGTGGCCATGCATGAAGTGAGAAATCGCTTGATATGTCGAGAGGTGCTTGACCTGTAGGATGGTCAAGGCCAAGCATCAGAGGCCGCATGGTAAGTTGCAGCCTCTGGAGATCCCCATGAGGAAGTGGGAACAGATCATGTTGGATTTCATCACGAAGCTGCCAAGGATGGCGAAAGGGTTCGACGCTATATGGGTCATCGTGGATCGATTAACCAAGAGTGCTCATTTCTTGGCGATACGGGAGAGTTCTTCGGCTGGGAGGTTGGCCGACATTTATGTGCGCGAGATCGTTTCTTGCCACGGGATTCTGGTCTCCATTGTCTCTGACCAAGATGTCAGATTTACCTCCCGTTTCTGGCAGAAGTTCCACGAGGAACTGGGCACACGTTTGCACTTTAGCACATCGTTTCATCCGCAGACAGACGGTCAGAGTGAGCGGACCATTCAGATCCTCGAGGACATGTTGAGTGCGTGTGCCATTGATTTCGGTGGGAATAGGGATTCCCACCTACCTCTTGCAGAGTTTGCATACAACAATAGCTACCATTCCAGTATTGGCGCCCCACCGTTTGAGTTACTATATGGGCACAGATGTCGCACCCTAGTTTGTTGGGTTGAGGTTTGGCACCGAGTGATGGGGCGAATGGAGGTAGTCCCGCAAACTACCGAGAAAATTCAACAGATTAGAAAGTGACTGCAGACCGCCCAGAGTTGGCAGAAGAGTTACGCCGATAGGCGCCGATCCGAGTTAGATTTTCAGGTGGATGATATGGTGCTCCTAAAGGTCTCGCCCTGGAAGGGTGTGATTCACTTTAGGAAGCGGGGGAAATTGGGTCCCCGATACATTGGGCCGTTCAGGGTCACTGCCAGGGTTGGCAAAGTGGCATACATGTTAGAGCTTCCGTAGGAGCTTAGTCAGATCCACAACACTTTCCATGTTTCGCAGCTGTGTAAGTGCATTGTGGATCAGGAGGCAGTGGTGTCATTGGATGATATTCAGGTTGATGAGCGCCTGAATTATGTGGAGAGGCCTATGGCCATACTTGAGAGGAAGACGAAAGTTTTGCAGAATAAGGAGATACCTTTGGTGAAGGTATAGTGGGAGCATCGGAGGGGATCCGAGTGGATGTGGGAGCCGGATGCATAAATGCGGGAGCATTACCCGACATTGTTCATCGTACTGGACTTCGAGGGCAAAGTCTAATTCAAGTGGGGGAGAGATGTAACGTCCCGATTCTCAGGTATTGATTTAAATAAGAATTCTTTTGTTTCCAAGGTCTACTCGACGAGTTGGTTTCCCTACTCGTCGAGTAGCAGTGGGTTGGTTCGCGAATTTAGTGGCCTACTCGCCGAGTCCAAGAAAGGACTCGACGAATAGGAGCTGGTAGATGAAACCCTAAATTCTGGGGTTTTGCACCCTATTTAAAGAATCATATGTCCCTTTGGCCTCTTTACATCCCCTTGAGAGTGCAGAGAACCCTAACCCGTGTGGTGATTCATTTTAGTGTGTTTTAAGCTTGGAAAGAGAATCCTTGGAAAGAAGAGCTTGGAGGGCAAGAGGCTAGAAGCAACGAAAGTGTGTGGAATCAGAAATCTACCTCTGTTAGCATCCTTTAAAGGTATCAAGTCGCCACCTTTACCTCATTTCATTCTAGACCTCTTTTGGGTGAGATTTAGCGTTATTTTGGCTTGGTTATGATGATATTGTGGTGTATGAGCTAGATCTGAAGTTGTAACTTCAGATCTGGACCCTTCTTGGGATTTAGATTCAAAAAGTTCGAGCTTTGGTCATGAATGAAGCTTCCCTTGAGTGTAAAGCCCCTTTATAAGCTTGGATTTGTCATTTATAGCAATTTTAGCCATACATGCGTGTAAAGTTTGCAACTTTACGTGATAATCAAGCCTACGGAAGTTGGATCTGCAACTTGGGGCCTTGGCATGGCTCAAAAGGCGTATGCATGGTTACAGGACTGAACGGACTCGACGAGTTGCATAGTCGACTCGGCGAGTCACATGAAGATAGGCATAGAACTCGATGAGTTGGATGAATAACTCAGCGAGCCCAATGAAGATTGCCATAGACTCAACGAGTTGGATGAACAACTCGGCGAGTCGGTTAATGTTTCCCCAAATTGATGAATGCGTGTGAATTTGTCGAGTTGCAAGAAGGAAAACCCGACAAGTGGCCTTAGGTCTTCGATCGCGAACCACAGGAACTCGACGAGTCACTTCGGGGACTCGGCGAGTGGACGAGTATTCCGACGAACTCGGCGAGTAGCCGAGGGTACTCGATGAGTAAGGGTCAACATGGACTGTTGACATTGACTGTGACTTTGACTTTAACCATGGGGTTGACTAGTTGACTTATGGGGTACCTTGGAAGATTGAGGACTTACGAGTATGGGTCTATCATGATAATAGGTGGTGGAGTTGCGGTCGTGATATGAGAGTTGGAGTTTAGTTACCGAGCCGACATTTGCACGGTGAGTTATCGTCACTATACTAAGGGGTCTAAGGCACCAAGGTTAGCCCACTGGATTAGATATCCTAGCAGTTATTGATATGTTGACTTGAGTTAGTGATGTATGCCAGTTGATATGCTAGTCGGGTAGATCTGTAGGACTACCTGTGATACTGTATGATTATCTGTATGTGCATTAGTTATGATACATGCTGATATGTTATGTGGGATGGATTGAGGTGAGACTGCTTTGTGCGGTAATCCAACAAACCCGGGAGCATTGCAGTTACGGGATAATGGAGAATCGTACTATGGGCTCGATGGCAAGCCAGATGTGAGTTTTGGGCCGGAAGCAATCCAGACTCACACTATGGGCCCAGGGGGTAATTCAATCTGTAAAGCTGTGGACCTATTTTATGCTGTTTCAGTTGTTATGTTATGAAGTTGGTGACATGATTATGTGAACTGTATGTATATCGATATTTTGGAGGAACTCACTAAGCTTTCGGGCTTACAGTTTTAGTTTATTGTTTCAGGTACTTCAGGAGATCGGGGCAAGGCTAAGGCATGATCGTACAACTCCTCACTTTTTATGAATTTGTTTCTGGGATACTCTGATATGATACTTTTGAAAACAAGTTTGTAATGTTTAATAGATTTGAAATATTTTAAAAAGTTTAAATTGGATCAAATTTTTATGGGTGTTACACTCTAAGTCACATACTCCACTAATGCACCAAATATCTGCTAATCAGTAGCATAATACCCACCGAAGTAACTCGTAGGCTCTCCCTAGGTTCCCAACCTCACCAAACCACCCCACTAACTCAATGGAGCATATCCTAGGCTTTCCTAGGTTCCCAACCTCGCCAGGCCATCAACTGCTAAAGAACTCCTCATGATGCCAGCCATCCACCTCCTGAATATCGTCATATTCACTTAGTAGCTGACTCCCATCATTCATGAGTTCCCCGAAGCACACAGCAAGCAACATTCATACAGTAGCACTCCGATCAAAAGAACTATCATAGAACATTTAGCCCACATACCACAACTCATGTTATCCGCATCCATCTATCCTCACTGCCAGCTTCCTTATGCATGAAAATTATACTCAGAACAGGATCTAATAGACTTTCAAATAATAAACTCTACCCTAGGACCACAACCAGACAAGGAAAAGGAAATAAAGCCAAATCAATTATTCTAAGGTTATAAGATCCTAACCGTATACAATTTTAAAATCATACACTTAGCAGTTATTAATACCAATAATCATTCTCATTCTAGCATGGAATCCAATATTCCCAAGGCTAAAAGCATCACATATGTAACGACCCAAAATTTTCAAATAAAATTTTCATTTTTAATTAACCAGACATTCCTATAAAATATGAAGTAATAATGACTTTTGTTTTCAAAAGTCATAACATTAACATTTTATTTCAAACATCAGAATGTCCCATTAAATCAAATGTTGAAGATTGCATGCCGCGCCATCAAGTCTTGCCCTTGCACATAGGCTCAGATGTACCTTAAACAAATCAACAAAGTATAAGCTAATGCTTAGTGATTTCCCTAGAGCATGCCCCACATAGTCCACATAATCACATATACCATATTAGCTATAAAATCTACGTAAACCATATAAGCCATGCATACAACATATAGGGATGATGTGGGCTCCCCCCCCCCCCCCAGGGTCTTACTCCAGGATGCCATGGGCTCTCCACATGGACTTACACCTAAGTGCCTTGGGCTCCCCCCATGGTCTTTAATAGGAAAGCCATGGGCTCCCCACATGGTCCTACATCAAGGTGTCATGGGCTCCCCCATGGTCTTTAATAGGAAATCCATGGGCTCTCCTCATGGTCTTACATCCAAGTATCATGGGCTCCCCTATGGTCTTTCATACAAGTATAACACATATGCAACTAGCATACCTCCTATCATATAATCAACAATCATGCCACATAACACTACATCAACTAGTGTACCGCATATCATAAAATGGGTCGGCCTTGGTGCCTTCAACCTATTGGTATGGTGAGGAGACTCACCTTCTCACAATGTTGAACTGATAAGAGAAGATCAGATATGTCCCAACGAGCAACACCAAGTCAAGTACCTACAATCACCAAGTGACCAACTTGTCAAAATCCCGAAATACCAGTAATACCCTTAAGGTCACACTTGGTCAACCTTGGTCAAAGTCCAAGTCAGCAGTCAAAGTCGACAGTCCATGTTGACCCCAACTCGTCGAGTGCATCTAGCAACTCGTCGAGTTCCTTTAAAGTTCAAAAAACTAGGACAAACCCTATCCAACTCACCTAATTGTCTCATCAAATCATCGAGTTCACTCAATATCCAATAGATAGGGAAACCCGATCCAACTCGTCGAGTTTTCCCCCTGTTTACACATTCAGATGATACGTTGATTGTAGGGCTCTAGGGCTTAGATCTGAAATCTAAATGTGTCTAGAAGGATAAAGTTTCTAACTTTTTCCTCTAGAACCACTCTGAATGCTCTAAAGCTCTTAACAAAAGTTGGAAAGCTCAAAAGCTTATCCATATTGTTCAAGACTCTAGGGATCTGGAGTCCTTCCTTTCTAGAAGAGGTTTTAATCCTCAAAACTTTCCAAAGATGGAGACTTTATGGACATGCATGTCCAATGCACGTCTTGAAGTCAAAATGTCCAAATAGGGAAAATATATCCTAAAATCCATGCATGGAATCCATGCTTGACCAAAAGCTAGATATAACCCATTATAGGACCATTTTTCCCTGGAGATTAATGAAGTTGAAAACTTTATGAAACTCATGCATGCAATCGACAGGAATGATAGGAAATAAAAAGTAAACTTAAGATATAGCCATACTCTAAGATAAAAATCAAATCTTGAGTGCCTACACTAGTCCATAAGACGGTCAAGCTCAAGAGTGAGGGCTTTGTTTGCTAGATCTTCTGCTTCTTCTCAATATCTTCTTCTTCTTAAGCTCCAAAAGTCACTCTAGCTCACAATATGAGATACAATGGAGATTAGGGTTTAGCACTGACGTTCTTAGGGTTTGGAGGCTAATGGAAGGTCAACCTCAAGGTTTTAAGGAGATTATATAGGTTGCAAACCTTAAAACTTAGGGTTTTCCTTTACAGTGCCTATTCGTCGAGTTGGGCCATCCAACTCGTTGAGTAGATCCTAAATCTCGTGTCCCACAAATGATCTCTACTCGACGAGTTGGAGCTTCCCAACTCGTCGAGTTCTAGTCTAAAACCTTAACATTCTGAAAAGTAATTTGATATCTGAAACGAGCGTTACAGCATATCATGTCAATCTATCGCTGACTATTCAACACTAGCACGCAAGTCTACCAGCTCATACAACATATAAAGGTATCTGTCCTAGCCCAAACTAGCATGCGATTCACATATTCATAAGTCAAGTCATAACAGATAAGATATATGTGTATTCTAGGGAAACTTACTTGAGCTTGGCTGATTGCATGCACTGCACCCTTTCTTGTCTTAGAAACTCTTTCCTTAAAAACATTTTTCTTTTGAAAACCTTAGAGATACTCAGTTTGAGTTCAGACATAACCGAAAGTATGTCTGAATCCCTTAAACCAAGGCTCTATTACCAACTTGTAATAACCCAAAAATCAAGGGTAAAAATTTTGTTTTTATTATAGTCAAAACACATATATCTTCTAAATCCAAGCATTCCAAAAACATGGTTAATTAAAAACATTTAACATAGTTTGTCCCAAAATCATATATTGCGGAAAACACGGGTGTGTGCGTTGCGATCAAGCCGGATCCTTCCTTTCAAAACCAATGATACCTGACACCATAGACAAAACTGTAAGCACGAAGCTTAGTGAGTTCTCCATAACATACCCCACACAATCCACATATTCACATAAATCATATCAACCATACAAGCCATGCATACAACATATACGGAATGCCCTGGGCTCCCCCACGTGGTCTGATATCCATCTGCCATGGGCTCCCCCCGAGGTCTTCCATGCAAGTATCACAAAGACAACTAGCATATCATATATCTCATAAACAACTAACGTACCACACGTCACATAATCAACATATAATAAGGATGTCTGTGACAACCGTCAAAATTCGAGTCGGTTCTAGATTTGACTAGACTTAGTTGCACATATAGGCACTAAACATATTAGACTTAGTAACTAGAAGCTAAGTTATAACCTACTAGAAACTTGGAAACAATTAGAAACAATGGATAATGTGCTTAGATTTCACATTGATATGTGAATTCTACTACTATTTAACTTTAGTGACTATCTATATTAGGGTCACTCTTTGACTTGAACACCATTTCATGAATCATATACACACATCATGCACTTGACCTACTAGTAGAAAGTTAGGTCAGAGTCTCATAGAAACTTAAGTCAAAGTTGCAGAGTAGGACTAGTATACTTGATTCCTCAATTTCGCTTGAATCTCGGAATCACTATATAGAATGCCAATAAACTGAATATATATATATATATATATATATATATATATATATATATATATATATATTACAAACATTATTTTAACTTGAATAAGAGTTATGAAACTCTAAAATAGTTTGAAGTCTCAAAATTTAATTAATTTTGATATCCAAAGACTTACAAACTCTCAAAAACCCTAAATGCCCTAAAAACTCATATTTATAAACTTTAATCTTAAAAATTTCTATAAAAATAATTATGAAACTTATAATATGATCTTATAATAATAAAAATTATGAGAATGCATTTAAGAAAAATAAAATTTAAGTCATTAGTATTTAACCTTATTTCTATGCAAAAAAAAAATCAAGGTTTTGTGAATGAAAATTAAAATAAGGTGCATATTTTATAAAAACTTGATATTTTTATAAAATAAAGTTATAATTTTATAAAATTTAAGAGAGGGACACCCTCTCTCCACTCCAAAGTCGGACTCCCTCCTCCCAAGATGCCTCTCCTCTTCCCAACACAAAATGATTCTTATTCTCTCTTACACTCCATCTTCCCTCATTTTCTCTCATTTCTCTCTCACACTCTCACACACATTTTCACTCTTCCTCCCACTATGAACCACGAAATTTTACAGCCAACATGTCCAAGAACACTCAAGATACTCAAAATCTTCATCATATAATGGTGTTCATTAAGGTAGAACACGATTTCCTTTCATTTTCCTTCAAGTTTTCATGGATTTTCTTGCATTTCTTTGTTCTTCTACACCATTCTAATGAAAGATCATGAACACATAAACATACACACACACAAACTCACGGTTTTGATGATGATGGTGGTAGGATTTCACCCAAAAACAACATGCATGTTGTTAATGGTGAAATCCAAGGACCAAAACCTAAGTCAAAATCAACATAATGCCCTTTTATACAAGTTTTGGGTAAAAATCACCACATGTATCCAAATTTTTCTATCAAAAACGATTTTTGAACATTTAAAACTCATGAATGGTCTTCAAAACAACATGCATGTGATGATCTTCAAGCTTAGATGCTTGATGATCAAAGTTTGCTATTAAAAAGCTTTCAAATATGTTAATGAAGGATTTATTTCCAAATAAATATCTAAAAATAATTTTCTGACTAAATCCGATTTTTCCCAGATTTTCATCAGCAAAATAAGATGCTATGTAAATTTCCAGAAGATAATTCGTTTTTCTCGAATTATTATAATTAATGAAATAAAATAGGGCAATAAATCATATAAAATACTTCCACTGGTCTATAAATCCGGAATAAATTCGTGGATGACCCCTTTGGTGAATAATGACCTCGCTTTAAATTTCATCGATTTATGTTGCTGTTTAGTATGAGTTTAGATTATTTTTTTTTGGGTATAATAAATCACAAAAACACTTTAGGGAGTTTTAAAATTGCATCTAACAATTTTAGCAGCTCTTACCTGTGCTGGGAGACTCAGAAAAATAACTTCAGAATTTTTCATCATGCCTTCCTATTTTTCCTAATTTTTGGTAATTATAATGTCCTAAAAATAGGAAAAATAGTTCTTATTATCCAAAATTCATAAAAGTTTACCAGAACATCATGTTGTACAGTAGGAGGTTACATAAAAATTTTGATGATTTTTCTCTACTGTATACTATTTTTCTCCTATTTTCTAAGGTGAAATACACTTAAATACACATAAATATCCAAAACCGGATTATACAATATGAAAACCACTTTTGGTATTTTTCCCAGATTAATTACACTGTACATGATGCTAAAAAAAAATTTCGTAATTTATTTTAACTGTTTATTATTTATTCTTCAATTAATGATTATTTAAGGGGATGAAACAAGTAAAAATAGAAATACCCACTGAAAAATATCTTTTATATTTTTCCCAGTCTAGTGATGTATAATAACAGTTAAATAAAAAGTTTGGATAATTTTGGAAACTGTTTTCTGTTTATTTCAATTTTTATTATAATAAATGCACAAAAATCATAAAAATTGGTTAAACAGTTTAGAAACCCATTTTTATATTTTTCACAGATTAAGTATGCGTAATGTCAGTGTTATAAAAAGTGTGGGGAATTTTCCTAACTCATTTCTATTTTTTATGAATTTTTATCTCTTTAGAGAATTAAATATATGAAAAATGTTTATACATATCCATAATTCATGAAAATTTAGCTAGAAGTCGTTTAAAACATTTCGAACCAAAATTTTAAGTTTGGTAATTTTTATTAACTTTTTACTATTTTTCCATGATTTTATGATTATTCAAGGAATTAAATGGTGAAAAATAATTAGGCAAATCAAAAAGTCAAGAAAATTTATCTTAAGGTCTTTGACTTCAATTAAAACTGAAATGCAAACTTTGGGAAATTTTAGAACTAAACTGATTTATTTTTTGAATATTTAATCATTGGAACGCCTCTAAAATGTTAAATATTAACATTCCAATAATGGAAAATTTTCCACTTAAATTGTTATAGAACAATTGATTCTTTGAAACTTAATTTCCACAGAAAAATGTTTGTAACTTATCAATATTAAATTTTGACACATAATTGGCATAATTCTATTGTAGTAGTAAGTATACTAGTGTTAGATTTCGATTAGAGACTCACTAGCGAATACCATTATTGTAGGAATCGATAGTGGTACGAGTGGATCTTAGCTCAAGGCATCATTTGCATCATCTCAATACATATTGTGAGTATTCACACACTCCCTATTTTCTATTTTTATGTTTTGGAGTGGAAAAGCATGTCCGAAAATCTAATTATTGTTCATTGTATTTAAATTGATTTGTATCAAAATTGGTTGCTATATTTCGTATGTATGTGTATGTTACTTTAATTCATGAGGACTGTATCGCGGTTAAGTCCCTGGAATCTCTAGACGCAACTCATTAACTCTTTTGAGCCTATGGTTATTATGGATAGCGCTATCAGGAGGTTGACAACTCCTCACTCGCACGATTCGCTTGAGTGCATTTTACCATTTTATACACTATGTTTGCGATACATATAGTAGTCAATAGGGCACGATTCGGTCATTAGGCTTGGGTTGTGAACTCATGAATGGAAACTTGAGGCACATACGAATCTTTATGCGCACATGAAACTTGTACTCTCATGTTAGCAACGACACTTGTATACTTATTTTAGCAATGAAACTTGTATACTTATTTTAGCAACGAAACTTTTATGCTTATTATAGCAACGAAATTTGTTTCTCACTATAGCAATGAACTCTATTTCTCATTACAACAACGAACTTTTACTACTGGAAACTTATATACATGTTTTAGCAATGAAATTGTTTGCTCCTTGTAGCAACGCAATTGACAGCTCATTTTAGCAATGAAACTTGTTTACTCGTTTGAGTAACGAACTTTATCTTCCATGAGAATATGAATGTTGCATCTTATTTGGGCAACATACCTTATCTCTCATGATGACAAAGAACTTTGTTTTTACAAACTTATTTACTCATTTTAACAATATACTTTTATTATTGGAAACATTTATCAAAACTTTGATTTCAATTCGTGGAACCAATATTATTTTGTTTATCTGTGAGTACTCACCAACTATTTCTATAGTTGACGCTCGTTTTACATGCTTTTTCAGGAATCATCGAGTAAGTGGCACTTAGGGACACTTCACTTTTAGGAGCATTCGCATGTGTTGTATTTCAATTTACATTGTAATTTCTTTTAAAAGTTGTTCAAACCCATTGTAAAATTGTAATGATTTTTAATACTATGGTTGGTGTTGTCTTTTAACTTTTTCTATGAAACCCTTTGTACTGCCACGCCCTGTGTTTCCGCTTTAGCGGGGTGTGACAATGTCGTGGGCTCCTTCTAGGGTCTTACTCCAGGATACCATGGGCTCCCCCCAAGGTCTTATACTTATGTGTCATGGCCTCCCCCTATGGTCTTTCTATAAAGCCATGGGCTCCCCCACATGGCCTGGCATCCAAGTGCAATGGGCTCTCCCCATGGCCTTTACCTGAAAATCCATGGGTTCCCCCACATGGTATTACATTCATGTATCATGGGCCACCCCCATTGTCTTTACATGAAAAGCCATGGGCTCCCACATATGGTCTTACATCCAAGTGCCAAGGGCTATCCCCATGGTCTTTCATGAAAATATCACATAAACAACTAGTATAACACATAAAATATAACCAACTAGTATACCATATATCAGTACATCAACTAGTGTACCACATATCACAAAATGGGTTGGCCTTGGTGCCTTCGACCCATTGGTATGGTGAGGAGACTCACCTCGCACTACTGAAGTCACGTGGATAAAACTCCAGCTGTTGGTTGACAGATTTCCGAACTGTCAACATCAAAATAACACCTTATTAATAATTGGGTTCTAATACATATCCATAATTCCATGTTTGGGGTAAAAAGACTATTTTACCCTTAACCTAACTTGGTCCAAAACCAAGGCCCAAACTCACACTCTGAAGGCACAAAAGCCAACTAATCAACAAATGCCCAACATATGGCCCAAAATTTCCAAATTTGGCCCAAACCTCGACATGGACTTATCTTATGGCCCAACCGTTTATCCTAGTCCAAACACTTGGCATTCCGATGGTCAAATATCTCACAATCATCAAGGCCCAATTATGGCCTACCTATGGCCTAATTTTCGAAATTGGTCCCAATCCTTTCCAATAGGCCTTATCTTAAAGCCCAATAATTTCCTTACTCCATAAACATGTTTTTGGATGGCCCATCAATAACCCAATCACCAAAGCCCAATAGAAAGGCCCAACTCAAGGCCCAAGAAAAATTAGGGTTTTCACATAAAATGACGATTAGGGTTAAGTATTCTTACTTAACCTATTAAGGACTTAATCCATTAAGACCATCACCCTATTAGGTCAAACCTACAATGAGATCGGGCATAAGTGATAACAGCAATCCAATGGTCTAAAAAGCGGGACCTGACAAATCCAAGCTAACAAATCCAATAGTAGGGTTTCCAACCCAATTGATGCCAATTAGTCAAACGGTTAGGTTTTTAGGTCAATTAGGGCTTTATTAGGTCAATTAGAGTTAAATAAGTTGGGCACCACCCACTGCCACCTTGGGTAGTGGTGGTCAACGAATGAACACAACGGTGGCCACCACCTCGTTGTGGCGGTGGTTATGATTCTAAATCAAAACATATCAAAACATCCCAAAAAGCAATCTAATCGCACAAAAGAGCACATTGCCACCCAAGGTGGCAGCATAATGGCGGTGTGAGGTGGCAGCCACCACCTCACGGTGGTGGTGACGGGTTTTTCAGCCAAAATAACAACATACATACAACAAAATATCCAAAATAAACATGCAATATAACACACACACACACACACATAGCCGCCCTTGCGGTGGCAGACGGTGGTCGGAGGTGGTAGCCACCACCTCACGGTGGTGGTGGTGGCTTTTCTCATGATCTCTGACCAAGAAAACACACACACATACACAACTCAATCTTAACAACAACCCACGTCAATGTATGCTAAAAATAAAATGAACACAACCTCCCACATGAAGGCATGCAACGGTCGGAGGGTGACTATGGGATGGAGCTGTCGTTGGAGCGACGACGGTGATCGTGACTGAGGCATAGCAACAGGAGGAATGGGGGAATGGAATGGGCGGGAACCATGGAGAACAACTACATTTGCAACCCCGAACCTCATCTTCGCTGGCAGTGAGATGGGGACGATGGTCGTTCCAGTGCATTCTTCGGTGGCTCACAACCCAGTCATGATGAACATAGCGTGTTCCACAGTCCTCGGCGGTCCTCCGGTTACCCACGACTTCCGGTAGCAAGGTTGTAGTGGTGGTGATCGAACTCGACTAGGCGACGGCGGCTGAGAGGTCACATATGGAAGGTGGCGACTGCAAGATAAATTAGGTTTAGGGTTTAGTTTGGAGAAGGTGACAGGTTATACCCGATCACATGAGATCTTTGTTCACAAATACGCTTTCAGCCCCTCTTTATCTCTTTCTTTAGAATTAAATCCAAATATTACCATTCATCCCTCAGCATTCCTAAATCCTTTCAATTTAAGTCCAGTAATTTACAAAACACCCCCTGACTTCTAAAAATCTTTACAAAATAAATCCCGGAGTTACACTTTAACCCTCAAAAATCGAAATCATATCATTTGGCTCCCTAAAACCAACACCCCTCTAAATATTATTGGTTTGGCTATAAAATAATCATAATAATTACATCTCGAGGCTTAACAGTTTATTATTTACTTAATTAATTTTAAACGAAATGTTACAAATCCAATAGACCGGCCTTGGTGCATAGACCCAAAAGTAAAGTGAGAAGAACTCGCCTTGAATGCAGAAGATCACTGAAGAAATCCCAAGCTGATGCCCTGCCAGCTTCCCGAGCTATCAAAACCAACAACACACCCAATTAGCAATTGGATTCCACACTATAATCCATAATCCTTACTTATGATCAACCCCATATGGGCCTTATCCTAAGCCCATAATTTTCCTTATTATAATTTAGATTAGCATCAAGTACCCCTTGGGACAAACTTGGTCAAAGACATAAATCAGAAGTCAAAGTCAACGGTCCAAGTTGACCCAACTCATCGAGTTGTCCTTCAACTCATCGATTTTCTCCATCAACTGCACAGATCGGGAAAAACCAAGTCAACTCGTTGAATTGACCACAAACTCGCCGTGTTCCTTTATCACTCTAAAAATGTTGTGGAAACCAAGCCAACTCGTCGAGTTTATCCAACAAACTCACCGAGTTCGCCTGAAACCCACCTCCTAACACATTAAGCATTTAATCCATGAGGACATGACTCCAAAACATAGATCTGACTTCCGTAAGCTGGAAAACGACCTAAAGGTGCCAACTTTACGTTAATGAATGTCTAAATGAAGTTCTTAAGCTTGGAATAAACTTAATATATGACTTATTTCATGCATAACACGGAAATCCACATAAATTTTGCACCTTTAAGCTCAAGGGTACCAAAACCAACTCGGATATGAAGGAACAACCACTAAAATGACTTTGCTCCATCATCATCCCTCAAATGATGCCAAAACACAACAAAACCTAAAATAAGTAGATCTAATCATCCATAAGTCATGGTATGAACTTTATACCTTAAAGTGACTACATGAAATAGAGTGATTCTGGATCCAAGACTTCCTTCTCCAAGCTAGAAACTTCAAGATCTTGTAATTCCTTCACAATGCACAAAAGGAACACCAAAGTTCTTTCCAAGGCTCCAAAAACTTAACAATGGAGGCTACAACTCATTTTAGGGTTTGGACAACTATGGAGGCCGATAAGGAGGCCAGAAGAAAGACTTGAGGAATTTAAATAGGGTGCAAGACCCTAAAAACTAGGTTTTCCTTCACAACTGCCAACTCGTCGAGTTGAGGCTCCCCAACTCGTCGAGTTGAGGCTCTCCAACTCGTCGAGTTGGTTCATTAATACCTCACAATCCATTCATCTTCAACACGACGAGTTGGTCCCTCCATGTCGTCGAGTTGACCTAGAATTAGGGTTTTTCTCAACAATTCCTCTTCAAGATTTTAGATGTTACAACTCTCCCCCACTTAAATTTGATTTCTTCCTCGGAATCGCTCCTTACTAACACTCATAACCAAAACAAACACTTGAGTAATGCACTCGAAAATTCTGCACATAAACGACCTTCCCAAAACAATCAATCCCGAATGGAAACTATCAACCGGAAGAAGAACAACCCATGATCTCATGCAAAGACCCAACCTTGTATATCCGCACTTGGGTATCGAATTGGTATGACTCCCTAACAGACTTCCTAAACTAATACAATTGGTAAAACCATGACACTTGCCCATCGAACAATCTATCCAACCTTTGATGATAACAATTCCATAAACATAAAATAGATATAAAATACAGACTCCCTCGATTGTAGGGCTGATAAACTGTTGCTAAAAGTCCGGAAACTCATCACTTTACCTTCATTCACGAGATGAAACCACCCTAGAGTGCAGATACATAAGCTAGACTCTGAATCCTACAACTGATGCATTTGATATATACAGATTTCTTAACCTCATCTGCTCTGGATACGGACCTTGCACGATCCCACTCGCGATTCCCAAAACGAGTTCCCACCAATAGCCTGCTCGAAAATGGCTACACATGATACATCCTCACGGAACCTTCCCTAAAACTGATTAATATCCATTAGAATCTATCCACAGTCCCTTACTGGAGCATAACTAGAACAATGAAGAATGATCCTTGAAACACACCAACTGCACACTTAACACAAAACATAACTATATGATGAACCCAAAATCTTAGCAACCCATGACTCTTTGCTATGCCATTACCAACCATTTCTTTGATGAGCAATGATAATCAAACCATGAACTTCTATGATACATCCAACCCTTATCGGTTCTGGTGCACCCTCATTGGGTACCCACTCGATACAATCACTAAGAACTTGATGACTTATGACTGCATAAGAAATTTCCAACTTGAGAATCACAATCTAACAACAGCTCGTGAACAAATAGAATTATAATGCATACATCCTACAGAGACTTTTTTTATACCTGACTGATACTTTCCCGAATCCTTACTGCTTCCCTTATCCAACCAACCGATCTACGACTTTCCCGACCCCCATCAACGCATCCACACCGAAAGCACTCCACGCAGAAGAAATAAACCATTAAGATCACTAGGCCCACAACCTATGACTGGAATACCCCTACAAGGTCCTCAAAATAGGCCTGGATTGCCTCTAAGCCCACAACATGAGTCTGGTATGCCGTCCCTGTCCCTCAGCCCATGACTGGAATGCTCCTAATAACATACCGACACTTTCATCATCGCATCATTGGCCCAACACTCTAGGCCTGAAGATACCCACCTCATTCCATTACCTTGAAGGGACCTAAACAAATCCGTTACAATTCCAATTAAGCACCAAAAAATAGATACCAAGCAAAAACTTATGAAAACAAAGTCGCACATAACCCACAGATAGGATAAATGTTGCACTCTTGATCCAAATCGGAAGCTGAAACCCAAGAGAACCATGCACATAATTCGAACCAAGAGCCCCAATGCCCTCTTGCTCAGCTCAGAAGGAGCACTCCCATACACATAATTAAGAAACACATAATCTCGTCCGAAAAGAAAAGAAACACCAGATATAATCAAAAAGGCCACCTTACTTAAAACAGGAAATATCCTCATGATCCGTCAAACAAGACCCCATACTTGTGAGACTGAATGGATTCCATCACTATACCACTAGCTCGAGAAGACCTTTAAGATGATCCTGAAGGTTACCAAAACCTGATTCTGCTATGAACCAAGCCCCCACTCTACCATTGAGGGTAACCACACCTAAAGACTGAAGGAACATAGAATATACTGAATAGGAAGGTAGCTGATGTATTCTTTGACGATTAACTGTCACCACTTCAATCCTTCGGAGAATTCCCACAAAATAACGAACTCAACGACCAATGTTCTAGGACACCTTGACACCTAAACTAGAGAAACCACAAATAACCTGGAGCTGAACATACCCGCTTCTGAAAAAGGGACCGACCAACATCTGCCCAACAAATTTGAAAGCAACAAAACAAATAGCAAACTGACAAAACCCTCAATGGATGATGCTCAATTTGAGAATCTCAATTCTCCCCCACTTAAAACTCAAACCACCACCCACTGGTGGTGAAACCAAAACATAACCCAAACAGCCTAACCAGGTACAACCATACTTGACCATGAAATGAATATCATCCGCAGAATGGTCCTCCAGATACGGATCAAATGAACCCTAAGAAAACCTAAATTTCAACTTAAAGCCTCTGAATTTCCCATAATGACCACTTATAAAGCATAGGTAACTTTTGATTTACGATCCAAACATACACCCCTTTCTTGCAACCCACACGAAAATCCGACACCTAACTTTCCCATCTCCCAAGGATACGACCCTTGCTCACATCACTAAGGTACTCGTGCCATATCAACCACTTGCGCCCACTGGCACTGACATACTGTCACCAACCACCACGACCAATAGACCTCAAACTGAGAATCCAATCTAACTTGAGAGGTCGCAAACCTGCCCACTCATTCTAACTCGAAAAAGAACAGAAGAGCAAGATCCTTGTCACTGATAATGACAATCCAATCTAACAATCTGCCACTTAAATCCCAGATGGGATTTCCAAGTTGATCATATCAACAACTCCCTCACCATATCTAGAGGCCTGAGGCACGACCTCTAATAAAACCCTTGAGACTTCCAATCAACATACTAATCTAGGTCTGAACTACTCAACCCACATCAATTTCGCACAGGGCCCGAACAAACACAAAACCCATCCTCGCCTGAGTAGCCCAAGCCAAAAGATCGATAGATATAGAACCAATTCCTCAAACCATGGTATCCAACCATGCTATCTTTCCAGACCAGCCCTTAGATTCCCCGAATCGAGTATGGATCCTATGCTTTCAGTAGTACAGGCCCAATACTACCTTCCACACCTATCCATACTTTCCTCAAGAATTATCTTGGGTCCTGTATGACCTAGTCATAATATTCCTGAAACCTGCTCAATAGCGAAACAACCGCACTAAAGAGCTCCCTAGGCTATCCTATGGTTCCACACTTCTCTGCCATCAGTTGCTGAAGAACAACTCACAATGTTAATTGGTTATTCCATGAATACAATCACATGCAACAAAGCTCTGATAATCCTTCGAGTAACAGACTCATCCCTACAATAGTTGGACTCAGACAAGAGCTGTGCAACAGGGTCAAATCCTTCACTTTGAGATTATCCAATCTTTTTCACATGTGACTTGACATATTCACTTAATGGCTGACTCACATAACTCATGATTAGCACAAAGCATGAAGCATTCGTGTAGAGGATCCGACTGACACTAAAATGCAATAAGATTTGACAGATCCTCCTACAAAATCCTCGATCTCAGACTCCTAGCATCTCGTGCGCATCTTCGCCCTGCCCTCACTCTCTTAAGAGTGGCTAACCCTTCCTCATGCCAACCCGCTATGAACTGCGCCCAAACCAGGGAAATCATCACTACCTCATCCAATAATGCGACTGGATGGCTGACCCCGTACGGCTCAACATACCATAATTGCCACACAACTCTCCATTGGTGCCAGAAGAATATCGCCTGAATACAGTCACATGCCCCACCATTCAATCTTAGATCCTTTAAACCATGTAGCATGTGACTTAGTGTAGCTACTCAATAGCCATTTCACATGCAAAAGAGTCACACAACATACAAACAAAGGAACTCTATAGGATCTAAGGCATCACATAGTCATGCAATTATATCATGAAAATACTGAAGATCCCTAGCCTATCACTAGCATGATATTCTAACATAACACAATATCAAATAATAGTATGGTATTTTGGGCTCTACTTACTAGCTTTGGTTGATCGTACACATCATATCCTCCTTAAGTATTTTGAAAACCATTTGAAAACCATTTTGAAAATCTTTTTCCTTAGTTTGAGACTGGATTCACACGAGTGTTCCTCCAATTCACTCAAACCAAGGCTCTGATACCAACTTGTAACATCCATAAAAATTTCTTAAAAAATTGAATTTTTCAAAACAACCATTTTTCTATAGAAGTCTTTACAAAAACATTGTTCCCAAAACGTTATTTAAAAATCAGAATCTCTTTTAACATAGTTTTCAAAACATTCACATTATCAGAGTTTCGTAGAAATTTAAGTCCAAAATGCTAGGATGTGTATGGTCACACATTCACCTTACGACTATCCACCAAAGTACCTGAAACCACAAACCAAAACTGTAAGCACGAAGCTTAGTGAGTTCCCCCAAAGTACCAACACCCAAACAGATAACATATACAAATAACAACATGCATTGGGTCCACATCTAAAAGACTGGATTACCTTTGAGCCCACAGTATGATTCTGGCTTGCATATTGGGCCCACAACTCACATCTGGCTTGCTCTTGAGCCCACAAGATAAGTCTGGCTTGCCCTCAGGGCCCATAACTTTTGTCTGGGTTTCTCCCTATACCAATCAGTTATCAGACTAAATTATCAATGTATAGCCCTCAACACGAGTCTGGCATACCAACCGGGTCGTCAGCTCTTATCTGGAATGCTATTGACCCTTAAGTATGAGTTTAGCATGCCTTACCCGACCCTCAACTCATATCTAGATTGCTCCAATACCCTCAAGCCCTCAGTACGAGTCTGGCATACCTAATGGGTCCTCAGCTCATATCAGGAATGCTATTGCGCCCTCGATATGAGTCTGGCATGCCCTACCCAACCCTCAGCTCATATATGGAATGCCCCAAGGTTTGTTGGCTACAACACGGAGTAGTACAACCAAACCCAACACAACATACTGACATATAACATATAAACATATAAACTGTCTACAAGTTGTCAGGCAGATCTACAGATCACTACTAATAGCATCATTCTATAAACCAGGATCCAATCTAACAGATCACTACTATATAATAACATACTATCACATACCAGGATATCTAATCCAATGGGCCGACCTTGGTGCCTTAGATCCAAAAGTACAGTGAGAAGACCTCACCTCGAATGCAGAAGCTCATTAGAGAAATCCGAAGCTGCTACCCTGCCGGCTTCTCGAGCTATCAAAACCAAAAACACACCCAATTACCAATTAGGTTCCATGCTATAATCAATAATCCTTACTTGGGATAAAATGACCATTTTACCCCTGACTCCACATGAACCAAGACTGAGGCCTAAAACCAAAAGATCCACAAAGGCCCACTGATGGCCTAATTTTCCAAATTGGGCCCAACCCCATATGGGCCTTATCCTAAGCCAATAATTTTATTTATTACAATTCAGATTACCATCAAGCACCCCTTGGGACAAACTTGGTCAAAGACATAAATCAAAAGTCAAAGTCAATGGTCCAAGTTGACCCAACTCATCGAGTTGTCCTTCAACTCGTCGAGTTTCTCCATTAACTGCATAACTCGGGAAAAACCAAGTCAACTCGCCGAATTGACCACAAACTTGCCGAGTTGATCCCTCCAACTCGTCGAGATGACCTAGAATTAGGGTTTTTCTCAATAATTCCTCTTCAAGATTCTTGATGTTACAAAGGAACATTGTTCAATACCAACATCACCTTGTTGGGAAGGTGAGGGTGGATTATATGGAGACTCCTCGTGGGTGTGCGTAGTTGTTTTTGAAACGTCGAAGAGTACTCATACAAGTGGGCAGGTGGGGTAAGATGATGACCAGAGTTAGTTGAAAAGTCTTTGACAGACTCGTTTGGAGAGGAAGTGTCGAATTGGGCTCTCTTTTGGCTTTAGGTTTGGAGGGAGAGGTTTTTATTTTGGTAGCCTTCTTTTTCTTTTCCGCCAGTTGAGATTGGCTTGGCCACATCCGAGGTGGGCTCAACAGAGACAGGGGTAGAATATGTAGGGCTATACACAATCAAAGTCTCCAAGTGTTGTTTCAAATGAGGGGACTCGGATTTTAGGTTGGCCAACATGTGTTTAGGAAATTTATGAATTGGTTCGAAGGATTCTTGGTTCGGAAGGCGATAAGACTTAATTGATTTAAAATATAAAAAAAACCCTTTTCATAATTATGTTGACTGGGATTGGTTCTTGCCTCTCTCGGTATAGTTGTTGAATGGTCTGAGCCCATAATCTTCAACTCGATATCTCTTGTGGCTTTAGTTTGATAGTAAACTTCCAAAAGTGTTGCCACAAGACTTCCATTAGATCGACGACGTTTGTTTTTCCTGAGAAGATGTTGTACACGACATAGAGCTAATCCTTGCTCATTGTGTCCATGCTTCTACGTTTACCAGACAAACCTCGGAGGATTAAGTGCATAAGGATTGTCAATAGCCCAGGCACTGCATATTTATTAAATTTATTTTCTTTGAACTCTTTAGCTTACCCAATGTGGTTGAGAGATGTCTGAAACTCTTCAGATGACGGTTCTTGTACTTTGAAACCGTTAGGGTTTTCAGGAATCCCAATAGCCTTGAAGAAGGATGATTTGTGAATTGGTACAATACGATCACCAGTGATTCTTATCTCAACAACTCCATTTTCAATCTTGATTCAGTCAAAGGTTGTGTGCAGGAGGCGAAGAGGAATGGGTGGTTCAAAAATTTTGCTGAGCAGAACTGAGATGGGATGGTGAGCTACAAACTCGATCATGAACCTGATGGAATCACCATAGTCCATGGTATCTAAGGAGAAGAGTTGAGTGGTATCATGGAGAAATGGTTCAGTGGATGAAGATGAGGCAGAACCTTTGGAGGTTTTCTTGTTGGGAGCGGTTTTGTTGATTTTGGGATCGGAGTATGATGACGCCATTGTTGCAGGTTATGAGAGCTCAAAGAACAGTTTTCTTGTAGAGAGAAGGAGATGAAGGTTTTGAGAGCATAAAGTGACAAATGGGTTTTTGAAGGATTATTATAGTTTCAAGATAAAGTGGGTTAGGTTGAAAAAGCGTAATGATGATACCCGGATACGGATATGGTCCACATTAAATGTGCTGCCACAATTAGAATGAGTTGACCTGTAAAGGTCGAAGAATACTATGGCAAGACATGCAAAATGGAAAACATCATTTGATTGACATGATTTTAACTTTATGGAGACGTGTGCAAAAGGGTGTGTTTTTCTATGATTAAAAGATAATCATCATTAATAAAATATAACCGATTGAGTTCTTTAAGAAAACGTTTCAAAAAAAAAACAATGAAAAACATTTTGAACTTCTTTTCAAGAGAATGATCTTAGAGCCTAAAAGTTTCTAGATGATTTGACAAATGGATCTCGGAGCATGAAAGTTATGAGATAGATCGTCATAAGATACTTCCCAGTTGAAAAAGAAAACACTTGTACATGATATAGAGTCCAAGATTGCATAGACTTAGGTTGAATATCAGATATAAAAGGAAGGAAGATCTTAGAGGACATATTTAAACAGATTTTGAAGGTCTGAGATGAGAATGAACTGATCTCGGACAGGGTAAGATACAAAAGTACATTACCATTTCGGAATTGAATTCCAAGTTGAACTTCTTAACACACTTTATGATACAGATTCCAAGATGCGATAAAACAAAATACCAATGTGACTATATTGGTCATGAACTTCCAAAGATTGAGTGAGTTGTACAACTTATGACTAGAAGAAGAGGTTAGATTAAAAGACATATAAAACGATCCTATTTATTCCGAAAGGCAACGATTTCGAGATGAGAAATAGATTTGACATCATAATTATTTCACTTTCTAATGATGGCATCAGAGAGACCAAGCCTCTTGAAAGAATTGAGGATCAGGCGACATCATACCAATTTTGTTCAAAAAACCATTGATTTGGTTTCGTCTAATTCCTTAGTAAAGACATGAGCAATCTATCGTCAAATCGAACAAAAATAAGTTTAATGTTTCCATTTAAAACATGATCTTTAATGAAATGGTACCGTATATCGATGTGCTTCATCATGAAGTGCTTAATTGGATTGTGTGAAATCGCAATGGCACTTTGTGAATCACAATAGATGGGAATTTGTTGAAACCATTGACCATAATCCATGAGATATGAATTCATCCAAAGAACTTGAGAGGAACTAGTAGCAGCAATGTATTCCGCTTCGGCTGTTGATAGTGCAATGCGGTTCTGCTTTTTAAATGAACAACTAACTAGTCTGTCACAACTAGAAATTTTGTGTCATGTAATCTATACACTCAAGTTAATGTGAATCAAAAACTTCAATCAAATATATCATACAAGTACTACAAATAGTCACCAAACAATTGGAAACCCTAGAAGTTCTTGTTTAGGTCCACTTTGGACTAGGACTTCCTTATTGGACCCAAATGGACCAATAAGCTTCCAATTCGACTATCATGGGATTAGAACCCTAATTGGGATCTAATTGGACCCACAATCATTTATTTCAACATTTTGGGCCATTTTGGGCCTAGAATGAAATGAATTAAAAGCTTTGATCCATAATTAACCTAATCTAGCTTAATGAAGCATAAAAATCACAATTTTATTTTAAAAGGCCAATGATCACCCAAACTAACTCTAATATTGGGCATAGAGGCAAAAAGCCCAAAAATCCTTTCTTCCCTCTCCATTCTCGGCCCAAGCCCAAGGAAAAAGGGAGAGTTGACTTTGGGTTGCCACCTCACTTTTATTCATTGGATATCCATGCATGGAACTCATATTTCCAAGCAAGTATCACTTCAAAGATCACTTCTCCTTTCTCCCTCCCTCACTCTCGGCCGAAACACACACACACATACACAAATATCTCTCAAACTCTCTCAAGAACACTCAAGAACACATCCTCCCTCTCCACTCAAAAATCTCGAAATTTAGGAAGCTTTCAAGAGGATATTTCCACAAACTCTTCATCTAAGGTAAGATTATGCTTGGATCTATGACTTAGATTCTTTTTGTTATCAAAATCTTTTCCTAATCCATGCAAAAATTGTGATCTTACATCCTAGAAGCACATCAAACTCGAGATCTTCAAGAAAAGGGTGCTAAGGCCAAAAATCACCAAGTTTTCTTCCATCTTTTCTTCAAAAACCGAAATCACACCCTAAGGTGAGCTTCATACCCCCTATTTTCTGTTTTTATGAGTTTTATGGGGGGGAATACAAGTGAAAGTGTAGATCTATATGTGTTTTGTATGCCTTGTATGATTTCTATGCTTATGTGGGTGTTTTTGTGTGTTTATGATGTTGGATCTAGCCATAAACCCCTAAAAATCGTGATATACTTTATGTTAAAGGATACTAGCATCAAATATATTTCTACATACAAAGTGTTCCAAGAAAAATAGCTAAATGGCTTAATAACATTTTCTTTGGGCTAAAAACTCAATTTTTGGACATAAAATGTTAAAAATATAAAGTTAAAGGGCCCAAATTGAAATATTTCGAAATATGATGGGTGAGATGAGTCAAAACAGTTTCCATAATGTATTTTCTGAAAATATACTTGTTGGAGGATTAAAAACATAAATTTCAAGCTTAATGGGCTAAAAATGGCATTTTCGGCCCAATAGGGCCCAATATGCGAAATTTTCTGTTTTGGAGGGCTAAAACTGTGTTTTTCTGTAAAACAGTGGGTTACTAGTGTTCCAAGTACTTTTCAAAGGTTTAAAATGCTTTTCAAATTTAAAAAGGACCAAAGTTGCAAAAATTTTCCAATTTGGGCCAAAATTGTAAAAACTGCGAAAAAGAGGGCTTATAACCGAGAAAACTGCATTTCCAAGGACTTAAACTGTTTTCAATGAAAAATATGCTGAAAAATATCAATTTCAATAATTTTTGGTGTTAAAATGTCAAGGAAAATGATTTAAGGACCAAACCGGAAAGTTATTTAATTAGAGGGTTGAAAAAGTAAATTTACAAACTATGAGGGGCTGAAAACAGAAAATTTTCAAGGCTAATTCAATACACTCAACTTGATCAAATATTGGCACCGCGACTATCGACGAAATACAATACACAACAATACCAAAAATCGTTGTTAAACGAATTGGTTCGGTCTCGAACCAATAAAAATCCAAAACTACTAACGCGACGATACCTCGATTCACATAAGTAACATTTGGGAATTTAATACACACGTGAGAGTGCACAGACGTCTACGCACCATCTTTGGGCCCCAAAAGTGTAAAATCTTGTTTGTTGGGCCTAGCTAGCCCAATGACCTGATCTTAAGGCCCGAAGACTTCTACCTTACGAGTTGTTGGGTCTTACATGATCTCACACAGCGTAAAAGGACTTTCAATGGCTTTTATACTATTGGTCCCCAAGGGTCCTTTGGTATTGCTAGTAAAGTCGGTATTTTATGCGAGGCGGGTCAAGGGCCCCTCGTACTCTTTTTTTATCCTCAACCGGCTAATGGAGTCATCGAGGTCTTCGTGCCCTCTTTCTCTTCGGATGTGGGATTACTCGAAGTCAGGGCGGTTGGATAACGTGATTAGTACGGACGACGCCTACGGAATCGTTAGTATAGTTATAAACTGGTCGTTTGTGTAACGCGTGTTTATAGCAATTAATCATGCGCAAAAATAATCCGACGTCGCCTGGAATTAATGACTTCACGCGCTGCAATGGTTTTATTTTTAACTTCATGGAATTCAAAGAATTAGGAAAACATCAGGTTTTTCCTAGGGTTTTTCAATACATACGATTTCAAGATGTACACAATTTTGATGAACATTTTTTTACAACTATAGAAACAAACAAGCATACTTATGGATCTTCACAAATGTTTTCAAGAACTCTTTTCAGAAAATATCGGATTTTCTGGTGGTTTTCAAAATGATACAAAACATTGTTTTTCAAATACCGCTTATGAACTCACCAACATTCCACATGTTGACGTTCTTCAAAATACTTGTATTCTCAGGTAACCAGTGAATCAAAGGAAAATGTACTCAGTGATGGCTTGCAGTTTACTTATTAATGAATCGAACAATTTATTTTTGGGAATGTAATGTTTAAGCAATGTACTTCATGTAAACTTTATCGGTTGTACTATATTAATGCATGGTGACGAATGTTGTTACGTTTCATATATATTCAATGTTATGGTATTCAATTAAGTCACGACAGCCCTCGGACGTTTCCGCCGTCTGGTTCGGGGGTGTGACATAGTCTTCCACCCAAAGATTGGTAGCCACCAAAGGTGCTTTTTCTGTCCAATTGAAGACCACCATATTTCAAATCAGAATATGCTTGTAGAATGAAACTCTCATTTGTTGGGTACCAGATTTTGAGACTCTTTGTACCTTTGAGGTATCAGAATATTTGTTGAACAGCCAAAAGGTAAGACATCTTTGGATTAACTTGAAATATGGAACACAAACATGTGGAGAATATGATGCCCGAACGACTTGTTGTTAGGTAGAGTAGCTACCTAATCATTCCTCTATACTTCTTTTCATCGACAGCAACACCAGATGGGTCCGAGACGATCTTGTGTCCGAAACCCATAGGTACCTTTGTAGAGGCACATGTGTCCATTGAACACTTTTTAAGAAGTTTAGAGTTGTATTTTTATTGGTGAATAAAGATTCCTCTATTGGTCTTTTTTACTTGGACACCTAGGAAGAAACTTAGTTCACGATTCATGCTCATTTGGAACCGGCTAACCATTAATTTGGAAAAATCAGCAACCATTGAAGAATCCGTGGATCCAAAAATGATATCGTCAATGTAGATTTGGACCAGCATGAGATGCTTTCCATTTGATCTTCGAAACAGGGTAGGATCGAGAATTCCTCTTTGAAAACCAGAAAACTTGAGAAAGTCGATGAGAGTCTCGCACCAGGCGCGATGAGCTTACTTGAGGCCATAAGCATCTTTTGGGAGCTTGTAGAAATAGTTCACCATTAAGAAAATCACCCTTAACGTCCATTTGGTAAAACTTAAAGCCTTTATGATGGCTTCAAGACGTGCAACAGGAGCAAAGGTCTCGTCATAATCAAGTCCTTCAATATGTGTGAATCCTTTGGCCACCAATCTTGCTTTCTTTCGAATGATAACTCATGCATCATCTATCTTGTTTGGGAACACCCATCTCGTACCTACAATGGGATGATCCTGAGGAGGAGGAACGAGAGTCCATACTTTATTTTTGTCGAATCCTGCTAACTTTTTTTTGCATGGATGTAATCCAGTCAACCAGTTCAAGTGCTTCCTTGATGTATTTTGGTTCAACCGTTGAGATAAATGTCGAGAAATGACATTCATTTTGGATGTTAGTGGCAGAGCGAGTTTGAATATCGACATTTAGATTTCTAATGACCTGGTTTGGAGGATCATCCTTGGTCCAGATGTGTAGTCTATGAAGCTCTTATATAGTAGATGATCTGACATCAACAATGTGGTTGTGTTGCTTCCCCTGAATAACTTGAGTTGGAGGATGACGCTCCCCCTGAACTTCTAAACCGGAGATATCATCATTTTCGTCCAAAAAGTCAAAGAAGTTGGCGTTGTAGTTTTTGTTCTCCAGAATAGGATTGAAATTATCAAATCGATCCGCTGCATCTTAGAATCCTTCAACATTTGATTCAAGAAAGGGAAAACCATTCTTCCCCTCAACTTGAGAAAGTTGAATTGGTTCGGTATCAAATGGAGGAAATATAGGAGTCGAACCAGAAACATTTTGTGCGATAGGAGCTATAACGAATGATGATTTTCATGATCGAGATTCCAAATCAAGAGCAGTTTCTAATGGTCCGAACAAGGTTTCAAAATCAAACTCATAAATTATTTGAGGATTCGGACATCCTGGCGATGGAGCATCGGGCTCCATGATGTGGGTTGTGACATGGGTTGGGCCAGAATTCAGAATGTAATTGTCATCAAATGTAACATCAAATCTTTCTTCAAGAACATGAGTTTGTCGATTCACAACCCGGTAAGCTTTTGATTTTGCTGAGTATCCAAGAAAAGTTGCTTCATCAGCTTTGGGCGGAAATTTCATGAGCTGATGATGATTGTTCTTGATAAAGCACTGACAACGAAATACATGCAGAAAGGAGATACTCAGCTTTCTACCATTCATGGCTTCATATGGTGTTATATTGAAGCGTCAATTAATGATGTTACAATTCTGAGTAAAACATGCAATTAATACGACTTCAGCCCAGAGATACAATGAAATATTTACAAAATTGAGCATCGATTGACAACTTCAACTAAAGTTCTATTGCGTCTTTTGACTATGCAGTTTTGTTGAGGGGTGTAGGGAGCTGAGAAATTGTGGTCAATTCCTTTCTTGGATAGGAATTTCTCAATGGTAACATTGATACACTTCATGCTATTATCACTTCGGATTCGACAAACATGCAGTTTCACTAGAACTTCAATACCCTTAATGAAGGATAAGTTCCGAGCTGGTTTCTAATTTGAGCCCGAGGAAGAAAACTTAGGTTAACCTTGTAAAATCATGCATAATCACAAGAATGTATTTTTTTATGATGTAGACTTTCTACAGTGGAGGGTCAACATAGATCAATACGAAGCAGTTCTAACGGTTCGGAGAGAAGACAGAGTTGAGGCTTGCCAATGATCATCTTGATGTTAAGAGGATACATGTTTTTGTTGAGATTTGACTTGATTAGACATTCTTTCCAGCCTTCGGTCATGACATAGATGTGTTTCTTATAGAATATAACTCGTCGATTTGCATCAGTAAGTTGAGCTACACAAATTAGATTGTGCCTCAGGTCATCTACATATGGAACGTTTGATATAGAGAAGTTTCCATTGGTGAGGATGCCATAACCTTAGATTTGAGAGTTGGAGTTGTTGCCATATGTCACATAGCCAAAATTTGGTGAGAATTTAAGATTGCATAGGAAGTCTTTCTGCCCCGTCATGTGCATGGAACAAGCACTATAAATATACCATATTGTATATTGTTCTGAAGTATAGAGTGCCCGCAAAACTTAGTGAAGTTTGGAGTTTTTAGGCGCCGAGTTAGGTTTTGGGACATGGGCACGAGCTTTGGACTTTGGTAGTGACCTTTGAGCAATAGGAGTTTCGGAAGGCTTGTTCCGAGATCCTTTTGGAAAAAAGCACAATTACAAGGTCTTTTCGTTGATCCAGAAATCATATTCAATGATAGGTTGTTTTGGAACAACTATCCAGAAATCATATTCAATGTTACTTGAGGTTGCAAAATATTTTTCACTCTGAGCTCTCCACTCAAATTTTTGTTTTGAATTTTTTGAAAATGTTTGAGTGACAGTGTTTTTAACCAAACCTTCTTTGTACGAAATTTTTGATTGTGTACTCAGTTTTGAAAGTTGTTAAGGTTTAAAAATCATACCATCGGATTTAGCAATGAAAACAGAGGAGACAGTTTGAGGAAAGTTATTTTTTGTGAGACAAGTATCAACAATCCTTTTCGGTATGGGACTCATAGCTTTGTTTTAACACATATCATATCCTCCTGTCCTACAGTATAATGAGCAAACTCATCACAGTCTGTTGTTAGTCAAACAAATGATCAGCTGTTAAACTAGAAAATCTCTACACTAATCAATGAATTAAAACCCTAATTAATAATTAGGCCATAAACCATAAATGGGTATTTAGTTCATTTGTCCAACACCCAGGGTAAAAGACCATTTTACTCTTTCCTCATTTGGCCAAATAACTGTGACATCCTCAATTTCATTGCCAGAAAAGACTAATTTTTTTATGCTTATTTAAAAATTAGAGTATCCTTTTTGAGGAATAATATTGCATAATTTGTTCCCAGAAAACATGATAATGATATTATCAAAGCATTTCCGAAGAATGGTATTTTATTTACATTAAAATATCCGGATGTCATCTTCAATACAAAACATAATCATAACAAAATATTACAAGTCTTACAGTAATTAAACTAGTGGCCTAATACTCCTTGAATCTCTCATCAGAATGTTTTTTTTATATCGCTACCTGTGATACAATAAATTGAGTGGGTAAAGTTGGGAAACCTGGTGAGTACGTAGGGTTTTCAACCCACAATCATATAATTAATATGTTTAATCATCAAACATTTAACCCAATTTCCTATCCCCATTATCTTCTTTATTCATAAGGATTTTCCCTAAGGATCATCTATGCTGACAGTACTAGTTCATGGATTCCTCCATGATACTTGTCAGTAGGTATTCTTCTATAATTATTCCTAAGGATTTATCCTATGGAATAGGCACGAAGTTCATCACTGCCAGGGTTTAGCTAACAGGCACTAAGTCCATAGCTTCCAGTGTTATCTATTAGGCACTAAGTTCATAGCTTCCAATGCTTATCTAATAGGCACTAAGTCCGTATCTACCCTGGGTTTATCTTCTTTATTGAGAATATTATTTTAGGTAGTCCACCCACAATACATGTCAATGGGTTTTTAGAGTACATTTGATGAACACTTACTTAAAAAATACCTATAAGCTGTGTGTCTGCTAGCGTTCCACTGGATTGTCTAGAATAGTCCATGGCTGTTATCTATACTCTGCTAGATGCTTGGTCTCTATTGGGCCTGGTCTCTTGCCCTATCTATGGCATGGTCTTTCACCACTATTCTATCTCTGGTATGGTTTCTCATCATTATTCTATCTCTGGTATGGTTTCTCACCATTATTCTATCTCTCGTACTTAGTGTTAGGATCCAATCACAAAAGTATTTAGAATTGACAAACGAATGAATGGATAGATAATTTTTATGATTAAAATAAAAAACACTTTCACAAACAACCAACGATTAATATTGAGGATTAAACGTTGAGATGTTTCAAGATATAAAATTCAATTATTATTATTGTTGTTGTTGTTACCAAGTTTTGTCATGAAATCAGAATTATCCTTTACGATCAGATCTAATTGTAAGAAAGGTGTAGAATCAGACTCACCTGTTATTGGACACATTTAAATGTGCAACAATGATGTAAAACCGACACATTAATGGCTGATCATGATTGTAGAAAATTGCACGGATCAAACTCCTATCCTTAATGGTTTTTACTTCGCTTTTATCGGTTGTAAGCAATAGAGTAAAACCTTAGGAGTTAATGCAGATGTATCGGTTTTATAATAGCAATGGAAAACAATAAACACAAAGTGAATACTCAGAAACCAAGAAGAAATCGCCAAGACGGAGAGCGATATATATATATATATATATATATATGTATGTATAGAGAGAGAGAGAGAGAGACAGACAGAGAAAGAGAGAGATGTGAATTTTTGTGTCTGGAATACGGTTCCTAAGGATCTATATTTATAGATGTCGAAACCCTAAAAGGCAGCTGTAACAATTGAGAATTTTCTGTTATTGATTGTTACTAGGAGTTAGGATCGACTCATAATGACAAAAACTTCCCATATTGAAGGATAATATGGAAAGTTAAGTCGAAAATAATGTAATCAAAAAGTTAAAATGGTTAGTGTTTTTGGAAAATACGCGGCCTAATGATCCCAAAAATATAAACGTCGAGAAAATATAACTCTGGTTGGAAGAGTTATGATTTTATGACCAATAGAAACCAGCCACGTTAGTAATGTTATTGACATCAAAAATAGAAAACAGAGAATGGTTGAGTTTCAGCTAACACTACAAAAAGAAAATTGGGTTTAGGTGATTTTTGGTCACTTAACTTTTGGTTTTGTGCTCATTTGGTCACTTAACTCTTTTTAAGTTTTAAAAAGGGTAAGAAACAAAGTTCATATGAAGAAAATATGAATTTTTAAAAAGGATTTAAGAGTGCACGTTAATGTGCACGCTATTTCCATCGCTACGTTTGACCTCCAGATTCATTGGAGATTTGGAAACATGGACCACCAGAAGGGTGGCATGTGGCAACATTCGGATGGGCCATCAAGCAAGTGCACACCGCGATGGGAGAGTGCCTGACATGCAGAATCACTATAAATAGAGGTGCTTGCCTCCTGGTGTTTCATCTCAAACCAACCTCCATACTCTCTCTCTCTCTCTCTATATATATATATATATATATATATATATATATATATATATATATATACTTTAATACCCTCTCGATGGCAAGAAACTCTGGTTGCAACGGTTTAGACGCTTCTCACACAGAGTGAGTTCACAATTCCTATTTTACTACTTTAAAATGTTTTCAGCGGGGGAATACATTCTTAAAAATGATTTTGTAAAACATTTATTTTATAATTTTTAAATCATTTTATAATAAGCTAGATGCCTAAGGATAGTATAACTATATATACAATGCCTAGATTTAAGCTATGATTTGTGTCTAAAGAATATGATGCCCGATAATCTAGGAGTAGGTATTACCTAGATGTTATAATGACAAAATCTCTAGGAAACCTTAGTACCTAGAAGTTATTCTAGACAAGATTTAGGATATGCATTGAACTTAGTTGTTACGCTGTCTAAATATCCCGTCAAAATAACAATAATTAGGATATATATACACACACACACACACATATATATATATATATATATGTATATACTTCACACTATCTTTGTATATACCTCTCCTATGTATATATACAAAAATCATTTGTTGATATATAACCGGAAGAGGTATATACAAAGATAGTGTTAAGCATATATATATATATATATATATATATATATATATATCTATATATATATATATATATATATATATATATATATGTGTGTGTGTGTGTGTGTGTGTGCGTGTGTGTGTGTGTGCATGTGTGTAGGGTAATAATGATAAAGATAAAAGATAAAAGCCTAGGGTTAATACATTAGTGAGTTGGTTATTAATCCAATAGTCTTGATAACATTCGGCATATCCCCAATACCGATAATCGTATCTTGCTAGAGCTACGAAGTTATGTATAGATCTATATAGGGTTATGACAACCCCACCTGTGATTTCTAGTCATAATTCCGACATGATACATTCCATATAAGTTACTATTCGACGTCCGATGCAACGTTGTAACTAGGGTTAAATTTACGGTCGTAACGTTAAGTAGAGGAGCTCACATTAATAAATTGAAAATTTGGTTGGAGTTTAGATTTCCATTAGGGACGCCTGCTATGGTAATTAAAATACGTTAGGATCGTTAGAAATCCTTAAAGGATAGTAAATTAGGGTTAACGAAAGATAATCCTAATTAAAATACGTTAGGATCGTTAGCTATCCTGAAAAGATAGTAATTTCAGATTAATAAAAGATAACCTAAAAGATAGAAGGCTAGGTAAATAAATAAAAAAGGTTTTCAAAAAAATAAAAGTATTCTTAAAAGAAATTGAAATAAAAAATCGTGCACTCACCAATATTATGTTGACTTTGAAAATGCATGTATTCTCAGGTTAATAGGATTGGTGCTCTTTATACCATCACACAGCTCGGTTTTTCCACCAAAGGCGGGACAGTGGCTGTGACATCAACAAAAAAATTATAGGTCGGCCCCTAGAAACCCAAGTGCGACGCCTTGTTCTCCAAGAAATCCTTTTTTGTGCCTTCCAAAATATTCCTACATAAATTGCGGTGCGAGACTACTGTCATGACGCGATTTCCACGAACCAGATTTGGTGCAAATCGACCGATCCCGAACCTAATAAAAAGTAAAGCTCCATAGACCCCATCGACGAATGCTTCGTACGAACTGTCAAGTGTGCCTAAATTGTGACATTTCGTGTAGTTGGGTCGTCGGCGAGGAGCGCATGTGTGGGCTTGGCCCATCTCTTTATCCACTTAAAGCCTTTAATGGTTTATCAAGAGAAAATCATTATAAGCCCACTAAATGTTTCTTCCCCACAAAAATACAGGATGAAGGAAAATATCCAACTTGCTATTATGCCTTCATAATTTCCAACGCATTGTTTAGAGAAAATTCTGGCTAATTTTTAACATTCGAATATTAAGGAATTCAATAATCCTTTTAATTAATGTGTGAAACTAAACATTAGTTTTGGTTGAGCAGTGTATCAACTAGAAGATTCTAGTGTAATTTTGAGCATGATGTATGCAAAGAATTACACTCGACCTGACATTGCATTTGCTTTAAGAAAACTTAGTCAATTTATTGTGAATTCAGGGACCGAACACTGGATTCTAGCGGGTAGATTATTGGAATACCTGGAAAGGACAAGTACCTTTGAATTGGTATATTCGTCACCTAACGGCATAGTAGAAGGGTATTTTGATGCTAGCTAGATAGATCACACAAATGATTCAAAATCCAAAAGTGGTTGGATTTATACTCTAGCCGGGAGTTCTGTTTCTTGGGAGAGAAAGAAACTAACATGCATAGCTCATTCAACAATGGAAGCAGCGCTAATTGCCTTAGCAACAACAGGAAAAGTGGCAGATTGGATTTGAGATCAACTCATGGATATCTGCCTGTGGGATATTCCAATGCCATCTATACCCATGTACTGTGACAATGAGACCACATTGTCTAAAGTATACAACACGGTATATAATGGAAAGTCGAGGCATGTAGGTCTGACACACAATTTTGTGAGAAAACTCATTAAGAGTGGTACCATCAAAGTTGTCTATGTCAAGAAAAGTAGGAACTTAGCAGATCCGCTTACGAAACCTCTGGCGAGATATTAAGTTACACCTACCACGAGAGTCATGGGTCTAAAACCACAATAGAATTGCTTAGTGATGGAAACCTAACTTGATATTAGTACTCCTAATTCTAAAGTTTAAAGGGTAACAACGAAGTAACTAACGATAGAAGGCATTATATATATATATATATATACATACACATGTGAGGTATGATAGTATGTTGTTGCCGAGAACGAGGTTGAGTAATGCTCTAAACAATGTTTTAGAGACATCTAAGCAACGAAGATGTTGTAAAAGTTTGCTTATATGTTCTAGAGGTGGTTTCGCCTTAATTGTAGATTAGTGGTTTATCTTCTAAAGGGTCATGAAAAGGATTTATAGCGCATGACCATATTAGCACTCAAGGGTTATGCAATGAAAAAATGTGATATGTGGTGGTAAACCAGTGAGTTCATCAGGTTTGTGGTTTAAACCTATAAGGATATTATTGAATCCGTCTCTTCTTGTTTGTCCTTATTAAATTAGGGTTTAATCTTTATGACATCCAAGTGACATCATTTGTCCCGATTTAAGGAAACTATCCAACTTGTTAGGGTATTATTGGAAATTATGAAGGCATAATAGCAAGTTGACTATTTTCCTTCATCCCACATTGGTGGGGGAAGAAACATTTAGTTGGTTTATAATGCTTTTCTCTTGTTAGTCCTTCAGAGGCTTTATGTGGATCAAGAGATGCGCCAAACCCAAAAACATGTGCCTAGCCTAGCTTATGATGTGAGTGCGTGAAATGGCACGATTTAGGCGTACTTGGCACTTTGCATGACGCATCAGTCGCTGGGAACTAAGGAACTTTTATTTTTTGCAGGTTCAGGATCGGTAGAGTTTGACTGAATACGATTTGTGGAAATCACATTGTGGCAATGAGATTGCACCGTGATTTGCGTTAGAATATTCTGGAAGGTTGTCACACCCCAAAACCGGAACGGCGGAAATGTTCGGGGGTGGAGGACGTCATGTTTAGTATCACAAGACATGCATCATAGTAATCAAAGTAATAAACAACCATTTCATTAGAAAGAACATGTTTACAAAGTATGTGGTTCACATAACATAGAAAAAAAGTAAATAACAAAACAAGACATGAAGCTATACTGCTCCATCTTCTGAATTCCCAGTGCGCGTACCTATCTACTAGTTTCCTGAGAATACAAGTTATTTTGAAAGAGTAGATCTACAGTTAAGCTGGAGAGTTCATAAGATTTTAGTGATGTAAGTAAGCTGTAAGAAAGTTGTAGTAAGTTGTCACACCCCGAAAACCGAAGGCGGAAACATTTTCGGGGTTGACTCCACGTTAAGTATCAAATCCAATGTACATAGTAAGTAAAGTGAAACAAACATTACATTACATATTAAAAGTTTTACAATTTGTTTCAAAAGACACAGTTTATACAATTGTGATACATAATATAGTTATAAACAAAATGAACGAGCCTTGCACGCACACGATCCTGGATCAAGTAAGTCTTCGGGTACCTGTACTATCGTTGACCTGAGAACACAAGCAGTTTGAAAATCAGCATAACGCTGGTGAGTTCATAAGCAATTTTGTTTTGTGAAAATGTTTATGTTTCCTTTCTATTTCTGAAAATGTAACACACGCCAAGAAAATCCCATATTTTCTTAAAAGTTGGTTGTTGTTTCGTAAAAGTAATGTATGGTTTAGTTATCCCATTTCATTGTTTTATGACTTTAATGTATCAGTGTATTCCCAGGAAAGTCCCATACTTTCCTGAAGGGTAATAAAAGATGTAATGTTATTCAGTTGGTTACTCTTGTCTGATTATGTGTATGTTACCCAGGAATGCCCCATGCTTTCCTGTGTTTGTTTTCATTGTAAAAGATGTATTCTGTTAGACCTGGTTGTGTACAAGATTTCCCAAGAAGGTCCCATACCTTCCTGAATGTGGGTTATCATATGTAAAAGATGTAAAAGATGTAAATTGAATCCTGGTTATCTGTAAAATGTAGTATGTGGTTCATTATTACTATAAGTAAATCTCTGTTATCCTAGTTGCGAGTTCCATAACCATACTAAAGACTGAACCTGTGGCAATAAGTAGTCTACAGCCTTGTGGCAATAAGTAGTCCACAATCCTTATGACTTTCGTCACCCTTGAACCATTTCGGTTCGGCTGTAGCTAGCAGCCAGGTGTGGGGTAGTCAGCCCCGTATAGATCTATACACTCAAGTCACGCTCTTTAAATCCCAGAGATTCTGGTTACGGGTGTAGTCCTCCACTCGCGTATCTCTGTGGAGTGTTTACCGAGGACGTGTCTCCAATCATACGGAATAACAAATTTACTAGTAATAATAGGATAATCATCCATTCGCGTTTCTCTGTGGTATGTTACCGAGGACAAGACAGTGTACGAATTATATTATTCATGTGTTATAATGTCATGCTTTTAACTGATAATTTGTAGAAACCATTTGTGAAATATATAAAACATAACCGTTTATAAAATCCATTTCACAAATAATTGTTTAAGTGAGCTGTTATATTCTACTGATTATCAGTTATGTATATCAGTATTAAAAACATATGGAATGTGAAACACACACACGAAAATATGTTTTGAGTACAAGAAAAACCCTTGTACTTTGCTTGTGTTCCCCCCCCTGAAAACAGTGAAAAATAGTGAAAAAGGTAGGGGTATGAACTCACCGGACGAGAAATGTGACGAATTGGGATGCTAAGAGTTGATCCGAGGCTTGTAAATACACGAGGTTCCTAATTATAATGTAAAGATACACATTTGTATCTAATTAGGACTTAGTTTATTCATATGATAGGGACACTTGCTTTAAGTCGCGAAAACACTCCGATACAAGTGTTTGGAGGGACCCGGGTGATATCTTCGGACTTGTAATGGCACTAGGGACTTGGGACTTGAGTTTACTCTCCATAAGTAAACATTTAAATGAGTTTACAACCACAAAACACACACATACATGAGTTTACGGCCGTAAACTCATGTGGGTGTGGTTTTGGGTGTTTAAATTGCTTAAATGGACATGGGGATTGATGGAATGGATATCTAAAATGCCTAGGAACACTTGGAATGAATTTAAATTATCAAAAATGATTAATTTATGGGAGTTTACGGCCTAGCATAGGCTCCTGGCCGTAAACTCCTTAATCTTCATGAAAATGGTGTTAAATGTTGTTAAAACAAATCACATGTGATTAATAGGATTATTCCAAGACCTAGCTTGAGTTTTATGGGACATTTGAGGGGTGTTATGGAGTTTACGGCCCATGAGACCCTCCTCATGGCCGTAAACTCTTATATAGGGTGATACAAAGTGTTTCAAGGTCTAAAACTTGCATAGAAGGGCTTCTAAAATTCATCTAAAGGCTTTAGGGGTGTTTAGTTTGCATTCTAACACCAAAAATCTTGGAGTTTACGGCCCAAGAACAAGCCTTGGCCGTAAACTCTTAGAAATCCCACAAATGATGTGATTAAGTCCCTTAAACTATTTTTGGTTGGTCCTTTGATTTATTCCAAGGCTTTTGGTGGTGTTGGATAGCTTTCTAACACCTTAGAAATGAAATTATGCCTTGTTTTGGGGAGTTTACGGCCCAAGCACTCACCTTGGCTGTAAACTCACATAAGTCCCTCAAAAGTTATGTTTCAAGTGTCCAAATGCTAAAACCAAGGTCCTATAATTCATATCTAATCCATAGAAGTGATTTGGAAGGGTTTAAGGGCATGAAAACCCTAGTTTAATGAGTTTACGGCCCAAGAATGATCCTTGGCCGTAAACTCCTTCAAACTTCACAAATTTCATGTTTCAATTGTTTAAAGTCCATAGCTTGAAGCCATATAACCATATCTAAGTCCCAAACTTGTCAAGGAGGGGTTTAAGGGCTTAAAAACCCCATTTAATGGAGTTTACGACCCAAGCTTGCTCCTTGGCCGTAAACTCATGTTCTTGGTCCTAAAACTCAATTAGTTCATCAATTTGAAGGCTAAAGGTGTTGAATAACATGCTAAGGTTACCTTAAAGATTTGAAGCCTTAAACTTGAGATTTGGACCTTAATTCTAGCTTGAGGAGAGAGGTTGTAAGAGTTTAGTGAGAAATTGGCCAAAGGCTTCAAATGGAGTCTTAAACATGTTTATATAGTATTCGGGAACTGGACACGATAGAATTCTACCCGATACCGACGTTAAGTGGGGTTTTTGGTCGTACCCGATTGAGTTACCGTAACCCGATACGATAATTTCTAGAAATATTCCGATCACTAGAGTTGGGTGTTTAAAATGATTTATAAATGTATTAAGACACCCATTAAGTCATTTTAGGTCAATATAAACTAATGACTTAATAAAATGGCGAAATTGGAAACGAAATTGAAAATGACGTTTGGTTGATCGGATCGGATTACAAGTTGTGATACAAGAAGTGACATGAAATTTCAGGTTGTTACATTATCCCCCCGTTAGAGGGAATTTCGTCCCGAAATTCAATACAAGAAATAAGATATAATACAATTCGTTGACCTAGAAAGAGTTGTGGATGTTTTTGTTTAATCGAGTCTTCTCGCTCCCAAGTGAACTCCGGTCCCCGCTTGGCATTCCAGCGAACCTTTACCAATGGGATGCGACTCTGTTTCGTACGTTTTACTTCTCGATCCATGATTTCGATTGGTTCCTCCACAAAGTTGAGGTTTTCATCGACCTCAATCTCATCTAACGGAATCACTAGGGTTTCATCGGATAGGCACTTCTTGAGATTTGAAACATGAAAGACAGGGTGGATGTTACTAAGTTCGTAAGGTAAATGAAGTTTATAGGCTACCGGACCAACTCTGGCGATGATTTCAAAAGGTCCAATGTATCTCGGATTAAGTTTCCCACGTTTACCAAAGTGTACAGTGCCTTTCCAGGGCGAGACCTTCAACAGAACACGGTCCCCAACCTGGAATTCTAGTGGTTTCCGACGATTATCAGCGTAACTCTTCTGACGATCGCGCGAGGCCTTTAGTCGTTCACGGATTTGGATAATTTTCTCAGTGGTTTCACGGATGATTTCAGGACCGGTAAGTGCACTGTCGGGGACTCGACTCTTGGCTAACTGTGTATCTCCTACCTCGGCCCAGCACAGAGGGGATCTGCACTTGCGACCGTATAAGGCTTCGAACGGGGCAACCCTAATGCTGGTGTGGTAACTGTTGTTGTATGAGAATTCGATCAATGGTAGATGTGCGTCCCACGACTTTCCAAAGTCAATGACACATGCCCTAAGCATGTCCTCTAGGGTTTGGATTGTTCTTTCGCTTTGTCCGTCAGTCTGAGGATGGTATGTCGTGCTCATGTCTAGTTGGGTTCCAAGGGCTTTCTGAAGAGACTGCCAAAAGCAGGAATTAAACCTGCTATCTCGATCAGAGATAATGGATGTAGGTACGCCGTGCAGTCGGACTATCTCTTGAATATATATCCGTGCGAGTCTTTCCATCTTGTATGATTCTTTAATTGGAACGAAGTGAGTTGATTTTGTCAAACGATCAACAATCACCCAAATGGTATCATACCCATTCGAGCACTTGGGTAGTTTGGTGATGAAATCCATGGTGATCATCTCCCATTTCCATTCAGGTATCTCAGGTTGCTGGAGCAGACCCGAGGGTTTCTGATGTTCAACTTTTACCTTGGCGCAAGTCAAACACTTGCCCACATATGAAGCTATCTCAGCCTTCATATTTGGCCACCAATATTGCTTCTTGAGATCTAAGTACATCTTGTCAGAGCCCGGGTGAACAGAATATCTGGTTCTATGTGCTTCCTCCATGACTAACTCTCTAAATCCTCCGGATTTGGGAATCCAGATTCGATCCATAAAACAATGGACTCCGTCACTTCTGATCTCAAGTTTCTTTTCCATCCCTCTCAAAGCTTCAGTTGTCATGTTCTCAGGTTTCAGGGCTTCTAACTGAGCTTCTCGGATTTGCACGGGTAGGTTGGAATGGATGGTTATCGACTGACTCTTCACTTTGTTGCTGGTACTCTCCTTTCGGCTAAGGGCATCTGCTACCACATTGGCCTTGCCGGGATGGTAGCGGATTTCACACTCATAATCACTGAGTAGTTCCACCCATCGCCTTTGTCTCATGTTCAGGTCTTTTTGGTCAAAGATATGTTGCAGGCTCTTATGATCAGTGAAAATCGTGCACTTGGTTCCATAAAGGTAATGCCTCCAAATCTTTAATGCAAAAACTACGGCTCCTAGCTCCAAGTCGTGTGTGGTATAGTTGACCTCGTGTGTTTTCAACTGCCTAGAGGCATAAGCAATCACTTTTCCTCTCTGCATAAGCACACAGCCTAAACCTTGAGTAGACTCATCGCAGTAGACCACAAAGTCCTCTATACCTTCGGGTAGGGACAGGACATGCGCGCTGCACAGAGCTTTCTTCAACGTCTGAAATGCGGTCTCTTGTTTATCACCCCAACAAAAGGGTACACCTTTCTGTGTTAGAGTGGTTAGAGGTTTGGCGATTCGGGAAAAGTTTTGGATGAACCTTCGATAATAGCCAGCGAGACCCAAGAATTGTCGGATTTCTGTGGGTGTCTTCGGTGCTGTCCAATTCTCTATTGCCTTAATCTTGGAAGGATCAACATGAATACCCTCCTCACTTATCACATGACCAAGGAAAGTTACCTTCCGTATCCAGAACTCACATTTTGAAAACTTCGCGTATAACTTCTCGGATTGCAGGGTCTCCAACACTAACCTCAAGTGTTGTTTGTGGTCTTCTTCACTTCGGGAATAGACGAGTATGTCATCGATGAATACTATGACAAACTTATCCAAATAAGGACGACACACCCGGTATAAGGACGACACACCCGGTTCATCATATCCATAAACACTACCGGTGCGTTGGTTAAACCGAAGGGCATTACTACGAACTCGTAGTGTCCATATCGAGTCCTGAAAGTTGTTTTGGGAACATCACTTTCATGAACTCGCAACTGATGATACCCTGACCGAAGGTCTATTTTAGAGAAGTAACTGGCTCCCTGGAGTTGATCGAAAAGGTCATCTATTCGAGGAAGAGGATATCGGTTTTTGACAGTCAACTTGTTTAGCTCACGATAATCAATACACATGCGAAAGGATCCATCCTTCTTCTTGACAAACAAAACCGGGGCTCCCCAGGGTGAGGAACTCGGTCTAATGAATCCTTTGTTAAGCAACTCGTTAAGTTGACTGGATAACTCCTGCATCTCTGCTGGAGCTAAGCGATACAGAGATTTCGCTACAGGAGTAGCCCCAGGAATTAGGTCAATACGGAACTCGACCTGACGTTCGGGAGGAATTCCTGGAAGCTCTTCGGGAAACACATCAGAAAAATTACAGACCTCGGGGATGCTCGTGAGGTCTTTAACTTCCTCTTTCTCATTGATTACATGGGCTAAGAATGCAATACACTCCTTTCGCAGGAGTTTCTGAGCTTTGATGCAGGAAATGATATGAAGGTTGGAACCGAGTTTATCGCCATAGATCACTAGAGTTTGACCCGAAGGAAGGTTAAGATGGATAGCTTTTTCGAAGCAAAGGATATCTGCATGATTGGGACTCAACCAATCCATGCCAATAATGACATCAAAGCTCTTTATGAATACGGGCATAAGATCGATAGGAAATGAATGGTCGTTTAAGGTGAGAATGCAATCTACGAATACCTCACTCGCACTCTCTTTCTCTCCGTTTGCCATTTCGACGGTAAACATTTTGGTTAGAGGTTGGGAATCATGTTTTAGGTTATGTTTGAATGCATGACTAATAAAACTTCTTTCAGCGCCCGAATCGAAAAGAATATTAGCATACGAGTTGTCGAGAAGAAACGTACCCGAGACAACATTGGGATCGGCAACTGCTTCTTCTTGTCCCATAGCAAGGACCCTTCTTGTGTTGCCAACAACAGTCTTCTTTGGGCAGTTCCTTTTAAAGTGTCCGGCTTCACCACAGTTATAACAGGCTTGACCAACGCCTGTTCCCGAAGATTGATTTGTCGACTGAGTCAGAGCTTTGCAGTATCGAACAGTGTGACCCTTCTTACCACAATTGGTACAGGATAGTTCTCGACAGGGACCAGGGTTGTGGTGATACTTGCATTTTTCACAAAGAGGGAGGTTACCAACATATCGGTTGGTAGGATTTGGTGCTGTGGATCCCACAACAGAAGCAGTAGTTACGGGGGTAGTAGCAGCATGAACTGCTACTGTTTGTTGTCTTTTGGAGGAGCCTTGGGAAGATTGACCCTTCTTTTTCTTCCAGAATTTTCTTTTCTCGCCACTGCTTTTGGTCGACTCAGGGGCAGCAGTGGTGGCTTCCTCAATATCATCACTGTGATGAATTATAGCTTGGGCTAGAGTTTTAGCACTGTCATAAGTATCTGGAGGAGCAGCTAAGACATGACCTTTGGTCGGATTGGTTAACCCCCAAATAAACCTCTCGATCTTTTTGCTTTCAGGAGTGACTAGTCCAGGGCAGAGAAGGGCAAGATCATCAAATCGGGAAGTGTAGGCAGCAATGTCGGAACCTTTCATTTTCAAGTTCCAGAGTTCATGCTCCAGTTTTTGCATTTCGCCTCTGGGACAATATTCAGCAAGGAGAAGTTCTTTCATAGCCTCCCAACCCATGGCATTAGCTACGGGGAGAGTTAAGGATTTGACTCGGCCATTCCACCAAGTCAATGCTTTATCAAGGAAGGTACAAGCTGCGAACTTGACCTTATCGGACTCATCACAGGCACAGATTTCGAAGATGGATTCGATTCTCTCGAACCATCGGGATAAGGAAATGACACCACCAGTGCCATTGAAGAAAGAAGGCTTCGCATTCATGAAGTCCTTATAGGAACCCTCCTTACGGCGTTCCTGATTACCATCTTGATTTTGATTACTACCTCCTGAACCACCGGTATTTAGCTGGGACATGGCAGCTGCCACCGCGGCGGTAACAGCTGTTTGAAATAACATGGGATCGATTTCAGGAGGAGGTGGTGGAGGGTTGTTGGAGTTGGATCTTCTTCTGGGAGGCATCTTGATCTAATAAGATCAAGAAAGAGAGAGGATGATAAGTCCTCTGAATTGAATCGAGAGATATGACAGATATTAATTCCAAATAAGCGATAAAGCAGGAAAGAGTTATTGAAGCAGGTAAACTATCGCTAACGGAACGATCGGGGGTCTACAAATGTACGATGATTCGAGAAATACTCCCATAGTATTTCATGGTTTGCTACAATACCGGCTCGAAGTTTGGGGTATTAAGGTAAGTTTTAGGCATGTCGCATACCACAATCACTCCCAAGCACATGTTGGCCGTGTCTCGAATGAATATAGTTGGCCAGGCTATATTGACCCTAGACACGACTACATAACTGCCCAGGTTTAACTGCAATACACAACACCCGTTTACTTATGTTTTGTTCTACTTATAGATACGAATCTCGACGGTTCGGTATACTTTTATATTTTGGAAAATACTTGTAGTCTGAAGATACTTTTATTTCAGAGCACTTAGGCCCCTTTAGTGTTTATAGTTTTATACCATGTAAGGTTTGGTATACTTTATTCACTATAAACAAGGGCTCTGATACCAATCTGTCACACCCCGAAAACCGAAGGCGGAAACATTTTCGGGGTTGACTCCACGTTAAGTATCAAATCCAATGTACATAGTAAGTAAAGTGAAACAAACATTACATTACATATTAAAAGTTTTACAATTTGTTTCAAAAGACACAGTTTATACAATTGTGATACATAATATAGTTATAAACAAAATGAACGAGCCTTGCACGCACACGATCCTGGATCAAGTAAGTCTTCGGGTACCTGTACTATCGTTGACCTGAGAACACAAGCAGTTTGAAAATCAGCATAACGCTGGTGAGTTCATAAGCAATTTTGTTTTGTGAAAATGTTTATGTTTCCTTTCTATTTCTGAAAATGTAACACACGCCAAGAAAATCCCATATTTTCTTAAAAGTTGGTTGTTGTTTCGTAAAAGTAATGTATGGTTTAGTTATCCCATTTCATTGTTTTATGACTTTAATGTATCAGTGTATTCCCAGGAAAGTCCCATACTTTCCTGAAGGGTAATAAAAGATGTAATGTTATTCAGTTGGTTACTCTTGTCTGATTATGTGTATGTTACCCAGGAATGCCCCATGCTTTCCTGTGTTTGTTTTCATTGTAAAAGATGTATTCTGTTAGACCTGGTTGTGTACAAGATTTCCCAAGAAGGTCCCATACCTTCCTGAATGTGGGTTATCATATGTAAAAGATGTAAAAGATGTAAATTGAATCCTGGTTATCTGTAAAATGTAGTATGTGGTTCATTATTACTATAAGTAAATCTCTGTTATCCTAGTTGCGAGTTCCATAACCATACTAAAGACTGAACCTGTGGCAATAAGTAGTCTACAGCCTTGTGGCAATAAGTAGTCCACAATCCTTATGACTTTCGTCACCCTTGAACCATTTCGGTTCGGCTGTAGCTAGCAGCCAGGTGTGGGGTAGTCAGCCCCGTATAGATCTATACACTCAAGTCACGCTCTCTAAATCCCAGAGATTCTGGTTACGGGTGTAGTCCTCCACTCGCGTATCTCTGTGGAGTGTTTACCGAGGACGTGTCTCCAATCATACGGAATAACAAATTTACTAGTAATAATAGGATAATCCTCCATTCGCGTTTCTCTGTGGTATGTTACCGAGGACAAGACAGTGTACGAATTATATTATTCATGTGTTATAATGTCATGCTTTTAACTGATAATTTGTAGAAACCATTTGTGAAATATATAAAACATAACCGTTTATAAAATCCATTTCACAAATAATTGTTTAAGTGAGCTGTTATATTCTACTGATTATCAGTTATGTATATCAGTATTAAAAACATATGGAATGTGAAACACACACACGAAAATATGTTTTGAGTACAAGAAAAACCCTTGTACTTTGCTTGTGTTCCCCCCCTGAAAACAGTGAAAAATAGTGAAAAAGGTAGGGGTATGAACTCACCGGACGAGAAATGTGACGAATTGGGATGCTAAGAGTTGATCCGAGGCTTGTAAATACACGAGGTTCCTAATTATAATGTAAAGATACACATTTGTATCTAATTAGGACTTAGTTTATTCATATGATAGGGACACTTGCTTTAAGTCGCGAAAACACTCTGATACAAGTGTTTGGAGGGACCCGGGTGATATCTTCGGACTTGTAATGGCACTAGGGACTTGGGACTTGAGTTTACTCTCCATAAGTAAACATTTAAATGAGTTTACAACCACAAAACACACACATACATGAGTTTACGGCCGTAAACTCATGTGGGTGTGGTTTTGGGTGTTTAAATTGCTTAAATGGACATGGGGATTGATGGAATGGATATCTAAAATGCCTAGGAACACTTGGAATGAATTTAAATTATCAAAAATGATTAATTTATGGGAGTTTACGGCCTAGCATAGGCTCCTGGCCGTAAACTCCTTAATCTTCATGAAAATGGTGTTAAATGTTGTTAAAACAAATCACATGTGATTAATAGGATTATTCCAAGACCTAGCTTGAGTTTTATGGGACATTTGAGGGGTGTTATGGAGTTTACGGCCCATGAGACCCTCCTCATGGCCGTAAACTCTTATATAGGGTGATACAAAGTGTTTCAAGGTCTAAAACTTGCATAGAAGGGCTTCTAAAATTCATCTAAAGGCTTTAGGGGTGTTTAGTTTGCATTCTAACACCAAAAATCTTGGAGTTTACGGCCCAAGAACAAGCCTTGGCCGTAAACTCTTAGAAATCCCACAAATGATGTGATTAAGTCCCTTAAACTATTTTTGGTTGGTCCTTTGATTTATTCCAAGGCTTTTGGTGGTGTTGGATAGCTTTCTAACACCTTAGAAATGAAATTATGCCTTGTTTTGGGGAGTTTACGGCCCAAGCACTCACCTTGGCTGTAAACTCACATAAGTCCCTCAAAAGTTATGTTTCAAGTGTCCAAATGCTAAAACCAAGGTCCTATAATTCATATCTAATCCATAGAAGTGATTTGGAAGGGTTTAAGGGCATGAAAACCCTAGTTTAATGAGTTTACGGCCCAAGAATGATCCTTGGCCGTAAACTCCTTCAAACTTCACAAATTTCATGTTTCAATTGTTTAAAGTCCATAGCTTGAAGCCATATAACCATATCTAAGTCCCAAACTTGTCAAGGAGGGGTTTAAGGGCTTAAAAACCCCATTTAATGGAGTTTACGACCCAAGCTTGCTCCTTGGCCGTAAACTCATGTTCTTGGTCCTAAAACTCAATTAGTTCATCAATTTGAAGGCTAAAGGTGTTGAATAACATGCTAAGGTTACCTTAAAGATTTGAAGCCTTAAACTTGAGATTTGGACCTTAATTCTAGCTTGAGGAGAGAGGTTGTAAGAGTTTAGTGAGAAATTGGCCAAAGGCTTCAAATGGAGTCTTAAACATGTTTATATAGTATTCGGGAACTGGACACGATAGAATTCTACCCGATACCGACGTTAAGTGGGGTTTTTGGTCGTACCCGATTGAGTTACCGTAACCCGATACGGTGATTTCTAGAAATATTCCGATCACTAGAGTTAGGTGTTTAAAATGATTTCTAAATGTATTAAGACACCCATTAAGTCATTTTAGGTCAATATAAACTAATGACTTAATAAAATGGCGAAATTGGAAACGAAATTGAAAATGACGTTTGGTTGATCGGATCGGATTACAAGTTGTGATACAAGAAGTGACATGAAATTTCTGGTTGTTACATAAGTTGTAAGTTCTGTTTAGAAATGTTCTCCTGTTCCTATTGAAAATCCTATATTTCCTGCTTTGATGAAAGATAAGTAAAAATGACTCTAAAATCCTTTCTATGAGTAGTAAGTGGATAAAAGCTATATAAAACCCAGAGTAAACAAACAATCGATTGTGTGTATCTACCTTAAGCCCACAACTAAACAAGGAACATGGAATGAGGCGGAAGACACACCTCCCATTGGTTGTTAGATCATCGTTGTATATAACCCTAGCATATTCACTTGGTACTCACGGAGTTAACTGTAATAGTTCCTTTATATTTGATGAAAAGATCCTTTAAGAAAACCCTTATTTCTTTTAGTAAAAATTGGTAACCACAGTGATCTCTTAGTTTATACTAGCTTTATATAATCTAATATCGAACAGATAGTTAATTGTGTGAATCTGCTCTAAACCCACAACCAAACAAGGAACGGGAAATAAGGCAGAAAGCAGACATCTAACTATCTATCGGGTATTAATTATATATAACCCTGATGTATAAACTAAGGTATTATAGCATTAACCACCTAAGGTCCTTTAAGTTATTTTGGTTTAATAAAATGGATTAAACCCTTTAATGGTAAGTTTCTAGTTTTGTATACCAAATGTTCTATTTGAAAAGCATGTTTTGTACTAGAAAATGTGCATTGAATTAGTGTCCTATGACCTGACCCATACTCGGTACCCCTTATGACGACTTGGTGTATATGGAACATATATATAGCTAAGATTGAATAGATAGTAGGCTGGGTGAATCTACTCTAAGCCTACAATCAAACAAGGAACAAAAAATGAAGCAGAAAGCACCATCCTATTACCTGTCGGATCCGATTAATATATATCCCTGATGTGTACACTAAGGAATCATAAAGTTAGCATTATAGGTCCCTTTCTATTGAATGTACTAGACTTGACTGTTCTGTTCTTCGTTTGAAAAGATGTAAGTTTTCCCTAGTTTATAACTATCTTAACTCGAAAATAGTTGGCATTAAATTTCAAGTGGAACTGTCACAATATGAAAGTAATGGGAACATGTAACTACTCATTTGTCTTTTGAATTGACATCCCGACGTATTGATTACCTTAAAACAAGTTTGTTTTATTAAGGTCATAATGTGATGAATAGTACCCATACTATACGCTCTCCCTGCAAGAGATTCTGGGGACCAAACGTGACTTCCGCAAACAAATTGCTAAGCCGTGTAAATTCACATTAAAGTTATATGAACATGTATACCCAATTTACCATCACCTTTTGTTTAGAGCAATGAGTTAGTGATTATTGGTATAATTAGATCCTATATTGTTCTCCTGCTATAGCATTTAGTATGTTCTTTCTGTTTATAGTATCTTAGTATGTTCCTTCTGTTATCGTGTATTGTATCTTCCTCCCCGTTTCTCTTTATAGTATGTTCTAGTATCTAGTATGAACTGAACCCCTAAATTATACCTATTATAGTTTACTAGTATGTTTACTTGAACTATTATTGAAAAGACTCATTTATATACTAAGTTATGATTGTACTTTAAAAACAGAGTTTTATAAACTATAAAGTAACATAACTTAAAAAGAGGTTTTGAAATGTTTTGGTCACTTATAAAAACATAAGCAAGCATTGAAAGATGTTTATATCAAACATTTACACAATTATCAATTGTGTTTAACTTATATTCCCCCTCCCCTTAAAAGCATTTAAAACAGTTTAAAAGATTGATTATAGGGGTATGAACTCACCTTATGTGGGTGATTCAATTGCAGATGCATGTAAGGATGAGAAGTTCCACGAATGAACTCCCGAGACACAAATGTGTCCTAAATGGCATATATTGGCATGAATTATAGTGTTTAGAAGCAACCATATACAAGGAAACACCTTTAGGGACTAGGAAACACTTGAAATGAAGTGTTGAATCACATGTGATTGATCAAAGGAGTGGTCACGACCACCAAATGGTGTCTACGGCCATGGTTTTACGGCCATGGAGTTTACGGCCATAAATTCATGGCAAAACATGTATAAGAGGGTGGTTTAAGGTCCTATCTATCATCCCTTAGGGTTCAAGGTCTAGTGCTTGGATATAAGAAGGGTTTGCGGCCAAAACATGACCAATCCATGGGTTTACGGCCAAGGGAGAGTCCATGGCCGTAAACTCATGATGTTTATGAGCTTGATAATGTTTTCAAGGCTATGATCTAGTGATTAACAAGCCTAACTAGATGATAGATGGAATACTCACACTTTTGAGGGCCTTTGGGGAGTTTTTGGCCACCAAGAACAAGTGTGTGTTCTTGGTGTTCTTGGTGAAAGATGAAGATTATGGAAATCTAGACAAAAGATTTGGTTTCATGGATGAATCAAGAGATTCTTACAAGATTAAGAAGGATAACAACTTAAAGGTGGAAGAAACACTTGCGTTTTTGAAGATCTAGGATGAAAGGCTTGATGATACTTGAGAGAGAATGGGTGTTCTTGACTTGAAAGTGGAAGGAATGAAAGAAAAGTGAAGGAAATGAGGTTTTAAGGGGGAGTTTACGGCCAACCTTAAGATTACGGCCGTAAACTCAAGTGTTGTGGCCGTGAACTCCTTTTGGTGGTGATTAAGGCTTGAACGTTGTACAGAGACTCTAGCAGGTACTTCCTAACACTCATTCCTTGAATGTATTAGGCTTAAAACTCATTGGAATGACCCTTAACAAGGTTAGAAGGCAATGAACTTAAGTCTGACTCTCGATTGGCTGGACTTAAAAAGTAAAAAAAAATTCAGGTTGTCACAAAGGTCTAGAAAACGTCTTGCAAGAAGAGCATGGTGTCACCCTAGGGTTTCTAGGGAAGACCTATAAGGTTTTTTTTGCTTCTTTTTAGGGGTTCGACACCTATAAATACAGCTCCCGAGGAGTCCTATTCCAAACACGAAAATTCACATCTCTCTCTCTCTCTGCGATTTCTTCCTGGTTTCTAAGTATTAACTTTGCGTTTATCGTTTTCCATTGTTGTTGGAAAACCAACATTAAATCCTAAGATTTTACTCTGTTGCTTACAACTAATAGATACGAAATAAAAACTTTTAAGGACATGAGTCCGATGCCTACAGTTTTCTACAATAAATATCAACCATCAACAAGTCGATTTTACATTATTGTTGCACATTTAAATTCCTTCTGATTTCTTACAATCAGATCTGATCGTGAATGATCATTATAAATAACTGAATTTATTATCTTACAACATCTTGACATTTAATCTTCAATATTAATCGGTGGTTGTTTGTAAAAGCGTTTTGGATATTTAATCATAAATAGTATATATCCATTCGTTCGTGTGTTAATTCTAAATAATTTGTAATTAATTCATAATATTGATTATTGTATTGTTTAAATATCAAGCCTGAAATTTCAACAAAATGCAATTAAACAGATAATCATTTCATCAATTGTCCACCTTTAAGCAAATCTGAAATTTTGTACTATGTAACGCTGCCAAGGTTGGCATTCACCAGTACAATCGAAGTAAATGTTCATATAGATAGCGGGCCACACGTACGTACATAAAGATGGACCCTTTTGGTCATTATTCGAGCCAACTGTTACATTTACAAGATACAAATAGGTAAATTTAAATTCAAAGGTAGGATAATGGGGCGTCGTATTGATTGTGAATCATTTATTTCACCTATAAATAATTAAATATGTATTCACTATGAGTCAAAAGTTATATTTCAAAAACGATTTTAAAATTTAGTTTTATTTTTTTTTTCAAATTAAAATTACGATGTTTATATGATTAATATTTATGTTAGAACTAATAATTTCTATTATTGTAATTGTTGATAGACCTGTGAATCCGACGAGTTTTGACCCTGATTAGAGAATTAGAGATTTAATTGGAAGCTTCCTTCTTTTTTCTGGTAAAAAATTAGACTTTATTCCCCTAATACAATGGAATTGCCAACCCTTGTTAACTCCTTTAAACGTGCCAATATTTCTTGTATTGTCTTTGTTGGCGTTGCTTAATTTATTAGCATGTTTTTAGCTTTAGTGATCATATATGTTTTTAGATGTTAATTTTTTTTTTTTCAGTTTTTGTTCTTTTCTTTTATTTTTTAGATGTCTAGCTTTTTGAAAGAGGTCAATTTGATAAGTCCTCTTTTCATCATAAAAACAAAGTATATTGTTATTGTGGGTTAAATATTATAAGTCCAATGCCATCTTTAATATATATATATATATATATATATATATATATATATATATATATATATATATATATATATATATATATATATATATATATAATTTTCATGGGCCACATTTTTCATTTTATTCCCCAGTTTCAAATTGGCTTGGGTCAGCCCTGCATCAATTTCTATTGTGACAGCTTCAATGTCATATACTTAAAAAAAAAAAGAAAGAATTAAAATATCATTTTACAAAATAAAAACATTGTAAATAACGGATTTTACAAAATTGAGGGATTAAACTTGAACTTCCCTCCTTAAACACTTGTAAATTGTGCATAACATCATGTGCTTTTACCTATTGATTACTCACATCCCAATTTGATTTTTGTATATATTTATAATATATTGAGTTTTTTTCTAAAAACATAAATACTAGACAAGTGCCTTCAAAGATTTGTCGGTTACAAAACATCATTTACACATCATCAAACGCCTTGTAGCCTAGCGATGTCACGTACATCGAAAAACTGTCCACCTCAAATGCTAGAGGATTCAGGTTCCATAATAAACAAAATTATATAAATTTACTTGTAGGATTAATAAGTGTGTTATATATTTAGTTCTTCTAAAAAAAACAATATGGGTTTTTTTAGGTGATCCTACAATAATACCTATCCAAATGCAATAAATGTTTTTATATAGATCCCGTGTTTGATATAAAATATATATTGTTGTCTATTCATCAACATTAATCTTTCCTTTTTGATAATAAAAAACCTAAATACATCATCCAAAAATATGACTTCTAAAGTATTTTAACTAAATATATAAAGCATATCTAAAGCGTGACATAAGTTTGAAAATTTCTCCCACGTAAACAAGATCAATACAAAACAACGAAAACATGTTTTCATTGTTTAATCTAAATTCCCTCATGTTTTCATCGACAAACTTTACATTTTCAAGGGTCAATCGTTCATGAGATTTACAAGCAAGAAACTTCTCATTCAAGCATATTTACAGTTAATAGAACTTGAAAAGATCAATTACAGAGATACAGAATTAAACAAAATTTGCGTTTGATTATTCTAGAATGGAAGCATTTTACCCATTCCATTGACATTTGAGAACAACCCTACTTGCCTATATGGTAGATACGATTTCCTCTTACCCATTTCATTTTCTGCTCTTTTTTGAACGTAAAACTGTTCATGAACAGGAGTTTGAGCCTTCAACCTGCCGGCGACTTTGGAAACCTCACCGGAATTCTGTTTTTGCTTTCGAGTTAGCACCACCACCGGTTCCTTCCCTTGGCTGTTGCTCCGCCGGAGCAAATACCGGATCTTCCACTTCTTCGATCCAGATCCGGTAGAGCTACTCTTCTTAATTTTATTCATAACAGGTGAAGATCCACCTTTGGTCTTAGGCCTCCAAACGCAGTAAGTTCCAGAAGGTAGAGCTTCCAATTCGTCGGCTTCTGATGATGAACAAGATGAAGATTCTTCTGGTTTATCAATGAACATCTTATGTAATGAACTGGTGATAGAATCAGAAGCATGAACCTCAGGATCTACCTCATCTTTCAGCAGAAGATCTTGATTGAAAAGAGGATAAACAGTCCAGCCTCGCGAGTTAATCACTTTAGCTGAAACTTCCTCTTCGGTTAACTTCAATGAAAATTCAAAATCATCTTCATTGGAATCCCCAAATTCGTGAAATAAAGCTCCCTGTTCTTCACGTTCTTCACCTGTAGCTTTAGCGGCTGCTGTGGATGTTGAACTATTAGAAGTGTAAAAACTGAAGCTAGGACTGGATCCAGAACCTTCTGTTTCCCTTAGTTGTTGTTCCATTATTATGCTGAAAAGTTTCAGTAATCTTTTGGTTTTTTTATAATGGGAAGTGAACAAGTAGATGAGGAGTAGAAATTGGTAGCAGAGGTTATTTATAGAGAGGGGACTATTATTTTCCGTTTTGTATTTTAATCGCGAATCAGTATCAGCTTACTTAATCGTGTACGTCGTTAATAAAATACGGCAGATTCATTGAAATTGTTCCCCCACCTGCACAGCCACACAAGTATAACTCACATATAAATATTAATGCAAGTGTTTGGACCAAGTACTAGTGTTTGGACCAAGGGCTAGGACCGTGGGCCTCACATGTAGGTCGTGTCGTGTCAAGACATTAAATAGAGTGAGAGAGATTAACTCTGAATTGCGTCATGTCAATCTGTTTGCTTCCGTGTCGGTTTTTATCCGATTTCGGGTTAAGATTTAGACGTTCCAAATATGTTGTGTCATGTTGAAACATTTTACAGATTAGAAAATAAGAGACGGTGAGACGAGAAGGAAAATGTGAAACGGTGGAGTTGGAATATGAAATGACAAAATCACTAATAAGTTTAGAAGGCCAAATTGAAAAATAAGAGTTTGGGATGCAAAGGTGCTAGGTCGTGAGGGTGAGATTTAGACGTTCTACATATGTCCTGTCGTGTCAATCCATCTACATAAACTTGTCGAAATCACTTACCTAAATACGTTTATTTTGTGTCGGTTTGTTGTGTCGTGTCAGGGTGAGTAATGTCTCTGCGTAATTCAAGATGGATCTCAGCATTATGTCCGAATTCTCTTCTTGCCACGTACTAATCATTGCAAACTTCTAGTTGATGTGTTCGTGGAACGGTTTTGCTTTCATCATACTCACATTTAATGTTTTATTCATCTTCGAATATTATATTATGTAATATAATACACATATACATCATCTCTCTCATATTTTTATACTAAAAAAATATGGTGTTTGTAGTAGATGTCAACGTTTTTTAAGAGCTCGAAACGCTCACTCAACATCTTTCTTCGTTTTTTCCTGAGTTTCTTTTTGTTTTAAAGTTTAACCTCTTTTGATCATTAAGTCATGTCAACATTTTGAAAAACATGATCATAATGCGTAGGGTAGATCCCTTCCACATGATAATTCTGATACCCGTAACACGGTTAATGCATTACAAAAGAAAATCTGATGAAGTTCCGTTATATATGTCCTTGAATATCAGTGACATATTTAGAGCATTGATGTTGTTAAAGGAACATGAAGCACCGAAGAAGGCATGTTGTGTCAAAAAATCGTGTGACACAATAGCTTAATGTATGATAGTTAGATAGCCTTGGTTAGCTATCATGTATTGACCATGATATGCTTTCAGGCAATTTCTCTATTCCCAATAGAGACAATCCAAGATTCTTAATATTCCAACGAAACCATATACGTTTGCATGATGACCAAGTACGCGTGGAAATCATAATATGCCCATCTAGTCGATTGGGAGGGTGGCATATGATATCATTCAAAGTGCAACTTTGCATTTTTTTTAATGGAATAAAATATAATGTATCTCTTTGCAACCGGGGATTGTTAGAATTATGGACACTCTTCCATAAACAAATGTTTGTTCAATCTGAATTGACTTCGGGAAAAGCACCCTTGAACAATTACATGCTCGTCCAAATAATTGTACATGAGACCTTGGTAGGAAGCTTCACGATTTGTATATGTATATTTCCTTTTTTAGGCATCACGTTTTCAGCTTTCTTATTGTGTCGTTCTTTTATCTTGCTCGCCACAGTGTTAATAATGCATATCGACAGTTGTAGCAATATCTCAAAAGTTCCCGAAGATGAATAAATTTTGAAGATTGTATGGAAGAAAGTGTCTGTACCATTTAAAAATGTGTTTTAGGTCAGTTTTTATAGTGTTTTAGAATTTAAAAAACCAATTTTATAAAAGTATTCGTTAGCTTGACATTCAAATGAGAAGTCAAGAGAGAGAGTCTCGGAACTAGACCCATGTTGGCTCAGCATGCTAAGGTAAGGCATGGTCTGTGCTAAGCACACCTTAGCAAACACGAAATGCCACATACCCTCCAACCTAAAAAATAAATTTATATAAAATATTCTTTATTCAACACAAATATACAAAACTGAGAAAATACATGTTCTCAATTAATTGAAAAGTTTCATAAAATATTCTTTAGACCAAATTGCATGTTTTTTTCTAGCCTATCACCTTTACTCCACAAGATTCGTTCCTAGCATATTTCAACACTATTTCATACATTTGTTTTTATCTTTCGTCTCTCTCACTAACGATTGTTAAACCCCTGACTTAAATCCCCTCATGTACAATGCAAATGAGGGTATTTTGTTATTTTCTCATATTAATTAGCACCCCCCCACACATACACATTTTCCCACTTTCTTTCTTTCTTTCTTTCTTTCTCTCTCTCTCTCTCTCTCTCTCTCTCTCTATATATATATATATATATATATATATATATATATATATATATATCAAAATGCATCTACAACAATTCTAAAAATCACTGGAATAATTTTAATGTTCAAACCTAACATTGAAAGATGAGTTGTTGTTTTGAAGTTAGTTATTAATTTAATTTGATTGCATGAAGTGGTGTTTCTAATGAATTGAAGTGAAGAGGACTTGAAATGTTAAAGATGGTGAAAAACATAGGATTTATGTGTTAGAAGTCTAAAGTATGTTAGTTGTTATCATTCTCCTGAAAGATCAAGGTCTAAGATGTAAATTACTGAGCTATAAAAACAAGCAAAGGGTGAAACTCTGATCACTTTTGTCTCGTGTTCTTTCTACTAAAACTGTAAAGAATAGAAAAAACCATTTTCTCTTCTTGTGTAGCACCCGAGTCGCCAGATATATGAAGTTAATGATTTAATCTATTTTAATTCAATTAAAAGGTGATGGAGGGTTTGTGAGTACGCTAGGGGTACACTAGGTACGCATGGTGTACTCCTTGCGTGTGCACCATCAGGGTCCCGACGTATGCTGGGCATACTCAAGCCAGGGGAAAACCCTAATTTTTAGGGTTTTCACCCTATTTAAAGACCTTAAGTCCCTCAAGTCCATTACCTTTTCAACCTCCATTGCCCTTTTAGTGCCAATCTCAAACCCTAACCTTCTTGAGTGTATTTTTGAGCTTACCTTGAGTGTTTGGGTGTTCTTTGGTGGGTTTGAAGAAGAAGGAAGTTTGGGAAGTAGCAAAGGAGAAGAAGGAGCTTGTAGATCCAGAGTTTGTACACAATTTATAGCATGTTAAAGGTATAATGTCTGAACCTCATTTTAAGCTTAGATCTAGGTTTATAGTAGATTTTAGCATCTTTTGATCCCATAACTTGGTTTCTTGGAGTATGAGCTACTCCATACCATTTGAGCTATCCTTTTGGAATCTTGTAAGTGTATGGAGTCATAAAAATTGTTTCTTACAGGATAAGACTCAACCATGCGTGTGTTAGTGACCAGCATGTGCGGAATCGATGAGTTCATGTGTTATTTCATCCTACTCGTCGAGTAGGTTCTTGCACTCGACGAGTAGGAGGCCCTGAATGCATATTTTCGAGTTTTGCTGCTGGAAATGGACTAGAAACATTACCCTAAACTGTTTTGGTCTTATAAAACTTGTGTTAGATGGAGTAATGGTTATGCTAATGCATTTACAACGGCAATTATCAAAATTTCAAGTTTTGTATGTGTTATTTATGATTCTTGAAATTGTTGATATGAATGTCCATACACTTATGAGTTTAGAAGATCATAGGAATTACTTGCAAATAGTTTGTTGGTTTAATTCTTGATCTTGATGTGTTTTAATGGAATCCATAATTTGTCCTCAAGTTATAGATTACCAAAAGTCTTCATTTTAAAGTCCATTAAAGAATGTATAAGTTACATAAAATGAAGAGTCTTTCATTTTAATAAACCATTAAATCACAAGTTATGAACTTGAAAAGTTTTGAAAGTTATAAAACATGCCCTCAAGTTTTGGAACATGTAAAGTCACTTTAAAAAACTTTAGTTCCAACCCCTAGAATTTTAAAAGTTAAAATTCAACCCTTATACTTTATAATATTATAAGTTTATATATATATATATATATATATATATAAACATATATATATATATATATATATATATATACACATATATGTATAAGAACAAGTCGTTTTACCGTTAGTAGGCCTCATTCACGAAGCCGGTCTATAAGGGGGATATAAGGTTGCTGCCTATAAGATGGCAGGTTAATGGGTGTCCACTCTCACCCATCGCTTCCTTGACTGGTGGAGGGTCGCTAGCCGAATAGGTAGGACAATGACTGTAATCCTCATTAAAAGTATGATGGTTATAAAGTAACTAAATGTTTATAGAAATTCTCGATCTTAGTTACTTTAGGAATATCTGAATATGGTGCTAACCCATGAAATTACACTTTGCACTTTTCTTAAGTCGTTAGTCGAGCGTGTGTGGTTAACCGACACACTAACCTGGACTTAACAAGGTAGGCAAATGGTGGCTTAACGTTTATCATAGATCGGTGGAGCACGTGTGGTTAACCGGCACATCAGTTAGGTAATAAAAGTTAAGAGTACCAAGTAATTTGCATGGTTAATTCACACCTTGTTCTGTGATCCTCGGCATCCCACTCACAAAACTTGAAGGGCACACTCGAGATTGAAACATGCCATTGAAAAGTTCAATGAATCTCAAAAGAATCTAGGAGTTTCAAAACCAATTAAAACCTAATAATTTATTTCGTTTTTCATGGTGGAAATTGGTGAATCGTCATTCACCTACCTTCAAATATTTATAGCTTGGATTACGACATCCCTCTTCTAAGTTATAAAATATTTGGTTGGGTCCTATCCTTAATATTACATTTGGGTGTCTTATTAAGTACTATCTTTATATCTAATCTAAACTTGTTCTTTTTTTCTTTTTAGATGTCTTCCAACAATGCTGCTTCTGGCTCAAACCCTACCGGCTCCTTCTCTCTCATGAACCTTTGTGGGAGAGTCATCTTTAATGGTTCCAACTTTATGGATTGGATCCGGAACATCAGGATGGTCACGAGATTACAAGGACAAGGAATATGTCCTCGACAAGGAGCTGAAGGAACTTGATGAGTCGTCTGCTACTCCTGATGAGATCACTGAATTTCGGACTCATGAGAGAGATGCCACCAAAGTGGCGTGTATCATGTTGGCCACAATGAAAGTCGAGCTCCAAAAGTCCTATGAGTACCATTACCCTTTTGAGATGAACTAGGACTTGATGGACCGCTACCATCAAAGTGCTTGTTAAGAGAGGTATGACATCATCTCCTCCATGATAACAACCCGAATGAAGGATGGTGAACCCATCACTTTTACCTCCACGATGTGGAGGTAAAAGTTGGTGGAATTTGGCAATCATATTAGACCTACAAAACCTGTAATTTATAGATTTTTTTACCTCCACGACGTGGAAATAGCTTTACCATGGTGTGTAAATGGTTTTCCTTTCCGCACACGAACTTGTAGACCGGCACAGGGAGTTTTCAGGATTTTTTGAGCTTCTATAACGTGGAAGTTCCTTTTCCATGGCGTGGAAACTATATTTAAATTTGGTTCGAACATGAAAGTCAACCAAAATTTTGTCTAGTTTCTAGGACATCTTTAATCTCCTTAATCGGAGTTACGAGTCATTAGATATGGTCAAAACACCGTAGAGATGTCAAGATGTCAATCTACCACCTTTTTGTGTCTTTTTCGGTTTGGTTCTCCTGCTTTTGCATCACAACTCCCATTTTAATTGTAATTGAACATATCTTAATCAAATATATTAAGATAATATCCTAAAATATATAGTTAAATAACACCATATCAAAATAGATCAACTTATCTTTTGCTTGTCCTCAAGCAACAATTAGATTGTTATTATGTCATATCAAAACTTTGCTCACCAACATCACATGGAATAACTTATTTTTAATTCGCAAATTATGTCTCGCATCAAGGCATATTTTTGTTTCTAAAAGATCCTAAATACTTCCTAATCCAAAATACTCACAATCCTTGAATTTATACCATTTTATTACTCCTTTGTTTCAAAAGTTATTACCAAATTTCTAAGAGACATGACAAAAAGCAAATTTGAAAACAATATATATATATATATATATATATATATATATATATATATATATATATATAGGAGTAGTATCAAATGAGAACACCTAAAAGGTTGAGAACGCGAGAACACTTATCAACCAATCGTTTTATTATGGTATTTAAGTAAATTTGTATTTAATATAATTTTTAATTAATATAATACAATTAATAATCAATATATTATCAATTATTATTTACCTATAATTAAGGGATATTCCATAGTGATCGTTGAATCGAAGATACGATTTCTGATTTCTAGTATACCATTCGTGATTTAGTCAATCGAAATCTGTATCTCTACATCGTTTATGGTTGAAGATAACAACGTAGGAATTTTTTAACGAAGCAATATCGATGTCGGACTGTTTTGATTACAGTAGCGATGATACCGAACATGATGATCAATATGGCGACAAAGCATTCGACAATAATCAATATGATGAAGACGACTTCTATCATTCGGATGATCAACACAGCGGAAGAATTCAATTATCTGATTATGCGAGTGAAGGTAACAATTGAGCATCTTTTAAAGACAAATCGTGTATTACAATCAGTACTAAATGTATGTATATGATGAATAAGACGTGTCATTTATTCAGTACATATTTGTACATGATTAATCATATACATTTTATGTATTAATTAGTTAATGCTTGTGTATATCACAAATCGGTGTTGATTGTTTCGTAAGTTTAATATAATGTTTCTTAAGTTTGATAAACATTGGTGATTATGCGACAACACAATTATATATGATAATGATTTAGATCTTTTTACATAGTTATGTGTATTTTAAAATGAGTAAACACTTCAACTTTGATTACTGTTTCACACACGTTGATTATGATTAGAAAATTGTTTAGTTTATGGGGACTCCTAGTTTATGAATACGTAATTGATCTAAATTTATATCATGTCTCTCATGTCGCATTATTGTTTTTTGTTGTCTAAAAAAACAGGTACAAATCGAATTGATTCTTAAGAGGAATCATTCAATAGTAATGTTGTTGACTCGCCCAGTGGGAAAACCAAGTTGTGGAAACCTATTGTTCCTAAAGAATTTATGCCAGATGTAGATGCTACTTATCAATCATTAGAGGAGGCGGTTGAAATGTATAAATTATATGCAGATAAAGCAGGTTTTGGTGTCATGTTAAATACAGTAACGAGGTTTGGTGACAAAACCATTAAAAAAAAGGTATGTAGTGTGCAACAAAATGGGTAAAATACCTAACAGATCAACTGACACTTTGGATCCTGAGGGAACTGGAAGGAATAAACGAAACTCAAACTTTAGAATCACGGACTGCAAGGTATTGATAAAGTTTGAAAGGTTACTTATGCGAACTAATGCTTGTAAAATATATGAGTTTGAAGAGAAGCACAACCACCCCCTAGAAACTAAAGAAGAAAGACGTTATTCCAAACGTGCACGATGACTTAGTTATAAAGACAAGGAGTTTATAGTGCGTTCTTCAACATATACACATAAGTTACAAGCTAGTTTGCAAGGAGGTTATGAAAATGTTGGCCCTGAAGCAATTGATTATAAAAATTTTAGAAGGAAGATGGGAAACATTATAGGAGACAAGCATACACAGCTGGTTGTTGACAAAATGAACATGAGGAAAGACAAGTTACCTAACTACACATTTGAGTATAAATGTGTTGATAGTGTGTTAAACGCAAGGTTTTGGGCGAATGAAACCGATATGTTATATTACAAGAAGTTTAGAGATGTGATCTCATTTGATGCTACATTCCGAACAAATAAGTATGCTCTTATAGTTATCTTTTTTTTTTCTTTAAATATGATTATTGATGTTTTTTGAGTTTATAAGCATTGTTCAATTTGTTTTTAATTACGTTTTTAATACAAGTATGGAATGACTTTTGTGCCGTTTACAGCCATTGATAACCACAAATGTTCGATAAACATTGGAGTAGGTTTGTTAAGCAACGAGTCAATAGAATCTTATCGTTGGTTGTTAGAAGCTTTTTTGAAAGCACATGGAAAACACCCTCAATTAGTGTTAACAGACCAAGATCCAACAATTCTACAGGCCGTTGAAGCAATATTTCCTAGTTCTAATCATCGTTTATGTATGTGACACATTATAAAAAAAAACTACAAGCTAAGGTGTGTACATTTTGGTTAAAGTTAACACGCATCATTTTGTATTCAGCAATGATTTACACAGTTTACGTATTTTTAAAAATGATTAGCATAGATATTGTTTATTCATAGATAATCTTATAAAATTCTAATGTTTTATTTAGGTTTCAGCCGATTTTTTTGAAAAACACTAATTTTCAAAAGCGTTTTACTAAGCTTGTTTGGAATGTCTACATCGAGCCTGAAGTCTTTGAATCAAGGTGGGAACTGCTTATGAGAAGATTCAAACTACATGACAAAAGATGGTTCAAAGACATGTACAGGGATCGAAAGCTTTGGATTCCAGCCTATTTTAAAGACATGCCACTACACAGTCTGATGAAAACTACTTCAAGGTCTGAAAGCGTCAACTCATTTTTTAATAAATACTCTAACTCTGGTAATTTGCTTATCTATTTCATGATGAACTACAACACTGCAATTGGAAAGCAACGAAATGGTCAACAGAAACTAGAACATGATACAAAAAATGCAAAGCATGAAATGATGCTTCCAAGTGGATTACTAGAACATGCAGCTACGGTTTACACTAAAACCGTTTTCTATGAGGTCAAAAAGGAAATATTTAAAGCAGCCTGGTACTGTTCTATTGACAGTGTTGAAATGATTGATGGGTGACAAGTTGTTATGATACACAAACAGATAAGAGAAAATAATTGAAGATAAAATGCAAGGTTATATTCATCATTTAAACGTTATTCATTAGTGATCATACAAGTATATTTTATCATTATTTTTAAATTACATATACTTGTTTCAATATTATGCAATAACCACCAACTAATATGTTACTTCAATCAGTTACTAACATACATTATTTTTATTATACAATGTAGGTGGAACCAAAGTTGCCTGAAAAAGAAGTTAAATGTTCATGCAATCACTTCATACGTACTGGCATTTTGTGTCGTCATATTTTTCTTATATTGAAAAACAACCGTGTTGAAGAGATTCCAGAGCAGTATATTCTCAGAAGATAGAGAAGGGACGCAATTTCCAGCCATTTGCTTGCCATGAAACATGTTGCCATGGAAACAGAAGATGACACCTTTAAACTTCTAATAGAGGCATACAACAATATTGAATACTGGTTGGATCATTTCAAAAGAAGCAAGGAGAAATTGTTAAAATTTGTTGAAAAAACACGTAACTTGAAGCAGGAAGCAATGGAGTTTGTCCGTTCAAACCAAACATCATCTGATAATGATGAAAAAGAAATTATACGGATGCTTGGAATACACAGCATTCCTAATGAAATAAATATCCATCCACCTTCATCTATACGTACCAAAGGTAGTGGAACTAAGAAAAGAATGGTTAGTGCAATTGAGAAAGTTGTTGCAGCTGCAAAGAAAAAAACCAGAATGTGCACAGGTTGCAATCAATATGTTAACCATAATTAGAGGACTTGCAAAGTCAGACTTGCACGAGAGTCAAAACCACCGTAAAATGGCCCATTCGTTTGCCCAATAGATTTTACTTTTATATTAGATTTATGAATAAGAATATGTTTCTATGATTTAGTATGTTATTTTATCTTAAAACACCTTCATTATTTTAAACGTTTTGTTTTATTCAACAATGAATAAGAGCATAAACAAATCTGTTAATCCTAACAGATTAATGATATTAACAGGCATTTAAACATCTGTTATTTGATTAAAACAGTTTTCACTTAGAATAGATATATTTTTCCATTGTTGAAATTATAAAACCATCAATCATTATAGACTACAGTCATATACAATTCAAGCAGTATTCATAGTTTATTGTATACTGTTAGTAGTATATCATAATAACAAACGTTTGTACGATTAACTTTTAAAACACCTATACATCATATATTGATTTATGTTTGCTTCTGGGTATATTTTAGTCATAATTTTAATCATAGTAGACTTTAAACCATTTTTGGTAGTCAATAATGAAAAATATCATAAATACATTAATTACTTTCAACATATTAATGATATGAAAATTGTGAAATACTCTCCTATTAAGTTAAAACAATTTGCATTTAAAATATAATATGTTATGAATAATTCATGTATTTATGCTGTTAGTCAATATTGAAAGTTCTGATTGTATGGTCATCGTAGTATAGCATATTAACAGTTGTTTGTTAGTAAGAAATCATTGGTGAATATACATTAAAATTATACCAGTCATGTTAATCATCATTTTTTGACATAATTTAATTTTTCAAAAGTTAAAATTATAACCATTAAAATATCACCATTCCATTACTAAAAGTAGCAAACCAAAACGAACTATTGTACGTTCTGCAACCTAAGTTAATATCCTTAGCATATAAAACCATTGTTTTAAAACTATCTAAAAGAAACCATCGAAGTCATAACTAAAATAACTTTTTTAACATAACTAACTAAAATCATCCAATCTCGTGTGAATTCGTTCCTTTGCAATGGCCAACAGTTGAGAACGTTGTCTTGAAGGAATCTTGTGGAATTCATCAACCTTTTGGAGCACATAATCTTTTTGCACATTATATTCATGAGTGACGATTTTGTATAAATACTTTGTCCTCGGTTTAACAAGTTGATCATCTTGTGCAGAAGACTCGTTCTTGAACCCAGCTTTAAACTCATTCATACTTCCACCCATATACGTTTCCATGTGACGCATCGTAAACACACCACAATCAATGTGTTTGTTTATTGTTCTCCAAGGCATTTCCAGTCTATGTGGCATCACATGTGAAAACATCTCAGCTTTTGGATGATTCTGAGATTTTAAGTAATGAACTATGTACTCTTTCTGAAAATGTAAAAAACATTGTCAACACATATAAAATTTTATTAACTATGTAATGTAACTTTTATTAACCACTTACAATGATTTGGGGCAACTGACCATATCTCTCATCAATATGATCATCAACTTTGTTGTTGTCAATGATTACAAACTGTGGGTGTTGTAGATTGACCACAAAAAGGAAAATGTGGAAGGAACGGATGACTAGTAGGAAAAGATGTAACGTTTATTCATTTACATGTATTCACTTTATTTAATATTCATATTTGATCCATGATAAACAAACACATAAGTAAACTGTTTAGATATATCTCTTACCAAGCCAACGTAACGTAGGCTTGCATCCATATCTTCAATAGAAAGCACCAGATTCTCAATGAATTTATCTTTACGTTGACTTTCTGTTAAATCACTTTCAAGATAAGAATTTTGTAATCCATTTTTAAAAACTCATTAGCTTATTTATATGTTGTATTTAAAAAATAGTATAATCAACATTGATCAATATTAAATTATACCGTCACATCTGTCTTGCAATAAACTCTCAGAGGCGATTCAGGTGCACACTTACTTTCATCAAGATTCAACACTTGACTCCAACAATCAATCACATGTTGGAAAACTATATCATTGCAAAAGACGTGACCAATTATTACTAATTTTAATAAGCAACCAACAAAATTAAGTAATTTTAAACGTATTTTAAATGCATCTTACTCTGGCTCTCCCTGGAGAGAGAATATCCATTCCGCTACACGTTTTTCTTGTCGTGGAACTCCTTTGATGATATCAACAGCCCGTATAATGTAAGGAGATTTCAGATATTCTGATTTCATTCGAGGCCTGTACCCTCTTCTCTTAAACCCCTTTTCATCATTGTTGAATAGTACTACAGACAAAGGAATTGGCATTTCCATTTCAGATGGTGGTGTAGTTTGAAAAGATTTTCTTCCAGATCTATTCACGAAGTCTGCATATTCCTGTGACATTTGAATACTGCATTTTGCTATCGGGGAGTTGTCAAACTGTTTGTGAGATGTTGCTAGAATCAGCGTACGTTCAATTTCACCCGCGTTATCATACCACCATTGAGATTTTTCTGGTTCCTCTGATGCGGAAACTTCATTAAACAAATCATTTACTTTGTTTTTCCATTCTTTGACCAACCGATTCTCAGGATATTTCTTGACAACATCATTTATTTTGTCTTCCAACACTTTCTTTTGCTGCACTAGCATGTCATGCATCTCCTTTATTGTTGAAATAGTTGTCTAATACGGTCACCACAATATATTTACGTTACAAACCAAATAAAAACATCAATATGTCATTTAGTATTAATTTATACTATAGTAACTCATAATTCAAATGTGAATAAATAGTAAACTACCTCAACACTTTCCCCACTTCCACTAAAAATTTCCTCTCCTTGATTTCCCTACGAAAATTAATACACTATTAGTTTTTGTACTATTAGCTTATTATTTATTAATGATTATATTATATTAATACCTTACACCTTCTATCACTAATTGTCACACCTCCTGCATCATTTCCCTGTCAACATTTATGAATGTAATTAATTTAGATTATACAAAATAACAAATTTTAAATTTCATATGCTTTATTCAATATAATAAAATACTAACTGAACTTTTTCTTGCCCTACATTACTAGTTCCCGATGCTTCATTGATGAATTGAAATGGTTCTTGCAATTCACCCATACCTAGACCTATTGTCCTACACTCTACTCTTTCTCGCTCACACAGTTTATCAACATTCCAAATACATATTGCTGGTCTGCCTCGTACAATCTTCACTGAATCGCATCGAACACTTTCTACGTACAACAACTACAACAAAGACAAATAAATACTGTATTAATTAAATACACTTTAATGAATCTATACACATAAGTCAACCAATATTGAATGACAACTGAATTTAAAACAACTCTTACCAGCAGCAATATAATTGGCCCAACATAGAATCCTTTTTTGCTGTTTGGATTCCATGCACTTTTTGTCTCCTTAAGGCAATCAAAAACATATCCACACCAATCAATGTCACTTAGATCCAAGTCTTTCGTGACTTTTGATAACATGGACCCATGCTCATCGACTGACCTAGTGTATTACACAATAGGACAAAGATGTTTACTTTAAAGAGTAAATCCGCATGTGTGGTTTACATAATAACTTGTTGAACTGCCCTTGGTCTAATGTTATCTTCATCATCGAATTGTTTCTTCCAAACAGTTATCGTGTCGTCTGTGACTTCTCTATAAGCCATGGACTTTATTGTAACATTTCCCAAAGGTAGACCCAACATTTCGTGAATAACCTGCCGATTAATTGGTATCTCTCCATGATGAAGGTTGAGTACCATCCTGTCTGCATCAAAATTCCTTACTACATAATGTCCCATAATTGATGCACACCCATCCACTTTCATATTCAACAAATGCCCTAGACCAATAGAAGAAACATACACTTCCTATTCCTTGCTAAGGTTATGCATACTACTATACAACACATTTGGAGATGTTCGTACTTGTATTCTATTTGCTTCTTCTGCATCATTTCTTACAACTTTAGGCATTTTCCTTGCTTTCACTACATTTCCTTCTTTATTATTTTGTCTTTTAAATTTCCTCACATTTTCTTTGTCATCATTTTTGAAGGAAGAATAATGCATTCTCTTTTTCCTTGTAAGCACAGGTTTAGCATCTTCAAAATCAGAGTCTTCATCTTCATTAAGCTTATTGACAGTAACATTATCTTTTCCTGTTAATACATTTTTAACACAAGGAATAATTACAACTAAATTACAAACATAATACTATACTAAATTTAATTAAAAATAAATCATTACCTGAACATGAGTTTAAAACAACAACTTCATCACCTTTTATTTTACATCTATCAAACCGTCTTTTTGTTCTCAATTCATTTTCCCTATGTATTCCATTATCTTCTATCATGTCAACACTTTCAATCAAACCTGCCAATATGTAGACAACATAATCATAACTAAAGACACTTTGATATACAACTTACATTACACGAAATCATCATTGATACCTTTTTGTTTCTGTATCTTTTTTTAGATTTGAAATCCTTGCTTTTCTTGCAGCAAACTTCTTCACATTGACTTTGGGTTTCATTTTCTTTTCTATTAATAAATATAAAACAATACAAGCTATTAAAACTAACTACAAAAATAAGCTCTATGAAGGGCCCAAATTAGTGGTTGGGTCTAGGATTTGCAATGTAATAGTAGTTTGGTTTAGTTGGAGTATGTTAGTAGATGTTATAGCTAGTTTACGGTTGTAATGTGTTTATGGCCGTAAAATTTTCTCGGTCGTGGTCCCTATAAATAGAGGGTTAGTCAGATTATTTTGGTTGTTGATGCCTTATTGTTGACGACTTTCTATTGAGTTGTACCAGACGTTAATAGCTATAAAACGTGTGTAAACTTGGTTTATTTTCTTTTCGCCTCTATTCTTGTTTTGTGTGATTGTGTTTGCTATTGATCTCTGGTAAGATCCGTTCTTAGGACCTTACAATTGGTATCAGAGCAAAACCAGCGTCAAAGGCACTCTACAATCATTTTTAAAGCAAGTTTTGTTGCCTAGTGATTAAGTTCATGTTTTTCTGCAAGAGGGTTTTTGGTTTCATCGAGAAACTGCAAAAATCGTTGTTTACGGCTCGAGCTTATGGCCGTAATCTCTATTTACGGCCGCAATATCATCATTGTTCTTCAACCGTGAACTGTATTCTTGAACCGTAAACACGGAATTGAAGACTGAGTGTTCTTGCACCGTGAACCTTGAACCATATTCTCCTTTCAACCGCAAACTTTGAGTTTACGGCCGCAAACTAATTTTGGCTAGTAAACTCTTTTTTGATAGCAAATCGGATTTTAACTATGACCAAGAAATCAATTTAAATTTTAATTATTTTTTTTTATTTCACATTTATTAAACAATAAAAATGGAATCTCAAAGTCAAAATCATTTTCAAGAACTTGATGCTGTCATGGGCACCACTACACGAATTCCAAGGTTAATGTCTGCTGATGGTTTTCCCGAGTGGAAGTACAGAATAGAGAAATACATAAAAATGAAAGACTTCAAGATCTGGAAATGCATCATCAAGGATCCAGTCAGAATAACCACTACAGTTGCAGGGCAAGTGGTTGACAAAAAGATAGAAAATTACACTGATGAAGACTTTGAGAGTGTTGAAGAGTAGGAGAAGGCTTTGGCCATCTTGACCATGGCCCTGTCACCAGATATTTCTCAAGGTTTCATAGAGTATACGTCTGCTAAGGCTTTGTGGGAAGCCTTAATTGAGGTTTATGAAGGGAACGAAGACATGCGAGAGAGTCGCCAAGACATGCTGCGACAACGATTCAGTATGTTCAATTATGTTCCTGAAGAGACTCTTGAAGCACAGCTGCAGCGGTTCACATCTCTCAATACTGAAATGACTGTGGCTGGGATTTTCTATACAAACTCAGAAATAAACAAGAAGCCATTGAATGCTCTCCCAAAATCGTGGGACATGAATGTAGCTATCATTAAGAAGACTAAGGATCTCAGCCGTCTCACTCTTGCTGAAGTGATGGCAATCATCAAGGCATGTGATATTGATGAAAAGAAGCGGGAGATCAACCATGTGAACTCATACTTAGCTGCGAACCTTGGCATCTCTTCTAATAATACTCTTTCATCCTTTTCTTTTCTTCTTCCTTCTGCAGGTCAATCATTTACTACTCCGCAAGCTCAGATTCAGACTTTTCCCACTCCATCAGCTTCCTCTGCATCAGCCATGCCTTTCTCGCAGAATCAATCGTTCGTGGCTTCTCAAGCTACTTCATCCTCAACTGGGGCTTCTTCTTCAAAGGGAAAGGAGGGTGATGAAAATCTTGCACTTGCTTCGGGGCTTGTCAATTGCTACAATGCACTCGTAGCCGGGGATCTTCCATGCTAACTGTCATTTTCCAATCTTGATCAGATTCACCCTGAAGACATTGAGGAGATGGATATTACATGGCAAATTGCCATGGCAGTATTTAGGGCGAAACAGTTTGCCAAAAAGACTGGAAAGAACAACTGGGGGATGAGTGCTGACAAGAAGGTTGGGTTCAGAAAGGGAAAGTTGTGATGCTTCAACTGCCACGAGCCAGGGCATTTTGCTCGTGATTGTCCACAACCAAACAAAAGATTAAATAGTGATAGGACAATTGTTGCAGTCGAAAACAATCGAAGTGGCACTCAAATGAACAACGAGAAGGCTATGGTCGCTCAGTCATTTGACTGGGAGGATCAGATGCAGGCCCTGAACTTGTCTGGACCTGAAACTGCCCACCAGGCATAAGTTTGTGATGATGCCCCGGCAGAGATTGTGGCAGCCGAAGATAAGATGATGGAGCTGCAGTTTGCGTTGATGGTATCTTCTTCTCATGAACCTAATACAACTGAGGTAAGTTTACCGTCATGTTCTCAAGCTTGTATTGATTATGTTAAGATTCTGCATGAGACAATTGAGACATTAGATAGTGAGGTAGAAAGCCTTAAGATTCTTCGTGAACTTAATGACTCATTAAAAAGGGAAGTAGAAGACCTTGGATATGAAGGTTACCAACTTAGGAAAGGTCAAAAACAACTTAAAGCCGTATTGGAATAAAAAATAAAGGAATTTAGGAGACTTCAGGAAGACTACAGTAATAAATTTGAAAATTATGATTATGTAGTGAAACAGAACGCTGAACTAGCGGCTAAAATTGAATCTTTAAAGGGAAAATTTGAAACCGCTGATTTTGATTTTAGGAAATTTTATGTCTCGAGTGAGGTAGTTGCAAATATGATAAACCACTGCATGCAATTTAAGAAAAATCAATCAAAGGGTCTAGGTTATAATCAAGTGCCTCCTCCCTTCAATCATTCATATCAGCATAAGCCCCTGTCCAAAGAAGAGATTGCCAACGAACCATTCATGGTTTATGGCAAGCCATCTGGTTTTGTTTCGGGAGGATTTATTAATGTTGAAAGTACTAACATTTCTAGTTCCCCTGCAGATCAATCCTTGAATCAGTCAAAGCACAAAGTTGAAGGATCTGTTTCTGAAAATAAAACTGAGTCCGAACCTGAAGTTTTAGTTTTTAATAAAGACAATAATTTTTCTGATGTTTTAAGTGACAATGTTTTTTGTGGTGGTGTTTCTATTACTTCTGATACTGTTTTGAATGGTTTGAAAAAGTCTAGTTTGAACAATTTGGTTGACAATTCTGATGTGTGTGATAATGATTTTGAAAAACCACCAGTTTCACAAACTTCTCCATCTAATGTACCCTCGCTTGCCTCACAACCTAATTCCTGTTCATGTTCTTGTGAGAGAATCAAGGGTGATAGTATGGAAAACAAATATGATCAATGTAGCACAAGTTATAACAATAACAAATAGATTTGTTTCAATTGTGGTGTTGGTGGTCATATAGCTAGAAATTGTCAAAATCGTATGTTTGTACATTTTGAATTTCCAAGAGGAGAGAACGAATCCAGAGGAAGGTCTTTAACTAGAAAGTCCTCTAGAAATTGTTCCCGGAATGATGATTGGAAACATGATCAGAGTAGAAAACGAGCCATTTTTCAAAAGCATAAAAAGTTTTTTTATCACAAAGTCCCAGGAAGTTTGACAAAACCGAGCGTGGCCAAGCCATGGTCGGTTTCGTCAAGAGGCAGCAGTGAGTCTTCAACCAAATCTGGTAGAAAACCCACATGCCTTAAGCAAACTGATAAACATTCAACCTCAAAAACACCCAGGACTATTAGAAAACCCATTTATAAATGGCTGCCCAAACTAGCTTCCAATTCATCTTCCGTGTCCTCTAAAAATTCCGAACATTATCAGTCTGAAAAGGCATTGGGGCCACCCAGGAGAGTAATGACCTGGGTTCCCAAATCTAATTACACCTGCAGATTTTGCAGGGACAATTGCGTGGAAATGTCGTCAGACCCTGGTTCATCGACAGCGGCTGTTCCCGGCATATGACAGGAGATATCGCCTAACTGCACATCATTCAATCATATAATGGGGGATACATCTCCTTTGCGGGTGGAGATGGTGGCAAAATCACTCAACGAGGAACTGTCTCAAATGGGGTTTTAAGTTTCAAGAATGTTAATTTTTCTCCCGAGCTAAAGCATAATTTGTTAAGTGTTTCTCAGATCTGTGACAAGGGCTATTCTACGCATTTCACTGATAAGGAATGCATGATTCTCAAGCCAGGCTTTGTCATCCCAGAAGCGTGGATTCTTGTAAAATCTAAAAAGGATGGAAATGCCTATATCATTGATATGAATAACAATCTTCCAGAACAAGTTACATGCCTTTTCTCCAAGATCTCCGAACAAACTGCAATGTTGTGGCACAGAATACTGGGTCATGCTAATGCCAAGCACTTGAATCATCTTGCGAAGAATGAGATGGTCTGTGGATTTCTTTTCAAGGACTTCATTACGTTTGAAAAATGTGTGTCATGTGCCTAAGGAAAGCATCATAGAAAACCACACCTACCAAAACAGGTCAACTCAATTAGCCAGTTGCTTCAATTGCTACATATGGATTTGTTTGGTCCAGTAAATGTCCTCAGTATCAATAGAAGTTCTTATTGTCTGGTTGTGATGATGATTTCTCTCGGTTTACATGGGTTTTCTTTCTATCCAACAAAGCTGGAGTTGCTGATTTGATCAAGAAGTTCATTGTATTAGTTGAGAACCAAACTAACAATCGAGTGAAGGCGCTTTGTACCAACAATGGAACAGAGTTCAAGAACTCTGTACTCGATCACTTATATGTGCATATTTAGTTCATATTAAGTGTAGATTTTTATTCATTTATTAGCTAAATTATTGCATTTCATGGACAAAAGGTACTTAAAAGTGTTTGACTTATATTTTCAGTCCAAAAATGAAGCTCGGAAGCAAAAAGAAGCAGGAGAAGCGGTTGAGAGTTCGAGAATGGAACAAAGAAGAAAAACACTAAAAATAAGACCTACTCGGCGAGTAGGGTCAACTAATCGGCGAGTCCACACGAATATTGGAGAAGATAAACACTCGGGGACCCAGAGACTTATCGCATAGGGGGACTGAGAGATGGATTCGACGAGTTGGAACCTGACTCGACGAGTCGTTTTGCATATATAAAATAACTTCCCAAAATGATGGGGAGAGAATTCTGGAACGATTCAGAGGAGTTCAGCTGCGATTAAGAAGTCAGAAAAACCCTAGGGGACGAAGATACAAGCTAGAATTTAATTCCGAAGAAGATTTGAGGCAAATTTCATCATTCTACTTAGTCTTTTGTTTTTCATTATGGTTAAAAAATTAGAATCTGTTTGTTTGCTATTATTTACTTTAATCATGAGCTAAAACTTTTAGACTTCTGTTTGGAGATTCAAAATTGATACTCTGGTTTGATTCTTGATAGGATTAACTTAGATTTGGTGATTTTTGTTATTTTAGCTTGCTAAAGAACCTTGTGTGTGAATGATAATTAATTTTCTGTTAATAGGAAGGTAATTGATTAGCATGAACATCTTTTGATTATCAACCTCATATGCTATGTGATCACTTTGTCATATGTCTAGGATTAATGAACATGAAACTATAGTTAATAAGAAAATTAAGTAAATTCATGTGTGAGCTTGGGTGATGACCATCAACAAGAAGTTAATTAAAGAACCAAATTAGTTAACTATTGTAAGTCTAAATTAACCCGAATAAATAACCTAGTGAATTAATCGGCGAGTGCACACGAAGAAGAAAAACACTAAAAATAAGCGGTTGAGAGTTCGAGAATGGAACAAAGAAGAAAAACACTAAAAATAAGACCTACTCGGCGAGTAGGGTCAACTAATCGGCGAGTCCACACGAATATTGGAGAAGATAAACACTCGGGGACCCAGAGACTTATCGCATACGGGGACTGAGAGATGGATTCGACGAGTTGAATAAATAACCTAGTGAATTGAATTAAATTAGACAACTGGCCACTGTTTAAGTTAGTTTATTTGCTAAGGATTAGTGTAGTGAATGCGAATCTAATCACTTGAATCGGTAACCAACAAAAGAATTAATCCATTGCACCATTACCTTGAAATCAACCATAGGATCAATTGAGTTGAACTAAACAGAAGTTCCTTCCCGTTATTGAATCTAGTTAATTCTTTGTTTTTCTAAGTTTTAGATTAAGTAATAGTTAGTAAGTTTTTAGTCTTGTAAAACTAGAGAAAACCCCCTACTTATTAATTAATTTAGATAGAATTAGTTTTTAGTTTTAATTTGCCATTTCCTGTGTTCGATACCCTACTTATTTAACTATACCACAATTGATAGGTTCATTGCCTTTGTGTGTTATTTTATAATTAAAAGTAGGTTTAAAACTAAGTGAGTTTGCACACATCAATCACTTTTGCGCAGAAAAGGGTATCCTGCGTCAGTTCAGTTCCGCTCACACACCCCAACAAAATGGTGTTGCTGAAAGAAGGAACAAAACTTTAAAGGACGCTGCAAGGACGATGCTGTGTGATTCAAAGCTACCGGTTTTATTTTGGGCCGAGGCGATAAACACTGCCTGTTATGTTCAGAATCGAGTGTTGATCAACAAAGCGTGCATGCAGACCCTGTATGAGATTCTCTATGGTCACAAGCCGTCAGTCAGTCATTTCCGTGTATTTGGCTTTCCCTGCACTATTCTTTACTTAGATACCAAACCGATGTTTAATGCCAATGCCGGTGACTGTTACTTTGTAGGGTATGCCGCTCGTACTACTTATAGAGTCTATAATAACAAGACAAAACAGATTGTGGAATCCTATGATGTGCGTTGGTTGGAAGAAAAATGAGACGAACGCTAGAGTGGGTCCGGATTAGCTGTTTGATTACACATCGCTTTTCAAATCAATAAGTGTATCTTCGAGTGGCTCATCTGGATCTATTTCTGGTTTGAAGAAGATTTCTAAATACAAAGACAAAGAAGTTGTCTACAGACCTCCAACTGCATCCTCTTCATCATTCAAAGGGAAGTCCCCGGTCTCTTCTGAGGGGGAGTCCTCTGCTACACCAGAGGGGGAGTCATCTGCGCAACATGATAGTCCTAAATCTCCAGTCCAAAATGATACTCCTGATGCTAAAGCTTCGCCATCTACACCTATGGAGAGAGAGAGTTCATGCCCAATGATCCTTCCGCAACCACCTTAACCTTTATGGAACTACTATTTCCTGAATTTATCTCTAATGAGTTTGTGGCAGAGCCTTCTGGAGCGGCTCAATCAGCAAATGAAGGAGGTATCAACATTCACACTGTTCTTATCTCTCTCAATGATATCAGCCAAGAGATACCCTCAAGAATTCAACGCGATCATCCGATCGATAACATCATTGGTCAGCTGGGCAACGGTGTTAAAACAAGAAGTCAGAGTGGAGATGTTAATACCTATCTCTACTCTTGCTTTATCTCTCAAATAGAGCCCAAGAATGTTGAAATGGCTCTGAATGAGCCCAGCTGGGTAGATGCAATGCATGAGGAACTGCGTCAATTTGAAAAACTCGGTTTTTGGAAATTAGTTGAGTTACCAAAGGGCAAGAAGTCTTTTGACACAAGATGGGTTTATCGCAATAAGCAGGACGATTCACGGGTCATTGTGCGAAATAAAGCTCGACTGGTGGTTCGCGAGTTTCGGCAAGTCGAGGGTCTTGATTACACTGAAGTTTACCGTGTATCAAATGGACGTTAAGACTGCCTTCTTGTATGGCAAGGTGAAGGAAGAAATCTACGTTGATCAACCTCCTGGGTTCGTTAACTCAAAATTTCCTAATCATGTCTACAAGTTGGACAAGGCATTGTATGGGTTACATCAAGCTCCTCGAGCGTGGTACGCAACTCTAACAAAGCATTTGCTCGAGCATGGCTATTCTCGTGGCACCATCGATCAGACCTTGTTCATCAAGCATGTCGGCAATGATCAAATTCTTGTGCAAATCTATGTTGACGACATCATCTTTGGGTCGACCAGTCCGCAACTTTGCAAAGAATTCAAAGGTGTAATGAAGAAACGGTTCGAAATGAGTTCGTTGGGAGAAATGACCATGTTTTTGGGGCTTCAGGTTAAACAGAATTCAACCGGAATCCTGCTACATCAAGCCAAGTATGTGGAGGATATTCTTGAGAAGTTCGAGTTTCACGATGCTAAATTTGCTTCAACACCAATGGCTGAACGACCTCTTCTAACTCCAGATCCTGAAGGCGAATCCATAGATCAGACTCACTATCGATCAATGATCGGATCGCTGATGTATCTTACTGCAAGCCGACCTGACATCATGTTTGCAGTTTGTCAATGCGCACGTTATCAGGCTAATCCTAAACTTTCACATCTTATTGCTGTCAAAAGAATCTTTCGGTACATGAAAGGGATCCCAAAATTAGGTCTTTAGTATCCGAAGAATTCTGAATTTGATCTTTATGCTTTTGCTTACAGTAATTATGGAGGATGTGATCTTGACAGGAAATCAACCTTAGGAAAATGTCAATACCTAGGTGACAGACTAGTTTCGTGGCAATGCAAGAAGCAACACACTATCTCAACTTCCACAACGGAGGCGGAATGCGTTGCCGCATCGACCTGCTACTCTCAAGTTATCTGGATCCAACATCAGCTGTTGGACTACGATTTGAATTATTTAGAAACCCTCATTTATTGTGATAATGAAGCTGCTATTCAAATTGCCAAAAACCCAGTCCAACATTCTAAAACCAAGCACATCGACATTAAAATTCATTTCATCAGAGATTGTTATGAATAGTTCCACACTGATAATAATGTGGCGGATTTGTTCACAAAGCCATTTAACAAAGCTCGCTTCGATGTGCTTGTAGGTTTTCTGAAAATTATTCGTTTTGAGGATTAAGTTTTTTTATCTTATTTTTTTTTCTTAATTCTTCAATTCTATTTTCAATTTTATTTCTATTTTTAATTTAATTTAATTTTTTATTTTTTATTTTTTAATTTCTTAGGATAGATTAAATTTGCGCATTTCACTTTCTTTATTTTTATTCTCATCCATGCACAAATATAGCGGGAGAAATAATCAAAAATCCAAAAACAATAAAAAATTCCAAAAAATCGAAAAACAATAAAAAACCCAGAAAATTAAAAATATTGCTGATAGTTTTGTGTGTAGGTGTTGTGACGGGAAATGAAATTAGCAAGTGATAACGGGCAATCTGAATCGGCGTAACATACCTAAGTTGAATCGTCTACGCTCTGTGTTCGATGCGCTGATAGGCACGAAAGATTTTAAATGGACTTGACTAGGAAAAGTTGAACCTAATGAATTTAAGGACTTGACAAACATTGACCTAGTTGGATCCATTTAACCTGACTTCATGACGCTCGGATAGGTTGAGCAGGAAGATGTACATGGGAATCTACCGGTCACATTAAATAACCCGTATCTAGAACTGTGGATTCACTTTTCCTCGATGTGCGGATTCTGTCGTTAATTCCGGTTGGATGAGGCGACTAGTAAATTCGGATAATTAGGTCTGCAGAAAATTGTTTTCTTTCTTTCTGTCTGTTAGTCATATGTTGCCTCCTCTGCGTGATCGGGAGATCCGACCTGGAATGTAACATATACAATTCTATTTCTCTGCATCTTCTCACTATGTAATTCTTTCTATCTGTTAGCCATATACTGTCTCCTCTGCGTGACTCAAAATCCGACTTGGTACACAATATATGCACCATTCTCTTCTTAATCCCTCTAAAACTTCAGTTAGTCATACGTTTCATCCTTTGCGTGATTGGAAGAGATCTGACCTAGATGTACATCATATGCATTCTAAATCTATCTTCTCTCTTAATAATTGTCTGCTCACCCGGTGTAAGGAGTATTCTGGAAGTCCTTGATTGCTGGAGCATATCAGGAAGCGGGAAACACGTTCTAGTACAATTAAAGCTGAACACATACAGTTTGTCTGTAGATCTCGCTGCTCGATTTAGGTGGACGATAATATCTCTGGTTGTAGTCAGTTAAATGGTCATAAGAAAAATCTATTTAAGAATTAGGGCCAATCATGATAATAAAGTTATAATTAGATATATGCATGTATCATGTCATTGGTAAATTGTCCAAATCTTGTCACAAATGTTTCGTGTTTAAGTGGACCACAGTACTGGCCACCGATCAGACGAAGATGTGAAGATAAGGGTACAGACAAGTGGAATAAGGATGTCCAACAACTTTGATCCCAGCGTCACAAATTCAGTCACAGTAGTTAAATTTTGAGATTATGTTTTAGTTGAAGCTAAATTATTTTATTTTATTTTTATTTAATTCTTATGTTTATTTTTATTTCAATTTTTAGCTGTTAAAATTTATAAGTTTTTTATTTTTATTCTCTTATGCATAATTAAATTTATTTTATTTTATTTTAAATTTTATTTTTGTGTTGTTTTTAAATTTTACCTTTAGTAAAAATCCTCAAAAAAATTACTTTTAAATTTTTTATCTGTGTTGGACTCTGCTCTATACTGTGTGGTTATCAAGTAAATGGTAAATGGGTATAAAAAGGGGTTTACCGCCGAAATCACCCTCATATCTTTGATTCCGGCAGAAACATCTCTCCCACTCTCTCTCTATCTTCAAAAAATTTTCCGTCAAATCTTGCAAATCTAATCTGATAGTCTCGAAGGTAATGAGTTATGGATCAGGAATATGTATTTTATTGTGTAATTAACCGAGTTATCGAAACAGAAATAGAGAAAAAGGACACGACGGAGTTTACGGCCGTAAGCTTCGGCCGCAAACTCTATTCTTGGGCTGTAAACTGGTGTTGACTGCAAAATGCTTGCGACCGCAAACTCCGATTGATTGATAGTTTATTGTCCCGATTTGCGACCGTAAATCCTTAATTAACCGCAATCTTCATGTGTTGGTCGTAAAATCTGTTCGTCGACCGTAAACTCAGTTCATCGACCGCAAACTCTGTTCTTGGGCCGCAAATTAGTGTTGAATGCAAATTTAGATTTGATTTAAATGAAAGTTTTTTTTTAATTTTTGAACCAAATTTTTAAATAAAAATTAATTAATATTATTATTTTTGGGATCAAAATTAAACTAAAATTCTTGTTGTTCGTTTGGCTTGTTTTTCTGTCTTACGTTGTATGGTTGAGTGCAGGGTAATGGCGAACCTCAAATTTGCGGATATGCACAATTTTGCTATTGTCTTGGCGGATCCTCTAGCTATTCACTCGGATTTTCGGTCGATGATTCACAGACTTCGGGAGTGCTGTTTGGCATCTGCTATTACAGTAAATCATGTTGTTTACCAAAATTTAATTACAGAATTCTGGGCGACTGCCAAAATGGATATGAGTGATGCCGGTCATTTTACTGTTAAAGCTAAAGTTCAAGGACGCGGAATTGTGATTAATGAAAGCTTTATCAGAGTGACGCTGCTAATTGACGATTAACCTAATTACCCTACGGAGATTGGGATTGTAAACACTCAGAGAATTCTAAGGAGAATGAGTTATGAAGGCACCTCACCTCCAACTTTAAAGAAGCTCTTACATCAGTATTGGAGATTGTTAGCACATGTTTTCGTTAGCTGTATTTCAGGGAGAAGATCAGGAGCAAATGAGATTTCTCAAAGGAATACTGGTGTAATTGTTTCTCTGGCCGTAGGAGTGAAGTTCAACTTTTTGAGATTCATCTTGGATGAGTTTGTTGTGAACATTCGAGCTTCAACTCGTGATACTTTCTTATTGTATCCTAGATTCATTCAGCTGTTCATCGATGCTCAGTTTCCGGATGTGAGAAAAGAAGGTGATATTCTGGATATGAAATCATTGGATCCTCACACTGTAAGACTCATCAAACAGAATCGAAAAGGAAAGTTTATTTTTCAAGGAAAATACCCGCTTGAAAAGTTTGGAAAGTTCACTAAACTGAAAGAACCTACAGAATCTTATGGTTCATCTGACCAGGCTTCTTCTGAGCCTGCATCTTCTGAGAAGTCATCTCCAAACAACGTTGTTATTGATGTATCTAAGGATGAAAGTACTGAAAAAGAAGATACTCCTACTCCTGACGCTCATGTGGGAGAAGAACATGGCGTAATGTCTAATCGTGCTCAAGGTGATGATTCAGGAATGAATCTGGAGTTTGAAGCAAATGTTGAGGGTGATAAAAATGATTCCTTTAGTGATCTTGATCTCACTGGTTTTGATCATGATGATATTGCAGCTTCTCTAGCCAGTAGTGCTAACTTGGTGTCGAATGAGAATCTTGACACAATCTTTAACAATGTCGATGAAGTTGTTCTTCCAATAACGGAGACAAGGGAGTCTAATGAAGTTTTTGAAACTGCAACCCCTACTTCAAACCAAATGGCAAATATTTCTACTCCAATGGAGATGGTTATGGGATTTTCCCCTCCTGTTTCTGTTTCTCCTACTTCAGAGCTATTTGTGAGTGATTCTGCAACAACACAATCTGGTCAACCTCCGTTGAAAAGACAAAGAAGGAATCCGAGGCAGAGTGAGTTAATTGCGAGTCTCGTTAGCGGCCTCCCAGTACCACCTACTACTACTCCCAGTCTTACCACAACCAAAAATTTTACTGTGGGTCCAGAAACTACTTTTGATGTTGGTGGTTCCTCTATTCCACCAGGGTTGACTCCCCCTCAATCTGATCATGATGAGGCTTCTGTGAGATTAGCCATGCATTTGGCTGAGGAGCAATTTTTGATGCCTTCTCCTCGCGGTAAAGGTATTTCTATAGGGGATGGTGGTTTTGGAGGAGACAACCTAACTATCTCAGGGCTACAGAAGGAGATATCGGTGCTAAGTCAGAAAAACATTGAGCTTGACATTCGTGTGTCAGATCTTCAAGCTGAAAATTCAAAGCTTAATGTTCATGTGTCTGAGCTTCAATCTTATAGTTCAAAGCTTGGTATGCAAGTAGCTGATCTTACTAAGGACAAAGATCTAAAGTCAAAACAGATTTCTGATCTTCAAGATCACTTCAATCTCTTGACTTCAAGCTATTTTGAGCTAAAGAAGAAGCTTGAGGAAGACCTCGGTGATAAATACCAGGCGTCTGCTGATGAATACAAAAGCAATCTACATGTTCAAGCCTTTCCAGTTACTTTGCCAACTGGTCAAACATCAGGAGCGGTTAATCGTGTGGAAGATGAGCCTCCTCAAGCCCCCCATGTTTCAGCTACCATTCGTGATGCACAAGAGGAAGCAGTTAAGAAAGGGCAACTACTGTTTAAAAGAAACCCTAATCAGAATGCTTCTTGGGATGAACCTACGATTATAGTGACTAATCTTGAAGTCGTTCGATTCAGAGATACTTTCGGTGATAGGTCGGGAATTTTTTCGTGGGGATTTCATGATCCTCTCAAGATGTGGATAGTGCTAAGGAAAAGTGGCAACTCTAAGCTTTACAGAGATAGTCATGATTTCAGTTCATGGACTAGGGTTGATCTGTCAGAATTGTCTCGAGCTCCTTTCTCTAATCTCACAAACAATCCACAGGCGACTCAGTTCAAGCACTTCCTTGAAGATCAAGTTAAGAAAGCGTTTCCTACCATGAAAACTGCTGATTCTGTTATAGTAGAGCATTCTGATATCATTGATCCTAAAACTGACAAGCCTCTGCAAGTCGTGATGTGGCCTGCAACCAAGTAGGTCAAATAGTTCCCTGTGCTTCAAAATTATCAAGATGGATCTCTAAGTTCAATGGACTGTCGGGTTTTCCATGAAATTACTTCTGCTAGGGTCATCAAGCTCAAGAATGGATGCATTCGACTCTATGATCGAAGAGATTTGTTACAATTCCGAAAATGGGATACTCATCACCTAAGCAACTTTCAGATTTTGGTTGCAGAGGATACTTTTGAGGATGCTACGAAGATGTATACAACTATGGTTGCTGAGATTCTAAACAAGCATATGTGGAATGGGGCAATGGGGCAAGCAGATGTTATGGTAGTCAATAAAGGTTAACTTCAAGCTAGCCCAAACCAATGGGGAGATTGAAGGGCCCAAATTAGTGGTTTGGTCTAGGATTTGCAATGTAATAGTAGTTTGGTTTAGTTGGAGTATGTTAGTAGATGTTATAGCTAGTTTACGGTTGTAATGAGTTTACGGCCGTAAACTCTTCTCGGTCGTAGTCCCTATAAATAGAGGGTTACTCAGACTATTTTGGTTGTTGATGCCTTATTGTTCACGACTCTCTATTGAGTTGTACCAGACGTTTATAGCTATAAAACGTGTGCAAGCTTGGTTTATTTTCTTTTCGCCTCTATTCTTGTTTTGTGTGATTGTGTTTGCCATCTGTTCTCAGGACCTTACACTCTAAATAAATTTAATTTTAAATAAATACATTACTTGAATCTGAGCTCAAAACTACAACTTTCAGATCCCTTTGTATTGAATTATCTGGTGTGCGATTAACACGTTGCTCCACACCTATCCAAAAAATAAGACACATAATCAATATAGATTCCAATTGATAATTAACATTTTAATTTTCTTTTAATTAGCATCACCACTAGTTTGTCTTTTAGTTTTCTTCTTAGGTGTCGAACATTTCTGTTGTCCTTCTCTTCTAATCCGAGGTTGTACTGTTTCGTTTCCTTGACTGTCTTCATCTTCATTATCAATAAGCAATAGATTGGATTCTTCATTAGTGAATTTGCTGAATGCCGTCTTTAGTAATATCCTCTCGCTTATCTTTCTACCTAATAGTAGAATTAAAATACCTTACTCATTTATAACTCAGAATGGAATCATTAACAACTAAAATAATCATAAATTATCCCTACTAAACACAAACTCAATCAAACACACACCCAAGAACAGAGTAATGTCTACAATAATCATCACTTAACAAACAGTGTAATTAAGTTAGTCACAAAAACCAGTAGGGACTACTACACCATTATTCATTACTTATTACATCATGTACAGGATCAAAACCACATACATACTCAATAAAGTACCCATTCACAATCGAATATGCCTTTAACAATCTACATAATATATAACCAACAACAAGGATTAATACTAGAAAAGTATTTCTGTAGCACAAACAATCAGATTTTACAAATAATCAATAGTGAAGACATTTATACCCTTCCTTATTCTTTTGCTATTAAACACCATTCAAAATTGAATACTAATATCAATTACTTCTCTTGTCCTACTGATAATCTACTTACTTTTGGCATTCAACAATACGACTCTGAAAAAAAAAGTAAAAAAACCCCCCTAATTTTTGGGTTTTCGTAATCATACATCAGTTCAAATTAGTCGACTACGAGTACACATGTATCTACATCTTAAAACTTTCAATCACAATCATAAACGATTAATCTTAAATACATTCCATATTAGACTACCGTAACATCGAAACTCATGTATAATTACCATTTTCATTTAAACATTCACGTACACCAACGTTTTATTTGTAAAATACAAACTTTAAATCACCAATCATCAACGATTTAGAGTCACTACAGTTCATAATATATGATATAAAGAAAAAACGAAAAAACCTAATTCTAGGGTTTTAAAAATCGCTAAAATGTACACCTTACGAAACACTAAAGCCACTACTACACCCATTTTCACTCAATCGACATTCAAAAAAGATTAGAAAGCTTACTTCTTCCACTTCGGTTGACGATCGACGACATTCCTCCACCTTTAACCCTTTACGGACTTCTGAATGCACAAATCTCTTTACAGATGAACAGTAGTAATCGAGTGTCGTATAAATGTATAGCTGTGACAACATTTTGCATTGCAGATACGATCGAATCCTCACATAGATAAGAAGTTAGATGTGATTACTAAAACATAGGAACGATTTCTTTTAATTGTCAATCTTACCCGATATATTTAAAATGGCTGACATCATAAAATTACTTGAATACCCTTTTATATTTTTTTTAATTAAAAAAAAATTAAATTCATTTAATATTATGTTTAAATTAATGATTAATGACAGCCTTAGATTTTAAATATTTAATGTACCAGATTTGTTCTCGCGTTCTCAACCTTTTATGTGTTCTCATTTGATCATTTCGCTATAATATATATATATATATATATATATATATATATATATATATATATATATATATATATATATATATTCAAGATCAAATAAAAAGGAAAATTTTGGTAGGAAGGTAAGAAATTTTTTATATAGATATTTTCTTAGGAAAAAAATGAAATGAATCATTAGATGATTCAAAAGTATGATGATTCACGAGAAAAAATCCGGAAAAAAACACTTTCGTGATTAAATGTTTTGGTAAATCATAAAAAAAAAATTCACTTTTATGACAATTTTAGTGAATATCAACAAAATTATCGTAAAAATGAATCATCGAAATGTTTTTTCGGGATTTTTTTTGTGAATCATGTTATTATTGATTCATCTAATGATTCATTTGTTTTGTTCGTCAAAAAAATAAGCCGAAAAAAATTTCTTACCTTGCTACCAAAAAAAATTTCTTATCGGATATATATATATATATATATATATATATATATATATATATATATATATATATATATATATATATAATTTATTGCATCAACCTCTTTTTTGGAACATTTTCTCCTTTTCACTTTTCTTGTTAAATACTTTTCACAAATTTTTTCATATATATATATATATATATATATATATATATATATATATATATATATATATATATATATATATATATAAACTTTATTGCATCTATCTCTTCTATGGAACATTTTATCTTTTTCATTTTTTTTAAATATTTTTCACAATTTTGTCTCTTAGATCCAGAGGTGGTACCACATCAAATGAACATTACTAGTTAGAGTAGTGAAAAGAGTTTATAACTGTAGTGACTGTGCTCAGTGAGAATAAAAAGTTATATAGCTAGTAATGTACGGGATAAACCGGAGAGCTTACATGGTTCATGGTTTAAATCTATAAGATATCATTGAATAGTATCTTCTTCTTTATTCAAATTGAACTTAATTTGGTTCAATCTTCATGACACCAAGTAATGTCATTTGATGCTATCATGATCCAATCCAGGGGCGGAACACGAGAAGTTGTACGAGGGGCCGGAACCGAAACATTAAAAACCATATAAACAAGATGACTTCGATTCAACATCGAATCATATAAAAAATCAAACAAAAAAAATTCAACATCGTAACAATACAATTGTCTATAGAAAACCTTTTTTGCAAGCTCCCTTAAAGTGTTAGATTGTTTCTTCAATTTGATTTAAACTAGTTAACAGATAACTAAAAATTAATAATATAAAAATAACAGTGAACCTATACTATGTATATTTTAAGAACTAATCTACTCAGTTTAGTTATTTCAAAAGATTTTGTGGGATCAACAAACAACAAATAATATTTTCATAATATTATAAAGGTTAAGATGTAAGTTTTTATTTATGACAGCTGTATTCGTATATCTCTTCCTTTTAAGTTTCAAACATATAATATTATAAAGAGTGAAGGACAAAATAGAAGAGAGAGAGAGAGAGAGAGAGAGAGAGAGAGAGAGAACCAAGAAGCGTACAGATCTGGCCGATATGAGAGACTGGAGAGTCGTCGGTGCTGGACGAAGGTTGATCCTTCGTTGGTTGGTGATACAGAAGTCGGCAAGGACGGACAAGACATATGGAGTGGTTAGCACTCCGGCCGTGGCAGCTACTACAACAATCTGTTTTCGGAAACACAGAAGTTAGCAAGGCGGAGGCTGGTCGGAGAAAGAAACATAAGTGAGCAAGGGCGGTTGTCGGTCGGAGACTTAGAAGTCAATGGTTATGTTTTCCGATGCGAACTCCAACGGAGATGAGCACTCCGACGGTGGGTATGTTTTCCGGCAGAAGCAAAGTGATGATTTCTAATATAGTTTTTGTATTTCTCAAAGATTGATCTTTGATTGAGATAATAAGTTAATGCTAGATTTGTTGTTTGGTTTTTTTAATAGAGTTTTAATTTCCTCAAAAATTAGTATCCTAATTTTATTAGAATCTTTATTTTTTTCAGCAAATTTCTAAGATTCTGTTAGAATTTATTTATCCTGCCTAATTATTAAATATAACCGATTTTTTGATTTAGAGTTAATTACATATTTGAATAATTTTTCAAATTATATATTGTATATAAATTATAATAAATCGTGGGGACCAAAGAGGTTTAGTAAATAGATAAATCCTCTATTATATATAATAGAGGTATTAGAACACCAAAAATCAGGGGGGCCATGGCCCCCCCGGCCCTCTCTTAGCTCCGCTGAAACAACCCAGAAGTCCGGAACTGACTGCATCGGACCGAAGTCCGGAACTGGCTGATCATGGCATAGCATAAAACATAACAACTATTATAATCACATATACTGCATACTGCATCGGAACAGAGTCCGGAACACATAACACAAACATGCTTGAATCACAAAGACATCAAGCACTCTAACTACTGCATCAGACCAAAGTCCGGGACTACTGCTAATTAAACGGGCCGGCATTGTGGCCGTAGACCCGTTCCTACTGAAGGGAAACTCACCTCGTGAACTGGCTGCTGTGTGAATGGCTCTGAAAGCTAACTGCTGCTGCTCCGGTATCTCCCAGGCTATAAGTCCATAAACACACTCAATCAAATACTAAACACTGCACTGGGGTAAAATGACTCTTTTACCCTTGGTCAAAGTCAACCCATAGTTGACCTGACTCGCCGAGTTGGGCCGCCAACTCGCCGAGTCTCTAGTCTCACTTCTCAACCCTACTCGTGGCTACTCGTCGAGTATGACATCGACTCGACGAGTACCCTCTCGATCTAAGAACTCAGACAATCTTCATCCGACTCGCCGAGTCATATGAACAACTTGACGAGTTGTTCTTGAGCTTAAGAAGATTGCCTTGGACTCGCCGAGTTGTATGAACAACTCGCCGAGTCCCTCCATTACTGAGTCTGACCTCGAAATCGCTGAGTCCACTCCAGTACTCACTGGTCCCACTCGGCATCGCTCAAAAAGGAAGAAATTAGGGACTCGCGACTCGACTCGCCGAGTCGTTCTTCCGACTCGCCGAGTCACAACCATGCAACTATTCTAAACTCGATTCTGCTTGAATCCATTACATACAAATGATAGATCTGAGTCCAATAAGCTGATTTACCATGTAAAGTTTCCAACTTTACGTGTACAAACACATGAAAAAGGGGATAAAGGCTAAAAAGGCACTTAAAAGGGTAGATCTAGGGTTATTATGAAAAATAGCTCCATAAAGGCAATAGATCTGGGCTGTACAACTCCTAAATGAACAGATCTAAGGATATCTCGACATACTAGGGTATCCATACAATCACAAGGCTTGAGAAAAGCATCAAACTAGATCTAGAAGAGTTCTAATGGAGGTTTAAAGCATAAAACAGGGAAAATCCGAAGAATACCTCAAAGAACTCTGGTTTGCCCTTGAATCTTTGCTCTACAACTCTTCTCCTTGTTCCTTTCTTCTTTTCCTTCTTCAAGCCTTCAAAAATTTAACACAAGAGCACTTAGATCACTCAAGGATGGATTAGGGTTTTTCTTACAGCTTTCTGAGGGTGAAGGAGGCAAGAATGGGGGCTATAAAGTGGCTTAAATAGTAAGCAACCCAGGGATTTAGGGTTTCTTCCAGGCAGGCAGACTCGCCGAGTCCCGAATATGGACTCGCCGAGTCCCCGACTAACACGTGCTCGAAATCCCTTCCCTACTCGGCAAGTCAGGCTATGAACTCGCCGAGTTCCTCTTGCAAACTTCTAAATAAATACTATGGAACCATCATACCAGAGACGGGTTGTTACAATTCTCCCCCACTTGGCTCAGACTTCGTCCTCGAAGTCTGCTACGGCTGAATCTGCAAATATCTCTGGGTAGTGCTCTCTCATCTCCTCCTCAGCCTCCCACGTCCACTCAGACCCCTTCCGGTGCTGCCACTGCACCTTCACTAACTGAATTTTCTTGTTCCTCAAGGTCTTGGTCTTCCGGTCCTGGGAATGTCTAACGGCTGCATCTTGCCGTGAGGTCTCTGGTGCTCCGCCTTGACCTTCCTGCAGGTCAGGCATCTCTCAACATACCAACCGACGTCCCGCTTCATGCAGGGCCACCAATAATCAGGTCGAAGATCTCGATACATCTTCGTCGTCCCTGGGTGGATAGAAAATCGAGACTTATGAGCCTCGTCCATCAACACTTGCCGTACTCCACCCCAGTACGGTACCCACACCCTCCCGTGAAGCGTCAGCAATCCCCGACTGTCATAATCAAACGAGGCTACTCGGCCCACTATCCTCTCACACTTCTGCCTCTCCTCCTTGAGGCCCTCCACCTGAGCCTCCTTGATCCGTTCCAACAATGGAGTGATCACTGTCATCCTCAAACACAGATCTCTGATAGGGGCTGCCGACACTTTGCGGCTTAGGGCATCGGCCACCACGTTGGCCTTCCCTGGATGATAAAGGATCTCACAATCATAATCCTTTAGCACATCCAACCATCTCCTCTGCCTCATGTTCAGGCTCGACTGATCCATAATGTACCTCAAACTCTTGTGATCCGTGTAAATAGTACAACAGACCCCATAAAGATAATGCCTCCAAATCTTGAGGGCAAACACAACCGTCCCCAGCTCTAAATCATGGGTAGGATAGTTAGCCTCATGAGGCTTCAACTGTCTCGAGGCGTAAGCTAACACATGGCCTCGCTGCATCAATACTGCTCCCATACCTCTGATCGAAGCATCACAGTAGACTACGAAGTCCTCTACTCCCTCTGGCAAGGTAAGGATCGGAGCCTCGCACAATCTCTGTCTGAGGGTCTCGAACGCTGCCTGCTGCTCAGGCGCCCAACGAAATACCACCAACTTCTTGGTTAGTCGGGTGAGCGGCACTGCTATCTTGGAGAAATCCTGAATAAATCTCCGATAATACCCTGCCAACCCTAGGAAGCTCCGAATCTCAGATGGAGACTTCGGGACCTCCCACTGCATCACGGCCTCTATCTTGGCCGGATCTACCAAAATACCCTTCTGGTTGACGAGGTGACCAAGGAACTGCACCTCGCGCAACCAGAACTCACATTTGGAGAACTTTGCGAAAAGTCTCTGCCTCCTCAAAACCTCCAGCACCTCCCGCAGGTGCTCCTCGTGCTGCTCCTGCGTCTTGGAATACACCAAGATATCATCTATGAATACTATCACTGACCGGTCCAGCATCGGCCTGCACACGCGGTTCATGAGATCCATGAACGTGGCTGGAGCATTGGTGAGCCCAAATGGCATCACCACAAACTCATAATGACCATACCTGGTCCTGAAAGCAGTCTTCTGTACATCCTCATCTCTAACCCGCATCTGATGATAACCGGAGCGTAGATCGATCTTGGAGAACCAAGACGCTCCCTGAACCTGATCAAACAAATCATCTATCCTCGGAAGTGGGTAACGGTTCTTCACCGTTACCTTATTCAACTCTCGATAATCTATACACATACGATGCGACCCATCCTTCTTCCTCACAAACAGGATCGGCGCTCCCCAAGGCGAACTGCTCAGCCGAATGAAACCCTTGTCTAACAGCTCCTGCAGCTGCGTAGACAACTCCTGCATCTCAGGGGGAGCTAGTCGATACGGTGCCTTGGCTATCGGAGCCGCACCAGGAATTAGGTCGATCCTGAACTCAACCTACCTCTCAGGAGGTATCCCCGGCAAATCTTCGGGAAACACATCCGGGTAGTCTCGCACTATAGGAACATCATCGACTGTCGTCTTTCCCTTCTCCCGGGCATCCAAGACGTAAGCTACATAACCGGCGCAACCCTGCTGAACATAGCGCCTCGCCCTTGCGGCGGAACAAAACATCGGTCCGCGCTTTGGCCTCTCACCCTGAATCACTAACTCTCCTCCACTGGGAGTGTGGACCCTCACTAACTGCTGCTCACAATCAATCACCGCCCCATTGGGGCTTAGCCAATCCATGCCCATAATAACCTTATACCCTCGCAGGGGAATAGGTACCAGGTCCACTGAAAACTGCTCATCAAACAACTGAAGAGAACACCCTCTATGCACTCTACTGACCCTCACGGTCCTATCATTTGCTATCTCAACCTCTAATGGACAATCCAGCTCCCCTGGAGCTCTACTAAATCTCTTGCTAAGCGCAAGCGATACGAATGATCGGGTAGCCCCCGAATCGAATAGTACCATAGCAGGAATGCCGTTCACAGAGAACGACGCTAAATAAAACATACAATCATAAGCAATATTCAATCAATAATAATAAAGAGATGAAGGGAAGATACATACCCGTCACCACATCAGGAGTCGCTTGCGCCTCCTCTGCTGTCATCTGAAACGCCCTACTCTTCGCCACTGGCGTCTCGGCTCGGCCCTGCCGGCCATCTGTAATCCTCAAGGTAGCAGGGGCAGGTGCAGCCACCTTCCCTGCTGCGGCTAAACTCGGACACTGGGACTTTTTATGTCCCCTCTGATTGCACTGAAAGCAAATCATATCTGATGCTGCAACAGCAGTAGCAGGGGCCGTACAATCCCTGCTCAAATGCCCAATCCAGCCACACTTGTAGCAGCCGGAACTCCCTGCCTTGCACGCCCCCTCGTGCAATCTCCCACACTTGCCACATCGACCGTGGCTCTGCTGACTCCTGGATCTGTGATCTGAAACCTTGGGCTTTTTGCCCGAACTGCCTGCACCCGAAACAGCCTCCGGTTTCCTCTTCTTCTCCATCTCGAGATCAATCTCTCTCTCCCGAGCCCTAGCAATCATGTCATCCAGCGTTTTACAGTTGGACCGGCTCACAAACTGGCGGATATCGCTCCGCAACATCTCATGATAACGGGCCTTCTTCATTTCCTCATCGGACGCATACTGAGGAACAAGAAGAGCCCTCTCCCTGAACTTGGCGGTGATCTCCGCCACGGTCTCTGTAGTCTGGGTGAGGTTCTGAAACTCTCTGGCTAGCTGCTGCACCTCAATAACTGGTGCAAACTTCGCCCTGAACCTGGTAGAGAAATCAGCCCAGGTCATGGCATCCAATGCTGCATCATCTCCAATGGTATGTCCGACCTCCTTCCACTAATCCCGTGCCCTGTCCTTCAGAAGGCAGGATGGGAATCTGACCTTGTCCCCCTCAGGACACCTGCTAGTGCGGAAAGCGTTGGCCACATCCGCCAACCATCAAGTACTTGCTATGGGGTCCCGTGCCCCATGATAGTCCGGAGCTCCACATGCTCTGAACTCCCTGAATGTAAGGGTGTGCGACCCCATCATGGCCGCCACCTCGGCACGGAAGGTGCCCAATCTCTCATCCATCAGCTCTAGGATGCCCTCCTTGATCGAACCGAAGATCACAGGAGTCTGCTCTATAATGATACGAGTAATCTCTGAAGAGAGAAACTCTCTGGTCTGCCCATCCATACGCTAGTCCCCCGAGCCTGAACCTGATCCCTCCCCGGCACCTCCACTGCCGGCTGCTGGTCTCGAACGCAAAACCACCATGCTGAAACACATCACAACGACATCAAAAAACTGAAATATCCCAAGGGATCACTGATACTACTTACTAGCTTCCTGGTCTTGTCTCGGCCTTCCTTGATTCGAGTACGGATCCTCTGCTTTCAGTAGTACGGGCCCATACTACCTTCCACATCTATCCGTACTTTCCTCAAGAACTGCCTTGACTCCACCAAGTCACTTCTACTACTACTGATCTCTGCTACCCTCATCCTAGGCTTGCCCTAGGGAAATCTCTGACTCCACTCGAACCAGTCCTCAGCTACTGAAGGCCTCCTCGTAATTGCTATTTAGCCACCACCTGAATACCATCACATGAAATGAGGCCCGGATAATCCTTCGAGTAAAAGACTCGTCCCTACAACGGTTGGACTCAGACAAGAGCTGCGCAATAGGGCCAAATCCAACACTCTGAGATTATTCAACCCTGATCACATGTGATGCGACGTATTCACCTAATGGCTAATTCCCACCACTCAGAGTCCCATAAAGCACAAAGCAAGCAGCATTCGGATAAAGGAAACATACTCAGGCAAAACTATTCTCATACCAAGAAACTGTACTAGCATATAATGCTAAGCTCATACTATTAGGCATAACCTAAATAGGCTATCCTACTGCTGTCTACTCAATACTAGCATGCAATACTCATAAAGCTGTAACACATAAAGCAGGCACATAAGGCATCCTCCTAGATCCTTAGTCCTATACCAGCATGCTGTTCTACTGAAACTGAAACTGAACAAATAACTTGTATGGGTAATTTGGGAGTACTTACTTGAGCTCGGTTGATTGCATGCACCACACCCTTTTCTCTTTTCAAAACTCTTTTTGCTTTTTCTAAAACTCTTTTCTTTATACTTTTCTAAAATTGTTTTCTTTTCTCAAAATCCTTTTGTAACCATGGTTTTTCTTTGAAAACTCTATACCACTTCCTTAGTTTGAGTCCAGACACACTCTCAAATTTGTTTGAATCCCTCAAACCAAGGCTCTGATACCAACTTGAAACAACCCAGAAATACGACCCGAAAATTTCATTTTTAATATAACCAAAAATCATAAAACTGAGTATATCATAATAAGACCATGCGTTGCATATCTCAAAAATCATACTAAAATACTGTAACAAGAAAACTGTGTCACAACTGTATCAAAACATATCTAAGAAAACTGAGTCAACTCCAATGATAAAAACTGAAGCTGTGGTGTGTGCGATGCCATCATCCCGAGCTCTTCCCTTTGCTTGCGGAAGTACCTGAAACCAAAACTGAAACTGTAAGCACGAAGCTTAGTGAGCTCCCCCAAACTACTGCATACCATACAATACATATAAAGCACATACTGGGCCTTGCCCACTACATCAGACCGAAGTCTGGAACTAGCTGCATCGGACCGAAGTCCGGAACTGACTGGGACCTTGTCCCCTGCATCGGACCAGAGTCCGGAACTAACTGCATCGGACCAAAGTCCGGAACTGACTGCATCGGACCGGAGTCCGGAGCTAACTACATCGGACCAAAGTCCGGAACTGACTGCATCGGACCGAAGTCCGGAACTGGCTGATCATGGCATAGCATAAAACATAACAACTATTATAATCACATATACTGCATACTGCATCGGAACAGAGTCCGGAACACATAACACAAACATGCTTGAATCACAAAGACATCAAGCACTCTAACTACTGCATCAGACCAAAGTCCGGGACTACTGCTAATTAAACGGGCCGGCATTGTGGCCGTAGACCCGTTCCTACTGAAGGGAAACTCACCTCGTGAACTGGCTGCTGTGTGAATGGCTCTGAAAGCTAACTGCTGCTGCTCCGGTATCTCCCCGGCTACAAGTCCATAAACACACTCAATCAAATACTAAACACTGCACTGGGTAAAATGACTCTTTTACCCTTGGTCAAAGTCAACTCTCGGTCAAAGTCAACCCACAGTTGACCTGACTCGCTGAGTTGGGCCGCCAACTCGCCGAGTCTCTAGTCTCACTTCTCAACCCTACTCGTGGCTACTCGTCGAGTATGACATCGACTCGACGAGTACCCTCTCGATCCAAGAACTCAGACAATCTTCATCCGACTCGTCGAGTCATATGAACAACTCGACGAGTTGTTCTTGAGCTTAAGAAGATTGCCTTGGACTCGCTGAGTTGTATGAACAACTCGCCGAGTCCCTCCATTATTGAGTCTGACCTCGAAATCGCTGAGTCCACTCCACTACTCACTGGTCCCACTCGGCATCGCTCAAAAAGGAAGAAATCGGGGACTCGCGACTCGACTCGCCGAGTCGTTCTTCCGACTCGCCGAGTCACAACCATGCAACTATTCTAAATTCGATTCTGCTTGAATCAATTACATACAAATGATAGATCTGAGTCCAATAAGCTGATTTACCACGTAAAGTTTCCAACTTTACGTGTACAAACACATGAAAAAGGGGATAAAGGCTAAAAAGGCACTTAAAAGGGTAGATCTAGGGTTATTATGCAAAATAGCTCCATAAAGGCAATAGATCTGGGCTCTACAACTCCTAAATGAACAGATCTAAGGATATCTCGACATAATAGGGTATCCATACAATCACAAGGCTTGAGAAAAGCATCAAACTAGATCTAGAAGAGTTCTAATGGAGGTTTAAAGCATAAAACATGGGAAAATCCGAAGAATACCTCAAAGAACTCTGGTTTGCCCTTGAATCTTTGCTCTACAACTCTTCTCCTTGTTCCTTTCTTCTTTTCCTTCTTCAAGCCTTCAAAAATTTAACACAAGAGCACTTAGATCACTCAAGGATGGATTAGGGTTTTTCTTACAGCTTTCTGAGGGTGAAGGAGGCGAGAATGGGGGCTATAAGGTGGCTTAAATAGTGAGCAACCCGGGGATTTAGGGTTTCTTCCAGGCAGGCAGACTCGCCGAGTCCCGAATATGGACTCGCCGAGTCGCCGACTAACACGTGCTCGAAATCCCGTCCCTACTTGGCGAGTCAGGCTATGAACTCGCCGAGTCCCTCTTGCAAACTTCTAAATAAATACTATGGAACCATCATACCGGAGACGGGTCGTTACATCCGCCCCTGATCCAATCATAATAATCGTGTTTGTGTTGGGTCATCGTAGTTCCTACTAAGAATTAGGAAATGGAGTTCATGAGTACCACCACCAGTGTTGTTATGATATTGATAATACTCTTTAATGCGTAAGTTCGAACATGTGTCTTATTCTGAGAGTAAATTTGTATGTTTCTTGTACGTTTTGCACCACCTTTCTTCTTTATTTATACGGAAACATGGCTTTGAACGTGCTATCGGTAGGTTCCCCTTTTTGATCAGCTTGCTTTTTAATATTGATATAGGGATTATTATGCTTTGTATTTTTATTGTTATATGTAGTACTAGCAGATCTTATTGTCTTTGCTAGGACCGTATATTTCGAATAGTGGATATGATGCATGCTTCCATGTGTTTCTTCTCTCTATGGGTAGTGGTTGGTTAATCTATGTTGGGATATGTAGGAACAAAAAGCAAGAAAATATTTAGTTTCTCATAAAAAAAAACTATATATTATATATATTATAGATCTAATATAATTACTATTTTCTACATGTAACGTCATACTACGAATTATAAGCGGGCCATGGATGTAGTGATGGACCCTTTTGTCATTCATTAGTCAACCGTACTCGTCAAATACGAATAGGAAAAAAACAAAGTTAAATTGAAGGGTTTGTTTCCCTGGACGTCCATTGTGGGGCGTTTCATTAGTTGTGAAATTTAATTCACCTGACAAATACATTGTATACATTATCAGTTGAAACTTATATGTTCAAAACGTTTTTAAAATTTTCATGCTTTTTTGTAGGAAAAAAGGCGCATCTTTTATATAATTTATGTTTTGTGATATTAAGATATCCTATTCATAAAACACTAAAAACTAGCATTGAAAAAGACTTTAAAATTTTGATTTTGTGTTTTTGGCACAAACAACCTATTTTTAAATAAATAATCTTCATTTATGGAAATACGAAAATTGTGTGTATCTTATATAACTTAAGAAGGATTTTGTTGTGTTGTAAAAAATACTGAATTTCAAGGCCACATAACATGTCTAATACGACACTGTTTGCGAAAGACAGTCTCTAGTAAATTGCCATTTTCCGACGTGTCTATCGATTGGGATAGGCTCTTGGGTGGTTGTGTTTATGGGTTCTTGTGGTAGCCATTTTGGGTTGTTGATATGTACTCCTTTAGTTTATTGTGTCTTGAAATCATATTAATCTAGGATGTTGGTTGTTGTTTTGTTGTATGTATAAATGATGCATGAGGTGTACCATTTATAGATATAATTCTCGTGTTATAAAAAAAATTCTTTGAATTGTTATAATGTTTGAGGTGGACTCAAAATATTTGTTGATTAGTGAGTTGAATAGTGATACTCATTGATTGAATTTGATGGGACGTGTCGTTCATTTATGCAAACATGTATACTTGAAGTCATTTGAACATTATTGTTATGTTATTAATAAATAAGAAGCTATCAATGTTTGAATTAATATAAGTTTTTATGCTTTATTTGTTTTTTTGTGATAATGTCCGGGGAACTATCTCAACTACCATTAAAAAGACACTAATTCGCAAGTTTGAAGGAGGAAAATATGTATGCTTTTTCAAATTTCTTTGTTGCTAATAATCTTGCCTATTTGAAAATGCAGATGAAATTTTTTATAAAAACACGTCTGGCCATTCCATATGGACTCCTACGTGGTGTGAGCTCTTTTTGTTTTGCCAGGTTTGGAGACATTATTCCAGGTTATGCTGAGGAAGAATATGCAATTGGTAAGTAGATTAGGCTATTGAGAACAAACTTGCTCTTATATCTGTGTTGTGTGTCCCAATATTCTAAATTACTTTGTTGTTTCATTTTATTTTATAGATGTAATTGGTTTTGTGACATGATATGTCGACTTGATGATGTGCTCTAAGGACGATCGGTCTACTAAGAGGGCATCGTTTCAATTGAAATATCTTGAGTAAGACGTAATTATGTAATTTTGTAGGGATATAGTTTAGAAGATGTATAAATGCTAATTGCATTTGTTGTCTAGTCTGGAACGTATTCTTTGTACTATGTGGGCTGAATCAAACACTTTGTTTCTTTTATAACAAAATTTTAGACGTTTGTTTGGCCCCAGTTAAAAATTGATGATAAAAAAATGTCCATAAAATCATTTATTCTCTTGTTACATAAAATGTATTAATAATAAGAGTAAAAAGAGGAAGACTTTTTTTTTTTTCAAACAGGTTTTCAAAACGTGATGCAGATACTGTTGCAGTAGAGCTAAGTCCTTCTATGATAACCTGGAAGAATATTAAAAGACAACAAGTAAAAATTCTTAGTGAGTCTACACAACACTCATCCACTATATTAATTATATACATATCTTGAGCATATAATAGATAAATACTTATCACATAAATCCTAACATATATTGTTGGTACCAACACAAGATTAGATTAATAGGTTGATCAGTCCTTGAAGAGCTCGTCTCAAATACTGTAACTTGATAACCGGTCCTCCTTGAAGGGCTCATCATGACCAACTAGCTCAACTATAACACCAATATTGCTAAACATTTATGGTATCTAGCAACTAATAACTAGATCCTTCATAAATCCTATTTAAACCAACTTTCTAATAAATAAATATTTACCAACCAAGACAATCGGGAACAATAACCATCTTGGCATAAAGCCTTTCTGAAATCTAACTACTAGACCGACATGTCCATCCTAGTCACCGCAGTCATAAATAACATAATCAATATAATAATTGGATTTAATTACTCATCTTATATTGATATCAAGAACTTCTTCGACTATAACTTTTTCTGATCTCCATTTCGAAATTGATTCCGTCCAACACTTTAGCACTTTCCTAACAACATTCTAGAGCCATAATTTCATAAAGGGATTGTTAGGTGTTAGATATTGTGTCATTGGGATGTTAATTATTAGTCCATTTTATATTCTGTATTGAGCCTGTCCAAGCCGCCTCATTTATTAGGTTTTAAGTATTAATAGTGCATGCATGCACCGTAGAGAGTTAACGCTTTTGTTAAGATACCTTTTGTAAACCCTAGCACGCCTCTATAGTTGAAATTCTTTATCGAGTTCATTTAGGGCGTGACTTTTAATCATTCAGCATCAGTTTAATCATCTTTGTGTTCTTTACTTACATGTTGAATCTAATCGATCTTTAAGGATTTTCATCCCAACAATTGGTATCAGAGCAGGAGATTGTGTAATCTATACGCATCTCTTCTGATTGTTGAGCTACTAGGGTTTCCACTGACATAGGATCTTGCTTGGTCGCCTTTATTGTCACACCCCCAAACCAGAATGGTGGAAACATTTGGGGGTGGATGACTTCACGTAGTATCATAACAGTCGAATATTGTAAAGAAAGTAAACACAACCATCATGAATATAATCAAAGCTTACATTGTTGCGTGTAATACATGTTTCAAAGGAATATTACAAATATGATGATTTAAAATGTTTTGATTATAGACACCTTAGCGTTCCTTCTCCAAAAACGGATGGTTACCTGTATTACTGATTCCCTGAGAAATACAAGTAGTTTTGAAAAAGTATCAACAATTAAGTTGGTGAGTTCATAAGCGTTTTTATACTGAAAATTTGCATGTCCTTTAGCAAAAATAACTGAACGTGTTTTCCAGAAAATCCAATATTTTCTACATATAGTTAGAAAAAGTTCCAAAGGCTGGAGTTCAATAATATCTTTCATGCTCAAAATGGTGAAAGTGTATTTATACTCAAATAATGTATTTACTGAATGCATTCAAGAGTCTCGTAAATCAAACTTATTTTAATACTTCCGTGTGAGTTTTATAACCATGCTATTGACCCAGACTGCCTGTAACAACGTTCTTCAGGCGTTGCGGTGTTATGACGTTTGTCACCCCAGACCTGCTGGTGTAACTATAGCTAACAGTTTAGGTGTGGGGTTGTCAATCCTGTATAGATCTATACACAAGTATCACGCTCTTCCTCCAAGAGATTATGGTTTATAATACAGGACTTGAAATGTGTACTTTAGAGTACATTGAAGTTGATTGTCTCACAACACTTAGTATTAATAGATTTACGAAAAAGAGAAGTCTTTAGTTCGTGTAGATGAAAGTATGTCCTTTTCGCGATGTTTACGTAAAGATGTAATAAATAACCCGTAAACTATACCCATTATAGTTTTCCGAAAGCGTGTTCCATTTGGTGATAAAAACTCGATGTAATATTAAATTTGCATGTAAAGTATAACGTTGATATCAATGTTATTTGACATGTTTAAAAAAAATGTAGATGATATATTTGAATCCGTATAAAACGATAAGTTTTTCTCGTATTACACTTGTATTCCCCCCCCCCCTTTAAAACATGAAAAGACGTGAGAATGTAGGGGTATGAACTCACCTTGAAAGTGTGATGATTCGAAGAAAATGAGATTTTTCTCGGGCGGCACTTCGACCGGAAAGTGGTGTGATTCTCGGGAATCTCGGAGCTTCGGACCTTCGTCGGGACTGAGGTATGAAACCGGGAAGTCGGGATCGTCTCGGGATGCTAAACATGGAGTAAAAGTGACAGAGAAAGAGGAAATGGGCAAGGAAAGTCGGAGGTCTCGCATGCTATTTATAGGAGAGGAAACTGCCCTCGTACGCTGGGCGTACACCGAAGTACGTGGGGCGTACCCTCGTATGTGGGGCGTACGTCAGCGATGATGTCTCGGTCTCCGGTCTTCGGAAGGGGTGGCAGTAGAGCGGTAGGGGGCGATGCGGCCGGTCCGAGTCCATGCATCTCGTACGTTGGGCGTACTCCGAAGGATAAGCTTCGTAATGCGTGCCAAAAACTTCAAAAATGCGTAGCTTTCGCATACGAGCTGCGTTTTTGACGTTCTTTATATCCACGCGTAGATGAGAATATACTCTACAAATTTCATTTAGAGTTTATCGGCTAATTTAGAATTTATCTTTTAATATTATATTTAAATAGGCCGGGACAAGATAATTTCGTTAAAAATCCATAACTCCTTCATCCGATGTCCGTTTTCGTCTGTCTTTTTACCATTGTACTTCTATGGTAGAGACCTTCAACTCTCGTTTAGGTTGCATCGGCTAAAAATCGTTCGATCTTTATTTCAAGTTTTTAGTTGTCTACCGTTGTTCCGAAACTTAGAAAAATCGTAACTTCTTCATACGAAGTCAGATTTGGGCATTCGTTTTATGCATGCTCACGATTTAACGTAATCTACGACTTTTGTTTTGATACCTAATGCTAAAAACTATTTTATTGAAGTTTCACATTTTACGCTTATCAGTGTTTTACTAGGTGTGTCGTGGATTTTCGATTGGTCATAACTTCTTCGTTATAACTCGGATTTGAGTGTTCGTTATATTTTTGGAAACCTTGGCACGATATCTAACACTTTATGCATCCCAATTTAGATTTTAGAACACTTCATTTTTTATGCTGATTTCATTGATTCTAATTAGTTCATTATATTTGACTTTTTGAATGTTACATTGACTTGAAAAATATCGGGTTGTCACATTATCCCCCTGTTAGAGGGAATTTCGTCCCAAAATTTAATCTAAGATAGAGTTCTAGGAAAAAGATGCGGGTACTTTTGGTTCATTTGATCCTCGCGTTCCCTGGTGTATTCAAGTCCTCGCTTGGCGTTCCAATGGACCTTCACAATGGGTGTGTGGATTTGTTTAGTTCTTTTAATTTCCCGATCCATGATCTCTACTGGCTCTTCTACAAATTGGATATTCTCGTTGATTTCAATTTCTTCCAGAGGGATAACGAGGGTCTCATCGGACAAGCACTTCTTTAGGTTCAATACGTGAAAGGTAGGGTGCACGTTATTTAGTTCCTGCGGTAATCGAAGTTTGTATGCCACTGGGCCGATCCTGGCAAGGATCTCGAATGGTCCGATATACCTTGGGTTTAGTTTCCCACACTTTCTGAAACGTATTAATCCCTTCCAGGGTGAGACTTTTAGTAGTACCCGGTCTCCAACCTGGAATTGCAAGGGTTTCCGTCTTTTATCCGTGTAACTGTTTTGTCTGTCTCTTGAAGCCTTCAGTCGCTCCCGGATTCTAACAATCTTCTCTGTAGTTTCCCTTATGATTTCTGGTCCATTGAGAGTCATGTTGGTTGCTTGTCCTGTTGCTAGTGGTGTGTCACCCATTTCAGCCCAGCACAGAGGTGATCTGCACTTTCGGCCGTAGAGGGCATCGAATGGGGCAACCTTGATGCTAGTGTGATAGCTATTGTTGTACGAAAACTCAACGAATGGTAAATGGGTGTCCCAGGCCTTACCAAATCTGTCAAACAAGCTCTTAGCATATCTTCCAAGGTTTATATGGTTCACTCACTCTGGCCATCGGTCTGTGGGTGATAAGCGGTACTCATGTCTAACCTCGTTCCTAGAGATCTTTGTAGCAACTGCTAGAATGTGACAACCCTATATTTTTCCAAAAGCGATGTAACACTCAAAAGTCAAAAACTATTTGGAATCAACGAAATTAACCTAAAAAATAAAGTGTGCAAATATCTAAATTGTGATGCATCAAATGTTAGATATCGTGCCAAGGTTTCCAAAAACATAAAGAACATTCGAAACCGGGTTATATTGAAGAAACTATAACCACTCAAATATTTACGAGACACCCGGTAAAACACTATTTAACATAAAAAGTGAAATTACAATAAAATGCATTTTAGCCTTAAGTATCTAAACAAAAGTTGTAGAGTTCGTTAAAATGTAAACATACATAAAAAGATCGCCCAAATTGGACCTCGTATGAAGAAGTTACGAATTTTCTAAGTTTCGTAACAGCAGTAGAGGGCTAAAAACTCGAATTGAAGATCGAGCGATATTTAGCTAACCCAACCTAAACGAAAGTTGAAGGTCTCCACAATAGGAGTAAGTTGATAAAAAGACAAACAAAAACCGACGTCGGAAAAAGAAACTATGAATTTTTAATGGACTTTAGCAGTCCCGACCTATTAAAAAGATAGCATTAAAAATAAAGTCAAAACTAGCCGACGGAGTCTAAATGAAAGTTGTAGAGCATAATCTCACCTACGGGTGGATATAAAGAACGCGAAAAACGGAGCCCGTATGCGAAAGTTACGGAATTTAGAAGATGGAAGCCAGGATTACGCCCAATGTAATGTAGGAGTACGCCATCATACTTAGGTGCAGGGTCGATTCCCATCGGCTGCAGCTCTACGCTTAGCTAGAATCGAGTCGTAAGCCATGATGCAAAGTTACGCCCAGCGTACTCCGGTGGTACGCCTAGCGTACTCGTCCTTCCAGCCCTATAAATAGAAGGCATAAGCTCCAGATTTTTGGCACACATTCTCAAACTCACACTCACTCTGACATATTTACAAGCACCAGAAGCCGTCCCGACACCCTCGATTTCCGCACCCGAGCCCCCGACGTAGGTTCTACGCTACCGAGATCCCCGAGAAGCTCGAAGACGCAACTTTCCGCGGTTGAAGTTCTGCTCGACTCTAGTCCCACTCTCTTCAAACCGAACAAGTGAGTTCATACCCCTACTTTTCAAGTCTTTTCATGTTTTAGGGGGGGGGGGGGAATCTAAGTATAATACAAGAAAACGTATCGTTTTATATAGACTTAAATGCAACAACTATCTTTATGTACAAAAGTTTAGTATATCACCAAGTTATTTTCACCAAATGAAACCTACTTTCTGAAAAACTATAATGAGTATAGTTTGCGAGTTATTCATACATTCTTACGTATACATCTTGAAAAACGAAATACTTTCATCTAAAGTGAAATAAATACTTTCTTATCGTAAATTTGTTTTATACTAAGTGATGTGAGATATTCAAACTTCAACGTACTCTTATGTATGCATTTCAAGTCCTGTATTATAAGCCATAATCTCTTGGAGGGAGAGCGTGATACTTGTGTATAGATCTATACGGGATTGACAACCCCGCACCTAAACTGTTAGCTACAGTTAGACCGGCAGGTCTGGGGTGACAAATGTCATAACACTACAACACTTGAAGAATGTTGTTACAGGCAGTGTGTGTCAATAGTAAGGTTATAAAACTCATACAAAAGTATAAAAACAAGCTTGATTTACGAGATTCATACATGCATTCAGTATTTACATTATTTTGAGTACAAACTTTTCTTTATCATTCAATTACGAAAGATACTAACGCCTTCCAACTTTGGGAACTTTTCAAACTATATATATGGAAAATATTGGATTTTCTGAAAACCACGTTCATCGATTTTCTTCCAAAATGACATTCTTTTCAATACAAAATACTTATGAACTCACCAACTTTATTGTTGACACTTTTTCGAAACCACTTGTATTTCTCAGGGAATCAGTAATACAGGTAACTACCAGCTTTTGAAGAAGGAACGCTAAGGGCATTTATTATTAAACATTTTACATCATCATATTGTAATATTCTTTTGAAATCATGTATAACGCAACAATGTACGCTTTTTTATTATATATATGATGGTTGTGTTACTTGCTTTACAATATTCACTTGTTATGGTACTACGTGAAGTCATCCACCCCCGAATGTTTCCGCCATTCTGGTTTGGGAGTGTGATAAAGTGGTATCAGAGCATTGTTTATAGTGAACTAAGTATATCGAACCACATAAGATATACAAACTATAAATACAAAAGGGGACCAAAAACCCTCTGACAAAACGTTTTCATAAACAATATATTTTCTTTTAAAAATAAACATTTTTTACTCGCATGTATCAGTCTCGTATCATGACAAAGTTTTCTAAAAAGTATTAAGATAAGTTGCGACACTACGATTGGGTTTTGGGGTATGTAATTGAATCGAGAATAAATATAGTCTGATCAACTATATTTATCCTGGATTTGACCAATGTACGTCAAGTAATGGTCGTAGTGGACAACAAGTCAAAAACTTACCAAATAAAATTCTTTTTATTAGACTCGCAAATCTGAAATACTATAGGAGTATTGTTATAAAATAGTAGTACAATGAAAAACTTGCACACCATAAGATGTAGTTAAAAAATAGGATGCCGTTAAATAGAAATTTCTATTCTTATAAAATTCTCATACCTCTATCCTAGTACAGGCAAATGGCCGGATTCCATTTACCAGGAGATCCCTACTACCCAAACCAAGGCAACGGCGGATGGATAGAAGAAGACCCAGAGGAAATCGAAGAGGAAGTCGAAGAAGAATTCGAAGTCGAAGTCGGAGAGGAATTCGAAGTCGACGAGGAGGTCGAGGAGGAAGAAGAAGCTACTAATGGGATAGACTCCAAGCCGGAAGTAATCAACCCTCCTGTCCCTCATCATCCCGAAGTTAGACCATATCACCCAGGACCCATTCCCATCTGGGGAAGCCACCTCTACTACTGGAGCCACCAACTAGGTGTATGCCCTCCTTTCGACATGTGTCGAGGTTTTTACAATGTCAATGGGGGAGGCTCAACTGATCGAGCGCTTCCCGTTATTGTGGGCACTATAGCTACCCAGAACTACCATGCGGACAAGCAAGCGGCCAGAGTTCGTGAGATTAATGTTGCTACATAGGGTAACGCCGCAGACATCCGTCGTTTGGAAGGACTACACGAAAATACCCAAATCCACACAGGGATGCTTTAGAACCAAATGGTGACAGCACTGGCAGAAATAAGAGAGATGAAGGAACAACAAGCAATTCTTGAAAGGCGCCTAATGGGAGTCAAGCAGTCGGATGCCGAGTCTAGCTCCAAACGTACAACACGCCGCAAGTAGAACTTGCTCAACTCCAACAATTTTGATATAGAATAGGACCTCGGATAAAGTTTTTCTTATTTCCTTTGTACTTGTAATCGGAGACCTCTAGATAGGTCAAATTTTCCTAAACACGAAGCATAATGTAACGCACCGTATGTGTGACATATATATAAATATGAAGTACTTCTTTACATACCTCTCGAAACTTATGGGATTATGTAAATTGTTATATATACTTTGAAACCATAAACTAAAGTCAAAACAAATTACAAGATACAACTAACCCGCTAGTACACGATTGTCAAGTCATTAGAAACTTATAGTGTTCATTATTATTTCTGTACCAGAACATGCCTCCTCGTAGATCAGCACGCAGAAACTCAGCTCCAACACCACCTCCACCACCCCCTCCAACTATGGATGCAGCTATGTTCCAGACTGCTGTAACAGCCGCTGTAACCGCGACGATGGCTCAAATGAGCAACAACGGGTCAGGAGGAGGAATAAACAGCTTTACAGATGGCCAAAGCCAAGGCCGTTCCGGGGTATGTACTTACAAGGACTTCACCAACGGAAAACCTATTCCCTTTTCTGGGACTGGGGGAGTGATGGCTCTATCCCAATGGATAGAGAAAACGGAAGCTGTATTCGAAATTTGCGCATGCCCTGAAGAAAGCAAAGTAAAATGTGCTGCTTTTACTTTCTCTGAACGAGCCCTGACATGGTGGAACGGCCACGTCAAGGCACTAACCCTAGTGGTGGCGAACTCCATGGGTTGGGAAAACCTGAAACGAATGCTCCTACGAGAGTACTGCCCAAGAGGCGAGATTCAGAAGCTTGAACAGGAACTGTGGGGCCTTATGATGGTAGGCTCGGACATCGCAGGCTATACTAACATATTTAGTGACTTGATAATACTTTGCCCAGGGATGTTGATCCTGGAAAGCCAAAAGGTGGAGAGGTACATCTAGGGACTATCACCCCAACTTCAAGGGAGTGTGTTAGCCTCCAAACCCATGACCTTCGACAGCGCCAAGGAACTGGCGCAATCTCTCGTTGATCATGGTATCTGTCAAGGCGTCACGGCTATCATCGCTGAACCAACCAAAGTGAAAAACAACAACGATAACAATGCCAACAAAAACATCAAGAAGAAATTCTGGAACAAGAAAACGGGGCAAACTTCGCAAGAACCTTCAAAGAAACAAATGGTAGCGGTTCATGCCGCTACTGCTCCCACTACAACTCCTATTACCCCTGCGCCAGCCAAACAATATGCTGGGAACCTGCCAAAGTGTAGTAAATGCAACTACCATCACCACGGTAATTGCCGCGAAATGCACTGTAAAAACTGCGACAGGAAAGGGCACACTGCCCATTTCTGTAAGGCACCGGCGCGACCAATCACTCAAGTTCCTGGTACTGGGATAAGCCAGACATGTTATGGGTGTGGAGAAACTAGGCACTTCAAGAGGGACTTCCCCAAGGCAAAGAATGTTGGCAGTGTTGGGAGAGTGCTGGCGATAGGTCAAAATGAAGCAATAGATGACCCCACGGTGGTTACGGGTACGTTTCTCCTCGACAACATTTATGCATGCATACTCTTTGACTGCGGTGCGGAGAGAAGTTTTGTGAGTCATAAATTCAAACACCTACTTAATCAAAAACCCCAACCACTCAATAAAATATTCACTGTAGAAATGGAAAACGGTAAGACGGAAAGCACAAGCGATATGTACGTAGGGTGCACATTAAATTTAAACAAACACTTATTTCAAATCGACCTTATGCGCATTTCTATAAGAAGTTTTGATGTAATCATCGGTATGGACTGGTTAAGTCTTCACCATGCCGATATACTTTGTCACGAAAGGGCCGTTCGCCTCAATCTACCAAACGGCGAAACTCTTGTCATTTATGGTGACAAACCTAGTACAAATTTACAAATCATCTCTTGTATTAAAGCACGAAAATATCTTCGCAAAGAGTATCATGCCGTTCTGGCTCACGTAGTAGACCAGAAACAAGAACCGAAGAACATTAAAGACATTCTGGAAGTCTGCAACTTCCAAGACATCTTCCCAAAAGATCTCCTAGGAATCCCACCAGAACGCCAAGTTGAGTTCAGAATCGACTTAATCCCTAGAGCTACTCCAGTATCAAAGTCGCCTTACCGTTTAGCCCCAGCCGAGATGCAGGAACTGTCTAGTCAATTAAACGAGTTGTTGAAAAAGGGCTTCATCAGACCGAGCTTCTCACCATGGGGAGCACCGGTCCTATTTGTGAAAACGAAGGACGGATCTTTTCGCATGTGCATCGATTACCGGGAGCTGAACAAACTCACGATCAAGAACCGATATCCCTTACCACGCATAGACGGTCTGTTCGACCAACTACAGGGACCAAGATACTTCTCAAAGATCGATCTAAGATCTGGTTATCACCAATTGCGAGTGCTGGAAGGAGACATCCCCAAAACAGCATTCCGAACACGCTATGGTCACTACGAGTTTGTAGTGATGCCCTTTGGATTGACAAATGCACCAGCAGTGTTCATGGACTTGATGAACTGGGTATGTCGTCCCTTCCTGGATAAATTCGTGATCATGTTCATAGATGATATACTCATCTATTCAAGAAGCCAGGAAGAACACAGTCAACACCTCCGCCAAGTCTTGGAAACATTGAGGGCAGAAAAACTATACGCGAAATTTTCAAAGTGTGAATTTTGGATTCGGGAAGTAGATTTCCTAGGTCACATAGTAAGCGAAGAAAGGATACACGTGGATCCCTCTAAGATCAAAGCAATAAAGAATTGGACGACTCCGAGAACCTCAACAGAAATCCGGCAATTTTTGGGACTCGCCGGGTATTACCAAAGGTTTATACAAAACTTTTCGAAGATTGCTAAGCCACTTACCACCTTAACTCAGAAGAGTGTGACCTTCGACTGGGGAGAAAAGCAAGACAGTGCGTTTAAAACACTAAAGTGAGCCTTATGTAGTGCGCCCATTCTAACCTTACCAGAAGGAACGGAGGACTTTGTGGTCTATTGTGATGCGTCAAACCAAGGACTTGGGTGTGTCCTGATGCAACGAAGGAAGGTCATCGCCTACGCCTCAAGACAACTAAAAACACACAAAGTAAACTACACGACGCACGATCTCGAACTAGGAGCGGTAATTTTCGCTCTAAAGATATGGAGACACTATCTCTATGGCACAAAATATAAAATCTTTACCGATCATAAAAGCCTCCAGCATATCCTCAACCAGAAAGAACTCAACATGAGACAGAGACGATGGGTAGAATTACTAAGTGATTACGAATGCGAAATTCAATATCATCCCGGGAAGGCTAATGTAGTGGCCAATGCACTCAGCCGGAAGGAATACTCGGGCCGCAGAGTGAAGTCTCTAACTATGAAAATCCATTCACAACTGTCCACGCAAATCAAGGAAGCCCAAATGGAAGCCTTAAAATCTGAGAATGTGACAGGGGAAGCCTTAAGGGGAATGGATAAGAAGCATGAAGTCAAGAATGATGGAGTTCGTTACTTCATGGATCGGATCTGGACATTGAAGTTTGGTGGATTCAGAGAAGTCATCATGAACGAAGCCCATAAGACACGATACTCCATACATCCTGGCTCGGATAAGATGTATCTCGACCTCAAGAAACTGTACTGGTGGCCGAGCATGAAGGCCGAAATTGCTACCAACATGAGCAAATTTCTGACGTACGCCAAAGTCAAGGTGGAATACCAAAAGCCCTCAGGATTGTTGCAACAGCCAGAAATACCCGAATGGAAGTGGGAGCGGATAACTATTGATTTCATAACCAAATTACCCAAGACAGCAAACGGGCACAACACCATCTGGGTGAACGTCGACAGGTTAACTAAATCAGAACATTTCCTACCAATCAAAGAAACGGATAAATTGGAGAAACTAACTAGAACATACCTCAGGGAGATTGTACGGCTACATGGTGTGCCCATGTCCATTATCTCGGACCGAGATAGTAGATTCACCTCAAGGTTCTGGCAGTCGCTGCAAAAATCTCTAGGAACAAGACTAGACATGAGTACTGCTTATCACCCACAAACTGACGGCCAGAGTGAGAGAACCATACAAACCCTAGAAGATATGTTGAGATCTTGCGTAATCGATTTTGGCAAAGCATGGGACACCCATCTACCCTTGGTCGAGTTCTCGTACAACAATAACTACCACACTAGCATCAAGGCTGCTCCGTTTGAAGCCTCTACGGCCGTAAATGCAGATCACCTCTGTGTTGGGCTGAAGTACGGGACACACAACTAGAAAAAGGACAAGCAACAAACAACACGCTCATTGGGCCAGAAATCATAAGGGAAACTACGGAAAAGATTGTTCAGATTCGGGAGCGACTGAAGGCATCAAGGGACAGACAAAAGAGTTACGCGGATAAAGGACGGAAACCCTTGGAATTCCAGGTTGGAGACCGAGTCCTACTAAAAGTCTCGCCCTGGAAAGGATTAATACGCTTCGCAAAGCGTGGAAAACTGAACCCAAGGTACATTGGACCATTTGAGATCCTTGCCAGGATCGGTCCGGCGGCTTACAATCATCGATTACCCTAGGAACTTCACAACGTACACTCTACCTTTCACGTATCAAACCTAAAGAAATGCTTGTCCGATGAGACCCTTGTCATCTCTCTAGACGAAATTGCAATAAATGAGAATCTCCAATTTGTGGAAGAACCAGTAGAGATCATGGATCGGGAAATTAAAAGGGCTAAACAGAGCCGCATACCTATTGTAAAGGTCCGCTGGAACGCCAAGTGAGGACCTGAATACACCGGGGAACGCGAGGATCAGATGAAACAAAAGTACCCGTATCTCTTCCCTAACCCATAAGCTCAGTCTTAGATTAAATTTCGGGATGAAATTCCCCTAACAGGGGGATGATGTGACAATCCTATATTTTTCCAAAAGCGATGTAACACTCAAAAGTCAAAAACTATTTGGAATCAACGAAATTAACCTCAAAAATAAAGTTTTCAAATATCTAAATTGGGATGCATCAAATGTTAGATATCGTGCCAAGGTTTCCAAAAACATAAAGAACATTCGAAACCGGGTTATATTGAAGAAACTATAACCACTCAAATATTTACGACACACCCGGTAAAACACTATTTAACGTAAAAAGTGAAATTACAATAAAATGCATTTTAGCCTTAAGTATCTAAACAAAAGTTGTAGAGTTCGTTAAACTGTAAACGTACATAAGAAGATCGCCTCAATGGACCTCGTATGAAGAAGTTACGAATTTTCTAAGTTTCGTAACAGCAGTAGAGGGCTAAAAACTCGAATTGAAGATCGAGCGATATTTAGCTAACGCAACCTAAATGAAAGTTAAAGATCTCCACAATATGAGTAAGTTGATAAAAAGACAAACGAAAACCGACTTCGGATAAAGAAACTATGAATTTTTAACGGTCTTTAGCAGTCCTGGCCTATTAAAAACATAGCATTAAAAATAAAGTCAAAACTAGCCGACGAAGTCTAAATGAAAGTTGTAGAGCATAATCTCACCTACGCGTGGATACAAAGAACGCGAAAAATGGAGCCTGTACACGAAAGTTACAGAATTTAGAAGATGGAAGCCAGGATTACGCCCAACGTAATGTAGGAGTACGCCCAGCGTACTCAGGTGCAGGGTCGATTCCCATCGGCTGCAGCTTTACATCTAGCTAGACTCGAGTTGTAAGCCATGACGCAAAGTTACGCCCAACGTAACCGAAGTACGCCCAGCGTAACGCGTATGCTCAGCATACTCCGGTGGTACGCCCAACATACTCGTCCTTCTAGCCCTATAAAGAGAAGGCATAAGCTACGGATTTTTGGCACACATTCTCAAACTCACACTCACTCTCACACATTTACAAGCACCAGAAGCCGTCCCGACACCCTCGATTTCCGCACCCGAGCCCCCGACGAAGGTTCAATGCTACCGAGATCCCCGAGAAGCTCGAAGACGCAACTTTCCGCAATTGAAGTTCTGCTCGACTCTAGTCCCACTCTCTTCAAACCGAAGAAGTGAGTTCATACCCCTACTTTTCAAGTCTTTTCATGTTTTAGGGGGGGGGGGGGGGGTATACAAGTATGATACAAGAAAATGTATCGTTTTATATAGACTTAAATGCAACAACTATCTTTACGTACAAAAGTTTAGTATATCACCAAGTTATTTTCACCAAATGAAACCTACTTTCTGAAAAACTATAATGAGTATAGTTTGCGAGTTATTCATACATTATTACGTATACATCTTGAAAAACGAAATACTTTCATCTAAAGTGAAATAAATACTTTCTTATCGTAAATATGTTTTATACTAAGTGATGTGAGATATTCAAACTTCATGGATCGGATCTGGACACTGAAGTTTGGCGGATTCAGAGAAGTCGTCATGAACGAAGCCCATAAGACACGAAACTCCATACATCCTGGCTCGGATAAGATGTATCTCGACCTCAAGAAACTGTACTGGTGGCCGAGCATGAAGGCCGAAATTGCTACCTACGTGAGCAAATGTCTGACGTGCGCCAAAGTCAAGGTGGAATACCAAAAGCCTTCGGGATTGTTGCAACAACCAGAAATACCCGAATGGAAGTGGGAGCGGATAACTATTGATTTCATAACCAAATTACCCAAGACAGCAAACGGGCACGACACCATCTGGGTGATCGTCGACAGGTTAACTAAATCAGCACATTTCCTACCAATCAAAGAAACAGATAAATTGGAGAAACTAACTAGAACATACCTCAGGGAGATTGTACGGCTACATGGTGTGCCCATGTCCATTATCTCGGACCGAGATAGTAGATTCACCTCAAGGTTCTGGCAGTCGTTGCAAAAATCTCTAGGAACAAGACTAGACATGAGTACTGCTTATCACCCACAAATTGACGGCTAGAATGAGAGAACCATACAAACCCTAGAAGATAGGTTGAGATCTTGCGTAATCGATTTTGGCAAAGCATGGGACACCCATCTACCCTTGGTCGAGTTCTCGTACAACAATAACTACCACACTAGCATCAAGGCTGCTCCGTTTGAAGCCTCTACGGCCGTAAATGCAGATCACCTCTGTGTTGGGCTGAAGTACGGGACACACAACTAGAAAAAGGACAAGCAACAAACAACACGCTCATTGGGCCAGAAATCATAAGGGAAACTACGGAAAAGATTGTTCAGATTCGGGAGCGACTGAAGGCATCAAGAGACAGACAAAAGAGTTACGCGGATAAAGGACGGAAACCCTTGGAATTCCAGGTTGGAGACCGAGTCCTACTAAAAGTCTCGCCCTGGAAAGGATTAATACGCTTCGCAAAGCGTGGAAAACTGAACCCAAGGTACATTGGACCATTTGAGATCCTTGCCAGGATCGGTCCGGCGGCTTACAATCTTCGATTACCCTAGGAACTTCACAACGTACACTCTACCTTTCACGTATCAAACCTAAAGAAGTGCTTGTCCGATGAGACCCTTGTCATCTCTCTAGACGAAATTGCAATAAATGAGAATCTCCAATTTGTGGAAGAACCAGTAGAGATCATGGATCGGGAAATTAAAAGGGCTAAACAGAGCCGCATACCTATTGTAAAGGTCCGCTGGAACGCCAAGTGAGGACCTGAATACACCGGGGAACGCGAGGATCAGATGAAACAAAAGTACCCGTATCTCTTCCCTAACCCATAAGCTCAGTCTTAGATTAAATTTCGGGACGAAATTCCCCTAACAGGGGGATGATGTGACAATCCTATATTTTTCCAAAAGCGATGTAACACTCAAAAGTCAAAAACTATTTGGAATCAACGAAATTAACCTCAAAAATAAAGTTTTCAAATATCTAAATTGGGATGCATCAAATGTTAGATATCGTGCCAAGGTTTCCAAAAACATAAAGAACATTCGAAACCGGGTTATATTGAAGAAACTATAACCACTCAAATATTTACGACACACCCGGTAAAACACTATTTAACGTAAAAAGTGAAATTACAATAAAATGCATTTTAGCCTTAAGTATCTAAACAAAAGTTGTAGAGTTCGTTAAACTGTAAACGTACATAAAAAGATCGCCTCAATGGACCTCGTATGAAGAAGTTACGAATTTTCTAAGTTTCGTAACAGCAGTAGAGGGCTAAAAACTCGAATTGAAGATCGAGCGATATTTAGCTAACGCAACCTAAATGAAAGTTAAAGATCTCCACAATATGAGTAAGTTGATAAAAAGACAAACGAAAACCGACTTCGGATAAAGAAACTATGAATTTTTAACGGTCTTTAGCAGTCCTGGCCTATTAAAAACATAGCATTAAAAATAAAGTCAAAACTAGCCGACGAAGTCTAAATGAAAGTTGTAGAGCATAATCTCACCTACGCGTGGATACAAAGAACGCGAAAAATGGAGCCTGTACACGAAAGTTACAGAATTTAGAAGATGGAAGCCAGGATTACGCCCAACGTAATGTAGGAGTACGCCCAGCGTACTCAGGTGCAGGGTCGATTCCCATCGGCTGCAGCTTTACATCTAGCTAGACTCGAGTTGTAAGCCATGACGCAAAGTTACGCCCAACGTAACCGAAGTACGCCCAGCGTAACGCGTATGCTCAGCATACTCTGGTGGTACGCCCAACATACTCGTCCTTCTAGCCCTATAAAGAGAAGGCATAAGCTACGGATTTTTGGCACACATTCTCAAACTCACACTCACTCTCACACATTTACAAGCACCAGAAGCCGTCCCGACACCCTCGATTTCCGCACCCGAGCCCCCGACGAAGGTTCAATGCTACCGAGATCCCCGAGAAGCTCGAAGACGCAACTTTCCGCGATTGAAGTTCTGCTCGACTCTAGTCCCACTCTCTTCAAACCGAAGAAGTGAGTTCATACCCCTACTTTTCAAGTCTTTTCATGTTTTAGGGGGGGGGGGGGGGAATACAAGTATGATACAAGAAAATGTATCGTTTTATATAGACTTAAATGCAACAACTATCTTTACGTACAAAAGTTTAGTATATCACCAAGTTATTTTCACCAAATGAAACCTACTTTCTGAAAAACTATAATGAGTATAGTTTGCGAGTTATTCATACATTATTACGTATACATCTTGAAAAACGAAATACTTTCATCTAAAGTGAAATAAATACTTTCTTATCGTAAATATGTTTTATACTAAGTGATGTGAGATATTCAAACTTCATGGATCGGATCTGGACACTGAAGTTTGGCGGATTCAGAGAAGTCGTCATGAACGAAGCCCATAAGACACGAAACTCCATACATCCTGGCTCGGATAAGATGTATCTCGACCTCAAGAAACTGTACTGGTGGCCGAGCATGAAGGCCGAAATTGCTACCTACGTGAGCAAATGTCTGACGTGCGCCAAAGTCAAGGTGGAATACCAAAAGCCTTCGGGATTGTTGCAACAACCAGAAATACCCGAATGGAAGTGGGAGCGGATAACTATTGATTTCATAACCAAATTACCCAAGACAGCAAACGGGCACGACACCATCTGGGTGATCGTCGACAGGTTAACTAAATCAGCACATTTCCTACCAATCAAAGAAACAGATAAATTGGAGAAACTAACTAGAACATACCTCAGGGAGATTGTACGGCTACATGGTGTGCCCATGTCCATTATCTCGGACCGAGATAGTAGATTCACCTCAAGGTTCTGGCAGTCGTTGCAAAAATCTCTAGGAACAAGACTAGACATGAGTACTGCTTATCACCCACAAATTGACGGCTAGAATGAGAGAACCATACAAACCCTAGAAGATATGTTGAGATCTTGCGTAATCGATTTTGGCAAAGCATGGGACACCCATCTACCCTTGGTAGAGTTCTCGTACAACAATAACTACCACACTAGCATCAAGGCTGCCCCGTTTGAAGCCCTCTACGGCCGTAAATGGAGATCACCTCTGTGTTGGGCTGAAGTACGAGACACACAACTAGAAAAAGGACAAGCAACAGACAACATGCTCATTGGGCCAGAAATCATAAGGGAAACTACAGAAAAGATTGTTCAGATTCGGGAGCGACTGAACGCATCAAGGGACAGACAAAAGAGTTACGCGGATAAAAGACGGAAACCCTTGGAATTCCAGGTTGGAGACCGAGTCCTACTAAAAGTCTCGCCCTGGAAAGGATTAACACGCTACGCAAAGCGTGGAAAACTGAACCCAAGGTACATTGGACCATTTGAGATCCTTGCCAGGATCGGTCCGGCGGCTTACAAACTTGGATTACCCCAGGAACTTCACAATGTACACTCTACCTTTCACGTATCAAACCTAAAGAAGTTCTTGTCCGACGAGACCCTTGTCATCTCTCTAGACGAAATTGCAATAAATGAGAATCTCCAATTTGTGGAAGAACCAGTAGAGATCATGGATCGGGAAATTAAAAGGGCTAAACAGAGCCGCATACCTATTGTAAAGGTTCGTTGGAATGCCAAGCGAGGACCTGAATACACCTGGGAACGCGAGGATCAGATGAAACAAAAGTACCCGTATCTCTTCCCTAACCCATAAGCTCAGTATTTGATTAAATTTCGGGACGAAATTCCCCTAACAGGGGGATGATGTGACAACCATATATTTTTCCAAAAGCGATGTAACACTCAAAAGTAAAAAACTATTTGGAGTCAACGAAATTAACCTCAAAAATAAAGTGTTCAAATATCTAAATGGGAAGGCATCAAATGTTAGATATCGTGCCAAGGTTTCCAAAAACGTAAAGAACATTCGAAACCGAGTTATATTGAAGAAACTATAACCACTCAAATATTTTATGACACACCCGGTAAAACACAATTTAACGTAAAGAGTGAAATTACAATAAAATGCATTTTAGCCTTAAGTATCTAACCAAAAGTTGTAGAGTTCGTTAAACTGTAAACGTACATAAAAAGATCGCCCAAATGGACCTCGTATGAAGAAGTTACGAATTTTCTAAGTTTCGTAACAGCAGTAGAGGGCTAAAAACTCGAATTGAAGATCGAGCGATATTTAGGTAACGCAACCTAAATGAAAGTTGAAGATCTCCACAATAAGAATAAGTTGATAAAAAGACAAACGAAAACCGACTTCGGATAAAGAAACTATGAATTTTTAACGGGCTTTAGCAGTCCCGACCTATTAAAAACATAGCATTAAAAATAAAGTCAAAACTAGCCGACGGAGTCTAAATGAAAGTTGTAGAGCATAATCTCACCTACGTGTGGATATAAAGAACGCGGAAAACGGATCCCGTACGCGAAAGTTACGGAATTTATAAGATGGAAACCAGGATTACGCCCAGCATAATGTAGGAGTACGCCCAACGTACTCAGGTGCAGGGTCGACTCCCATCGGCTGCAGCTCTACACCTAGCTAGACTCGAGTTGTAAGCCATGACGCAAAGTTACGCCCAGCGTAACCGAAGTGTGCCCAGCGTAACGCATATGCCCAGCGTACTCCGGTGGTACGCCCAGCATACTCGTCCTTCCAGCCCTATAAAGAGAAGGCATAAGCTACGGAGTTTTGGCACACATTCTCAAACTCACACTCACTCTCACACATTTACAAGCACCATAAGCCGTCCCGACACCCTCAATTTCCGCACCTGAGCCCCCGACGAAGGTTCTACGCTACCGAGATCCCCGAGAAGCTCGAAGACGCAACTTTCCACGGTTGAAGTTCTGCTCGACTCTAGTCCCACTCTCTTCAAACCGAACAAGTGAGTTCATACGCCTACTTTTCAAGTCTTTTCATGTTTTAGGGGGGGGGGAATACAAGTATAATACAAGAAAATGTATCGTTTTATATAGACTTAAATGCAACAACTATCTTTACGTACAAAAGTTTAGTATATCACCAAGTTATTTTCACCAAATGAAACCTACTTTCTGAAAAACTATAATGAGTATAGTTTGCGAGTTATTCATACATTCTTACGTATACATCTTGAAAAACGAAATACTTTCATCTAAAGTGAAATAAATACTTTCTTATCGTAAATATGTTTTATACTAAGTGATGTGAGATATTCAAACTTCAACGTACTCTTATGTATGCATTTCAAGTCCTGTATTATAAGCCATAATCTCTTGGAGGGAGAGCGTGATACTTGTGTATAGATCTATACGGGATTGACAACCCCGCACCTAAACTGTTAGCTACCGTTAGACCGGTAGTTCTGGGGTGACAAATGTCATAGCACTACAACACTTGAAGAATGTTGTTACAGGCAGTCTGTGTCAATAGTTTGGTTATAAAACTCATACAAAAGTATAAAAACAATCTTGATTTACGAGATTCATACATGCATTCAGTATTTACATTATTTTGAGTACAAACTTTTCTTTATCATTCAATTACGAAAGATACTAACGCCTTCCAACTTTGGGAACTTTTCAAACTATATATATGGAAAATATTGGATTTTCTGAAAACCATGTTCATCGATTTTCTTCCAAAAAGACATTCTTTTCAATACAAAATACTTATGAACTCACCAACTTTATTGTTGACACTTTTTCGAAACCATTTGTATTTCTCAGGGAATCAGTAATACAGGTAACTACCAGCTTTTGAAGAAGGAATGCTAAGGGCATTTATTATTAAACGTTTTACATCATCATATTGTAATATTCTTTTGAAATCATGTATAACGCAACAATGTACGTTTTTTTATTATATATATGATGGTTGTGTTACTTTCTTTACAATATTCAATTGTTATGGTACTACGTGAAGTCATCCACCCCCGAATGTTTCCGCCATTCTGGTTTGGGGGTGTGACACAGAACCTCGAGGTGAATCTACCTTCGCGGTCCGAGATAATGGATATTGGTACACCATGCAGTTGTACAATCTCTCTAATGTATGTTCTGGTTAGCTTTTCCAGTTTATCTGTTTCTCTAATTGGTAGGAAGTGCGCGGATTTGGTTAACCTGTCGATGATCACCCAGATGGCGTTGAGTCCGCTTTCCGTCTTGGGTAACTTGGTTATGAAGTCCATGGTTATCCGCTCTCACTTCCATGCGGGTATTTTCGGTTGTTGCAACAATCCCGAGGGCTTTTGGTATTCCACCTTGACCTTGGCGCAAGTCAGACATTTGCCTACATAGGTAGCAATTTCGACTTTCATGTTCGGCCACCAATACAGTTTCTTGAGGTCCAGATACATCTTATCGGAACCGGGATGTATGGAGTATCGTGTCTTATGGGCTTCATTCATAACCACATCTCTAAATCCGCCAAACTTCGGCATCCAGATCTGATTCGTGAAGTAGCGAACCCCATCATCCTTTACTTCACGATTCTTATCCATCCCTCTTAAGGCTTCATTCGCCACATTTTCAGATTTCAAGGCTTCTATTTGAGCTTCCTTGATTTGCGCGGATAGGTGTGAATGGATCGTCATTGTTAAGGATTTCACTCGGGGGCCCAAGTATTCCTTTCAGCTGAGTGCATCAGCTACCATATTAGCTTTCCCGAGATGCTAATGAATTTCGCATTCGGAATCATTTAGTAGTTCTAACCACCGTCTTTGTCTCATGTTGAGTTCTTTCTGGTTGAGGATATGCTGGAGGTTTTTGTGATCAGTGAAGATTGTACATTTCGTGCCGTACAGATAGTGCCTCCAGATCTTTAGACCGAAAATGACTGCTCCTAGCTCGAGATCGTGTGCCATGTAGTTTACCTTGTGCGTCTTTAGTTTTCTTGAGGCGTAGGCGATGACCTTCCCTCGCTGCATTAGGATACATCCAAGTCCCTGGTTGGACGCATCATAGTAGACCACAAAGTCTTCTGTTCCTTCTAGCAAGGATAATACAGGTGCACTGCACAGAGCTCACTTCAGTGTTTAGAAGACAATCTCTTATTTTCTCCCCAATTGAAGGTTACACCCTTCTGAGTCAGGGTGGTAAGTGGTTTAGCAATCTTCGAGAAGTTTTGTATGAACCTCCGGTAGTACCCGACAAGGCCCAAGAATTGTCGGATTTCCTTTGGAGTCCTTGGAGTTGTCCAGTTCTCGATTGCCTTGATTTTGGAAGGGTCCACGTGTATCCCCACCTTGCTGACCACGTGACCTAGGAAATCTACTTTCCGAATCCAAAATTCGCACTTTGAGAATTTTGCGTAAAGCTTCTCTGTCCTCAAAGTTTCTAAGACTTGTCGGAGGTGTTGGCTATGTTCCTCCTTGCTCCTTGAATAGATGAGTAGATCATCTATGAACACGATCACAAATTTATCTAGGAAGGGATGACATACTCAGTTCATCAAGTCCATGAACAACGTTTGTGCATTTGTCAATCCAAAGGGCATCACTACAAACTCGTAGTGACCATAGCGAGTTCAGAATGCCATTTTGGGAATGTCTCCTTCCAAGACTCGCAGCTGGTGATACCCAAATCTTAAATCGATCTTTGAGAAGTAGCTCACTCCTTGTAGTTGGTCGAACAGATCATCAATGCGCGGTAAGGGATAATGGTTCTTGATCGTGAGTTTGTTCAGTTCCCGGTAATCGATGCACATGCAGAAAGATCTGTCCTTCTTCTTTACGAACAGGACCGGTGCTCCCCATGGTGAGAAGCTCGGTCTAATGAATCCTTTGCTTAGAAGTTCGTTCAGTTGGCTAGATAATTCCTGCATTTCTACCGGTTCTAGATGGTACGATGATTTTGCGATCCTGAACTCGACTTGACGTTCTGGTGGGACTGCTGGTAGATCTTCAAGGAAAATGTTGGGGAAATTGTAGACTTCCGAAATGTCTTTAATGTCTTTCATTTCTCGTTTCTTGTCTACCACGTGGGCTAGAAAGGCATGATATTTTTTGTGAAGGTATTTTTGGGCTTTGACGCCAGAGATGATTTGCAAATTGGTATTGGGTTTGTCCCCATAAATGACAAGAGTTTTGCCGCTTGGGAGATTGAGGCGAACGCCCCTTTTGTGACAAAGTATATTGGCATGGTGAAGGATTAACCAGTGCATACTGATGATGACATCAAAACTTCTTATAGTAATCGACATAGGATCGATTTGGAATGAGTGTTCATTTAAATTTAACGTACAACCTATGTACATATCGTTTGCGCTTTCCGTTTTACTGTTTGCCATTTCTACTGTGAATTTTTTATTGAGTGCTTGGGGTTTTTGATTAAGTAAGTGTTTGAATTTATGACTCACGAAACTTATCTCCGCACCACAGTCAAAGAGTACGCATTGATAAATGTTGTTGAGGAGAAACGTACCCTTAACCACTGTGGGATCGGCTATTGCTTCGTTTTTCCCTCTTTCCAGCACTCTTCCTACACCGCCAACATTCTTTGCCTTAGGGAAATCCCTCTTTTAGTGCCCAGTTTCCCCACATCCATAACATGTCTGGCTCAATCCAGCACCAGGAACTTGGGTGATTGGTCGCGCCAGCGCCCTACAGAAATGGGCAGTGTGCCCTTTCCTGTCGCAGTTTTTACAGTGCATCTCCCGACAATTCCCATTGTGATGGAAATTGCATTTTTTGCACTTTGGTAGGTTCCCAACATATTGTTTCGTCGGCGCAGGGGTGGCAGGAACAGCAGTGGGGGTAGTAGCGGCATGAACCAGCACTATTTGTTTAGTTGAAGATTCTTGCGAAGTTTGACCTTTCCTCTTGTTCCAAAACTTTTTCTTGTTGTTGTTGTTGGCATTGCTGTCATTGTTGTTGCTTCCTTTGTTTGGTAGACCCCAGGATCGACGAGGGTCTATGCCAGTTGTTTGGCATTGTCGAACGTTGTGGGTTTGGAAGCTAGCACACTTCCTCAAAGCTGGGGCGACAGCCTCAAGATATACCTTTCCACCTTCTTGCTTTCTAGGGCCATCATCCCTAGGAAAAGTATTGTCAAATCACTAAACCTATTCGTATAGGTTGTGATGTCCGAGCCCATCATAGTCAATCCCGAAAGTTCCTGTTTAACTTTCTGGATCTCGCCCCTTGGGCAGTACTCTGGCAGTAGCATTTGCTTCAGGTTCTCCCAACCCATGGAGTTCGTCACCACCAGAGTTAGTGACTTGACGTGGCCATTCCACCATGTCAGGCCTCGTTTGGAGAAAGTACAGGCAACACATTTTACTTTGTTTTCTTCGGGGCATGAGCATATCTCGAACACAACTTCTGTTTTCTCTATCCATTAGGATAGAGCTGTCACTCCCCCAATTCCATTAAAGGGAATGGGTTTGCTGTTGGAGAAGTCCTTATAGGTTTTGGCCATTTGTAGAGCTATTTATTCCTCCTCCTAATCCATTGTTACTCATTTGTGCCATTGCTGTTGTTACGGCAGCTGTTACAATAGACTGAAAGGTAGCAGCATCCATTGATGGAGGGGGTGGTAGACGTGGTGTTGGTGTTGTATTAAAGCGTCGGGGATTTCTTCTTGGTGGTATGATTCTACCACAAGTTAAGAGACGAATACTTGATAAGTCATTTGAAATTATTATGGAACATATTAGTATTATAAGTTTTAGTTATGAATATTTCTTATTTTTGAATGTTAACAGAAACTTTCAAAAACAAATGTATGATTCTTTTAAGAATTAAATAGGATACTCAAGGAATAAAGAAATGCGTGTCAATTTCATTGATATCAGTATATGATACAACGATCAGGAAAATTTGACCTTTTATAGGTCTAGGGTACATCAATGAAAATGGGAAAATTTGACAGAATTCCGGCCTCCGAACTGTGTACTCACAATCCGTCGGGTTTACATTTATACAAGAAAAGGTAACACCAACACTTAGCCGATAGGTATAAATATAGCGCCAGTAGTACGCGCTCTACTCCGAGTGGGTAGCAGGCTGCGGACCATAGTATGTGGTTGTGGAAGCCTTAGCTCGGGCTAGTTGCCGTTCAGCCTCGATGATACGCCTCTCCATTGCGGCTTGGTTTTCACGGAACTCTCTTACTTCGGCTCTGGCAGCAGTAATGTCTTTCTGAAGGGAAAAGGTGTGCTCTATTGTCCGATCATGTTCTTCGTCCAGACGACGAAGACGTACCGTAGTGACAACAGCGGTGGCCCCAATGTCCAAGAGTTGGTTGCCATTTGATCTTGCTTGCTCGCCTTGGTTAGCAATGTGACGAACCATGACAGCGAGTGCCTTGTCAGCTGAACCCCCGTTGTTGAGGTTATAAAAGCCACGCGTCATGCCGTAGGGTGGGCGTTGCCCTTGTTCCCTGATCCATTGCTTCAGATCCACAACCTAGCGGGGCGTCGGGCCCTGAAAGTTCTATCGGGGAATTGCTGCTTCTCGGGGAGGGTTGTAGGCCTCAAGCTCTGAGTCTGTGCTCCCACCGTCTCCTTCCTCTTCTGATCCTTCGTCTGGGTCTTCCTCAGGATCCTCTTTGGGTTGCTCTTCTAGTTCTTCCTCGGGAATTTCCTCTTCAGAATCCTCTTCAGGGTCGTCCTCAATCCAACCTCCATTTCCTTGGTTGGGGTAGTAGGGGTCCCCAGGAATGTGAAATCCTGCCATTTTGTCTAGTCGAGAAATAGAGGTAAGAGAAATTTATAAAAACTTGGGAGTAAAAAATTTTATTTGACGATTTCCTAAATTTAACCAAATATTGAGGTTTGCACGATTATTGTTGTCCTTATGTTTTTAAAATACTCCTATGGTATTTCAAATTTGTAAGTTTGATTCTAGTATTTTATTTGGTAAGTTTTCGACTTGTTGCCCACTACGACCATTCCTCGACATACGTTGGTCACATCCAGGATAAATATAGTTGTCAGACTATATTTATTCTCGATTTGATTACATACCCCGAGGCCTAGTCGTAGTGTCGCAACTTGCCTTAATACTTTTTATAAAACTTTTCTATGACACGAGACCTTTGTATGTGTGTACTTATACTTTTATATAAAAAAACTATATATCATTTTAATTTATTAAAAGTATCGTTTATGAAAACATTTTGTCAGAGGGTTTTTGGTCCCTTTGCATTTATAGTTTGTATATCTTGTGTGGTTTGATATACTTAGTTCAGTATAAACAATGCTCTGATACCAATCTGTCACACCCCCAAACCAAAATGGCGGAAATATTCGGGGGTGGATGACTTCACGTAGTATCATAACAGTTGAATATTGTAAAGAAAGTAAACACAACCATCATAAATATAATAAAAGCTTACATTGTTGCGTGTAATACATGTTTCAAAAGAATATTACAAATATGATGATTTAAAATGTTTTGATAATAGACGCCTTAGCGTTCCTTCTCCAAAAACTAATGGTTACCTGTATTACTGATTCCCTGAGAAATACAAGTAGTTTTGAAAAAGTATCAACAATTAAGGTGGTGAGTTCATAATTAAGTGTTTTTATACTGAAAATTTGCATGTCCTTTAGCAAAAATAACTGAACGTGTTTTCCAGAAAATCCAATATTTTCTACATATAGTTAGAAAAAGTTCCAAAGGCTGGAGTGCAATAATATCATTCGTGCTCAAGATGGTGAAAGTGTATTTATACTAAAATAATATATTTACTGAATGCATTCAAGAGTCTCGTAAATCAAACTTATTTTAATACATCCGTGTGAGTTTTATAACCATGCTATTGACCCAGACTGCCTGTAACAACGTTCTTCAGGCTTTGCGGTGTTATGACGTTTGTCACCCTAGACCTGCTGGTCTAACTGTAGCTAACAGTTTAGGTGTGGGATTGTCAATCCCGTATAGATCTATACACAAGTATCACGCTCTCCCTCCAAGAGATTATGATTTATAATACAGGACTTGAAATGCGTACTTTAGAGTACATTGAAGTTAATTGTCTCACAACACTTAGTATTAATAGATTTACGAAAAAGAGAAGTCTTTAGTTCGTGTAGATGAAAGTATGTCCTTTTCGCGATGTTTACGTAAAGATGTAATAAATAGCCCGTAAACTATACCCATTATAGTTTTCTGAAAGCGTGTTCCATTTGGTGATAACTCGAAGTAATATTAAATTTGCATGTAAAGTATAACGTCGATATCAATGTTATTTGACATGTATAAAAAAAATGTAGATGATGTATTTGAATCCGTATAAAACGACAAGTTTTTCTCGTATCACACTTGTATTTCCCCCCCTTAAAACATGAAAAGACGTGAAAATGTAGGGGTATGAACTCACCTGGAAAGTGTGATGATTCGAAGAAAACGAGATTTTTCTCGGGCGGCACTTCGACCCGAAAGTGGTGTGATTTTTAGGAATCTCGGAGCTTCGGACCTTTGTCGGGACTGAGGTATGAAACCGGGAAGTCGGGATCGTCTCGGGATGCTAAGCCTGGAGTAAAAGTCAGAGAGAAAGAGGAAATGGGCAAGGAAATTCGGAGGTCTCGCATGCTATTTATAGGAGAGGAAACTGCCCTGGTACGCTGGGCGTACAATGAAGTACGCGGGGCGTACCCTCGTATGTGGGGCGTACGTCAGCGATGATGTCACGGTCTCTGGTCTTCGGAAGGGGTGGCAGTAGAGCGGTAGGGGGCGACGTGGCCTCCGAGTCCATGCATCTCGTACGCTGGGCGTAATCCGAAGTACGTTGGGCATACTCCTTCGGATAAGCTTCATAATGTGTGCCAAAAATTTCAAAAATGTGTAAATTTCGCATATGAACTCCGTTTTTGACGTTCTTTATATCCACACGTAGGTGGGAATATATCTACAACTTTCATTTAGACTTCGTTGGCTAATTTTGAATTTAATTTTTAATATTGTATTTTAAATAGGCCGGGACAAGCTAATTCCATTAAAAATCCATATCTCCTTCATCCGATGTCCATTTTTGTCTGTCTTTTTACCGTTGTACTTCTATTGTAGAGACCTTCAACTCTCTTTTAGGTTGAATCGGCTAAAAATCGATCGATCTTTATTTCGAGTTTTTAGCTGTCTACCGTTGTTCCGAAACTTAGAAGAATCGTAACTTCTACATACGAAGTCAGATTTGGGCGTTCTTTTTATGCATGCTCACGGTTTAATGTAATCTACGACTTTCGTTTTGATACGTATGGCTAAAAAGTATTTCATTGAAGTTTCACATTTTATGCTTATGAGTGTTTTACTAGGTGTGTCGTGGATTTTCGATTGGTCATAACTTCTTTGTTATAACTTGGATTTGAGTGTTCTTTATATTTTTGGAAATCTTGGCACGATATCTAACAGTTTATGCATCCTAATTTAGATTTTAGAACACTTCATTTTTTAAGCTGATTTCATTGATTCTAATTAGTTCATTACATTTGACTTTCTGAATGTTTCATTGACATCAAAAACATCGGGTTGTCACATTTATTGATTTTATAACGACTTACTGTGATCTTTATATTACCCTATTATTTGTTTAGTTTGTACATCGGATTCATAACAGGTTACAAATATCTTGTTAAAATGCAACACGACGACTCTAGTATCAACTCCTTGAATATCTCAAGTAGTTTTGGATCAACTAAAAAGATCCCAATACTCTTTCCTCATAGGTATGAAGTTTGGGCACTTCATTTTGAAGATTATGTTCTTTGTTCAGACGATAATGGTTATCTAATATGGAGTCCTCATGCGAGGAGTACCGTGCCCTCCGAAACCTTTCCGATGTATACGCAACAGACCTTCCAGAAACTACCACTCGTCCAATAAGTCAAGTTCGAGCAAAGAGGCTAACGACGAATACGGTTAATCTATCACTACTAAGTCTATACGCAAGGGTATTATATAATTAATATTATGTATACTGAGAATGTGTGATTCTGCCCTATCTCCTGTTCCTTGTTTGGTTGTGGACCTGGGGCAGAGTCGCACATCTGACCGTCTCACTAATCTTAATTATATACGACTTGTATACAAAAGGTAATGATAGATGGACAAGGTATGAATCCTATCATAAACTTTAGGGCAAAGTTGCCCAGGTCTACGAGTCGGTATTCTACCATTCAGAGGAGCACAACCCCAAGAGTACTACTAAGAAAGCTAATTTATGGACGAAATTCTCTTTAACGGGGGGATGATGTGACGACCTGTTGTTTCAGGTCAACAAAAGGTCAGTCTTGGTCAACAAAAGTCAAACTTCTTACTTTTGATATATCTTAATTAAGAAGATTTAAATTCTAGATGGGTTCAAAACCCTTTAAATTAGAAGTGTTGCATGAATTTGGGGTGAAATGGATAAAAACCAAGAACTTTGTCCGAGACGCAAACCCGCTCGCAGCCGTGAACACTTCGGAGCCGCAAACGCCTTCAAAGTCATGAACCTCTTTGGACCTTGATCAAGCTTTGGACCATGAACCCTCAGTTCACAGCCGTGAACTCCTCGTCCGCAAACACCTCCCTATATATATATATATATATATATATATATATATATATATGAGTGACCGATTTGCCTTCACTTCTTCTTTTCTTGGCCGCAAACAACCCATTCTCTCTCAAGTATCATCAACCAAGATCACCACTTTCATTTCTTTCATCCCTTTTTCCTTTGTATCTCCTTAGAATACAACTTAGGGCCTTCAAACACTCACCAATTCACAAGATCTTGAGTTGTTCTTCATGTTCTTGGGACATGAACCACTCATAGGTCTGTGAACCCTTCAACATGGGCTGTGAACACTCATGTATTCTTAGGCCGTGAACCCTCCTTAGGGTCGTGAACACCATTTCAGCCTCCTAACTTCATTCTAAAACTCTTTTTGTGAGTTATTCTTGTATCCTTGGTCTTTTCCTAAACACCTTTGTAGTTATATTCACTAACTATATACATATATGTGTGATAATATGATAATTAGGACTCATTTGTGACTCGGAACTTCATTCGTGGAACCTATCATCCTATATCGAATCTTCAATTGAATCATTACATAAGGTGAGTTCATACCCCCATGTCTTTTTCCAACTTTTTAAAATTTTTAGGGGGAGAGTACAAGTATAACACAAGAAATGTTGTGTTTTAAAATATAAATTTCTTATTATGCCTTTGTACCATTAAAATGTATTTAGAACATGAAAATTTGAATAGAACATAGAAATGAGTTTATAAACTTTAATAGGTTTAGTTTAAGGAACAAAATGATCCTTTTATAAACTTATATGTTAATTATAAAAAGGGTTTTCTGCATTATTACTGCTAAAGTCGTTAATCTAGCTTGTAAGACACGTCTTTGAGTACTCACATAAGTACCAGTAAAAGTCTACCCTTACGACCAAAGTCTCCTTAAGGGAGATCGTGAGTTTATGTATATATCTATACAGGACTGACAATCCCACACCTTGCTATTAGCTACGGTGGGACCGGCAGGTCTGCGGGTGACAAATGTCATATTATTTTGATGTCTGCAATACTTCGTGTTTTTATACTAGTCAAATTAGTATGGTCGTAAAACTCACAATAGATAACAATGATATATTTACGTAGTAATATACTTTTCATGAACAGTCTCAAGGGATATTAACTATGTGATTACTCAGTATATACCATAGGGTTAGATAAAACTGAAATCTAATAGATAGTGGCATGTGTGATTTCCGCCTCACTTCCTGTTACTTGTTTGGTTGTGGGCTTGGGGCAGATTCACCCATTCAACTGTCCGTTCGATCTTGGTTATATACAACTCGTATGTATTAAGTTATCATAGGAGAGTAGTATCGTCGTAATAGGATTTTCGGGTAAACAAATCTTTATTCAGTTAAACATATCCACAAAACTAGATATCATTGAAGTAAGTATATGGATCTTCCTTGTGCTTTTCAATCTTTGAACAACTTAGACAACAAGTTGGTTTTATAGAAAATATAGGATTTTCTATGGTAAACATCATTATTTTAAGATAATCAGTTTTTGATAGAATTTTCTAAAAACAATAACATTTATTACCGAAAATAATGTTTCATAATAGATTAAGTGAAACTAGAAACTTATTTATAAGAGGTTTAATTCGTATTGTTAAACTTGTTTAACATAAAAGACCATAATTGGTTAATCCTATAATTCTTTATTTTATACATCAGGGTTATATATAATTAATATCTGATAGGTAGTGGAATGTGTGACTTCTGGCTTATTTCCAGTTCCTTGTTTGGTTGTGGGCTTAGGGCAGATTTATACATTTAACTGTCCGTTTGATATTAGATTATATATAGCTTGTATAAACTAAGTGATTATAGAAGGAAGTATTGTGGTTACCATTTTACTAAATAAAATATATGATTTTCTTAAGGAATGTTTTCATCAAATATTAAAGAACTATTACAGTTAACTCCATAAGCACCTAGTGAATACGTCAGGGTTATATACAATAAAGATCTTACGAACAATGGGATGTGTGACTTCCGCCTCATTTCCTGTTCCTAGTTTGGTTGTGGACTTAGGGCAGATTCACACAATCGATTGTCTGTTTGATCTAGATTCTATATAACTTGTATTCATTAAGTACTCATAGAAGGAATTGTAGAGTCAGTTTTACTTATCATGTTATCATATTAGAAAATATAGGATTTTTTGGAGGAACAAGCGAACTTTTATAAAATAACTTAGGGTATATTTTTTATAACAAAATTACTTATGAACTCACCAGCTTAAATGCTGATCTACTCTTTCAAAATAACTTGTATTCTCAGGAAACTAGTAGACAGGTACACGCACAGGGATTTAGAAGATGGAGCATAGTAGCTTCATGTCTTTGTTTTGTTAATTACTTTTGGAGTCAATCTTCTATTTATCAAATACATGTAAACACTTTAATATTAATGAAATGGTTGTTTGTTACTTTGATTACTATGATGCATGTGTTGTGATACTGAGAATGACGTCTCCTCCCCCGAACGTTTCCGCTGTTCCAGTTTGGGGGTGTGACATAACAGCATATCGACCCAATATTCTAAATGGCACCTCGGAACCTCAGGAAGTTCCGAACTCAGGGAAGCCCAAGATTGTATGTAAAAATGTAGTCTTGGAAGCCACTTTGCAAAGGAATATTTGGATGAAGTTCCACAAAAAACAAAGGTGAAAAACTTTGCTTACTATGCTCCTAGAGCATAAGAACTTGCTGAAAGTAAAAATACTTTTGTCACCACGATTTCAAGGAATATTGATGGGTATTTGACATTACGTGACGAGGGTGAATCAAAATCTACCAGATTCTTATGACTCAAGGCTACATAGCCAATTGAGTCTGATGAAGGTTATTGGTCTTTCGGTTTGGAAGCTGATGATGAAGATGTTGAGCCAAACTACTACTACGTGGCAACAAACGATCCAATTGGCCGAAGCATCATTCAGCGGGTAAAATCTATGAGTACTGATAATAATTTTGATTTTTCTATTTGTGAACCTTATCTAACAGAAATTCAATCAGATATGACAGTTATTCATAAAGCATATGAGTCTGCCATAGAAGTTAGTGACAAGTTGAACAATGATTTGACCCGTCTAAGATTACGATTTGAAGACCACAGGCTTAAGATAGAATCATTAGAAAGAGAACTTGTAATGGCCAAAGATGAATGCATAATTTTGAATGAAGAATGCAAATTTTCAATTAGTAAAATAAATCTTTTGGTCAGTGATAAAAAGCGTCTTAACGCAAAAATCGATAGTTTGCATAATTCTATTGATATTCTTGAAGCTAATGAAAGGATGACACATAATTTTCGTCAACATTGATCAAAATCATCAGGTCTCGAAAGCGAGTTTCCGAAACCTATTGCTCGTCCCCAAAATGAACATTCAAACTTAACGTTCATGGGAGACATTCCAAACAACACTTATTTGGATACCCTTATTTTGCCATTGTCATCCCTTCATGATTCCTTAGAAAAATATCAATTGTTAACTCCTAAGTGTTGGGTTATGACCATTCTAACACTCCTATAGTGTACATGCAACCCTAGAAACCTTGGATCTATGTTCTACTAAGATACATGCAAAATGATTTTCCAAGGTTCATAATCCTATCTAGCATACATGGGGATCTTTTATTCTAATAGTTAGTAAGAATTACATACCTCTTTGTAACTTGTATTCCTTTGAAACCTTGTGTTCCTAGCACCTCAAGTGTGATGCCTCAAATGCTTCACACAACACCAAATACACTTGGAATAAACTCTTAAGAGAATAAGAACACTTTGTATTTTCGGCTAGCCCTATTTTATTCACTCTAGTGGCCGAAAATGGTGAAGAATAGCTTCTTTATATAGTATGTTACAATTAGGGTTACACCATGTAAACCTTAATTGTCATGACCTTTCATTTCGATGACCCATGGGTTATGTAACCCCCGTGGAGCATCTATGGAGCATCTTATGGGTTTAACCCAACTTGATAATCCATGGAGCCTTGGCCCACAATATAAGTTATGGATGATTGACACTATCAACCCATATATTTAATTAGTCTTATTTTGATCACATAATTAATTCTAAATTAATTATTGATCAATGCTAACTAAATATTATTATTCTTATTATTAATATATTAGAACTTATAATATATTAATAAACCATAAGTGTCTTATTTCTCTCATTTAGTCTATCCAAGTGCATGATGCCATGCAACCCAAATGGACCATGCTGGGTCGGGTGAAGTACATACCAAATATAGTTATGGACTTAGACACTATATCCAACAGTCTCCCACTTGGATAAATCTAATAACTATAGTTGCAAGTATGACTTTAGGAACCGATCAGCAGTCATAGCTCTTTTAAGGTCTCTCGGAACTGAGAAGATGATGGTGTGCCATTTTAGATAAGTGATCATATAATCATTTGTTCTAGATATCAGTCGGACAAACACATGGAACAATGTCTTTCTATTGTCTAGCAGTTGTTTCCCGATTTCCGATTTGTTTGACATAGAACTTAATTGAACACATCAATTCAGTTCTAACTGGGCCCGGTACATGGGTCAAAAAAATCATCGAGGGGCCCAGATATTGCTTCTAATCCAAGAAGGAACAAATAAACTTCGACTCATATGTTTGCTCTACTACTTATTGAATTACACACAAAGGTACGTTTTATAACATCGAGTTACCAATGCATTTTCGTACAATCAATGCATAACCAACTCATAGGTAACAAATCATATGTCTAGGTTTGAAGACTTATATGATATTACCATCTCACGATCACTCGAGATAAATTCCATGAAGTGATACCAGTGAGCGTGGGTTGAATCCAATACTCAGAACTTATGAGCACTCATGAGTGTTGTAGCCCCTTTTGTCCAACATCTTGGACCTATACAAACCAACCCATGAAAGTATTTATTCATATGTACTTCCAACATATGATTGACTGTGGAGAATTTGAATAATATGATATATACCATAACATAATTATTATGGAAGTAAAAATATGGAAAAAGAAATACTAGTAAATGATTGACAAGAGATAGTAACACTTTACTCATAAATAACAACTTTTATTTATCATCAAATGTCAATTACATTTTACATATTTCAAAATTATCTAACTTCTAAAACTAATATCATCTCGTAGCCCTATGCTCCTAGCATGCTGAAGATGCTTAACACTATTCAGTCCCTTCGTGAGGGGATCTGTCGGGTTCTCATCTGATGATACCCTCTTCGCCACGAGAATTCCTTCTTCTATTCGATGTCTGACGAAATAATATTTTCTGTCGATGTGCCTGGATCTCCCGTGATCCCTTGGTTCCTTTGCTAAGGCAACTGCACTTTCACTATCATAGAAAACTTCCATGGGCTCCTTAATAACTGGTACAACTCCAAGGTCTCCGATGAAGTTCCTTAGCCATATAGCCTCCTTTGCTGCTTCACTTGCTGCTATATACTCTGATTCACAAGTGGAAGCTAGCATCACTATACCCTTCTACTTTCCGACTGAGAGCGAAAATTACCCCTATCAGTCTGAAAGCTAGCATCACTATACTCTTCTACTTTCAAGTCATCACTCCCACCTAGGGTAAGGACCAGTCCTTAGTCCTTCGCAGGTATTTGAGAATATTCTTTACTGCAGTCCAGTGATCCTTGCGAGGATTACTCTGATATCTGCTAACCATGATTAAAGCAAAAGCAACATTAGGACGAGTACAAGTTATAGCATAAATGATTGAGCCTACAGCGGAAGCATATGGGACTCGACTCATCTCAGCTATCTCTTCATCTGTAATCAGGCTCTGAGTTTTACTCAGTCTGGCATTACACTGAATAGGTAAATCTCCTTTCTTGGAATTTTCCATACTGAACCTCTTCAGTACTTTGTCCAAGTAGGTACTCTGACTAAGTCCAATTAGTCTTTTAATCCTATTTCTCAAAATCTTTATCTTGAGGATATAGGCAGCTTCTCCTAGGTCTTTCATAGCGAAACACTTCCCAAGTCAGGATTTCACTTCCTGCAAGGTTGGGATGTCATTTTCTATGAGCAGTATGTCATCCACATACAGTACCAAAAACCTAATTATACTCCCACTAGCCTTGACATATATACAAGATTCATCTTCACATCTCGAAAAGCCAAACTCTTTGACTTTCTCATCGAAGCAAAGATTCCATCTGCGAGGTGCTTGTTTCAATCCATATATGGATTTTTCAAGCTTACACACCCTATTAGGGTATTCTGTACTTACAAAACCCTCTAGCTGAACCATGTAAACATCCTCAACCAACTTTCCATTAAGGAAAGCAGTTTTGACATCCATTTGTCATATTTCAAACTCATGAAATGCAGCAATGGCTAATAGAACCCTAACAGACTTAATCTTGGCCACTGGTGCAAAGGTCTCATCATAATCAACTCCAGGAGTTTGAGAATAACCCTTTGCAACCAGTCTTGCCTTATAAGTGTGTATATTACTATCCATGTTGGTCTTCTTCTTGAAGATCCATTTGCACCATACTGTCTTACGACTTGGTACATTGTCAACCAAGTTCCAAACTTGATTGTCATACATGAATTGTATCTCGCTATCCATAGCCTCTTTCCATGTAGCAGACTTAGGGCCTGCCGTGGCTTCCGTGTAGCTGTTAGGATCTTCCATATTTCTCAGTGTATTATCACTAGGTATCACCTTCTGCAGTAATATGGAAACCATAATAATGCTCAGGTGCATTCCTAACTCTGATGGAACGCCTCAGAGGTATGGACTCTTCAGTAGGCTCACCAGGAGTTTCCTCCTTGGGTTGAGGGCTAGGGTTTGAGGTTCCTTCACCGCTTGACTCTTGAATTTCTTCAAGGTCAACTTGCCTCCCACTGTCTCCTTGGCTTATGAGTTCTCTCTCACTCTCTCTCTGTCGAAAGACTCCTCTTCTTGCTACAAAGACCACATTATCACTAGGTCTGTAGAAGATATAACCAATAGATTTATGTGGGTAGCCGATGAAAACACACCTCTCACTTCGAGGTTCAAGCTTGCCGTGAGTCTCGCGTCTCATGAAAGCCTCACAACCCCAAACCTTGATGTGGTCTATATTTGGAACTTTTCCAGTCCACATCTCGTGAGGTGTTTTGGCAACCTTCTTTGTAGGGACTAGGTTAAGGATATGGGCGGCAGTCTCTAAGGCATACCCCCAAAATGAGATTGGTAGCGAAGCTCGACTCATCATGGAACGAACCATGTCCAACAATGTTCGATTGCGCCTCTTAGCTACACCATTCAACTGTGGTATTTTGGGAGGTGTTAATTATGAGACTATCCCACATTCCTTAAGATAGTCAAGGAACTCGGTACTAAGATACTCACCACCTCAATTGGATCGAAGCATCATAATGTTCCTGCCCAACTAATTCTCCACTTCTTGCTTAAACTCTCAGAATTTATAAAAGGTTTACGACTTATGTTTGATTAAGTAGACATATCCATATCTATTAAAATCATCAGTAAAAGTCACATAAAAGAGATTAGCATCTCTAGTGGTGGTTCTGAAGGGTCCACACACATTTGTGTGTATGAGATCCAACAAACCTTCACCCGTAGCACAAGTGCCAGTAAAAGGTGACTTTGTCATTTTTCCAAGTTGACAAGATTCACAACTATCATCCGACTTTAGGTCAAATGTTTCCAAGACTCCATCCTTTTGGAGTTGGCCTATGCGTTTCTTGCTTACATGTCCAAGACGACAATGCCATAAAGGTGCTTTATCTAAGCTAGTGGAAGAATCGATACGTAATACATTATTTCCTAAGTTATCTATAACAGATACAGTTTCATACACACCATCACAAGGTAATGCTTTAAAATAAAGAACACTATTATAGAAAGCATCAATACCACCACTTTTATTATCAAAATAAAATGTGAACCCTTTTTTATACAATGCATGAAAGGAAATAACATTTCTTGCCATTTCTGGCGAATAACAACATTTATTCAAGTCTAATGTAAACCCACTATCTAGTAACAAGGAATAAACTCCAATCTTGGTGTCAGGTGATACTTTCCTATTCACCATGATTAGGTTTATCTTTCCATGTTCCAAATCCTCACTTATTCTTAGTCCCTGCAAATCAGAACATATGTGAATTCCACAACCTGTATCAAGGACCCCAAGACTTAGAATGAGCTGAGTTATTATACAATATAGTGTATATACCTGCATGGTTGGGTTTTACTTTCCCATCCTTCAAATCTTGCTGGTATTTTGGGCAGTTTCGCTTCCAGTGCGACTTTTCATGGCAATAGACGCATTCAGCCTTGTTAGGGTTAGCAGAAGGTGTGTCAAAACCTTTCTTGGTTTTGCTTGAAGAGGAGCCTTCAAGGTTCTTACCCTTGGTACCCTTAGAAGGGTTCTTTCTCTTCTTACCTTTGACATGCCCGATTGCCAAGACATTGGCCACAGTAGGAGTAGGAGGAGTAGTAACACCCGAATTACCCTTAAGACTACTTTCTGCAGTCTTTAAGAGTCCTTCATTTGGGTGGTTATCATGGAGGATATTATTTCATACCTCTCTTGACGAGCACTTTGATGGTATCGCTTCATTAAGTCCATGTGCATCTCAAAAGGGTAATTGTCCTCATAGGAATTTTGGAGCTCAGCTGTCATTGTGGCAGTCATGATACATGCTACTTTGGTAGCATCCCTTTCATGTGCTTGAAATGCAGCAATCTCCTCTGGGGTAGCAGTTGACTCATCAACCTCCTTCAGCTCCGTATGAAGGACATATTCTTTGTCCTCATAGCGAGTGACCATCCTGATGTTTCTGATCCAATCCATAAAATTGGATCCATCAAATATGACTCTCCCACAAAGATTCATGAGAGAGAAGGAGCCAGTAGGCTTTGAGCCCGAAGCATTGTTATTGGAAGACATCTGAAATGAAAGAATAAGTTTATATTTATATTTCAGGATAGTCCTTAATAAAGCACCCGAATGCTATATTAAGTCTAGGACCCAACACAACATTTTATAAGTTAGAAGAGGGGTGCCGTAATCCAAGCTATAAAATATTTGAAGGTAGGTGAATGACGATTCACCAAATTCCACCATAAAACGGAATAAATCTTATTAGGCTTTAATTGGTTTAGAAATTCCTAGGTTCTTTGAGATTCATTGAACTTTTCAATGGCATGTTTCAATCTCGAGTGTGCCCTTCAAGTTTTGTGACTGGGATGCCAAGGATCACAAAACAAGGTGTGAAGTAACCATGCAAATTAATTGGTACACTTAATGTATTATCCCTCAATCGAAGTGCCGGTTAACCACACACGCTCCAATGATGATAAACATTAAGTCACCCTTTTCCTACCCTGATAAGTCCAAGTTAGTGTGCTGGTTAACCACACATGCTCCACTAACGACTTAATCAAAGTGCAAAGTGTAACTTCATGGATTAGCACCTTATTGACATTTTCCTAAAGTAACTAAGATTGGGAATTAATAAAATTTTAGTTAATTTAGTATATTCATAATACTTATTTTGAGAATTATAGTCCTTGTTCTACTTTTTCGGCTAACGACCCTCCACCGATCAAGGAAGAGGTGGGTGAGAATAGACACCCATTAAGTTGCCATTTTATAGGAAACAACCTTATACCCCCCTTATAGACCGGCTTCGTGAATGAGGCTTACTAATGGTAAACGAATTTTATCTTATACATTTGTAATTATTATTCACTTATAATATTATAGAGTATAAGGGTTGAATTTTAATATTTAAAATTCAAGAGGTTGGAACTAAAGTTTTAATTAAGACTTTACTTGTTCCAAAACTTGAGGGAATGTTTTGTAAAATTTCAAAACTTTTCATTTCTCATAACTTATGAGTTTATTAGAGTATTAAAATGAAGACTCTTCATTTTCTTAACTCTTGTGTTCTTTTAATTCAAGTGTGACTCTTGGTTTCTCCATAACTTGAGGACAAGATATGGACTCCATTAAAACACATAATGATCAAGAATTAACTAACATGGAGGTTGCAAATAATTCCTATGATCATCTAAATTCATATGTTCAAGAACATGATTATCAAGAATTTCAAGAATCATAACAAACTTATATAAAACTTGTAATTTTTGATAATAGCCATTGTAAATGGATTATCATAAATATTACACCAACTAAAACAAGTTTTAAAACACCAAAACATTTTAGGGTAATGTTTCTAGTCCATTTCCAGCAGCATAACTCGAAAATCTGAACACTGCAACATGTACTCATCGAGTGCATGAACTGACTCAATAAGTTGCATGCATTTCTTCATGGACTCGTCGAGTCTCCCCTTGGACTCAACGAGTTCATGCTGCCAGTGAACAAAAAACTGTGTTTTTCAGCTATTTTGCATCAAGTATCAAACAAACAAGACTACGCTTTGATACCACTATTGGGTTATGAGCATTCTAACACTCCTATGGTGTACATGCAACCCTAGAAATATTGGATCTATGTTTGACTAAGATACATGCAAAATGATTTTCCAAGGTTCGTAATCCTATCTAGCATACATGGGGATCTTTTATTCTAATAGTTAGTAAGAATTACATACCTCTTTGTAGCTTGGATTCCTTTGAAACCTTGTGAGCCAAGCACCTCAACTGTGATGCCTCAAATGCTTCACACAACACCAAGTACACTTGGAATAAACTCTTAAGAGAATAAGAACACTTAGTATTTTCAGCCAGCCCTCTTTTATTCACTCTAGTGGCTGAAAATGGTGAAGAATAGCTTCTTTATATAGTATGTTACAATTAGAGTTACACCATGTAAACCCTAATTGTCATGACCTTTCATTTCCATGACCCATGGGTTATGTAACCCCTATGGAGCATCCATGGAGCATCTTATGGGTTTAACCCAACTTTATAATCCATTGAGCCTTGGCCCACTATATAAGTTATGGATGATTGACACAATCAACCCATATATTTAATTAGTTTTCTTTTAATCACATAATTAATTCTAAATTAATTATTGATCAATACTAACTAAATATTATTATTCTTAGTATTAATATATTAGAACTTATAATATATTAATAAACCACAAGTGTCTTATTTCTCTCATTTAGTCTATCCAAGTGCATGATGTCATGCAACCTAAATGGACCATGACGGGTTGGGTCAAGTACATACCAAATATAGTTATGGACTTAGACACTATATCCAACACTAAGTTCAAACAAATCACTATTACATGTCCTAATTCCATGAAATTTCTGCCTCTCATATTCGTGGAATTGAATCTATCTTTGGAACCTTCACATAGCACAGGTAGTATTGGAGTTCGCATTACGAACTCTGGTCCTCCAAACAATTATGTTATTGAGGAAATCATTCTTGAGACAAAAAGGACATGAATTGGACCAATCTAATTTGTTTTGGGTGTCTCTTGATAGTGATATAGAACTTAAGAGCGATGAATACATTTCTTCTGATTCCTGTGTCTCCAACTATAATGTGACTTCTAAATGAACTCTAGTGCCAAGTAAGCCTAGTTTCAACAATCCATCGGTTGGACAAACTTCCAAGTCATCATTTGTGTCTCAGAAGAAACCCTAGTTGAACAAGAATGACATTGTTCATCAAAATACCAAATCTAGGAAAGCTCTTGAAAAAGAAACTAGGTCTAGCAAATGCTCTAGGTTCCTTGAGAGATCCGAGAAGAATATACATCAAATAGCTAATCCAACTACTAGGAATCACAATACTTTCATGCCTGTTAAGATTCTTAAGAGACCATCTATTCCTATTAGCTCGAATATTCGTAATACATTTGTCAAAAATTTGTGTGAAAAATGTTACACTTGAGACCTCATCTAAGAAAATGAATCTCCTCAGAAAGTTTCTTCTTCTGTGTTTATTGTTACCTTGGATGGCAAAAATTTTAAACCAAAACAAATTTTGAAATCAAATGTGCCTACGCTTGTAGTGAACAAATGAAAAAAATGGTCGGAAAATTGTTGTTTAGAAACCTTCTATAGGTTTAAAACAAAATTTTGAACGAAAAGTAAAAATTTTTTAAAAGTTAATTACAACACCTTGGAACACAGCTCTTCCTACAACATATCAAAAAATTGTTCCTCCGAGGAAAGCAGTGTCCAAACAACCAATGGTTGAGTATGATTTTTGGATAAACGAAAAGACCCTAACATTCTGCATCTTTCTAAAAGAATATTGGATGAACCCTTTCGAGATACTAGTTGATCAAAATCACAAACCAAGTCCAAAGCCCATGCTAAAGTCCTTAAATCTTACTCGGAGTCTAAAAATTCCAAAAGTCACTAATTTGGCAATTTTTTGTAGAGTGGAACAAGATACAATATGGTATATTGATAGTGCTTGTTCCATGCACATGACTGGGCCGAAGGATTTTCTATGTGATCTAAATCTTTCTCCAAATCCTAGTTATGTTAGTTATGGCAACGATTCAAACTCTCAAATTCGAGGTTCTAATGTCTTGACCAACGGAAATTTCTTTGTCTCAAATGTAGCTTATATACCCGATCTTAATTATAATCTTATCAATGTGGCCCATCTCAGCGATACAAATCGGAGAGTTGAATTCTGTAAGAAACACAACTATATTATGACATAATATAGAAAAGAATGTCTTATCAAATCAGATCACATCAACAATATGTACCCTTTAGACATCCACATGATTATCAGAAAGCTTCAACTTTGTCTTCTCTCAAAATTCGTTCCTGACGTAAGTTGGCTATGGCATCGGAAGCTTGCTCATCTTAAATTCTGATACATGAATGATCTAGTTTCTGGTGAAAGGGCCTGATGTCTGTCACTCCTTGAATTTGAAAACGATCATCTATGCGTTGCATGTGAATTTGGGAAGTAATCAAAGAAAGGACATCCTATTCTGATTGAAAAGTTCATATCGAAACCACTTGATCGTTGGTGACTACACAAGGTTCACCTAGTTTTCCTTCTTAAGGCTAAAGTCAGAAACAGCTTCAGAGCTCATTAATTTCATCAAAGGAATTGAAGTTCTGACCAAACTTCCTATCCAAAGAATTCGATGTGATAATGGATATGAGTTTACAAATGCCACAGCTGAAAAGTTTCTTATCAAAAAAGGAATTGAACTTAATTTTTCTACTCCCTACACTCTTCACCAAAATGATGTTGTTAAAAGAAAAAACTAAACTCTAGTTGAAGTCACTCCGCCGATGTTGAATTTTGTAAACCTTCCTCTCTATCTATGGGTCGAAGCTGTCTTAATAGCCTACTTCACTAAAAACTAAAGCATAATCAACCTTTGTCTCAACATGACACCATATGAAACAATGAATTGTCGAAAGTCGAGTATCTCGTTCTTACACATTTTTAAATGTAGATGCTTTATCAAAATTGTTGGAAAATATTCTTTTATATCAGCTCAGATACCGATTGTTGGAAATATAAAAATCTGATCACTACAACAAAAGGCTCGGTTACTAGTTACTATGTGATAGATATATAAGTTTAAGATATAAGATGTAGATATATATAAAGAATAATAATTGCGGAATAAGTATAAATATAAAAGCTATAAATGACTGAAAGCTATAATAATATAAATGATTGTATTTAAATGATGAAAAGCTATAAATAATATAAAGAACTGCATTTAAATGACGTAAAGCTATAAATAATATAAATGACTATATTTAAATGACATAAAGCTATAATAAAGTATATAAGTATATAAATATATATCAAGTAGGTTCGTCAATAAATTGACTGAACTGGACTGATGGAACGACTGTTCGATATTTGGACTCTTGGAACGAATGGTCGATATTTGGACTCTTGGAACGACTGGTCGATATTGGGACTCTTGGAATGACTGGTCGATATTTGTTCAAAGATCAATCCGGTATTTGATAAGTAACACAAAGTTCATTTTTATGTTAAACGGGTTGTTTACAAAACAGTGCAAAGTACACGAGTCATGTATTTGTATACGGGTATAGGGTGTTTTGAGGAGATTTGATGAGGTTGGAGTGGGTATTCGGAGGGTGTTAGGAGGTGGAATAAGGTTGTAATTTTGGTGGTGTAAGGCAGCAAAGATGGTGAAGTTGAAGGAGCTTTGGGTGGTGATGGATGTAGATTTTCGGAGTAAATCTCTCTGGATAGCCAATCCTCTCTCGCGTCTCTTTGGGTTTCCCATGCTCAAAATCGTCAACAAGAATTTCAAGATGTAGATAAGGTTCTGAAGAATTGATGGTGAAAATCTCCCTAGTAGAATTTTCGCTGTGTTGTGCCCAACTTTTTGTTTTCTTACATGAAGATTCTGAACTCGAAAACAGAAATCTCTCTGGATAGCCAATTTTCTCTCGCGTCTCTTTGGAGTTTCCCTTGGTCAAAATCGTCCATGAAAATTTCTAGATGTAGATAAGGTTCTGTAGAATTGATGGTGAAAATCTCCTTTGTAGAATTTAGGCTGTGTTGTGCCCAGTTTTTTGTTTTCTTACATGAAGATTTTGAACTCGAGAACATAAATCTCTCTGGATAGCAAATTCTCTCTTGCATATCTTTGGGTTTCCCGTGGTCAAAATCGTCCACGAAAAATTATAGATGTAGGTAGGGTTCTGAAGAATTGATGGTGAAAATCTCCCTAGTCTTTTTATGCTTGTACTGAGCCCAGTTTTCTTCGTTTCTGACTTGAAGATTCTGATGTCGAAAAACAACAAGGTGGTGATGGTTGTGGTTATTTGAAAGGGTTTTTGGAGGAGCTTTAAGGAGGGTATTTGGAGGGTGTTAGGAGAGTATTTTGAGGTTGGAAGGAGGTTGGAAGGATGTTGATATAAGGTGGTAATGGTGGTGAAAGTTTATGAAGATGATGATGTTTGATGGGTTGAAGATGAACACCTTGAGTTTGAATGAAGAAGATGAAGATGGTTGATGATGTTCTTCATTTTTGGTTGTTGTTGATCTTGATGTTCTTGGTGAGTATTTGGTGATTTTGTAGGAAGTATTACAAACAACAAATGAACACACTCATTTTCACACACATAACTTACGTATACATATATGTTGAAACAAATATCTTCATGCACTTGAGTTTAAGTTGAAATGAAGTCTGCAAGTTGTGGTAGAGTAGGAGGCAGAAACGTGGGAAGTGGGTTTGCTACTTCATCTTTGACTCTTGCTTTTGTTGACTTCTTCTTTTGTTTGACTTTTCAACATACAATATACATATATACATATATATACTTAGTAAATATATATATATATATATATATATATATATATATATATATATATGTGTGTGTGTGTGTGTGTGTATATACACATTGTATAAACTGTTTAGTCGCACAGCTAAATTTTCTCGTCTATGCGTTTTCTGCCATTCGCTTGTTTTCGTATTTTCCATTTGATCACGCATTTATGCAACGTGAAATAACTGAGAATATTTGTTAGATAATAAAAAAATAGTTCATCTTATTTCAGTGATGGTCACATACAATGTCACATAAAAAAATATTTTTCAACAATTTCCCCCAATGTGATCATTACTGAAATAAGGACAGGTATGATATAATCATATTGAAAATTTTGAACTTTTGAAGATTCAAGATAAAAGCTTTGTCAATAGATAAGATATATAAAACATAGTGATTGTTTTGAAAGTTAGTGACTTGGTTTAACATATCTTATGTAAAAGATTTTCAGAAATTTGTTTCCGAATCAAAGTCTCGGATTCGGTTATCAAAGCGTGGCCATATATGTATCTAAAGAAATTTCCTAAGATTTTCTCGCATTATTAATGACGACAAATGGTCTAACAGGTCGATTCAGATGAACGCTCATAGGTATAACTCACACTTCACTTGGGTGTTTGGTTGTTCTGGCAGCAGAACAAGTTAATGATCACTAAAAATGAGTGATATCTCTCTCTGACGACTCACACTCATATTGGAGGTGTTCAGCTATGCTTTTCCTAAAAGGTCACTTAGTCTCATTATTAGATAATCAATCACATAAGACTGGTTTCAGCATTACTCACCGGGTTTCTTCATTCATGCAATTAACTGTTCACTCTCTCTCCGTCTGGAAATACATGTAGAGGAGTTTAGCAATTTTCATAGTGCAGTTTGCAACTAAGAATCTTCAGTGATGAAGGCTACAGTATCCCGGGAAATTCAATGTTGTAGCTTCTTCATCGATGGTATTCTGTTTGTTGATCAATATTGATTTTTGTAAAAAGATATTTTGTTTTAGCATCGAGAATTTCCTACATTTGAGAAAATTGGTTGTTTTTTTTGGAGTATCTGTCTTGTGGGATTAAGATATCTTCTTTTGTGAAAAATGGTTAAAAACAGATCAAGGGATCTTTTGATGTTTTTCTTGAAATAACCATTTGGTTGAAACTTTGTTTGTAAATACCAAATGTAGAGTTTTTTTGTTTTGTTTGGTATTTCTTCGGTGAATGATTTGGCTTTCTTGTTGATTCGTCTTTATCTTGATTCGTTTTTGACGATTGGATGTGGATAGATCTGTGTTTTTCTTTGATAAGTGACTGTTGAAATCCTTTTCGTTTCGTCTTTTCTTGTTGATGGATCACAGGATCTTAAGACTTCATTTTTGGTTGGCTTATATCTAGGTAGGGATTGGTGGCATAAAAGACAGTTTTTCTAGTATGTAAGAAATGAATGTATCGTCCCTAGTCATTTTGATATCTAAGCAAAAATGAGACCGTGACATGGTATAGTCGGATATACCTTATAAGCAATACTGACGCACCTATGCTCACAAGAAATGAATTCCACAGTGATATAGATTGACGAGGCACAAATTCTCACATGAGTTTTTGTTTTCATCTGAACCTCCTAACCTTATGTCCCTTTTTAAAATCATCAATAATGAAATAAAATTGAAGGAAATAAAGTTATATACATTATGAAAAGTATGAGATTTGAACCTTCACTCCAATTGAGAATCAATATGACTTAAAATCTTCATCGAGCATAAGCATCTAAAAATTAAGTCAAGAGACGATTAATCACAGGGTTCTATAAAAGCTTATTATGGTAAGTATTTTATTATATTTTTGAAGATATGTTTTTCTTAATGTTTTTGGAAGTTTTTGTTATTTCAATGTTTTTGGTATTTTTGAAAAGAAAGCAATTTTTAATTGTTTTTGAATTTTCTTTTTGAATGAAACTAAACACACTTTTGTACAAACAAAAAGTAAAAGTTTAAGGATGGATGTTATCTGGATTTAACATTCCTAGACGGCCTAGGAAGTATTGAAACTTTTTTCATTGAGAGCCTTAGTGAAGACATAGGCAATTTGATCTTCGGAGTTAATGAAGTGTAGTTCGATATGACCCTTTTGAATGTTGTCTTTGATAAAGTGATATCGAATGTCGATATGCTTTGTCATGGAATGGTGAACGGGATTGTAAGAAATGGAAATTGCACTGGTTGAGTCACAAAATATGGGAATTTGTGAGATTTTGAAGCCCTAGTCACGCAGTTGAGTTTGCATCCATATGACTTGTGAACAACAGTTGGCGGCAGCGACGTATTTAGCTTCTGCTGTTGACGTGGACACACAAGTCTGTTTCTTTGAAGTCCAACTCACTAGTCTACCTCCTAGGAATTGACAGCTACCAGATGTACTCTTATTATCTAGCTTGCATCCTCCGTAGTCTGAGTCGGTGAAAGCGTTCAGCTGAAAATCGGATTTAGCTGGATACCAAAGGCCGAGTTTGGGAGTGCCTTTAAGGTATTTAAAGATGCGTTTCACATCAACTACATGGGATTCCATAGGATTTTCCTGGTATCTGGCACATACACATGTAGAAAACATGATGTCGGGTCTGCTGGCAATGAGGTATAAGAGTGATCCGATCATTCCACGATATCTTTTCTGGTCAACGGGTTTGCCATTTAAGTCTGCATCGATTTTGTATGCAAAAGCCATTGGGGTTTTTGCGGTATTGGATTTGTCCATTGAAAATCAAGCGAGTAGGTTTTTGACATAATTCTCTTGGTTGATGAAAATGCCATCAGTTGACTGTTTGATTTGAAAATCAAATTTGCTCTTCATTAGATCTGCAAACTTAACACTTAAAGATTCATCAGTAGAACCAAAAATAATGTCATCAACATATATTTGTACGATTAACAGATGTTCATTAAAGATTTTACGAAAGAGGGTTTGATCGATTGAACCTCTTTTAAAACCTGATTCTTCGAGAAAGGTTGATAACATGGCATACCAAGCTCGGGGTGCTTGTTTCAAGCCATAGACAGCTTTCTGCAATTTAAAGTTGTGATCTGGAAATTTGGGATCTTCGAAACCTGGTGGTTGTTGGATGTATACTTCGCGATCTATCTCTCCGTGTAGGAATGCACATTTAACGTCCATTTGGAATACTTTGAAGCTCTTATGCGCAACATATTCAAGAAAGATGCGAATTGCTTCAATTCGGGCAACTGGATCATACATTTCATCGTAGTCGATTCCCTCTTGTTGTGAATATCCTTTGACTACAAGATGTGCCTTGTTTCGACAAATGATTCCTTGATCGTCAGTCTTGTTTCTGTATACCCATCTGGAACCTATAACAGTAACATTGGGTGGAGTAGGAACAAGATTCCATACTTCGTTTCTTTCAAATTCTGCTAGCTCTTCTTGCATAGCTTTTACCCAGTCTGGATCTTTTATAGTAGAATGTATGGTTTTAGGTTCAGTCATGGATAAGAAGGCTCCAAATAAACATTCATTTGTGGATGCGGCTCTAGTCTGAATGCCTGAGTTGGGATCTCCGATGATTTGGTCTGTTGGATGATTTCTGGTCCACTTTATTAAGCGATTCTCTTCCGCTATAATAATTGGAGTTTTAGTATCCCATTGTTCTTCTCCGGGCATTTCATCTTGGAATTGGTTTGAAGGTTCCCCCATAAATGATGCATCGGGATTGTTTTGGCTACTTGCAGATGGGGTGTTCAAGTGAGGATTTGGTGTTTGTTCCAAAGAGGAAGTATGTGTTGGTGGTTCCCCCTCAAATTGATCTGCATCATTTTGGTTTGTTTGTGGAATAACTTCACTGGGTGTTCCTGTAGGGTCAATTGAAGTAGTTAGAAGTTCAGAATTGTAAGCGGTTTTTGGTTGCTCAAAAAGTAAATCAAGATCGATTTCAATGTCTATGTCAGGAGAAGGTGTTAGTTGAATTGGATTTTGAAAAATATTTTCAATCATTTTAGAACCAAAATGTTCACGATCCAATTTCTTGATATAAAATTCATCAAAATGAACATCGGTACTTTCTTCAATTACTCTAGTACATTTGTTCAGTACTCAATAAGCAGCTGAGGAAAATGAGTAACCAAGGAAAATTCCTTCATCCGACCTTGATTCAAATTTAGAAAGGTGATCTTTATTGTTCTTTACGAAGCATCCACAACCAAAAATATGGAAAAATTTGATGTTTGGTTTTCGGTTGTTAATGACTTCATATGGTGTTTTATGAAGATGTTTATGGATTAAGGAACGATTTTGAGTGTAGCAAGTCGTGGCTATAGCTTCTGCCCAGAAGTATTGTGGCAGATCAGTAAATATAAGCATTGATCTTGCAGCTTCACATAGAGTTCGGTTCCTTCTTTCGACAACATCGTTCTGTTGTGGAGTGTATGGGGCTGAGAAGTTATGTTCAATTCCTTTTTCTTTGATAAATGAGTCTAGAGTATTGTTTTTGAACTCTAAACCATTATCACTTCGGATTCTTTGAACAGGTCATTTGAGTTTGAGCTCGATATGTTTGATGAAGTTGATCATCTCTTCAGGTGCTTCTGATTTTAGTCTTAAGAAAAAGACGCAAGTAAATCGCGAGAAACCATCAATGACAACGAGAATGTACTTCTTCCCCTGTATGGGTTTTTGCAAGGCCACAAAGGTCTATGTGCAACAACTCTAGTGGTTTGGATACACTAGATTCTGAGATGCTTTTGTGAGTGGATCTGGAAAGTTTTCCTTTTTCACATGCGGCACAAAGTGTTTCGTTATCAACCTTCAGAAGTGGTAGCCCTCGAACAAGATCATCGCCAATTAATTTGTTGATGTACCCAAAGTTTAGATGGGAAAGGCGGCGGTGCCATAACCAACTAATATCTGTTGGGGCTTTAGATAGCAGACATATATCGGGTTTCCCATAGATAAGATCCATGTCAAGTGGATACATATTTCCGGCACGGTCAGAATCAACTATAACATATTTGGTTTTGGCGACCATGATCAAGCTTCGTTGTTTGGTGAATAGAAGTTCAAGATTGTTATCACACAGTTGAGAAACACTGATGAGGTTGTGTTTCAGGTCATTGACAAAGGCAACTTTCTTTATGGTGAAATTACCATTTGTTATGTTTCCATAACCCTTGATTTTTGCTGTCATGTTGTTGCCGAAGGTAACATCTTGATTGGTTTGTATAGGTTTGAAGTCACGTAAGTAGTTTCGGTTTTGTTGTTATATGCTTGGAGCAACCACTATCAATATACCATGTATCATCATTGGGTTCTCCATCATTAAGTACCTGTAATCAGACAGAAAGTTTAGGTACCCAAATCTGAGTGGGTCCTAGTTTGTTAGTTGTTATTTTGGGTTCTTTGCTTAATGAATTTCTAGCAGTTAACCTCGCGTTGTTGTAAGAGTTTGGTTTATGAGGATGGAATGGTTGACGTTTGATTTGATTTATCAAGTTTACCCAAAATGTGATTTGTTTTTGAAAATCTGTGGGTAGATAAGATCTGTGATTTGGTGAAAGATATCCTAGATGTGAATGATTGTTTGAAAAGTTTTCTTCATATCTGGGATGTGATGGGCGGTTTTAAAAAGCTTTTTGATGATGATGGTTTGAAGCTTTCAAATGTGATGGTTTTTGAAAGTTCCTTGAATGATTAAAAGTAATATCTTGAAAGCGGTTTTCAAAAGGCTTTTGTTTGGAAACCTGTTTTTGAGGTATGACATAGGGTTGAACTGGTTTCTTTGGTTGGCTGTCAAAAACATTTGGCTTGATAAGTGGGGTTTTGGTGACTTGAATGGATTTTTTGCTTATTTGTTGTTTCTTGGAGTATTTTTGTCCCAGACTAGTTTTCCAACAATTGATGAACTCATTGTAGGAAAAGTAGTTGGTACAGAAGTACTACCATCCTCATAAGAGGAATTCTCTCCGTTCAAAAGGTTTTTGAGTTTGGTGGTTCCGTTGGTATGTTTTTGATTCGGTGAGTTCAAGAACTAGTAGAGTCTGTTTCAAAATTTACAACTCCTTTGAAGGACTTTTAGGAAACAGTGAAAGCAGTATCATCTGGGCTACAGTTGATAACTGTTTCGTCATCTGAATCTTCCTCATTAACATATGTGAAAAGATCTGGTAGAGTGGATTCAGAGTTTTCATAATTCGTCATGTTTTCTTGTTTTGCTTGTTCAATTTCAAAGGATTCTCTTCCAATTCCTGGTCTATAATTTGTATCAATTTTGCCAGTTCCTAAGGTGTTTGCCTTGGTGAAAATATAATCACTTAGTTTTCTAGCAACTTTGATAGAATCCATATTCCATATCAGTCTTTTATTCTCAGTTTCAAGAGAATTGATTTGTTTTAAAGAATCAATCAGTTTTTCATTTAAAATATTGTATTTGTCAGTTGATTCTTGAAAGTCTTGTTTCAACTGAAGACTTTCCATTTCTAAAACATCTTTTATTTCAGAAGAAATGACTGACTGATCTTTTTGTTCCAAATCCCTTTTCTGAATTAGGGTATTATTTAATTGTTCCAAGACGTGATTATAATATTCTGATTTTCTTTCAACATCTCTTTCCAATTTGCTTTTTATTCTTATTGATTCTCCAAATTTGAGTTGCAAGGTTTGTAACTCAGATTTGCAGATATCATAATTGACCATTATGTCATGATATGTTTTGAGATCAGCTTCCAGACTTTTCTCAATCTTTGTTATGTGGGACTCAAAAATTGTTTTGGAAAAACCAAGTTCAGAGATCATAGACCATACCTGTTCTATGACGTTGGGAGCTCTTGAAGGTATGTCAACACCAGCTACAAAGCAGAAGTTTGATTTGTTGGTTCATTGTCAGCTTCGTCATCAGAAGTTGGCCAGTATTCCACGTTTGGTTCATGGATTTCCATAAATGCTCTTTGTTTTTCTTGGTTTTCCAATTTCTTCAGTTTATCGGCTCTTTGAGCGTAGTATGCCGAGTCTTTGATTTTGGTTTTGCTTTTGGCTCGGCATTCTCTGGCATAGTGATTTGCTCCTTTGCAGTTGTGACAAATGATCACTTCTTCATCACTTTCATCCTTTTGACTCTTAACTGGAAGTCTTTCAGGTGCTTGAGTTTGGGTTTGTTAGGAAGGCTGAGAATGGTTTTGTTGGAATCCAAAATTTTGGTTGTTTTGAAAGCCGTTGTTTTGATTGATGAAACATTGATTTTGGAAACCTTTGTTTTGATTTTGAAAACTGTTGTTTGGATTGTGATTATGACCTGAGTTAGGATCGTTTTGAAAACTTTGGTTTAAGTTATTATGGAAAGAAGGTCTTTGAGAATTTTGTCCAAAGTAGGGTCTTGGTTGAAAACCTGAGTTGTTTTGTCCAAAGGATGGTCATGGTTGAAAACCTGAGTTATTTTGTTCAAAAGATGGTCTGTTTTGAAAGTTTGGTCTAAAATTTGATTGACCATGATTTAGGATAAATCTCTGGAGATTTTTGTTTGCAACCAACACACACACAAATGTTGATAATCTGCTTCATCATTAGAATCAGACTGGAAGGTTTGGTTTTGAAAAGATGTAGCCTGATTAAAATGATTAAAGTTTTGTTCATTGAAAGGTGTTTGGTTTTGTGAAGTTGTGGAAACAAGAATAAGTGATCCTCCAAAAGCTGTAGTGGTTGGTGGGTCAATCGAGGATTCATACGATTGAAGTTCTTCATACAAATTGTACAAAGTTTTTGTATGAATAGCTGGATTTCCCTGAATAATGAGTTTAACCATTTTCCAGCTTTTGAAAAGATTGTTTAAAAACTTAAGATTTATCTCGTGTTGTGTCTTTTTGATACCCAAATTGTTTATTTTGACCATAATAAGATTGAATTTATCGTGAGAATCATGGATGGTTTCTGATGAAAGCATTTTGAAATTATCGAATTCATTCAAAACAAAATGTTCTTTTGTTTCCGATAATTCTTTTATTTCCACAAAAACGGTTTTTCAAATTTTCCCAAATTTGATTTGCAGTTAACAGTATAATGTCACCATTTGACTTAGAATACTGTGAGGTATTCTAGACACAAGTTCCTTTTTGGCTTGGAGTTCCAACTTTCTTATGATTTCGGTTTGAGTGGCTTGATTTGTAGCAAGAGTAGCCATATTTTCTGGAGTAATATATGTTCCTTCTACACACTTCTAGATATCTTCATTTATAGCGTTAAGATTAAGATTCATACGGCCAACCCACGAATTATACTCTTCAGGAATAAGTATGGGTGCCCGTGAAGCAGATCCTAAGCTATTTGCAATGGAGACAGAGTTCATGTTGGAGTAATTAGCCAAAGACATTTTTTTTTTGAAATCTTTGAAAGGATTTTGAACAAGTGATATTAAAATGAAATTTTTAAAGACAAGCTTATGGAAGGTTTATAAACGCTATAACCAAAAGTTTTTCGACAAGAATTTCTAGGTAAATCACACAAGCTCTGATACCAATTGTTGGAAAATATTCTTTTATATCAACTTAGATACCGATTGTTGGAAATATAAAAATCTGATCACTACAACAAAAGGCTCGGTTACCAGCTACTGTGTGATAGATATTTAAGTTTAAGATATAAGATGTAGATATATATAAAGAATAATAATTGCGGAATAAGTATAAATATGAAAACTATAAATGACTGAAAGCTATAATAATATAAATGACTATATTTAAATGACGTAAAGCTATAAATAATATAAAGGACTGTATTTAAATGACGTAAAGCTATAAATAATATAAATGACTATATTTAAATGACATAAAGCTATAATACAATATATAAGTATGTAAATATATATAAAGTAGGCCCGTCCATAAATTGACTGAACTGGACTGATGGAACGACTGGTCGATATTTGAACTCTTGGAACGACGACTCTTGGAACGACTGGTCAATATTTATTCAAAGATCAATCTGGTATTTGATAAGTAACACAAAGTTTATTTTTATGTAAAACGGGTTGGTTACAAAACAGTGCAAAGTACACGAGTCATGTATTTGTATACGGGTATAGGGTGTTTTGAGGAGATTTGACGAGGTTGGAGTGGGTATTTGGAGGGTGTTAGGAGGTGGAATAAGGTTGTAATTTTGGTGTTGTAAGGCAACAAAGATGGTGAAGTTGAAGGAGCTTTGGGTGGTGATGGATGTAGATTTTCGGAGTAAATCTCTCTGGATAGCCAATCCTCTCTCGCGTCTCTTTGGGTTTCCCATGGTCAAAATCGTCAACGAGAATTTCAAGATGTAGATAAGGTTCTGAAGAATTGATGGTGAAAATCTCCCTAGTAAAATTTTCGCTATGTTGTGCCCAGCTTTTTGTTTTCTTACATGAAGATTCTAACTCGAAAACAGAAATCTCTCTGGATAGCCAATTTTCTCTCGCGTCTCTTTGGGGTTTCCCGTGGTCAAAATTGTCCACGAAAAATTCTAGATGTAGGTATGGTTCTGAAGAATTTATGGTGAAAATCTCCCTAGTCTTTCTATGCTTGTACTGACCCTAGTTTTTTTCGTTTCTGACTTCAAGACTCTGATGTCGAAAAACAGCAAGGTGGTGATGGTTGTTGTTATTTGAAAGGGTTTTTGGAGGAGGTCTAAGGAGGGTATTTGGAGGGTGTTAGGAGAGTATTTTGAGTTTGGAAGGAGGTTGGAAGGATGTTGATATCAGGTGGTGATGGTAGTGAAAGTTTACGAAGATGATGATGTTTGATGGGTTGAAGATGAACACCTTGAGTTTGAATGAAGAAGATGAAGATGGTTGATGATGTTCTTCATTTTTGGTTGTTGTTGATCTTGATGTTCTTGGTTATCTCCAAGGATGAAGCTTGTTCTTGAACAAGATGATGATGTTCTTGGGGAGTATTTGGTGATGTTGTAGGAAGTATTACAAACAACAAATGAACACACTCATTTTCACACACATAAGTTACGTAAACATATATGTTGAAACAAATATCTTCATGCACTTGAGTTTAAGTTGAAATGAAGTCCGCAAGTTGTGGTAGAGTAGGAGGCAAAAACGTGGGAAGTGGGTTTGCTACTTCATCTTTGACTCTTGCTTTTGTTGACTTCTTCTTTTGTTTGACTTTTCAACATACAATATACATATATACATATATACATATATATACATAGTACATATATATGTATATATATATATATATATATATATATATATATATATTGTTGAAATTGTTTAGTCGCACAGCTAATTTTTCTCGTCTATGTGTTTTCTGTCATTCACTTGTTTTCGTATTTTTCGTTTGATCACACATTTATGCAACCTGAAATAACTGATAATATTTGTTTGATAATACAAAAATAGTTCGTCTTATTTCAGTGATGGTCACATACAATGTCACAAACAAAAACATTTTTCAACAAAAAACAACAGTGATCTACTCACCAAGTTACAACCGAAATTTGATGAAGCCATCTCTTTGGGATACTCAGCCAAATCTAAAGCTTATGGAGGTCTTAATCATAGAACTTATGTAATTGAAAAAAGCTTTGATATCACTTTTGATGATAATTTTGTTCGGAACTCAGTTCCAACTCATGTTACAACACATATCATGGAGTACGATGCCCCTCCTCCTAGGCGTCCAAAGCCTCAAATTATTTATGAAGTTCATTTCTAAAATTTGTTCGGACCAATAGAAACTACTTTTGATTAGGAATCTTGATCAAGACCATCCTCAACTGCCACACATGTTTCTCAAAATGTTTATGGTCCAACCCTAACCTTTCCTTCATTTGACGCCAATACATTTCAACATTCTCAGGTTGAGGGGGAGAATAGTAATCCAACCCTCGAATCAAACGTCTATTGTAACAAACCGTTATTTCAAACCTATGTAATAGTGTAGGTCAATTTGTACTTCTTTTTAAATAAATTATTAAATAAATTATAATTAACCCTCAAAAATAAATTATTCAATAATCACAATTGGGTTGAACCAAGCGATAGAGATTGCAACAAGGTTTCCAAAAATATAAAGAACACTAAAATCCGAGTTATAACGAAGAAGTTATGAACAATCGAAAATCCGCGACAAAACCGACAAAACATTGTTCAGTGTAAAAAGTGAATTTTTAATAAAAGGCTTTCTAGCCTTAACAATCTGGATGAAAGTTATAGTTTATGTTAAACCGAGAACTTTCATAAAAAGAACGCCGAAATCTGACTTCGTATGAGGAATTTATGATTTTTCTAAATTTCAGTATACCAGTGTACAACTAAAAACTCGAAATAAAGATCGAGTGGTTTTTAGCCGACACAACCTAAACGAGAATTGAAGGTCTCGTCATTAGTAGTACAACGGTAAAAAGACAGACAAAAACGGCGTCCTATGAAGAAGTTACGAATTTATAATGGATTCCCTACCAGTCTGTTTAAAATAATAATATTAAAAATAATATCAAAATTAGCCGACGAAGTCTAAACGAAAGTCGTAGATTATAATTTTACCTACGTGTGCATATAAAGAACGTAAAAAACGGAGTTCGTATGCAAAAGTTATGAATTTTACAAGTTTTGGCACAAAAATAAAGAAAAATAGAAAAAATCGGGAATTTTCGCATGCACAGTAACGCCATGTCACACTCGCATGCGAGCCCCCCACGTGTCGGCTGCTGATTGGACTGATGCCTCATGTGTCGCCTTCTGATTGGACCGCAGCCGAGGTCCACTTAGAATCGGACAGCCTCGCATGAGACACACCGGAGACACTCCTCGCACGCCCCTCGCATACGCCTCGGACCAGCTCCTTCGCATGTGTCGTCTTTCCATTGGACCGATGGTTGGTCCAATCCGAGCCAGCCAGCAGCGAGCCTTCGGTCCGAAGAACTCCCTTCGCCTCGCCACCTTTCAGACGCGTGTCACCCTCGCGCAGCTTCGGGTCCGAACCTTCGTACTATATATAGTATGCGAGGGTTCCGACTATTTTACACTTTTTCACCCTAAATTTCACCCTCTTTCACATTTTCCACTCCCCTAAGCTCATATACAACCCCTAAAGCCCCGATATCAAGACTCGAGCCCGAAGCAAACCTTGAAGCCCCGAAATTCTCAAAAATTCATCCGCTCTCCTGTCAAAACTCTGCCCGATTTAAGCTGGTTTTTCGCCAAACAAACTAATTTCCGGGAAACGAAACGTTGTCCGTATTACCACCTATCAAGTGAGTTCATACCCCCGTATTTTCATAATTTCTACTGTTTTAAGGGGGGGGGGGGATACAAGTATAACACAATAACTTTGTGTTATAAATAAATGATTTCAAATCATGATAAAACTATGTTAAAGCACCAAAAATACTCCAAATATTGAACTCTTTCATAAACTTATATTTTTCCCAAAAATACATATTTGTATATATATTAATATAAATAAGATTTAAAAGGCTTTGGACTAATAACTCATTGTAGGTCTTTTTCCTTGTTTGGATGTGGACTTATAGTACCGGTCACTTGTCTGAAGTTTGTTTAAATTTTACTTATATATACAAAATTGTATATGTATATAAATATAAAAGTTATCTCATCAGTTTAATTACCCTTTGTAATGTGTTGAGCAAAGGATTACATGCAAAAATAGTTATTTACCAATTCATAAAGCACATATAAATTATAATAGGTATAATTTATGATACCTAGAGCAATACTTCATGATTTAAGTATACATGAATACACTGTTTTACATGAAACAAGGGTTTTAATTCAAAACAAATCAAGGGTTTACATTTGTCAAATACATGTTCGGAATACTAATTCAAGAACATATTGTCAATCATTTATTTAAGAATGATTGGGTTTTCATAACTAATATACATGTAACGTATATATGCTTTTTATGAGACATTCAATTCAGGTTGTTTAAATTCATTTTAGACAACCAAGGTAAAGCCCTGACGTTATAACCAGAATCTCCAGTCCGGGGATCTAAACAAGTTGTGTGTAGATCTATATCGGGATTGACAACCCCGCACTCAGGTTGCTAGCTACAGTCAGGCATACACGCCAACGAGTGGCAATTGTTATGAACAGTTTACGTGCTGATCAGTTGTTTGTTTCAGGCGTTCATGTCTTAGTATGGTTATAATAACTCATTAAAAAGATATTAACAACACGTTAGTGTATAAACAACTAAACGTAAGTACATCTTCAAAGTACCAGTTTACAAAATGGAAAGTACAATGGTATACTATAGTTTTCAATAACAGCTGGTGAAGCCAGGCACACTCTCAGATACAAGTTTTACAAATACATTGGTTTACAAATAGGACGGTTTTATGGGAATAAAACTACTTTTCACATACCACAAAAAAATGGGATTTTCTAGAACAGTTTTCATATTCAAAATACAAAGACACCCATTCAAACATAAAGACTTATGTACTCACTCAATTTATTGTTGATACTCTCTTTTCAAATTACTTGTATTGTCAGGGAAATAATAACAGGTACTCCCCGAGCTTTTTGAGAAGATGGAGCCATTAAGAGTCTTATATTCTTCTTTTATATAACTATTTTGGTTTCAATGTACAATGATTGAACATATGTAAATATTATACTTTTAAATACAACGGTTGTTTGTGCTTTGATTACTATGATACATGTGTTGTGATACTACAAATGAAGTCCTCCACCCCCGGATGTTTCTGCCGTCTGGTTTGGGGGTGTGATAGATTGGTATCAGAGCATTGTTTATAGTGAACTCGGTATATCAACCCACAAAAGATATACAAACTATAAATACATTGGGGCTAAGAGCTCTGACTACAAGTATACTTTTAAGAATTCTAAGTATTTTTACAAGAATTATACTAACCCTCATACCTACAAGTACATAGTCATAAGAGCTTAAAAGTATTTGGATGTTGAACATTATAGTTAAAATCGGGCTGTTATGTAATCATATCTAGAATTAATATAGCCTGATCAACTATATTGATTTCAGACATGACAAACATGTGTTTGGGAGTGATAGTAGTGTTGTGACATGTCTAAAACTTACCAACTACAGAAGAAACTCTAAGAACAGAACATAAAATACTATAAGAATATTATAACCTTATTCTCGTACAGACACAATGGAAGGACATCATCTATCAGGGGACCCTTATTTTCCAAATCATGGAAATCAAGGATGGATAGTGGAGGATCTGGAGGAGGATCCAGAAGAAGACTCAGATGAAGAACCATTTGAGGACAGCGAATCAAGTGGTACATATATAGAGCCACAAGACTGCAACCCAGGGTTACATCCCCCGAGGCATGAGGAAGCAATACCCATACCCAAGTGGGGCCAATACATAAACCATTGGAATCGACAAGACGGCCAACGCCCTCCCTACGGAATGGAACGGGTTTTTTATAACGTCTCAGAAGGAGGAACAACCGACAGAGCTCTTCCAGCTATAGTGAACCGAATTGCCCGACAATTCGATCAATCAAGAATGTCAATCAATCGCATCCTAGAAGTGAATGCGGCTGCGCAGGCTAACACTGCCGATATCCTTCGTCTTGACGAGATGCAAGATGATACCCAACACCATACTGAAGCCCTTCAAAGGCAACTTAATGCTGCTGAATCAGAGATCAGAGAACTGAGGGAGCATCAAGCTGCCTAAGAAAGGCGCTGGAAATCGCAAGATGAAGCGGAACCCAGTAACCGTCGTAGCAACCACCGCAAGTAGTGTTACACTACTTTCTAGTTTAATATACTGAATGTATAGACTACTTTCAGAATACGTATAAATCAAGTATCAATAAAATAATAAGCACTTTACTTCAACAAGAGTTATTACAATTTACATAAACATTCCATTCCAAAATTTTGGAATTATGGATATGTTCCAGTGTTATTTTTCATAATTTTCAAATATGCCCGCGAAAATTTTTATTTTCGGTAGGCCGGTTTGATGTCGATACTTTTGCAATATTGTGGTTTATTAAAGACCTACTTTAGGGTTAAGTATCCAAATGACATATACTTAATATACCAATACAATCAACATGTATTTTCATACTCTTTGAAAAATAACCACTTCATTTTAATCTATCCAGTTGCAAGTTGTACTTGCAATGGACATCCATTTTCAATTCTTTACAAGATTTTTATTGAATTAAGTGTTTAAGTTCAGAGATATCAAATTCATATTCATTCTTGATATCTCACTATCTTTTTATCTATTGAATTTTATAGAAAAAGATGCCTCCTCGTAGGAATCCAAGATGTAACAATGAAACGGAAGCACCGACGCCACCTCCACCACTACCCCCTCAATTCGATGCCGCCATGTTCCAACCGGCAGTCACGGCAGCTGTAGCAGCTGCCTTATCTCATATCAATACTCCTGGTGCTAGTGGGTCGGGAGCTGGTCCACATCCTTCTAACCTTGTCGAGGGTCATGAGCACTCGAGAGAGTGCACTTTTAAAGACTTCTCGAATGCCAAACCCAGGACCTTTAATGGAACTGGAGGAGTGATGGTTTTAAGGCAGTGGATTGAGAAGATAGAAGCAGTCTTTGAAATTTGCTCCTGTCCAGAGGATAGCAAAGTTAAATTTGCTGCCTTTACTTTCTCAGATAGGGCCCTAACATGGTGGAATGGCCATGTTAAGTCAATAACTTTGATAGTGGCTAATACTATAAGTTGGGAGAACCTAAAAACCATGTTGATGCGGGAATACTGCCCGCGAGGGGAAATTCAGAAACTGGAACAAGAACTCTGGGGTCTTACCATGGCCGGTATAGACATAACAACTTACACGAATCGGTTCTGTGACTTGGCAATTCTGTGTCCGGAGATGGTTGCTCTAGAGAGCAAAAAGATTGAATGGTATATTTGGGGATTGTCGCCCTAGATACAAGCAAGTGTCATTGCATCTAAACCTGTCACTTTTGACAGTGCCAAGGAACTGGCACAGTCACTTATTGACCACGGAAACCGTCAAAACTTTGTGGTTACTGCCCCAGAACAACCTAGGGAGAACAACAACAACATCAAGAAGAAGGGTTGGAACAAAAGGAAGGGAAAATCTCCTCTGGAACCTTCAAAGAAGCAACAAATAGTGGTAGTCCATGCTACTACTGTGCCTGCTACCATACCTACTAATGCGCCTGTTGTTGCCCCCTAACAACCCAGCACCAACTAAACCCTATGCCGGTAGCCTCCCTAAATGCAACAAGTGCAATTTTCACCACACCGGAAATTGCCCTGAAATGCAGTGTCGTAACTGCAACAGGAAAGGGCATACTGCCCGATTCTGTAGAACACCGCCTCAACCCCTTAACCAAGTACCTGCCGCTGGAGTAAGTCGAGCATGCTACCAATGCGGTGATGTGGGGCATTTCAAGAGAGATTGTCCAAAAGCTGGAAATGCCGGTGGGGTTAGGAGAATTCTAGCACTAGGTCACGAAGAAGCAGTAGCAGACCCTACAGTGGTCATGGGTACGTTCCTTCCCAACAATACTTATGCATGCATTCTTTTTGATTGTGGTGTCGAGAGGAGCTTCGTGAGCTATAACTTTAAAGATCTACTAAATCAGAACTCCCAATAACTAAATAAAACTTTCACAGTGGAAATGGCTAATGGGAAATCCGAATCCACCAACGATATATACATAGAATGTACCCTTACCTTATATGACTTGTCCTTCCCAATAGACCTTATGCCGGTCTCTATCAAAAGTTTTGACATCATAATAGGTATGGATTGGTTGTGCCCCAACCATGCCGACATCCTATGCTATGAAAGAGCTATTCGTTTGAACTTGCCAACTAACGAAACTCTTATTTTCTATGGCGACAAACCCGAAATGAACCTTCAAATCATTTATTGCATCAAGGCACAGAAATACCTTCGCAACGAGTATTGTGCATCCCTAGCTCATGTGGTAGACAAAAAGCAAGAAGTCAAAGACATCGCAAGCATTCCTGAGGTCTGCAACTTTCCCGATGTATTTCCCGATTATCTTCCAGGGGTGCCTCCCGAACAACAAGTCGAATTCCGAATCGACTTAATCCCTGGAGCTACCCCCGTATCCAAATCCCCCTATCGTCTTGCACCTTCTGAAATGCAATAATTATCCAGCCAGCTTAACGAACTCCTAAGAAAAGGTTTCATAAGACCAAGCTTCTCACCTTGGGGAGCATCAGTTTTGTTCGTAAAGAAGAAGGATGGATCATTCCACATGTGTATAGACTATCGCGAGCTGAATAAGCTTACCATCAAGAATCGATACCCTCTGCCTCGCATTGATGATCTGTTCGACCAACTTCAAGGGGCAAACTACTTCTCGAAGATAGACTTAAGATCCGGGTATCACCAATTACGAAATTTGGAGGAAGATGTTCTCAAAACCGCGTTCAGAACTCGCTATGGTTATTACGAGTTTATAGTGATGCCATTCGGATTGACGAATGCACCTGCAGTGTTCATGGACCTAATGAACAGAGTGTGTCGTCCATTCTTGGACAAATTCGTTATAGTCTTCATTGACAATATCCTTATCTACTCAAAGAGCAAAGAGGAACATAGCCAACATCTTCGTCAAATATTACAAACTCTTAGATCGGAGAAGCTTTATGCGAAGTTTTCAAAGTGTGAATTTTGGATCAGGAAGGTAGATTTCCTAGGTCATGTGGTCAGTTCCGAAGGAATAAACGTCGACCCTTCCAATATAAAGGCAATTGAAAACTGGTCGGCACCCAAAACACCTACAGAAATCCGTCAATTCTTAGGTCTTGCTGGCTATTATCGCAGATTCATTCAAAATTTCTCTCGAATAGCTAGGCCTCTTACTACTCTAACCCAAAAGGGTGTAACTTTTAGTTGGGGAGAAAAGCAAGAAACAGCGTTTCAAATGCTGAAGCGAGCCTTGTGTAGTGCACCGATCCTGTCTCTCCCTGAAGGGATAGAGGATTTCGTAGTGTACTGTGATGCTTCTAATCAAGGTCTTGGATGTGTTCTTATTCATAGAGGAAAGGTTATATCCTATGCCTCAAGACAGCTAAGGACACATGAAGTCAACTATACAACACATGACCTTAAACTAGGAGGAGTGGTGTTTGCTCTGAAGATCTGGAGACATTACTTATATGGCACAAAATGCACAATATTCACGGACCATAAAAGTCTCCAACACATCTTCGATCAGAAAGAGGTGAATATGAGACAACGAGGATGGGTGGAGCTACTGAACGATAAAAAGTGTGAAATTCTTTATCACCCTGGTAAAGCAAACGTAGTAGCAGACGCCCTTAGTAGAAAATAATACTCGGGACGCCGGGTAAAGTCGTTGACCATGACAATCCATTCACATCTGTCCACGCAGATCAAGGAAGCTCAACTTGAAGCCTTGAAACCCGAAAACGTAGCAGGTGAAACCCTGAGAGGAATGGATAAGAACTTCGAAGTCAGGGATGATGGAGTCTATTATTTCATGAACCGGATCTGGACACCAAAGTTCGGTGGTTATAGAGATGTGGTTATGAATGAAGCATACAAAACCCGATACTCCATCCACCTAGGTTCAGACAAGATGTATCTGGACCTTAAGAAGCTATATTGGTGGCCTAACATGAAGGCAGAAATAGCTACTTTGTGGGCAAGTGCCTCACTTGCGCCAAAATTAAGGTAGAGTACCAGAAACCTTCCGGCTTATTACAACAACCTAAAATCCCTGAATCGAAGTGGGAGCGGATTACAATGGATTTCATAACCAAGTTACCCAAGATATCAAGTGGTTATGATACTATTTGGGTAATCGTTGATAGATTAACCAAATCCGCACACTTCTTACCAATCAAGGAGACTGACAAGATGGAAAATCTAACAAGAACATACCTCAAGGAGATTGTTAGACTACATGGTGTGCCAATATCTATTATTTCAGACTGAGATAGTAGATTCACCTCTCGTTTTTGGCAGTCTTTACAAAACTCTCTGGGAACTAGGCTAGACATGAGTACAACCTACCATCCGCAAACCGATGGACAAAGTGAGAGGACGATTCAAAAGTTAGAAGATATGTTACGAGCTTGCATGATAGACTTTGGAAAGGCATGGGATATTCATTTACCGCTTGTTGAGTTCTCTTATAACAACAATTATCACACTCGCATAAAAGCTCCTCCATTCGAAGCCCTCTATGGCCGCAAGTGTAGATCCCCTCTGTACTGGGCTGAAGTGGGTGACACGCAGCTAGCTAGAGGTCAAACTCCTGACAGTGCTCTCACTGGTCTATAAATTATTCGAGAAACTACTGAAAATATTGTATAAATTCGGGAGCGACTTAAAGCTTCCAGAGATAGACAGAAAAGCTATGCTGACAAGAGGAGAAAAACCTTGGAATTCCAAGTCGGTGGCCTCGTTTTGTTAAAGGTCTCACCCTAGAAAGGCATGATACGATTGGAAAGCGTGAAAAGCTGAACCCAAGGTATATATGACCATTCGAGATTCTTGCCCGAATCGTCCCTGTAGCTTACAAACTTCGATTACCCCAAGAACTAAGTAACATTCATCCTACCTTCCACGTTTTGAACTTGAAAAAGTGTCTTTCCAACGAGACTCTTGTGATACCACTTGAGGAAATCGAGTTAAACGAGAGCCTCAATTTTGTGGAAGAACCCATAGAGATACTAGACAGGGAAGTTAAGAAAACCAAACAAAGCCGCATCCCGATAATGAAGGTTCGCTGGAATGCAAAGCAGGGACCTGAATTCACATGGGAGCGGGAGGATCAAATGCAACAAAAATACCCACACCTTTTTCCCTAGTGTATCTATAAAGTAAATTTCAGGACGAAATTCTCTCTAACGGGGAGATAATGTAACAAACCGTTATTTCAAACCTATGTAATAGTGTAGGTCAATTTGTACTTCTTTTTAAATAAATAAAGAGAAATTTTGGCATACTATGTATATTTACATAATTGACCCTCAAAAATAAATTATTAAATAATCTCAATTGGGTTGAACCAAGTGATAGAGATTGCAACAAGGTTTCAAAAAATATAAAGAACACTAAAATCTGAGTTATAACGAAAAAGTTATGACTAATCGAAAATCCGCGACAAAACCGGCAAAACACTGTTCAGTGTAAAAACTGAATTTTTAATAAAAGGCTTTCTAGCCTTAACAATCTAAACGAAATTTATATTTTATGTTAAACCTAGAACTTTCATAAACAGAATGCCAAAATCTGACTTCGTATGAGGAATTTATGATTTTTCTAAGTTTCAGTATAGTAGTGTACAACTAAAAACTCGAAATAAAGACCGAGTGGTTTTTAGCCGACACAACCTAAACGAGAATTGAAGGTCTCGTCATTAGTAGTACAACGGTAAAAAGACTGACAAAAACGGACATTGTATGAAGAAGTTACGAATTTATAACGGATTCCCGTCCCGGTCTGTTTAAAATAATAATATTAAAAATAAATTCAAAATTAGCCGACGAAGTCTAAACGAAAGTCGTAGATTATAATTTTACCTACTCGTTCATATAAAGAACGTCAAAAACGGAGATCGTGTGGAAAAGTTATGATTTTTACAAGTTTTGGCAGAAAAATAAAGAAAAATAGCAAAAATCGGGAATTTTCGCAAGAACAGTAACGCCACGTCACCCTCGCATGCGAGGCCCCCACGTGTCGGCTGCTGATTGGACCGATGCCTAATGTGTCTCCTTCTGATTGGACCGCAGCCGAGGTCCACTTAAAATCGGACAGCCTCGCATGGACACACCGGAGACACCCCTCGCACGCCCCTCGCATAAGCCTCGGACCAGCTCCTTCGCACGTGTCGTCTTTCCATTAGACCGAGGGTTGGTCCAATCCGAGCCATCCAGCAGCGAGCCTCCAGTCCGAAGAACTCCCTTCGCCTCGCCACCTTTCAGATGCGTGTCACCCTCGCGCAGCTTCGGGTCCGAACCTTCAGACTATATATAGTATGTGAGGGTTCCGACTATTTTACACTTTTTCACCCGAAATTTCACCCTCTTTCACATTTTCCACTCCCCTAAGCTCATATACAACCCCTAAAGCCCCGATATCAAGACTCGAGCCCGAAGTAAACCTTGAAGCCCCGAAATTCTGAAAAATCCATCCTATCTCCTGGCAAAACTCTGCCCGATTTAAGCTAGTTTTTCGCCAAACAAACTAATTTCCGGGAAACGAAACGCTGCCCGTATTACGACCTATCAAGTGAGTTCATACCCCCGTATTTTCATAATTTCTACTATTTTAAGGGGGGGGGGGGGGGAATACAAGTATAACACAATAATTGTGTGTTAAAAATAAATGATTTCAAATCACGATAAAACTATGTTAAAGCACCAAAAATACTCCAAATATTGAACTCTTTTATAAACTTATATTTTTCCCAAAAATACATATTTGTATATATATATATATATATATATATATATATATATATATATATATATATATATATTAATATAAATAAGATTTAAAAGGCGTAGGACTAATAACTCATTCTAGGTCCTTTTCCTTGTTTGGATGTGGACTTATAGTACTGGTTACTTGTCCGAAGTTCGTTTAAATTTTACTTATATATACAAAATTGTATATGTATATAAATATAAAAGTTATCTCATCAGTTTAATTACCTTTTGTAATATGTTGAGCAAAGGATTACATGCAAAAATAGTTATTTACCAATTCATAAAGCACATATAAATTATAATAGGTATAATTTATGATACCTAGAGCAATACTTCATGATTTAAGTATACATGAATACACTGTTTTACATGAAACAAGGGTTTTAATTCAAAACAAATCAAGGGTTTACATTTGTCAAATACATGTTCGGAATATTAATTCAAGAACATATTGTGAATCATTTATTTCAGAATGATTAGGTTTTCATAACTAATATACATGTAACGTATATATGCTTTTTATGTGACATTCAATTCAGGTTGTTTAAATTAATTTTAGACAACCAAGGTAAAGCCCTGACATTATAACCAAAATATCCAGTCCGGGGATCGAAACAAGTTGTGTGTAGATCTATATCGGGATTGACAACCCCACACTCAGGCTGCTAGCTACAGTCAGGCATACACGCCAATGAGTGGCAATTGTTATCAACAGTTAACGTGCTCATTAGGCATTTGTTTCAGGTGTTCATGTCTTAGTATGGTTATAATAACTCATTAAAAACATATTAACAACATGTTAGTGTATAAACAACTAAACGTAAGTACATATTCAAAGTACCAGTTTACAAAATGCAAAGTACAATGGTATACTATAGTTTTCAATAAAAGTTGGTGAAGCCAGGCACACTCTCAGATACAAGTTTTACAAATACATTGGTTTACAAATAGGACGGTTTTATGGGAATAAAACTACTTTTCACATACCACAGAAAAAATGGGATTTTCTAGAACAATTTTCATATTCAAAATACAATGACACCCATTCAAACATAAAGACTTATGTACTCACTCAACTTATTGTTGATACTCTCTTTTACAAATTACTTGTATTATTAGGGACATAATAACAGGTACTCCTCGAGCTTTTTGAGAAGATGGAGCCATTAAGAGTCTTATCTTCTTCTTTTGTATAACTATTTTGGTTTTAGTATACAATGATTGAACACATGTAAATATTATACTTTTAAATACAATGGTTGTTTGTGCTTTGATTACTATGATACATGTGTTGTGATACTACAAATGAAGTCCTCCACCCCCGGACGTTTCCGCCTTCTGGTTTAGGGGTGTGACATCTATGGATTTCAAGATTCAGCATATCAATTCGTTGAAGTCGATCCAATTCCGATCAACAATGAAGATGATGTTAACTTCTTTGACTTTTCGAATGATGATGATGCTAAAATACCTGGTTCAGAAGTTCAGGGAAAGCATCATCCTAAAATTCAAATTATTTAGGGGAGCAACACAACCCCATTGTTGATGTCGGATCATCCAACGCACAAGAACTTCCGAGAATGCATATATGGATAAAGAATCATCCTTCGAATCTTGTTATTGGTAATACTAATGTAAGAATTCAAACGCCCTCTGCTGCTAACATTCAAAATGAGTTTCACTTCTTGACATTCATATCAATGTTTAAACCTAAATCCATCACAGAATCCTTAGAACATTCTGATTAGATTACATACATGCAAGAAGAGATACAAGAATTTAAAAGAAATCAAGTGTGACCTCTTGTCCCTCCTCCTCAAGATCACCCTATTGCTGGTACGATATGGGTTTCCGATACAAACTTGACGACTTCATAGTCATAATCTGAAACAAAGAAATATTGGTCGCCAAAGGGTTTACATAGATTAATGGACTTGACTACGACGAGATCTTTGCTCCTGTTTCCCGTCTAACAGCTATCCGAACCTTTCTTGCCGATGCTACTCACAAAGGCTTTAAAGTTTACCAAATTGATTCCAAGAGTGCTTTTCTCAATGGTCAACTAGATAGTGAATTATATCTTTAATAGCCTCCTAGGTTTGTGAATCTCTTATATCCGAACTATTGCTACAAACTCCAAAAAGCTATTTATGGCCTCAAGCAAACTCCTCGCGCCTAGCACGAGAGCCCCACTGATTTTCTAAAGCATTCTATCTTTCAAATATATTTTGACAACATCATCTTTAGATCAACCGATCTGACGATGGTTGATGACATTTCGAAGTTGATGGTTAGTCGATTCCAGATGAGTATGAATCGAGAATTAAGCTTCTTCCTCATATTTGAAGTTATTCAAACCAATAGAGTAATCTTTATTCATTAAGAGATATACATTTTCGAACTTCTAAAGAAATATTCTATGGACACCTATGCCTCTACAAAGGTTCCAATGGGTTTTGGACACAAGATCTTTTCGGACCCATCTGATGTTGCTATTGATCAAAAGAAGTAGAGTGGAATTATTGGATCTCTACTTTAACTCACTGCAATTCATCCCGACATCATGTTCTCTACATGTCTATGTGCTAGATTCCAGGTTAATCTGAAGATGTCTTATCTTTTGGTTGTCAAACAAATCTTCCGATATCTCAAAGGAACAAAGAACCTTGGAATTTGGTATCCTGCAAATGAAAGTTACTTTCTTCAAGCCAATTCAGACTCAAACTATGGAGGACTTCAACTTGATAGAAAAAGCACATCTAGTGGTTGACAATTTTTGGGTGGAATATTGGTTAACTGGCCATCCAAGAAACAGAATTGTATTGCTCTTGCAACAACCGAAGATGCTGCTAGCTGCACCTCTCAAGTTCTATGGATGAAATCTCAAAGTTTGGACTATGGTTATCGATTTCAAAAGATTCATATCTATTGTGACTCTCAAATTGTAATTGTGATCTCTCACAACTCAATTCAACATTCCATGACCAAGTAGATTGCTATTCGGTACGATTTTATTAAAGATCATGTTCTAAAAGTTAACATTGATCTCATTTTTGTTCCATCTAATGACAAAATTGTTGATGTCTTTACTAAGGCATTAGACGAAACCAAATTTAATAATTTTCTAAACAAAATGGTAATGATGATGCATGATCCTCAATTCTTTCAAGAAGTTTGTACTCTCTAATGGAAACATTAGAAAGTCAAATAATTCTGATTTAAAACATTTTCTCCTCGGAATTGTTTCCGCTTGGAAAATAAAGGATCATACTATGTATTTTTGTCTAACCTTTTTCTTCGAGTCTTAAGTTTTTCAGCATTCCTCCTCATTTGACGTTCAGTCCGATATAATTACATCAGATATCTTGAGATATTTTCATCTCGCGGTATTTTACCTCAGAACATTCTCTAATAAGTACACCTCAGAATTAATCCGCTATGGTTAGGTGATCACATCACTCATCACTTTCCGAGCTCTGTTCCTGCAGTTCTCGGAGTTTTTAGTCCTTTTTCAAAACTTTTCCTCTCAGAAATTCATGCATTTTTACCTCTGATATTCATTTAGAGATTGTGCCATCTCTAAATCTATATCATGTACTAATGATGTGTTGCAATTCTTTCTGAAGCATCTTATGACATTCCATCTTGGAATCTGTTTATTTTGAGATTCTCAACAATAAATGAATTTTAAGATTATCATTTAACTGTTGAATCTGAAATGTTTCCCTATGATTATTTTAATGGTAATTTCTCGTATGACTACCCTCTTAATTCTCAATAAACACGTCTTTCGCACACGTTCCAATAAAGTACCGAGTGATCTGAACTAAATCGGCGGTTTTCCAAAATTAAACAAACAAATGTCTTATCATCTAGATGTTAACTATCACATACGAAAGATTTTTAGCCTGCATTAAATGAAATCCACTTCCAATTTTGGGTGTCATCACTCCATTCTTCAACCTGACCTGGAAACCCCCACATATATAAGGGTTTTTAATCATAATTGTTCCTACTTTTCACTTTGGCTATCATCTTCGTTAGATATTTTAATGAGTACTATGCTCTTTAAGCTTTTCTTATCTTCTACAATGGCGTCCAAATCATGGAAACCTGCAACCAAGAAGAAATGATCCAAAGAGTCTGCTTCATCTTCCTCAAACGAACTCATTCTCATGGAAATAAATCAACTCTTTTCACTTGATCCAATACACTATGATGAGTGAATTAGAATCATGATCTAGTTGATGTCCCGTCATCCAATCGTCGTTTCTTTTACCAAAATTCCTAAACCTTATTCCCCTCTTAGACATTTGCACAAAGCTTTTGAAATTGTTAAGTTTGAAGATGGTGTTCTTGAAGTAAGAATTACAGATGACAAAATCGTACCTGTACAGAAGGTGATGTTTCTTAGAGCAATTGGATTTGCATAAAACCCCAATGGTTTTCAGGTACAGGAACCAACTATTGGAATAGATGTCTTAGCCCATAACTATTATTGGTATGTATTCAACCTGACTTGGCATGGTCCATTTGGGTTGCACTTCACCAGAACAATTGGATATACAAAATGAAAAAAAGGATACTAGTGATCTATATTAATGTATTATAAGTTCTAATATATTAATATGAAATCATATTATTTAATTACTATTGATTAATAAGTAATTTAGAATTAATCTAGTGATAAAAAAGAGAGAAATTAAATATGGACTCATATATATGTGGTGGACCAAGTTGTGGTGGACCAAGTTCATTTAGGTTGGGCTAAGCTTTCATGGATAGTCCATGGAGTGTTTAACCCATGGATCCTATGGAAATGAAAGGTCATGGGTATCAGGGTTTACATGAATGTAACCCTAATCCTCCACACTATATAAAGAGGTCCTTGGTTCAAGAAATTGGCACTGGTGCATAGAAATGACGGCAAGGCCAATTTCATAAGAGGAACCAAAGTATCCTTATTCTCTAGTTATTCCAAGTTGGGTTTGGTGATTTGTGATTCCACTTGAGGCTTCCACACTATTGGGGCTAAGATCTTAAAGATCAAGACTTCAAGCTTCATCAAACATTATGTCTTATAACATGTTTATATTACCCAAGTATCAAAGATTGTATGCTACTTAGGGTAATATCTTGGAAAGTTCAAGTTTGCATGTATAATAGAGAAAACATAGATCCAAGGTATTTAGGGTTGCATGTACACCATAGGAGTGTTAGAATGTTCAAAACCTTTCAGTGGTATCAAAGCCTAGGCTTGTTTTCAATTATACTTGATGCAGATTGCTGAAACAGCTAAAAAAAATTGATTTTCTGGCTGTCTAGGCACTGGACTCGCCGAGTCCATGAATAAAATCATCCTACTCGTCGTGTAGGTTCATACACTTGACGAGTAGGAGCCCCAGAGAGCATACTTTCGAGTTTGTTTTTTGCTAGAATTGGACTAGGAACATTACCCTAATATGTGTTTTTGTAACTTGTCCTCAAGTTATATGAAAACTCACATTTATGATTATTAAAACTCATAAGATTTCCATAAGTTAAAAAAGATGGAGAGTCTCATTTTTAAACATTTTAAAGTCTTCCATAACTTGTCCTCAAGTTATGGAACTTGAATACTTTTTTCATTAAAACTACTTTAAACACATAAGTTATGGAATTGAAAAGTTTTGTATAATTCAAAACTTGCCCTCAAGTTTTGGAATTTGTAAATTTTCCCTCATGAATACTTTAATTCCATGTTAAGCCCTTAGAATTTTAAAAGTTAAAATTCAACACTTATACTTTATAGTATTATAAGTTAATATATATATATATATATATACATATATATATATATATATATATATATATATATATATATATTGATATATAAGAGCAAGTCAGTCTTACCGTTAGTAGGCCTCATTCACGAAGCCGGTCTATAAGGAGGGTATAAGGTTACTGCCTATAAAATGGCAGTTTAATGGGTGTCCACTCTCACCCACCACTTCCTTAACTAGTGGAGGGTCGTTAGCCGAACGGGTAGGACGCGAACTAGAATTTTCCCTTCATTAAAAGTATTAATGATAAATATAAAGTAACTAAACCTTTTATAAATTCCTAATCTTAGTTACTTTGAACTTTGCTTAACTCGGTTAGTGGAGCGCATGTGGTTAACCGACACACTAGCTTGATTTAACAAGGTAGGAAAAGGGTCACTTAATGTTTCTCATAGTATCGATGGAGCATGTGTGCTTAACCGACACATCGTTTGAGGGGTAAATATTAAGTGTACCAAGTATATTGGCATGGTTATTCGCACCTTGTTTTGTGATCCTCGGCATCCCAGTCACAAAAATTGAGAGGGCACAATCGAGATTGAAACATGCCATTGAAAAGTTCGATGAATCACAACAGATCTAGGAGTTTCAAATCCAATTAAAACCTAATAAATTATTTCATTTTTCATGGTGGAAATTGGTGAATCGTCATTTGACTACCTTCAAATATTCTATAGCTTGGATTATGGCATCCCTCTTCCAAGTATTAAAATGTTTTGTTGGGTCCTACCTTAATACTTCATATGGAGTGTTATATTAAGGACTTTAAATCAACTATCTTGAAAATCTCCCAAACGATGTCTGGTTCAGACATCTATGATCTTCCCAAGAACTCTTGCAACAAGCTTTCCTGATGAAGATGATGTCTCGGAAATCATTCTTCACTTCCTCCACCACCTCCAAGTATTCTCCCTAATCCACAAGTTCAAGGTCACTCAAGCTCTATTGGCAAGCAAAGTCTATGTGTTCTCACATCTTGGAGATGAAGTCACATATTTACAAGCCGGGAGAGTTGGGTGTTAAAGTCTTGAGGAAGTTGGATGTTGACTAATCACTTCCTAAGTCACATAGTGAGTTCTTTATGGACTACTATGTAAAAGACTATGACATGAACCTTAATGATCTTATCTATTTGCTTTGTGTTGCTGAATCAGCAATGACTTGGAGCACTGGTAGAGCAAATTTGATTAAGAATATCAACTTCCCAGACTTCAATGGACATTGACAATTGGTAACATTGGATATCCAGAAAAACTTTCTCTTCCCAATGGAAAGGGATCGGCCATAGTCAACTCGGTTGACTAAATGGTTAAGAGAAAGGCAAGTTTGAGATAGTCCAGTGCACCATTCCCAAAGGGTCCATATGTTTCTATTTCCAAAGGAAGGGGCACTGGTTGCAAAGCTGCCTTAACTACCTGAAAGATATGAGAGAAGGTCTAGTCATAAAACTTGACTCTGCTTCAGTTAAGTTCACTATCTAACTCTCTTAAGTTCCTATTTGAAGATTCTTAATACATTTTTTAATGTATGGCAAGATCAAGCAAAGGGAAGGGAACGTAGACAAAGAGTATGCTGAATCTGATCGCGAAGATGGATTTTAATCGGATGGTTCGATGATCGGATTCTTGAGCTACTACTTAGAGATTTATGATAGACTGCTAAGAAATCTGTAATAGCATAGTTTGCATTTAAAGTTTCATTGTAAGGAAAGTTTTTCCGCATTTGATAAATAAATTAAATTTTCTTTTATTTTACATGTCTTTGCAATGGCACTTATGGAAAATTGATGTTTGTATATTTCTAGCAATAATGGAAATATGAATTTGATTCTTTCACTTGTGGTAGTGTCTTAATTTACCAAATAAGGAAAGATTCTCATCACCCAAGTTTTCAGGTAGATAGAAACTTGGAATCATACAAGTTGTATAGTATGATGAATGAGAATTTTCACCTTTGGAAAATTAAGACTAATTCCTTGTTCACATTTATATGCGAGTCAAGTGATGGACTAAGGGATCGAGTACACATTCTTGTGCACTGGTCAAGTCCACGAAAAAAGATTGATAAGACTATTTGTCATGATTTACTAAAGTTTAGTAAATATGGTTATACTTACCAGTTTAAGTATAATTCTGAAACATTGGAAAAGTTTCGATGTATGGCAGAACGAATGAGAAGAATCAAATTAGGCAGAAGGATAAGAGTTTCTCAAATCTGAAAAGATAGGAGAGTACTTTAGTATCATGCTTTGTGATCATCTTAATGATTAAGAAACCATAACACAATTGTTTATCTAAGGACATCTTAGTGCATTCCTATGGCTAAGAAGAGGAATCAACAATTGCTTAAATGGTTAAATCAAGAAGGTCAGTCATATTTCTTTCCAAAACAATTATTAGAGTTATACTCCAATATTGTAACTTGAATGACATATCTTAAAGAAAGGTTTATAAGACTTGTCAAATGTAAGAGTAAAATCTGACCTACTCTTGTACATTTGAAATTGGTAAGTTGTGATGTTTTGGATAAAACAAAGACCAACTAAGGCCAATTGTCTGAAGTGTTTGTCTTGATAAAGAATCCGCAGTATCTTTTGAATATTTGGCAAGAGAGTCTTATATGTCAAGAGGATAGTGGGAGTCTAAAATATCCTGAAAGAAGTTCAAGATCTAATCAAGAGTAAAAACCTGTAGTTTATCACTAGCACATGACGTGAGGTTTATAACCTATCGTGTTGACATATTTCTATTTTTGTGCCCATTCCAGTGAAAGTTGGCTTTGCATATAAGTTCTAAGAGTTCTTAATTGGTTGCATAACAACTTGGAAGCAATGGAAGGCCCTTCTGCTGCCAGGTGTTAAGAAGTTAAGACTGCACAAATTCAATCCATATGAGTTTAGAGTTGTCATAAACCTTGTCTTGTGATTATGGTTTTGACAAATTCACATGGATAGTCACACATACACCATAAAATCTAAGTGTCATAAGGTTTCTCTCCGATTCATGAAAATGATGGCGAGGAAACGCTTTCACTAAGTAGATTTTAGGTAGATAGCAATTGTGATATTTGCATTCTCAAAGTCGTTAGTGGAGCGTGCGTGGTTAACCGGCACACTAGCATGGACTTGTGAGGAATGGAAAAGGACTAAACAATTGAGACGATGATTACGACATCCCTTTTCATAGTTATGAAATTTTTAGACACACATGTGTGCTATCTAAGGAAAGGTGTATGATTTTGATAAAGTTTTATCAAAGCATTTCGTATCAGAAGTCTGAACTTTGGTAAGAAAGTCAATAAAGTATTGATTTCTAGAAGTCCAGTTGATTTCTAAGTACATGTCAAAGTTAGTGGGAGCATAAGTGTTATGCTAATAATCATCATGTTAGTAGGAGCATGATAATTATGATAAGTGTTGCAAGTTAGCAATATTAATTATAGAAAACAAAAGTTTCAATTGAGAAAAAGTTGTTTTGTTATAATTAAGGGAGAAGAAATTATACTTTATTTCAATTATAAAAGCTTAGATTGAGGTTTTAATCATCTTTAGTCAAGGATATATATATATATATATATATATATATATATATATATATATATATATTAATTTCATGTTGGAATGGCTCAACATAAGGAAATCTATATATGGGTCCATTATTTTCGTTCTAAAATTCGATTATGATTACGACATCCGTTTTCATAATCTGAATTTGGAGAAGATCGAAAATAGAAATAGAAATATTATAGCAAAAGACTGGTCTAGTCTTTATGTGAGACATCATGAATTGTGTCCCATATGCTTCAGATATAGGATCGATTGCATGTGCTATAATATTCATCCTTTCTAAATTTTCCAAATGCTCAGGGCATTAAGAGGGAAAAATTCTAGAAGTGGATATGACTAAAATGATTAAGTAATTGTCGAGGACAATCTATGGTTTACCAAATATTAGTTGCTCAGGGACAGTTGGAAGTATAGTGTTAATTTTGGAAGGACCATATTGACATACTTTGAAAAGAGGCAACTCTTGGTTAGAAAATAATAGTCAAAATGTGAATATGGAAATATTCCCATAAGTGGAAGTTATGCATTAAATCTGTGTAAGATTAGGAAACTTAATGCATGAAGGATGTTCAAAGCAATGTACTTTGAATTTAAGACTTCGTTTCCATGGAAGGATCTCCATTGGAATACTCTATAATGTCAGTTGACAAGTCTTTGTGTCTTTGTGCATAATCATTACAAGAGGATCAATGCATATAATTTTAGAATCTAACAGATTTAGGTAAATGACAGGATTAGGAATTCTTGCATTTGCGGTAAGGAATTGGGATTGTAAAATGAGAATCATTGGAATTATGTTCAATCGATCTATTTCACAGTGAAAAGATCATACACAAACTTAGTGTGCATACTTGGTGTATGGCATCACTAATGTTTGGAAAAACATCGTGTGCATACTTGGTGTATGGCATGACTAGTGTTTAGAAAAACATAGTGTACATGCTTGGAACATGGGACAACTATTGTTTTTAATTCAAGTATAAATTTGAAAGTTTGAAACAGTATCCAATGAATGATGGGTAATCAATATGGTGATAAATAAAAGGTGTTTTATTTATATTCATAAGTTGTGACACCATATTAGATTCGATTATTCTTTTTTTTTCACTTTGCATGTTTTGACTTCCAAAATAACTAGGTCGTTCTTCCTGAATGACCAAGTTGTTCAAACCATCCACAGTCGATAATACGTTGGAAGTAGGTATTAAGGCGAGACTGTCAGGAAGCTGGTTTGTAGATGTCTAACGTATTGGACATAGCAAGAGTTGCTACAACATTCATGAGTGCTCATAACTTCTGAGTATTGGATTAAACCCATGCTCATTTGACTCACTTCATGGACTTTATTATTAGTGATCATGAGATGATAATATTTTATATTCTTCAAACCTAGAGATATGAGTTGTTGCCTATGAGTTAGTTATACATTGATTGTATGAAAATGCATTGGTAAGTCAATGTTATAAAACGTGCATTTGTGTATGATTCAACAAGTAGTAGAAAAAGCATACGAGTTGAAGTTTGTCCATTCCTTTTACCCTTAAAGGGATCCATGCGATATCTATTGGCCCCTCGATGATTTAGTGATGACACCCCGAAGTGCTTCGCCAAGCCAGGACTAATGTGATTTGTTCAATTAGTCGGTCGTCATAAATCGGATATCGGGAAACAACAAATAGACACAGAGAATGATTATAATCCATGTCTCAGTCCATATGATATCTAGAATGGAGGAATATATGATCCCTTATCTAATGGACACGTCATTGATTTGTTCAGAGTTCAACAACAGCTTTTAAGAGCTATGATTGCCAGTCGGGTTTTGGAGTCATACGCAATGATAGTTTTAGACATATCCAAGTGGGAGACTATTGGATTAGATGTCTAAGCCCATAACTGATATTGGTATGTATTCGACCCAACTTGGCATGTTCCATTTGGGTTGCACTTCACCAGAACAGTTGGATATACAAAATGAAAAAAAGGATACTACTGATTTATATTAATGTATTATAGGTTCTAATATATTAATCTCAAATCATATTATTTAATTAGTATTGATCAAGAATTAATTTAGAATTAATCTAGTGATCAAAAAGGAATTAATTAAATATGGACTCTTATATATATGGTGGACCATGTTGTGGTGGACGAAGTTCATTTAGGTTGGCCTAAGCTTTCATGGATAGTCCACGGAGTGTTTAACCCATGGATCCTATGGAAATGAAAGGTCATGGGTATTAGGGTTTACATGAATGTAACCCTAATACTCCACACTATATAAAGGGGTCCTTGGTTCAAGAAATTGGCACTTGTGCATAGAAATGAGGGCAATGCCGATTTCATAAGAGGAACCAAAGTATCCTTATTCTCTAGTTATTCCAAGTTGGTTTTTCTGATTTGTGATTCCACTTGAGGCTTCCACACTATTGGGGCTAAGCTCTTAAAGATCAAGACTTCAAGCTTCATCAAAAGGTATGTCTTATAACTTGTTTATATTACCCAAGTATCAAAGATTGTATGCTAGTTAGGGTAATACCTTGGAAAGTTCAAGTTTGCATGTATAATATAGAAAACATAGATCCAAGGTATTTAGGGTTGCATGTACACCATAGGAGTGTTAGAATGCTCAAAACCCTTCACCAACCCCACAAGAGTTTCAATCATTCTTAACTCACATTGGTTATAATTGTGGATTCAAATCCAAAAAGTTCATGAAGTCAATGGTTCCAGGTCTTTAGACCATCCTTATGTATCTAATCCTCATAGGGTTGTCCGGCAATCATGGAGGTACAAACACAATGAGAAAGGATTGGCTTTACATTGTTTACATCATCTTCATCGGAAGATCTAATGCCACCGACCTACCAAATGTTCTATGGCATGACTTTCAAAAGTTTATAGAGAAAAGGAAGCCAAAAGAAATTACAAGTCTAAGATTCTGGGATCTAAGACTTTAGAAGCTTTACTCCGAGCTTCATGAAGTCATTCCAATCAATTCTTACATCCGAGAGGTATATTGTTCTTTCGAACCGATTAAGACTTATAGGTTACTGAGTCAAACTGCTTTCGGGGCTATTAGACGTTTTCCTCAATACATGTTGGTCATTGTTCCTTCTAAATCACCACATCTCAAAAACCATCTTGAGATCTCGGTTGTGTTCAACCCAACACAAGCTACCTAGATATCAGATGAAATAGCCTTTGTAGAGAACAGATAAAACACCTCTGGAAGACGCATCAAACAGATTCCCAAAAGTGAAGCATCCCCTTGTAAAGTCAAAGCCAAAAAGAGAACCAAAGACGGTGAATCCTCTCAAAAGGATTCACAAATCGGCTCTCAACCTGATTCTGGGTCTCTGCCTATGCCTCCTACCTACTCTTCTAAAGTACCCTTCGGAGTTTCAAAATCACAACATGCACACAAACACACGGGGATTCTGCTCATCATTTACCCCCATCATCTCAAAAAGATGGTGTTGGTATTGAGTAAAGGCCCTTGGAGCCCCCTGGGACACACTCACGAGTCAATTTGAATATCCATCTCGTTTCTACACAAGCACAATCAGGGGCCCCTACCACTGATTCCAAGCTTACCGAGATAGGGGTAGTCCCTCCCACCTCTAAAGCCACAACCATTCTGATACCTACCACAAGTAAAGGATGATTGAATATTTTTAACGATGATTGGCTTAATTTTATCACTAGTACTCCCACAATGAATCTTGAGTTCACCCGAGATCAAGTTGAATATACGCTTATTTCTATGCATCAACGGACAATTAAAAGTCTCATTTCCTTCACTTTTCCATCAAACGAGGAGATTGATCAAGAACTTCAACCATTTCTGAACGCTTTAAAGACAAATCCAAGTGCAAATGTTCCCACTCCTGACAACACAGTGGATGATCCTCCTCGGAATGAAGATGCTGCTAAAGGAGATATTCTCAATTCAACCAATGTGTCAGATAATCCTCCTCCAACGTTTGTTATAACATCCCTATGGTGCACATACAACCCTAATGCTTTGGATCTAATTTTTCTCTAGTTATTCATGCAATATACAATTTTCTAAAACATAAAGCCTAAACTAGCATACAACTTGATATATGAATCATAAAAACTAGTTAGAAGATTACCTTTTGTTGTAGCTTGTTGTATTTGGCCTTTAAGAACTTAGCACCTCAAGTGTGATGCCTCAAATGTTTCGCAACACACCACCAACAATTGTAGAACTTGAGAGAGAGGTTAGGCACTCAATAATCGTCTATAGTATCTCTAAGATCACTAGTGTCCTCATTCTAGCCAAGGGGTTACGTATACATAGGGTAGAATTCCAAGGTTTAAGTGTAAACCCTAATTCTTACACTTGGGCTTGTAATGGAATAACACTATATGGATACTTACCTAAGCTTATCCGATCACTAATCAATCATGGATTATTAGCCCAACCTATATATATCATTGATTTACACAGTCAGCCCCTATAAGTTTAATCAATATCTTTTGATCACTAAATCAATTCCAAATTAAATCTCGATCACTACTAATTAAATTATATGATTCCTCAATTAATATATTATACTTAAAATATATTAATAAATCATACATACCTCTTTCTTAAATACCCATCCTATCAGATTGTTTATGTGAATGCAACCCAAAATGGACCATGCTGCTCTCAGGTCAAGTACATACCAATTATACTTATGGGCTTAGACACCTAATCGAATAGTCTCCCACTTGGATAAGTCTAATAACTATAACTGCAAGTGCAACTTAAAACCCGACTATCAATCGTAGCTCTTAAAAGCCGTTGTCGAACTTTAACGTGCCATTTTAGATAAGAGATCATACAATCCTCTGTTCTTCAAGATTTCGTGTGGACAAATACATGGAACATAATCATACTTATTGTCCAGTAGTTTGTTTCCTAATTTCCAAGTTGTTTGACATAGACCTTAATTGAACACATCAATTGAGTCCTAACCGGGCCTGACAAATAATTCAAAACAAAATCATCGCGGGGCCCAAGATATCGCTTTTAATCCTCCAAGTATAAATGGAAAAGATAAACTTTTACTTATATTCTTGTACTAACTACTCGTTAAATCGTACACAATAACACGATTTATAACATCAAGTAACTGATGCCTTTTCGCACTATGAATGTACAACCAACTCATAGTCAACAACTCATATATCTCGGTTTGAAGACTACATGATATTATCGTCTCATAATCACTCATGATAAATTCCATGAAGTGGTTTATGTGAGTGTGGGTTAAACCCAATACTCAGACCTTATGAGCACTCATGAATGTTGTAGCAAACTTTTTCCATGTCTAAACACTCTAGACAATCTACAAGCCAGATTCATGACAGTCTTTCCTCAATACCTAATTCCAAAGTATGATCGACTGTGGATAATTTTAATAATATTATTATTATGGAAGTCGAAACATGCAAAATGAAACAGTAGTAAACAATTGACACAAGATAGTAACTTTACTCATAAATAAAACTCCTTGTATTTAATCATCGAATGTGAATTACATTTTAACTATTACAAGTTTCTAAACAGCTATCTAATCATTAAAACTAGTACCGTCCTTCAGCCCAATGCTCCTCGCATGTTGCAAGTGCTTAACCCTACTTAGTCCGTTTATGAGGGGATCTGATGGGTTATCCTCTGACAATACCCTCTTTGCTACGAGGAGTCCTTCTTCTATCCAATGTCTTATGAAGTCATATTTTATGTTTATGTGTCTTGATCTGCCATGATCCATAGGTTCCTTGGCTAAGGCGACGACACTCTCGCTGTCACAAAAAATCTCCATAGATGGTACAACTCCAAGGTCTCCGATGAAGTTATTCATCCAAATCGCCTCCTTTGGCGCTTCTCTCGCAACAATGTACTCTGATTCGCATGGTGAATCAGCTACAGTCTCCTGTTTGCAACTTTGCCAAGTTATTGCTCCTCCATTCAGGGTAAATACCCAGCCCGAATGAGAGCGGAAATTATCTATGTCAGTCTAAAAGTTGGCGTCACTATACCTTGTCACTAATAAGTCATCACTCCTACCGAGGGTAAGGGCCCAGTCCTTAGTCCTCTGTAGGTACTTAAGAATGGTCTTTACCGCAGTCCAATGAGATTTACCAGGATTCGCTTGATATCTGTTGGCAATGCTCAAAGCAAAGGCCACACTAAGGCAGGTACAATTCATAGCATACATGATCGAGCCAACTGCGGAAGCATATGGTACTCGACTCATCTCTGCTATCTCGGCCTCTTTACACGGGCTCTGAGTCTTACTCAACTTTGGTATTGCTTTGGATAGGTAAGTCACCTTTCTTGGAATTCTCCATGTTGAATCGTTTCAACACCTTATCCAAGTAGGTACTTTGACTAAGTCCAATTAGTATTTTACTCCTATTTCTCAATATCCTTATCCCTAGAATATAAGCATCTTCCCCATGTTCCTTCATAGAGAAACACTTCCCAAGCCAGGCCTTAACCTTCTGCAAGGTTGGGATGTCATTTCCTATGAGAAGTATGTCATCCACATACAACACCAGAAAGTAACTATACTCCCACTAGTTGTGACATATAAACAGGACTCATACTCGCTTCTCGAAAATCCAAACTCTTTGAGTTTCTCATCAAAATAAATATTCCATCTGTGAGATACTTGTTTTAATCCATAAATGGATTTCTCAAGCTTACACACTCTATTAGGACACTCTGCACTGACAAAACCCTCTGGCTGACTCATGTAAACATATTCAGCCAACATCCCATTAAGGAAAGAGGTTATGACATCCATTTTCCATATTTCATAATCATGAAATGCAGCTATGACAAGCATAACCCTTATAGATTTAATCTTCACTACTAGAGAGAATGTCTCATCATAGTCAACTGCATGAGTTTGAGTAAAGCCATTCGCAACCAATCATGCCTTATATGTGTGTACTTTCCCATCTATGGCGGTCTCCTTCTTGTAGATCCTTTTGCACCCAAGTGTCTTATGACCTGGCAAATTGTGAACCAAGTTTCAAACTTGATTTGCATACATTGATTGAATCTCATTGTCCATCGCCTCTTTCCATTTATCAAACTCGGGGCGTGCCATGGCTTCCTTGTAGTTGTTAGGTTCATCCAAATTTACCAGTGTGCTATCACTGATAAATGTATCACCATCTGTAATAAGATGGAAACCATATAACACAGGTAGAACACTAACTGTACTGGAACGCCTCAGAGGTAAGGACACGTCAACTGGTTCAACATGAGTTTCCTCCTCAGGTTGAGCGCTAGTATTTGAGGTTCCTTCATCACTTAAATCTTGAAGCTCTTCAAGGTCAATTTTCCTCCTATTGTCCTCTTATCATATGTGTTCTCTCTCTCTTGAAAAACCCTTCTCCTCGCAATGAAGACAACATCGTCACTCGGTCTATAGAAGAGATATCCAAAAGACTTCTGTGGGTAGCCGATGAAAATACATCGCTCACTTCGAGGTTCGAGCTTTTCGTGAGTCTCACACCTTATGAAAGCCTCGCAACCCCAAACCTTGATGTGTGCTAATGAGTGAACGTTCCCTATCGACATCTCATGAGTTATTTTGGCAACCTTCTTAGTAGGGACTAGATTAAGAATATGGGCGACAGTCTCTAAGGCATACCCCAAGAATGAGATAGGTAACGAAGCTCGACCCATCATGGAACGAACCATGTCCAACAAGGTTCGATTGTGCCTCTCAGCCACACCATTAAGCTGTGGTGTCCTAGATGGCGTCAATTGTGAAACAATTCCACATTCCTTAATATAGTCTAGGAACTCGATACAAAGATACTCACCACCTTGATCGGATTGAAGCATCTTTATCTTCCTACCCAGCTGATTCTCCACTTCTTGTTTAAACTCTTTGAACTTTTTAAAGGTTTCTAACTTATGCTTGATTAAGTATATATATCCATATCAGCTATAATCATCAGTAAAAGTCACATAGAAACGGTTAGCATCCCTTGTGGCAGATCTGAAGGGTCTACACACATCGGTGTGTATTAGATCCAACAGACCCTCACCCTTTTCACAAGTACTAGTGAAGGGTGACTTAGTTATCTTTCCAAGAAAACAAGATTCACAAGTGTCGTCTGAATTTAAGTTGAATGACTCAAGACTCCATCCTTTTGGACTTGGGCTATGCGCTTCTTGTTACATGTCCAAGACGACAATGCCACAAGGATGCCTTATCCAAACCATTGGATGAATCAATGTGTAACACATTATTTCCTAAGTTGTCTACAACCATCATAGTGTCATATACACCATTACAAGGCAATGCTTTAAAATAAAATACACTATTATAAAAAGCATTAAAAGAACCAATTTCATTATCAAATGAAAATCTAAAACCTTGTTTGTACAAACCATGAAAGGAAATAATGTTTCTCACCATGTCGGACGATTAGCAACAATTATTCAAATATAATTCTAACCCGCTACTAAGAAATAAAGAATAAACTACGATCTTGGTGACAGGTGACATTTTCCTATTCCCCATGATCAAGTTTATCTTCCCGTTCTCCACATACCTAATTCTTATTAGACCCTGCAAATAAAAAATAATGTGGAAACCACAACTTATATCAAGGGCCCAAGAACTGGAGTGTGATGAGTTATTAGATAGAATACTGTAAATACATGCATGGGTGGGATTTATCTCCCTATCTTTGACATCCTGCAAGTATTTGGGGTAGCTTCGCTTCTAGTGCCCTTTATCATGACAATAGAAGGTCTCTGCTTCTTTTGGATTGGTAGAGGGATTAGTAGAACCGGATTTGGTCCCACTAGAAGAGCATCCATCATGAGACTTTCCCTTGCAGCTCTTAGAAATAGCCTTCCTCTTCTTCCCTTTCCCATGTCCAATTTCCAGGACTGGGCAGCAGCAGTAGGAGTAGGAGTAGATACAACAGATTTTCCTCTTAGACTACTTTCAGCAGTTCTCAAAAGGTTTGGAAGCTTATAAGAGTGACCTCCCCCTTGTTCATATGATAAGTCATACGAAACTGGTCATAACAAGGAGGCAAATAGTGTAGGATAATATCAATGGCCAACTCTTCATCGAAGTTAACATTCAACTTTAGCAAGCGGTCCACAAACCTCTGCATTTTCTACAAGTGGGTCGTGATGGACTCCCCATCCTTTATATTTGTTGTAATCATGGAGGCAATGATTTCATACCTTTCCTAACGAGCACTTTAATGGTATCTTTCCATCAAGTCTTGGTGCGTCTCGAAAGGGTAGTAGTCCTCATAGGACTTTTGAAGTTCTAATGTCATATTGGCAAGCATGATACAAGACACCTTTGTGGCATCCTTCTCATGTGCCCTATACTCAACAACTTCTTCAGGAGTAGCAGTGGCTTCATCAAACTCCTTAAGTTCTTTATCGATGACATATTCCTTTGTCCTCATAACGAGTGACCATCCTAATGTTTCAAATCCAATCACTGAAATTCGAACTATCAGAGATGACCCTCCTGATGGGTTTTGAGCATTCTAACACTTCCTAAGTGTACATGAAACCCTAATAACCTTGGATCTATGTTTGTCTAATTATCATGCAAAGTTGAATTCCAAGGTTATATTCCTATCTAGCATACATGGGGAACAATTTCTAACTTGAATGAAAGATAGAATAACTTACCTTTTTGTTGCTATGTTCCTAGAAACCTTGTGAGCGTAGCACCCTAAGTGTGATGCCTCAAATGCTTCACACAACACCAAATGCTCTTGGAAAGACTTACACACTACTTGAAATCGGCCTAGCCCTCTAGTTTCTTATGTGTAGCCGATTTTGTGGAGAATGGGACTCTTATATAGTGTTGTCACATCTAGGGTTACACCATGTAAACCCTAATGTGTCATGGCTCTTCATTTCCATGACCTATGGGTTTGTAACTCCCATGGAGCATCCATGGAGCATCGTATGGTTGGAACCCAACTTGATAATCTATGAAGCCTCTTAGCCCACTATAAAAGATATGGATGATTTACATAATCAACCCATTATTTTAATTAGTTATCTTTTGATCACTTAATTAATTCTAAATTAATTCTTGATCAAACTAATCAAATAATATTATTAATATATTAGAACTTATAATATATTAATAATCTCCAAGTGTAATTTCTCTCATTTAGCTTATCCAATTGCATGGTGCCATGCAACCCAAATGGACCATGCCGGGTCGGGTCAAGTACACACCAGAAATAGTTATGGACTTAGACACCTTATCCAACAGTCTCCCACTTGGATAAGTCTAATAACTATAACTCCAGTACTTCAGGAACTGACCGTCAATCGTAGCTCTTTCAAGGTCTCTCGGAACTGAGAAGATGTTGATACGCCATTTAAGATAAGTGATCATATAGTCCTATGTTCTAGATATCAGCCGGACAAATACATGGAACAATGTCTTACTTATTGTCCAGCAGTTTGTTTCCCGATTTCTGATTTGTTTGACAAAGAACTTAATTGAACACATCAACTTAGTTCTGACCGAGCCCGGTACATAGGTCAAAACAAAATCATCGAGGGGCCCAGATATCAGCTTCTAATCCAAGAAGGAACAGATAAACTTCGACTCATATGTTTGTTCTACCACTCATTGAATTATACACAAAAGCACGTTTTATAACATCGAGTTACCAATGCGTTTTCGTACAATCAATGCATAACCAACTTGTAAGTAACAAATCATATCTCTAGGTTTGAAGACTTATATGATATTACTGTCTCACGATCACTCGAGATAGAATTCCATGAAGTGATTCCAGTGAGCGTGGGTTGAGTCCAATGCTCAGAACTTATGAGCACTCATGATTGTTGTAGCCTTGTCCAACACCTTAGACCTCTGCAACCAATCATGACAGTCTTGATTCATACCTACTTCCGACATATGACCGACTGTGGAGGTTTGAATAATGTGTTATACCAAACAAAATTATTCTGGAAGTCAAAACATGCAAAAGAAATATAGTAAACGATCGACAAGAGATAGCAACACTTTACTCATAAATAAAACTCTTTTTATTCATCATCTAATGTCAATTACACTTTACAAATTTCTTGGTTATCTAACTACTAAATCTAATATCATCCTTCAGCCCTATGCTCCGGGCATGCTGGAGATGCTTAACCAGAGTTAGTCCCTTCGTGAGGGGATCTGCTGGGTTCTTATCCGATGATACCCTCTTTGCCACGAGGAGTCCTTCTTCTATCCGATGTTTGATAAAATGGTATTTTCTGTTGATGTGTCTGGATCTCCCGTGATCCCTTGGTTCCTTGGCTAAGGCAACAGCACTTTCACTATCACAGAAAATTTCCATTGGCTCTTTAATAGCTGGTACAACTCCAAGGTCTCCAATTAAGTTCTTCAACCATATCGCCTCCTTTTCCGCCTCGCTAGCTGCAATATACTCTGATTCACAAGTTGAATCGGCCTCTGTCTCTTGCTTGGAACTCTTCCAAGAAATTGCTCCTCCATTTAGGGTAAAGACCCAGCCTGACTGAGAGCGGAAATTATCCCTATTAGTCTGAAAGCTAGCATCACTATACCCTACAACTATCAAGTCATCACTCCCACCGAGGGTAAGGACCCAGTCCTTAGTCCTCCGTAGGTACTTGAGGATATTCTTTACCACAGTCCAGTGTGCCTTTCCAGGGTTCGCCTGATACCTGCTAACCATGCTCAGTGCAAAGGCTACATCAGGTCGAGTACACGTCATAGCATACATGATCGATCCTACTGCCGAAGCATAAGGTATTCGACTCATTTCTGCTATCTCAGCCTCAGTGCTAGGGCTTTGTGTCTTACTCAATTTGGTGTTACTCTGGATGGGTAACTCTCCTTTCTTGGAGTGCTGCATGCTGAATCTCTTCAGCACCTTATCCAAGTAGGTACGCTGACTAAGTCCAATTAGTCTTTTACTCCGATCTCTCAAGATCCTTATCCCTAGAATATAGGCAGCTTCTCCTAGGTCCTTCATAGAGAAACACTTCCCAAGCCAGGACTTAACTTCCTGCAGCATTGGGATGTCATTTCCTATGAGTAGTATGTCATCCACATACAATACCAAAAAGCTAACTATACTCCCACTAGCCTTGACATACACGCAAGACTCATCTTCACTCCTAGAAAAGACAAATTCCTTGACCTTTTCATCAAAGCAAAGATTCCATCTGCGAGGTGCTTGCTTCAATCCATAAATGGATTTCTCAAGCTTACACACTCTATTAGGGTACTCGTTGCTGACAAAACCCTCTGGCTGACTCATGTAAACATCCTCAGCCAACTTACCATTAAGGAAAGTGGTTTTGACATCCATTTGCCATATTTCATAATCATGAAATGCAGCTATGGCCAACAGAACCCGAATAGACTTAATCTTGGCTACTGGAGAAAAGGTCTCATCATAGTCCACTCCAGGAATTTGAGAGAAGCCCTTTGCAACCAGTCTAGCCTTATAAGTGTGTACTTTACCATCCATGTCGGTCTTCTTCTTGAAGACCCATTTGCACCGTACTATCTTACGACCTGGTACATTCTCAACCAAGTTCCAAACTTGATTGTTATACATGGACTGTATTTCGCTGTCCATTGCCTCTTTCCACTTGGCTGACTCAGGGCCTGCCATGGCTTCCGCGTAACTGTTAGGTTCATCCAGACCTATCAGTGTCTCATCACTGATAATTGTATCTCCTTCTGCAGTAACATGGAATCCATAGTAATGCTCAGGAGCATTCCTAACCCTTGTGGAACACCTCAGAAGTACAGACTTGTCAATTGGCTCAACAGGAGTTTCCTCCTCAAGTTAAGTGCTAGAGTTTGAAGTTCCTTCACCGCTTGACTCTTGAATTTCTTCAAGATCAACTTGCCTCCCACTGTTTCCTTGGCTTATGAACTCTCTCTCTCTCTAAAGAGAGCCCTCCTAGCTACAAAGACCACATTTTCACTAGGTCTGTAGAAGAGGTAACCAAAGGATTGCTGTGGGTAGCCGATGAAAATACACCTCTCGCTTCGGGGTTCGAGCTTATCATGAGTCTTGCGTCTCACGAAAGTCTCGCAACCCCAAATCTTGATGTGGTCTAGTTTGGATACTTTACTAGTCCACATCTCGTGAGGAGTTTTGGCAACTTTCTTTGTAAGGACTAGATTAAGGATATGGGCGGCAGTCTCTAAGGCATACCCCCAGAATGAGATTGGTAGAGAAGCTCGACTCATCATGGAACAAACCATATCCAACAAGGTTCGATTACGCCTCTCAGCCACACCATTCAGCTGTGGTGTCCTGGGAGGTGTCAATTGTGATACTATCCGACATTCCCTTAGATAGTCAAGGAACTCTGAACTAAGATACTCACCACCACGATCGGATCGGAGCATCTTAATGTTCCTGCCCAATTGATTCTCGACTTCCTGTTTAAATTCCTTAAACCTTTCGAAAGTCTCTGACTTATGCTTGATCAAGTAGACATATCCATATCTACTGTAATCATCAGTAAAAGTCAAATAATAACGATTAGCATCCCTTATGGCATGTTTGAATGGTCCACACACATCTGTGTGTACAAGGTCCAACAAACCTTCACCCCTTTCACACGAGCCTGTGAAGGGTGACTTTGTCATTTTTCCAAGTAAGCATGATTCACAACTATCATCTGACTTTAGGTCAAATGACTCCAAGACTCCATCCTTTTGGAGTTGGCCTATGCGTTTCTTGCTTATATGTCCAAGACGACAATGCCATAATGATGCTTTATCCAAGTTATTATTATTAACAGAATCAATACACAATACATTATTTCCTAAGTTATCAACCACAGATACTGTTTCATACACGTCATCACAAGGTAATGCTTTGAAATAAAGAACATTATTAAAGAAAGCATTAATCGAACCAACTTCATTATCAAACGAAAAGGTGAAACCTTGTTTATACAATGCATGAAAGGAAATAATATTTCTTGCCATTTCTGGAGAATAACAACACTTATTCAAATCTAAACTAAACCCACTACTTAGCGATAAAGTATAAACTCCAATCTTGGTGACAGGTAAAGCTTTTCCTATTCCCCATGATTAAGTTTATTCTTCCTTGCTCCACATTCTCACTTCTTCTTAGTCCCTGCAAGTCACAACAAATATGAATACCACAACCGGTATCAAGGACCCAAGATTTAGAATGGGGTGAGTTATTAGAAATGATAGTGTAAATACCTGCATGGTTGGGTTTAACTTTCCCATCCTTCATATCTTGCTGGTATTTTGGGCAGTTCCGCTTCCAATGTGATTTTTCATGGCAATAGAAGCATTCAGCCTCTTTTGGGTGAGAAGGAGTGACGAAACCTTTCTTGGTTCCACTTGAAGAAGAGCCATCAAGGGTCCGAGCCTTGGTACCCTTAGAAGAGCTCTTTCTCTTCTTCCCTCGACTTTTCCCGATTGCCAAAATCGGAGTACAGTTTGGAGTAGGAGTGTTAACAACTGACTTCCCCTTAAGACCTATTTCTGCGGTCTTGAGAAGTCCCTGAAGTTTGCTGAGTGTGACCACTTCCTTATTCATGTGATATGTCATGCGGAATTGATCATAGCACGATGGTAAGGAGTGCAAAATGATATCTATTGCAAGCTCCTCAGGGAAGTTCACATTAAGCTTCAGCAATCGATCCACATACCTTTGCATTTTCTGCATGTGGCTCGTGACGGATTCCCCGTCCTTCATCATGGTTGTTATCATGGAGCAGATGATTTCATACCTCTCTTGTCGTGCACTTTGATGGTATCTTTCTATCATATCTTGGTGCATTTCTTAAGGGTAGAAATCCTCATAAGACTTTTGGAGTTCCGCTGTCCTTATGGCCATCATGATGCATGCCACTTTCGTAGCATCCCTTTCATGTGCCTGAAAGTCAGCGATCTCCTGAGGAGTTGCAGTGGTCTCATCAATCTCCTTAAGCTCCTTGTCAAGGACATATTCTTTGTCCTCATAGCGGGTAATCATAATGATGTTTCTGATCCACTCATTGAAGTTGGATCCATCAAAAGTGACTTTCCCACACAAGTTCATAAGGGTAAAGGAGCCATTAGGGTTAAAGCCAGAAGCAGCATTGTTTGAAGACATCTGAAAGAAAAGGACAAGATTAGTTTAGATATTAAGAGAATCCTTAATAAAAACACCCAAATGTAATATTAAGGCTAGGACCCAATCACAATATATTATAACTTAGAAGAGGTATGCCGTAATCCAAGCTATAACATTTTTGAAAGGTAGGTGAATGACGATTCACCAATTTCCACCACGAAAACCGAAATATTAAATATTAGGTTTTTGATTGGTTCTTAGAAATTCCTAGATTCTTTGAGATTCAATGAACTTTTCAAAGGCATGTTTCAATCTCGAGTGTGCCCTCCAAGTTTTGTGACTGGGATACCGAGGATCACAAAACGAGGTGTGAAGTAACCATGCAAATCACTTGGTACCCTTAAAGTTTATCACTCAATCGATGTGCCAGTAAACCACACACGCTCCACCGATACTATAATAAACTTTAAGTCACCCTTTACCTACCTTGTTAAGTCCAAGTTAGTGTGCCGGTTAACCACACACGCTCCACCAACGACTTAAACAAAGTGTAAAGTGTAATTTCATGGATTAGCACCTTATTCACATTTTTCCTAAAGTAACTAAGATTGGGAATTTAATAAAACATTTAGTTACTTTATAATATTAATCATACTTATAATGAGAATTTATAAGTCCTTGTCTTACCTGTTCGGCTAACGACCCTCCACCGGTCAAGCAAGCGGTGGGTGAGAGTGGACACCCATTAAGTTGCCATTTTATAGGTAACAACCTTATACCCACCTTATAGACCGGCTTCGTGAATGAGGCGTACTAGCGGTAAGACGACTTTGTTCTTATACATATATATATATATATATATATATATATATATATATATATATATATATATATATATATAATTATTACATCAGAATAATATAAGTATAAGGGTTGAATTTTAACTTTTAAAATTCTAAGGGTTGGAACTAAAGTTTTTAACATGACTTTACTTGTTCCAAAACTTGAGGGCAAGTTTTGTAAACTTCCAAAACTTTTCATTTCTTGTAACTCATGAGTTTATTAGAGTAATAAAATGAAGACTCTTCATTTTTCTAACTCTTGTGTTCTTTTAATGGTTTTTAACTCAAGTGACTTTTGGTTTTCCATAACTTGAGGACAAGTTATGGACTCCATTAAAACACATTATGATTAAGAATTAAACTACCACATAGGTTAGAAATAATTCCTATGATCATCTAAACATCATAAGATCAAGAACATGAACATGAACACTTTCATGAATCAAAACTACACTTAAAACTTTGTAATTTTGATAACTAGTTGTTGTAAATGGAATAGCAAAGACATTACACCATCTAAAACAAGTTTTCAAGTACCAAAACAGTTTAGGGTAATGTTTCTAGTCCATTTCCAGCAACTAAAGTCAAAAATCTGCACTCTGTGGCTCCTACTCGCCGAGTGCACGAACCTACTCGGCGAGTAGGTTGAAGATACAAGTGAACTCGGTGAGTCTCCCCATGGACTCGGCGAGTTCATCAGGCAGACAGCAAGTTTTTCAACTTTTTTCAACTTTTAAGCACAAATAACAAACAAACAAGCCTAGGCTCTGATACCACTGATGGGTTTTGAGCATTCTAACACTTCCTAAGTGTACATGCAACCCTAATAACCTTGGATCTATGTTTGTCTAATTATCATGCAAAGTTGAATTCCAAGGTTATATTCCTATCTAGCATACATGGGGAACAATTTCTAACTTGAATGAAATATAGAATAACTTACCTTGTTGTTGCTATGTTCCTAGAAACCTTGTGAGCCTAGCACCCCAAGTGTGATGCCTCAAATGCTTCACACAACACCAAATGCTCTTGGAAAGACTTTTGAGAGAATACACACTACTTGAAATCAGCCTAGCCCTCTAGCTTCTTATGTGTAGCTGATTTTGTGGAGAATGGGACTCTTATATAGTGTTGTTACATCTAGGGTTACACCATGTAAACCCTAATGTGTCATGGCTCTTCATTTCCATGACCCATGGGTTTGTAACTCCCATGGAGCATCCATGGAGCATCCTATGGGTGGAACCCAACTTGATAATCCATGGAGCCTCTTAGCCCACTATACAAGATATGGATGATTTACATAATCAACCCATTTATTTTATTAGTTATCTTTTGATCACTTAATTAATTCTAAATTAATTCTTGATCAAACTAATCAAATAATATTATTAATATATTAGAACTTATAATATATTAATAATCTCCAAGTGTAATTTCTCTCATTTAGCCTATCCAATTGCATGGTGCCATGCAACCCAAATGGACCATGCCGGGTCGGGTCAAGTACACACCAGAAATAGTTATGGACTTAGACACCTTATCCAACACCTCCCATACAAGTTCATGAAGGAGAAAGATCCAGAAGGGTTTAAGCCATAAGCGGTGTTGGAAGATATCTGAAAAAGAAAGACAAAGTTTAGATTAGATAAGAATCCTTAATATAACACCCAAATGAAATATTAAGGCTAGGACCCAACATAATATTTTACAATTCGGAAGAGGGATGTTGTAATCCAATTGCAAAATATTTGAAGGTAGGTAAATGACGATTTACCAATTTCTACCATGAAAAACGAATTTGAATATTATGTTTTAATTGGATTAAAACTCGTAGATTCTTTTGAGATTCATTGAACTTTTCAATGACGTGTTTATATCTCGATTATGCCCTTCAATTTTATGACTAAGATACTAAGGATCACAAACAAGGTGTGAATAACCATGCAAATGTGATTGGTACTCTTGATGTCATTTATCACCTAATTAATGCGCCAGTAAACCACATACGCTCCATTAATCTAGGAAAAGCATCAAGCTACCCTTTGCCACCCTTACTAGTCCAAGTTAGTGTGTCGGTAAACCACGCACGCTCCACTAATGACTTGGCAAGGTGCAAAGTGCAATTTCATGGAATAACATCATTATCACATTTTTCCTAAAGTTACTAAGATTGGGAATTTTATAAAACATTTAGTTACTTTATAATTATCATTATACTTTTAATGAGAATTAATGTCATATCCTAACCGTTCGGATAACGAACCTCCACCAATCAAGGAAGCGGTGGGTGAGTGTGGACACCCATTAAACCACCATTTTATAGGCAGTATCCTTATACCCCCCCCCCCTCCCCTTATAGATCGGCTTCATGAATGAGACCTACTAACAGTAAGACTGACTTGTCTTATACATATATATAATTATTAAACTTATAATATTATAATAGTATAAGGGTTGAATTTTAAACTTTGAAAATTCTAAGATATGGAATTAAATGTTTCATACGTGAGATTTTAAAAATTCCAAAACTTGAGGGCATGTTTTGGAACTCTTCAAAACTTTTGGTTTCCATAACTTATGAGTTAATGTATTTTAATGAATGAGACTCTTGATGTTCCATAACTTGAGAACAAGTTATGGAGTTCTTTAAAAACATTTAGATCAATTTTAATTAATAACATTATCATATAATTTATCATTGATCTAATCTAACTCATAAGGCAAGGCAATTCAAATCTAATAATACAAATAATCAACTTATTATCATAAAATTTGATAATCGTCCTTTAATTGGATGAGGATAATCTCTATCATATCAGGGAAAAAATGAGTCTTATGATACAAAACAGTTTGTGGTAATGATCCTAATCCAATTCTAGCCAAAAGGCTCGAAAAATCTGCAACCAGAAGGTTCTACTCAACTAGCGCATGAACTAGACATGCCGAGTTGCTTGTCTGTGAGTGAACTCGTCGAGTCAGATCATTGGACTCATCGATTTCATCAGTCAGAGGCTAGAAAAGTGAATTTTTCATCTTTGAAAACCAACCATGCATCAATATAACAGAAAACAATCCTAGGCTCTTATACCACTGATGGGTTTTGAGCACTATAACATCCCTATGGTGCACAAACAACCCTAATTGTTTGGATCTATGTTTTCTCTAGGTATATATGCAATAAACAATTTTCCAAAGCATGAAGTCTAAACTAGCATACAACTTGATATTTGAATCCCAAAAACTAGTTAGAAGATTACTTTTTGTTGTAGCTTGTTGTATTTGGCCTTTAAGAACTTAGCACCTCAAGTGTGATGCCTCAAATGGTTCACAAAACACAACCAACAATTAGAGAACTTGAGAGAGAGGTTAGGCACTCAAGAATCGGCTATAGTATCTCTGAGATCACTAGTGTCCTCATTCTAGCCAAGGGGTTACATATATATATATATATATATATATATATATATATATATATATATATATATATATATATATATATATATAGTGTAGAATTCCAAGGATTATGTGTAAACCCTAATTTTTACACTTAGGCTTGTAATAGACTAACACTATATGGATACTTACATAAGCTTATCCCATCACTAATCAATCATCGATTATTATCCCAACCTATATATGTAACATCCCAAAATTCAAGGCCAAAAATTTCATTTTGATTAAGTTATAATATAAAACCATCAGTAGTAAAACATTCATATTTATATCTCATGTCATAACCAATGTATCAATAATCAAAGCATTTTATCATAAAACCATATCAGAGTGTAATCCCAAAGATCTCATGTGCGGAAAACAAAGTGTGATGCGTTGCGATCCAGCTGGCTCCTTTCCTTTGAAAACGAGTACCTGAAACCAATACTTTAAACCGTAAGCACGAAGCTTAGCGAGTTCCCCAAATAACACATACCATACATATCAACATATTGCCTAGCATATCTGGGTGCTGGCCTACCACTTCGGTCTCTTCCAACTGGATATTTTCTAGCATATAAACACATACACGCATACTGTCATACATTACCATGAGCCATACATATATCATAATTAGTAAAGATGTTATGTGCTAAACATAGTCTGACCATTATGCCACCGACCGCCACGTGGTCTTTCTTGCCAAGTCGGGGCCACCCCCTCGGTCTCACAGACAAGTGCCAAGAGCCACCTCCTGGTCTTCCATGCATGCATCACAAAGACAACTAGCATACATACTACTCTACTTAGCTAATCAGCATACAGTGTGCCAGGAGCCACCTCCTGGTCTTTCATACATAATAGCCTACAGTACGCCAGGAGCCACCCCTTGGTCTTTCATACATATTGCCTAGGGCTAACCTCCGTGTCTTCATATCATACAAAATAACATATTGTATGCCAGGAGCCGCCTCTTGGTCTTTCATCAATAATGCACGGGGCTAACCCCTGGGTCTTCCTATCATATATAAACTAAATGGACCGGCATTGGTGCCTTAGACCCATACAAACAGTGAGGAGACTCACCTCGCACTGCTGAATTCCCACGAATAAATCTCTAGCTGCTGGATGACAGATTCCCGAACTATCAACATCAAAATAACACCCAATTAATAATTGGGTACCAATACATAACCATAAGTCCATGCTTGGGGGTAAAAGGCTACTCTACCCCTAACTTGGCTTGATTCAAGCCGGAGGCCCGATCCAAAGGCCCAAAAGTCCAACTATGGCTTAAAGCCCAACATATGGCCCAATTTTCCAAATTGGGCCCAAACCATTACATGGTCTCACTCTAAGGCCCAATCATTTATTCTAGTCCAACATTTTACATTCTAATGGCCCAATAGCATATAATCATTAAGGCCCAAATTATGGTTCATCTATGGCCTAATTTTCCAAATTAGGCCCAAACGCCTTACATGGGCCTTACCCTAGGCCCATTAAATTATTCTAGTCCAATTGCTTGACTTTGGATAGCACATTAATAACCCAATCATCAAGGCCCAATAGAGAGGCCCAATAATAAACCGAAGTGAAATTAGGGTTTCACATAAAATGATGATTAGGGTTAAGTTTCCTACTTAACCCATTAAGGACTTAATCCATTAAGTCCAATATCGCTTAGATTAATCTTTGCCAATGATTATTATTTAATATCTCAAGTTATTAAATAATTCCTGCATGTCCCGGTTAATTCACCAAATTAGGGTTTTATTGGCATTAGGGTTTTCCAAACCCTAATTAGGGTTTCCAATCCAAATATTAGCCCATTTATCAATTTGTTGGGATTTTAGGTCAATCAGGGCTTTATTGGGCCTATTAAGCCCACTAGAATATCATTAAGCCCATTAGGGTTTTATTTGGGTCAATTAGGTCCATTAGGGATTACAAGGCCCATTAGGGTTTCAAGCACCCCAGACGAATCAAACTCACAAGGCAAGCACACCGCCACACGATACAGCGGCCGATGGCGGCAGCCACCACCTCACGGTGGTGGTTTTCAGTTTTCCTTTCATTATTCCCATTTTGTAATTACACTTTATAATTCTAAATCTCGAATAAACACACACAAACATACACCTACTAACACACACACACATAAACACGGTGGTGCATGGTAGCAGCCACTACCTCACGGTGGTGATGGTTGCCTTCTTGATTTCCGGCTAAAGAGCACGCCTCTACTTGATCAGCAACACCAAAATGCACAAACAATTGAGCTGAACACGAATAAACACACCCATCGGAATTTTTTGAGGCAGTAGGCGGCGGTGTTGACGGCAACAGCCACCATGGACGGCTGCCATATTGGTTCTTCACATCTTCACTCGACAAAGAACCATCACGCAACCATAGGACTTGTCACGGCAGCACCCATAAACTAACACCGAAAGAATCCCGGGAACATACCCAATCAAAGCTACCCTCGCGGTGGCGCATGGCAGTCGGAGCAAAGATGTTCATGCGACTGTTACACTGAGTAGAGAGGATAACGACGGCGTAGCAACAGAATAGGAAGAGAGGAAAGGAGTTGTCGCAGTAGGAAATCGGAGGTTATGCCCTGCCGACGAACAACCACAGCGGTCATGCCCCTCAACTCTGGCGACCCACAAGGTTTTATGCGTTCATCACAACGTCGGTAAGTCACGGTGGCGTTTCATTGGAACGGTAGCAAGCAGCGTCGGACTTGTATGATCGGAAAATGGACGAAGAAAGAGTGGTGGCGGCTGGTCATGGAGGAAAGGAAGATTGGCGGCTGGTCATGGAGGAAAGGAAGATTGGCGGCTGGTCATGGAGGAAAGGAAGATTGGCGGTTGGAACCAATGTCCCTAGGGTTAGGGTTCCTTAGTATTATATACTCGACACCCATTAAACCTTTGCCATAATACCGAGATTAGTCCTCCCCCTTCTATTTTTCTTTCAGATAAGGTCCATATGTTACCCTTTTAACCCCCAGCCCTCAAAACTCTTACAAACTGAGTCCGAAATTTACCATTTTAACCCTTGCTTCCATAATCTATCCATTTTAAGTCCCAATAATTTGCCGAGTGGTCCTTCTCTTCATAAATACTTACCCAACCAATCTGGAACTGACATTTTAACCCCCGACTTCTAAAATTGCAACCTTTGGCTCCCGAAAACCAACACCGTGCTATATAATTATTGATTTTAGGGCTACTATTCGTTCATTAATTTATTTAGTTATCTAATAAATAAACATGATGTTACAATTTATATCATTGTTTTACACAATCAGCCCCTATAAATTTAATCAGTTTCTTTTGATCATTGGTTTATACTTATAATATATTAATAAATCATAAATAACCTCTTTCTCAAATATCCATCCTATCACATTGTTCTGGTGATTACAACCCAGAATGGACCATGCTACTCTCGAGTCAAGTACATACCAATTATAGTTATGGGCTTAGACACCTAATCTTATAGTTCCCAAGTCAGATGTCGAAGATGATCTCTCTGATGAGATTATGTTTGAAGATGATAACACCAATGTTGGTGTCATTCTGGTTTCCACTGCCTACAATCTATTGCAGAAACATTCTTCCTCCAAACCATGTTTTCATTTTGGTCTCTCCTCATCATCGGAGGAATCTGAAGAAGAAGAAGAAGAAGAAGAAGAAGAAGAAGAACATTAGGAAGAACCCAACAGCATCTATCCTTATCCAGAAACTACCTTGGATGGTGATCAAGCAAATCAAACTCAAGGTGATCCAAATAATGACTCCAAGCCTAAAGAATCGGACGGCAATGAAGATGATGATCATAAGAAGTTAGAGAGTTCCACTTTGGACACGGGATCCTCCAACAAGAACAATGCATGTCCATTTTCCATATTGGAACTTCGAGACATTGTTGCCTCAGTAAAATCCAAAGCTCATAAAGCTAATAAGAAAGTCGTAGGCCTTGACACGAAACTTGATCTTGTCATTAAATCTTTTTCCGATATCAAGGTTGTTGCTCCCTCCGAACTTGATCATGTAAATCAACTCGATCAAATTATCTCTATTAGCCTAATTCATACTCTTGAAGAAGCCAAGAAATATTACAATGATCATTTGGATCATCATCTATTTACCCTCAACACCATGCTCAAGATCCATGATGACATGATCTATGCTACAAATGAACTAATCAAGTAGACCCATGTTCATCATTAGAAGCAGATTCAATGATTAGAGAAAGAAATTCATCACAAGGATGCAATCAAAATGGTCATGCAGGAGGTTCTCATCAAAGTCAGACGTTCAACTCAACATTTTATGGATACTCCGAACCACATATTTGATGAAATCCTTTTCATTCAAAAAGAAACCTTCAATCATCTCAAGGCTCAAGCTCAAATAGTCAAGGCTTATGATTTGCTCTCCAAGAAAATCAACATGAGCTTCCAACGAGTGTGTGACATCCCCATTTTCACAGCCAGAAAAGACCGATTTTGTTTATGCTTTGTAAAAATCAGACTACTTCTTTTCATAAAAATGTTGCGGAATTTGTTCCCAGAAAAACATGGTAAATACGTTATTAAAACATTTTTGAAACGTATTTATTTCATTTTAAAACGTTTGGGATGTCATCGTTAATACAGAAACATAAGCATAAACAGAACTTATAATTATTTACACTAGTGATCTACATCTTTTTAAATCTCTCAGTGTAATGTCACTTCATATCGTCACCTGTGATATAAATAAACTGAGTGGGTCAGGTTGGGAAACCTGGTGAGTACATAGGGTTTTCAACCCACAATAATATAATTATTATGTTAAACAATCAAACAATCCACCCAATTACCCATCCCCATTATCTTCTTTACTCTTAAGGATTTAACCTAAGAGTCATCTATCCTGCATTCATTTATTCCAAAGTCCCTTACTTCCAGGGTTATAGGACTGGCACTAAATCCATAGCTGCCAATGTTCATTCGTAAAGCACTAATTCCATAGCTGCTATAGTCTACTCATCGGGTACTAAATCCATAGCTATCAGTGTTCATCTAATAGGTACTAAGTCCATAGCTACCAATTCCTAACAGTTACTAAATCCATAGCTACCAACGTCTAACAGGTACTAAGTCCATAGCTACCGGTGTTTGTCCAATAGGCACTAAGTCTATAGATGCCAATGTATACTCACATCATCTTCTATCTCTCATCATTCATCTACCCATCTCATACCCAACATATTCGTATATATAAAATACGTATACAGTTTAAATCCTTTAAAACATGTATCAAACGTTCATCCAGCATAGAAAGCAAGTATTCAGATAGTATGCACACATAGCACGTAGTTTATATAAAATACTTCATATCTATGTGTAAGATGAAAGGGACAATGCACTCACTTGAAAGGCGTTGACTCAGCACTCGGACAGCGCTTCGATACTCTCAAAACAATTATCCCTTGACGACACCTAGTATCAATACCAATAGGGTTTAGTCTAACGATAATCGTGACAAATTAATAGTCTAGCTATTATTATTATTATATAAGCGTTAAATAACACTCAATATAACACATAATAATAGCCCAAATACTCATTATAAGTTCCTAATAACGTTACTATATTAAAACATAAGCTATACTAAAGATAGGGTAGGTACAGCTCACTTACAACGAGTTTTTCGCAAAACCGGGTTTCGCTGGAGCGGCGTTCCAGAGCCGAAAGGCTCTTTTCTCGAGGCTCCGGGAGCCTCGGGGCTTCCTTCGGGTGCTAGTGGGTTTACCCTAGGCTTTAGCGGTTACGGAGGCTTAGAGAGAGAGTTTAGAGAGAGAAAGAATTGGAGAAAGGTGTGAGCAATGAGAGAACCCGGCACTTCTATTTAGCCACGTCATCTGATGGCTTTCCTTGAAGAGAAAGCCTTGGCCTATATTCAGCCACGTCACCCCTTTTGCAGCAGCATCCTGCCGACTTCTAAACCCCGTAACTTTCGCATACGAGCTCCGTTTTCGACGTTCTTTTTTTCCACGCGTAGGTAAAAACAAGATCTACAACTTTCATTTAGACTCCGTTGGCTAATTCTCGACCGATCTCAAATTTAATAGTAGGAGGCGTTTAGACTGTTAAATGACCGCGAAGAATTCGTAACTCCTTCGTACGAACTCCGTTTTCGTCCATCTTTTTACCGCTGAGTTCCTATTAATGAGATATTCAACTCTCATTTAGGTCGCATAAGCCAAAAACCGCTCGAACTAAAATTCGAGTTTCGGGCTATACACTCCTAAGCCGAATCGTAGAAAAATCATAACTTCTTCATACGAAGTCAGATTTGGGCGTTCTTTTTATGGATTTTCTCGGTTTAACATATTCTACGACTTTCTTTTAGATCACTAAGGCTAAAAAGTCATCCATCGTAAATTCACTATTTACGTCTCCCGGTGCCGTGTCGGTTTTGCCGTAAAACTTCGGCGGGTCATAACTTCTTCGTTATAACTCGGATTTCGGCGTTCTTTATATGTACGAAAACCTTGTAACATATACTACAACTTGGTTAAGATTATTGATTCTAAATAATCTTTTATCGAAAAGTCATTTTCGACCCTTATTGCCTCTAAATTGACTAGCTCGGATCTGCGGGCGTTACAATTATCTCCCCCTTAGGATGATTACGTCCCGGAATCATCAATGAAACAGGATAGTATAATGACTCCATACGTTATCTCTTCATCCTAGGTAACAATCGTAACTTCCTCGTTTCTTCGAATGAGTATCTATCTCTTGGACTCCTTGACTGCAGGCGGTGCTCGATCTTGCACTTGCTCGTTAGACTTTTAATCATGACCTTCGTGTCATAACTCATTCTTTATCAGAGACTCTTTCTTCTTCTTAACAAACTTAGGATAGGTTAATTTGATTACTTCAATTGACCGATGTGTCATATTCTAATGACCTATCAACGTATGTAGCAACGCTTAGACTCAGTTCTCTTAGAGTCGAATTCCGGAATGGAATATGCCTTCCTGCATGGTCTAATGTGGTATAATCACATTTTAACATGTAGCATTTCTAGCTACCAACTTCTTTAACAACGAGCGTGATACTTCTATTGATCGGTTTGATTTTAATCGTTTGGTTTAAGTCGGACACTACATCAAACTTGGTTCTCTTAACCATTTAACACACTCGTCGTAGTCGGACTCAATTTGATATGACCACTAGGGTTGGAATAAAAATTATCTTCTTAGTCATTACCGAAACAATGGTAATGATATACTTGAACAAAACGAAATCAATTACTAGCTTCTTGGTAACCTTGTGACTTTCCGTGATCCAAGTCTGAGTCCTGTGCTTCTGGTAGTATAGGCCTCTACTACCATTCACGCCTACTCATACTCGTCCCAAGTATTGTCTCACAGTTTCCCAAGTCACCATGTAGCAAATCACACAATCATTCAACACATCAGATAACAAAACGAAGGTTTTATATTATTTCTTGAAACGATTACATAGGTGTTCAAGTTCACCCTAGACTATGCCTCTACTTGGCTACATCATACGAAACTATGGCTACTGCATAATCTGATCTTTGGGTAAGAAGTCCTCATTCTTGATTCCTCGCATGGTTCTCTACTTCGTCGAGGATCATGTGAAATGCCCTTGGCCTTGGTGGCGTTTCTGGTCTTGCTGCTTTATTTTTCCTTGGGCAGTCTGTGGACATGTGCCCCTTGCCTCCACATCCGTAGCATACTTTATCATCATGTGTGCAGTCTTTGGAATAGTGACCAGTCCTCCAACACTTGTAACAAGTCACTTCTTCGTTGCACTTTCCACCATGCTTCTTCTTGCATCTATCACACCATCTTGCTTCACCTCCATCTCCTCCTCCAAGCTTTGAGAATTTGCTTTCCTTGTTCGACCTCAAAGATCCTTCAAACTTCCGCTTCTCTCCTGCCTTATCTTTTTCTAGACCCTTTTCTCTTATCTGGGCCTCTACATTCTTAGCTGCCCTAACAGCTGTTTTCAAGGTAGTTGCCATTTTGACCATTAGGCCATAGTCAGTGGGCAGTCCGTTAGCAAACCTATCAATCTTGGAGAGTTCAGTAGGAACCAAGTAGGGGAATAGCTTCATCCTCTCGGTGAATGTGGTGGCATACTCATCAACACTCATCTTCCCTTTCTTCAGGTTCTAAAACTCGTTGTTTAGGTCTATCAGATCTATCTCCGAGCAGTACTGCATTTCAAGTATTCCAAGAACTCCTTCCATGACATCCTTATGGCTTCTCCTGGTGGCATCGTATCTGCCAATAGCTTCCACCAACTCAAGACTCCAGTTTTTAGTTGTCTTATGGCGAAGGCAGTCTTCTGTTTCTCGCTACAGTCGCAGCTCTCAAACACCATTTCCATCTCAGAGATCCAATCCATAATCTCAACCGGCTTTGGGCTTCTTAAGAGACTTGGTGGTTTCGCACCCAAGAAATTCTTGTACATCCGCCGATCCTTGTTGTTTCTCCCTTCTGAGCCATCCCTTTGCTCACCTTGAGTCCCTACTTGACTCACTTGGCGGCTGTAGTTCCCTTCCTCAGATTGCTCGGGAACTGGCTCCGTCGGTTCAACATGTACGATAGGTTCGTCCCTATTCAACATCCGTCTCATTTCTTCCCTTTGTTCAGCCAACATAGCCCGAATCATGGCTTGAACTTTAGCCATGGTGACTGGCTCAGGCGCAACTTCTTCTACAACAGGTATTTTCAGAACCACTAGGGGTTGGTTTCTATTCCCATTTGCGTTTACGTTTCCACTACGGGTTTTTGCCATCTTGATCTATACACCGAATAAGGTGAATCTAGCTCTTAATTTAGGATTGACGTCTTAAATCATCCTTATCACCCCGAAACGTTTATATGCTAGTTCTAATATCGTAGTTAAACGCTTAGAATCCTAAACACATAAGGTTTCCAGATCCGGTCGGCAACAGACCATAGATCCGAACAAATAACAACATACCATGCACAAAGCATTTAGCACATAAAAGCAATTTAGGCATCATTCCTAAAATAAGCTAGTGCTCACACCTCACAATCATCGCTTAGCATTCTAAGTTTATGTCTAGAAATAAATCCATATTCCTAGTTCGCTTAAACTAATGCTCTGATACCAACTGTGACATCCCCATTTTCACAGCCAGAAAAGACCGATTTTTTTTATGCTTTGTAAAAATCAGAGTACTTCTTTTCATAAAAATGTTGCGGAATTTGTTCCCAGAAAAACATGGTAAATACGTTATTAAAACATTTTCGAAGAAGTGTATTTATTTCATTTTAAAACGTTTGGGATGTCATCGTTAATACAGAAACATAAGCATAAACAGAACTTACAATTATTTACACTAGTGATCTACATCTCTTTAAATCTCTTAGTGTAATGTCACTTCATATCGTCACATGTGATATAAATAAACTGAGTGGGTCAGGTTGGGAAACCTGGTGAGTACATAGGGTTTTCAACCCACAATAATATAATTATTATGTTAAACAATCAAACAATCCACCCAATTACCCATCCCCATTATCTTCTTTACTCTTAAGGATTTAACCTAAGAGCCATCTATCCTGCATTCATTTATTCCAAAGTCCCTTACTTCCAGGGTTATAGGACTGGCACTAAATCCATAGCTGCCAATGTTCGTTCGTAAAGCACTAATTCCATAGCTGCTATAGTTTACTCATCGGGTACTAAATCCATAGCTACCAGTGTTCATCTAATAGGTACTAAGTCCATAGCTACCAATTCCTAACATGTACTAAATCCATAGCTACCAACGTCTAACAGGTACTAAGTCCATAGCTACCGGTGTTTGTCCAATAGGCACTAAGTCTATAGCTGCCAATGTATACTCACATCATCTTCTATCTCTCATCATTCATCTACCCATCACATACCCAACATATTTGTATATATAAAATACGTATACAGTTTAAATCCTTTAAAACATGTATAAAACGTTCATCCAGCATAGACAGCAAGTATTCAGATAGTATGCACACATAGCATGTAGTCTATATAAAATACTTCATATCTATGTGTAAGATGAAAGGCACTATTCACTCACTTGAAAGGTGGTGACTCAGCACTCGGACAGCGCTTCGATACTCTCAAAACAATTATCCCTTGACGACACCTAGTATCAATACCAATAGGTTTTAGTCTAACGATAATCGCGACAAATTAATAGTCTAGCTATTATTATTATTATATAAGCGTTAAATAACACTCAATATAACTCATAATAATAGCCCACATACTCATTATAAGTTCCTAATAACGTTACTATATTAAAACATAAGCTATACTAAAGATAGGCTAGGTACAGCTCACTTACAGCGGGTTTTCGCAAAACCGGGTTTCGCTGGAGCAGCGTTCCAGAGCCGAAAGTCTCTTTTCTCGAGGCTCTGGGAGCCTCGGGGCTTCCTGCGGGTGCTAGGGGGTTTACCCTAGGCTTTAGGGGGTTAGGGAGGCTTAGAGAGAGAGTTTAGAGAGAGAAAGAAGTGGGGAAAGGTGTGAGAAATGAGAGAACCCGACACTTCTATTTATAGGGTGAAATCCTGACAGACTCGCCGAGTCGGTTCACTGACTCGCTGAGTCAGTTCCACGTGTCGTCATCTGATGGCTTTCCTTGAAGAGAAAGCCTTGGCCCATATTTAGCCACATCACCCTTTTGCAGCAGCATCCTGCCGACTTCTAAACCCCGTAACTTTCGCATACGAGCTCCATTTTCGACGTTCTTTTTTTCCACGCGTAGGTAAAAACAAGATCTACAACTTTCATTTAGACTCCGTTGGCTAATTCTCGACCGATCTTAAATTTAATAGTAGGAGGCGTTTAGACTCTTAAATGACCGCGAAGAATTCGTAACTCCTTCGTACGAACTCCGTTTTCGTCCATCTTTTTACCGCTGAGTTCCTATTAATGAGATATTCAACTCTCATTTAGGTCGCGTAAGCCAAAAACCGCTTGAACTAAAATTCGAGTTTCGGGCTATACACTCCTAAGCCGAATCGTAGAAAAATCATAACTTCTTCATACGAAGTCAGATTTGGGCGTTCTTTTTATGGATTTTCTCGGTTTAACATATTCTACGACTTTTGTTTAGATCACTAAGGCTAAAAAGTCATCCATCGTAAATTCACTATTTACGTCTCCCGGTGCCGTGTCGGTTTTGCCGTAAAACTTCGGCGGGTCATAACTTCTTCGTTATAACTCGGATTTCGGCGTTCTTTATATGTACGAAAACCTTGTAACATATACTACAACTTGGTTAAGATTATTGATTCTAAATAATCTTTTATCGAAAAGTCATTTTCGACCCTTATTGCCTCTAAATTAACTAGCCCGGATCTGCGGGCGTTACAGAGTGTTCAAATGGTTAGAAGACCTGAAGTTAGATTCATTACTTGCATCAAAGGTAGGGCCATCCCATGCAAGGGGGAGGGGAGAGACATGCACTATACTGGAAACTGATATTGGAATATGCGCTCCAAGATGAATCTACTGATGAAGAGATCATGGAAATAGAAGTTATTGATGAAGAAGATGTTTATGAAGATGATTTAGTGAAATATGCGATTCTTGGACTTCAAGCCATCAGGGAACAGCTTACCAAAGTCCTTTCAGAAGCAGATAAGATGAAATGGTCCTCTACCTCTTGGCCATCATCTTTATCTTAAGCATTCAAAAAGAGTCACGACATAGCTAAGCTCAAAACGAAGTTGACAATCGATGCCTTCCAAGGCACTTAGACAATGCCTCCTCCAATCCCTGCTCTGAGGATTTCTCAAATTGATGAAGGTTCTCCCACTAGGAAACGTGATGAGATCCCTAAAGAGCCTTTGGTTCCACCTCCATCCGAGATAATCATCACCAAATCTAGCCAACAAATTATCTCCTCCATCTCCTCTCAAGCCTATTAATCCAAAGACAAAGGCAAGAAAATAGGTGTTGGTTCGGACAGCCAGTGAAGTCGTCTAAAAAGTCTGATGGCTGGTCTAAAGAACAATTATAGTAAGCATTGGAAGAAAGCATAAGGATTCAAGCACTCAAAGACAATCCCAATCTGATGCTGGGCATTTCTCCTCTCTTCCAAAAAGGATTTTTACATGAAATTAATTTTTTACCCTTCATTTACTTCGATCTTCCAACAAATAATGAAAAGTAACTTGACTTACCAATATCTCCTCATGGATGCTACTAAATCAATTTCACAACTTTTCATCCATCATATGATACTCAAACCATCATCCAAACTGAGTGTAAAGATTGAGAACCTTCTACTCTATTAATGTACGACCCCAAAAGGAAGTGTGGTCTCGGAAAAGAATCACCAAGATTGTTGGATATGGTAGTAACGTTCAAAGAAAGTTTGATCTCAACTGTCTTCTTTACAGATACTTCATATATCAGAATAAGTAATCCACTTTCACCATCTCATATGGCGACTTTCCCTTGATAAATCCAAATTACATTCTAGCTGCTTATCTCAAAGATCTTGAAACGAGTGAATCTAGCATTGGAGCCTACAACATTGTTATCAGTTTTCTTAAGGACTACATTGTCGAATATTGTAGATCTGATGTGGAGTTTGCTCGTATTTTTGGGACTGAAAATCTTTTGGCGAAAATCACCACTGAGCTTCCTAAAGCCCAAATCTCAGCAGAATGTCCGATTAAAGAACCAAAACTTATTTCTGTCTATCTCAAGAAAAATACTAATCAAAAAGAATTATTGCAGGTTCTTAATAAACACCTTCTTCCCACTAAGATTCTTCATAAGTTTATTTCAAATGCCACCAAGCGTCATTCCTCCGAACACGTCAAAAAAAATTATTGACAATTTCTAATGGTACATCAAAGTCCAAAGTTGGCTCCAGAGTGCTTATATGTTTGTGTTTGGTGAAGCTAAGTGATTAATTGAATGATTGATAAGGTTACTTTGGTGGAGATTGTTAGAACATGAAAAGTGATCCCTATGCAATCCGAGATGAACCATGTCTGAGGTGAAAGCATTCATAAGTGGAGTCCATTCCATAATCAAGATATGTCCAAGATGCATCTTTGTGTTGAAGTATTTTGTGTCTTACAATATAGTAGAAGAGACAAGATCAGCAGCAATGGTTGTTTCAGTCTGTTGATCTTCATATGTCTCTCAGTCCATGCATGCTTTATCAGATTTGTCTTGTAGTTACTCCTTGACTATTTAAGGAGTAGTCATCCTTGTATCAAAGTGTGGAATGTGTACCTTTTTTACTTATACCAAGAATCATTTAGTCAATCATTCTCTTACATTCTTCTTGTTCTTGAATCACTTTACATTGTTCATACTTATTAATTATTCATACCTTAAATACTTTATTGATGATCCTAATTCCAAGACAAGACTGGTTTACCAGACTTAACTGGATCCTTATTACAATTAGACATTGATCTTAAGTTAATTCAAGGTTTGAGTTCTCAAACCTTGTCCACACAGATCCTTGCATTCATAGGAGTTTACTTGATCAAACACCTGGTTGAAAGATAAGAGGCTGTAAATGGATCTTTAAGAAGAATACTGACATGGATGGTAATATACAAACTTACAAAGCTAGGCTGGTTGCAAAAGGATTTACTCAAACCCAAGGGATTGACTATGATAAGACATTTTCACCAGTTGCCAAGATTAAGTCAATTAGGTAATGATTGCCATAGTTGCTCGCCATGACTATAAAGTATGGCAAATAGATGTCAAAACTGCTTTCCTTAATGGGAAACTGGCTAGGGATGTTTACATGGCTCGAGCAAAGGATTTTATATGTGTCAAATTCGCTAATAAGGTGTTCAAAGTTGAGAAGTCCATCTATTGAATGAAACAAGCATCTTGTAGCTGGAAAAGGTCAAACAGTTTGGATTTTCTAGGAGTGAGGATGATTCTTTCGTGTATATCAAAGCTAGTGGGAGCATAGTAACTTTTGTAGTTTTGTAGATGACATACTCCTGATAGGAAACAATATTCCAACCTTGCAGGAGATCAATCCTTGGATTGGAATTTTTTTGCTATGAAGGATCTAGGAGAAGCTACATATAATCTTTGTATAAGAATCTACAGGAACAGACAGTAACAGTTACTAGGACTAAGTCAGAGTACATACTTGGATAAAATATTAAAAAGATTCAATATGGAAAATTCCAAGAACGGAGATTTACCCATGCATCATATTGTTAAGTTAAGAAAAACTCAATGTCCCAGTAGCGATAAGGAGATAGATACTATGAGTCGGATTCCATATACTTAGGCTATAGGATCTATCATTTATGTTATGACATGTACTCGAACTAATGTGGTTTATGCTTTAAGCATGGTTAGTAGATATCAAGGAAATCCTGTTTTAGCTCATTGGACGGCAGTAAAGAACATTCTTAAGTATTTATGGAAAAAAAAAGATATGATCATAGTTTTTAGGGGCAAAGAATAGCTTAAAGTGAGTAGGTATAGTGATTCCATTTTTCAAACAGATCGAGATAATAGTTATGCTCAATCTTGTTGGGTTTTCTTGCTAAATATTGGAGCAGTAACTTGGAAAAGCTCCAAGCAACAAACGGTGGTTGATTCTACTTATGAATCAGAGTATATCACAACAAAAGAGGTACGAAAGGAGGCTATGTTGTTAAAGAATTTTTTTGGGGATATTGGATTTGTTCCATTAATCCAAGAACGAATGAATATTTTCTACGACAATGAGGGTGAGATAGCTTTAACAAAGGAAATTAAAGACCATGGTAGATCTAGGCACATCGAGAGGAAATATCACTACATTAGACATAAGGTTGAATAGGGTGCACTCGTGGTGAATCGTGTATCATCAGAAGAGAATCTTGTTGATCCTCTCACAAAGGGTCTGAGAAAGGTGAAGCACTTTGAGCATGCTAGGAGCATTGGATTGAGAGATGATATTAGGGTTTAGATTTTAGTGTTGATGTTATGTTGAAACTCTATAGAAATAAATTTTTAATTGAATAGTGATTAATTAAATGGAGATTTATTTATATTCAATGTATATGATGCTATTTTCCAATCAATTTATTACTGTGTTTCACTTTGCATGTTTTACTTCCTGAATATCAAGTTATTTGAATCACCACATTCGGTTATTGTTTGGGAGTAAGTATTGGTTTAATATTGTCATGAATTGTTTGTAGAATGTCCATAAATATTGGACATTGCATTGGGATTGCTACATAATTCATGTGTACCTAGAAATAGAGATTTTGATTATCGGTTAAACTCATGCTTAGAGATTACTTTATTGATTTAATCACGAGTAACTCTATAATGATAATATCCTCTATTCTTAAAATGGACATACGTAAGTCATATTTTACGATTCAATTGTACAGTGGTTTACTCCAGCGCATCTCATTAATGTATGCTATAAAAGGTATTTCTATGTATGACTTAATGAGTGAAATTTTATGATTATATAGTTAAATTTTATTTATTACTTTTGCCTTAATAGAAAAGGTGATATCTTTGGGCCCCTCGGTGTTTTGATGTTGACATTGTAGTGATGGGTCCAGTAAGGACTAAATTAATGTGTTCAATTGGTATTCTAATGACATCATCATAAAACGAGAAAATTAGGAAATAGAATCTTAGACAAGAGATTGATTCTAATCCATGTCTCATGTTCATTTGATATATATAAGAACGAAGGAATAGTTGATCACTTATCTGAGGACAAACAGAGTCTGGTAGTGTCTTTGAAAACACTCTTTACTAGTTATTCGGAGTTGTAAGAGCAATTATAGTAAGTGACTTATTGTAACACCAAGAATTTAAAAATAATTTTTCGCATTTAATAAAGACAACTTCATTTAATATTCATAAAAACATCATTGTTTGTAATTCATTTCATAACATATATAAAATCCCCAAGATCAGATAATGTAAAAATCCCGCGTGTGTGTACTGATCAGGCCGGCGCCTTCCCGCGATCCTCACTAGTACCTGAAACAATTAACACCAACACTGTAAGCATAAAGCTTAGTGAGTTCCCCAAAATACCATATAACACATATTAGCCACTCGAGGCTATAACTCTGTGGGTCCGTGCACCCATACTCTGTGAACCCTCAGGTTCTAACTCTGTAAACAAGCATAGCATAAATCACATGGAAGAATGCAGTGCAACACATAACATACATAGCATACAAATACTCTATCATATAACTCTGGTTACCTACTCAAGGTAAAGTATAGTGAGAAGACTCACCTCGCGTGTCTCGATATCTCACAACCTGGGAATCCCTCGTGCCTGATTCTCCGAGCTCTAATCCTCGTATAACATCATAATGTCCCTAGTTAACACTTTATATCTCTAATGTTGACTATCCCTAAGAAGTCAACACAGGTCCACTCTGGTCAACGGTTAACAGTCAACGGTCAACTTTGACCGGACTCGGCGAGTGCTAGGGCGACTCGGCGAATCTACACGTTCTCACCAATTCTCTAAGATTCCCTTTCTACACGTCGAGTATCCCCCTTGACTCGACGAGTTCCTCCTGGAAGAATCGCGAGGCCACCCCGACTCAACTCGCCGAGTCTGAAGAACAACTCGGCGAGTCCCAGTTAATCTTCAAGCTACTCGCCGAGTCTGTTCATCGGACTCGGCGAGTCCATGCCATGCAACCGCTCAAACTGCTTCCTAAGGTCAGATCTGCTCCGACAAATCACAGGTCTGGCCTTCCTACACTGGTTCATCACGTAAACCCCTCATTTCGGTGCTCATAATACACCCCAAGACTCATAATTTACATTTTGACCTAAGGCATAAGGATTCCAATCCAAAACCTCCATTGATTCCCAAAATGCTCAGGCATGGGACATTCTGGACTTCTAAGGGTCCCAATATAGGGTTCCAATCGCTTGGGGGACTAAGGGAACACTCAATCTATTCACAAAAGGGTTCAATAAACCCTAAATCCATATACACATCAACATAGAAGAATGCAACTCGAAAATATTACCTGAATAACGTTGCTCTGTGTCCCTAAATCCTCATAATGTGGCTTCTCTTGTTGTTCCCTTAACCAAGCCTCCTCCTCCTTGCAAAATAACACTTCCAAGATCAATAATGGTCTTCAACCTTGCTCCAGATGCTCACAGTCGAATTAGGGTTTCTCTCAGAGGACTAGGATGAACAATGACGGCCATAAGGCCCCTTATATATGTCCCAAACCTGGACGGTTAGGGTTTCGCTAAACAGCGCAGACTTGCCGAGTCCATATCCGGACTCGTCGAGTCCAGTCGCGAACCCGCGACCAGATCCGCGATCCTACTCAGCGAGTCTGAGCTCCAACTCGCCGAGTCCCCTCTTAAAACACCCAAAAATCATAAATATAACGATACCTGGAACTCCGGGCTGTTACAACTCTCCCCCACTAGGACTAGACTTCGCCCTCGAAGTCTCACTCTGAAAATAGCTCCGGATGCTGCTCCCGCATCTCACGCTCCGGCTCCCAGGTCATTTCCGATCCCTTCCGGTGCTGCCACTGAACTAACACCAGAGGTATCTCCTTATTCCTCAGAACCTTGATCTTCCGATCTCTGATGGCCACTGGTCTCTCGGCATAATTCAGGCTCGCATCCACCTGAATGTCCTTTAATGGAACCACTGCCGACTCATCGGCTATACACTTTCTCAATTGCGACACATGAAAAGTGTCGTGGATCTGACTCAATTCCGCTGGCAACTCCAAACGGTAGGCTACCCGGCCTACCCTCGTAATCACACGAAAAGGCCCAATATACCGGGGCCCCAACTTGCCCCTCTTCCTGAATCGAATCACTCCTTTCCAAGGAGAGACCTTCAGGAGTACGAAGTCGCCGACCTGAAACTCAAGCTCGGACCGGCGTCTGTCTGCATAACTTTTCTGTCGGCTCTGGGCGGTCAATAACCTCTGTCTAACCTGCTGAATCTGCTCTGTCGTCTGAAGCACGATCTCTGTACTGCCCATCACTCTCTGTCCCACCTCTCCCCAACAAATGGGGGTCCGACATCTCCTACCATACAACAGCTCAAAGGGTGGCATACCGATGCTCGAATGATGGCTGTTGTTGTAGGAAAACTCCGCCAAGGGCAAATACGCATCCCAGCTACCCCCAAAATCCAACACACACGCCTGAAGCATGTCCTCGAGCGTCTGAATCGTCCGCTCACTCTGACCGTCTGTCTGGGGATGATATGCGGTACTAAAGTGCAATCTAGTACCCAACTCCTCATGAAATTTCTTCCAAAACCTAGAAGTGAAACGCACATCACGATCTGAAACAATCGAGATCGGCACCCCATGTCGAGATACTACTTCTCTCACATACACCTCCGCCAATTTCTCTGCTGAAGAACTCTCACTAATGGCAAGGAAGTGAGCGCTCTTCGTCAATCTGTCTACAATCACCCAAATTGCATCAACTCCTCTGGCAGCCCTCGGCAATTTGGTGATAAAATCCATAGTGATCTGTTCCCACTTCCACTCGGGAACCTCCAATGGCTGCAACTTGCCATGTGGTCTCTGGTGCTCGGCCTTGACCCTACGGCAGGTCAAGCACCTCTCGACAAACCACGCGACGTCCCTCTTCATGCAGGGCCACTAATATTCTCTCCTCAAATCCAAATACATCTTTGTAGCCCCGGGATGGATCGAGAATTTCGATCGATGTGCCTCCTCCATCAAAGTAGTACGCGTACCGCCCACAAACGGTACCCAAATCCGACCCTGAAAGGTCATCAACCCTCGATCATCAGTAACGAACTCTGAAACCAAACCAACGACCCGTTCCCTCTTCTGCATCTCCGGTTGCATAGCCTCAGACTGTGCCCCATGAATGGCATCCAGTACTGGAGCTATCACGGTCAACCTCAAACATACATTTCGTAGTGGAGTGCTCTCCCCCTTACGGCTCAACGTATCTGCTACCACATTAGCTTTGCCCGGGTGGTACAGGATCTCACAATCATAATCCTTGACCACATCCAACCACCTCCTCTGACGCATGTTTAGGTTGGACTGGTCCATCAAGTACTTCAAACTCTTATGGTCAGTGTATATCGTGCAACGAACTCCATACAAGTAATGACGCCAAATCTTGAGGGCGAACACTACCGCCCCCAGCTCTAGATCATGCGTGGGATATCTCGTCTCGTGAGGCTTCAGCTGCCTCGATGCATATGCTATTACATGCCCTCTTTGCATCAGAACTGCACCCAACCCCGAAATAGATGCATCACAATAAACTACAAAGTCCTCCATCCCTTCTGGGAGAGCTAACACCGGGGCTTCGCACAATCTCTGGCGAAGTGTCTCAAAAGAGATCTGCTGCTCGGGTCCCCATGAGAATGCAACCCCCTTTCGGGTCAATCTAGTAAGTGGCACTGCAATTCTGGAGAAGTCCTTAATAAATCTCCGATAATACCCTGCCAATCCAAGGAAACTCCTGATCTCAGAGGGTGACTTCGGCACCTCCCAACTCATCACCGCCTCAACCTTGGCCGGATCGACCAATATCCCTTCCTGATTAACAACATGCCCTAGGAATTGGACCTCCCGCAACCAGAAGTCACACTTGGAGAACTTTGCATAAAGCTTCTCCGATCTCAAAACCCCAAGGACCTCCCTCAAATGTTCTTCATGCTGCTCTCTAGATCTCGAATACACCAAAATATCATCGATAAATACAATCACTGATCGATCCAACATCGGCCTACATACCCTGTTCATGAGAACCATGAATACAGCCGGGGCGTTAGTGAGCCCAAAAGGCATCACCACAAACTCATAATGCCCATATCGCGTCCTAAACGCTGTCTTCTGGACGTCCTCATCCCGCACTCTCACCTGGTGGTACCCCGACCTCAGATCGATCTTGAAAAACCAAGATGCTCCCTGAAACTGATCGAATAAATCATCGATCCTCGGTAACGGGTAACGATTCTTGACCGTCAACTTGTTCAACTCCCGGTAATCAATGCACATCCGGTGTGAACCATCTTTCTTCTTGACGAACAGAATAGGTGCTCCCCACGGCGAGCTGCTCGGCCGAATGAATCCCTTCCCCAGCAACTTCTGAAGCTGCGAGGATAACTCTTTCATCTCTGGGGGTGCAAGACGATAAGGCACCTTAGCGATAGGCGTGGCTCCCGGAATCAAATCAATACCAAACTCCACTTGCCTCACAGGAGGTACTCCCGGCAGCTCCTCGGTAAAGACATCTGGAAACTCACGCACCACCGGTACCTCCTCAACTGAACTCGGTCTCTCGGAAGTCGCTCGCGTATCCGTCACATACGCCACAAAACCCTTACAGCCCTGTTGTAGACACTGCCTCGCTCTGGCGGCTAAACAAAAGGCTGATCCCGAACGCGTACCCTCGCCGTACACCGAAAGAACTCCCCCAATAGGGTCTCGTATAGTCACCAGCTGACGCTCGCAGTCGATGACTGCGCTGAATCGGCTCAACCAGTCCATGCCCACAATGACACAGACATCACCCATCGCGATGGGAATTAGGTCAATCGGAAACTATACCCCAAAAATCTCTAACACACATCCCCGGAAAACCCCCGTGGCACAAATCACTCTATCATCAGCTATGGAAACTCTCAGAGGCCGACTCAATGCCTCACGACTAGCACTGATATGCTGACTAAAGGCCAGAGATACAAAAGACCGACTCGCACCCGAGTCAAATAACACTAAAGCAGGCACATAAGTCACAAGGAAGGTACCTACGCATAACCTAATATAAGCATAATATTTCAACATCAATATAAATACATGAAAGGAAACGTACCAGCCACCACATCGGGCGCAGCACGGACTTCCTCCGCAGTCAGCTGGAAGGCTCTCCCTCAAGCTCTCGGTGCCTCGATCTTCATAGGCCGATTCTCTGTAGCTCTGATGGCAGCAGGAGCAGATCCCTGAGGTGCTCCGCGCAGCTGTGGACACTCAGCCTTTCGTTGTCCAGTCTGGTTGCAGTGAAAGCACACTGCAAATCCCTTGGGGCAGTTGCCCCTCCTTGCCACATTTGTAGCAAGACCCCGCTCGGCAAACTCCGTCATGCCCCTTGCCGCACTTTCCGCAAGTGCGGCCCTTCTGGCTCCCTGGTTTGGGATCAGCAGGCTTGGCCCACTTGGCGGCCGGCTGCGACTGTGCCGGTCACCGATCGCTCCCCTAAGACTCCGCCTCCTCCCTGGCCTGAGTCTCAAGCTCGATCTCCCTCTTCCGGGCATTTGCCTGAAGCTCGGCAAATGTCCGGTACGAGGAGTTTGCAGCGAACTCCCGAATATCCCGCCTCAAGACACTCAAATAGTGGCTCATACGTGCCTGCTCAGTGGGCACGTGCTCAGGGCAGAACATCGCCCTCACGTGGAACATCCTCGTGATTGCTGTAACAGACTCAGTACCCTGCTTGAGGGTCAGAAACTCCTGTGCTAAACGCTCCCTCTCCACCTGGGGAACGTACTCATCTCGAAACATGGTGGTGAACCTCTCCCAGGTCACCGCAGAAAGTTCGGCAGGCGTATAATGCGTCGTTGCAAACTTCCACCAGTCCTTCGCTCCCAAGCGAAGCTGGTTCAGCGTGAATCGGACCTTCAAATGCTCAGGATACGAGCAAGTGAAGAAGCACCCCTCAATATCAGATATCCACCTCATCGCTGCCACCGGACCCGAGGTCCCATCGAACTCTGGTGGTTTTGTGTTGCTGAATTCCCGGAATAGTAACGCGTCCCCACCCTGCGGCCTTGCAGCAGTCACCGCTGCGGTAGCCGCTGCAGCAGCAGCCTCAGTAAGAGCGGCATAACGCTCGTCGAACGTCTCAATCAGTGTGGTCTTTATGGACCCAAACATCTCCGGAATCTCGGCCCTGATGGCCGCAGCTACCTCCTCCTGGATGATCCGGCGGATATCCTCCTCACTGGTACCACTGCTCTCGGACGTGAAACGTGTCCTCACCATGATCTACCGCTGAAATACGACATACAATAAATTTAGAATCCCCACGAACACACTCACACTCGTCAACTTTTTCCTCCTTGATTCTTGGCATTCCAAAGATTCTTACTTGGGCTGCACCCCGCTCCGGTGCTTCCAGTAGTACGGGCCCAATACTACTGTCCGCACCGCACCAGAATACACTCCAAGTCCTCCTCTTCGGATTCCAGGTCTCAAGTACTCTATCATGCGTAGACCACTCTCTAATATATCTATCATAAGTCCCTCGCTGCTACCTACTCACTCTCAAGCATCTCATAGCAGCTCACCTCTCCCTAGACTAAGGCATCACAAATCAGGCCAATCTATTCCTAGTAGCAATGCCTAGCCTACTCTAGCATGCAGATACATCATATCAATATTAACATCACATAATGTAAGGGTACTTTGGGAAATCACCGTTCGGGCGCGGGCTGATCGTACACACATCTCTTGCTCTGCGTCTTTTAAAATCTTTTAATCTTTTGAAAATTACATCTCAATCCTCAGTTTGAGTCCAAATACGCCCGAAGGTGTACTCGAATCCCTCAAACCAAGGCTCTGATACCAAATTGTAACACCAAGAATTTAAAAATAATTTTTCGCATTTAATAAAGACAACTTCATTTAATATTCAAAAAAACATCATTGTTTGTAATTCATTTCATAACATATATAAAATCCCCAAGATCAGATAATGTAAAAATCCCGCGTGTGTGTACTGATCAGGCCGGCGCCTTCCCGCGATCCTCACTAGTACCTGAAACAATTAACACCAACACTGTAAGCATAAAGCTTAGTGAGTTCCCCAAAATACCATATAACACATATTAGCCACTCGAGGCTATAACTCTGTGGGTCCGTGCACCCATACTCTGTGAACCCTCAGGTTCTAACTCTGTAAACAAGCATAGCATAAATCACATGGAAGAATGCAGTGCAACACATAACATACATAGCATACAAATACTCTATCATATAACTCTGGTTACCTACTCAAGGTAAAGTATAGTGAGAAGACTCACCTCGCGTGTCTCGATATCTCACAACCTGGGAATCCCTCGTGCCCGATTCTCCGAGATCTAATCCTCCTATAACATCATAATGTCCCTAGTTAACACTTTATATCTCTAATGTTGACTATCCCTAAGAAGTCAACACAGGTCCACTCTGGTCAACGGTCAACTTTGACCGGACTCGGCGAGTGCTAGGGCGACTCGGCGAGTCTACACGTTCTCACCAATTCTCTAAGATTCCCTCTCTACACGTCGAGTATCCCCCTTGACTCGACGAGTTCCTCCTGGAAGAATCGCGGGGCCACCCCGACTCAACTCGCCAAGTCTGAAGAACAACTTGGCGAGTCCCAGTTAATCTTCAAGCTACTCGCCGAGTCTGTTCATCGGACTCAGCGAGTCCATGCCATGCAACCGCTCAAACTGCTTCCTAAGGTCAGATCTGCTCCGACAAATCACAGGTCTGGCCTTCCTACACTGGTTCATCACGTAAAGCCCTCATTTCGGTGCTCATAATACACCCCAAGACTCATAATTTACATTTTGACCTAAGGCATAAGGATTCCAATCCAAAACCTCCATTGATTCCCGAAATGCTCAGGCATGGGACATTCTGGACTTCTAAGGGTCCCAATATAGGGTTCCAATCGCTTGGGGGACTAAGGGAACACTCAATCTAGTCACAAAAGGGTTCAATAAACCCTAAATCCATATACACATCAACATAGAAGAATGCAACTCGAAAATATTACCTGAATAACGTTGCTCTGTGTCCCTAAATCCTCATAATGTGGCTTCTCTTGTTGTTCCCTTAACCAAGCCTCCTCCTCCTTGCAAAATAACACTTCCAAGATCAATAATGGTCTTCAACCTTGCTCCAAATGCTCACAGTCGAATTTGGGTTTCTCTCAGAGGACTAGGATGAACAATGACGGCCATAAGGCCCCGTATATATGTCCCAAACCTGGACAGTTAGGGTTTCGCTAAACAGCGCAGACTCGCCGAGTCCATATCCGGACTCGTCGAGTCCAGTCGCGAACCCGCGACCAGATCCGCGATCCTACTCGGCGAGTCTGAGCTCCAACTCGCCGAGTCCCCTCTTAAAACACCCAAAAATCATAAATATAACGATACCTGGAACTCCGGGCTGTTACACTTATCCAAGTGGAAGACTATTGGATTAAGATGTCTAAGGTCCTAACAAAATTGGTATAATGTTGATGAACAAAAGAAAAGTCATTTTTAGGTTACTCTCATAACCAAGAAATTGCTTATTAATTATATGAGAGAGGTAAATGTTTTATTCATATATTATATGACTAATATATTAATTAGAAATACTTATAATTAATTTAGAATTAATTTTAGGTTAATTATAATTAATTAAAAGTTGAAGGCCTATAGTTATAGTTCTTCAAAAGTTGAGCAGAAGACAGGTTCCATAACCTTTCCCTATTTGATGGTTTGGAGGATCCTCTTGGAGTCTTCTGGAAGCCTTCATATAGATAATCAAGGAACTAGATAATTGCGTTATTTGAGATAATATTGTTTTATGTTCAAACTAGGGTTTCTATGTGTGTCCTAGTATGCTATAAATAGGGCCTTGTACATGGGAATTTTCGGCCATGTTATTCCTCATACTAGATCCGAAAATTTGCCCATTGATCCCCTATTTCCTAATTCTTATATGGTTCTTGTGTTATGGGTGTGAACCATTAGAGGCTTGCACAGAATTGAAGGTAGTTTTCAAGAGACTGTTGGATTGATCTAGTTGGATCATTGGATTTGATTACATTAACAAATCAGAGTAATTTTCTTCCTTTTGTGAATTTCGATTTTTGTTAGGATTTAGAAATTTTGTTGTTTAATAGTATGTTGGTTCAGTAGAGTTATGATGTAGAACAAATTAGGTTGCATGTACCCTGAAGAGTATAAGGTATTTTCCACATGATTACATGTAAAAACCATCAGCTAACACCTTGATCTTCAAGCTTTACCCCAAAGTAAGTGAAACAAGCTTTAAAAAGGGATTTCGAGCTCAAAATGGAAGGAAATGGGCTACAATTTTCAAATATAATTTCTATGTGTCAAAGGGTATGAAGACTGAACAAAACTTGTGGATTAGGTGCCTTTAAGTAGCAAGAAAACCATAAAAATCCTGTCAGGCCCATGGGTCGAAAACGCATTATGCCCAACAAGCCAAAACAAGCCCAATACGCTTAAATTTTTCCCAAATGACTAAGGCCCACTAATACAAGTTCAATTCAAGAATATATATCTAGAATATGATGTTACATGTTTGTGCATGAAGCTTGAAGATCAAGATTTCCTGTAGATCATTGAAGTCAAGAGCAAGTGTAGATCCAACAAGTTTGAACCTTTCTGGGATATTTGAGAGTATAAAGCTTCAAACTTTCCATTTAGTTTGGTAGATTTTTCTTAATGTCATTTTTGGTCCATTTTTGGTGGTGAGCTTGGAGTTTAGATGACTCCATCTCCTTTTGGACACTTAGGGTTGCTATATGGACCATTTAGACTTGGAAAGTTGGTATCTTGTGCATGTTCTCTAAGTCATGCAACTAGTGTTGGCATTTTAGGCCTTTTGATGTTTAAAGTTTAGATCTTATTGGATTTGAGTGTCTTAATGTATAAAGGTGGAAACTTTATCCATTAATACACTGTTAAGGACCATATATTAAAGTTTGGGACATTGAATTAATGGAATAAGTCATTTTTCCTTAAGAATGGGGACTAGGCGCGACGTATCTTTCCCACACGCGATGTGTCTTTCTGAGTTATCTGTATCGCTTCTATTTAAGATGCGAATCCTGATTATTTTGGCATTTAATGGTCACAGGGTGTCCTTATGAGGTGTGGGCGCCTATTTGACCAAGTTGTTGACTTGTTGACTTTTTTCCTAAGTTTGACTTTGGGTGAAACTTTAGGGTTTTAGGCCATAGGCTAAGATTTGACCTTTTATTTTGTCACACCCCTGAACCAGACGGCGGAAACGTCCGGGGGCTTGTGCGTGACTTCATCTTGAAATATCATTACAGTGAATATAATTGAAACATAACATCATCATCATCATCATACATGTAATATTACAACATTCATTGTTTACATCGAGTATTGTATTTGAATATTACATGCCAAAATAGTAAGAGTATGATGAAACAAAATATAACACAATATCCATTAGTTTGTTTCGTTCATCCTGCTTCAACGATTTCCTGAGAATACAAGTTATTTTGAAAAACGGTCAACATAAAAATGTTGGTGAGTTCATAAGCATGTTTGTGAAAATGATTTGTATAACTTAGAAAACCACCAGAAAATCCGATATTTTCTGAAAAACTGTTTAGTGTGTTCGTGTTAGATCTTGTATTAATGCATGTATGTTATTGATTATTTGACTAAAAAAGTAAGGGAAATGTAGAGAGAATGTAAGATCATGTAAAGAGCATGTTCCCAGACAACCCGATGTTGCCTGTAAAAAAAAGGTCTTCTGTAAACTTCATAACGTTAATTCCTCTAAGCGAGCCGTCATAACCATACTAAATAATGACAATTTCGCCTGTCTTGGCGTCGTTGGACGCCGGTTTTGAATTTGATTATAAGGTTTTCGTCACCCTAGATTGAGTTAGTCTAACTGTAGCGAACAGCTGAGGTGTGGGGTGTCATCCCCGTATAGATCTATACACAAATCCTCGTTCTCCCTCCAATAAAACTCACTAGATCCTTAATCGAATTTACGCGAACAAAAAGGTATAAACTCCTTCCAGGCCCAATGATCCATGTAAGTCAACCACTAAGGCATCACTAAACATGTAAATCATTTCAAGACCCAAATTGGAATGAGATTATATAACATGGGCCTGAAATATATATGAAAGGACAACTAAGGCCCATTTCACATGTAAAGTATTTACAGGCCCAAATAGCACACAAATAGCATCCAAGGTCCGTCGCACATGTTAATGGGTCAATGAGGCCCAATAAACATATACAAGACCTCTCACACATAAAAATGGGCCACTAAGGCCCAATGACCTAGAAAATGATCAAATTAAATCCATTTGTTGGTTTATCATTGGTTTTAGCTCACGTATTCATTAAACTAGCATACAAAGAAGAACGCATATAAAACTCATTCCCAGGCCCAATAAACATGTAAATAGACCACTAAGGCCCACTATACGTGTCTATTATTTCCAGGCTCAAAAGGAATGTGAATGTCTATCCTAAGCCCAATATACATGTAAAAGGACACTAAGGCCCACTAAACATGTATATTATTTCCAGGCCCAATAAGGATATGAATATCTATCCCGAGCCCAATATACATGTAAAAGGACACTAAGGCCCACTAAACATGTATATTATTTCCAGGCCCAATAAGGATATGAATATCGTTTTTAACCCGTTTGTTATTTTTTTGTTTATTTTAGCTTGATTATTTACATAATTGATATCCAAAGCCCACTTTTTGTAAAAATGACGTTCTTGGCCCAATAAGCCAAAAATTTGTGATTAAAGCCCAATTTTGTAAGAATAACACTTTAGTCTCCATTTTTGTTCAAAACTTGTGTTGATGGCTAGTTTGTGGTAAAAATAACATTTATAAACTCATTTTTGTCAAAAATATCATTTTGGCTTGATTTTTGTGAAAATGCACATTTTTCTTGTTTTGGGCTTTTCCGACCTAGTTTTTGGAAAAATTGTAGAAAATTCATCGTAAGTCAAAATCTGGTTCCGTAAATTTTGAAAGTTTGGAACTTTTGTCTACTTTGTTCACAATATTTCTCATAATTTTTTATGGCCTCAAACTAGTGTGAAATTACTCATCTTCACAGGTTGGTCCGAAATCATTTCAAATATGATAGGCAGTTTTGTAAAATTCGCCAAAAATTGTAGAAAAATCGTATGAAAACGTGAGAGTAGTCATTTTAAAGGTATAAATCTGAAATTTATCCATGTAAAAACGGTTTTGAAAAATACTTCCATTTGGAGGGTCAAAACTGTCCGAGAATGGACCAAAACTTTTCTGTCAAGGGCTGTTTTGTGAGTTTAGTTTATAGATCTTTGAACCCAACACTCATTTTTGCTATATCAAGTATACAAATACCAGATCTACAAGTTTACATGTATTATATGAGATAAAACATACTTTTCTCATGTTTCATATTAAGATCCTAGTGATACACTTCAAGTTTCTTAACATATTTTTAGATTAGTGAAGAAATCAACACATAATCACCAAATGTTTCAAGGAAATCACACATAATCATGCATATACACATAGATCTACACAAATCAACTTGTATTCTCCCCCAAAAACAAGTAAAAACCAAAAACAAGGGGGTATGAACTCACCTTGGGGTTTGGATTTCGGTTTTGATGAAGATAAGAAGAAGGTGGTGTAAGTTATGACTCTAGCTAGCTTCTTGAAGTGATCTTCGAATCTTGATGAGTTCTAAGGAGTATGGTCACGAATTTGAGGTGGTAAGAGGAGTGATTTAAGTTAAAAGATGTAGTAAATCAACTTAGCTTGTGAGATCTTACCAATGATGATGATCTTTGATGAAAAATCCTCTTGAAACACACACTAGTTCTCGAAATTCTAGAGGAAGATGAAGGAGTTCTTGAGAGAGTTTGAAGTAGTTTGAATGAGAAAAATGGAGGTGGAGTGGTGGGATTTCGGCCAAAGGGGTAGAAGAAGAGAGGGAGAAGAGATAAGGAGTTTTGCATGAAGGGTAATACACTTCTTGATACATGTGATCACCTAGATGTATGTTATGGAATTGTGAGTTGTCATTAGCCTAGTCCATGCATTCTTCCATTATTATTATTATACTGTTTTGAATATAAGCCAAAAAATTTAGGCTAGGGGAAAAAGAGAATTTAAATTGGGCTATTACTTGCCTTGGCTCGAAATCATGAGGCCCAATAATCACTTCTCGGCCCATTGGTCCCTTATTGATGATCACGGCCCAATGAAGTCTAATTAAAGAGATTTAGGGTCCATTAGGGCTATTGCGATTTGTTGTGGCCCAAATTGGCCCACATGGCCCATTAGAGGTAAACTAATTCGTATTAGGCCCAATAATAAAATCCTAGTCCATAAAGAACTTGAACCGGGATTTCTAAGGTTTTCAACCCTTAGTTGAACATATGAGCCGTATTTGGAATGAGTATAGAGTATGATATTCACTTAAAATATATGCCTTACCATGGGTGATGTTTTCATGAGAATAGAATTTCCCAGCTAAAGATGCTAGTTGTGACATATTTAATGTTTAGTTGATTTATAATACCAGCCTTGACATTTCCTACAAGTTGTGGTGTTGTCTCCTTTGATTGTAGTGTAAGTCTTCTCACTATATTATATAGGATGCCAGATGCTTGTTTTCTTTGTGACTAGTGCATTTTTATGTGTATCTAAGTTAAGTGAGGCATGTTATTATGTTTATTGGGTGAGACCCATGGCTAAGGCTCGTTTATATATTATTTTGGGAAAGGATTATGTATATGTCTATTGGGTGAGGCATGTTATGGTATGTTGTATCTTAGGGAACTCATTAAGCTTTGTGTTTACGGTTTTAGGTTTAAATGTTTCAGGTACTTCTGGTAGCATATGAAAGAGCACGTCCTGATTGCATCGCATCTACTGAATATTCCGTAGTATTTATTTTATGTTTTACTCTGATGTTTGTTAAGACTAAATTTTATATACTCTAATTATCTTCTAATGGAAGAGGAATGAATGGTTTTATCTTATTTTAAAATGAAAATTTTACTCCATATTTTGGGATGTTATATTTTTTCATCAAAATTGGCCTCTAATCATCATCGATTGGAGAACTCTATAAATTATTTCTGTTTTTTTCTACAAATAACAAAAAAATAAATTAATTCATAATAAATTATTTATGGTCTCTTGAAGACCTGAGCAATTAGATGGAGAAACCCATTATTGCTTTGTATCGAAATTGTAAGAATTTAAATATTTCAAATTCAATTTTATGGAGGTTGATGCCTCCTTAAAAGGGGCATAAGAGCTTGAAGAATCAAAATCGGATCTTATTGTTTTATCTGACTCTTACAATGATGATCAAGATAAGCCTATTTCTACCCCCCCTTCTCCAACCAAAACATGTGGAATCCTCTCCTATGTTGATTTATGTTGATTTAATACATAACTCTGCCTCCTCCAACACATAATAAAGAACCTACGAATCCCCAACTCCTTCTAATAACAAAAGGAATATGATAATGACTAATCAAGATCAATCCATTCCATTAAAATTTGGGAAGTCAATTAATTCATGTAAATAAAATGCTCGGAGCATGAAACGGGAATAACAAGAGTGTGTTTCTAAGATCATCCATGAAGAAGAAGATATTTTGGTTTCTCAAACAATTAAATAAGATTTAATAAATTAGGAAGAACTTTTGATAAATAGTAATGTGGGTGATGAAAACAATCTTAAGGCACATAGAATTAAAGCAATGAATATTTATCAAGTCAAGGAACTACAAGTTTTCATTTCAAAAAAGTGATAGAACTAAACACAATGTCACCCAATAATATTGCATGTTTATAAACCATGCTAACATCTATATGATAGAAAAATGGTGTGATCACAAAAGAGGATCAAATAATCGATTCACCTACCCTTATATTTCCTTGATAAATTACTTGGATTGTTTAGTTGTCAACTTTGGCAAGATAGATGGAGAGTTTCATAGCCAATGACATCATCATAAACCTCTACCTATACAAAACACCATCTCTCATTACATTAAAAACATAAAGTAAGGTGCTACAGATCAACCGGAGAAAGGGGTCATCTTTAAAATCAAAGATCTCGAAAAACTCTTTATTCTACTTCAAAAGCATATGTTCCAACTTATTTTATACAAATTCATGGAAGAAACCACCAAATCCAAGCACTTCTCTCCCGAACTCAAAGAGAAAATCATATTGGAGTTAAATTGGATGGTGGTTATTCAAAGATTTTTCCAGAAGATTTTGGATTCTATGGATCTAAAAGCCAACTTTGCTAACAGTCACTTAAAAGGAGACTGTTGAAACGCAGAAGAAGCGACTAAAGCAGAAGTTGTGGATTTATAAGTAGTTATCTCCAACCATTTATAAGCAGCTCCACCTGTAGTTCTCCAGATATGAAGTCCAACCAACATGCCAACATTCTTAAGAAAACTATTAACCACATTTATATAGTTTAAATATAAGCCATGAATGTATTAGGTATACTTAATATGTATGATTGTATCTTCTACTATATTTTGTATTATCTCTTAACCAATACCTCGAAAGGTGATGTGAGTTAGCACAAATTGTTTTCCTACATTAAGCATGTTATTTTCTCTTTATAAACACACCTTTCTACCAATATACCTTATCTTATATGTTATGCTTATTATTTCATGTACTCTTGTTTTTTCTTGTTATTGTTTTTAATGGTGCTAATATTTACTTAATTCTATTCTGCAAATCATTGTCATAATTGTTGTACCGTCAACCTAATCCTAACAGTCGGCAACCTTCAATGGAAAACATAACCACCATCATGGCTACTTTCGTTTAATGTTGAATCTTGTTTCGGCCTTATTGACCCATATGTCATCACTAATCGAGGTGTTGGAGGGAAAAATAGATCAATTTGTGTTAAATTGTTGTTGAAATCGAAGCCGCTGTAGCCACCTGTCAGTGGTCACCACTTCTATTTATGTGGGTAATTTCATGGCATCGTGGATCTTGAATGACATCCTCAACATACTCATTTTTAAAATTTTATGTACTTGTTTATTGTCGTATAAGTATCAATCTATTATGTCATTTTTAGGTCGAGATGGTATACTTATTGTTCATTGCTACGAGCTTGGTAATTGCAGAAGTTGATCTAATTTTTCTTCTAATTATGTTTAACATGTAATGGGAGCTAATCTTTTATATATATGGTAAAATGACACATACGACCTATGAAGTTTCTAGGGTTTACCCTTTTAGTCAGTAAACTTTTTTAGTGGCTTTATGAGGGAACAAACTTTATTTTGTCGGGTCAATTACATCATTATGTCAATCATGAAGGGGTCAGCCGGTCATATTCCTGCCACATGTGTTACTTAAACCCCTTGCCTTGTTGACTGTGTATGCCATTTCATTTACTAATAGTTTAACTTAAATGAGATATTTTCCTATCTACTTACTATTCACCATTCACCTATTCCAGCTCGTTCGATAAACCCTTACATTCGTTCTGTCTCCTCAAACCTCAAACATGGATCTCGTATACATCCAAGTTGATGCGTATTTCCAAGGAATCTTTGCAAAATACCCCATACGCTACACCGGGGGATTACTCAGAGGTTATCGAACATCGATTTCGCAGGCATGGACAACATCAAGTGTTATGAATTTATCGAAAGTTTCATCAGAGAAAAGTGTGTGAAGCTCTATTACTGCCAACCAGATATTCATTTTCCCAAAGGTCTGAACTTAATTTTGAATGAGTTGGATTATGCCGATTTTATAGCAATAGCATATGAATGTGGTGTTATACTGCCTATGTATGTAGACTATTTTGGTAATACTAACATGCGAGAATGGTTGATAACATAGTGGAAGAAGTTCTTGATGGTGCAGGACTAGTTAAAGAAATTGAGACAGGCTATTTGGATGATAAGGATGAAAATGAAAATGAAGATGAGGATGAGGATGACCATGGGGCTGAGGATGTGGATGCTGATGAAGATGAGGATAACCATAGCAGCCCTCATTTTATCAAAAAGGATAATGGCCCTGATGTCGAAATGGGTGACAATGCAGCTTTGGGGGCCCTTTGGAAGAAGCCATGGATGAGGATGAAGATGTTTATCCTCAGTTTCCAAACATTTTCAATGAAAAGCTGCACTGGAAGGAGTAGTAACCTGTGTTAGGTATGAGGTTTGAGAGTCTAAAACAATTTAAACACATGCTCTGTAACTATGTTGTTGCGAATTGTTATCAATTATGTTTTGTGAAAAATGATGGTAGACGGTTGCTAGCCAAATGTTGTGTTGGAAATGTACATTTAAGGTTTGGGGTTCATGGATGAGTGATGATAAGTCTTTCCAAATTAAGTCTCTTATTAGTGAGCACAATTGTTCAAAGAATTTCAAATTCGGATTAAGTGTAACTTATACAAGGATAGGTACCCAATTTACCCAACAATTTTTCAACAATCAGAAGATGAGTATGAGATTACAAAAGAGGAGGTGAAAACCACTTTTAGCATTGTTTGTAAGTATGAGTCAGTGTAGGAGAGCCAAGAAGTGTGCATTGAGTCTAGTTGAAGGCACGGTTGCAGAAAATTATGCTAGAATATGGTCTTACGGTGAGGAGATAAAAGATCAAATCCTGGATCCACTGCTAAAAATTTTGTGGATACAATGCCTGATGGTAAGAATTACTTCAGCTGGCTTTTCATATGCTTTGATGCAGTCAAAAAGGGAGGCATGGAGGATGTAGACGAATCATTAATATATATGGTTGTTTCTTGAAAGTTTTTTCCTAGGTGAGTTGTTGTGTGTTGTTGGTAGGGATGCTAACAATGGAATATTCCCAATTGCTTGGGTAGTTGTATGTGTGGAAAACAAGGAGAATTGGAAATGGTTCAATGAAAATCTTGTAGAAGATTTGCTATGTTAGAATGATGGAAGTGGTTTGGTCTTAATTTCTGATCAACACAAGGTATGTTTGTAAAGTATTTAACATAGTTTAATAAATAATATAATAAATATTTACATTTCTAACTTCTGCTATTACTGCTACATATGCAGGGTTTGGTTGATGCAGTCGAGGAAGTATTCCCAGCAGCAGAACATTGGCAATGTGCTAGGCATATATATATATATATATATATATATATATATATATATATATATATATATATGATAATTTTAGAAAGAGGTTTAGTGGAGCCAAGTTTGAAAATTTGTTTTGGAGAGCAAGCAAGGCAACAACTGAAGCACATTTTAACAAAGCCATGAAAGATATTGAAAAGTTGAATCATAAAGCCGTTAAGCATCTTATGGATAGAGATCCAAAGACTTGGTCTCTAACTTTTTTTAGAGTTCACAATTCATGTGAATATGTGGAGAATGGATTTTCAGAGAGCTTTAATAGTTTCATTTTGGATGGTTGGAAGAAACCTATTATCAGCATGTTGGAGGATATTCGTATATATATATATATATATATATATATATGTGTGTGTGTGTGTGTGTGATGCAAAGGATGATCACTATGAAACTTACAGTTCAAGGATGGAATCATTAATCTGTTTGTCCAAACACCAGAACAAGATTGAATATTCTCCAAAATGAGAAAAGGTATGCACACTTTTATTTCATACATAACTTACCTCTGTCAACTATAAAATTTGCATTACTTTATGTAGGCATTGGCAGGTTGTGTCTTGTGGGAGTTTGAAATTTGAAACAAGGAATATGGATGAGTCATACATTGTCGATGTCACAAAAAAGAAATGCAGTTGTAGGTTATGGCAACTAAATGGGTATGGTTGTGTTCATTCAATAGCTACATTATCGTTTTTAAATGTAACACCTGACGGGCCATATGTAGACTCTTTGTACCTGGCAGCCTTCTTCCATAATACTTACAAAAATTCTATTAGTGGCATGAATGGGATGCACACGTAGCCTTTAACAACCTTTACACCTCTATTGCCTCCTTTAAAAAGAAGAATGTCATGCAGGCCAAAAGTCAAAAGAATAAGGGATGCTTTTGAAATGTCTGGAAAACACACTGTTTCAAAGGCAGGAAAAAAGGTTTCATGTGGCATATGCAAAGAGAAAGGACACAACAAGACCACTTGCACTCAAGTGCCAAGGCCACCTAAAACTAATGTCACAAAGATACAAAAAAATATGCAAACACAAGAATCAGTGAATATGCAAGGGTGTGGAAAAGATGTTGTTATGGTTGATGCATTTGAGCCACAAACTGATGAAGTTATGAGGGTAAACAAATTTAAGCAAGTGGTAAGGGTTAATGAAGTTGAGGAATTGGTCAGGGTTAATGAAGTTGTTAGGCAAGTGAATACTATGGGTCAACCAAGCAAGAGGAAAAAGCTAAAGAGAATTCTTAAACTAAAGCTTGCTAAAAGAGTTGAAGGTGAAGGTAGTAGTGTTGGATCGCCAATGGAGTTAGATTAATTACACTTCTAATTATGTGTCTGTTATGTGGATTGAACAAGGGAAATTATGTTCGCTATGTTGATGTATGTTATAATAATCTTAACGTTTGATATTTGGATGGGTGTTTGTAATTATAATATGAATGGTCTTTCTTATATTAGTGTGTACGATTATTTTAGTCATTAACATTTATTCAGGAGGGCATGTCAATGTTAGTTTAGGGGTAATTTAGTAATTTGAGTAAGTTAATTGAATACATGTATGGTATTTCATGTTATTACTAAAGTGGAGGTATTTTAGTCATTTGAATCAGTTAATACAATATGTGTATGGTATTTGCATGCTATTATTAAAGTAGGGGTATTTTAGTCATTTGTATCAGTTAATACAATAGGTGTATGTTATTTCATGTTATTATTAAAGTAGGTGTATTTTAGTCATTTGTATCAGTTAATACAATATGTGTATGGTATTTCATGTTATTATTAAAGTAGGGGTATTTTAGTCATTTCAATCAGTTAATAAAATACGTGTATGGTATTTCATGTACTTATTAAAGTAGGGGTATTTTAGTCAATCAAAGAAGTTAAATTACATACAATCCCCCCTCCCCCCAGGTGTATTAGTCTCATTTTAATTGGTAAAAGAGGGCATGTGAATGTTAGTTTAGGGGTATTTCTGTCATTTTAATTAGTTAAAGCACTAGGGGTATTTCTGTCATTATTTTTTATTTTAATAAACCGATGAGGGGCATTAGAGGCAATTTATATTATGTGAGTTAAAGTACTAGGGGTATTTCAGTCAATATTTATTATGTCACTAAACCCACTAGGGGTATTTTGGTTATAACTTTATTATTTGACTTAACTAATTAGGGGTACTAAATTTCTTCCCTTCATTTCTTCCAGACAATTATTCAAAGTGGGCAATCACAAATACAACAAAAAAGCACTTTTCATTGTTTTCCATTTCTAGGTATAGGCAACGACAAATCTGGGTATTAGATTCTTTACTTTTGTCCCCTGTCCCCGCAAACAAACATTGGGGTTCATGTTTTAATGGTATTAAACGTTTGACTGTTTCATATGGTCCTAAGAAAAACTCAACATAAAAAATGCCTACTACTTCATGACACATGCACATTTACATTTATAAGAGTACTCCATTTATAACAGGAAGAAGTTAACTTAATCAACATTTCATTCATGGGTTTTTGCATCTTTACATATATTGAACAAGTTATAATAGGATTTCCACAACTACCTAAGTACATACGAGAACCATCACCTGTGACTTCCATCAAAATACTGATCATCACAACATCATGATCACAAAACCACCGAATACTACAACCATAAATCAAAAGACAACTAGGAAAACTTGTTACTAATAAGGAAAATAAACATGATGCACATCAAAATAAAATAGAAACCCATGATTAAAATGTTTAACCTAAAGTTCTTCTGTCATATATAAAACCTGTAGGTTAAAACCCCCACAACAACAACGACAAAAACCCCTAAAGATCCATTTCACTTTCTTCGACTTCTTTTTTCCCAAAACTGTAACGTCCCAAAATTCAAGACTAAAAATTTCATCTAATAAAACATTACGTTAAGAAAATTCATCGTTTTCAAACATAAACAAAGTATTAGTTTCCAAAATACATATTCGTTATCAGAGTAAACATTCCTAGGCTGTCTAAGCTATGGTGTGTGCCATGCGATCATCTCGAGCTCCATCATCCGCTACCGGAAGTACCTGAAACCAAAACTGAAAACCATAAGCACGAAGCTTAGTGAGTTCCCCACCTTACCACATACCATGCATAACCGCATACTGTACATACTGGGCCGCGCTCGCTATCCTGGGCCTCGCCCCCTACCTCGGCCTCGCCCGCTACAACGGCCCCGCCGCTCCAGGCCCCGCCTGGCTTCGAGCCCCGCTCGGATACAAATCTGTTTCACGTAGGCCTCGCCTATCACAGGGCCTCGCCCACTAACATATAATAACACATAAACATCTCACATAAGCTAAACACATACTAACGGATCTTGTCCTAAGGCCTCGCCTATCTCTGGGCCCCGCCCCTGACCTGCTACAGATGAGTCACGGAACCCCGTCCATGCTCCTCCTGGTAGTGAGATACGAGCCCAGCCCACACTCACTCCTTTCCTGACTTGGGCCTCACCCCTGCTCTGCTGCTACTGAGATGTGGAACACCATCCACACTCTACTATTGGTGAGATACGGGACCTCGCCCACACTCACCTCCCTACCAAGCACATACAAGTATCACACAGACAACAAGTATAAACTATCACATAAACCATTCCTTGGGCACCCGCCCTTTATCATTGGACCTCGTCCCGAAAATCATACTAGCATACTGGGCCTAAGGCTAACCCCTAGGTCTTCTACTCATAACTACATGGGCCGGCATTATGGCCGTAGACCCATTCATACAAAGGGAAACTCACCTGATACTGCTGAACTGCTGCTGCTAATTCCTTTTACCGCTACCTGACCACTGACTCCGGACTGCTGCTCCACTAGCTCCCCGAGCTACCAATATCAACATAACACTTAGTCTAACTGACTTTCAAAGGTCAACTAAGTCAAATCTTGTCAAAGTCAAAGTCCTGGTCAAAGTCAACCTTCCAGGTCAACCCTACTCGCCGAGTCCACTTACTGACTCGCCGAGTTCTTATGCTCAAAGTCCTTCCAATCGCAACTTGACTCGCCGAGTCAGCCCCTGACTCGCCGAGTCTACAGATTCCCGAATCTTGTCCTGACCAACTCACTGAGTCCTTGCTCGACTCGCTGACTCGAGTCTTAACTCGAAGGGTTTGGGACTACGCGACCTGACTCGCCGAGTCTAAGAACAGACTCGCCGAGCACACGACAATCTTCATCCAACTCGCCGAGTTGTTCATCCAACTCGCCAAGTTCATGCCTATCTTCATCCGACTCGACGAGCTGTTCATCCCACTCGTCGAGTTCCTCCTCATCTTCAAGCTACTCGCCGAGTCCACTCGAAGGACTCGCCGAGTCCATTCAGATCTACATACATGCAGAGGACTTTCGATTCATGCATGGACTCCAAACTGTAGATCTACCCTTCCCAAGCCTATCCCCCACGTAAAGTTGCAAACTTTACGTGTAGAGAGGGAGATCTAGGCAAAAAGCACCATAAACTAGGGTTTAAGGCCAAGGGGCTTCAAAATCGACTCAAGGGCTGATACTTTATGCTTCCCCAGCTCATAACACACTTGGATCTGAAGTAGCAACTCCAGATTCGGCTCCTAACTCAACATAATATCATTATGGCTAAAGAGCCCCAACAACCACACATAAATCTAGATGCAAAAAGGGTCTAGGAACTAGTTTACACCTCCAAAAGCTCAGAAATGTCTTCCCAATCCCGGATCTACAGCCCCCTTCTTGCACTCTCAAGATTCTTCTTCTTCCTCCAAGCTAAATGCACTCTTGAAGGCAATAAATGGTTCAAATAGAGGATATGGCGGCTAGGGTTTGATATCCAGGGTTTAAGAGGCAGTAAGGAGCCCTAGGAAGAAGATTAAGACATTTATATAGGCTCCAAGTCCCGAATTTAGGGTTTTCCACGCACAGACCAGACTCGCCGAGTCCGGCCGACTCGCCGAGTCGGTCACTTACTCCTCGACTCGGATCCCGCTCGGACTCGTCGAGTCCTTCCTTGGACTCGCCGAGTCGACCCCTAAACTTAGGGTCTTCTTTCCTTTCTTGACCTTCAAAACTTTGGGTGTTACAAGAACAATGTTGACATACGAAGCTTGCATTGAAGAGAAATGATTCTTCAAATCAGCAACCATTTTAGATAGATCGAATTGACCTGCCCTAACATCATCGACTTCATGATTTAGGGCGTCCATCTCTCTAGTGTGGCTGCATCATAGATCACGAAGGTCGTTTGCAATCTATTCCCTTACAAGCGACACCTCCAACTATGTCTGTAGCAGATTGATCGTCAGGTCTTCATTTGTGACTCCATTCGAGATATTTTCATCCATGTGCCAATTGTAGTTGGGTGACCAACTGTGATCTTGAGATGATCGTGAAGACATCATTTATGCGTTTGGTATCGAAGTTTAGGGTGCAGTCGGGGTAACCAGGTTATGAATTGTGCCATTTTAGGGCACAAGCTTCACATTTTATACGGAGGCGGGTGAACAGTGTGAACTTGGCTTATACGTTTCACATTCCAAAACGACGTCGTTTGGGTCTAAGACTTAAATACAATGTCGCCATGTCATCAAGATGTGTCAAATTGGGACGATGTGGCATGGTTACCGGGTATAATAAGTTAAAGGGACTAAATTGCTAGGTTGCAACACAATTCGTTCCCTCATAAAACCACTAAAAATATTTAATGACTAAAGGCATAAACCCTAGAAACTTCATAGAAATATGCCAATGACTAAAGGCATAAACCCTAGAAACTTCATAGATAAAATATGCCATTTTCACTTATATATATATATATATATATATATATATATATATATATATATATATATATATGCATTTTATGTCAATAAAGGTGTGTAATACCTCGACTACATGACAAAATTTTCTATTTTGAATGAATATTTAAATTGTGCTTATCTTGTTATGTTATTATTGAACTAGATAGTGATGGAGAGTCTTAGTTGCAGGTTTCAAATCCAGAAAAAAATATTGTGGTGGTGGAAAATGATTGTGAATGGAAGAAATGATAGGAAAGGGTAGGGTTGCATGGATTTGATCGGGACATTGTAATTTAATATTAATATAAGTTGTAATCAATAAAAAAGTAAAAAAGTTAATAAAAAATTTAAAAACAATCTAATTGTAGTAGAGACCAAACAAATCAATAAACAAATGTTTTTTTAAAACACGAGGACAATATAATTTTGATAAATTAAAAGCTAAACCTTTAGGGTGCGTTTGGTACAGAGAAATGGAATTGATACAGAGAATGGAAATGCAGAGAAAGAGAATTAAGCTGGAGAAAGAGAATTGACTCCCCTGTTTGGTAGAACTGAGAATCCATTAGAGAAATGTTTTTTAAGAATCATTTCTTTTGTTTGGTTGTATTAATCAATGAAATGGAAATGAGTTTTTTTTACCTTGTTTATTTATTTTCAAACAAGATTTTTTTATAAAAATGCATTATGATGTACATCTTAATTAGTCAAAATATGCACCTTTTATATTTTTATTTTTTTATTTTAATATTAATTATTACTAAATAATTTATTTTCTAATCAATTAATATTATTTTTTATACATCTTGTGTTGGAAAACATATTTCTAATGTAAAAGAATAACTTACAAATAGATTTTAAAGAAATATGAAAAATCATACTATTCAAAAGCTATGTCCAATGTAGGATATATGCAAAAAGTATAATTCAATATTCCTAACAAATAAAAAAACATAACTATGTCTAATACTAAATGTGCAAAAAATCAACTTCAAAATTCCTAAAAAATAAAAAAATAAAAACATAACTAAAAATAACCTAATCAAGATATTGAGTCATCCCCGATCATTTCCATGTAACAAATCTTTTCTTCTTCTGTCATCTTGAAAAACGCCCGAGCACGAAATTGATCTTTGCTAAACATGTCAATCGCCTTAATTCGCTATTTGACATTGATATTTGGCATGCGTTGTATATCTTCGATAACTTTATCTATCATATCACATGCTTCTTTATTTTCTTGCCTTCCTATATTGTATATTGTTTCATTAAGTTTTTCACCAACCTCCTTGAAAGTCTCTTTGATTTCTTTCGCTGCTTCCTTATAAGAGCTTTCCGTGTCATCCGTTGGAGGCCTTTTGTGTTTACTATTGACACGAGCAGTTTGTTGCGTCTCTTCAACAATCTCTTCCAACCCTTCCACATCAACAGGAGAGTTTCTTTGTGTCTCTTCAGTCACATCTTCACCAAGATTAGTAGCTCTATGCATGACCAGTAGCTCTATCATTCCCGAAGATTTTACATAGGTTATCAAATTGGGGAAATGGTTTATCACGAAAACATGCAGCACCTTTATGACTCTACAAGAATGGCACAAAATTAAATGGTTGCTATTAATTTACAATATGTTTAAATGATTCTAAAAATACTACAAACATAATCATATAGTACCTTTATGTACTCATCCCAAACTTCAGCATCGGCAGTAACACAACATTTATCTGTATCCCAGCCGAATCCACTTGTGTTTGTTCCATATACCATATCGTGCACGATGTTGAAATGGTTTTTCCATGTCTTCATCCTCGATTTAATATGAGGCTCTGCTTTCAAACCCGATTTAGGAAGACTTACATCTATTAATTGTTGCACTGCCTTCAAATAATCGGGTTTGAATTCGTTGTCAGCACCACCATACTTTCTGGATACATGTAACTCCATCAAAGCCTCAATTAATTTTGCATCCTCTTCAGTAATTCATGTGTGTTTGTTTCGTCCTGCCATGTCTACAAAAAAAATTTACATAATAGATGTTTCAAATATCATAATACAATCATAACAACTTCTGTTTGTGGCTGTATAACTCAACCAAAACTTCACCACTTAAACTGTTTTTTTATTCTAAAACGTAGACAATACAGAGGAGTACACTTTGGAAAAAAAAAATTGCAACATTCCGAGCTTGTATGAAACTTTTATGATGGTTCAAAGTTGGACAAAATTTATAAAAAGTGCTGAAATATCATAAAACAATCATAACATCTCATGTTTGTGGCTGTATAACTCAACCAAAACTTAATCAATTAAGCTGTTTTTTTAATTTTAAAACGTAGACAATACAGAGGAGTACAGTTTTAAAAAAATCACATCATTCCGAGCTTGTATGAAGCTTTTATGATGGTTCAAAGTTGGAAAAATTTTATAAAAAGTGCTGAAATATCATAAAACAATCATAACAGCTCATGTTTGTGGTTGTATAACTCAACTAGAACTTAATCAATTAAGCTGTTTTTTAATTCTAAAACATAGACAATATAGAGGAGTACAGTTTGAAAAAAAATCACATCATTCCGAGCTTGTATGAAGCTTTTATGATGGTTCAAAGTTGGACAAAATTTATAAAAAGTGCTGAAATATCATAAAACAATCATAACAGCTCCTGTTTGTGGCTGTATAACTCAACCAAATCTTAATCAATTAAGTTGTTTTTTAATTCTAAAACGTAGACAATACAGAGGAGTACAGTTTGAAAAAAAAACTATATCATTCCGAGCTTGTATGAAGCTTTTATAATGGTTCAAAGTTTGACAAAATTTATAAAAAGTACAGAAATATCATAAAACAATCATAACAGCTCCTGTTTGTAGCTGTATAACTCAACCAAAACTTAACAAATTAAGCTTATTTTTAACTCTAAAACATAGACAATAAAGAGGAGTACAGTTTGAAAAAAAAATCACATCATTCCAAGCTTGTATGATGCTTTTATGGTGGTTCAAAGTTGGGTAAAAGGTCAAAAAAAAATCTGCAATAGAAAAGCAATTTCCATTGTACTGTTAACAATGTTACCAGATTTTAACATCAAAAACATGATTCAAACATGTTTACAGAATCGATCTTGGCAATATTTTTAACACAATTCAATGAATTCTTTAATTGGAAGAATTGACATCAAGATTAACAATCACACCTTGAATTGGAAGAGGATAGAACAAAAATCGCCCAAGAAGAATGCGTGAATGGAGAAAAAATCATGACTTCGATCGTATACAGTCGTGACTTCGGTCCTATACTGCCGACTTTGATTATGTATCGACATATGTAGGGCAAAAAAATTGGTTTTGATCACTTACGTGGGCCGATTGCATGAAAATCCGGTAGCCAATTTTGAAAAATCTTGATCGATTGGGGGTAATGAGGTTCGAATGGGGGGCAATTTGATTTCTCCGCTTTTTTTTCTTTTGATTCTCGATCACGTCGTTCTATCTTTTCTTCTCTTTTCTCTTTTAAAAATAGAGAATGAATTTGATGGAAAGGGAATTAATTTATTTCTCAATTCCTACCTTTTTTTTTTATTAGCAAGACAATTTTTACGTTTGTTTTTTTAAACAGTAAACATAACATCTATCATTGTATTCTTCAATCTACAACTTCTTTGTGAAATGAATGATACATGTAAGTCAATTCCCGATACTATTCACAACATGCCTTTGGTTATTCTCATTGAAACATATTTACAGAGGATCATTGAATTCAATTTTTGAATAGCATGAAAGAATTAAACAAAATTGTTTGTTTTTTTTTTGTTATTCTAGAACGGAAGCATCTTTCCCATTCCATTGACATTTGTAAACAACCCTACTTGTCTATAAGGTAGAAACGACTTCCTCTTTCCGACTTCATTTTCTGCTCTTTTTCGCACGTAAAATAGCTCATGAACAGGAGTTTGAGCCTTCAACCTGCCGACGACTTTGGAAATCTCACCGGAATTCAGTTTTTGCTTTGGAGTTAACAACATCACAGGATCCTTCCCTTCACTGCTGCTTCGCCGGAGCATATACCGGAGCTTCCACTTCTTCAATAGAGACCCCGTAGAACTACTCTTCTTAATTTTAGTCATAACAGATGATGATTCACCATCCGTCTTAGGTCTCCACACGCAGTAAGTTCCAGAAGGTAGAGCTTCCAATTCGTCGGCTTCTGATGATGAACACGATGAAGATTCTTCTGGTTCATCAATGAACAGCTTCCGTAATGAACTGGTGATAGAATCAGAAGCATGAATTTCATTATCCTTTGATTTAGCTTCATTGTTCACTAGAAGATCGCGATTGAAAAGTGGAAAAACTGTCCACCCTCGCGAATCGATCTGTTCTGCTGAAACTTCTTCTTCACTTAAATCCAACGAGAATCTAAAATCGTCTTCATCGGAATCCCCAGATTCACGAAATCGACTGGCCTGTTCTTCACGGATGACTTTGTCGATAGCCATGGATGTTGAAGTATCAGCAGCGTAAAAACTGAAGCTAGGACTGGATCCAGAACCTTCGATTTCCCCCTGTTGATCCATTTCGCTGAATTCCAGTAATCTTTTTGGTGTTTTTGTGTGAACAAGTCGATGAATGAGATGGAGACTTTGGTAGCAGAGCGTATTTATGGAGATGGCTTTACTTGGCTCCAACGCGTGTGAGTACTAATTTTTCACTTTTTTCTTTTCTCTTCTAGAAAACGAGAATCGTGTATGTCGTTACTTGGCTAATAATTATTTTAAATTAAATATTAAGCTTGGCAGCTTATAAGAATCGGTAGGTTTTTAATATCTATAATAATGTTACGAAATTGATTAATTATAATGGAAGTAAAGAATTTATATTTGAGACTTACTTTTTCTAGTTAATTGATATATTCCATAAATGTAAATGGAAAAACAATAATCGTTATTTGTGTATTTGAGTTATATTTTTGTATTATAAATAGGAATAAAATGAATATTAATGGATGGTTCTATTCCACTAGCTGGAACTTACATGTGAAAATGATATTTATTTGACTTAATCTCCCTTTATTTACATATTTCTAGAAATTTTATAATATTAAAAAAATGAAATAAAGTTAATATGCTATAATGCGGCTACACAAATGGAAAATCGACAAGTTGAAATAAAATAGACGTTACATTATTCTTTATGATTGATAAAACTGCAAAAATGTCCTTGTGTTATGTACTTTTCTTTCGTTAACTTCGATTTTTTTGAATTTGATGGTCCCTTTTATCATATTTCTATGTGGAAATAAACATGCACAAAAAAACTGGTCTCGGACCGGAACTAAAAAAAGACAGAGACTGAACTGGTCTAAAATGATACCGGACCGAAAAAAGACCGGACCTAAAAAGACCGAACCGAAAAAGTCCGGCCCGAAACCGTCCCGGACCGATGCGAAAAAAACCAGACCGTTCCGAAACCGATTCTAAAAAAAGACCGGTAACCGAACTTATAAATATATATACTTTTTGTGTTAATTATACAATTTTTAATCACAAACTATCTAATTTATTTCATTTTTTTCTTTTATTAAATTTAAATTATCATTTTTAATAAATCTTAATTTATCATTTTGATGATAATCTCATATTTATCAATGTTAAACCTCGAAACCAAAACAAAAGAATCGAAAAATATGGTAACTGAACAAAAAAAAAACCTTAAATCAAACCAAAAAGGTGCACGGAAAAACTGAGAGATGAGACCGAAAAAGACCGAAAGAGATGAGACCGAAAAAGACCGGTCCGAAAAAATACCAGACCATTCCGATACCGACTTCAAAAAGACTGGACCGACCCAAGACTTCTCTAGGATCGCCAATGTGTAGCTCTATGTGGAAATGTTCATCCAAAAATTAAAATGACTATTACAACCTGTTAATTTTATTTTACATTTTATATTATTTTAATAATTTAGAAGGGGGCCATACAGTCTCTCTCTCTCTCTCTCTCTCTCTCTCTCTCTCTCTCTCTCTCTCTCTCTCTCTCTCTCTCTCTCTCTTTATATATATATATATATATATATATATATATATATATATATTTGTCTTTGATAAACACTTAAGAACATTTTTGCCACCACCACCATTCAACTATCGTCTGCCACTATCACCGTCTGTTACCTCCATATCCACCTAAATCTTTTCGGTCACTTCAACTCCACCAAAAAATCATGCCATAAACAAAAACCATACACAAAATTTAGGTTTTTTTATTGTGTTCACCCATATCTAATAAACAAACACTCGCATATAAAATCTGATTTGATGAACACACGCACACAAAATCAAATCAAATGAACACACACATAAAATCAGATGAACACAAACACATGAAATCATATGAACATACACACACAAAATCTGATGAACGCATATACATATATGAAATCAGATCTGATGAACACATACACAAGAAATCAGATGAAAACACACACGAAATCATATGGAATACCTATAGCCTTGGCTTGACTGTCTTACACCTCCCTCAAATATATCCTTACAACTCTCACACCAATTAGGTTTAGCATATTACTGCAGCTAATCTTTTAGATACTCATCATTTGAGATGTTATGCTCTGATTGACAACATTTCAGGTCAATAAGGATGTGTAATACCTCAACCATATGGATCAAAATTTTCTCTATGCAGTGAATATTTAGAACGTGTTTATCTTATTAAGTTGTTGCTAAATTAGATAGTGATGGGGAGTCGGGAGTCCTTGTTGCAGGTTTCAAATCCAAAAGAAAAAATGATCGTGTGGGTGGAAAGTGATGGTGATGGAGGCGATGAAGAAATAAGAGGAAAGTGTAGAGTTTTCCGGATTTGATGGGGCCATAGTAATTTAGTATTAATATAAATGTAAACACAAGGATTATTGAATTTTGTTAAATTAAAAGTTAAACCCTTACAATTTTAAAGTTCTCTACGAAATTTTCTCATATAAAACAGCTAACATATAATATAACACTAATCATCGCAATCTTAAATAGTTAATTCTACAAATTATAATTATAACCATCTTTTTTTGCGTCTGGTTATTCTCATTGAAACATATTTACATAAATCACTAAATTCAATTTTTGAATATCAGTGACTAGAGTTAAAGAATTAAACAAAATTGCTTTTGGCTATTCTAGAACGGAAGCATCTTCCCCATTCCATTGACATTTGTGAACAAACCCACTTGCCTATAAGGTAGAAATGATTTCCTCTTTCCGACTTCATTTTCTGCTCTTTTTCGCACGTAAAATAGCTCATGAACAGGAGTTTGAACCTTCGACTTACCGGCGACTTTGGAAACCTCACCGGAATTCCTTTTTTGCTTAGGAGTTAACAAAACCACAGGATCCTTCCCTTCACTGTTGCTTCGCCGGAGCATATACCGGAGCTTCCACTTCTTCAATAGAGACCCCGTAGAACTACTCTTCTTAATTTTAGTCATAACAGCTGATGATCCACCTTCCGTCTTAGGCCTCCAAACGCAGTAAGTTCCAGAAGGTAGAGCTTCCAATTCGTCTGCTTCTGATGATGAACACGATGAAGATTCTTCTGGTTCATCAATGAACAGCTTACGTAATGAATCAGAAGCATGAATCTCATTATCCTTTGATTTAACTTCATCTTTCACGACAAGATCGCGATTGAAAAGAGGAAAAACAATCCAACCTCGTGAATCGATCTCTTTTGCTGAAACTTCTTCTTCACTTAAATCCAACGAGAATCTAAAATCGTCTTCATCGGAATCCCCAAATTCGTTAAATCGAGCTTCTTCACGGATGACTTTGGCGATAGCCATGGATGTTGAAGTATCAGAAGCGTAAAAACTGAAGCTAGGACTGGATCCAGAACCTTCGATGTCCCCCTGTTGTTCCATTTTGATGAAAAATCCAGTAATCTTTTGGTGTTTTTATGTGAATAAAGTCGATGAATGAGATGGAGAAATAGGTAGGAGTGGGTATTTATAGAGATGGGTTTACTTGGCTCCAAAGGCGTGAGTATTAATTTTTCAATTTTTTTTTCACTTCTAGAAGAAGAGAATCGAGTCACAGCTTACATAATCGTTTACGTAATTAATAAAATAAAGCAAGTTGTTAATTCTATTCTCCCCCCTTTGGCTCTATGCATGATTTTTGGGCTAATAATTAATTTAAATAAAATACTTGATGATCAGAACTATTTTAGTACAAAGGGTTAGTTAAATTTAGGACTTGTTTTTTTGCTTAATTGATATATTCTATATATACATGTAAATGGAAAAATAATAATTAATCATTATAGCTATGAAAAATTTAAAACTTTGTATATATGAGTTATATATTTTGTATTATAAATAGAAATAAAATGAATATTAATGGATGGTTCTATTACACGAGCTGGAACTTACATGTGAAAATAATGTTTCACACATTTAATGGTCTTAATTGCCTATTATTTATATTCTTTACATATTTTTCAGGAATTCTATAATGTTAAAACCATGAAATAAAAGTTACTACGGCTACAAAAATCGAAGGCTACAACTTGACTTTTGAATCAAAAACGGGTGATTTTTTTTTTAAACGGCGAAATTTTATATAAAAAGAAACAAGGGCCGAAGCCTTACAAGGAAAAAGACTTGGCAAACAACTAAACTAAAACACAACCCCAAATCAACACAAACCCCCACACCCCCGCCCAGGGCAAGGCTACAAGACACTAAACGGGGAACAACACCAATTCGCCCAATTACAATTGCCAAAATTACGCCTATGCTTAACCCACCCAAAGACCATAGTTATAATGTTGTCCACAACTTTAGAAATGGTTGTAGGCACCTGATTAAAAAGCATGTCATTCCGGCCCTTCCAAATACTCCACAGACCTCCGTACAATATGGCAAGAAAGACCTTCCTTTTTTTGGGGCAGTTCCCCCACTTAGCAGCAAAATTCAAAGCTTCAGAGACCGAAGAGAAAGGGACGAAAGGGACATCACACCACTTAAAAATCCACTTGAACACCTCCTTAGCAAGATCGCAAGCAATAAGCAAGTGATCTGTATCATCCACACCATTAATGCAAAAGAGACACCTGGTAGAAGTAACACCCACACCCCTCCTTGAAAGAGCCATGGAGGAAGGGATACCATCCAAACTAGCCCTCCAAACAAAGCAGATTATTTTTAAGGGGACAAGATTCACCCAAACGGTTGTACTATTAGTCCCAACGGTGACTTTAGAGTCAATGAGCTTACGAATATCACTAACATAGAACTGCCCATCACTAGAAAGCTTGGATTTCCAAGAGTCAGGATCCGAGGATAAGGAAACCCCATCGAGGAGCCGACAGAGTTGGGCCAGTTCTGCCATCTCCACGGGAAGGCTAGGATTTTTCCTCCAAGCCCATAAAAAACCATTCGAAGAAAATCTTTCTGCCAGAAAACAAGACTTACGTTTATCCAAGGCATATAAGTTAGGAAACCTTAAAGCCAGATTTCCGTCACCAATCCAATTGTCAAGCCAAAATAGGGTGTTCCGCCCCGACCCAATTTTGGTAGATATGAAATGATAAAAGTCGAGGCCCATCTCTCCCAAAATTTTCGAAATAGTTACCAGATTATTCCAAACACCAGGGATAGATCTCTTGGACAGATTATAAATTGGTTTGCGAGAAAGATTATGAATCCCACAAATAGCTTGCTTCCATAGAGAAGAGTTCTCCGATTTAAACCTCCATATCCATTTACATAATAAAGCAATATTAAGGCTCTTAAGGGAGCCAACACCTAGCCCACCCGACTCCTTATCCGCAAGAACATGCTTCCATGCAACCCAACATATTTTGTTTTTCTCATCAGTCCCACCCCAAAGGAATCTTCTGCGAATCTTCTCCAACAAACCAATAACGGAATTAGGGGCCTTAAATATCGAAAAATAAAACAGGGGCATGCTTCCAAGAACCGACTTAACCAAAGTCAATTTTCCTCCAAAAGAGAGGGTCTTGGATTTCCAACTCGAAAGCTTACCTTGCACCTTATCAATAACTGGTTTCCAGTTTCTTTTAAGGTTCATGTTAGCCCCAACGGGAACACCGAGATAAACGAATGGGAGGTTGGCAGCCTCGCACCCCATAATATTTGCGCAACTTACAACATCAGAATTTTCAATACCTATCCCATAAACTTTTGACTTGTGAAAGTTAACATTTAAACCAGACACCACATGAAAACATTTAAGGATTCTAGAAAGGTTCTTGAAGTTTGAGAGGGACCAGTCACCGACAAATAAAACATCATCCGCGTAAAACAAATGAGAGATGGAGGGACCATTGTTTGGGAGGGAAATACCCGAATACAAGGAATTTTGGATCGCTGATCTCATAGCAACATTAAGGCCTTCCATAGCGATGATGAAGAGAAAAGGTGATAGCGGATCACCTTGACGAACTCCTTTAGTGATGAGGAATTCTTTTGTAGGAACGCCGTTGATTAGAACAGACGCCCTAGAAGAAGCAAGGGAACCTCGAATCCAAAACCTCCATCTATTTCCAAAGCCCATTTGATACATCACCGAATCCAAATAATTCCAATTTATGGAATCAAATGCTTTATCAAAATCAACTTTAAAAAGAAAGGTTCCTCTTTTAGAATGCTTCGCCCAACTACATATTTCATTTATAATCATGGGCCCATCCAAAATGTTACGACCGTGAATGAATCCCGATTGCACCTCATCAATCACGTTGCCTATCACGCGCTTTATCCGGGCAGCAAGGATCTTGGAGATAATCTTATGAAGTGTTACAACGGAAATTTTAACACAAATTTTTCATTTCTAAAAATGTATTTTCATCCAAAACAAGGCATAAATATCCAATGTATCATGTCATAATACAATCACATAAATCCCAAGATCATAAATCATCCATCAGTGTGTACAGATCACGCCGGGGCCTTCCCACGGTCCTTGCTAGTACCTGAAACACATACGAAACAACTGTAAGCATAAATGCTTAGTGAGTTCCCCAAAATACAACCTACGCACATACGCCTTTCCAGGCCCTGACCTTCCGGTCCATGTGTCTCAGGGGACTTCCGTCCCGACTAGGTAAACCTTCCGGTCCTACCCACGCCAACCTTACGGTTCACATTACAATGCCTTCCGGCCCATATCAAGCATATCATACATAGCACATATAACAATTAACTTATCACATATAGCACATATGTCTCATACCATATCCGACCTTCCGGTCACACAGTCAAACCCTTCCGGGTATAGTATAGTGAGAAGACTCACCTCGTGAATATCGATAGCTAGCAAATCCCGAAATCACACGTGCTCGATCCTCCGAGCTACAATCTCCCTATATCATCATACGTCTCTTATTAACATTTTTACCACTAAGGTTGACTACCCTTTTTAAGTCAACACTAGTCAACTCTTGGTCAACGGTCAACGGTCAACTTTGACTGGACTCAGCAAGTGAACTAGGCGACTCGGCGAGTCTAGACGTTCTCACCAATCTCTCTAGGATTCCCTTTTGACACGTCGAGTACTCCCCTTGACTCGACGAGTTCCACCTGGAAGAATCGCGGGGCCACCCCAACTCAACTCGCCGAGTCTCAAGAACAACTCGGCGAGTCCATGCCATGCAATCACTCAAACTTGCTTCTAAGGTCAGATCTGCTCCAACAATTCATAGATCTGGCCTTCCTAGACTGATTCAACACGTAAAGTCCTTATCTTGGTGTTCATAACACACCCCATGGCTCATAAATGGCATTTTGACCTAAGGCATAAGGATTCCAATCCAAAACCTCCATTGATTCACAAAAAGCTTGGGCAAAGGGACACTCTGGACCTCCAAGGGTCCAGATCTATGGTCTAAATCGCTTAAGGGACCAAGGGAGCACTAGATCTAGCCACAAAAGGGCTCATCAAGCCCTAAATCAAAGAAAACATCAACATAGCAGAGGATAGCTCGAAGATATTACCTCAAATGCGGTGTTCTGGACCCCAAACTCTCAGGAAGTGGCTCCTCTTGCCTTTCCTTAGCTGATCCTCCCTTTCCCTTGCAAGATGACACCTCCAAGATCAATAATGGCCTCCTTCTATGCTCCAAACGCTCACACTCGATTAGGGTTTCACTCAAGGGACTGGTGAGCACAAATGATGGCCATAAGGCCCTTTAAATAGGTCCCAAACCCGAGAAATTAGGGTTTCATTAAACAGCGCGGACTCACCGAGTCCATATCTTGGACTCGCCGAGTCCAGGCGTGAACCCGCGTCCAGACCCGCGATCCTACTCGGTGAGTCTAAGCTCCAACTCGCCGAGTCCCCTCTCAAAACACCAAAAACATAAACATAAAAGATACCTGGAAATCTGGGCTATTACATGAAGGCTGCAAATCAAGCTAATGGGGCGATAGTCATTGAGGGTAAGTGGATCCTTCACCTTAGGAACAAGAGTGATAAAAGAGGCGCTGCAACCTCTAGCTATTCTGCCACCGGCTTCAAAGTACTTAACAAAGTTCATTATGTCATCTTTCATCAGCCCCCAATATCGTTTGAAGAATTTGAAGGAATAGTCGTCCGGCCCTGGTGCCTTTTCCCCTCCACAACTCCAAATAGCATCTTTAACCTCCTCCAAAGTGAAGTCTTGTTCCAAAAACTGTGAATCAACTGGGTTAAGTTTTTTGAACCTATCATTCAGAAGAAGAGGCCGAACAATATGTTTCTCATGAAACTTCTCACTAAAAAATCTACATGTTTCTTCCTTGATGGAATTAGCATCCGTAACCCAAGAACCGTTCACCATCAAACCATGAATACTACATCTCCTGTATTTTATCTTCAACGAACTGTGAAAGAATTTTGAGTTCTCATCTCCATCAACGAGCCATTTAACTTTAGCCTTTTGCTGTAAATCAAGTTTTGCAAGCTTTTCTAATTCTAAAATTTTCTGTCAACTTTCCCTTAGAGAATTAATCTCCTGATCTGAAAGAAGCCTAGACTCGGCAGCCAAATCAAGGTTGTTAACCATAGATTTGAGATCATGGAGAGCATTATTTTCCTTTTCGAATTCCACCCTTCTCCATTCTTTGATGGCAATTTTGACTGCCTTCAACTTCCTAAGGAGGAGTTTGTCAGGCCGCCCACCTCCCCAGAATTCAGACCATGCCTTGACAACCACATCATCAAAGCCAGCGCGGAGAAGCCAAGAGTTGTAGAAGCGAAATGGGGGAGGCCCAAAGTCAATGTAGTTGGTTTGAAGAATGACAGGAGAGTGATCCGAAAATTCCCTAGGGAGCGCCAGTGTAGAGGCAGAAGGAAAAGTACTCATGAAGTTGGGGCACACAAGCACCCGATCTAATTTACTTAGCTTGAAACCGTCGTCACAGAAGTAGGTAAATCTTCTACCCCCCATATTCAGATCAAGCAGACCCGCCTCATGGATGAACTTATTAAATGCAGCGGCAGTATACGGGCAGAAAATTGAATTAAACCTTTCATCAGGTTTGCGAACCGCATTAAAATCACCGAAGATCACCCAAGTTCCAGGCCTGGACCTAATCAAATTAAGTAATTTATCCCACATCAGCTTTTTTTCACCCAAATCTTGAGGGGCGTAAACATTAACAACAATAGTTTCACCAATAATACCGTTACAGTACCCCACAATAGCAAGAAAATGACGGTTCTTTATGCTTGCAATTTTGTGAAAAAAATTGATATCCCAAAAACTCACCAATCCCCCCGAAAAAACACAGGACTCCACCCACTCAAAATCATAATCACTCGACCCCCAACATTGCTCGATTACAGTCCTGGAAACAATTGAGACCCTAGTTTCCTGAATACCACAAAAGGTTAACTTGTGCTCTCGTCTCAGTCGATTCACCCAATCAAGCTTGTGGGGATTACCCACACCCCTAATGTTGAGAGACATCAAATTCATTGGACAGATTTTTTACCTCCATCACCGTAATAGGCCCGCTCCAAGGCATTATCTCCTTCTGCAATTTGAAAACCCAATTGTTTTCCTACTTCAATAATGCGATCGTGCTCAGAGATGGAAAGGGAAGAGACCTCCCTGCCATTATCAAGTTCTTCCATAAGCAGGGGACCAACGTCTTTGTTAAGATCAATAGAATGTGAGGAAGATGAGAGGGGATAGCGCAAATTCTGGGTATTCTTAAAATTAGGAACTTTGGGGATTTTTTTCTTTGTACGACGCCGTTTAAGAGTAGAGCCACCCAGTTCAAAGTCTGGGCTACTAGTTTCCCTCATGGACCTAGGACCCCAATCAGGCCCAACTGAATCATTAAGAGGGGGGGAAGAAGCATCTGGGCCCACCTCCAATCCCTCACCTGAAGAAACTCCATTTACGGAAACATGCACATGGGAAGAAGATACATTAAAATCGTTCCCATGTGATTCCGAATTCCCATGCGACCCCTCCTTTTCCGTATGAGAAGACGATTCACCACCCGCCGATGGTTCATCTTCCGCCACCGCTTCCACCGGAATTTCGCCCTCCTCAAGCCCCATGTTAACGGAAGAATCGTCATCACCTGAATCATCGTCATCCCCACTTTCCGACCCAGATTGAAAGTCATGGCTAAAAGGTTTGAATGGAAACCACTCATCATCCAACTCTGTAACACCAATTGCGTAATTGACTCCTCCGACATTAACAATGACTTCCTTGTTGATTTTTCGCCTTGAAGCTGACAGAACACATATCTTGCCATGCGAGACATCTGACGTGTTCCAAAAGGGGGGAGCTTGAACAAGGATTTTACCAAAATTACCAGCAATTAAACTAAAATTCTCCTCTCCCCAAGCATCAACCGGGACCCCCGTGATTTTAAGCCAGGCAATCCGTTCAAACCGGAGCGGTGCATTACCAGCAACTTCTAACCCCATAAACCACTTCATCCAAATGCTTTTGTTTGCCCTGAACATCTCAGCCGCCTTACTGGATTTAAACTTCAGAATAACATTCATACCACCAAGGTATTTAATGTCATCCACATCAAAACCCTCCAAGTTAATCAACGAGGGGAAGTTACAGAGAATATCAAAACTTCGAACATTCACCACCAACACCTCTTTACCAATCCACTCCAAAGTTTTATCACATTTGTTTAAGTTAATTACCAAAGGCGTAGGCAGCTTTACCTCACTCGGCATCGTACCTTTGAGTACTTCAGCGAAGGATCTGTTATCCCTGGACTTTGAGACATATCGAGAGAAGGGATTCAAAAGCCTAGATGGGGCTGCACCTCTACTAGTCGACGACGGAGGTTTCCGGGGGTGCTTCAAGACGTTTGCCCTAATCTTCTTCCCCCACAGAGTTACACCATTCAACGCCGCTTCCATTGCAATAATATTGTTTACACTTCGAAATTTGACAAATGCAAAATAGGAGCCACCTGCATCCCTCCTACCAGCCAGATACACGTCTGCCAAGTTTCCAAGTTTCGCACAAGCATTCCAAATCTCGGATTTCCTGATCTCACCTGGGATATTAGTAACATAAAAGGAAGTGATGTCCTCAAGCCCTCCAGCGCCGGTGTTTTTACGCCGCCTTACTTCAACCCATTCGCTTTCATTTCCGGCCATCTCCAGCGCCGGTGATTTTTTTCTGACTTCGGTGTGATTTAACAAAAAAAAAATACATAAATAAATAAAAAAATAAAAAACTATCATATTAAATAGCAAAGTGTTTATGTAGTCTCATTTGTTTTAAAAAGGTCTTTATTATTATTATTAGGTTACAACTCATGGAATCACGGGTAAAAAATTTATAAAATATTTATATTATTAATAAGAGTTAAGTTTGTTTATAACTTTTTTATTGATTATTTAAAATTAATATTAATATATATTTATAAAACATAATATAAATTTGAATATATTGTAAATGATTTATAAAACATAATATAAATTTGAACAAAGAGCTTAAAAAGAAACACAATGAATAATATAAATGACATTGATATATAAAAAATAAAATATAAAAGAAATGTAATAAAAATAAATAAATAAAGTCAATTGTTTGAATTTAAAAACTACAAAATATTTAAAAATTTCTAAAGCATCATTATATACAACATTGGAAGTTTTGTTTGTAAGTCTATCATCTTTATCTGAAATTAACAATTTCAATCATTCTCTACTTTGAGCTCTAGATAAGGCAACATACAGTTGTCCATGTGAAAAAACAGGTTCATTGAGATACATACCAACCTTCGATAACGATTGGTCGTGTCTTTTATTAATTGTCATTGCTAAGCATACGGCCAATGAAAATTGTCTTCTTTGAAATTTGAAGAGATATTTTCTGAAGGACTTAAAGACATTTTTGGAATAAAAGTTCGGTTTCCAATATTACTTCCAGATATGATAAGTGATAACTGCCTCAATAAATGTTTGCCTAGAGATTTGACTGGTAGCCTAGTGCCATTACATAAACCATTTTTCTAATCAATATTTCTCAGTAACATAATTGGAACACCGACCTTTAAAATTAACTTGTGATTTCTCAAACCTGATACTTTAAGACCATTTAAAGCATCTGGAGAGTATAAATTGGCATCAAACTGATCATGAACAAACTTAGATTGACAAAGACTATCTGAACTTAAATATTCTACTTCATCTCCAGGAAACAATGATAACAAACGATCATTTATTTTTTGGGCAACTTCATTTTTTGGAACAAGTATTGCTCTTTCTTGAAAATAACCTGTAACGTTGAAGTTTTCCAAAATTGAAGGATTTACAAACTCAATTAATGAACCTATAGGATCATGCGGATCATTAGAGAGAATATTATCTGGAACATCAATAATCGCTTCACCATCGTTCGAACCACCAACTTTTCCTTCTCTTATGTCCAAAAGTCAGTTTGCAAAATCCTTTATTTCTCGAATATAAGATGGATGCCTTCCAATGGTTAGCCTCATGTTTATCGTTAATCTATGGACTTTGCATTGTTGCCATATATATGAAGAACTTAAGGAAGCATTAACTATGTTTTGTCTACTACCTCCTTGAACAATAGGTAGAATTTGTCTGAAGTCACCTCAAAAAGCAATTGTTTTTCCTCCAAATGGAATATTTGAGTTGCTAGAGTTCTCAAACCTACATAAATATTTCAAAGTTCAATCTAAAGCTTCAAATGCATGTTTTGTGGACCATAGGTTCTTCATCCCAAATAATCAATGAGGTTTTTCTTACTAATCTGTCGAGTTCACTATCAGGAGGTATCTTACAAACAGAATCCTCGTAAAGATTCAACGAAATTATAAATCGAGAGTGTGTTGTCTTTCCTCCAGTAAATAATAACGATGCAATACCACTTGAAGCAACATTTAATACTATCTCACCATTACATCTAATTGTTGCAGATATTGTCTTCCAAAGAAAGGTTTTACCCGTTCCACCATATCCATACACAAAAAACACACCTCTTTTCTTATCCTTGACTGTAGTCATGATATCAATAAAAATATTGTGTTGCTCGTTTGTTAATGCAGTAAACATACAATCGAACTCTTTCTTTAAAATCGATATGTCATAGTCTAGCTCCTCCGTGATAAGGCGATTATTTGAAGAAGAAACAGAATCAACATCAAGGTAAGACATTTTTGTATAATTTTTAAGACTGATGTTGTTACAAAGTAAAATTTGTTTAATCTCGAACAAAGTCAGGTTTTTAAGTTGATATTCATTGAGTGATAAACCTCTACAATGAACAATATGTCAAAAAGAATATAATATCAAACAGTTTAATGGTAATAAAAAAAATTATACCCTGCATATTGAAAATATATGGTATCCATTTTTACAAATAAAAAAATTATTGAAAAATTATACCCTGCATATTGAAAATATATAGTATCCATTTTTACAAATAATGATAGAAAATTATAATACCTGGAGACTTTAATCTACGTTGTTGGTTGTAAAGAATACCATCCGACAAGTGTTGCCATGTATTTTCCCAAACAAACTCTGGTCTACCCAAAGTATTAGACATTAACATCGTAGCAAATAAGAGACACATATAAAAACCAGTTCCTGAATGACTTGCCTCCTTAATTGCATCGACATATTCTTTGTCATCATCTAAGAGGCCCAAAGCATAACATTCATATCGAAAAGAAGGAAATTCTTCACTATTTACTATACGAATTTCTTCAAATGATTTTGGACCTTTCACTTTATTTAAAAGAATCCGTAAGAAGTAGACTTCGCCAAGTTTAGGTGAAACCGAGTGAACTCTTCCTATTGAACGTCCAATTTTCGTTGGCTTCCAAATCCTACCATTAGGTTTCCAAACAAACTTTGTAGGAAATTCAACATATGTAAGTTTTCATGCATCTTTATTAATTTTATTACATTCCATCCAAGATGTGAACATAGAAGCATCAACTGAAGGTTGTTCAAGAACATTGTCAATATCATCGTCTGTAGCATATATGACTTGTTGTTGATGATGAAGATGAAAAGGTAGTCGAATCATAGAAGGATATCGGTAATGAACATCGTATCCGAATATTCGCCATGATGCTTCACATGCAGATATATATATATCTATAATCATAATAATCTTTTATTTCATCTACAACGTCGTCGTGATCAGAAGCATTGTTGCCTTGTACAACAAAAATTGTAGCTCTATCTGGACACTTGTTTATATATTTAAACAGATATTTTATAAAAGATCCCTGATTGCACCATTCAACATTAATGTGTGCCTGATATATTTTCAACAGATATTTGTTATATGGAACAACATTTCTGTTGTCTAACTTAACACCGGATTTTCGACAAAATATCCATTGTTTCTTCTCATAAATAAGGGATAACCGTTGGCATCAACTGAAGAATGATTATAGAATTGCTTTGGAAAAATTTTCGAACATTGTTTGTCAACCATGCATGAGTTATTCATATTTTCAACTCCACAAGGACCATGTATCATGAATTCACTTACAAGTGAATACAATTCTGGATCTTCATTGAAGTTTGGAATCTCAATGGAAATAATCGGATCAATATATTCAACAGTAGGTCGCTTGGAGTCAGCATGCATAAATAGACAAATATGACTATGCGACAAACCTCTTTTTTGAAATTCGGTTGTATAGCCACTGCAAATTAATTTTATAAATAACATATGATTTGTATTGGATGAAATATATTGGCAAATAATAAAAATTTTCAATAAACCAAAAAATTATTTTAATAAAATAAAATTTTGTATTAAACAACAACTTTTAATAACTGCTTGAACGATGTCAAAAATTTTATTTTCCCGTAAGTCTTTAATAAAAGCATCAAGCTTTATTTTAAATAATCTAAATAAGATATCATGTCTATCTTCTGGATGTAGTGAAGTGTTATGCATAAACCTTTTAACTTCAGGCCATTTTGGATTACATGTAAAGGTTATGAAGAAATCAGGATATCCAAACCATTTACATAACGACATGGTGTCCAAGTAGTTTTGCATCATATAACATGCACCGCCAGTGAATGAAGAAGGTAAGATAACACGTTGTTTGACATTGGATATATCTTTATTCCTGAGATCTTGTTGATGATGTAAATTTTCATAAGACTCACATCTAAGAATTTATTGTTTGTTCCTTATGAAATGTAATCTCTCACTTTCAGTCATAGTATAAGCATCTACCAAAAACTGTCGGAACAACCTTTTTGAATTAAGAATTAGTGAAAAATAGTGATCCATGTCCTGATAAGAAAAAAATCTCTCATTATGTAGTTGGGCTGCTTGCTGTTGCTTGAAGGTGTAATACCTTGATATGGTATGTCAATCCTGTAACCATCATCACCATATGGAAAAAGTAGTGGATACTGAAGAGGAAGGTATGAATGATGTAATTCACTAATACTCCGTAGAGAACCGGATGGAGTTTGAACAACAATATGTCTAATATCAATTGAATCACCAATATCTCCAACAATTAAAGCAGCAACCTCAGAAGCAGTTGGTAGGTTGTATGTCCTTCCATCTTGGCCCCTTCTTCCAATAATTCTCAAATTGATATCAACATGAGGGTTTTCATGAAAACAACCTCTAAACATTCTATAAGACTGAACCAAGATGTTATTTGAATCTAACATTAACTTCAAATCTTGTATAATATCATGATCAAGGATAGAAGAATTTGATGTAGATCATTGATTTTCTCCACTACAAGTAACATGAACATATAAACACAAGATAAATAAAGAAACTAATGCTAATCAATATGATATTTATTAATTAGATAATTGTGAAAAGTATACCAAAGACATGTTTGTCTATTTGCGATCTCATTATCAGCATCGTATATGTACAACTAAGAGAATTTTGGTTTAAATTTCTGTTCTAGTAAAAGGCTTCCGATACTATGATAATTTTGACCGTTAAGTCTAAAAATGTATGGATCATTTCCTTTATTGATTGAGGAATCAATCTTGCCACTCATTGACATAAAAGAAAACATAGATTTGTAACAACGAATGTTCTTCATGAAGTGTTTGCATTTAGAATCTCCAAATCTATAAAGATTTTCATAACTTGGAGGTGCATTCTTTAACTCTGATAGTTCAACTTTGCCATAAGCACAACATAGAGAATAATTAATATTCTTTTCTTTTGCATCTGACAAATTCATCTTTTTAATTTTGCAAAACATGTTTAGCATATAACAATCTGATAACCATGATCTTAATAATCTGCTAATTAAGGTTGACATAAAAAAGTTAATCATGTAAGTGTATACACTTGAACAAATGCAAATATTATATTTGTAAAATTATTACCTTTTGATATACTGTTGTATATGTTTTGATTATTTTCGCCATCATTTTTGTCTTCATCGAATCTCAGACCAATTATTGGAATAGGAGGTAAATTTTCATTTTTTCTTTTATTTTTATGATTTGGATTAGTTAACATGACCGAAGATGATCTTGATGTTATTGTAGATGATTTGCTGGATGTGACGCCATTTGAAAATATAGAATATTGTCTAATATTTGGTAACGGTGATTGAAAACTGTTATTGGAAATATCCATGGCTGCGGAAAAAAGATTGAAGGTATGCATTGTTAAATATGATAGAATAATAATATATTATAAAATGAAATGGTAAAATAAATGAGTTACCATTGGAAATGTTAGATAATGAAGTTCTAACATTTAGATGTGAAAGATGAGGAGTTTGTAATGTTGATTGAATTGACATATTTGCACTTGATTTATATGCAAATACGTTTTTATTTCGATGTAGAACTCCTTTGAATTTGTCTGGAAAAAAAATGTTTATGAGAAATGCATAAATATTTAATATCTTTTTAATATAATATGAAGATGAATATTGATAAAGAGATGATATAAAAAATGATGATGTAAGAATTTTTATTTTATATATTTAAAGGGAACATAAAAAGTGTAAAAGCAATCAAGTAGGTTACTGTTTGAATCCAATCTGATATTTGGTAACGGTAATTGAAAACTGTTATTAGAAATATCTATGACCAGGGAAAAGAAGATTGAAGGTATACATTATTAAATATGATACAATAATAATATATATTATAAAATAAAATGGTAAAATAAATGAGTTACCATTGAAAATGTTAAATAACAGAGTTTTAACATTTAAATGTGAAGGAGTTTGTAACGTTGATTTTTTTGAAAAATTTGCACTTGATTTAGATGCGGATACGTTTTTATTTTGATGGACAACTCCTTTGAATTTGTCTGGAAATAAAATATTGTTATAAGAAATGCATAAATTTTTATTTTTTTAAATATTATATGAAGATTAATATTGATAAAGAGATGATATAAAAAATGATGTTGTAAGAATTTTTATTTTACATATTTAAAGGAAACAAAAAAAATGTAAAAACAATTAAGGAGGTTACCATTTTCCTTCATTTTAAAAAGATGTGATGTTGATGAAGTTGTATGGATTGATTCACTCATGCATTTTTTTTATTGTCCAAATATAGCTTTCTTATTTTTTTTTTCTCTATCCTGAACATGATAGATGTTCCTATTTGAATCTGCATAAGCATATATATAATATAGTTATAATGGAGATTAAAAATATTGATAAACAAAGTCGTAAAATATATAATAAACATACTGTTAGCACCTGGGTTACTAACATTTGTAGAAGATGGAATTTGACTGATTGATGTAGTGTACAAAGGTATGTGTTTTGTGTCATCCAGATAAAAATTATTTAATTTTATCTTCTTATTAGTCTTAAAAGAGTCAATGTTAATGGTTACATTCTGAAATATAAGAAAATTTATAAGTTTATACAAAAACATGATATGTTCGAATTTATTGTAAAAATTTAAGAATAAATAAATATTAAAAATTTAAAATAGTGTGCAATAAAAACATCATCAAATTTTATAAATTAACTGTAAAAGCTATTTATGTGTATGTATATGTTGGTAAATATTTTCAATTTGAAATCCCTGTTTAAATCTACTATAATAAATGAAGGTTTTTTTGCCACATGTCATCTTCACCTTCATTTAGACACATGATATTTTCTAAAATTTTTAAATTTTTTATTTTCTACTTGTCATTTTATTGTATTTTTCATTTTATTAAATTAAAATTTCACATTTAATATATAAGGTAATATATACGTAAGGTATTTACTACAAAGGGTTTATATATCTAATGTATTCAATACATTAAAGTCTTATTAATTTTAATAATTCAAAAAATTTCTCATTTTTTTTATAAATTCAAAATTTTCAAATTGTTAAAATTTTATATTTAATTTTTTTTAAATAAACTCATATGATGCATGGGTCTCACACCTAGTGAATATTAAAAACGTGTAATATAATTTTCAGCTGTAAAACACAATATTGTTTTCAATACAGTGTATTGATTGTTTAATTTTCATCAATTTTTATCTTAATGACCTTAGTTTGATAATAAAGTCAAGGTTACCTGCATGTTCAGATATTTTCTTTTGTGACCAGTAAAAAAAAAGAATATGATAGGATAGATAAATATTTTTTTGTGCTGGCTTTTGTAGGAGATGGGGATGGTCGAAGAAAAGGCAAAAATTTAAAGAGGGAATAAAACTAAAATCAACAAAATCAAAACCATTGGTCAACCCTCATTTAATTCTCCCTACTCCACTACGCCTACGATACTCTGATTTGTGTTCATCCTTGTATGATTCTCTTCATCTCTCTTATTGTATGTGTAGATTGCTATATTCCCTCTTAAATGGTTATTTATCTTTGAATAATTAAGACGACAAAAAGTTAGAGTTCCATTTATTCTTAATAACTTAAATCTTTAAGTCGTTATTACTTTGCATTCATTAGGTTGTTATCGTCCAAGTGTTTTTTTCTTAACAAATTTTGGTATTTTCAACCAAATAGTTGATTTGGGGTATAAATGTCACTAATTTTTGATAGAGATGTGTAGTTTTTATTGTGCACGTAAACTGATTGTTAAAATGTTTGAATGAAATATATATTTATATAAAGATATAATCTTGGATTATCCCCGGCCTGAAAAAAACGTGATATATAATATTGTTATGGTTAAAAACACATTAATATAACCGAAATCCAACAAATAATAGCAAGTAATAAAATAGATATTATAATTATATTTATATCTGTTTAATTTTCTCTATGAGACAACTTGTGCTTTTTTTGACGAGTTTATAAGCATCTCTATCAAACAAAGTTAGTGTGATTGTTCTAGAATCATCCTGGACACGAATAATTATCTTATACCAATAAAAATTTCCCACAGAAATAAATATTAAATATGTTTAATAATATTTTAAAGTTATCTTAATTGCAATTTTGTTAAAAGTAAACAACTTCGGAGAGAAGATATTTCCTTGTTTACACACTTATCATTATAACATTCATAAACCACACTTGCATCACCACTTTCCGGACCCCTGAACAAATTCCTTGCATCGACTTTCTTTCCATAGTTGATACACGCATCGTAGTACAAATCAATATCTTGTCGAATCCCATAAATGGTCCTAACAATGATGAATTTTCAGCCTAAAAAAATACAAAAAGATCATTAAAATCATTAAAATCATTAAAATTATAATATTCGTCAATTAGAAAAGAAATGCTATTAAGATGACTAAATTCTTCACATACCTCTTGTGGTTCGTGCAAATCGACAACATTTTTAACATTGTGATTAATCAAAAAGTCATTATATTTAGAATATGATTGAGAGGTATCAACAGTCAAAGAAAAAGAATGGTTTTGAAGTCCTCGTAAACCAACCAAGCTGTTTTTTTATTAAGGAGATTAATTATAAAATTATTATTAAAAGAAACAAAAAAATCAATGAATTATTAAAATAGTTTGTTACCTTTTTGTAAAGGTAATAATATTCGGAAGATCAGCATTTATGAACATTTAAGTGTGATCAAAATGACTATTAACGGAAGGTAGTCCTAACGAAACAAAATAAAAAACTCAAAAGAATGATTAATATAAAAGCCTAAAATAAGGTTACTTTTTATAAAAAATGTACCGTTATAGACATTAATTTTAGCAAATTGCAATAGAACAATCACACAACCAACTTCTTTATGATTTTCAACATAAGAAATCAATTAGTATCCAATATTTCTGAACAATGTCACGCTAACCTACAAACCCTTGCAAAAATAATAATGGTTAAATGAATATATAATTCAAAAATAACACATACAAAGTTTAAAGTAATGAATATAATATAAGAAATAATACTCCCTTCGTCCCAATATTATTGTCCAAAGACAAAAAAACACACAGATTAAGAAAAACATTAATTACCACTAACTTTATATAATAAAATGACAGTTTTGTCCTTACTTTGCATTTAATGTTCTATTAAATGCTTAGTTGGTTAAGTAAAAATGAGGGGGGTATTTTGGTAAAAATGTTATTTATTTTTAGAAGTGAACTATTATTTTGGGACAAACCAAAAATGAAAGATCGACTAGAATTTTGGGACGAAGGGAGTAGACATGGCAATGGGGCGGGTTTGGAGCATATCGACCTTGATCCAAACCCTTTTAACAAATTCCAAAACCCGCTCCATAACCCGCAGGGTTTTGAATAATAAAACCCATAACCTTATCCGCCGAATCAGCAGATATCCAAACTCGCCCCGTAACCCGTAGGTTTTTTGAATAATCAAACACATTTTACTTAAATCATAAAATCACATTTGTTAAATAAACAAATGTTGATTTAGAAAACACATTATGTACTCGAAGAATTTCGATTGGAATTAAAATCATTATTGTAGTTACTTCCAATTGGTTTTTGACCCTCGATTGCATTGCTAGAGAATAACAATTACAAAACTTTCTTCCAGTTGATAAATGAATTTATTGATTTATAAATGAAATTGGTGATTACATGATGAAATATAAATGAAATGACATCATTCTTGGGAGAAGACCGGAAGTCTAGAAGTTTAGTCTATGGCCTTTTCTCTTTGGACATGTGATTGAAATTTAAAGTAAAATTTAGACACTATAAAATATAAATGTATAATTCAAAAAATTTATATGGGGCGGGTTATAAATGGAGCGGATTGGTGATGATCCATACCCGACCCTTTTAATAAAAGGGTTAGCGGGTATAGGTCGTTAACGGGTAAACGGATCCAAAACTATGCTCCAAACCCGTATAATTATTAAGGGTTTGGGTCGGATCAGGGTCAAAACCCGCTCCATTGCCAGGTCGAGGAGGGAGTATTAGAAAAGTTATGGTTACTCTAAGTTCCGGATCTATAAAGGTAGCCTATGTTTGGATTTGTTGACATAACGGGAATCAAGTTTTTCTAATGAAACAACTTCACCAATAACATCTAGAAGAATATAATACAATATGTCAAAATGATGTAAACTTAAAGTATAAAACATGGTTGTAGAAATCGCTAATCGGTGGTCTAGCGATTAGGGATTAATCGGCTAGGTGGGGATTAATCGGTAGATTAATCGGGGACCATTAATTATTCAGAAAATTATTCAAAAATTTATAAATCTAATTTTAATCCTACAAAAAAAGTGATTAATCGGCGATTAGGTCCGACTTTGACCTGCGTTGACCAAACCTGATTAGGTCCGATTAAGTCTGATTAGGTCCGATTAATTCCGACTTTGACTTATATTGACCAAACCCGATTATAGTGACCGATTAGCAATAAATCTCATCGATGGAGGTCCGATTAGCGATTAGTCACCGATTAATCGGCCGATTAGGCCGATTTCTGCAACACCGGTATAAAGTATAATATACAATCAAAAAACGGGAAATTTACCAATTGAGTCATTAGATGTAGTTGTTGCAGAGATAATTCTTTCAAACGAAACACAAAAAAATATGTATGTTGATTTGGATTGAAAGTGTAGACACTCCTTCACAGTTGTTCTTCCATGCAAGTTTAACTTGTCCTTTACATCACTTATTTTAAAACTATATCTGTTAGGAGCGATAGTGGGGGATCGGATGAAAACAACTTGATCTTCTTTTAGTTTCGATTCGAACCTTTGAAAATATCTTGAATAGACACTTTCTTGGATTTTAGTACACTATTCACATAGGATAAGAATATTATATAATGTTAAACATTTGTATTTTAATGAACATAAATTGGTTAAAAATAAAAAAGAATAATGTTATTGGAATAACAGATTTTACCATCTCATCCATCAATATCATCTCAATTGATTTTACTATAGTGAGGTTAACATCTGACATTGATCTCCATAGCCGGATGATAAACACTTTTAGTGTGTAATCATCATTCGTATTGTCCAAGTCTTTAATCAAAGTGATTTTTCTCTCAGCCATTGTCACTATAACAAAACATAAAAGAAGAAAGTATTATGTATTATGTATTATCAATATCAATTTTTCTTAAGAAAACCGAAATATATGCAGAAAATAAAATATATTCGAACAAAGAAAATAAAACACAAAACACACATACAAACATAAAATATGATGAAATGTTGTCAAGACCTAAATGTTTTATGCCATTTCATATATTCGAAAATAACCAAAGGGAAAAGCTATAAAGTTATCTCGTTGGACTCATGAATGGCTAAAATAAGAGAAAATGTATTAATAGCCAGTCTTGTTGTGGTCTTTTTACATAAGAAACACACTTCGTTCATTGAAATATAAACACACAGAAAATTATCATTATGTCCCTGGACTACTAATAATAAGAACAATAATCACAAACTGAAATATAAACACACAAAAAATTTCAACATATTTATGAAATTTATTTTATTTGCAAAACTTTTGTTTTTATGAAAATCTCACAACCAAAAAATATAAATTTTTTAGATAAAAAACTTTGATATTTTTATTAATATGTTTAGTAAGAACTCATGAGTATTGCATAGTAAACGCAGTCCACAAAATCAAATTGTTTCTTGAAACACTCACAAAAATGGTTTCGGTTTTATTATTATAAGAGCATAAAATTATGCTTTGTAATTTGCAGAGCTGATTCTTAAAGGTCGACAGGATCATGTTACTATTACAGTTATATACAACTGCATACATATGTTATCTTTTGTTTTCACGAATAAAACTAAATTTAATTATATATTATTAAAATGAAAAGAACATATTCTCGTATATTACCAATCTTTATACTAACCCAAGGATTAAAAACAACAACAATCGAGACAATCAAGATTAATTCTTTATTGTATTAACTTCTACAAAAATTAACTACTTTTTCAAGAATCAAGAGTGTACCAAACAGATTATGCAAAAGTCAGAGTATCTTCACGTCTAGAACTTGTTGGTCTTCTTTCCTGCGGAGCGTCGTATTTCGTAAAGGTCGATTAAAACGATGATTAAATATGTTTTAAGTATATATAGAACCAAATACGATTAAAAGGAGCAAATAAATCAAATTTAATTGCAATTTATATCATACCTTATATATCATCATACCTTAATACGAAATCGGAGGACTGAGTTGGTTATCTATTTCAAACGTATCACATTAAATTTTAATACAGATCAGATACCATAAAAAGTTGATATTAATATGACATGGACAATTGTTATGTTGTTGTTGTTGTTATTATTATTATTATTATATAATGACGTGGTTATAGAAACTGAAGTCAAAGAGGGACAAAAACGGTATTTAACTTTGGATGAATTTAATGTTTTTAAGGGGACATGTGGCATATTACTTTTGTTTATTAAATAGGGAGATTATTATAGGGCATGAACTCAAGTTTATTTTGTTAAAAAAATTCAATAAGCGTGTTATAATAGGTTTTTCTCAACCACATAAGTAAATTTAAGTTGATGCATAGACCTACGTTTCATTGGAAGCGATCGGTAAATATCACACATGACACTTGCCCAATCGTTTTTTCTTCCCATCAGAAATGGAAAATGCCCCAAATATAATTCCAAAATGCTAAACGCCTAAGCTCTAGATATCTCCGGTGTATCCATCGTATTTTCCAGTGATTCAGATCTATGTTTATTCTCTTTGGGCTCAGGTAAGCAATGGTACCTACAGATGAATTGCAAGGATCCATGGTTTGTGCTAGGATTCTTGATACCCCGAAATCAGCCATCTTAATTTCTTTCTTTAGATTTATTAACAGATTGGAGTAGACAATTAGGTTGGGTTCGGGTTGACAGGTCATTGGTTAGCGGGTCAGAATTCACTGGCCCAACCTAATCCATATAACATATGGGTTGGCGGGTTGGAAACATCAACCCAATCCAACCTACATACCTGTTTAAATATATAGGTTCGTGGGTCGTGGGTCGATTTCGGGTCAAAGAGTCGGCGAGTCATTTTCTGGTAATTTTCACATGTTAAATTTATATGAATAATATATGTCTCTAAATTAATTAATAATTAGCATTTTATATTGATTAGAATAAAAAGAACAACTAAATACCAATCTAAGTATCTCAAATAATTTAATAAGCAATACATTTGAAAAATAAGAGACTTCTAGCACAAAATCATAAAATCATAAAAGTCATAAAGTCATAAACATCCAAATAAAGGCATTAATTCATAAATAATTTTTTAAAATATAATATATATAGTCGGTTTGGCGGACTGACCCGCAAATACAAACAGGTAGCTCAATTCAACCCATGAAATAAACGTGTCTGTAGGTTGCAGGTTAGAAATCTCAACTCATATCCATTTATTTTTGTTTCGGGTTATGAGTTGGGTCAAGAATTGTTACCCCTATATTGGAGGGTTTAATATCATGTTGAACAATCTTCCGTCAGTGAAGGTAATAGAGACTGGAGAGGATCTGGTGAGATCAGCCAAAGAAGGTTCGTGGGAGATGTGTGTACCTTCAAGCGACCCATCGTCGATTTTATTTATACAGTCAACTCACATAGAAGTTAATGGTGATTATTAATTCTATGATTTTGATGTTGCAGTAATGGTAGGGTTATGTAATGGCAACCCCTAAGAATTGGAGAATATCGAAAAAAATTGGGTTTTGCATTTTAAGGACTGAATGAATTTTATTTAAGATATTTTTTCTTAGAAATTTAGCAAAGACGCATGTCCTACTATCACATACCTTGAATTGTCTCCAAACGAGATGGATTTCTCTGTTTCTGCTAATAAGTCTTAGAGATGATGTTCTTCATCTCTAAATAACTTCTCATTCAAAAGAAGAGAAATGAAAGGAAAACAAATTTTATTTTGTGTTCCCGAGTTGGAGAAAAGTGGAAGGAAAATGAATTATTTTGTTCTTTCTTTCCAAATCCTCCCAAATCAGAAGGAAAGTTAGGAGGGAAAGTGATCCTCCCATTTCCCTCCACTTCCCTCCTTTAATGAAACACAAGAACACCAATCTCTTTTATTTTCTTCTCATTTCCACTCATTTCCTTTCCTTTCTCATGTTAAGTTGAACTCGGGAACGGGGTGTAAGTAACATGGAGTTGTTACTTGCTAATTAGAAAGGGGTTCATCGTGACCCCTTCATTTCAAAATAATGACCTTTTAAAACTAGAAAAGTTGAGTTCAGACCCGTAGAATGCAAAAAAAAAAAAAAAAAAAAAAAAAAAAAAAAAAATCTATTTTTAATATAAGGGATTTTAACATGAAAGTTCTTAAGTTTGTAAAATAATTTCAGTTTTGACCGCATGACATTTTTTTCATTAATAACCAAAGTCTGCCAAGTTTTTTTTTGCCCTGTTACTTGTAATAACAAGTTTCCAGGGATGAAACGGAAAAAATTTGACAAACTTAATGACTTTCATGCCAAATTTGGAAAACGTACTTAGGGTAAAACACAAAGGATTTGTAAACGTGAGGTTTTTTTTTCAGATTTGATTTCATATATACTTTTATTTTATCAAATTTGTACACTTAAGGGTAAAAATGGAAAATATACACACATACTTGGCAAAGTGTAGGCATTAACACACCTAAAATCGTTAGAGGGACAAAACATCACATTTTGACAAACTTAAGGACTTTTATGTCAAAAGCCCAAAATATAACCACAAATTTTATATTATTTAAATAACAATCCTTTTCTATAGAAATAAAACATGTGTGAGAGTGTAATATCATTTGTTAAGAATTTGTTATGTCATTTTTAGGTCGATATGGTAGACTTGTGGATTATTGCTATGAGCTTGATATTTGTAGACGTTGATCTCATTTTTCTTCTAATTAGGCTTAGCATACTATAGGGTCTAATATTTCAGATATTCATCACTTGATATATGATGCTCTGATTAGCAACATTTCATGTAAAGAAGTATGTGTAATACCTCGATTACATGAATCAAAATTTCCTTTATTGAATGAATATTTAAACTATGCTTATCTTGTTAAGTTATTATTGAACTGGATAGTGATGTGGAGTCCTAGTTGTAGGTTTCAAATCTAGAAGATTTGTTGTGGTGGTGGAAAATGATGGTGATGGGGTGGAAGCGATGAAGAAATAATAGTAACGGGTAAGTGGCGGACACATGAATTTATGGAGTAGTGGCACCAAAAACAAATCATTCAACATATACTTGTAGTTACTAGGGGTGAGCATGGTAAAAAAGAGTAAGGATGGAGAATTGAACCTACAACAACATGAACAAATAGCCAACGACTTAACCAACAAACCAGAAATTTATTAGTGCTTATAAATGATACACATATACAAACCAGGTACTTATCATAAAGATTCAATTTATAAATTTTATTGCAAAATTGGTCCCTACGCAAGGCGTACGTGATAGGTACACCGAGCGTAGGTCATTTAATATGGATCATAGGTTCCCAAGAGTTAGATCTATGAATTGGACATTTGGACTTTAAGCATTAAGAGCTTAATGTTAAGTTTTGGTCATTAGTGGAGTACGTTGGGCGTACCCTGTAGGTATGTACGACATAACGAGTTAAGCCCGATTGCCTTTTCTGTTGAAACCCAGTATGCAGAGTGTAATGGGGTGGAACGCATGGCGTACTTACCAAAAGGCTATTAGGGCCAATTTTGGGCCTTGGGTCATTACGGATTTCATCCATGGTTAGATGGGTTAATTAGGAGAAGGATAAAATAGACTTTTACCCTTAACATGATAGAATATGATTTGGACCATTTATTATGGGTTATTACCCTGATTATTGATTAGGGTTGATTTTTGGATATGTTTTGTGTGAGGAGTTGTGGTAGCAACAAAGCGAGTATGTGATTTGTTTATCATCAGATTGAGGTGAGTATCCTCACTATATTTCTGGGTCGAAGACACCAATTCTAGCCCTTTGGATTATGTTTTAGGAAAATAGTTGTCTTCGTGACACTTACCGATATGCCTATATGTGCTTGTTGTCTTTGTGACTCTTGCTAGTATGAATTTATGCTTAGTCGTATGGGGTGAAATAGACCTATACCAGTTGATAGATACCGAAGGAGTTGGAAGGGACTTAGAGAGTCAAAAGGGACTCGGTAAATCGGAAGGGACTCAAGGATTCAGAAGGGACTCAGTGGTGAAATAGACTCGTTATAGCTTTAGGATGATATGTATGTATGGTATGCATGTATGATATACATGTATGATGCGTATGTATGGTATGTGGTATTGTAGGGAAGTCACTAAGCTTTGTGCTTACGATTTATGTTTAAATGTTTTTCAGGTACTTCCGGTTTAAATGGCAAGGGACCGGCAAGATCACATTGCATCCACTTGTGTTTGGCATTTTATGAATTTGGGATTGTACTCTGATAACAATTTTTTTTACTTTGACATACTTGATGGTTTTTGAAATATATGGTTTATGGTTTGGTTGATTTTAAACAAAAAAATTTACTTAGTATTTTTGGGATGTTAAAAGGTGGTATTAGAGCCTTGGTTTAAGGGATTCAGACATACTCTTGAGTGTTTCTGAACTAAAACAGAGGAATTAAATGAAAAGAAAAAGATTTTTCAAAAAGGATTTTTATAAAATAGGGTGTGATGCATGAAATCGGCCGAGCTCAAGTATGTGTTCCCAAATACCTATACATTTTTATTGATTCACTATACGAATATGCAAATAAGCATGCTAGATTAAGGCTAAGGATCTGATCAAAATTGTATGTTAGGAGAGATTCCTTTGTGTGCCTACTATATGAGCCTCTAGAACAACATGCTAGTATGGATTATAGATGATATGATAGGATGGCCTGTTAGGCAGTGCGCTAGCTAGAACTCGATACTCAAATGTTGCTTGCTTTGTGCTTTTAGGAACTATTGTTAATACTAGTTAACTATTAAGTGAATATGGTAGGTTACATATTACATAAATTAGATAATTTGATAAGCTTAGGTTTAACTCTATTGCACAACTCTTGTTTGATTCCAACCATTGTAGTGTGAGACCTTGCAGTGAAAGAATTATCTAATGTCGGTTACATGTAATTATACCCGTAAAGTAGTTAGCAGGTGTTAGTGGGAGTTTCTTCTGTAGTTGATGGTGGATGTCACAACTGGAAATTTTGTGTCATGTAAGATATACATTCAAGCTAATGTGAATCAAAAACTTAAGAACATGATTGACACCTATGATTGTGACTTCAAAAACTTCAATCAAATACATCGTACAAGTACTTCAAATAGTCATCAAATGATTGGAGACCCTAGAAGTCCTTGTTTAAGTCCACTTTGGACTAGGACTCCCTTATTGGATACAAATGGACCAATAAGCTTCCAATTAGACTATCATGGGCTTAGAACCCTAATTGGGCTCTAATTGGACCCACATTAATTTATTTCAAACATTTTGGGCCATGTTGGGCCTAGAATGAAATGAATTAAAAGCCTTGATACATGAATAACCTAAACTAGTCCAACAAAAATGGAAAAAAAATCATACTACATTCTTTTAGGCTTAAAACATACCCTAACTAACTTTAATGTTGGGCTTAAGGGAAAAAGCCCAAATTTTTCTTTTCCCCTTCCAAAATCTCGGCCCAAGGCCCAAATCCAAGAAGATAAGGAAGAGTTGACTTGTTGTGCCACATCATTATTGTCCATAGGATTTCCATGCAAGATATCCCATTCTTCCATGCAAGTATCACTTCAAAGATCACCTCACTTCTTCCTCTCTCTCACTCTCGGCCATACACCCACACACATATACCAAAAATCTCTTAAACTCTCTCTAGAACACTCAAGAACACTTCCTCCCTCTCCACTCAAAATCTCGAAAATTAGGAGGCTTTCAAGAGGATACTTCCACCAACTCTTCATCCAAGGTAAGGTTATGCTTGGATCTATGAATTAAATCCTTTGTTTTATCAAAATCCTTTCCTAATCTATGCAAAAATCGTGATCTTGCATCCTAGAACCATCTCAAACTCGAGATCTACCAAGGAAAGGTGCTAAGGCCAAAAATCATCAAGTTTTCCTCCATCTTTTCTTCCAAAAACCGAAACCACACCCAAGGTGAGCTTCATACCCCCTACTTTCTATTTTTATGAGTTTTGTGGGGGGGGGGAATACAAGTGAAAGTGTAGATCTATATGTGTTTTGTATGCTTGTATGATTTCCATGCTTATTTGTGTGCTTTTGTGTGTTATAATGTTGGATCTAGCCATAAAACCCCTCAAAACCGAGATATATCTTATGTTAAATGATTTTAGCACCAAATATATTTCTACATACAAAGTGCTTCAAGAAAAATGGCTAAGTGGTTTAGTAACAATTTTCTTTGGGCTAAAAACACAAATTTTGGGCCTAAAATGTGAAAAATACAAAATTAAGGGCCCAAATTGACATATCACGAATTCTGATGGATGAAGTGTGTCAAAACAGTTTCAATAAAACAATTTCTGGAAATATACTCATTTAGAGGATTAAAAACATAAATTTCAAGCTTAATGGGCTAAAAATGACATTTTCGGCCCAATGAGGCCCATTATGCGAGATTTTCTGTTTTGGAGGGCCAAAACTGTATTTTTCTGTAAAACAGTGGACTATAAGTGTCCCAAGTCCTTTTCAAAGGTTTAAAATGCTTTTTAAATTTAAAAAGGACCAAAGTTGCAAAAAATTTACAATTTGGGCCAAAATTGTCAAAGTTGCGAAAAAGAAGGGTTAAAACCGAGAAAACTGCATTTTCAGGGACTTAAACTGTTTTCTATGAAAAATATGCTGAAAAATATTAATTTCAATAATTTTTGGTGTTAAAATGTCAAGAAAATTAATTTAAGGACCAAACCGGGAAGTATTCAATAAAAGGGTTGAAAATGTAAATTTTACAAACAATGAGGGGCTGAAAACAGAAAATTTTCAAGGCTAATTCAATATACGCAATTTGATCAAATAATGGCACCGCGACTATCGACGAAATACAATACACTACAATACCAAAAGTCGTTAAACGAATTGGTTCGGTCTCGAACCAATAAAATCCGAAACTACTAACACTACGACACTACAACACTACGACACTACGACACTATGACGCTATGACACTACGACACTACGATTCATACAACTAACGATTTGGAATTCATTATACATGCGAATGTGCACAGACGTCTACGCACTATCTTCGGGCCCCACAAGTGTAAAATCTTGTTCGTCGAGCCTAGCTAGCCCAACGACCTGATCTTAAGGCCCGAAGACATTTATTCTACGAAGTGTTGGGTTTCACCGACTTGGCACAACGTAGAGGGACTTTCAATGGCTTGTATATTACTGGTCCCCAAGGGTCCTTTAGTATTGCTAGTAAAGTCTACATTTTATGCGAGGCGGGTCTGGGACCCCTCGTACATTTTTTTATCCCCAACCGGTTATTGGAGTCATCGAGGTCTTCGTGCCCTCTTTCTCTTCGGATGTGGGACTACACATAGTCAGGGCGGTTGGATAACGTGATTAGTACGGACGGCGCCTACGGGATCGTTTGTATAGCTATAAACTGGTCGTTTGTGTAATGCGGGTTTGTAGCAATTAATCATGCTCAAAAATAATCCAACGTCGCCTGGGACTGACACTATACGCTATGCAATGGTTTCAATGTAACTTCATGGAATTCAAGAAATTAGGAAAACATCGGGTTTTCCTAGGGTTTTCAATACATACAGATTCGAAATGCATACAATTTTAATGAATAATTTTTACAAGTATAGAAACAAACAAGCATACCTATGGATCTTCACACCTTTTTGACTATACTATTTTCAGAAAATATCGGATTTTCTGGTGGTTTTTCAAACAATACAAAACATTGGATTTCAAACACTACTTATGAACTCACCAACATTGCATATGTTGACGTTTTTCAAAATACTTGTATTCTCAGGGAACCAGTGAATCAACGGAAATCATATTCAGTGATGGCTTGCAGTTTATTTATGTACGAACCGAACTTCTTATTTTTGGGAATGTAACGTTTAAACAATGTATTTCATGTAAACGCTACTGGTTGTACTATATTAATGCATGGTGACGAATGTTGTTACGTTTCATATATATTCAATGTTATGGTATTCAATTGAGTCACTACAGCCCCCGGACGTTTCCGCCATCTGGTTCGGGGGTGTGACAGTGGAGATTGGCAAGAAGGGAATCCTAAGAGAACATATGAAGCATGTTAGCTTAGAAGATGTCTTTTTTAGCGATAATGTAGAATGTTTGGTAGCAAGGAGTCACTTAGGGAATCGGGACGACTATTGAGGAAAGTACAGATAGGTGTGGAAGGTCGTATTAGACCCATACTACTGAAAGCACATGATACGTACTCAAGGCAAGAGAATTTATGAGGATACTAAAGGAACTCGCTATGTGTGGAAATCCTTCGAGTGTATTCTGATGATTGTATTATTCATATTCAATATAGTGGTCATTTAAGGTGGTTCAGGTCATGGTGAGGGATCGGGTTTGGGCTCTGGACCCGAATGCTTGGATGATCAGATGCGAGAGTTCATTTCGTCTGATTACCCGCAACATTCTGGAGTAGACTCCTGTGATCATTGGTATGATCAAGGAGGGCATTATGGAGTTGATGGATGAGCATCTGGGAGTATTCCACAGTGAAATGGTGGCTATGGTGGGTGCACGCTCTTTGACTTTTCAAGAGTTTTGTGCATGTGGGGCCCCTCGGTTCTTTGGGAAGAAGGACCCATTGCTATCAGACGGTGATTGGAGGACATCAGGAACGCCTTCCAGTCTATCCTTAGTCCCGAGGATGTGACAACCCGAAGTTCGTCCCGTTGTCGTAACCCGTTCCGTCGTTAAAAATTCGTCATCTTAAATTATTTCCGTTTCGTTTCTAAATTAAGTCATTTTGAGTTTTTTTATGACTTAATAATTGTCCAAACGCATTAGAATCTCGTGGAAATGCCCCAAGTTATTATTTAGAAAAATAATAATTTATTCCGTCAAGTTATAAAACAATTAAATCGGGTACGACCAAAAGCCCCGCTTATCAGCAGCATCGGATAGAATTCCACCGTGTCCTAAACCTTGAGCATATATAAAGTTGAGAGAGCCTCATTTGAAGCTTTTCCACTCTCTCGCTACTCTCTCCCTCTCTACTTTCTCTCTCTAGAAATTGAAATCAAGCCAAAATCATCCAAAACAAGCTCCAAATCGTCAAGGTAACTATCCTAGCTTCTAGTATAACACCTTTGGTCTTCAAATTCGTGAAAAATATGAGGAATAGGACCGTAAACATGTGTTTACGGTCCTAGAACCTCCTTAGGCCGTGAACACATGTAATAAGGGGTTTTGAGCCTTAAAACCCTTCCAAAACTCATTTGGAGCCTGGATTTGACCTAAGGACTTGTTTGCATGGAATTAGAACACCTTTAACTCTTCATTTGGGGCATAAGGATGAGTTTACGGTCCAAGCACATGCTTAGACTGCAAAAACTAATTCATGGGGAGTAAACTCAATTTAAGGTGTTAGTTTGCCCCTAAACACCTCCAACAAGCTTCCTTGAGAGTATAGAACCTTATAATCCTTCAAAAAATGCACCAAAACTTACACAAATGGGACAAACTTGAGTTTACGGTCCAAGAACATCCTTAGACCTTAAACTCATCTCCTTAGACCTTAAACTCATCCAATGGGTGTCAAAGTGCCCTTAACACCTTGTATGGTTTAGAAATGGGTCTAGAGCTTAGTATGCTTAACTTTCAACCACCAAAACTCATGAATCATGGACAAACATGAGTTTAAGGTAGTAAACATGAGTTTAAGGTAGTAAACTCGGTTTAAGGTAGTAAACTCGTGTTTAAGGTAGTAAACATGAGTTTAAGGTAGTAAACTCGTGTTTAAGGTAGTAAACTCGTGTTTAAGGTAGTAAAATCATGTTTAAGGTAGTAAACTCGTGTTTAAGGTAGTAAACTCTTATCCAAGGTCATTTACAGTCCCAATCACTTCCTAAGCCATGGAATCAACCCTAGAACCTTCCCGTGTGCATTGTATGACCATTTGGCATCCAAGAACCCACCACCCATGAGTTTACGGCCGTAAACTCATGGGGATATGGTCAATGGATCGTGAACTCCTCAAGGAGTTTACTCTTGAAGAGTAAACTCCATATCTAGGTCCTACACATCCACAGATGCCACCCGGGTCACTCTGAACACTTGAATTGAAGTGTTTTCACGCCTCGAAGTGTATAATCATATCTAATTAGTGATTTAAAGTCTAATTAGATGCATTTGTATCTCATTTCATATTACGTAGGAACCTCGCGCGTTATCAAGCCCTGAACCGACACTTAGCATCCTAGACGGCACATTCTTCGACTGGTGAGTTCATACCCCTACCATTTTTCAATGTGTTCAGGGGGGAATACAAGCAAAAGTACAAGGAATTCTTGTACTCAAACTTATGATTTTACTTCATTCATTTCATATTTCGTATGCTTTTAACACGGAAAAGTGTATTAACCAATCGTTCAATTTGCAGAGTAAACCGTCATGTTATTCGTGAAACTCGTTTTAAAATGATATATTTTATATTTCACAAATGAATTCCCATATCATTGTTGTTAAAAGCATGAATCATAAAGCATTAAAAATGTTCTTGATATAACTCCCCATAGATACGAGAGTGAAGGAATAATAACATTAAACTAAGAACTTTATCACTCCCCGTAGATACGAGAGTGCAGGACTAATAACATTAAACTTAGAACTTTACCACTCCCCGTAGATACGAGAGTGAAGGGATAATAACACACAGCTAGGAACAGAGAGAATACGAAAGTACAGTTAGAAATAGATATTAACACGAAAGTATAGCTAGGAATAATACGAATACGAATACGAATACGAATACCAATACGAATACGAATACGAATACGAATACGAATACAATTACGAATACGAATACAAATACGAATACGAATACGAATAGGTATACGAATACGAATACGAATACGAATACGAATACGAATACGAATACGAATACGAAAACACGCCTTTGGATGACACCAAGACTTCGAATATACAGTTAGTGTACGCCTTGGGTGTCACCAGAGTTACGAATACGAATACGAAAGTACGCCTCTGGACATCGACTGAGTTTCGAAAACATACGCCTTAGGATGTCGACAGAGTTTTGAAGATACATCTAATGTACTCTTTTGGAAATCACCAGAACTTCGAAAATACTGTTAATGTACGTTTCTGAGTGTATCCAAATATTCGAAAATACAACTAAGTATAGTAGATAATCGACATTCGAATGTAGGGTCACGAAGATATCAGAATACCTAACTAATACTAAAAGTATGGTAGATGCTAGTACATCAAAATCAGAACTAAGAACTAACCACAACATTTAGGAAAATATGGGATTTTCCTAGGATAACATAACAATTCCTAAACAAATGGTGCAATGAATGGAAAACTAAACTAATAGGAAAATATAGGATTTTCCTGGGACAACATATTTACTCATAAACGAAATCGTGTAACGAATGATAACAAAACTGTTTTTATAAGAAAATATGGGATTTTCTTGGATAACAACTGTTTCAGAAAACCAAAAAGGGAGCTCATTCTTTTCAAAACCAAACCGCTTATGAACTCACCAGCTTTATGCTGATTTTCAAACTGCTTGTATTCTCAGGTTAGCATTAGACAGGTACACCGCCATCCTTTGAAGAAGATGAAGTGTTTGGAAGACTTATCCTTGCTTTTGTTCATATGATATACGTGTATAACACTTGTATAACTTTACTTTCAAACAAATGTAAAGGATTCTATGTAATGTAATGTTTTGTGTTTACTATGCTTACTATGTACATTGGTTGCGATATTCATGACGTCCTCCGCCCCGGAACGTTTCCGCCTTCGGTTTCGGGGTGTGACAGAGGAGGCGAATGTCAGATTTGCAACTTCTATTCTGAAAGAGAAAGCCCGTGAATGGTGGGAGGAGGTTGGCCATGCCTTAGGAGGTGAGGCTATTGAGGAGATAACTTGGGATGATTTTATGATGTACCGTGATGAAAATTTATTGAGAATTTCTCCAGGATCGTAGTTCCATTGACCATTTTGGCCGTTGTGAAAAAAACATCGAGTTATTAGTAGTCATGTATTCAAGCTTAAAATTGAAAATGGTAATTATTTTATTAAGAATTAGTGAGATACAGCTACAGTGAGCAGGCAATTGGGTTTATCAAACCAAACACTAAAGGAGGAAACAGCTACCTCGATTTCTTGATTCCAAATGGCCGCAACCGATTTTGCAGGCTTGAATGTGTTAAACAGTCTAAACCAACAAACAATAACCGAAAACATAAAAGGTTGTTGATATGAAATTCCAAAAAAAAAATCTTGCAAACCATATATCATGGAATGTAACGGGTAAGAATCATTCCATTCCTCCATCATTCATTCATTCTAGTCTATCAAAGTAAACAGATCCTAACAAAATTCAAGACGAAACAACAAAATAAGTAAATATTTTAGTAAAATTACAATGGAACTATTAGAGTAAGCACCTAAATTTGTTGTAGACTTCTTCAGCTCAGTTTTGGTTGTCACATAACAACCCCCAAAAACGCAAATTCAGTTCAATCACTCCCTCATCTCTTCTTGTAATGAGTAATAACAATTCCAAACATCTATAGCCTTTCATATAACAACTCACTAAAAAAAACAAATAATTAGCAACAAGCTGTACATGTTTTTTTGCTTTATTAGTTTCAATTCGACCTACGTTGATGTCCACATCAAAGTTGCATAAGAATGTAGAAAAGATATCAAGTGCCACTCACAAGGGAAATCATTTGATCACATAAGAAAACCCTCGTACACGAAAGCCCTGCACAAATGAAGTCACGAAATGAAAACAGATGAACTAAGCAGAAATCAATTTAAAAAACAATCTAAGTTGTAACCTGATAGATCCCAGACGAAGAAGATTAGGCAAAAGGCCGATAACTACCTCCACCGGAACCGACAAATTGATTGCACGTATTTTTAATTCAATATGATTGTTCACATCAACATTCACATATGATACTGATTTGAATCCTTTCAATTCCCTTCATGTTAAACCAATCTTAGCATCACATTCCTATCTAATTCCCTAAACAATTTAATCATATTAACCAAGAAAAATAATTGTTTAAACAAATGAAATCAAAATAAATAAAACAAAAAAACCTTAATTTCAAGAAAAGTGTAAACAAATATCATATTATAATATTTTTATATTTCATTTTAGATTGTAGTCAATAAGAGAAGAAAACTTTACTTATTGGTAAGTAAATCATAAATTAAATTTTTATTTGAAATGGAAAAGAGTAATCTACTCATATATTAATCCTAAATATATACACGATATGTCAAAAATGAGACTTGAACTCTTAACAAAATGAAATGATTTTAATAAACAAACATATGAATGATACTTTTAAACAAACATATGATGATACTTTTATTATCTAAGGTTTCAATCTTTCAGTTTGCATCAAATTATGGTGCTCACAATTATCATTAGAGTCGGAAAAGGAAATGTAAAACAAACATACTAAGAAGAAGTGAAAATTAAAATCAATATAAACGAAGAATCTACCTTTCTAAACAAATGGTATTTAATTTCAAAGGCAACGTTATAATCAGACAAAAAAAATTAAAAAAATGTTTTTTTTTTGTTATTTGGTTCAGACATTTCTTCAAACAGGTGGTGGGTATAGATACGAAGACACACATACAGAGATAAAGTCGAAACAACAAGTTGACATGAAGAATATGGAAAAATGTTTGTGTTTGCAACCTTGTAAAAACGACAATCAAATTTAAATTACACCTGGTACTCAAAACAAATCAACATGGAGAGAAAAAAACAGTTCTGATTTGTTAAGTTGGAGGGAATTAAACATCAATAACATAGATTTGAGTATAAAAGACAATTACATGAATATATGCATAAGGTAAGATAAGCCTAGGGATCCAAAGCTTCGTTAAGAAGATAGGGATTTCACCTCCGATGCTACTAAAATCGCCTTTTTTTATACATCAACAAATCTTCATCGATCCTACTTCCGATTCATCTGTAAATTAGAAGAAGGCTGCAATCAACAACCGGTTTCCACCGTCGGTTTTCGCCACCTCCTGCTTCATCGGTTTGTTGGGTGGTGGTGTCAATCTTAACAGGTAAGTCACACAAAAACCCTAGAAAATCAGAAAAAATTACTTTATGGAGCACATCTAAATATGAAGGAAGCATTGAACCGGTGACACCGGGATGGCTGCAAACACCGGTTGCAATATCCGACTAGAATGCCTCCTGAGTTGCCCTGCCAAAATACTACCCTCAGTTTCACCCGATACTCGATAACGCAAAATCTTTTAAAAAATAAAACACATCATCGCTTCAATATCGGGAAGGAACCATCAAAATCGGAACCCATCAAAGGAAGAAAATGGTGGGTTTCGAAAACGATGAATAGTAGAAGTAGTGAAAAAATTAAGGAGTGCCTAGTGGTGCTTCATAAAGACGGTGGAGATGGCGGTGCTGGATCGCGTCTACAAAGAAACAGTCACACACATGGTTGAAGAAGGATCGAGATGAAGGTGGTATGTTAATGCTACTGTATGGTAACAAAAACGGTAAAGAATAACACTGATACGAACGTGATTGGCCAACAAAGCAGTGAAGCAAAGTAAAACAACACGTGACCATTAAAATATAGATATTGACAGAAAAGAACCACAAACCAGAAAATAGACATAAATAAACATACTCATATAAATAGAGGACCATATTTGCCATAAGGTTAGAACTTCACAATTCCTAATTTTAGACATTTTTAATATATATATATATATATATATATATATATATATATATATATATATATATAATGAAGGTTTTTTTTGTCACATGTCAATCTTTCATGAGTTTTTTGACACTTGTCATTTTGTCAATTTTTGGTTTGTTTCAATTTTTAAAATTAAAGCAATATATAATTATATATATAAAATATTAAATATCATATATGTGACATTAAATTGGAATAAATAGGTTTCTTCCTTTTTTTATTTTAAAGTTATATATTAAAAAATAATTTATGTTTACATTTTAATGTTTAATCTTTTTTTAAATCAATCCGTGTAATACACGGGTCTCACACCTACTATATATATATATATATATATATATATATATATATATATAATAAAATAAAATAAAACAAATAAATAACTAAATTCAGTTTTTGAATATCATTAGAGTTAAAAAATTAAACAAAATTGCTTTTGGCTATTCTAGAATGGAAGCATCTTCGCCATTTCATTGACATTTGTGAACAACCCTACTTGCCTATAAGGTAGAAACGACTTCCTCTTTCCGACTTCATTTTCTGCTCTTTTTCGCACGTAAAATAGCTCATGAACAGGAGTTTGAGTCTTCAACTTACCGGCGACTTTGGAAACCTCACCGGAATTCCTCTTTTGCTTAGGAGTTAACAACACCACAGCATCCTTCCCTTCACTGTTGCTTCGCCGGAGCATATACCGGAGCTTCCACTTCTTCAATAGAGACCCCGTAGAACTACTCTTCTTAATTTTAGTCATAACAGATGACGATCCACCTTCCGTCTTAGGCCTCCACACGCAGAAAGTTCCAGAAGGTAGAACTTCCAAGTCGTCGGCATCTGATGATGAACACGATGAAGATTCTTCTCCTTCTTCAATAAAAAGCTTCCGTAACTGACCAGTAATAGAACCAGAAGCATTAATTTCATTATCCTTTGATTTAGCTTCATCGTTCACTAGAAGATCGCGATTGAAAAGAGGAAAAATAGTCCAGCCTTGCGAATCGATCTCTTTTGCTGAAACTTCTTCTTCACTTAAATCCAACGAGAATCTAAAATCGTCTTCATCGGAATCCCCAGATTCACGAAATCGACTGGCCTGTTCTTCACGGATGACTTTGTCGATAGCCATGGATGTTGAAGTATCAGCAGCGTAAAAACTGAAGCTAGGACTTGATCCAGAACCTTCGATTTCCCCCTGTTGTTCCATATCGCTGAAATATCTAGTAATCTTTTGGTGTATTTATGTGAGCAAATCGATAAATGAGATGGATACTTTGGTAGAGAGGGTATTTATAGAGATGACTTTACTTGCCACCAACGACGTTGCTATTTATTTTTCACTTTTTTCTTTTTTCTCTTCTAGAAGAAGAGAATCGAGTAGCAGCTGACATAATCGTTTACGTAAGCAAATTGTTAAATGTATTGTTATTCTCCCGTCTCGCTCTATGTATGATTTTTGGGCTAATAATTAACGTAAATAAAATATTTTATAATCAGAAATATTTTAGAACCTCATAAATTAGAGGGTTAGTTGAGTTTGGGACTTATTTTTGTAGTTAATTGATATATTTTATAAATATAAACTGAGAAGTAATAATCATTATAACTACGATAACATGGATATTATAAAGTTATGTATTTAGTATTACAAAGAGAAATAAAATGAATATTAATGGATGGTTCTATTCCAATAGCTGGAATTTGCATGTGAAAATAATGTTTGAGACATTTATTTGACTTAATTTCTCATTAGTTATAGTATTTACATATTTTCACGAATGGTATAATGTTAAAACGATAAATTAGAGTTACTGCCTATAATGCGGCTACACAAATGGAAAGCGACAAGTTGAATTTTGTATCAAAACGGGTGACTTAACTTTTTTTTTTTTATTTTTTTTATTTTTTATTTTTTATAAATAAGTGTTATATTGAATATAACTATAAACATTATATAATGTAAATAAAAATTATTTTCTGAGTTTATCACTTGAGGTTAGTAATTTAAAAAATAAACGGTTAAAAAAATCTTTTAATTAATAATATATTTAAAGTAATTGATTAATAATTTTAAGTTTTACTATAAAGATTTAATAAATTTTGTACCCGTGGTTTCCACGGGTTATAAATTAGTTTAAAAAATAAACGGTTATATGGTAGTGGTATAAACGAGACGAGACAATTAATAAGAAAATCGAGATCGACTCAGAAAATACTCAAAACCGACTTGACTTTAATCGAGTCAAACTCGAGCTAATTGAGTCCCTTATCGAACCGTGCTCGAGTAGTAAAATATCTGATTGGTAAAGTTCATAATCTTAATTGATTATGTATAAAATTACATTTTTATCTTTTTATAAATATTTTTAAATATTTTTAAACTACTGAATAAAACTCTTTTAAATTTTTTTGAGAAACCTTTTAACCCAAACACAATTTAAAAACTCGCTATTGTATATTTCTTTTTCTAGCCTACTATTGCATGTTGCTTATCACTAAAAGTAGGTTCGTTATTACGGATTTACAGTACATAATAACTATTAATAATTCATTTTGTGGAGTTATTTTTCTAACATTTGTTTAAGATCATTTATCATTTGTTCATTATCTTTCCCTCTAGTAATTGTCTTCTTGAATTCATCATTTAACTTTGCTCTTATAACCCTTTTACTTTCCTTATCTTGCTTTCTCTTAGCTCCACTTCTTTTCTTTGAATTTCCCACTTTACTTAGTGCTTGCTTTCTCTTTTTCATTTTCATCTTTCAATTTATTTAGCCTCCTAAATCCTTGGATTTCTTAAAATGCATCAATGGATTTTAGAAAGTCCATGTCCATTATTTTTGGTGAGTACACCCTCACCACTACGGAACGTCACATAGGAACCGCAATATAGGACCCTGTTTTTGAAAAAAACAGGTTATATTTTGCAAAAACCGAGTTTTATAAAGAGAAGTGTAATATAATCCGGTTTAAAGTAAAAAAATGGGTTGTATGCTAGAAGTAAAAAACCCGAATTCTATTGACATAATCGGGTCCTTTAGCCATAAACTTATGTAACTAGGTTTTTGTAGTACAAATTGGTTCTATGAGTGGAATGAGTGATTTATGAGATGGTTAAATGATCCGTTTTCCAAAAACACTCAATACCTTCTCATATCCTCAATTACCGAAGGTTTATAACATATTAACACCAAGTTTGAATATGCCAAGAAATTGGAGGGAGATTTTAGAGGGGAAATAATATGTAAAGAAAGTGGAGAGAGATTTTAGAGGGAATGAATATGGTAAAAGAAGTTTGAAGGAAAATAACAAGGGGAAATAATTTAATTATAGTTATCTTTAGTTTTTTTTTTTTTTTTTTTTTTTTTTTTTTTTTGTTTTAAATTTTGATTTTGTCATTATTTTACTAAAGGAATAATTTCTATATGCTTTTTTAAACATTTATACGTCATATTTATGACATATTTTCAGTTTAATCTTTAAATATCGTATTTACTTTGTAAAATTTTAAAATATCAAATTTGTCCAAATCTTTATTTTTAATACTTTTATTTATTTTATCATTATTTTAAATATTTTAAGGTCATTATAATTATAAAAAACTAAAATGCTAGTATTATTCACAATCATATCTTCTTGGAATCATCATATCCCTGTTACGATGATGTTTCATAATTTTGGGTTTTCCAATCATGGAATTTGTGATGACAACATCACCACTATCTTGTTCCCTTGTCGACAATATTAAGTTGAGTTCTAGGTTCCATTGAGTTGCACTAATCACATTCACTACCCCTCCATAACGCCACCACCGAAACACAACCAATATTACCTCCTCGATGTACTCTGTGTTAGCTTATGATATAAGGGTAATCAATTTTCTATTGCGCATAGCGTTAGATTGAGTTACCTGATATGAAAAAAAGGTATGGTATTCGGTTGAAATAAACTGAAGGGGATTGCAAGCACCCTGATATGATTAATAGTATCTAATTGAGATAGACCAAAGAGGTAGGCAAGCACCCAGATTTGTTTGGTAGTATTCAATTGAAATAGATCGAAGGGGTAGGCATGCACCCAGATATGCTTGACAATATGTATGTTTAGTATGTGGTATTTTAGGGGGGGGGGGACTCACTAAGCTCTATGTTTATAGTTTTCAGTTTCTGTTTCAAGTACTTCAAATTCGAATGAGAAGTACCCAGTCTGATCACACCACACCACACTATGTTTTTCCGCACTTAGCGATTTTGGGATTTGTACTTTGATAACATGTTACAATATGACTCTTTTGAATATTTTGGTATCAGTCACTTATGAATTGAATGAATTCAAAAACAAATTTTTACCTGTATTTTTTGGGATGTTACATATTTCATGTGTAAGGATACAAAAACATTGTTTAACCATATCAAAACATAACATTCCCCACAACAATCCATGAAGTGATCTTGAAGGTGGGTTTGATGTGACAACCCGAAATTTCCATTCTGAACAAACCATATCAAGTCAATAGAAGTTAGAACAGTTACAGTGAATTTCTAGACTTTTGGGTATAAGTTTAAGTATTTCAGGATTTACACTTAAGGAGATATCAGGAGAGTGGATGCACAAGGGTTTTGTGCAACTCTGTTATTCCAAAACTCTATGATATTAGAGTTCATTTCGTGAATAAAATATTTTCTGCCAAAAATCCCAAGACTATATATAGGATTCCGAACCATATTTATTCATTAGTTACATTTCCAACTAGAGAAAAACCATTTTCTCTCTCACGGATCTTCGGGATTTCATCCCAAATCGTGAGTACTTCTATCTAGTTGTATTATATAGCTTAGATTGTGCTTAATAACATCAAAATCAGATCAAAAACGCAAGATTTGAGAGTTTACCGCCCAAGAACACTTGGAGAGTAAACTCTTTTATAAGGGCCAAAGTGTGCCCAATGTCCCTCCAAGCCTTGGAACTCAACCTAGAAACTACCATGACATGTTTAGACCAAAAATCATTAAGAAACAAAGGCTAGAAGTGAGTTCATGGCCAAGGATGTTCTTGGGCCGTGAACTCCATTTTAAGGTGTCAAAATGCCCTAAAAGCTTTCCTTAAGCCAAGAGACTAGTTTAGACATGTGCCCTAATGTGTTTAGGACTAGCAAACACCATTAGAACACCAAGAGTAAGGTGTTCACGACCCAAGAAGTTCTAGGGCCGTGAACTCCAAACAATAGTGCCAAATGGTGCTATAAACTCTTCTAAAGCCTTGTACACTAGCCTAGTTTAGTTCCTAGTTGAATTAGGAACTTGAAAACACCAAAAACACCCATCCAAGGGAGATTACGGCCGTAATCTCCATGGGATTTGGTCTCAGGGCCGTAAACTCCTAAAAGGAGTTATATAATGCCCTAAACTCTTCCATAGACCAAGCCATTAAGTAGAAATGCTTCTTAGGGCCTTGTAGAGAATCAAACACAAAATGGATATATAGGTGTGAGCTTACGGCCGTAAACTCATGAGTTTACGACCATAAACTCATTTGGTAGTGTCATTAGGGCCGTGAACTTCATGGTGGAGTTTTCCTTGAGCCCTACACACAATCGCTTCCCCTACAAACACTCAGATGCAATCCTAGAGGCTAATAACACTTGATAAAGGTGTTTAGCATGTCCTAGGGTGTCTTGACTTATTTATTAGTTGTTTATAGACTAATTTGTTACATATATGTTAACTAGGATCATAGAGTGTGTTCAAGACTTCACTTGACATCTAGAATTCCTACCTCTTTAGTTCATCTGTATCACCCACAACAGGTGAGTTCATACCCCTTAATCAATGTTTTAAATGATTTAATGGGGGGGGGGGGGGAATACAGGTAGAAAACAACATGTTATTAAATCAATCATATGTATTTAAAACTGTGTTTTCATTCAGCAGATTTCACATACTACAAAATGTGATGCATGAAATGGTTTTATATCTTAAAAATATGTTGATTGCAAAAGTATTACGTTTGAAATGTTTATTAAAATGACATCAAGTCATTGTTAATTATTGTTCGAAACTCTTAGATGTCTTACAAAACCATTTTTACCTTCTTGAACAAAACTATATCTATACACTTATGTTCCTTTATATGTATTGATGTTATAGTTTTCATCCTTCATTCAGTTTCCCACACTCTTGTGTAACAAGGGTGTATAAACCTGTTTGGACAATCAATTACCTTCCAGTTAACTATTATAGGGATAGTTAGGAGATACCTAAGATTATTCCTATTACAAGGAATTACATCAGAGTCAGTTCATTCATGAGTCTATACTATACATTACATGTTACATGAATATGCTTACATAGATACGCTTACATGAATACGCTTACATGAATACCATGCATGAGTACCTTTACGTAGATACATGTTCCTGTATACACTTACATGGATACTTGTACCTCGATTCACTAGGATGATTTATTAGTACCTTCTGTGTAAATTGTCCTGCCTATCCCAATTCAACGGGATATCTAGACGGGACTAAACATTCCGAAACCCACCTGTTAGCACCAGTGGTCGATGAACATCTACGGATGCCTACGGTTATTACTTATATTAGGGGTATTTTTACGGGACTAACCATTCCTTGGGCCTACTGTTCGCTACAGAGGTTGATGAACATCTACGGATGCCTACGGTTAATACTTATATTAGGAATACTTTTACGGGACTAACCCTTCCTCCCACCTGTTGTAGCTACAGAGGAAAATTTAACAATCTACGGATGTTCAAAGGTTATACATTTCGCAAATCGCGATGTCGTGTTAATCCTAATACAAAAGGATAACACTTACATGATTATATTTTTCCTATTACTTTATTTTGTGATACATTCACATAAGCGATGAGTTAGACTAAGTACTGTTTGTAATAGTCAAAAAGAAGGAAAAACTATCATTATCATAGCAAAACATTCGGGTCTTGGTAGAAGACGATTATATTCTTTTCCCTATTTATTTTATTTTGTGATACATTCACATAAACGATGAGTTAGACTAAGTACTGTTTGTAATAGTCAAAAAGAAGGAAAAACTATCATTATCATATCAAAACATTCGGGTCTTGGTAGAAGACGATTATACTCTTTTCCCTAGTTACTTTATTTTGTGATACATTCACATAAATGATGAGTTAGACTAAGTACTGTTTGTAATAGTCAAAAAGAAGGAAAAACTATCATTGTTATAACAAAACATTCAGGTCTTAGTAGAAGACTACATTTCATACTAGTAGGAAATATGTGATTTTCTAGGGTTTTTCATACTTATATCAACTGTTTCATTTAAAGATTTACATGGCATTCATAACAGCTTTCCAAAACAAGACAATGACACTTAAATACTTATGAATTCACCAGCTTTAGGCTGATATTCTCTTTCAAAATAACTTGTATTCTCAGGTCACCAGTTAGACAGGTACGATGGCCAGGTTTTGAGAAGACGGAGCACAGACAAGACTCATCTTATTTTGATTATTCATTTTATTGTTGTACATTATGAAAGAACACACATGTATTAAAACTTTACTTTTAATGCAATGGATGATGTTGTTGCTTGTTTACTACTTTACACTGTTATGATACTTCACATGACGTCCTCCACGCCGGAACGTTTTCGTCGTTCTTGGTTTTGGGGTGTGACATTTGAGTCCAATACTTGCTCTCTAGAAAGTACATATGAACTTGGTTACAACACTTTGCCATTTTTATCCACTTAAAGTCAACCAATCTAATTCATATTAGTTTTATTTCATACTTTGCCACTTTCATCCATTTAAAAGCATAAGCAGTTGTCATAGGACATAGTCAGTTCTTATTTTCATTTACAACATTCCAAGTTGATTATGCATGAAAGACGATACATGGTGATGTTATTTCTACAAAACGACTATGCATTCGAACCTCTCATTCTAGGCAAGTAAGTTATTGAGGTATTATTTGTTGAGGACCTGAAGGACTCGAGCTGGCACATCATGATGCATAGTAAAAGACATATACTTGGTGTTGATAATGTCATTGAAGAAGAAGACTACGATCACATTGATGACATACCCCTGTTTTCACTCGACACTCCATCTTCAAATAATGATATTGATGACAATAGTTACTTATGCTCATACCACGATGAAGGAATACGTAGATCATAAAACCACATACTTTGGAAGGTAATAAACAAGTTATTCGATATGAAATGCACTTAGTTGATTATAATTTTACTGTAATCTAGCATAATAAATGAATTGACATAATTTGTTTTATTTATAGAACAAGCGACGACGAAACATAATGCAATAGCAAATATAGCCGAGACATAACAAGATCTTATAGTCTAGTCACTCACACTAAAAAAAAACAAAGCCCACCCCTTCCCCCAACGCCACACAAAGACTACATTAGGAATCAAAATGCAAACCAAACAAAAACTAGAAGACTAACCCCTCATACCAAAACCCTACTGGAAGTCTACATTGGGAATCAGAACATACACCAAACACACACTTTGTTGCAACAAGTGTAACAACGTAAATTTTCAAAACAAATTTTCATTTCTTTAAAACATAATATCATTCGAGATAAACCATAAAATCCAATGTAACATGGTCATAATACAAAACATATCAATCCCAAGATCAAACATATCCAAATCCGCCCGTGTGTGTGTACGAGTCATGCCGACGCCTTCCCACGGTCCTCACTAGTACCTGAAACACATTACACATAAACACTGTAAGCAAAAAGCTTAGTGAGTTCCCCAATATACCACTTACACACATACGCATTTCTAGGCCATACTCCACACGACCTTCCAGTCCATGTGTCTCAGGGGACTTCCGTCCCATCCCGGTAAAGCTTCAGGTCCTACTCGTGTCGACCTTCCGGTCCGTAACTCCCCAACCTTCCAGTCCACATCGTAATGCCTTCCGGCCCATATCATAATGCCTTCCGGCCCATATCAAGCGTAGCATACATATCACATACATAGCGCATACGAAACAGGCAACTCATAGCATAAAATGCATATATCTCATAGCATACCAGACCTTCCGGTCACACATAGGTACCCTTCTAGGTACAGTATAGTGAGAAGACTCACCTCGTATGATGTATAGAATCTCACGTGCTCGATATCTCTGAATCCCGAAACAACGACCTAGCCTCGCCTAATCACAACAAATAATCATTCCAAATCATTAACGGCTCTCAAGGCTATACTACACCCCTTTCTACAATCCCACAGAAGAGTAAAAGACCATTTTACCCCTCCCTGACTCAAAAGCCCACATGTTGACCAAAACCCTAAAAGTGAACAAAAGTCAACAACAAGCAGTACGTGGGGCGTACCAACACCTGTACATGGGGCGTACCCTTGCACTCCAGAAACAGGGAACGCGGCCCTCTACGCGGCGCGTACTGGGATTACGCCCGACGTAAATCCCAGTTTCTTACTTTCCTCATTTTAGTGTTTTAAACAGTTAAGATATAATCCCACATTCCAGATCTGGCCATTCTAATACCTTTGCATTGCTATAAAGGTTTTCCACACCTTCTAACACCTTTCCTTTCCCCTCCAAAAGTCTAGATCTCATGTATGGCTCAACATTCACGTCCAAGATTGCATTTTTATGAACATACAACTCATATAGTCCTGAAATATGATAGATCTAGGCCAATGGAGACTATTTGCTCATAAAGTCTCCATCTTGGGACCAAAAACCCTAGAATTTGGTCCAAGAAGCACACAACACAAACAACAAGGCAAGATCTGAACTTTTTACCTCAGGAAGACTCCAACCTTTGTAGTCCTCAAATCTACACTTGTCCACCAACTTCTAGCTTCTACAATGGCCTCCTCTTCTCTTTCACCACCTTGAAATGGCACTTTGAAGCTTAGAACACTCACACACAAGCTAAGGACGAATGGAATACTCTCTTTGGCTTTCTTTCTTTAAGATGGTGGCTGAGGGACAAGACCATCTCATTCCTTTGATAGCCCTCAAGTCATATTAGGGTTTTGCATCTGGGCGGGTTACACTCGACGTAACCTTAGGTACGCCCAGCGTACCCGGATGAATCCACGTACAAAATAATCGCGCGAGTACGTGCAACGTACTCCTTAGTACGCCAAGCGTACTCACAAGCTTAGCATTTACACAAAGGGACCTAACATGACAACTTGGAAAAGAAGAAGGGTTAAATGGTTGAACCTGAATTTCAGGATGTTACAATTCTCCCCCACTAGAACCAGACTTCGCCCTCGAAGTCTTATACTGATAACAACTCCGGATGCTGCTCCCGCATCTCTGACTCTGACTCCCACGTCAGCTCGGACCCCTTCCGATGCTGCCACTGAACCTGCACCAACGGTACCTCCTTGTTCCTCAGAACCTTGATCTTCCGATCCCGAATCGTAATTGGTCTCTCGGCATAATTCAGGCTCGCATCCACCTAAATATCCTCCAGTGGCACTATCACCGACTCGTCGGCTATACACTTCCTCAACTGAGACACGTGGAAGGTATCATGAATCTGGCCCAACTCCGCAGGTAGCTCCAATCGATATGCTACTCTGCCTACCCTCGCAATCACTCTAAATGACCCAATATACCGGGGCCCCAGCTTGCCCCTCCTCCTGAATCGAATCACCCCTTTCCAAGGAGACACCTTCAGGAGTACAAAATCCCCAATCTGAAACTCGAGCTTGGATCGTCGCCTATCTGCATAACTTTTCTGGCGACTCTGAGCGGTCAACAACCTCTGTCTGACCTGTTATATCTACTCTATCGTCGGGAGTACTATCTCAATACTACCCATCACACGTTTCCCTACTTCACCCCAACAAATGGGGGTCCGACACCTCCTCCCATATAACAGCTTAAATGGTGGCATACCAATGCTCGAGTGATGGCTGTTGTTATAGGAAAACTCAGCCAAGGGCAAATACGTGTCCCAAGTCCCTCCGAAATCCAATACGCATGCCTGAAGCATGTCCTCGAGCGTCTGAATCGTCCGCTCACTCTTTCCGTCCGTCTGTGGGTGGTATGCGGTACTGAAATGCAGCCTCGTACCCAACTCCTCATGAAACTTCTTCCAAAATCTGGAAGTAAATCGCACATCTCGGTCTGAAACAATCGAGATCAGAACTCCATGCTGCAATACCACCTCCCTCACATACAACTCTGCCAGCCTCTCAACAGAAGAGCTCTCACTGATAGCAAGAAAGTGAGCGCTCTTCGTCAACTTGTCCACAATCACCCAAATCGCATCGACAACTCCTGCAGTCCTTGGCAATTTGGTGATAAAATCCATGGTAACCTGCTCCCACTTCCACTTGGGAATCTACAGTGGCTGCAACTTTCCATGTGGACTCTGGTGCTCGGCCTTAACCTTGCGACAGGTTAAGCACCTCTCAACGAACCATGCGACATCTGTCTTCATACAGGGCCACCAATATTCCCTTTTTAGGTCCAAAAACATCTTAATTGCCTTGGGATGGATCGAGAACCTCGCCCACAAACGGTACCCAAATCCGGCCCTAAAAAGTCATAAGTCCTCGACTATCGGTAACAAACTCTGATACTTGCCCGATCACCCGCTCCCTTTTGCGGTTCTCTGGTCTCACGGCCTCCGCCTAGGCCCCTTGAATGGCATCCAACACCGGATTCAGCAATGTCAACCTCATACAAACGTCTCGTATCGGGGCGCTCTCCGCCATACGGCTCAGAGCATCGGCTACAACATTAGCCTTGCCCGGGTGGTACAGGATCTCACAATCATAATCCTTTACCACATCCAACCATCTCCTCTGGCGCATATTCAGGTTGGGCTGATCCATCAAGTACTTCAGACTCTTGTGGTCCGTGTATATGGTATACCGAACCCCATACAGATAGTGACGCCAAATCTTGAGGGCGAACACCACAACCCCCAGCTCCAGGTCGTGGGTGGGATACCTCGACTCATGACGCTTCAGCTGCCTCGATGCATATGCTATCACATGCCTCCTCTGCATAAGCACTTCTCCCAACACGGATATCGATGCATCACAGTACAACACAAAATCCTCTATCCCTTCCGAGAGTGCGAGCACCGGGGCTTCGCACAACTTCTGGCGAAGTGTCTCAAATGAGGTCTGTTGCTCCGGACCCCAAGAAAAAGCGACACCCTTCCGGGTCATCTTGGTGAGTGGCACGACGATCTTGGAGAAATCCTTAATAAATCTCCGATAATAGCTGGCCAATCCTAGAAAGCTCCTGATCTCGGTGGGCGATCTCGTCACCTCCCACCTCATGACCGCCTCAATCTTGGCCGGATCGACCAATATCTCATTCTGGTTGACGAGATGTCCCAAGAACTGGACCTCTCGTAACCAGAACTCACACTTGGAGAATTTGGCATAAAGCCTCTCCGATCTCAGAACTCCAAGGATCTCCGTCAAATGCACCTCATGTTGTTCTCTAGACCTCGAATACACCAAAATATCATCAATGAATACGATCACCGACCGATCCACCATCGGTCTGCACACCCTGTTCATGAGATCCATGAACGCAGCTGGTGCATTGGTGAGCCCAAAAGGCATCACCACAAACTCATAATGCCCATAACGAGTTTTGAACGCTGCCTTCTGGATATCTTCATCCCGAACCCTCATTTGATGATAACCCGACCTCAAGTCTATCTTGGAGAACCAAGACGCCCCCTGCATCTGATCGAACAGATCATCGATCCTCGGCAGCGGATAACGGTTCTTGACCGTGAACTTGTTCAACTCCCGGTAATCAATGCACATCCGGTGTGAACCATCCTTTTTCTTGACAAAAAGGATCGGTGCTCCCCAAGGAGATCTACTCGGTCGAATAAACCCCTTCCCTAGCAGCTCCTGAAGCTGCGAGGATAACTCCTGCATCTCTGGCGGTGCGAGGCGATAGGTGCTGCTCCCGGAACCAAATCGATACGGAACTCCACTTGCCTCTCGGGAGGCACACCCGAAAATTCCTTAGGAAAAACATCCGGGAACTCGCATACTATCGGAACCTCATCAATCGAACCTGGCCTCCCAGCGGTCATTCACGTGTCCATTACATAGGCTACGAATCCACTGCAGCCCTGCTGCAAACTCTGTCTCGCCCTGGCAGCCAAGCAAAACGCTGACCCACATCGGGTTCCCTCTCCATACACCGTAAGTAATCCCCCACTAGGGTCTCATATCGTCACCAACTGACGCTCGCAGTCTATAACATCTCCAAATCGGCTCAACCAATCCATGCCCACTATAACACACACGTCCCCCATCGCAATCGGGACCAGATCTATCGAGAACTCCACACCGAAGATCTCAAGGATACATCCTCGAATCACATCCGTCGCATACACTGCTCACTCGTCAGCTATGGAAACTCACAGAGGTCGACTCAACGCCTCTCGATGGATACTAATGTGCTGGATAAATGCCAAGGAAACAAATGACCGACTCGCACCCGAGTCAAATAACACCAAAGCAGGTACAGAACTCACAAGAAAAGTACCTACACATATCATCATATAAGCATAATATCTCAAAAAAAAAATACAAAATACATACCAGCCACAACATTAGGCGCTGCGCGGACCTCCTCCGCAGTCAACTGGAAAGCTATCCCACGAGCCTTTGGAGCCTCGGCCTTCACTGATCGAACCTTGGTAACCCTAGCAGCAGGTGCAGATCCCTGTGCTGACCCCTGATGCAACTGTGGACACTCGGCCTTCCGATGGCCAGTCTGGTTGCAATGAAAGCAAACCATAAATCCCTTGGGGCAATCCTTGGCGATATGCCCCTCCTTGCCACATTTGTAGCAAGCACCCGATCGACAGGCCTCCTCATGACCCTTGCCACACTTCCCGTAAGTGCGGCCCTTCTGGCCTCCAGTCCTCGAATAAGCGGACTTGGTCCGCTTGGCTGCCGGCTGAAACTGAGCCGGCCACCGATACATCCTTTAAGACTCAGCCTCCTCCCTGGCCCGAGTCACCAACTCAATCTCCCTCTTTCGGGCATTTGCCAGGAGCTCAGCAAATGTCCGGTACGTCGAGTTTGACACGAACTCCCGAATGTCCCTCCTCAGAATGCCCAAATACCAGCTCATCCGTGCCTGCTTAGTAGACACCTGCTCAGGGCAGAACATCGCCCTCTCATGAAACTTCCGGGTGACCACAACAACCAAATCATTACCCTGCTTGAGGGTCAAGAACTCCTAAACCAACCATTCCCTCTCCACCGGGGGAGCATACTCGTCTCTGAACATGGTGGTGAACCTCTCCCAGGTCACCGCTAAAATCTCTGCAAGAGTGAAGCTTGCTGTCATGAACTTCCACTAATCCTTTGCTCCCAAGCGAAGCTGGTTCAAAGCGAACCGTACCCTTAGATGCTCCGGTCATGAACATGTATAGAAGCATCCCTCAATATCAGCAATCCATCTCATCGCAGCGATTGGATCCTGCATCCCATCAAACTCAGGTGGCTTCGTGTTGCTAAACTCCCGGAACAACAACGAGTCACCTCCCTGAGGCCTGGTAGCAGCCACAGCTGCTGTAGCTGCAGCGGCTGCAGCCTCAGTCACCACGGCGTACCGCTCATCGAAATTCTCAATCAGTGTGGTCTTGATAGACCCAGTCACTGCGGCATACCGCTCATCGAAATTCTCAATCAGTGTGGTCTTGATAGACCCAAACATCTCCGGAATCTCGGCCCTGATCGCCGCAGCCACCTCATCGTGGATCATCTGACGAAGCTCCCCGTCACTCACACCGTTCGTCTCAGGTCTGTGGCGTGTCCCAACCATGACGTCTCTGAAATATAACATAATAATATCAAAGACTCATTCGAGTATGCTCGCACTCGATAACTCGACCCTACTTGTTCCTTAGTACCCAAGGATTCTTACTTAGAGTGCGCACTGCTCCGGTGTCTTCGGTAGTATGGGCCCTTATACTACCGCCTACACCGCATCAGTATTCACCCTAAGTCCACCTCCTTGGATCCTAGATCACAAGTACTCTATATCTCACTGGCATCGGCTACCCTTCGGTAGACCTCTTATCAGCCCCTCACTACTACATACTCGCGCTCAAGCATCACATAGCAACACATTCCTTCCTAGGCTAAGGCATCACAAAATCATGCCACTCTAGTCCAAATATGAATACCTAGCCAGCTCTAGCATGCATAATATAACATATCATATCTCATAACATATAACGTAAGGGCATTTTGGGGGTTCACTGTTCGGGCGCTGGTGACCGTACACACTGCTCCGCTCTGGTTGTCTCAAAATCTCTTACTTTTTAGAAAAAAATAGTTTTTATCGTTTGAAAATTTTCTCAAATCCTCAGTTTGAGTTCAGTTACGCCCAAAGGTGCATCCAAATCCCTCAAACCAAGGCTCTGATACCAACTTGTATCAACATAAATTTTCAAAACAATTTTTCATCTCTTTAAAACATAATTTCATTCGAGATAAACCATAAAATCCAATGTAACATGGTCATAATACAAAACATATCAATCCCAAGATCAAACATATCCAAACCCACCTATGTGTGTACGAGTCATGCCAGCTCCTTCCCACGGTCCTCACTAGTACCTGAAACACATTACACATAAACACAGTAAGCAAGAAGCTTAGTGAGTTCCCCAATATACCACTTACACACATACGCCTTTCTAGGCCATACTCCACACGACCTTCCGGTCCATGTGTCTCAGGGGACTTCCATCCCATCCCGGTAAACCTTCCGGTCCTACCCGTGTTGACCTTCTGGTCCATAACTCCCCGATCTTCCAGTCCACTTCGTAATGACTTCCGGCCCATATCATAATCCGCTTGTGTGTGTACGAGTCATGCCGGCGTCTTCCCACGGTCCTCACGTGTACCTGAAACACATTACACATAAACACTGTAAGCAAGAAGCTTAGTGAGTTCCCCAATATACCACTTACACACATACGCCTTTCCAGGCCATACTCCACAAGACCTTCCGGTCCATGTGTCTCAGGGGACTTCCGTCCCATCCAGGTAAACCTTCCGGTCCTACCCATGTTGACCTTCTGGTCTATAACTCCCCGACCTTCCGGTCCACATCGTAATGCCTTCCGGCCCATATCATAATGCCTGCCGACCCATATCAAGCGTAGCATACATATCACATACATAGCACATACGAAAAAGGCAACTCATAGCATAAATGCATATATCTCATAGCATACCAGACCTTCCGGTCACACATAGGTACCCTTCCACGTACAGTATAGTGAGAAGACTCACCACGCATGATGTCTAGAATCTCACGTGCTCGATTTCTCTGAATTTCGAAACAACAACCTAGCCTCTCCTTATCACAACAAATAATCATTCCAAATCATTAACGACTCTCAAGGCTATACTACACCCCTTTCTACAATCCCACAGAAGAGTAAAAGACCATTTTACCCCTCCCTGACTCAAAAGTCCACATGTTGACCAAAACCCTAAAAGTGAACAAAAGTCAATAGCAAGCAGTACGCGGGGCGTACCCTTGCACTCCAGAAACGGGGAACGCGACCCTCTAGGCGACGCGTACTCGGATTACGCCCAATGTAAATCCTAGTTTCTTACTTTCCTCATTTTAGTGTCTTAAACAGTTAAGACATAATCCCACATTCCAGATCTGGCCATTCTAATACCTCTTAATCCATAAAGTCGAAACCTTTAAGCATTTGCATGGCTATAAAGTTTCCCCACACCTTCTAACACCTTTCCTTTCTCCTCCAAAAGTCTAGATCTCATGCATGGCTCAACATTCATGTCCAAGATTGCATTTTTATGAATATACAACTCATATAGTCCTGAAATATGATAGATCTAGGCCAATGGATACTATTTGCTAATAAAGTCTCCATCTTGGGACCAAAAACCCTAGAATTTGGTCCAAGAAGCACACAACACAAACAACAAAGCAAGATCTGAACTTTTTACCTCAGGAAGAAGCTCCAACCTTTGTATTCCTCAGATCTACACTTGTCTACCAACTTCTAGCTTCTACAATGGCCTCCTCTTCTCTTTCACCACCTTGAAATGGCACTTTGAAGCTTAGAACACTCACACACAAGCTAAGGATGAAAGGAATACTCTCTTAGGGTTTCTTTCTGTAAGATGGTGGCTGAGGGACAAGACCATCTCATTTCTTTTATAGCCCTCGAGTCCTATTAGGGTTTTGCATCTGGGCCGATTATGCCCGACGTAATCTTAGGTATGCCCACCGTACCCGGATGAATCCGCATACAAAATAAGCACGCGAGTATGCGCATCGTACTCCTTAGTACGCCCATCGTACTCACAAGCTTAGCATTTACACAAAGGGACCTAACATGACAACTTGGAAAAGAAGAAGGGTTAAATGGTTGAACCTGAATTTCGGGATGTTACAACAAGATAACACCAAATACACCAATAGCAAACCCCACCAGGAACCCAAGAAACCCAAGATAATTACATGTGTTAATTGTCATAGGGGAGGGGGTTACACTATCTATGTCAATCCAACATTGTTAAATAAGATTTATGCTTAATCAGTTAAAAGTGCAAGTGTTAATGTCATCCACCATAAGCATACTTGGAGGAAATGTAAGTCAAAGACGATCAACATCGGCCTAGGTGGGGTAGTCAGTTAAAGATGGTCAACATAAGTCAAGATAAGTCAAAATGAAAACTTTTGTTTTTAACAATAACTCTTTTTTTACCAAAATATACTAAAGGGCCCATTCTTTATGGTTTATATTCTCAATGTCTACCATCAACAGTCGCTACTTCCTTCGTGCGACTCCGCCTACAAATCTCCTCATCAGTGCGACACCGACAACACATATAAGTCTCCTCATCGGTGCGACGTCAAAAGTGCCTACAAATTCGTCAGTAGTGCCTATATATTCCTAACACCAGTCGTGGTGACTATAGACTTATTGTTGGAACCTACAGATACCCAACGATAGAGTCTACTGTTTCTTACAACTTCGTCCTTAATAAGATTTCACCATAACGCACAGCGTACGAGGGAGTACGCCTAGCGTACTAGCCAGCTAACCCAAAACCTTTTTGTGAGTTAATCCATTAAGTTAAGGATGAGCAAAAGAACTGACCCGGTTAGAACCGGTCCGAACCGGACCCAGCTCGAGAACCGAAGTAGGCCGAAATTAAGAACCGAACCGGACCGCCAGTTCCCAGTTCTTACTGTGTCTTCAGTGTTGGAGCAGGTTATCAAGAAATAACAACATACGGTTCTGGTTGTAACACCTTGAGATTTTTGTTGGTATTTCCGAATCCTCTCTCCTATTATTATTTTCTCATCTGTAGTCCTTGGGGTTTAAAGAGTTGACCCATGAGAAGCCTAAGGGATAAAGTTGCAACTTTGGAATCTAGAGAGTACGCTAAGCGTACATAAGGTATGCTAAGCATACTAGGGATGCCCTAGTACGTCCACTTGTGTACGCTGGGCGTACTCACGTCAGGTGGAAACCCTAATATTTAGGGTTTGAGTTCTATATAAACAACCTTATGAGCTCATAACCTTCCCTTACCTCAGTCTCTACTGTTTAGAGCCATTTTCCCCAAACCCTAATCATTTCCTTGAGTGTATGAGCTTATAGTGTGTAATTTGTTTAGTTTATGAAGAAGGTGTTGCATCAAGGAGTTGGAGAAGGAGAACAAGCTAGTAGATCTGAAGTTGTTTGGTGCCCTAGAAGCTCCAGAAGGTAAAAAGCTTCAAACTTTATGCATGTATGTTATAGATCTTTCCATCTTAGCGTTAAGAAACCCTTTCTTGTCCCAAAAGTCCCAAGTTGGTGCATGATATGATTTGGACGAAATAAACTGTTCTTCTAGGCTCTTGAAGAGGCCCTAAGTGATAAAACTGAGGTCCCAATGGCTTAGGATGTCCCATGCACGTAATAGAAAGGTCTTAATAGATTAAGACCATGTATTAAGAGCTTTCTAGACGTTCAAAGTCTAAAACTTAAAGACTTTATGGTTCTAAGACACTTTTGGTTGATGGATCTGAAATATGGGCTTAAGTGCTTAAGCCATTTAGTACTTATTAGAGTTTTGGTGAAGCTCGTGTACGTCCCGCGTAATTTCTATGCACCCAACCTACTGAGTCAACCACCCCGATGGTGGTCAATGCAAATGGAAGTATGCCCCGTGTACGCCCTCTGTTGGGCTTTTAACATTTTGGGCTTCGGAGTTGGGCCACTCTTGGGCCAGTTTGGCATGGGCCTTGTTGGACTTTCTGAACAATAATGTTTTGGGCCCGTTTTGGTAATGGATTTTGATTAAGGCCCAATTAGAGAGTGGGCCCGATTTGGAAATTTGGGCCATTAATGGGATTATGTAGATGGACTTTTAGATAGTGAATTTAAAATTGGGCCTTGGCGCAGATTTGGGGAAAAGGCGAAATGGACTATGTAGATTCTTTGTCAAGATTAGTATTCCCATTTATTGAATTAATATTCGTTATTTTGGATAGTTCGGGATTCATGGTGAGACAACGATTTGGGAGTCTGGTTCATCAATTGAGATCGACATTTGTGAGGTGAGTTATCCTCACTATACTAAGGGGTCAAAGGCACCAAGGCCAGCCCATTGGATTGATATCCCAGTAGTTAATGATGTGTTGAGTATGAGATAGTTATACATGCTAGTTTGCTATGCCAGTTTGGTAGATCTGTAGGACTACCTGTGTTACCGTTTGATTATCTGTATATGCAATTAGTTGTATATATAGACACACTGTGTGGGCATGGTTGAGGTTGCACTGTCTTGTATAGTGACCAAGAATGTCCCAAGTCATAAATATACACTATGATATGGTATGAGTCATAAATACAAACTATGATCTGGTATGCCTTCCCATCGGGTTCCAGCCGGTTCCCCAATCCAAATGCTCATTCCTACATTAAGTCCTAACGTCCAAAACATAGATCCAGGTCTCTAAGAATGTCCCAAGTCATAAAGTTATAAAGTTTATGCTTTTGCATGCATGAATGGGGACAAAGACATAAATCAAGTCCATAAACACACTTAGTTAACATCTAACAATTGCATGGTTGAGGCTAAACCATCAAGGTCTGACTTTTATGGCTCTTAACACCTCCAACAGCCAAAAAGGACAACTCATATGGACCGAAACTCCTTTAACTCAAAGAATCTAAACTATGGGACCAAGATGTAACATTAATCATCCCAATATTAGGCCAAAGCATGCAATGGCCACAGTTAAAGCTTTATAGCTCAACTAGGTCAGAAATGATGCCAAGCTTCTGGATCTACAACCTCTCTTCATGTCCTTACTTCTTCTCTAAAACCTTCTTCTTCAAAACCACCAAATAACACCAAAAATGCACAAGGTAAGCTCAAAATGCATGCAAGAGGCTTAGGATTCAGTTTTAACTCTTTAAGGGAAATGAACGTTGAGAGAATGAAGGTTATGAGGGACTTAAGTTCTTCGAATAGGGTGCAAAACCTAAAATTTAGGGTTTTCTTTTGGCTAGACTACGTCCAGCGTACACAAGGACTTCCCTGATCCGCGCCTCACCATGTATACGCTGTGTTTGGTGTTGGAGTCCTTTCACAGAAAAATCATTTTTATGAAACTCAATATAACAATCATTGTCACGAGTATTTTGTCGAATATATATAGGATTTTTCATATTTTTGGGAGTGAAAATAACATTATGAATATGAAGAGTATGATAAGGAGATTGTAAAATGTCATATCTCGTGTTGGCGATAGGAATTTGATTCCCGTTACCAACAAAAATCAATGAGGAGATGGTTAAATTTCCTCCATCTATAAAGTCCTTATTTTCTCAATCAAGTAGAGAAGATGATGGATTTTATACTTCAAACTACGGTCTAATGTCATATTAAGTACCTAAGACCCATATTTATCCAACTTATATTTTTGATAGTTAAATCATTTATAAAAAATATATTTTATATTTGGTCCCTAACCTAAGTCATGACAAAGTCAAACAAAATGCTTACAAAATCGAAAATTTTAGTCCTTCCTTCATCAATTTCCTCATAAATACGTTTATTAACATTGTTCTCAAATTATATGTCCTATCCGTAGGTGGTTCATAACTCCCACCCGAAACACTAACCTCGAGATGCCACTTTCGCTACTCTGACTCTTCAACGTACAAGTACATTGCGATGTCGTTCGGGGGTTAGTGCAAGTGGTGTATTAACCGAGACACATCATAACCTTATGTGGTGCTTGATCTAGTTCCGACATGACTAATATCACTCCAGTCCATGAACACATAAGTGTTTGTATACAATGTGTCGCATGGTCATCTAAAAAGACCATACAACTAGAGAATGACTTTAGCTCTTTTCATGGAAGGTAATCATTCAACCAACTAGGCCTATAAATATTCGGATAAGGTTTTAGACTAAATACTAAATACTACCATTAATTCCTTTAAATTCTGAAAAATCTCAATTATTTTAAATTTCATGATAGGTTATAATTTCTTTCATATGAGAATATCTTCATGTTTAAATAAAATAAACGATTATTTATGACATAATTTTATAAGATATTCAATTAAATTGAATATTTAAATATTATTTTTGAATACTAACTTAAAATAATTTGTTCATACTCTTTCAAGAGTTAGATACCTCATAGGACTACATTGTACACATCTTGTTTTTGATCACTTTCAACTTAATTTAGTTACTTAGATGATATTAATATTTTTAAATTTCTTAATATTATACTGTTAAAAGTTAATTTTGGTAATCATGTATATTTTTAGAATGAAAGGACAATTTAAAAAATCAATCATTATATTAAGATTAAATTATAAAAAAATACGTCAATCTTCGAAAAAACACTTAGGTCCCGTTTGATAGTTTTTGTCTGGGAAAGTGCTGTCTGGTAAAGTGCTGTCTGGAAAAGTTTTCTGACTGGGAAAGAAACCATGTTGTTTGGTTGTATATCTGATTGACTGTGCTGAATGATGAAAAAAATAATAAAAAATAAAAACTAAATTTAAAAAAAAGTTATTTAAAAAAAATTAATAATCCAAGAAAGAAAGAAAGAGGCAGGGTTTGATGCATAATTGTCTTTCAAGCCCATTCAGCCAGAAAGATATGATTTTAGGGCTTTCTGGGAAAGACATATCTTACCGGGAAAGACCTTTTTTTTGTGCATAGCAAACAGTCTTTCCGGTCCATTCAGCCAGAAAGATCTGTTTGGACCTAGAAAGATGCGTATCAAATGGGGCCTTACTTAATTTAACATACATATAGAAAATTAGTCAATAAACTGGGAGTAAGAGACATTAATCAATTTACAGTCCACCTAAATTTCCATATCCTTTTCCATACTAAAAAGTAGCCCGCCTAAATTTCGTGAAATTTATTGAAAAACAACGCCATTTCTATACTGCCATTTTCCCCCATAGTTTCTCTCCCACGATACCAAACACGACGAGAAAGCCCTACTCACCATCTTCTTTCTTCCCGACGACACACCACCGGAGCAAAGTTACACTACGTGTTCTCTCACCTTTGATGCACTCTATCAGTCTACATGGCATAAGTTTGTCCCTTTTACATTTAAATTTGCAATTGTCTTTTGTGTGTTGAATCTTTGTTGACAATGTTATAGTCTTGAAGATTTTACTTTAGGGTTCCTTCACTAATCAATTTCATGCTGACGACCTTGTTTAATATGACTAACGAACCAATCAACTAATCAATAACACTTCATCATTTAATCAGATGTGATTTCGATTTTCAAACTCATGGACACCATATCAATTTGATTTTGAACTCATAGAAATACAGAATCAAACAGTCACACTCACAGGGAAGAGCTACTTTTAAATATATCGACATTGTTGGTTTGGCTTGTTGCTGTACACCAAAACCAAGAAATATGTTCTGAGTCATTGATGAAGTGTTACGTTTGTTCTATTAATAAACTTTACATCTTAAAATAAGACACAATTTCATCTGAAACAAAATTTATGCTCAATATGTGAAAAGTTATAGGAAAAATCATTGTGCGGTTTCATCTCAATAAGTGAAAACCGTTAGATGTGTTTGATATGTTTATTTTGGTCTAAGTGCCATATTGTTCAAGTGTGACTTCTATGTTAGGAATATACTGAACATCTCAACAAGTGAAAGGTATAAGAAAAACTCATATCGCCTTCTCATTATTTTTTTTTACCATTTCATTAATTTTTTATTTTTTATGATGCATAGGAATATAGGAGTTCCATGTCTTATGAAAACAGGGTTTGTAAAAAGCTTAATTTATGGTCCTCAAGGAAAGAAGTATGAATATTGTAAGGTGATTGATTATCTTCTTTGTTTTACACATGACTGGATATTTATTTATTATTGCGTACTTTTATTTTCCATCTTAACAAACTCACAACATTTTTTTTGCAGCATATGGAAAAAGAACGCCCACTAGTGCAGCATCCCACTTCCATTTTTTTTTTAATTTTTTTAATATGTTTTATAATTTTTAATGGTTGATGTTCGACAATATACTTAATAATTAGGCTTTATCTGTTTGTGTTACTAACAATCCTATGGCAAGCTTGTCCCCTCATTCTTCGGGAAAAGAATCACATTGGTAGATTAATATGCTTTTTATTAAGCGTCCATTTACAATAGTGACCAGTGTAGCATCATACTTCCATTCATTATGCTTTATTTTTTCAATATATTTTTCGGTTTAACTTTTTTTCAAGTTATTTCTAGGTGTAGTTTAGCAATAAAACATCCTATTTTAATTTTATGTCCAATATTTTTTTTTGTTTTATTTGTTGGTTTAGCTGATCAATATGGATCCTACTTCCATTTTTTGTCTCATAGACAATAGTGTCTGGCATTGGTATAGTTTTTCAATATATTTTTCCATTTTAGTAATTTATTGATATACTATCCTACTTTCTTATACCCCATAAGTGGTTGCAGAAATGGATTCTTCTACACCACATGGTTACCATTTTATTGCATGAAAGGTTGCATAAAATTTTGAAAAGGAACTAAAAGGCATAACAAGACTGAGGCTGCTAGGATTGATTATGAGTTCTAATAAATTGTAAGAATCTGATTTGTCCGTTTATGTTTGTGATTACTAATATTATGTTTGCATTTATTAGTTGTTGAATCTGATAAATAATTGGGGAGTGATGTACAAGTGCTCAAGATGATCATGTTTGAAGACTAAGGGTTGGAATGTATGTATTTTGATTTATGTTTTAAAGCCTTTTTTCATTTGCAATTTCCTTAAATGTGCTTTGATTTCTCTCATGTAGGTGCTGATAACTTTAGGGACATTTATCAACAAGAAGCATATGCGTCTTTGTATTAACCTGTAGTCTGATTAGGTTGTTTGTATATACTGGGGTGTTTTAAGTTAGCAATGTGAACATATTATCCTCATGGGAAATGGGGTATGGCAAAAGAGTTGGTGTCAAAATCCTTCCAATGGTGTACAAGTATATACGTGAACATCCTGTTAATGGTTGGATCCTAGTTTTGTTAGGTGTAAATATGTAGAAATTCATTGAAAACTAATAAAAATATTTTTTTGGTTATATCAAATATATAAATGAAACAACTGTAATTTTAAGCATGTTGGTGATGAGGTTATGATTTAAAAAAAAAAATTTAAATGATGTAAAAAGACCCGGTTGCATCGCCAAAATTGGATCATATGATAAAACAAAATTGAACTCCAATTTGCATAATAAAACTTGGTTGTATGCAAGATAATCGGGGTATATATTCATACAAAAGCGATAAATCAAATGTAGGAAAAGAGCCGGTTTTATTCATGGAAACCGGGTTGTATTACACTGATATGACCCGGTTGAAAAACCAGGCTCTATTAGTTTTTTCGCAAAGGACTCGCCCGCCATAAGACCCGGTTGATTACTAGGTTTTTTGATCAATTTAACCGGGTCATATACGTCTTTTTGTAGTAGTATCTTCATACTTAATATCACAATATTTTATAAATCATCAAATGAATTTGCAATTCTAGTTATACAGTGTCCTCTTACTATAACATCATTATGAGGTGGCCATCCTCTATATACTCAATACTCCATGTAGTATGCGAGGGTGTATGGTAACTTCACATCTCCTTTAAACTTCAAAATTTAGTGCAAAAGATAAACATTAATGAGACATATAAGATCTACACTCTCATGATGAGAAATGGTATTCACAAGTACTTTGTGAATACATTATGCATTAGACTCTTGATCTTTCTTGACGGGGAGTTTAAATCGAACCTTCCATATCCAATTAGTTTCCTATATATGAAGTGGTTCAAATGAGAACCCAAAAAGGTTAAAGAACCCGAAGAACTATTTTTTAAAATGTTTTCATTTTAAGGGCATTCTAGACAAATCCAATATTTATATAGTATTAAGCAAACTTTTCAATTCTCTAGTTTATAACTAGTTGCCATTTGTCATCCGACCACCTACTTTATAACTAGTTGTCATTTGTTATCGGACTGTCACCGGACCACCGCCAAACTAACACCAAATTTAGTGATATTTTTCTGGTAATATTTACAGCTTAATAGAAATATTGTAGCACTCATTTCTTCGGTAATACTTTTTAAAATATACAATTTCATTTTTGCATCCAAATATAGAAAATTTAATAAAAAAAAATAGAGTTATGCATTGACAAATTCAGTTTTCTCTGTTTTAAATTGTAGATATTTTTTTAAATGTATCGTTTATAAGACATATTCACAGTTTAAAAGATCATTTGCACAATTTAATAAACATATTAATTGACTAATACACAATTTAATATTTTCATACATACATTCATTCATATTTTAACACAAATTTATATACTATATACAACTTAATACAATTCATTTTTAGTTTAATACATAAAATTGACAACATAATACAATCTATTATATAGCAATTTATAAAATCAAATTAGTCAAACTCAAACTCAAACGATACTATTACCACCACAAACTACCATTAACTACATATGTCACTTTCGCAACCATCATTTTTTTGCAAATCAGATCTATATATAAGATCATGCATTCATATTTTAAGTCAAATCCTTTAAAAATCACAGCTTAATACAATTAATTCACAGTTTTGCAAACAAAATTCACAACTTAATTTAATAAATTCATAGTTTAATGCACAAAAATTATACATTATAGTTATATTCTCAACTTAAAACTTACATGTATACCTTCAGATTTATATGATATTGCTTCTTTCAAAGTTTATTTACACAAATATTCACAATTTAAATTTAAATATGCATACCTCTTCAGATCTGTGTATAATGCTTCTTTTATCTCATATATAAAATGCGAACAAAAAGTTAATAAAACAAAATTCACAGCTTAATAAAGTTAGTTCATAGCTTAATACAATCAATTTACAATTTAATTGTAACCCATAAAAATCACAATAAATTTAAACTTTAAAGATCAACCCAAGTTCATAAAATGTTTACTAATCATAGTTTTCAAAATTATTCCAACATCAGAGTCTGCCAAAATCATAAGTCATAAACTAGAGGATGTGTACAGTCATGCCATCGCCTTCCCGCGGTCATCCGAAGTACCTGAAACATAACCCAAAACTATAAGTCAACGCTTATTGAGTTCCCCCAAAGTACCAACACATGAACAAATAAAATATACAATAACAACATGTCAGGTCCAATCAACTATGGGGTTGGAATACCCAGGCCCAATCAACTATCGGGTTAGAATGCCAATATACTATAAGACCAATCAACCATCGTGTTGGAATACCTCAGGACCAATCAACCATCAGGTTGGAATGCCAATATATTATGGGTCTAGTCAACCATCGGGTTGGAATACTCCCGACTTGTTGGCTCACACACAAAGCAGTAAAGCCTCAACAACCAACCAAATATATATGCATATATAATAGATAAATATATAATCAGTCTACATGAAATGTCCTAAAAATCACGACCGGAAATTTCATTTTTTTTAAATCATTAATTAAACCATAGTCATTAAAATAATCTTATCAAAACAGAAACCATAGTATCTCAAAATATCATAATCTGTATATCCATATCAAAACATATTTCAAATATATCAGAGTAAAATGCCAGGCTAAACATCATGGTGTGTGCAATGCAGTCATCCCAAGCTCTTCCCTTTGCCACTGGAAGTACCTGAAACCAAAACTGAAACGGTAAGCACGGAACTTAGTGATTTTCTGCCAAACTACCACATACCATACACATAACATGTAATTAGGAGATATGGGCCCTGCCTACACTTTGATAACGGGCCCTGCCCTCTGAAATACGGGCGACACCCACACTTAGTTATATATGGGCCTTGCCCACACTCATCTACTCTAGGAGATATGAGCCCCACCCACACTCGGCTAACTAGGAGATACGGGCCTCGCCCACACTCGAATAAATACGAAACACATACAAGTATCACATACAACAAGTATAACCAAATCTATCAATCAATTCCATACCGATACTCAAATAATGCTAAGATACGGGCCCATCCCACACTTAGCTACTAATCAACACACATAACATACACAGGTCGGAATCGGAGCCTTCGACCCATTCAAACGAGGAGGAAACTCACCTCAAATGTCGGATGCTAGCTGAAACGTTGATGTGTGTAAAATGTACTAGTTTTAATCCTACTACTTCAAACACAAATAAAAACACGAAAGGCAGTGTACCTATCGATTAGCAACATAGTTCAAGCAAGCAGGGTGTCGAACAAAAGGAACGGTAACAATTAAACTAACTACTAGAATTATCTAAAAAAAACTAGCAATAAAAGAAGGGTTTTATCTAGTTTTACAAGACTAGATACTTAAGCAATTAACTAACACTCAAATTAAGACATTTAACAACTAAAGCAAATAGGAAGTAACTAGATTCAATAATAAAAGAGACTTTTGTTCAGGTACGAGTCACTTGTTCCTATGGTTGATTTTATGGCAAGTGCAATGGATTAATTTATCATTGGTTACCGATTACTGTGATTAGATTCATGTTCACTATTAGTAATCCTTAGAAAACAAATTAATTCAAACAGTGGCCAATTCGTTAAACTAATAAGTTTCCTATCATTTAATTCGAGTTAAGTAAGACTTGTAATATTAGCTAATTAAATTTATCAATTCAATCAACATCTTGAATGGTTGTTCATCACACAATCTCACACATTAACTTAATTATTTTCTAGTTAATCCTAGGTTCATATTCACTAATACTAGGCATATAATATTGTTTTCACAAAAATCATATGAAACAAGCAATTAAGAAGATGTTCATGCAACTTAATAGATTTGATAATTAACAAAAAAACAATTATTGTCAACACATAAGGGTCTTTAACAAGCTTAACAAAACAGTTTCACCAAATCTATTAATCCATACCATAAAATCAGACCATATTTATAAGTTAATCTACCCTAAACAAAAGTGATGCGTTTTTAGCTCATATCTATAGCAATTAACATCTCAAAAATGAAATCCAATGATAAAAACATAATGAATGCAATAGATTAAGAAAAGAGAATGTGTGTTGCCTTTCGTTCTCTTCCAAATTGGTCTCTAGGGTGAAATCTCAAATTCCAGAGCTCCATGAATACTTCTAGTTGCCAATTAGTCGCAAATAATCTCTAGAAAAACTCTGGGTCGTGGGGAATAATGTCTTTTATATAGTTTTCTAAAAACAGGGGCAACTCATCGAGTCCATAGACTGACTCGACGAGTCGATCACTTAAATCCTGTGTACGGTAAGGCACTTGATGGTTCGCAAATCTTCTCATCAAGCCATCGAGTTGAGGATCAACTCGACGAGTTCTTCACCCTGTTAGCTTAATTTCTTCTAACTTTAAATCCCGAACTTCCGATCACTAGTCCCGCTTCCTTTTTAACTCGGGCACATCAAATCTTAATCGAACTTATATTTGCTCAATGGATACAATCTGCTCATGGTAAAACTTCAGGTATACTACGAAGAATGGCATGGATCGGTAGGAGCTGAAAAATATAATTGTAACATAATTAAGTACCTTTTGCTCAATATATGAGAAACAATTGCCATAAAATATATATTTAACGTCTCTGCCCGGAATCAGCTTTACTCACTCCCTAAACCAAAACAACCCCTTAGATACCATAAGTCAAATTCAAAGTCAAGTCAAAGTCAACGCTCCGATTTGACTCAAGTCGTCGAGTTTACCCTTCAACTCACCGAGTTCCCATGAATCACAATATGGTGAAGTCGCGATCCAACTCGTCGAGTTCCTTCTTCTCAACAGAAAGGATACTTTTCCAGTACAACTCGTTGAGTTCCCTTGTGGACTCGTCAAGTTCCTTCAATTGAATTGGGAGTATTCCAAACCAAATCGCTGAGTTCCCTTATGGAATCGTCGAATTTATCAGTCTATCAACCTTTCTTATAACATTAAGCCTTTCTACAAATCCAAGTCTCATATTCCAGATCTAGACTAGAAATGCCTCTAGAAGTCTAAAGTTTCCAAATTTACCCATCAATACCCTTCCTAATGAGATTATGCTCAAACCCTAACCCTAAAAGGCCAAAGTCTTCATACAAAGACCACCAAAACTACAAGATAGACCATGAGGTCGTAGATCTGTACTCTATGGACTAAATGATCACGTAAATTCTTCAACTATATCCACATGCATGGCCCTAGAAGCTTCAAAAGACCAAAATGATGGTCTAAAGGTTGCTTGGGACTTCCGTGGCCATAAAGTTGGCACCTTTTTTCCATGAAAACCCCTTAAGTCCCTAGATTTGAAGTGTTCTCCACTTGGGACGTCCAAATTCCAAGAATCATATGATTTGGACAAAAATAAGCAAGGAACTTCAAAAATGGAGATCTAAATGACTACAAAGAAAGGTTTAAGCTTTATACCAGCAAAATGTCATAGATAAAGGAAGGGTTATGGATCTACAAATTCCTTCTCTTGTCCTCAAGTTTCTCCTTCTTCCAATGGCTTCAAAACACACATTAAAACACTTGAAATAGCTCACAAACACTCACAATAACATTAGAGTTCGAGATTTAGGGTTTGGGAGTTAGAGCTTGGAAATGAGGCTAACATGAAAGGCTTAAGGTGCTTAAATAGGGTGCAAATCCCATAAATTAGAGTTTCATCCCTATCAGCCTACTCGTCGAGTTGAGGCCTCCTAACTCATCGAGTAGGTTACTAAAATTACGCGGCCCTTATGATCTATACTCAACGAGTTTGGGGCTCCCAACTCGTCGAGTTATTCTATAAAATGGAATAAATTGAGGTTAAATACGTACCGGGAACCATGCATTACAATTCTCCCTCACTTGTCTCATACTTCGTCCTCGAAGTCTGCTGCCTCAAATAACTCTAGGTAATGCTCTATCATTTCCTCCACTGGCTCCCAAGTCCACTCTGACCCCTTGCGGTGCGTCCACTACACATTCACCAACTGTACAACCTTGTTCCTCAAGGTTTTTGTCTTCCTGTCGAGGATGACTACTGGTCTCTCGTTGTAATTCAGGCGGTCGTCCACCTGAATATACTCAAATGGTACACCTGCATAATCGTCCACTAAGAACTTCCGTACCTAGGAGACATGAAAAGTATTGTGGATCTATCTAAGCTTGGCTGGCAGATCCAATCAATAAGCAACTCGGCCCACCCGAGCCAAAACCCTGAATGGTCCGATGTACCTGGGGCCCAGCTTGCCCCGCTTCTTGAACCGGATGACACCTTTCCAAGGTGACACCTTCAGGAGAACCATGTCCCCTACTTGGAATTCTAGGTCTGATCGGTGCTTGTCGACATAGCTTTTCTGCTGACTCTGAGCAGTCTGGAGCCTACTAGATCTTCCCTGTGTCACAACTAGCATTTTAGCTAGGAAATTCTATTCTCATGTAATCATTCAACTTTTTAAAAACGTATAATCTAAGTAAATCTCACTCAATGCTCATCTAGATTCACCATTTATATTCATCAAAGAGTCTAAAAACCCTAAGAATTCCGGTTTGAGTCCCTATTGGACTAGGAGTTCCTTATTGGGCCTAATGGACCAATAAAAACCCAATTCAAACTTTATTGGACTTAGAAACCCTAATTGAACTCTAATTGGACCCAATTCATAAAATATATAAAATTTTGGACCATTTGGGCTTATAATGATTCATTCTAACCCTAATGGGCCTTATTGGGCCATAACTAATTAATTTAACATTAGTGAACCAGAAGCCCATTTTTTTATTCAATTTGGGCCATGAATGCTTCCAAGGGCCCAATGGGCCGAAATTTTTTATATTTAGGATCCAAATATCCTAACTGAATTCAATGAGCCCAAACTACTCCACTCTTTCTCCTTGGTCCAAAAATCTTGGACCACCGCCATCTTAAAAAAAAGGAAAAATGAAATGGAAGGGGGGGGGGAGTTGACTTTGGAGGTGCACCTCCATAAGTTTCAACATATATCCATGCAAGGATTCTCATACTCCCATGCTAGTCACTTCACTATCTCTCTCCGCTCTCTTCGTCTACCCCTCAGCTGAGAGCCATAACACACACAAATATACTCCATCAAACTTCTTCCTTAATCACTCTCAAGCACTCTTCTCCCTCTTCCTTCAATATCTCAAAAATTTTCTTGTGTCTGAAGAGGATTTTCACAAGGAAATCATCATTTCTTGGTAAGTTTGTTCATATCCAAACGATATAACTCCTTTCTCTTGATTAAATCACTTCTCCTAAACATTTTTTGGTGATCATACTCTTAAAAAACCCACATAAGCTCGAGATCTACATCAAAGGTGTGCTAGGACCAAAAATCTCTTCCACTTCTTCTTTAAAAACCGAAACATCAAGCCAAGGTAAGTCCATACCCCTTATTTTCGGTTTTTCATATTATTTTTGGGGGGAGAATACATGAAAAATGTGTAGATCTATGTGTTATATGCATGTTTTGTGCGATTTCTTAACTTATTTGGTAAAAATATGTTAGATCCTTTTAGATCTCGAAATTTTAAGTAATATTAAACAAAGATCTATGAACTATGACATTATATATATCACATTATGAAGCCATAATTGATTACATGTTTAAGTTACAAAAGATTTCAACAACAACCTTGTTAAAGGTCAAATTGTCAAGAAAACAAAAGATAAGAGTAAAAAGTGTCATTTAAGCTTTCATAAGGACTAAACAGGTCCTAGATGAATATAAAGGTGTTTTTATGTTAAACATACTTTAAAAAGGGTCAAAAATGAAAATTTAAGCTTAATGGGCCAACATTTGGGCCTCAGGGTTTTTGGGGCCCAAATTTCGAAAAAATCAAGTTTTAGGTTAGAAATGATATTTTTTTCAAAGTTTGGAATCATAAATGAAGATAAACCAAATTTAAGGGTAAAAATAACATTTATTTTCAAATTGGACCAAAAATGAAATTTTTTCCAAAATGGGGCCGTAAGTGTAAATATTTACAAATAAAAGGCTTAAAATGAACTTTTCTATAAAACAGAGTTCTGAAAGAGAAAATATAACTTTTTGGGCGAAAACCGTAAATTTCTAGTCATTTGAGACAAGATTGCAAATTTTTATAGTTTATGGACTTAAGTGTCATTTTTACAAACTTTGGGCCTTAATTAAACATTGGAAGGTTATTGGCCAAACACGTCGTTTTTTACAAAGAAAGGATATTTTTATTATCAATCTAATAAACCTCGAGCTAAAACAAACTGTGGAGTAAAACAAACAAACGAAACACATCGATAACTACTTATTGGACCTAAAATTCACGATCTTGGCCATTGGGCCCTAAGGGCCCAATTAAGTGTATATTGAGCCTAATGTTTCCATGACATGTTTAGTGGGCCTTACGACCCACTTACATGTTAATTTGGGCCTAAATTATGGGTTACATGCTTGTTAGGCCTTTGAGGCCCATTTTCATGCCTATAGGGCCTAAATTACCCTTTTACTATGTTATTGGACCTTTGTGACCCATTTACATGTTAACTGGGCTTGGAATAAAAATTCACATACTTTGTAGATCGTAAATATATCTCTACATAGTTTATGAATTTGTATACTTACCTTTGGAATGGAAAAATTTATAACCTACGCGTAAAACATTAAACATGGGGAAAATCTTATCAAACGGGAAATGTTGAGAATCTACTGAGACTTGTCGGTTGGCACCTCTGAGAGTACAATCATAGCCTGTAGTTATAATCAGAGTTTACTGGATGGATAGCGGGAGTTTGTGTATAGATCTATACGGGGTGACCCTCAATGCCTTAGTTGCTCACTACAGCTAGACTAGGTCATTCTAGGGCGACAACATCCTTAGCAAGACTAGCATTTGGAAAAATACAAAGACTGGCGACCTAGTCATTATCATGCATGGTTATAACGACTCATGTAGGGAGTCAACACCACTTAAACACATAGAAGATTGATTCTTTAATTATGTCATCACGAAAACACTTAATCAACGAGACAAGAACCTAGACATTAAGACAGAAAATATCAGATTTTATGGGAAAAATATTCATATACATTTATCACTTATTCACAGTACAACGAATTTAAACTACACTCATATATGTTATAACTATGAATTTCACACACGCAATCATACTTGATTTTCACATCATTTTCAGACAATTTACAGAAAATATCGGATTTTCTGGGTTTTTACGAAAGATACAAGGACTCTTATTCAAATAATCTTATGAACTCACCAACATTATATATGTTGACCGTTTTCAAAATAACTTGTATTCTCAGGTAATCTTTAAGCTGGAAGAATTGCAAGTGTGTGTGGTTTTGTTTATGTAATATCACTTGTGGTATTTTAACAATTTGAACTTATGTAATTTAACAATGTACTTGATGTAAACAATGCTGGTTGTATTATGTAATGTTGGTGATGAATGTGTTATTTTTAATGTATATTCATTGTGATGATTATTCAATTGTTAGTCACACGAGCCCTCGGACGTTTCCGCCGTTTGTTCGGGGGTGTGACAGGTTGGTATCAGAGCAATTTTTATAGTGAACTAGCATATGTAACAATACATGATATGCAACTATAATTACACTTGGGACTAAATAACTCTGAACAAAAGAAAATTTTCACACTTATGTGCGCATATTAGGATAATAACCTAACAATATGTAATAAATGCTTCTGGAGGAAATTGAACACTATGATTAAACCTGGGCAGTTGTGTAGTTATATTAGGGATAAATATAGTGTGATCAACTATATTTATTCAGAATATGACCAACATGTGTTCGGGAGCAATCATAGCGGGAAATGAATCCAAAAGCATACCCCACTCTCCAATAACTCTAGGGAACCTAAACAAAAATAATTAAATATAGGAATAATCAAAACATGAGTTATTCCCGCTCCTTAATGCAGTCACCATGGAAGATGATCAACAAGGAGTACATTTTAATCAAGCCCTAGTGGCTCATGGGATGCTAGAAGAGAATCCTGAAGAAGGACAAGGGGGAGCCCCCATTGGGCCAGACGAGTACACTGATACAGATTACGAGTCTGATAAGACTAACAAAGACATGGAGGAGGATGAGGACACAAATGGAGCCCCCATCATGCCAGTATTATGTGTTGTGAGAAGGCCGTTCGCCTTCGTCTTCCTAATCACGAAACCCTAATAATCTACAGAGATAAACCCGATGCAAACCTTCGCCTTATCTCGAGTATCAAGGTGCAAAAGCGTCTACAAAAGAAGAACTACGCATTCCTTGTTCACGTGGAGGACAAAACCAAGGAAGAAGTGAATATTCAAAACATCCCAGTGGCATGTGACTTTCCGAATGTGTTTCCAAAAGAACTTCCGGGAATACCCCCAGAATGACAAATCGAGTTTTTAATCGGCCTAGTGCCTGGAGCCACTCCGATTGCCAAGTCACCCTGTAGGTTGGCTCCTGCTGAAATGCAAGAATTGTCAAGCCAGCTAAGTGAACTCTTGAATAATGGATTCATTAGACCAAGCTTCTCTCCATGGGGAGCTCTGGTTCTTTTTGTTAAGAAGAAAGACGGATCCTTCAGGATGTGCATTGACTATAGGGAACTGAATAAGCTCACTATAAAAAACCGGTACCCACTTCCGCGAATCGATGATCTATTTGAACAGCTTCAAGGGGCTAGTTACTTTTCAAAGATAGATCTAAGATCTGGTTATCATCAACTCATATTCCGAGTTGAAGACATTTCTAAGACTGCTTTCCGAACTCGTTACGGTCATTACGAAATCTTCGTGATGCCCTTCAGTCTGAAAAATGCCCCCGCTGCATTTATGGACCTCATGAATCGAGTCTGCCGCCCATTTCTTGATAAATTCGTGATCATTTTCATCGATGATATCCTCGTGTACTCTCGGAGTGAAGAAGATCATAGCCAACACCTCCATCAGATCTTAGAGACCCTTCGAGCTGAAAAGTTATATGTGAAACTTTCCAAGTGTGAGTTTTGGCTTTGCAGTGTGAATTTCTTGGGGCATGTAGTTAGCCAGGAAGGAATCCATGTAGATCCCTCCAAAGTCAAGGCCATTAAAGGCTGGGTGATTCTAACAACGCCAACGGAGATTCGTCAATTCTCGGGGCTAGCAGGCTATTACCGAAGATTCATTTAGAACTTTTCTTAGATAGCCAGACCCCTCACCACATTGACACAGAGATACGTACCTTTCAACTGGATGGATAAGCAAGCGATCGCCTACCTAACCTTGAAGCAAGCCCTCTATAGTGCTCCAGTGATATCCTTACCGGAGGGAACCGAAGACTTCATAGTTTACTGTGATGCTTCGAATCAGGGTTTAGGTTGTGTTCTTATGCAACACTGGAAGGTAATTGCTTAAGCATCCAGACTACTGAAAATGCATGAAGTAAATTATACAACACATGATCTCGAACAGGGGGTAGTGGTCATCGCCTTAAAAATTTGGAGGCACTAAATATGGTATCAATTGCACCATCTTTATAGACCACAAGAGCCTCCAACACATTTTAACTCAAAAGGAACTAAACATGAGGCAACGAAGATGGGTTGAACTATTAAATGATTACGAATGCGAGATCAAATACAATCTAGGAAAGGCTAACGTGGTAGCCGATGCCTTGAGCCGAAAGGAGTATTCAATTTGTCGTGTGAAGACCATACAAATCACCATCCAATCTCATCTAGCCTCACAGTTCAAGGAAGCCTAATTGGACGCCTTGAAGCCATAAAATATCGCTAGTGAATCACTACGAGGAATGGAGAAGGAGCTCGAAGTTAAAGATGACGGAACTCACTACGTCATGAATAAAATCTGGGTTCCGAAAATCAGATGATTCAGAAAAGTAATCATTCATGAAGCCTACAAGACGCGATATTCTATTCATCCGGGTTCAGATAAAATGTATTTAGATATCAAGCAACAATATTGGTAGCCTAATATGAAGGCAGAGATAGCCACTTTCGTGGGCAGTGTCTTACATGCGCCAAAGTGAAAGTGGAATACCAAAATCCCTCAGGACTACTGCAACAACCAGTGATACCCGAATGGAAATATGAAAGGATTACCATGGACTTTGTGACAAAATTACCCAATACAACTAGCAGGTTGGATGCAATATGGGTAATTGTAGATAGACTAACAAAATCTGCTAATTTCCTGCCAAACACTCGAGGATATGCTCCGAGCTTGCGTGATCAACTTCGAAAAGTCATGGGATAACCACTTGGCTCCGATCGAGTTCTCCTATAACAACAGTTATCACACGAGCATCAAGGTTGCTCCCTTCGAGGCTCTCTATAGTCGTAAATGCAGATCGTCTTTGTGATGGGCCGAGGTGGGTGACACTCAACTAGCAAAAGAGAAATCACCAACCAGTGCTCTTACAAGACCCGGAATCAGTTGTGAAACAACCGAGAAGATAGTCCAAGTAAAAAGCTCGATTTCAAGCATCGCGAGACCGACAAAAGAGCTATATCGACAAGCGGTGAAAGCCACTAGAATTTCAAGTCGGGGATCACGTGCTATTAAAGGACTTTCCATGGAAGGGAATGATTTGATTTGGGAAAAGAGGAAAATTGAACTCACGGTACATTGGACTGTTCGAGATTCTTGCCTGGTCCAAAGGCTTACAAGCTGCAACTACCCGCCGAGCTCAGCAACGTACACCCAGTGTTCAACGTCTTGAATATAAAAAAGTGTTTATCAGATGTAACCCTTGTTGTCCCTTTGGAAGAGATTGAGATAAATGATAATCTCCTGTTCGTCGAAGAATCAATCGAGATTATCGATATAGAGGTAAAGCATACAAAGCAAAGCCGTATTCCAATTGTGAATGTCCGTTGGAGCGCAAAACGTGGGCCGAAATTCATGTGGGAACAAGAAGACCAAATGAAGCGAAAGTACTTACACATATTCTTTCCTTCACCATCCTAGATTTCAAAAGAATTTCGGGACGAAATTCCCTCTAACGGGGGGATGATGTCACAACAAGCATTTTAGCTACGAAATTCTATTCTCGTGTAATCATTCAAGTTTTGTAAAACATATACTCTAAGTAAATCTCACTCAATGCTCATCCAGATTCACCATTTATGTTAACCAAAGAGTCTAAAAACCGTTCTTTCAGGATCGAATGATTCTATGCAAGTTAATGAATAATAACATAATAAAGAACATGAGAATAGCACTGAATATGTTGAATGATTATTACTTCAACACCTCAGATGAGCTCGACAAAGAACTTCAACTGTAGAGGTGTTTAGGGTTACAATGATAAACGTGATGAACGACAACTCTCTATCATGCATACATGCATGCATATTTATATCAAAACCATATTAGCTAATCTAGATAACTGTCAAACTAATCTAGATAACCACGGATGGACAGGCCAAATCCGGATACAAAACTTATGCCCCAAGATGCAACACAAATGGATTCAACAATCTCCCCCTTTGCGTCTTTGGAGCCGAAACCACATTCTCTTTTAACAATAGAAGGCTTCTTCACAGTCTTGAACACCTTCAGTATGTTGGCTAACAGATAATGGCGAAATGTAATGTACCACCAAAGTATGTCAGTGAAATTCTTCTTATCAGCCTCTGAATTCTGCTTGCATCGATGTATGATGTTAATGATATGCTCCAAGCAGTCTGTTGAAAACAGATGTTTATCAACTAGAGCAAACAGAAACCTGTGAGCTTCACCCTTCGTGAACATGATAGTAAGATTTGTTGAATCTATCTGTCCCATTTTTATCTTGTTCACATCACCAGGTTTCGGTGTAGTCTTCACAGTCAACTTCTTATTCATCACCTTTGCTATCTCCTAATCCATAGTAGCAATTTCATTGATGTAGGAGGCCAACATTCTTTTTAAATGTTCTAATATAGTCTCATATTCCTTAGGATCATAGAGCAGAATGTTGAACAATAGAATCCAATCATGTGGATTGAGATTGGGAAGATCTGCTAGAGAGATGATTGACACCGACTTTGCTGAACCACGAGTGATCTTGAAATTGACGTTTACAAATCTCCCAGCAGGCAAAGGTTTAAGTACCTTGACTGAAATGATCTTCTGTGCGCTCCAGGTCAGATACTGCGGTTGACCATATTTGAAGTAGAAGTCTATCAATTCTCTGTCAACCTTCGGATGAGGAAAAGGAACCTTAGCATTCGCCTCAAAGCAATGAAACGTAAAAGCTTTTCTGGTAATCGACATATCGAACTGCGAGTCCTTGGAGTTATCACAATCAAATGAAGCAACTGGTTCCAAGTAATAGACAGAAGGAAACTCAATCGCCTGATTGATAAATGTCTCTCTTGTCTACTCGGGAAACAAAGCCTTCTTGCATTTCAAGGCATCTTCTTCTTCTTTGTTTCTCCTTTCTCCCTCCTCAGCTTCCTTAGCAATTTTCATAGTCTCATCCAGCTCTCTGTCTCTTTTCTTTCGTTTGAGAGCTTTAGCTATGGTTTCTTCTGTATCACTTTCACTTTCATCAATGGTCTCCATTGGCTTCACTTTTGAACCAGAACCTGAAGCTACATTATCCTTCAGTTCTGTTGTGACTTTCGGTTGAACACCTTCTGCTTTCACACTTACTCTCGGTTAAACAACACAAGCACTACTCTCTCCCCCTTGTTTTGGTGATACAACCCCCTCCGAAACACCCTTCATTTCCCTCAGTATTGCAAGGGTAGGAAGGAGTTTGGATGTGAGATGATTGCGAATGGTAAGAGTCAAAATGGGATCATGAGCTTCAAGCAAATTTGTCAACAAATCCTTCTCTTCACCTGCACAGCTTTCATACACGGCCCGTTGAGTTTTCAACAAAGAGATTTCTTTTTTAGCTTTGGCTAGCTGCACCTTTTGAACATCAATAGTGGCTATGTATTTGGCCAGATGCTCCTTCAAGGCACTTTCGGTTTCCAGATTAGCATGAAGAGCATTAAAGCGAGAATCCACTGATTGTAAGAAAGAAGTGGTCTCGGTTTGGAGCGATGAGCGTACAACTTCGAACTTAGTGCTCTCATCGTGAAGGGACTTAGAAAAGGAGTCCACAGAGGATTGTACCTTAGCTGCATTGGTGTCAGCATGAGCTTTCAACGAATCAAGGAAAATCTGAGTTGTGTGAACAACCTCAGTAACCTCTGCTGTGGCCTTTTTATAAGTAGAGGTAGACTCATCAACTGCCTTAGTAGATTTGTCAATGGCCTTTGTATACTGCTCTATGGTAGTCTCCAAAAAGGCTATACGAACCACACCACCATAAGCTTTGCTATCTTTGAGCAATCGATCTAACTTGTCATTAATGCCCTGTAAATGTTGACTTGTAACAGGAACATCAGCATCGTCATCAGTCAGAAGCCTGTAAGGACTGAAGTAGATGGAGTCAAATTCCCCATCTTCTCTCCCAAGAGTAGCACCAGAATTAGTTGAATTGGTTGGTGATGATAGGAGTTTCCGTTGCAGTAGTAGCCCCCGAATCAGATACGTTGACTTCCACTGTGGGTTCAGGAATGGTAGTGGTTGTGGATTCTGTAATGATTGGAGATGATAAAGGAATTGTGGAAAAAGGAACAGAAGTAATTGGAGGTGGAGATGGTAACGTTGTTTCTTGAGTTGTGACGGGTGGAGTAACAATATGAACATAAAGAGGCATGGTCTGTTTCGGTGAAGGGGGTGGAGTTGGAATTCGGTTGTGATTGAGAGACTCTGTTGGAGTAGGAGAACGGGGAGGAGTATTCTCTCTAGGTGAGTCATAATGAACCTCATCTTCCTTATTTTCCTCATCGTCATGTTCTGAGCTTGGAGGAGTGGGACTCTTATACCTGCGAGCCATCTTGTTTATCTTCTTTTTCTTTTGCTAAGAAGAATCCCCTTCATTAGATTTGCGTTTAGTTGACTTGGAGGATTTATAATTTCGCTCCTCTTTTGGTTCTTTCTTGGAAATCCACTTCCCTCTATTGTTAGGTTTATCCAATGCATCTAGGGCGGCCTTCTGCTCTAGAGAAAGTACTCTTGGTCCGACAAGAGGAAGTTTCCTATAATCAGCCATAACATTGCTCTGTTGTGCAACACATCGATACATAGTTTCAGGAATGGATCCATTATGAGGAAACTTTAGTGGATCCAAAAGAATGATCTTCTTCGTATGGAATGTGGCGATAGAAGCAAGTAGAGCATCCTTCATAACTGGAATATCTAAAGAATTAATAGCTTTCCTTGTAATCAGAGTCCAAAATCGTCCATAAGAGACTTCAGAATGCCTCGTCGACGTATGGAGGCTCTGCACCACCTGAGACCAGATTATTGAACCATAATCAAGATTGATTCCGTTGTAAAGTCCGTAAAGAATGGTGAGGAAACCCTTGCTGGTATCGTCTGAATCACCACTTCATTCTGCTAAACCCTTAATCAGTAGAGTGAGCAGGCCATTCCACTGAGACGGTAAACAAGATTTCTTTACTTTGGTAATTGTAGTGAGCACATCAGTATATCCCATCTCGTACATCATCGAGAATAGCTGATTTGTTGTGATAATGTCCGGTGAGATTACAGAGGAATCGATGGCAAGATTCAAAATCGAACAAAACTTCACCTTCGAAATCGATGCCTTCTTATCGTGGATGATAAAGTAGATGCATTCTTTGTTTTTGTCATAAGTCGCCGTAGAATAAACCTGTGATAATAGCGATATTGGTACTGCTTCAACCTGGGTTAGGGCTAAAACCAAAGGGGAATACTTCAAACATTCCACTACATGCAGCATATATGAATCATACAAGAACGGATTACGTTCGATGATCATATTTTGGTTAGGTTTAATGGTGAGCAAGGATGATGATGCCGTCTGATCATGTACTGAAGAAGAAGTCGCCATTGATGAATAAAGAAGGAAGATGAACAATGTAAACTTGTCGTGATAGTTTGAGAGAATTTAGTGTTGGTAAAAGACAAATAAAACGAGAAACCCTTTATATACCATTTCCATGAGAGAGAAAACCAGGATGATAATGACGTGATCACTAAAACGTTACCTGAAAAAGCGCGATGTGACAGTGTGGTTACTCCCAGGGATACGTCAGCACACATGGGTTTAGAGACCGTTCAAATTCACGCGCCTTAATCTTATCTTCAATCGTCGTTTGAAATTCCATGATAACCCCTTGTTTGGCTCCACTAGATAAACCAAAATTCAAACCAGTCAGTAACCAGAATGTGGGAAAATAGAAATTTTCATGCATTAGTGTGACAAAGATAAAGAAATAAAGCAAATGTGTATGGGATGTGAGTGATGTCTCATTTTAGACAGAAAACAGAGGATTCCGGGCAAGAATCACTTACTTCAAAGTCAAGAGAGACTTGAAGTGCTTGTGTGTTTTCCCGAAAAATATGATCAACTGTTTGTTAATAAACATTGAAAGGCTTGTTTTAATCATAGGCTTAGGGTAGCTTATCTTCAACTGAACTTCGAGTCTTAACATAAAACCGAACGTTGGAAGAAGTACCTGTGAGAACGATGTGATCTGTTGAACAGGTAGGTTGGATATTTTATTTAGTGACAAAAGAGAAAGCAGAAATCTCAAAAAAAATAAACCGGATCTCTTTGGGAAGAAAGGCCTTGGTAGTAGACAATTTCATAAAAGACCACTCAAAAATAAAAAGAGATTTCATTAGGTGCTCAGTAAGTGCTTGAATAATTAATTCACCGTCAATTCATTATTGGTGTTGGATTTTGGGTTTCACTCAGCACGTGGTATACGTATCTAAGATCATAAAAACATATGTTGTGTAACCATTAACCTCAGTGGTAAGAACCGAGAGTCTCAAGGGTTACATTGGTGAACCGAGAGTAAATGGAGAATATAAGGGAGGTGGGTAAAGAACAGAAAGTACCTTTTGCTAGATAGATATGACAAAGCAGAAAAACTCTTAACTCATATGAGAAGAGTAAGGTAGCTATAGACGGAGTAGTTGTGATCAGCCTGATTGGAAAGAAACGATAGGTATAGATCGAATCATTAAGGCCTGCTCAAAGTCGTAGAGGCTTAGGTCAACATGCAACAACATGCTTCTAGGGACCCTTAACTAGTTCTTATGGAAATTAAATATACCTGCCTTAGATCCACATTCTGTTGTACTGGTATTCGTATCACCTAAGAAGAACAAGAAACACACCATACAGACCAAACAGACAAATAACGAGACAAAACAATATATATATATATATATATATATATATATATATATATATATATATATATATATATCTATGAATTTTTGAATTTTTCTGAAAAAGAATAAAAACAGAAAGATAAAATATTTTTGGATTTTTGTAATTTTCTAAAAAAGATTAAAAACAGAAAGATAAAATATTTTTGGATTTTTGAAATTTTCTGAAAAAGAATAAAAACAGAAAGATAAAATATTTTTGGATTTTTGAAATTTTCTGAAAAAGAATAAAAACAGAAAGATAAGATAATTAAGTTTAAATCAAATAAAAGACATGAGAAAAGAATGTAACCTTATCTTAAATGTGTGAAGCGAAATAGACTGAGCGTTCGGTTCATTTCAGTTCCTTAAAATTCTAGAGCCGAAATAGACCGAGTGTTCGCTCCATTTCGCCTGTCTAACTTTTAGTGAGAGATTTGAGGATTCGGTACTAACTCTCCTTCCATCACGCCCAAGCCTTGTAAAATTTTGTTAAAAGTAGCTTCAGTTAAGGCTTTAGTAAAGATGTCAGGCTGTTGATCAGCAGATCGAACAAAGTGTACTTTCACGTTCCCATCTTCTACATGATCCTTGATAAAATGATATCGAAGTGCAATGTGCTTAGTTCTTGAGTGTAGCACTGGATTGTGACAGATCCTAATTGCACTTTCAAAGTCGCAATAGAGAGGAATGTTCTTCATGCTTAGCCCATAGTCTCTCAGTTGACTTTGAATCCATACCACTTGAGAAGTTGAAGATGCTGCAACAATATATTCAGCTTCGACTGTGGATAACGAAAAACGAGTTTGTTTCTTAGACTGCCAGCTAACAAGCTTCCCGTCAAGAAATTGGCATCCACATGTAGTACTCTTTCTTTCCAGTCCACATCCTCCTAGATCAACATCAGAAAAGGGTTGAATCAAGAATCCAGATCTTGCAGGATACCAGAGACCGAGAGATGAGGTTTTCCTCAGATAACGAAAAATGTTCTTTACAGCAACCATGTGAGGTTCTCTTGGATTGGCTTGAAACCTGGCACAATAACAGATAGAAAACATAATATCTGGTCTACTAGCTGTTAAATACATAAGGGACCCTATCATTTGACGATATAGTGTTATGTTCACAGCAGGTTTATCAAGAGATGAGGTTAGCTTAGTGCCAAATGCCATAGGAACCTTCACTTTTGAATCACCCTTCATACAGAATTTCGTCAGCAAGTTCTTTGTATAGGCCTCCTGGTTGATAAATATACCTTCTGGTCCCTGTCTAATATTCAAACCAAGGAAAAAATTAATTGGACCCATTGCGCTCATTTCAAATTTAGTCTCCATCAACTTCCTGAATTTAGCTGTTATGCTAGGATTCGTGGAGCCGAATATGAATCATCAACATAAATCTGAACGATCATCAAATGTTCTCCTTCCTTCTTACGAAAAGAGGTTGGGTCAACCGAACCTTGTTTAAATTTTGACATTTTCAAGAAGCGAGTTAGTGTTTCATACCAGGCCCTCGGTGCTTGTTTTAGACCATAGACAACTTTATCTAGTACATAGCAATGATCAGGGTATTTTTCATTCACAAAACCAGGCGGTTGCTCAACGTAGACCGTTTCTTCTAATTCTCCATTCAAGAAAGCGCATTTGACATCCATTTAGAAAACTTCGAAGTTTTTATAAGCAACATATGCCAGAAAGATTCTGACAGATTCTAACCTTGCTACTGGAGCGATGGTTTCCTCATAATCTACTCCTTCCTCTTGACAATATCCTTTTACCACCAACCGAGCCTTGTTACGAATGACATTCCCCTCTTTATCTAGCTTATTTCTAAACACCCATTTCAGGCCGACAACAGAAGTATCTTTCGGTGTAGGAATCAACCTCCAAACTCGGTTGCGTTCGAACTCATGGAGCTCATCCTGCATTGCTTGAACCCAATCAGAATGATCAAGTGCAACATTTAAAGTTTTCGGCTCAATTTTGGAAATAAACGAATTAAACATACAAAATTCAACTTTAGAGAATAATGCAGTTTGTTTCGCCTTTAGTTGAGATTGAGTAAGAACACTTTCTGAAGATTCACCAATAATTTGTTCTTTAGGATGTTCCTTCGTCCATTTCACTAATGGAGGATAGTTCGGATCATATTCTGGATTTAATTCAGCTTCTACTTCTATTTCAACTTCTGATAAATCACCCTCGCCTTCGTTAGTAGAACTCTCACTCTCTTTCTCCCCCTCGACTGGCGAAGTGTGTCCTGAGGCTGCATCAGAGTCTGCATCCACTGTGGGAGTTAGATTCTCCCCCTCGATTGTACGACTACTCGATGGTTTTGAATATGTATGTTCCTTTTCATCTGGACCTTTATCCGTTAAGGAGGTAATTGACTTCTCCCCCTCGACAGAGACTTCAGTTGTCTTTGGTGTTGTCGAGCTCTCCCCTTTAAACGTTGAATCTTTGTTTGGAGATCCAGTTGATGACGTAGTACCTGTAGGTTCACTTTCCATCTCTTTAGCAGCTTTGTCTATTACCTTTTTGAGATTATCTATTTTGTTATCTGCTGCTTTCGCTTCTGAATGAATCGCCTTTTCTGGTTCATCAAACAGCCGAATGTATTCCTCGAACAGGTTGGATATTGGAACCTATACTTGTCCAGATTCTGGGAATATGTCACCTAGGTCACCTTCAGTCCTCTGAACCTTCTTCATATAATTGTCATCAAAGGTGACATAATAAGTCTCTTCAATCTTTTTGGAGCATTTATTCAACACTCTGTATGCTTTTGATGACAGAGAATAACCCATAAATATTCCCTCATCAGCTTTGACGTCAAACTTATTTCGGTTCTCTTTAGAGTTGAAAATGAAGCACCTTGAACCGAAGATGTGGAAGAATTTGACATTCAGTTTCCTATTGTTTAAGATCTCATATAGAGTTATAGAGAATCTCTTGTTAAGCAAGGACTGATTTTGAGTATAGAAAGCAATGGTAATTGCATCTGCCCAGAAGTATAATGGTAGGGAAACGAAACTGAGCATGGTTCTGGCTGCTTCGCATAACGAACGGTTTCGTCTTTCAACAATCACATTCTGCTGTGGTGTATAAGGGGCCGAAAAGTTGTGAGTTATCCCCTTATCAGCCAGAAAGTCCACAAAATCTTTGTTCTTGAATTCCAGACCATTGTCACTTCTGATGTTGCTCACCGTCTTCCTTAGCTATACTTCCACTTGCTTGATGAATACCTTCAGCTTGGGAGTTGCATCTGATTTCTGCTTAAGAAATAAAACCCAAGTGAAGCGTGAAAAATCATCTACAATGACAAGTATATACCTACTTCCACCGATACTCTCTATAGCCGAAGGTCCACACAAGTCAATATGCAATAGTTCAAGTGCTTCAACTATCTTCGTATTTATGCGTGTGGGGTGGCTTCTTCTGCTCTGTTTGCCCATCTCACATGCAGCTCATAGATGCTCTTTATCGAACTTGAGAAGAGGAAGGCCTCGAACGTGATCACCAAGCACCAATTTGTTGATGTCTTTGAAGTTTATATGCGATAGACGTCGATGCCATAACCAGCTTTCATCAGTGTTTGCCTTTGACAGCAGACAAATAGCTGGTTTACCTCGAATTGGGTTGAGATTCAGAGGGTACATCTTTCCCTTACATGCAGATTTCAGCAGAACCTTCTTGGATTGTTTTTCAATTATTTCAGACCCCTCATCATCAAATGATACCTTTAAACCTGTGCCCACAACTAATTGGGACACGCTAATGAGGTTGTGTTGCAATCCCTCTACATACACCACCTTTCTAATAGAGAAGTCTCCGTTAGTTATCATGCCATATCCTTTGATTTTTCCATAGGAATTGTTTCCATACTTCACACTCCCACCATCTTTCAGGGACCGAAACTCCCTTAGTTCTTCCTTCCTTCCTGTCATGTGACACGAGCAGCCACTGTCTATATACAATTCATTGTCAAACTGCTCATCACTGATTACCTGCAAATTCAAGCAAATTTAGGAACCCAAAGTTTCTTGGGTCCTGGTGAGTTTTTCACAGAGAAAGGAATAACAGAAGAAAGATCAACCAAATATGTTCTTTTTACTAAAGTGGTTTGATATTTTCTTTTAATGGTATAAACCTTGATTTTAGTTTTATCTTCTTTAAATTTTGGTGCATTTGTTGGTGTGGTGTTAGATGGTTTAGGATTTTTGTTTTGATTCCTAGGGTTAGCTGGTGATTTCTTATTTTCCATCTCAGATTCTGGTATTAACTTTCCTTTTCCTTTAATGTCCTTCTTAGAATTTGTTTCACCTTGGGACTTTGAGGAACCAAAACAAGGTTTAGGACCGAAACTACGTTTAGGACCGAAACTGCGTTTAGGACCGAAACAAGATTTAGGACCGAAACTGCGTTTAGGATCGAAACTACGTTTAGGATCGAAACTGCGTTTAGGACCGAAACTAGATTTAGGACCGAAACTGCGTTTAGGATCGAAAATACGTTTAGGACCGAAACTGGATTGGGAACTGAAACTCGACTTTCGGCTCTGGGACTCGGAATAGTAGGAATTAGGACTGAAATTTTCCTTCAATTTTTCCTCTCCATTGTCCATTGATCCTTTCCTAGGAGGCTCATAGTTGGAGTTTTGAGAATTCCAGTGCCTTTTTCGTTCATTGAGATTCTTGGCATGTCTCTGATTTCTCAATCGTTTATGTTTGGCTAGCTCCTTCTGAGATTTGTGGATATTGAAGCTGGCCTTCGATTTCTCCTTTTGAGTTTCGGTTGTCATGTTGGACACTTTTGTTTCTGCACTAATCTTGGTTAGAACTTTCGGTTCTTCACTTTTATTGGTCTTAACTTTCGGTTCTTCCATTGGTTCCTCAGGAATTTCTTTAGTTCCACTTGTGCTTGGTTTGTCGCAACCGAAGGGTGTGTTGATGGGTTCTGCAATGTATCTTCTTTTAACCCTCCATGTAGTCTGCTCAGATAGGCCAACGGTTTCATCCGCGTTGTCAATTGGAGCAGACCAGAAGTATTCATCGCATCCTTCAACATTATCTTTGTCAACCAAGATTCTTAATTCTGTCGTTTTCCTTTGAGTGACCAAAGTAACAACATAAACCTGATTTGGCACAGTCTGAACCTTTTGATAGACCATGACCTTTTCCTTGAGTTTTGGTTTCTGTTCTTTTGACAGACAAGCAAATTCAACCGAGTTTTCTGATATTAGTGGTTTTTCATTCTCGGTTTCATTTTTCATAAACTTCGAGCAGTCAACTTCTTCCTCTACTAAGATTTCACTCATCTCGCTTTCCACATCAAATTCAAACGTATTTTCTAAGTTTATTTTATGTTCATTGTCAAGTTTGGTAGTTGACAGATCGAATGATTGAATAGTTTCAGATTTAATTTTTAGCCTATCATTTTCATCTAGGATATCTTTTAGCATGCTTTTGTGTTCCTTAGAGTCGATGAAGGTTTCTATCTTGTCCAGACCTAGCCTATAAGACATAGATGTCTCTTCGGAGGACACTTTTGATTCATATTCTGCTATGATCTCATCTTCCTTAAATTCAAGAAAGGGCAATATCATTTTATGAAATTTCTTTCCAATTTCACAACTTAAATGTAATTGAGCAATATTAGTATAAAGACGCTTAGCAATTAAACATAAAACATTTCTTTGTTTTAAAAACTTTAAATTGTCTCTTTGCAAATAAATACTTTCGTCCCTAGCTCTAACTAACTATGCTTCCTTCAGCTCAATCCACATTCTTCTTTCCTCACTTTGTGAAGACAACCTGCTGAGTTGGTCAGTTAAGTTAGAATTCGCTAAGCGAGTTTGCATGAGGCTACTACATAGGTTAGAAAATTTAAAGTTTAATTCATTTAATTCTTCTTGATAATCTGTTTTTGGAATTTTAAGAGTTTCAAGAAGAGATTGTACCTTTTTGATCAACCGATCGCAGTCGTTGATCTTCTCACTCACTGGCTTGGCTGCAAAACACTTATTCTCGGTCAGGTTCGGTTCCTTATCTGCACTTTCGGTTGATGGATCAGCAGTGACAATAAAACACTTTCCAACCGAACTTTCTTGCTTTGCCGCAATGCCTTTCCATGAGTGGGCCTTCTAACCTCTTTATCTTCAGAGTCGGTTGACCAAACTTCTACGCCACCAAACTCATCTTCCCCAGTATTCTCCTGTACAATCAGGGCATTCATAGAGCTGTTATTCGCGTTTTGCTTCTTGATTTCCTCTAACTTGCGCATATAATACGCCTCATCATCTTCACCCTCTCTCTTCTCAGCCATTTTTCTCAACATGCAATCTTTGGCAAAATGGTTCTTGCCATGATAGTAGTTAAAGTCGTATCCAGAGTCTCTTTCAAGCTTGCTCTCCTTTTTCTCTTTATCTGTTTGAGAGGAGACTTTCAGTTCATCCTTTATCTTCTCAGAACTATAACTTCCCTCCCAGTTTCGGTTCCTGCTGACAGGAAATTTTCTCCTTGCAAATTCCTTTGGATTTGTGACCATCATCGCATACTCCTCACTTATAAGGTTACATTCAGCCATATCTGACTCTTCTTTTTCTTCTGCAATACTTTTTCCTTTAGAGACAAGAGCCAACGATCCCACACCAGAAACCAATTTTGCTTCCTTGGTTACTACACTTTCATGGGACTTAAGTATCCCTACAAGTTTACCCGGAGAATAAGACTTAAACTGTTCATGCGCCTTCACAGTGGAAACTACGCCCATCCATTCCGGTCTCAGTCCGTTCATGAACGTCACTTTTTGTTTGATCAACTTTCTCTCTATTCCATGCTTGATCATCTTACTTAGGAGATGATTGAACCGATCAAAAGTCTGTATAAGCTTCTCTTTAGGTTTCTATTCGAAGACTCCAAATTCTGACAGTAGTAGGGTTTGAATGGAGTGTTCCGGATCTTCATTAGTTGAGTAAAGTTCCTTCAGCCTATCCCAGATTTCTTTAGCCGTTGTGCATGAACCAACTAACCGAAAGGTGTCAAATTGCAGGGCGAATCTTATCATTTGCATGGCCTTCACGTTACACAAGAGCTTATCTTTCTCATCCTGTGGCATCTTCTTTACATCTGTCACCAGCTTGTTGTAATCCGTTTGGGACTTAACAGTCGTGTTCGTTCCTGAATGTACAAACGGTCTAAGAGTGATAGCTTCCTAGATGAGATAGCCATTATCTTCAGATCCAACCACGTAGTCTTCAAAGTGATGATCCCATACTTCGTAGTCTTGAGTATAGAGTATGGGTACCCTGGTTGTAGATCCAATGCTGTTTGAGATGTTGATGGGGTTTGTATGCGAATCATCGTTAGACATGGTGATCTGTTAGAATCAAACCTGTAATCTTGAAATTAGGGTTTTATCAGAAACTGAGTTACTGTCAATATGAAGAAAATGGCTTCTATTTATATGATAAAAGTGGAAACCCTAAAGTAATCTGAATACAGAAGGAATGTGTATTGATCGCACAATCTCCTGCTCTGATACCAATTGTTAGAACTAATTTCTTTCAGGATCGAATGATTCTATGCAAGTTAATGAATAATAACGTAATAAAGAACACGAGATTTGCAATAAATATGTTGAATGATTATTACTTCAACACCTCAGATGAGCTCGACAAAGAACTTCAACTGTAGATGTGTTTAGGGTTACAATGATAAACGTGATGAACGACAACTCTCTATCATGCATACATGCATGCATATTTATATCAAAACCCTATTAGCTAATCTAGATTACTATCAAACTAATCTAGATAACCACGGATGGACAGACCCAATCCGGATACAAAACTTATGGCCCAAGACGCAACACAAATGGATTCAACAAGTTCCTTATTGGGCCTAATGGACCAATAAGCACCCAATTCAAACTTTATTGGACTTAGAAACCCTAATTGAACTATAATTGGATCCAATTCATAAAATATATAACATTTTGGACCATTTGGGCTTAGAATGATTCATTCTAACCCAAATGGGCCTTATTGGGCCATAACTAATTCAATTAACATTAGTGAAAAAGAAGCCCATTCTTTTTATTCTATTTGGGCCATGAATGCTTCCAAGGGCCCAATGGGCCGCAAATTTTTATGTTTAGGATCCAAATATCCTAACTAAAGTCAATGGGCCCAAACTTCTCCACCCATTCTCCTTGGTCCAAAAATCTCGTCCCACCACCATCATAAAAAAAGAAAAAATGAAATGGAAGGGGGGAGTTGACTTTGGAGGTGCCACCTCAATAATGTTCAACATATATCCATGCAAGGAATCTCATACTCCCATGCTAGTCACTTCACTATCTCTCTCCCCTCTCTTCTTCTACCCTCAGTTGAGAGCCACAACACATACACACACATACTCCATCAAACTTCTTCCTTAATCACTCTCAAGCACTCTTCTCCCTCTTCCTTCAATATCTCAAAAATTTTCTTGTGTCTGAAGAGGATTTTAACAAGGAAATCATCATTTCTTGGTAAGTTTGTACATATCCAAATTATATAACTCCTTTCTCTTGATTAGATCACTTCTCCTAAACATTTTTTGGTGATCATACTCTTAGAAAACCCACATAAGCTCGAGATCTACATCAAAGGTGTGCTAGGACCAAAAATCTCTTCCACTTCTTCTTCAAAAACCGAAACATCATGCCAAGGTAAGTCCATACCCCTTTTTTCGGTTTTTCATATGATTTTTAGGGGAGAATACATGAGAAATGTGTAGATCTATGTGTTATATGCATGTTTTGTGCGATTTCTTAACTTATTTGGTAAAAATATGTTAGATCTTTGTAGACCTCGAAAATTTAAGTTATATTAAACAAAGATCTATGAACTATGACATTATATACATCACATTATCAAGCCATAAGTGATTACATGTTTAAGTTACAAAAGATTTCAACAAGAACCTTGTTAAAGGTCAAATTGTCAAGAAAACAAATGATAAGGGTAAAACGTGTCATTTAAGCTTTCATAAGGTCTAAACAGGTCCTACATGATTATAAAGGTGTTTTTATGTTAAACATACTTTAAAAAGGGTCAAAAATGAAAATTTAAGCATAATGGGCCAACATTTGGGCCTCAGGATTTTTGAGGCCCAAATTGCGAAAAAATGAAGTTTTGGGTTAGAAATGATATTTTGCCAAAATTTGGAGTCATAAATGAAGATAGACTAAATTTAAGGGTAAAAATAACATTTATTTTCAAATTGGACCAAAAATGTAAATTTTTCCAAAATTGGGCCGAAAGTGTCAATATTTACAAACAAAAGGCTTAAAATGCACTTTTCTGTAAAGTAGAGTTCTAAAAGAGAAAATATAACTTTTTGGGCTAAAACCGTAAATTTCTAGTCACTTGAGACAAAATTGCATTTTTTTTTAATTTATGGACTAAAATGTATATTTTACAAACTTTGGGCCTTAATTAAACATTGGAAGGTTATTGGCCAAAGACATCGTTTATACAAAGAAAAGATATTTTTATTATCAATCTAATAAACCTCGAGCTGAAACAGACAATGGAGTAAAACAAGCAAATGAAACACGTCGATAACTACTTATTGGACCTAATATTCATGATCTTGGCCATTGGGCCCTAAGGGCCCAATTAAGTGTATATTGAGTCTAATGTTTCCATGACATGTTTAATGGGCCTTACGACCAATTACATGTTAATTTGGGTCTAATTTATGGGTTACATGCTTATTGGGCCTTTGTGGCCCATTTTTATGCCTGTTGGGCCTAAATTACCCTTTTACTATGTTATTGGACATTTGTGGCGCATTTACATGTTAACTGGGCTTGGAATGAAAATTCACATACTTTGTAGATCATAAATATACCTCTACATAGTTTATGAATTTGTATACTTACCTTTGAAATGAAAAAATCTATAACCTACACGTAAAACATTAAAGATGGGGAAAATCTTATCAAGCGGGAGAGGTTGAGAATCTAGTGAGACTTGTCGGTTGGCACCTCTGAGTGTACAATCGTATCATGTAGTTATAATCAGAGTTTCCTGGATGGAAAGCGGGAGTTTGTGTATAGATCTATACAGGGTGACCCTTCACGCTTTAGCTGCTCGCTACAGGTAGACTAAGCCAGTCTAGGGCGACAACATCCTTAGCAAGACCGACATTTGGAAAAATACCAAGGCGGGCGACCTATTCATTATCATGCATGGTTATAATGGCTCATGTAGGGATTCAACACCACTTAAACATATAGAAGATTAATTCTTTAATTGTGTCATCACGAAAACACTTAATCAACGAGACAAGAATCTAGACATTAAGACAGAAAATATCAGATTTTGTGGGAAAAATATTCATATACATTTATCACTTATTCACAATACAAAAAATTTAATCTACACTCATATACGTTATAACTATGAATTTCACACATGCAATCACACTTGATTTTCACATCATTTTCAGAAGATTTACAGAAAATATCGGATTTTCTGGGTTTTTATGAAAGATTCAAGGACTTTTATTCAACCATACTTATGAACTCACCAACATTATATATGTTGACCGTTTTCAAAATAACTTGTATTCTCAGGTAACCGTTAAGCTGGCCGAATTGCAAGTGTGTTTGGTTTTGTTTATGTAATATCACTTGTCATATTTTAACAATTTGAACTTATGTAATTTAACAATGTACTTGATGTAAACAATGCTGGTTGTATTATGTAATGTTGGTGATGAATGTGTCGTGTTTCATGTATATTCATTGTGATGATTATTCAATTGTTAGTCACACGAGCCCCCGGACGTTTCCGTCGTCTAGTTCGGGGGTGTGACACCATGTGGTCGTGAGCACTACATCAGTACTCCCCATGACCCTCTGACCGACCACCCAAACAGATTAGGGTCCTACACTTTCTCTCGTAAAACATCTCAAAGGCAGGTTGATCTATGCTGGCATGATAGGTATTGTTATAAGAATATTCCGCTAATGAAAGATATGTATCCTAACTACCGCCGAAATCCAATACACATGCGCGTAGCATATCCTCGAGAGTCTAGATCGTCCTCTCACTCTGCCTATCAGTCTGAGGGTGAAAAGATGTGATGAAGTGAAGATGAGTACCCATCTCCTCTTGGAACTGCTTCCAAACCCTGGAAGTGAAGCGAACATCCCAGTCTGATACAACCGACACCGGAACTCCATGACGTGCCACCACCTCGTGTACATAGATCTTGGTTAGCTTCTTAGCCGATATATTCTCCTAGATCAAGATAAAATGAGCACTCTTAATCAACTGATCCACGATCACCAAAATTGAATCCACTCTACGTGCGGTCCTGGGAAGTCTGTTGATGAAATCCATTGTGATATCTGCCCATTTCCACACGTGAATGTCCAATGGCTGCATCTTACCTTGAGGTCGCTGGTGTTCGGCCTTGACTTTCCTGCAAGTCAAGCACCGCTCTAGATACCATACTATATCTTGTTTCGTGCAGGACCACCAAATATTGAGGGCGAAAACCACAACCCCCATCTTTAAATTGTGTGTCGGGTAACTCACCTCATGAGACTTCAAGTGCCTCAATGTGTACGCAATCACGCGACCCTGCTGCATCAGCACTACACCCTTACACCTGATCGAAGCATCACAGTAAACCAAGAAATTGTCGACACCCTCCGGCAAAGTTAGAATCGGGACCTAGCACAATCGCTGTCTGAGAGTCTTGAAAGCTTCCTGCTGCTCAACCCCCTAGCAGAATGTCACCCACTTCTTGGTCAGTCGGGTCAACGGAAAAAAAATCTTGGGGAAATCCTGGATGAATCTCCGATAATAACCCGCCAGACCAAGAAAACTCCAAATCTCGGATGGAGACCTCGTAACCTCCCTGTGAATCATGGCCTCTACCTTGGCCGGATCAACCAGTATACCCTTCTGGTTGACAAGGTACCCCAGAAACTACACCTCGTGCAACCAAAAATCGCACTTGGAGAATTTTGTGAAAAGTCGCTCCCTCCTCAATATCTCCAGCACCTTGCCCATGTGCTCCTCGTGATATTCCTGAATCTTGGAGTAAGCCAAGATATCATCGATGAAGACTATCACATATCAATCTAGTATCGGTCTGCACATGCGGTTCATGAGATCCTTGAAGGCGGCAGGAGCATTGGTGAGCCCAAACAGTATCACCACAAACTCATAATGACCATAGCGAGTCCAAAAGGCTTTCTTTTGCACATCGTCTTCCCTGACTCACATTTGGTGATAACCTGACCGTAGATCAATCTTGGAGAACCAAGATGCACCCTGCAGCTGGTCAAATAAGTCATAAATCCTCGGAAGGGGATGATGGCTTTTCACCGTTACCTTATTCAACTCCCGATAATCTATACACATCTGATGTGACCCATCCTTCTTCTACACAAACGGAATCGGGGCTCCTCGTGGCGAACTGCTCGGTCTGATAAATCCCTTGCCTAAAAGCTCCAGCAAATATGTAGACAAATCCTGCATCTCAGGAGGAGCCAACCGATATGGTGCCTTGACTATCGTTGCTGCACTAGGAACTAGGTCAATCCTGAACTCTACCTGCCTCTCTGTAGGTACCCTAAGCAAATCCTTTGGAAACACGTCCGGGTATTCCCGTACGATCGGTACATCATCCACGGTCGTGTTACCCTTATCCCGAGTATCCATAACATAGGTGACATAACATGTGCAACCCTGCTCATGGTAGCACCTAACTCTCGCTGCTGAACACAAAGTCGGCCCATGCTACGGCCTCTCGACCTGAATCACCAACCCTCCTCCATTTGGGGTCCGACCTCATACAAGCTGCTGCTCGCAGTCAATCACTGCACCATTGGGGCTCAACCAGTCCATATCCACGATAACCTGATTCCCTCGAAGGGGAGTGTGGACTAAATGCACGAAAAACTGCTCATCAAACAACTTCAGTGTACATCCCCGATGAGCCCTTGCAAAACGTATTGTCCTATCATCCATGATCTCTACATAAATAGGATAGTCCAGCTCTCCTGGAGTTCCAACAAATTTCTTGCTAAGTGCAAGCGATACAAAAGATCGGGTAGCCCCCGAATCGAATACTACCAGACAAGATATGTCATTCACTAAGAACGATAATGAAACACATAATCATAAGTAATAATCAATATAAATGAAGAGATAAGGAGAAGATACATACCCATCACAACATCAGGAGCTACACGTGCCTCCTCTGCTGTCAGCTAGAAGGCTCTTCTCTTCGCCACAGGCACCTCTGTCCAGCACTGACGGCCATTAGTAATCCTCAATGTAGCAGGAACGGGTGTCGCCATCTGTCCTGCTGCTGCTAAACTCAAGCACTGGGACCTCTTATGGCGCCTCTGATTGCACTGGAAGAAAATGATATCAAATATTGTGGTGGTGGTAGCAGTACAATCCCACCTGACATGACCAGTTTGGCCATACTTGAAGCAACTCGAACTACCCGCCCTGTACGTCCCCTCGTGTGTCCTACCACACTTGCCGCAGCAGCCTCGGCCCTGCTGGCTCTTCTCTCTGGAATCCGCCTTGGGCTTCTTGCCCTATCCCTCCACACCAGGTGCCGCATCTGGCTTCCTCTTCCTCTCCATATCTAAATAAATCTCCCTCTTACGAGCCCTAGCTATCATATCCTCCAACGTCTTGCAGCTGGATCGGCTCACAAACTACCGAATGTCGCTCCTCAGCATCTCATGGTACCAGGCCTTTTTCATCTCCTCGTCTACCAAATACTATAGAACAAGAACGGCCCTCCCCCTAAACATGGTAGTGATCTACGTCACCATCTCAGTCATCTGCCGGAGATCCTGGAACTCCCACACAAGCTTCTATACCTCGATCATAGGTGCAATCTCGACCCTGAACCTGGTCAAAAAGTCACTCCAGGTCATGGTATCAAGGGCAGCATCACCAATAGCATGCCCAATCTCCTCCCACCCATCTCGCGCCTATCCTTTAAGAGATAGGAAGCAAGTTGGACCTTGTCCCCCTTGGGACAGCGGCTGGTGCGAAAGGAGTTGGCGACATCCACCAACCACCTATTGCTAGCAGTGGGGGCCCTAGTGCCATGATAGTCTAGAGCTCTGCAAGCTTGAAACTTCCTGAATGTCATCGTGAACGCCCCTATCATGGCCGCCATGTCGGTACGGAATGCAATCAGCCTCCCATCAAGAATATCCAAAATGCCCTCTTTGACCGTGCTGAAGATCACATGAGTCTGATCAATGATACTGCACGTGATCTTAGATGAGATGAAATCCCTCATCTGATAATCAAGCTGCCCGACTCCAGAGACCGAGCTTTATCCCTTGCTTCCGTTGGGACTGCCAACTAGTCTAGTGTGTAAAATCACCATACTGAAAATACACCATAAAAATTATCAGAATACTCATCATAGCTTGAGGGATCTCACATAATACAAGTTCCCTTGTTTTATCTCAGCCCTCCTTGAATGGAATACATATCCTCTGCTTTCAGTAGTACGAGCCCATACTACCTTCCACATTTATCTATACTTTCCTCAAGAATTGCATTGACTCAACCAAGTCCCTTTCACTACTGCTTTACTCAGTGCTAATCTCATCCTAGGCTTGCCCTAGGGTAATCTCTATCCCACTCTCCGCCATCAGCTACATAAGAATTCCTCGCTACCTTTCCCTAACTAACTCACGAATACCATTACATATTACTAAGACCAGATAATTCTTCGAATGAGAGGTCTCTCCCTACAAACGGTTAGACTCAAATGAGAGTTGCAAAATAAGGCTAAGGGAATTCGGGCATCGAGTACACAAATTGGAACTATGGGCCCCTTTTTCACACTTTCTAACACTAAGGGACCAAGATGCAATATAATTCAATTATATGGCCAAATTTAGAAGTACCTCATCATTGGCATGTTACAATTCTCCCCCATTTGAGCTATAGTTCGTCCTCGAAGTCAGCTGCAGCAAATAACTCGGGATAATGCTCCAGCCTCCGACTCCTAGGTACACTCGGAGCCTCTCCGATGATACCACTATACCTTTACCAAAGGTATCTCCTTGTTGTGCAGGACCTTCATCTTCATGTCTATAATAGCTACCGTCCTATCGACATAGTTCATGCGCTCATTGACCTGAATATATTCCAACGGAACCACTACCTTTCTCCTCTTCCACAACTGAGAGACATGGAAAATGTTGTGGATTTGACTAAGCTTGCTCGGAAAATCCAACCTGTATGCTACCTTACCAAACCTGGAAATCACCCGAAAAGGTCGAATAAATCGGGAACCTAATTTCGCCCTCTTCCTGAAGTGTATCACACCCTTCCAGGGTGAAACCTTCAGGAGCACCATATCGCCGACCTGAAACTCCAACCGTGATCGATGTAAGTCGGCATAACTCCTCTGCCAACTATGAGCAGTCTGCAATCTCTGCCTGATCTGCTGGATAAGCTATATGGTCTGAAGGACCACTTCGGTCCTTCCCATAACCCTATTACCAACCTCTCCCCAACAAACTGGGGTACGACATCTCCTACCATAAAAGTGTTCAAATGGTGGAGCACCAATGCTGGAGTAATAAATGTTGTTGTAGGAGAACTCCGCATGAGGTAGGTAGGAATACCAACTCCCACCAAAATCAATAACACAAGCACGCAACATATCCTCAAGGATCTATATAGTCCTCTCATTTTGGCTGTCGGTCGGCGGATGATATGCAATACTGAAATGTAACCTCGTGCCCAATTCCTCGTGGAACTTCTGTCAGAAACGGGAAGTGAATCAAACATATCGGTTGGAAACAATAGAGACCGGAACCCTATGACAAGCAACAATCTCCTAGACATACACATCAGCAACTTTTCAGCCGAAGAGCTCTCCCCGATGACAAAAAGTGGGCACTCTTGGCTAATTGATCCACAATGACCCACATCGCATCAAAACCCTTTGCCGTCTTCGGTAACTTGGTGATAAAGTCCATAGTGATCTTTATTGGATTAGGTGTCTAAGCCCATAACTATAATTGTTATGTACTTGACCCGAGAGTAGCATGGTCGATTTCGAGTTGTATATCACCAGGACAATTTGATAGGATGGATACTTGAGTAAGAGGTTACTTATAATTTATAATATATTATAAGTTCTAATATATTAATAAGAAATCATATTATTTAATTAGTACTGATCAATAATTAATTTGGAATTAATTATGTAATCAAAAGAGACTAAATAAATATATGGGGATTGATTTGGTAAATCAATGATTCTTATAGTGTGGGCGAATTGTTATTTAGGATGGGCTAAACCAATTTGGTAGTCCATGGTTAGTCCATGGAGGTTTAATCCATGGAGCCTAAGTAATATGAAAGGTCATGTGCATTAGGGTTTGCATGGATGTAACCCTAGACTTTGCCACACTATAAAAGTACTCCCTTAGCACCCAAAATCGGCCACTAGAGTTCTTGGAGTTCATTAGAGCCGATTTTGGAGCTAGCAACATCTCCGTCAAGGTCTCATTTGTCCTAGGTGTATTGTGAACCGTTTGAGGCATCACACTTGGGGTGCTAAGTTCATAAAGGCCAAATACAACAAGTTCTACAAGCTACATAAAGAGGTAAACTCCTAACTAGTATTTTATGTTGTTTATGTCAATTGTATACTACTGGTAGGTTTAATGCTTTAGAAACAATATTGCATGTATAATTAGAGAAAACATAGATCCAAAGCATTTAGGGTTGTATGTGCACCATAGGGTGTTGTTGTATACTAAAACCCAACAGTGGTATCCAAGCCATGAGTTGTTTTCTGTTATATTGATGCAAATGTTTGATTTTCGAAATTGAAAAAATAACATGAAGTTTGTCAAATTTTAAGATAATTACTTGATTTTATGAAAAATTACTTACTTGTAAAATTTGAGTCATTTTACTAGAAGAGTTGAATTAAGTCTATTTATTAAAAGATAGAATGATATGAATATGTTAATTGTTTTAAAAGTTTGATCTAAATGTTTTTAAGGAGTTATGAATTTTGTCATAAAATTTTGGAACTCAATTTTTTTTAAAGTTATGATCTTAAGAGTTTTGAAACTTCCATAAGTTATGGATGTGAAAAGTCTCATTCATTAACTCTTTAAGTTATGAATTCCAAGAGTTTTCAAAGGTTACAAAATTTGTTATAAATGACTTTGAAGAGTTTCATAACCTACGCTCAAGTTATGGAACTTGGAAAGTCTCTTTAATGGAATTCTAAAAGTTTTCAAGAGTTACAAAACTTGCCCTCAAGTTTTGGAATTTAAAAAGTTTTTTTATGAGACATTGAATTCTAAAACTAAAGTTATTTGAAAAGTTTTCAAAAGTGTAACTCATGGGTTCATAACTTAATAATAAATTAAATAGTTTTAATTTTGTTTTAGTATCTTGATGTTTTGAATAATTCATATCACATCTTTATGGACTTTATTAATAGTTAATTAAAGTGTTTAATTAAAAGAGAATTAATAATTCCATAATGACATAGCTTAAGTTTAATTAAGAGATTAAACCACTTAGTATTTTAAAAATACACCCTTATACTATTATAATATTAAATGTTTAATATATTATATGTATAAGTAAAGTCGGTGTTACCGTTAGTAGACCTCATTCACGAAGTCGGTCTATAACGGGGGTATAAGGTTAATGGATCTAAAATGGTGGTTTAATGGGTGTCCACTCTCACCGACCGCTTCCTTGACGGAGGGTCGTTAGCCGAATGGGTAGGATATGACACTAAACCCTCATTAAAAGTATAATGAATTATAAAGTAACTAAACTCTTATAAATTCCCAATGTTAGTTACATAGGAAAAATGTGAATTTGATGCTAACCCATGTAATTGCACATTGCACCTTATTAGTCGTTAGTGGAGCATCTGTGGTTAACCGACACACTAATCTGGGACTAATGAAGGATGGGAATGGGTAGCTCAATGTTAATCATGGATCAATGGAGCATGTGTGGTTAACCGACACATTGATTAGGTGATTTGTAACATTAAGGGTACCAAGCTAATTTGCATGGTTATTCATACCTTGTTTGTGATCCTCGGCATCCCAGTCACAAACTTGAAGGGCATAATCGAGATTAAACATGCCATTGAAAAGTTCAATGAATCTCAAAAGATCTAGGAATTTAACCTCATTTAAAACTTAATAACCAACTTCGTTTTTCATGGTGGAAATTGGTAAATCGTCATTTACCTACCTTCAAATATTTTGCAATTGGATTACGACATCCCTCTATTGTAAAATATTATGTTGGGTCCTAGCCTTAATATTTCATTTTAGGCTATATATTAAGGTCATAAATCAACTAAACTTGAATTTCTCCTAAATAGATGTCTAGTTCTGACAACTATGGTCTTCCTTATTCTTTTGGAAAAAGCTTTCCTAATGAAGATGATATCCCACATGGTGATCAAGGTGAAAGATTAATCCCTTTTGCGTGCATTAGTGGGACTGGAAATCATACTTCACTTCCTTCACCTCCTCCAATTATTCTCCTTAAGCTACATGTTGAATGACCTGAAAAGTTCAGGGTCATTCAAGCCCTATTGGCAAGCAAACACAAAGATGGAAATTATATATGTGCTTACATCTTGGTGATGAAGTTACATATTGACAGGACGGGAGAGTTGGGTGTCAAAGTCTTGAGGAAGTTGGTTGTTGACTGGGTTCTTCAATCACTTCCCGAGCCATATAGGTTCATTAAGGATTAGTATATGACAGACCACAACATGAAGCTTATTGATCTTACCTATATGCTTATTGTTGCTGAATAAGAAATGATTTGGCACACTGTAAAGCAATGTTGATTGGAAGATCTACTTCCCAAATTTCCATGGACAACCATTATAATCCAGAAATAATTTCTTCTCCTAGGAGAGAGAAATAAGTTAAAGATAAAAAGTTTGAACTTAAGAGAAAGGCCAGTAATGGGATTGTCTCATGTGCCGATGCGTAAGAAACCATTTGTTTCTACTGCCATTTAGAGGGACATTGGAAGCGAAGCTGCCCTGACTACCTGAGAGATCTAAGAGATGGTAAAGTCAAAATGTTTGACTCTACTTCAGGTAAGTCCACTGTCTAACTCTATTAAGTTCATATTTGGAGATTCTTAATACATGATGTAATGTAATTACATTTTGATATTTTATAGAATCGAAGAAAAGAAAGGAAGCGTAAAAGAAGAGTCAGCTGATTATGATCACAGAGAGATGAATTTTGATTGCATGGCTCGATGATCAGAGTTTATAGCTGCTGCTTAAGAGTTATGATAGATTGCTTAGGAATAGATAACAACATAGTTTTCATTTGTATTCAGATTGTAAGGATAAGTTTTCTGCACTTTTATAAATATAGAAAATTTTTTGATTTTTATCTTATTTTAAGTCTCCTTACAATGGTTTTTGTGAAAATTGTTGTTTATATGTTTCCATTGATAGCAATATTGGAAAATGGATTTGATCTTTTCGTTTGTGGTGGAGTCAAAATTTACCAAATAAGGAAAGATTCTCATCACCCAAGTTTTAATTGGATAGAAACTCGGAATCATGCAACTTGTATTGTGTGATGAATGAGAACCTTCATATTTGAGAAATTAAGACTAAATCCTTGTTCACATGTATATGTGACTCAAGTGAAGGACTAGGCGATCGGGTACACGTGGTTGTGTGCTGGTCAGGTCCACCACAAAAGAGCGATAAGACTATTTGTCATGATTTACTAAAGTTTAGTAAATATGGTTATACTTAAAAGATTAAGTATAATTCTGAATCATTGAAAAAGTTTCAATGTGTAGCAAAACGAATAAGAAGAATCAAATTAGGCAGAAAGATAAAAGTTTCTCCAATCTGAAAAGAGGGGAGAGTACTTGAGTATCATGTTTTATGATTATCTTAGTGATTATGAAACCGTATCACAATTGATCCTCTACAGACATCTTAGTGCAGTTGTATGGCTATGAAGAGGAATCGTGAATTGTTGAAATGGTTGAATCAAAAAGGTGAATCATACGTCGTTCCAAAATCAAGTCTTAGAGTCGAACTCCAAGATTGTAACTTGAGTGATATAATCTTAAGGAAGGTTTAAAAAACTTGTCAAATGTAGAGTAAAATGTTTTCTACTCTTGTACATTTGAAATTGGTAAGTTGTGAAGTCTTAGATAAGACAAAGACCAACTAAGACCAATTGTGTGTTTATCTTGATAAGAATCCGCACTAACTCTTGAATATTTGTCTCTCCAGGACAAGAGAATCTTATATGTCAAGAGGTTAGTAGGAGTATTAATTGGTCTTGAAAAGTTTCAAGTACAAATCAAGAATAAACTTGTTGTTAATCACTGGCCCACGACTTGAGATTTATAACCTATCGTGTTGACATATTCTTGTTTCTGTGCCCATTCCAGTTACAGTTGACTATGCATGTGAATTCTAAGAGTACTCAATTGTATGCATAACTACTTGGAAGCAATGGTAGGCCCTTCTGCTTCCAGGTGGCAAGAAATTAAGATTAAACATGTTTAGCCCATATGAGTTTGGATTTGTCACTAATCTTGTCTTATGATTATGGTTATGACAAATTCACATGGATAGGAACACATACACCATAAAATCTAAGTGTCATAAGGTTTCTCTCTACTTCATGAAAATGATTATGAGGAAACGCTTTCACCAAGTAGATTTTAAGAAGACAACAATTGTGGTATTTGCATTCTCAAATTCGATTATGATTATGACATCCTTCTTCATAGTTCGAATTGTGAGAAATGGCAAAGGTCTAAACATTTGAGACTTATTGTTGTGAATTTTGAAATTGTCTAGACACACATGTGAGCTATCTAAGGAAAGGTGTATGAGTTTGAGAAGCGTAGATAAAGTCTTATATAAGCATCTTGTATCAGAAATCTGAACTTTGGTAAGAAAGTCAACAGGTATTGATTTCTAGAAGTCCAACTTATTTCTGGGTACATGTCAAAGCTAGTGGGAGCATAAGTGTTATGCTAGTAAGATAATAGTTATTATGCTAGTGGGAGTATAATTATTATGGTAAGTGTTGCAAGTTAGAAATATTAATTATAGAAAAACAAAAGTTTCAATTCGCAAAGTTGCAGGGGTTCGATAGTTGTTTTGCTATAATTAACGGAGGAGAATTACACTTCATTTCAAATCTAAAAGATTAGATTGAGATTTTTAATCAAATTTAGTCAAGGATATATATGAATGTTATGTTAAAAAGATTTGAAATAAGGAAATTCTATATATGGAGATATTATAGCAAGAGACTGCTAAAGTATCATGTCTTTATGTGAAACATTATGTAACGTATCTCATATGCTTCGGGTATAGGATCGATTACATATTCTATAATATTAATTTGTTCTAATTTTCAATATTCTTAGGGCATTAAGAGGGAAAAGGGACTAGAACGAGATGTGACTAAACTGGTTAAGTAATTGTTGAGGATAATCTGAGGTTTACCAAGGTTTGGTTGCTTATGTACAGTCGGAAGTATAGTGTAAATTTTGGAAGGACCATGTTGGCATTCTCTGAGAAGAGGTAACTCTTGTTCAAAAGTTATAGTCAAAATGGGAATATGGAAATGTTACCATAAGTGGAAGTTAATAATTAAATATACGTCAGATTAAAAAACTAAAAATGCAAGAAGAATGCTCAAAGGAATGTACTTTGAATATGAGACTTCGCTTCCATGGAATTGCACTCCATTTGAATACTTTCTAATGTCTGTTGACAAGTCTCTGTGACTTTTGTCCATAGTCATTACAAGAGGATCATTGCATATAAGTTTAGAATCTAACAAATTACAGTAAATGGAAAGAATTTGGTATTCTCACATTTACGGTAAGGATTTGGAATTGTGAAATGAGTTTTCATTAAAGATGTCTTCAATTGATCTATTTCACAAAGAAAGGACCATACGCAAACATAGTGTGCATGCTTGGAGCATGGGATAACTATTGTTTTAATTCAAGTATTAAGTTGATTATTCGAAACATTATACAATGAATAATGTGTACTCAATATGGTGATTAAATAAAAAGCGTTTTATTTATATTCAAAAGTTTTGAGACCATATTAGATTCGATTGTTCTTGTGTTTCACTTTGCATGTTTTGACTTCCCGAATTATAAGATTATTTAAACTATCCACTGTCGATAATACTTTGGAAGTAGGTATTGAAGCTAGACTGTCATGAATGGGTCTATAGATTGTCTAAAGGTGTATAGACACAACACAAGTTTTCGGCAGTGTTCACCTAAATCACTTCATGGATTTTATATCGAGTGGTTATGAGATGATATCTTATATTCTTGAAACCAAGACATGTGAGTTCTAGTTTGTAAGTCGGTTGCACATTGGCATATGTAAACACACCAGTAACTTGGTGTTATAAAACATATTGTTGTGTGTGATTTGATGAGTAAGTACAAGCAAGCATTTGAGTCGAAGTTTATCCATTCCTTTTACCCTTAGAGGGATAAAAGCGATATCTGTGGCCCCTCGATGATTTAGTGATGACAACCCTAAGTGCTTGGCCAAGCCTGGAATAATTTGATTTGTTCAATCAGTCGGTCATCATAAATCAGAAATCGGGAAACAACACATGAACCAGAGAATGATTATAATCCATGTCTTAGTTCATACGATATCTAGAATGGAGGAATATATGATCCATTATTGTCACACCCCAAAACTATGAACGGCGGAAACGTTCTGGGGCGGAGGACATCATGTACAGTATCACAACAATGAAAAGTAGTAAACAAGCAACAACATCATCCATTGCATTAATAATATAATTTTAATAAAAGTGTGTTCTGTCAAATTATAATAGACACTAAATTATAATCAAAATGAAAGATGAGTCTTGAACGAGCTCCCTCTTCTCTAAACCTTGCATCGGTACTTGTCTATTGTTGATCTGAGGATACAAGTTATTTTGAAAGAGTATCAGCTTTAAAGCTGGTGAGATCATAAGTATTAATGTGTCTTAATTTGTAAAACTTGTAATGAAAGACATGAAAATGTTTGTAGAACAACTACAAATGTTTGAAAAACCCTAGAAATCCCTATGATTCCTAGTATTATAAAAGGGAGTCTTCTACCAAGACCCAACTACTCTGAATATAGCCTTCTACCAAGACCTAACTGTGCTACTATTATTACTATTATAAGAAATTGTATCCTTTGGTACTAGGATACTCAAATATAATTCACCTCATCGATTACGTGAATGAGTCACAAGATAAAGGTAATAATATAAATAACCTAAGTATTACCCTTTGGTACTAGGGTAACTAACAGTGCTAACTGAAGACATCTGTAGATGTACATTTACCTCTGTTGCTAACAGCTAGGTATAGGAATAGTTAGTCCCTTAAAGTATACATGTAATGGTATCAACCGTTGACATCCATGGATGTGCTTTTACCTTTGTAGCTAACAGAGATTCTAGGAATGGTTAATCCCGCAACGTATCCTTTGGTAATAGGATATTAAATCCAATCTATCTCGTCGATTATGTGATTGTATCACAAGGTAAAGATAAGAATGAGGATTTTATAACATAATCTATACATATAAAATGTAATAATAACTCATCATATATTATCTATGTAAACGTACTCATGTAAATGTAATCATGTAAATGTTCTCATGTAAATGTAATCATGTAAATGTAGGGTTATGAGCATTCTAACACTCCTAAGTGTACATGCTACCCTAAATACCTTGGATCTATGTTTTCTCTATTATACATGCAATTATGAACATCCAAGGTATTATCCTAATCGAGCATACAAAATAATGAATATAACAAGATAGAATACATACCTCTTTGATGTAGAATGTCTTCATGAAGCTTGATTGCCTAGTGCCTCAAGTATGACACCTCAAATGGTTCACACAACACCAAATACACTTGGAATAACTTGAGAGAAACTTGAACACTCCTAAAATCGGCTAGCCCTTTCTTATTATTCATAGTGGCCGATTTTTTCCCAAAGAATATGATCTTATATAGTTGTTACAATTAGGGTAAACCCTAATTGTCATGGCCTTCCATTTCCTTGGATCCATGGGTTCAAATACACCATGGAGCATCCATGGACCATCCTATGGTTTTAGCCCAACTTGATTATCCATGGAGCAATAGCCCACTATACAAGTATGGATGATTTACACAATCAACCCATATATTTAATTAGTCTTCTTTTGAACACTTAATTAATTCTAGATTAATTCTTTATCAATACTAATTAAATAATCCTATTAATATATTAGAACTTATAATATATTAATCAACCTAAAGTGTTATTTCTCTCATTATAGTCTATCCAAGTGCATGATGCCATGCAACCCAAATGGACCATGCCGGGTCGGGTCAAGTCTTACCAACTATAGTTATGGACTTAGACATTAATCCAACAGTAAATGTACTATAATGTTCTGCGTGTGCTAGCTGTAACGTGTGTTATCTCTCTATCTAGCAAGTATTGAATCATGAATGAACTGACTCATTGTATGATATCGCGTTCTAGTAATGGTTCTAGTATCTTCCTAAACTACCCATATGGTAGCTTACTTGTAATGTAACTGGTACGTATGAACATGGAAGTATACCCTTGCTACCCAAGGGTACTGAATGAACTGGAAGAACCTTTATGACTATATATGTACATAAGATATATAACTAATATTTAAACGACCTTCGGACGGGTACCCGATATCCCACCAGACCACATCTCAAGCGCGAAAAGGAAATAGGGCGGGCAAGCCTTCCTAAGCCTTTTAAACATTGCTTATATAACTATACATACGTAGACATGCAATTGGTAATATGAAAGCATAAAATAAGTTTTGTAAAACCTTTGAACATGATTTCTATCTAAGAAAAGATCGACTTGATGTCAATCTATAAAACGGGTTGAAAGCATGGGTTTGATAAAACAGTTTAAGTATAAAGAAACATTTGTTTGAAACACAATTGTAAATGTGTTTGAAATGAAACATATAGAGTATAATGAACAGTTTAATAAGGAGTTTTAAACATATAAAATGTTCATGAAAATCATTTGAAGGAAAACTGTTTTGGTAAAACGACTAATAAGTAGCAAATCATTTAAATGCTGCTTATTAATCACATGTGATTGATATAATTGTTGGGTTTTGAGCAATCTAACACTTCCTAAGTGTGCATGCAACCCTAATAAACCTTGGATCTATGTTTGTCTAAATACATGCAAAATAATAATTTTCCAAGGTTTATAACCTATCTAACATGGCATGGGGAACATTTCAACATAAAAAGTTAGAAGAGATTACATACCTTTTTGATGAGTTTGGTTCTTGAGGAGTTTGAGGGCCAAGCACCAAAAGTGTGAATGCCTCAAATGGAATCACAAAACACCACAAACTCTTGGAAAACTTTGAGAGAGTATACACACTTTGTATTTTCGGCCACACACAAGCACACACACACTAGTTCACTAGTTGCCATTTAATGCACCATAAGCATGCTTATATAGTGTACATGGTTAGGGTGAAAACCTAATAACCCATGACCTTTCCTTTTCCAAGGACCCATGGGTTAAAAGCTCCATGGATCATCCATGGACTTCCATCCAAGCCTAGCCCATTAACAAATGAGTGTTAGCCCACACCATATAAAACCAATAGCCCATAATCTAATTAGTCTTCCTTTAAATCTCTAAATTAATTCATAATTAATTTAAGACTAATACTAATTAAATAACATAACTTCATATTAATATATTATAACTTATAATATATTAATAACCATATGTGTATAACTCTCATAAAATTATCCATAAATGGTTTGGATGAGATGTAACCCAAATGGACCATGCCGGTCGGGTCAAGTATATACCAAATAAGTTATGGACTTAGACACCTTATCGAACAGACTCCCACTTGGATAAGTCTAATAATTGTATTTGCCTATATAACTTCAGGAACCGACCAGCAATCGTAGCTCTCGAAAACTCCGTTGAACTATGAAGCGCCATTTTAAGACAAGTGATCATATAATCCTCTGTTCTCATGATATCAGCCGGACAAACACATGGAACTATGTCTTGCTTATTGTCTGGCAGTTGTTTTTCGATTTCCGATTTGTTTGACTAAGAACTTCACTGAACACATCAGTTTAGTTCTGACCGGGCCCGGTACATGGGTCAACACAAAATCATCGAGGGGCCTAGATATCGATTCTATTTCTAGAAGGAACAGATAAACTTCGACTCATATGCTTGTTCTACTACTTATTGAATTGTACACAAAGGCACGTTTTATAACATCAAGTTACTGATGCGTTTTCGTGCAATCAATGCACAACCAACTCATAGGTAACAACTCATATCTCTAGGTTTGAAGACTTATATGATATTATTGTCTCACAATCACTCGAGATAAATTCCATGAAGTGATACAAGTGAGCGTGGGTTTATACCAATACTCATAACTTATGAGTACTCATGAATGTTGCAGCAACCATTGCCATGTCTAAACACCTTTAGCCATCTACAAACCCAATTCATGACAATCTTGATTCATACCTACTTCCGACGTATGACCGATTGTGGAGGTTTGAATAAATTAATTACTCTGGAAGTCAAAACATGCAAAACTGAAACAATAGTAAATAATTGACAATGATAGTAACACTTTACTCATAAATAAATCACAAATTTTATTCATCATCAAACGTCGATTACATTTTACAAGTTTCAGGAAATCTATCTAATATGTAAAACTAATATTGTCCCTCAGCCCAATGCGCCTCACATGCTGAAAATGCTTAACCCTCGTCAGTCCCTTCTTAAGGGGATCTGCAGGATTCTCATCCGACGATATCCTCCTTGCCACGAGGAGTCCTTCTTCAATCTTGTGTCTTATGAAGTGATATTTTCTGTCAATGTGTCGGGATCTGCCATTATCTCTTGGTTCCTTGGCTAAGGTAACCGCACTATTGTTGTCACAGAAAATCCCCATAGGTTCTTTAATAGCCGGTACAACTCCAAGGTCTCCGATGAAGTTCTTTAGCCATATCGCCTCCTTTGCTGCTTCACTCGCTGCTATATACTCTGATTCACAAGTTGAATCAGCCATCGTCTCCTACTTGGAACTCTTCCAAGAAATTCCCCCTCCATTTAAGGTAAAGATCCAGCCCGACTGAGAGCGGAAGTTATCCCTATCAGTCTGAAAACCAGCATCACTATACCCTAATACTCTCAAGTCATCACTCCCACCAAGGGTAAGGATCCAATCCTTAGTCCTCCGCAGATACTTGAGAATGTTCTTTACCGCGGTCCAATGAGCCTTGCCAGGGTTCCCCTGATACCTGCTGACCATGCTCAAAGAAAATGCCACATCAGGGCGGGTACAAGTCATAGCATACATGATCGAGCCAACAGCGGAAGCATACGGTAGTTGGCTCATCTTAGCTATCTCTGTCTCTGTACTCGGACTCTGAGTCTTACTTAGTTTGGCATTGCTTTGGATCGGTAAATCTCCTTTCTTGGAATTCTGCATGTTGAACCTTTTCAACACCTTATCCAAGTAGGTACTCTGACTAAGTCCAATTAGTCTTTTACTCCTTTCTCTTAATATCCTTATCCCTAGGATATAGGCAGCCTCTCCTAGGTCCTTCATAGCAAAGCACTTCCCAAGCCAAGACTTAACCTCCTGCAAGGTTGGGATGTCATTTCCTATAAGTAGTATGTCATCCACATACAGTACCTAGAAGCTAACGATACTCCCACTAGCTCTGACATACACGCAAGACTCATCTTCACTTCTCGAGAAACCAAACTCTTTGACCTTCTCATCAAAACAAAGATCCCAGCTACGAGATGCTTGTTTTAATCCATAAATGGATTTCTCAAGCTTGCATACTCTATTAGGGTACTCTGCACTGACAAAACTCTCTGGCTGATTCATGTACACATCCTCAGCCAACTTTCCATTAAGGAAAGTGGTTTTGACATCTATTTGCCATATTTCATAATCATGAAATGCTTGCAATGGCTAGCATAACCCTAATGGACTTAATCTTTGCTACCGGCGAGAAGGTTTCATCATAATCAATACCCTGAGTCTGAGTAAAACCCTTCGCAACCAGTCGAGCCTTATAAGTATGCACTTTTCCATCCATGTCGGTCTTCTTCTTGAAGATCCATTTGCACCCAACTGTTTTATGGCCTGGTACATTGTCAACCAAGTTCCAAACTTGATTGTCATACATGGATTGTATCTCGCTGTCCATAGCCTCTTTCCATTTAGCAGACTCCGGGCCTGCCATGGCTTCCTTAACACTGCTAGGTTCATCCAAATTTACCAGTGTACTATCGCTGATAAACGTATCACCTTCCGTAGTAATATGAAAGCCATAATAAAACGAAGGTGTGTTCCTAACCCATGTGGAACGCCTCGGAGGTATAGACATGTCAACTTGCTCAACAGGAGTTTCCTCCTCAGGTTGATTGCTAGTGTCTGAGGTTCCTTCACCAATTGCTTCTTGAATTTCTTCAAGATCAATTTGCCTCCCACTGTCTCCTTGGCTTATAAATTCTCTCTCACGAAAGACCCATCTTCTTGCTACAAAGACCACATTCTCACTGGGTCTGTAGAAGAGGTAACCGAAGGATTTCTGTGGGTAGCCGATGAAAATACATCTTTCACTTCCGGGTTCGAGCTTATCATGAGTCTCACGCCTCACGAAAGCCTCGCAGCCCCAAATCTTGATGTGGTTCAAATTAGGAACCTTCCCAGTCCACATCTCATGAGGTGTTTTGGTAACCTTCTTTGTAGGGACTAGATTAAGGATATGGGTGGCAGTCTCTAAGGCATACCCCCAAAAAGAGATTGGTAGCGAAACTCGACTCATCATAGAGCGAACCATGTCCAACAAGGTTCGATTACGCCTCTCAGCTACACCATTCAGCTATGGTGTCCTGGGAGGAGTCAATTGTGAGACAATCCCACACTCCTTAAGATAGTCAAGGAACTCGGTACTAAGATACTCACCACCTCGATCGAATCGAAGCATCTTAATGTTCATGCCCAATTGATTTTCTACTTCTTGTTTGAATTCCTTAAACCTTTCAAAGGTTTCTGACTTATGTTTGATTAAGTAGACATACCCATATCTACTAAAATCATTAATAAAAGTCACATAATACCGATTAGCATCCCTTGTGGCAGTTTTGAATGGCCCACATACATCAGTATGTATTAGGTCCAGCAAACCCTCACCCCTTTCACAAGTTCCAGTGAAGGGTGATTTTGTCATCTTTCCAAGTCGACAAGATTCACAACTATCATCCGATTTAAGGTCGAATGATTCCAAAACTCCACTCTTTTGGAGTTGGCCTATGCGTTTCTTGTTTACATGTCCAAGACGACAATGCCACAATGATGCTTTATCTAGGCTAGTAGAAGAATCAATATACAAGACATTATTTCCTAAGTTGTCTACAATCGACACAGTTTCATACACACCATCACAAGGTAACGCTTTAAAATAAAACACATTTTTAAAGAAAGCATTAATACCACCACATTCATTATCAAACGAAAAGGTAAAACCTTGTTTGTACAAAGCATGAAAAGAAATAATATTTCTCGCCATTTAAGACGAGTACACACATTTATTCAAATCTAATTTTAACCCATTATTAAGAAACAAAGTATAAACTCCAATCTTGGAAACAGGTGAAGCCTTCCTCTTCCCCATGATCAAGTTTATCTTCCCGTGCTCCACATCCTCACTTCTTCTTAGGCCCTGCATATCAGAACATATGTGAATACCACATCCTGTATCAAGCACCCAAGAGTTAGAATATAATGAGTAATTAGACAATATAGTGTAAATACCTGCATGGGTGGGTTTCACTTTCCCATCCTTTAGATCCTGCAAGTACTTAGGGCAGTTTCGCTTCCAGTGTGCCTTTTCATGGCAATAAAAGCATTCAACATCCTTGGGAATGGCAAAAGGAGTGACAAAACCGCTCTTGGTCTTCGATGAGGAGCCTTCAAGAGACTTTCCCTTGGTACCCTTTGAAGGGTGCTTCCTCTTTTTCCCTTTGCCTTGCCCGATAGCCAAAACAGGGGTAGATGTTGGAGTAGGAGTAGTAGAGGTAACAACCGCCTTGCCCTTAAGACCGGTTTTCGCGGTCATCAAGAGTCCTTGAAGCTTGCTGAGGGTAACTTCCTCCTTGTTCATATGATATGTCATACGAAAATGATCATAACAAGAAGGTAAGGAGTGCAAAATGATGTCAATTGCCAACTCCTCAGGGATGTTCACATTCAGCTTCAGCAAACGGTCCACATACCTTTGCATCTTTTGCATGTGAGCCGTGACGGAATCACCGTCCTTCATGTGGGTAGTCATTATGGAGGAGATTATTTCATACCGCTCCTGACGAGCACTCTGATGGTACCTTTCCATCAGGTCTTGGTGCATCTCAAAAGGGTAGTAATCTTCATATGACTTTTTGAGCTTGGCTATCATCGTGGCCATCATGATACATGCCACCTTAGTAGCATCTCTCTCATGTGTCCTGAATTCAACGATCTCCTCAGGAGTAGCAATAGACTCATCAAGTTCTTTTAACTCCTTATTGAGGACATATTCCTTGTCCTCATAACGAGTAACCATTCTGATGTTCCTAATCCAATCCATGAAGTTGGAACCATCAAAGATGACCCTCCCACAATGATTCATGAGAGAGAAAGAACCAGTTGGGTTAGAGCCTGAAGCATTAGTGTTGGAAGACATCTGAAGGAAGAAAGCAAGTTTAGATTAGATATATAGAATCCTTAATAAGACACCCAAATGTAATATTAAGGCTAGGACCCAATCACAATATATTATACTTAGAAGAGGGATGCCGTAATCTAAGTAATAATATATTTGAAAGGTAGGTGAATGACGATTCACCAATTTCCACCATGAAAAACAAAATGAATTATTAGGTTTTAATTGGATTTGAAATTCCTAGATTCTTTTGAGATTCATTGAACTTTTCAATGGCATGTTTCAATCTCGATTGTGCCCTTCAAGTTTTGTGACTGGGATGCCGAGGATCACAAAACAAGGTGTGAATAACCATGCTAATTCACTTGGTACCCTTAATACTATCACCTAATCAATGTGCCGGTAAACCACACACGCTCCATTGATCCATGACAAACATTAAGTCACCCTTCGTGATCCTTACTAGTCCAAGTTAGTGTGCCGGTTAACCACACACGCTCCACCAACGACTTGGTAAGGTACAAAGTGTGAATTCCATGGACTAGCACCATGCTCACATTTTTCCTAAAATAACTAAGATTGGGAATTAAAAAGGTTTAGTTACTTTATAATAATCATTATACTTTTAATGAGGATTTAAAGTCATTGTCCTACCCGTTCGGTTAACGACCCTCCACCAGTCAAGCAAGCGGTGGGTGAGAGTGGACACCCATTAAGTCGCCATTTTATAGGCAACAACCTTATACCCGCCTTATAGACCGGCTTCGTGAATGAGGCCTACTAACGGTAGAACGACTTATTGTTATACATATATATAATATTTAACCATTAATGTTATAAATAGTATAAGGGTTGAATTTTGACTATTAAAACTCTAAGGGTTGGAATTAAAGTTTATTAAAGTGTGTGAAACTTTACAAATTCCAAAACTTGAGGACAAGTTTTGTAGCTATCCAAAACTTTTCATTTCATAACTTATGAATTAAAGGTTCATAAAAATGAAGACTCTTCATTTTCATGTAACTTATGTGTTTAAATGTGTGTGTTAAAGAAAGTGACCATTGGATATCCATAACTTGAGGACAAATTATGGACTCCATTAAAACACATAAATGATCAAGAATTAATTCTAAACAATTCAGCAAATAATTCCTATAATCTTCTAAATTCATAAGAACATGAACATGATCATCAAAATTTCAAGAATTATATGAACACATAAAAATCATGGAATTTTGATATATGCTATTGTAAATGGATTAGAACAACCATTACACCAACTAAAACAAGTTTTAAAACACCAAAACAGTTTAGGGTAATGTTTCTAGTCCATTTCCAGCAGCAAAAGTCAAAAATCTGCACTCTGTCGCTCCTACTCGTCGAGTGCATGAACCTACTCGGCGAGTAGGTTGAACATACACATGGACTCGACGAGTCCCCCCATGGACTCGGCGAGTTCATCAGGCAGACAGCAAGTTTTTCAACTTTTTCAACTATTTTGCATCAAGTATCAAACAAGCAAGCCTAGGCTCTGATACCACTGTTGGGTTTTGAGCAATCTAACACTTCCTAAGTGTGCATGCAACCCTAATAAACCTTAGATCTATGTTTGTCTAAATACATGCAAAATAATAATTTTCCAAGGTTTATAATCTATCTAACATGGCATGGGGAACATTTCAACATAAAAAGTTAGAAGAGATTACATACCTTTTTGATGAGTTTGGTTCTTGAGGAGTTTTAGGGCCAAGCACCAATAGTGTGAATGCCTCGAATGGAATCACAAAACGCCCCAAACTCTTGGAAAACTTTGAGAGAGTATACATACTTTGTATTTTCGGCCACACACAAGCACACACACACTAGTTCACTAGTTGCCATTTCATGCACCATAAGCATGCTTATATAGTGTACATGATTTGGGTGAAACCCTAATAACCCATGACCTTTCCTTTTCCAAGGACCCATGGGTTAAAAGCTCCATGGATAATCCGTGGACTTCCATCCAAGCCTAGCCCATTAACAAATGAGTGTTAGCCCACACCATATAAAACCAATAGCCCATAATCTAATTAGTCTTCCTTTTAATCTCTAAATTAATTCATAATTAATTTAAGACTAATAATAATTAAATAACATAACTTCATATTAATATATTATAACTTATAATATATTAATAAACATATGTGTATAACTCTCATAAAATTATCCATAAATGGTTTGGATGAGATGCAACCCAAATGGACCATGTCGGTCGGGTCAAGTATATACCAAATAAGTTATGGACTTAGACACCTTATCCAACAATAATAACTAGAATGATTCTACTTGTATCCCCCCATAAAGCATTTAAAAACATTTAAAACATTGATTAAGGGGTATGAACTCACCTATAGTGAGTGGTACTGATGAAGTAAAGAGGTAGGACTGCTAGGTGTCAAGTGAAGTCTTGAACACACTCTATGATCCTAGATAACATATAATATCACATATATGTAACAAATTAGTCTATAAACAACTAAGAAACAAAGTAAATACACCCTAGGACATGCTAAACACCTTTAACAAGTGTTATTAGGCTCTAGGATTGCATCTAAGTTTTGTAGGAACAAGCTAGTGTGTGTAGGGTTCAAGGGAAACTCCCTAATGGAGTTCACGGCCCTAATGTCACCAACTAATGGGTTTACGGTATTAAACTCATGAGTTTACAGCCGTAAGCTCATACTTACTTGGCCAATTGATGTTTGAGGCTCTATAAGACCCTAAGAAGCAATTCTACCTAATGGCAAGGTCTTTGGAAGAGTTTAGGGCAGACTTTAACTCCTTTGAGGAGTTCACGGCCCTGGGACCAAACCCCTTGGAGATTACGGCTGTAACCTCCCTTGGAAGGGTGTTTTTGGTGATTTCAAGTCCCTAATTTAACTAAGAACTAATCTAGGCTAGTGTCCAAGGCTTTAGGAGAGTTTAAAGCACACTTTGGCCCTTTTGTTTGGAGTTGACGGCCCTGGAACTTCTTGGGCCGTGAACACCTTACTGTTGGTGTTCTAGGGGTGTTTTCTAGTCCTAAACACATTAGGGTAAAAGTCTAAACTAGTTGCATTGCACAAGGAAGGGACTAGGGCACTTTTTGCCCCTTAAATAAGGGTTTACGGTCCAAGAACTTCTTGGGCCGTAAACTATTAAATATAGATGTTTCCTTGTGATTTCTAGTGTTTTAAGCACATAAGAAGCTCTATAATACCACTAGATAGAAGTACTCACTTTCCGGGACGAAAGTCCGAAGATCCTTGAGAGATAATTCGGTTTTTCTCTAGTTGGAAATGTAACTAATGAATAAATATGGCTCAGAATCCTATATATACTCCTGGTATTTTTGGCAGAAAATATTTTATTCACGCTATGAACTCTAATATCATAGAGTTTTGAAATAACAGAGTTGCACAAAACGCTAGTGCATCCTCTCTCCTGATATCTCCTTGAGAGTAAATCCTAAAATACTCAAACTTATACTAACAGTCTGAAAATTTACCGCAACTGTTCTAACTTCTATTGACTTGATATTGTTGTACCGAATGGAAATTTCGAGTTGTCACAATTATCTAAAGGACCCGTCATTTGACTAAGTCAGAGTTCGACAACGGCTTTAAGAGCTACGATTGCTAGTCGGGATTTTAGAGTCATACTTGCAATAATATTAATTAGACTTATCCAAGTGGGAGACTGTTGGATTAGGTGTCTAAGCCCATAATCATAATTGGTATGTACTTGACTTGAGAGTAGCATGGTCCATTTTGGGTTGCATATGACCAGGACAATTTGATAGGATGGACACTTGAGTAAGAGGTTACTTATGATTTATTAATATATTATAAGTTCTAATATATTATTATGGAATCATATTATTTAATTAGTATTGATCAAGAATTAATTATGCGATCAAAAGAGACTAATTAAATATATGGGGATTGATTTGTTAAATCAATGATTCTTATAGTGTGGACCAGTTGTTATTTAGGATGGGCTAAACCAATGTGGTAGTCCACGGATAGCCCATGGAGGTTTAACCCACAGAACCTAAGTAATATGAAAAGTCATGGGTATTAGGCTTTGCATGGATGTAACCCTAGACTTTGCCACACTATAAAAAGACTCCCTTAACATCCAAAATCGGCTACTAGAGTTCTTGGAGTTCATTAGAGCCGATTTTGGAGCTAGCAACATCTCTCTCAAGTTATCCTTTGTCCTAGGTGTGTTATGAATCGTTTGAGGCATCAGACTTGATGTGTTAAGTTATTAAAGGCCAAATACATCAAGTTATACAAGCTAGATAAAGAGGTAAACTCCTAACTAGTATTTTATGTTGTTTATGTCCATTGTATGCTAGTTGTAGGCTTAATGCTTTGGAAACAATTTTGCATGTATAATTAGAGAGAACATAGATCCAAAGTATTTAGGGTTGTATGTGCACCATAGGATGTTGTAGTATGCTAAATCCCAACAATCTTTTCCCACTTCCATGCGGGAACCTTCAAAGGCTGCAGCTTGCCATGTAGCCTCTGATGCTCGAACTTCGACATCCTGCAGGTCAAGCACCTCTCGATATACCAGGCTATCTCCCTCTTCATACACGACCACCCGTAACTCAATATTAAATCATGATACAAAAACGAGACTTATGAGCCTCCTTTAAGATTGTCTGTCTGATGCTGCCTGAAACTGGAACCCAAACCCGACCACACCAGGTCAATAACCCTCGACTATCCATGACAAACCTGTCGATCTCACCCCTGAGCCTTTCATGTTTATAGTTATCTTTCCAAACTCCCTCTACATGAGCCTCTTTTTTTTATCCCAAAAGCGTAGAATCACAGGATATTAACAACTTAATATGGAGCATCCGCTACCACATTCGATTTACCCGGATGGTAAAGGATTTTGCAGTCATAATCCTTAACCACGTCCAACCTCCTGGGCTGCTCATTTTCAGGTTCGGGTAATCTATATGATGTGTCAAACTCTTGTGATCAGTGTAGACAGTACAACGGACCCCATATATATAGTGTCTCCAAATCTTGAGGGCAAACACCACTGCCCCCAACTCCAGTTCAAGCGTGGGGTATCACATCTCATGCGGCTTTATCTGTCGCGAAGCATAATCAAACACCCGTATTCTCTGCATAAGGACCCCCCTCAAACTGGTGATGGATGCATCACAGAATACGACAAAAACCTCGACTCCCTCCGGAAGGGTCAATACCGGGGCCTCACATAACCCCTGATGAAGAGTCTCAAATGATGACTATTGCTCAGGGCCCCATCGTAAATCCACTCCCTTCCTCGTCAGATAAGTGAGGGGTACCACAATCTTGGAGAAGTCCTGAATAAATCTTTGATAGTACCCTGTCAAAACTAAGAAGCTCCTGATCTCGGAGGGTGATTTCGGAACCTCCCACTACATCATAGTTTAATAAAGCGGTTTACGTCTCGCATTCGTAGTATTTACATCTTAAAAACATAATTGATTTTGTTGAAGCATTTAATCAAATACCTTGTGTGAACCACACAAATTCACAATTTAATAGAGCATTTGAGGACTATCATTCACAATTTAATAAAATAGTTTAGGAGTCTCATTCATAGTATTCACAACTTGAAATCATATAAATTAACTTATTTATACTTAAAACTAACTTAAACATAACCAAACAATCGTAGAAACATTAAAACATCAGTTTTCACAACTTAAAAAACTTAATTCGAATTATTTGAGAAAACACTAACATAATAACACACATTCTAAATTCAATCTAAAGCATAACAACCATAAAACATAGACTATGAATAAAATTTTGATGCAAATATTGTAACGAAAAAGAAATAAACATGGATTAACAACTTAATAGTAGGAAAACTATGATTAACAACAATAAACAAAAAATGAGAGACTAGAATATTAAATTCATACGTTAACAGAAAGAAAGAAAAAATTAAAAAAATCGACATACCTGATGTGTTTTAGCAGAGATCAGATAAAAATAGATGGAGATTATTTGGTAGTGTTTAACATGAGTGACGAGGCAGCAATAGTGGTGGCGGTTGATGCCAGTCTCATATCTAGACTCAATATCGCAAAGCTCTGTTATATTTTTCAGATCTTATGGCAAGTAGGGTTTCAAGTACGAATAGGTTTCAAACCGAAGAAGATACAACACAAAAATACAGAGACGGAGTAGTTCTGGATGGGTAGTAAAGATGCAATGGAGATATCATATATGTAGGTGGTAAAAGGCTAATGTCAGTGATGATGGAAGTTATACACGTCGTAGGCTTGACAGTGATGTCAGAAGCTTAAATAGAAGGCAGTATCGTCAGCGATGGTCGGCTTCACCATAGATCTAATGAGATCCACTACAGATCTAATGAAATATCATGTTGATCTGGTGAGGCCTGATGCGTATCTAGTGAGATCTGATGCATATATGGTGATTCAGTGAAAGCCGAAGAAGGCAGTGGCGATTTATGTCAACAAGGAGATGGCGGTAGCAAAAGTCGTCAGAGGATATGGTAGTGGCAATGATGTTGTTGATAGAGGAGACAACGATGAAAAAATTCATGAATAAGATAGTGGTGGTTGTGGTAAATGGTTATCAGAGCAACATCGCCAGTGGTAAGGGCAACGATCTTGGTTGGTGTTACCAGAGGAAGTGTAACGTCCCAAAAGTTACAAATAGAATTTTAATTTTAAAATAGATTAACTAATTAAACCTTTGTTTCAAAAACCATTGAATACCATCTGATTGATTGAAAAGTATACATTATCAGAGTTAAGTTCACAAAACAAAGGAAACGAATATCTTCGATGCGTGTGTGTAGTCTCACCGAGCTCTTCTCACAAATGGACTAAGAAATGTTTAATCAAAACTATATGAATAAAGCTTAGTGATTTCCACAATATACGACACATTCGATTATGTAAAAAATGAATCCACATAAATTCCTTAGCACTAGCTCCAACCTATAAACATACATACATACATTCATGTCTGTACGAAACATGTAAGTGTTAAGCTCCTCCTATAGTCTTACGTACAGTTTCCATTGTCCTCCTATTTTCTTCTTGCAAGGTCCTCCCATGGTGTTTCATACAGGTGCCATGGTACTCCCAAGGTCTATAATACAAATTCCATAGTCCTCCCACGGTCTTGCGTACAAATTCCATGGTCCTCTAATGGTCTTTCATGTAATTTCCAAGGGCCATATCCTAGTCATTCATACATTATAAAAAATCATATGGAGTCAGAGATAAGATAGATAGTCGAACAGATGATCCAACCGAGAGTGAACAATCAGAAAAGAACATCATAGTAAGGCATTAGACCAAGAGTTCTCAGGCTATCCAACTTAAACTATATAGAACCAATTCTATCATTACCATATAATCATATAACATAAACACATTACATATGCTAACATATTACACATCCTTGATAACTAGACTTTCCTAGTTATCCTATTATTGACCACTTCTCAATTAAGTCTTTTTCTAGTAAATCATACATAATCTTGATAACTGGCCTTTCCATATACCCTAACCAAACATAACTCCTAGTAGTACCATACAATTAACAAGTAAGACCGTATCAGTTTATCATACCAAGACACCAAGTGTTCTAACTTCACATGTATAATAATGAGTTAGCATAGTCAACTAGCATACTTGTACCCTAACAGTACCTCTACCCTACCATGCAAAGTATATACAATGAGATATGTGGCATATTAAGAAACTTACCTGAACTGAAGAACCGAAGAAGCATGATAACACTATCTTGCCTTGAACTGCTCAATCTCGCAAACCAACTAACACCAATAGAGATGAATCCTCAAACAACAACCGATATCCTCCAAGTTAGACCCCACTTCAAAGTAGTTAAAAGTCAGCGGTAATGAAAATCAACGACTAACAAAACGTGGGGACCTCTTGGCCACATCGTGGGCATGACATGACAAAATAGACGACATGCAGGAAATTGCTACGTCGTTGACCCTCCTTGGCCATGTCTTGGGCATTTCCCAACAAAATAATCATGAAGTTGGACTTTATCACATCGTGGTCATTTCTTGGCCTCGTCGTGGTTATTGACAAATTCTATAATTCTTCATTAATAGCTTAATCCATACATATCAAGGCTCAAAACTTCATATCTAATCCTTCTGATTGACTTAACGGACAAAATTTCAAACATTATCCATTAGGACCTCACTCCAAATCAAGAGCTACAACCCTACATTAAAAAGTGGCATAAATCCTTCATAAAGTGTGCTGGATCCAAGGACAAGGTTAAGCTATCAACTTTCTAACAAGAAGAGTACTAGAAAACAATCCTCAGTGCTCAAAAGGGGATGGAGTCATTTAAACTCCAAGCATGCCACCAAAAAGGATCCAAAAGCATAAAACTGGACCATAATCTAGATCTAACAAACTAAGGAAAGTTCGAATATTTATACTCATAATGGTCCATAAATGCAGTCAATTTGCTACATCTACACTTGAGCTCTTCACCAAAACACTTTACAAACAACTTGATCTTTAACCTCCACAATGAGCCTTCAAGTGGCTAAAAACACCAAGAACACATCAAGAATACTCGAAAGAGGCTAGGGTTTCGAGATAGGAGGGTGGAGGCTAAAGAGAACGACCTAACCCTAAAGTCAAGGTCTTTAAATATGGGAGAAAACCAAAAAATCATGGGCTCGAGCTACAAGAGCTGCCATGTTGTGGCCATCACCTTGCCACGCCGTGGAAAACAAGCCAGATGCGTTCTTCACTACATTTCCATGGGTAATAATCTTGAAAATCGTCACCAATCGTAAATCACTATACGAACGTCAAGTATAATTGACAAAATATTAAAGATCTACATATATATATATATATATATATATATATATGATAAAAATGTGAGACATCGTATCATAATACATAAGAAAAACTAGTCAGATCATCTGTAAACTAGAAATTAAGTGCTTCAAAATTATGTTATTTTGTATACATAATAACATATTCCTTAATTACACATCATCCCAATCTTAGAAATATAAATTTCGTAAAAATTTGACTTCGTATGGAGAAGTTATGATTTTTATAAAATTTAAAAATCAACCACGAACAAGTAATTTGTGTCGTAAAAAATGAAAGGACAATTAGTCGAGTTTTAGCCAAAACTCTGTAAAGGAGAATCGTAGTACTCCTTGATGCTAAATTGGTGAGATAAAGAACACCAAAAATGGAGTCCTTGCGATAAAGATATGATTTTTGCAAAATCATTTAGGCTTATAAAAACACGGGGTAAAAATAAGGTCATAATTGGTCAATGAAACCTAAAGGAAAGTCGTAGTACTCGTCGATAGTTACTCGTGGATAAAAGAACGTCAAAAATAGAGCTTGTAGGAGAGTTATGTATAGATATATATGAGGTTGATGTTATTTCAAATGCGCGGGAGAGTTAGCTAAGACCCCAGCCTATTATCGTTAATCTTAAATGCGCGGGGGAGTTATGTATAGATGTATACGAGGTTGAAACCCCCAACTGAGGTTGCTAGCTACAACGCTGGCATATATAACTTTCTAAACTTTACGACAAAGCGTCATGTAGGGAAAATCATTAGTAAGAAGCTCGATTATGGGAACTCATTGTAGCTTTTCTATTCACACCTTAAGCAAACAGTTATGATGTTTAAAATTGGACGATATCCGGTTAACCTATATTGAGTATGAAAGTTCACTCTTAGTCAGCCTTTTCCTAAGAATAGAAGTACTCATTTTGATAAGCACACTCCTAAGATAATAATACACTAATATTTCAATATTACATTAGATGAAAGATAAAAGAAATATGAAAGCTATAGTACCTATAAATAGTATAATACTATTTTTGAATTAAATATACCCTAACAATATAGATCAAAATACTTATACAAACTAACAAAGTTATGCATGAAAATTATTTTTGAAGTATACTATTCAAAACTGTGAACTCACCAACATTTATTCGAAGTTTTCAAAACCATGTGTATTCCTAGCAAACCTAGAGATAGAAGCAAACACTCCCTAAAGTATCGATTGATCAATGGAGCCACTGGAGGCTTGCTATCATTTATGGTTATGCTTATCTATCAAGGCACCATTTGTAATAGATATACTAGTATTTCAAAACATATTATGATGTAGTACTTAATCCATAATGGAAGTAATATTTATGATATATATTGTTTTGTAATGTTCAATGTATGCTCAATATCTGTGATCCAATATTCTAACATCGCACAACCCTACGTTTCCGCCGCTTGACAGGGGTGTGACAGATTGGTATCAGACCTATTGGCTATAGCAAACTTGTGATTTCTTAGGAAATTACGACTATAGCCTAAGGGCTTATACTTCGATTAGGTTTGTCCTCAAACCTACAAATAAATGTTTTATTAATAATTACACTACTAATAGACTACTTCTGGGAGAGGTGTCAAAAACAGACTAGTCACTTTGGGTTGTTGGATTTCAAAATGGCTATATGCCAACATGGCCATGCCCTCCGACTTTTCTTACCTGGCTGATACATAATTAATAGACTTGAAGTACAAAACAAGAATTAATAAAACACACAAACAAACTTCAGATATAGAGTTATATATAAAAAATCAGTTCCTCAATGAGAAAACACCTAACTATATACAACAAGACCCATAGAAACCCAAACTCAAGAGTTTAGGTCAAGTATGATATTTGAGTTTAGCATAATATATGGGTTGAACTATATCTAGGCATAGACTGCACACTTATGCTTAATTATCATTAGACCGATATAAAAATAATCTTGAATATAGAAGTTGATAGACTAAACTCTCAAGAATCCCATAAAACCTTGAACCTTATGATTCATACCATCATTATCTTGGAAGGATTACTCGTAGGATCCGCAACATCGGCGCACGAGTATGAAAGATTTTGGAAAAAGGGTAATGAAACCATTTCCAGAGAAAGATTAGGTCGTGCAACACTCTCTTGAGTTAAGATACCCATTTTCCCCTAAAATTTTCTTTGACCCCAATAAGGAATTTTACGAGGAAGAGAAGTCCTCAGAAAAAAGTAAAGAGGCAGCTAAGTCATCATAAGATCCCTCCAAGGACCCTTAGGAGTCCTTCGAGGAAGACGATGCTATTGAGGAGCAAAAGAATCCCGCTAAGGAGTAAGTCGGTTACTCATAGTAAGAAGGTAAAAAGGTTGAGGTTGACGATGAGCAAATGTAGGAAAAAGGTGAAACGACATTCCATTCCAAAGAGGAGACCATAGAAGAAGTGCCCATCAATGAGAAGAGGCTCTACTACTGATCCCTCCCCTCGAGACATCATCTAATTTTGCCATACCTACCCTAGTAACTCGTGAAATGCCTGTCACATTTACACCATCGATGATAAGTTGGAAGCATCGTGGGCCTATCTAACATAAACCTAAAGCTTAGAGGTGGAAGTCTAAGATGAAAAAGATTGAGACCCCATACATAAGCTGTAAAACAATGGTCAATCGCCTTAAAGGCCAGTGCCTATGTGACAAACATAAGAATCCACTCAACTCAGCGACATATGTCTAACCTAGTATCTTTTCGAAGTTCTCCTTTTTGAAACATAGACTTACCTAAACAGTTTGTACCCTAAATTTTTGGGATTACAAGTACAATGGAAAATCAGTTTATGCAAGAATATAGTGTCATCATTATCCCCCTGGAAATATTCTTTTTAGTGTATTGAAGTTTTCCACCCCTAACCTGAAAACCTTTATGATATTTTGTTTTTTTTACACTAACCCATACACTTAGTCATTATTATCCATGATTATAGAACTAATGAAAGGCATCAACGACTAAAACTCTCTCTTCCGCTAAATGTAATATGCTTTAACCATGCCTCTGAGAAGAATCACCAGAAGGAACCCCATGACACAACCAAACCCATACCCAATATTTATGGACTGACAAATATCGAGGTGCTGATTGCCCAAAGGGTCGCAAACGCTTTTACGAACTTTGAAACCATTAGGAATGTCGTATCCGGACAGGGCGGATGAACCAAAGGACATAATACTTAGGGTGGTAATGAGTCAAAAAATGGAATGTACTTATAAGGAATTCATGAACTCAAAGCCCAATCCCTTCTTCGGGAATGAAGAGGTAGTTCAGCTGACCTGTTGGATTAAGAAGATGGAGTCAGTATTTTAGATCCACTTCTATGTTGAAGATTGCAAGGTTAGATTTGCCGCCTGTACCTTTGGGGATGCAACATTGTCATGGTGGAAAAACCATGCCAAAACCATGGGTAGTAGCATAGTTAATGCTATATCATGGGATGAATTAAAGAAGTTGTTGATTGATGAGTATTGTCCCAGTGAGGAGACGCAAAAGCTAGATCAAGAGCTCTAGAATCTTACCATGCAATATGAAGACATTGCATCTTATCCCAACCATTTCATTGATCTCGGTATTTTCTATCCCAACCTTTTCACCCCGGAATTCAAAAAGAAAAAAAAAAGTATATATGGGGTTTAAATCAGCATATTCAAGGATTGGTCACTACATCGAAGCCAACTACATACGATAGTGCCAACAGGTTGGCCTTTAATCCAACAAATCAAGAAATCTGTCATGGCTGTAACGTCCAATTTTCACAATAAAACATTTTCATTTTTATTTAAGTAAAGCTTCCCAATTTTAAATTAGTTATGGATAAAACTGTTTATTCCAAATACATTTATTAAAAGTCAGAGTAATATTAAAGTGCATAATCTTCATTATTGTTGTTGAATATCTATAGTTACGCCTTCGCCTTCCCATGACGACTGATGATACCTGGAATAATAAACAACTGAGTAAGCACAAGGCTTAGTGAGTTTCCTTCAAAATACCACATAAAATAAACCTACAAGCATACATCGGGTGCACTCTGCCATCGGGCTGGAATACCCAGGGTTTTTGGCCTACCTCCTCAACCTAACCGCTCCTCTTAAGCCTTTGTGCCTTCGGCTTACAGCTGGCTCGCACCGGATATCTTGGCCTACAACACAAAGGAGGACCGTCTCAACCTATTACTACCATATGTCAACATATAAACAATCAGGATCAAATAGGCACATAATACAGGAAAACAAGAAGCATACAACTCCCTACCACCTACTAGTCCGTTCATAGCGCACAGTCCCAGTACTAGCTAACCTCCATGAAATGCGTAACCATAAGTACCCATATGTGAGATAGCCACCCAAACAGATGATCCTACTCTAGAGTGAAAACCAAATGAGGAACACACAAGAAAGACTAGATCAAGAGTTATCAGGCTATCCTACATGACTACATACAATCCCTAAGGCACTTCATTAGATGATAATGGACAAGTACAAATAAACATACAATTCTACAGATCACTACCACATAGAATAATCCTATATACCAGAATACCAATTTAACAAATCACTATAGCATAGCAACATCCTATATACCAGAATACAGATCTAATAGATCACTACATCATATCAACATCCTATATACCACAATATAGATCTAACAGATCAATACAACATAGCAATATCCTATATACCAGGATACCAATCTAAAAGTTCACTACAACATAATATCATACTGAATATCAACAATCCCGGGAATGCATAACCGTATATACTCAGAGGTGAGATAGGCACCCGGACAGGTGATCCTACTCTAGAACCACAACCAAATGAGGAACAGGTAAAATAGCCTAGATCAAGAGTCCTCAGTGTATCCTACATGACTATATATAGTCCCTAAGGCATCCCTCTACTAAAAGATATCCAAAACTAGTGAGCCAACATTGGTGCCTTCGACCTCATAGGTATAGTGAGGCGAAACTCACCTGAAATGAAGAAACCCGAGAATACTATGATACGCTCCCTACTATACTGCTTGCGTCCACGGATCCACTAACATCAAAACCAAATAAAATCTTAATCGCCAATCAAAACCCTCAAGTTTGATGTAAAGTCAAACTTGGTCAAAAAGTCAACGGTCAACGGAGTCAACAAAAGTCAAAGTCCAAGGCTGTTTAAGTACGCTCTACGTATATGCTATGGATTAGTACATCCAACGTGCGAAATTTACCCCCTACGTACTCGAGCTGGTTCCATCCTTTCCATTAAGCACTTAATTCCTTAAGGGCTTTTCACCCAACTCAGATCTACCCTCAAAACATTGTCTTAAGTCATAAAGTTTCCACCCATATGACTTTCCATGGCTAGGGAAGGTCCAAAAGCTAAAACCCTAACTAATTAATCCATTAATACATTAGAATTCTTGCATGGAAGGGATAAAAGGACCAATATCACATTTTTATCGTTCCTAATAGCTCCATAATGGATTAAATGTCCAATTTTATCCATTAAAATGATCCCAACAAACAAGATCTAGTCTTTAAGTCATAAAAGGGGCCAAAAGTGCATATTTTCCAACTTAATCCATTAACTCCAAATCTCCACCCTTCAGATCTGAATCAATATGATGTTTAGATAGATAAAGTTTCCAACTTTATCCATAACAAGGTCACAAACTTTCAAGATCTAAACTTTATGCACTTAAAATGACCAAAAGCTCATAACACCTAAAATTAGCTAGATTTAACAATTTCATCATCAAGATTCAAACTTTATACCTCCAAAAGAAAGATCAATGTGAACAAGGTCTGGATCTACAAGCCCCAATGCAACCAATGGGTCTTCAATGAGTTACTTCTTCTCCAAGGTGCACCAAGAATATTCCAAAGCACTTAAAAACACCTTCTTTTTGCTCACAAGGCTCAAACTAGGGTTAGGGTTTCAGAAGAGGATGTTGGAGAGGTGGAGGCTGAGAATGGAGTGAGTTTGGGGAAGTTAATGAGCTTAAATAGGGCTCAAACCATGTAAATAGGGTTTAGGCACTAATTACGTACATCCAACATACTCAATTTATGCCTTGTACTAGGGATGCCCTAGTACGTCCAACGTACTCCCCGTACGCTCATTATACGCGGGTGACCCAAAAATCGTCCTAACTTTAAACAGTCGTAACTTCTTCGTTTCAACTCCATTTTCGACGTTCTTTATAGCAAAGGTATTTATGAGCTCTACCATATTATCTGAATATCTTGAACTAAAAACTTCTCGAATAAAAATCCATATTTCATGCAAGAACCCCACCTATGAATGTTCCCGTTCTACCCTCCGATCCAACACACAGTTTAAAGGTTTAGATCTCATAACCATCATTTCCTTCTTCCAAAATGTCTAAACACTACCTCCTTAAGGCCCAAAGCCTTTACACAATCGACTTCCGACCCACGTCCTGAAATAAGAATTGATGGGGAAACAAGATGTTATAAGGGCTGTACGATTTTGAAGACTGATGTAACATCTCGATTCATGTAATTTATAATATTGACCCTCAGTGTGGAATTGCTTGCAAAATTGATCCCAAGGAGCCTTAAGTGTGAAACACGCTTTTTCCTAGTACGATGGGCGTACGTGGCCGAAGGTCAAACCTTAATTTTTAGGGTTTTAACCCTATTTAAGCATCATTATCCCCCATGACTCCTTCCCTCATCAACCTCCAAACCACATTTTGTATTTTGTAAACCCTAATCCAACTTTGTTAGCATTTTAAGCCTTAGAGTGTGTTGTTGGTGTTCTTGAAGGGGGAAGAAGGAAGTGGATTCACCTTAAAATCTCAAGACCTCTTTGGATCCAGAAACATCTTGCCCTTAAGCTTCATTTAGATGTATAAAGCTCTGAACTTGTTGGTTATTACATTATATGTTGCTACATGTGGAGTTTTGAGCGTTTTAGCCCCATAACCTTGGTCCATTTGAGTATGAGCTATTCTATACAAAATGAGTTGTCCTTTTGGATGTTTTAGAGTGTCTAGAGTGATACAAATGTGATCTTGGCCCTTCTAGTCCTTCCATGCAAAGGTTAAGATCACTTTTTGGGTTAAGAAGTTAGCGTTTTAAGGTTTGGGAACTTATTAGCCATGAAAGGTCATAAAGTTGGAAACTTTATGATTTAGAACACTAACTGGGAGTAGATCTAGGCTTTGGACGAAAATACTTAATAGATTAAGATCTTTTTAGAAAGAAAGGTTGGCATTTAAGTATGTTGGACATACTTCTGAGTACGCTGCACGTACTCTCTTAAGACCCCATGTATGGGTTGTGAGTACGCCGTGCGTACATGTTATGTGCGCTCGGTGTACTCAGCCTGAATTGACTTTTGACTTTCACCAAGTTTGACCTGTGGGTATTTTAGGTATTTTGATCTATAGTGTGAGATTTTGTCACTGTTTGTTTTAAAGGGACTGGGAGAGTTAGTATTCGGTGTTGTGATGTGTTCAACTATCTTTTCAGACTTAGAGATGAGTTTCCTTACTAAACAATTCAGGTTGAAGGCACCAGTGCCTATCCACTTGGTTATGTATCATAGTGTATAGGATTTTGTTATGATATAGTGACCTATTAGAACTATATCCTGGTATATAGGATGTAAATATGTTGTAGTGATCTGTTAGATCAGTATCCTGGTATATAGGATGTTGCTATGTGGTAGTGATATGTAGATCTGCCACATTGCCCAATGGCTGGTTATATGTTTATCTGTTGTATATGTCGACATAGTACAGTTTTGGGTTGAGGCTTTACTGCTATGTCTGTGAGCCAACAGACCAGGGGTATTTCAACTCAATGGCTATGGACCTGAGGGTATGCCAGTCCGATGACTGAATGGGTCCGTTACATATTGGCATTCCAGTTCGATAACTTATAGGGGCGGAGGTAATCCAACCCGATGGCTATGGACCTGGGGGTATTCTAGTTTGATAACTGATTGGACCTAACATGTATGTTTGTATATGTTTTGGTTGTGTGTGTTACTTTAGGGGATCTCACTAAGTTTTGACTTATGGTTTTATGTTTTATTTTTTAGGTACATCAGATGATCGGGAGAAAGCAAAGACATGATCATACACATCATTTTAGTTTTATGATTTTGGATTTTAAGATACTTTGATTTTTGATTATTACTTTTGGGAACATTTGTAAACAATTATGTTTGGTTGAATTTTAAAATTGAAAATTTTACCTTGATTTTTGGGATGTTACAGCTGACCTTCCGAAGTCCGAAAGCGGCAGAAGGAAGTCTGATGGCGATTCAGAGCAACCAACATGGAAAAAACAAAACTTAGGGAAAGCCTACATAGCAACCATTCCATCACCCACTCCACTAAGGCAGTATGTAGGAGATCTTCCATTATACAATGAGTGCCATTACCACCACGTGGGTACATGTAGAGAACTGGTCTATAACAACTGTGGTAGGAAGGTCCACACCGCTAAGTTCTGTAGGAGACCGACCCGCGCCTCAAACCATGGAGATGGTTTTGGTGGAAATCGCAATAGTTATCTCTCTAGTGTATCCCTGATGTTGTTCCCATATTCTTATAATTCTTGTAGATGGAGTGATTGATGTTGTTCCCATTTTCTTATCTTGTGATGTTGCTATTGTAAACTTTGTTTGTCTTTCCTTTGCCTCATCTCGCTCCTTGCTAGGTGTGGTTATTTAATGATTAATTATTCTCCGTTTCTAAAAAATGAAAAAAAAACCATATTAATTTATTTTAATAATAAAATTCTTTAAATACCGCTTGAAATGTTTTATATTATCAAAACTTATATTTGATGGTACAAATGATTTATCATATTATTTATTTGTAAAATTTTATGAATGAATCTATGATATGTATATAAATAGCCGATTGTATTTTTGTTTAAATTAATTAAGAATTTAGGCTATCAATCAAAGATATCGTAAAGTTTATTGATTAATATAATATTGTTGGACACAATTTTGTATTCTACATGAAAGTTAAATCAAATATAATATGAAAAGTGTTATAAGGCAAAATTATTCATTATGCAAAATTTGTGAATAACAAAAGTAATATGTTTGTAAATTTTGGATCATCACTAATATGGTTATACAACATAAATTAATGATCATTATTTTGATAAAAAAAAATAGTGCATAACAAAAATATTGTTAATAAAAAGTTGTGTTTACTAATAAAATTATTCAATAAATATAAGTCAAGATAAATGCTATTTTGAACCATAATGATTTAGAACCTTTAATATAAAATTTATAAAAATATATTAAATGTTTCATTGATAAATTTCAGGTATAGATTTTTTTTAAGTTTTTTTTTTAAAGTATTATTAATTTTGCTTAGTCCTGAATTAGTGTTGAATAGTGATTACTTGGAGAAAACACTTTAAAATGAAGTTGATCACATCTTTGAATAACATATTGTAAGAAAATCGATTTTTAATCAACTGATATGGTTTTGATAAATAATTATAAACACATAGTATGATTTTAAGGAGAAAGTGAGAACGGTAACTATAATGTATGGATGTTTTTATTAAATATAAGAAATATAATCGTAAATTTCTTTTAAACTTAAAAGTCTACTTATACTTTCTCGCAAAAGATAGACATGTGGAAACGATGGTGAGAAAAGTGGAAGAAACGGACGATGGGAATGTGGAAAATATGAAGACTTCTATAGAAACTTCTTTAAAGTGCCCTTCCTTTTCTAGCGCTCATCTAGTCGGCTTCACACCACCCACTTCCAAAATCTACAAAAATAATTTAGACGTACAAAACATTAAATTTAATGGTTATTAAGTAATATACAAATCATATGTTTCTTCTATTGAATATTTTTGTTGTATATCAAAATCAATAGACAAGCAAGGATATTGACAAATAATATTGAATATTATATGTCGGTTAGTTGAAAATAATAAATCAAATTATTATTAATATGATTATTAAGTTTCGTCTATAAACCAAATCAATCCGTTCGATTAGATCTAATTATAGAAAGGTAGAAGAAGAGTGTCTTATATTGGACGAAAGTAACAAGATAATAATGTAAAGTCAACCTCTTGATGACTGATCTTGATCTTAGAGAACTGTACGGACCAGACTCATGTCCTTAAATGTTTTTAGTTCGCTTCTATTGGTTGTAAGCAACAGAGTAAAACCCTAGGATTTAATGCATACTTATCGGTTTTCCAAGATCAATGGAAAACGATAACGCCAAGTGAATATGCAAAAAGCTAGAAGAAATCGCCAAAAGAAGGAGAGAGCTTTGAAATTCGTGTGTGTAATATAGCTCCTAGGGAGCTGTATTTATTGGTGTCGAAACCCTAAAAGGCAGAAAAGGGCCCTCATAGGCCGGCCACTAGAAACCCTAGGGCGACGACTTGCTCTCCAAGCAAGCGGTTTTCTGAGCCTTCCAAAACATTCTACCTCCTTATCCACGATGTTAATGTCGGTTAACCGTATGACCGGATCGGTTAAATCGACTTGACCTGAACTTGTAAAAAATAAAAGCTCATTACCTCCCAACGATAGATGCATCATGCGAAGTGCCAAGTGTGCTTAAATCGCACCATTTTGCTCACTCACAACATCAGCTAGTGCTAGGCTAGGTTAGGCATGTGTGTGTGGGATAGAGGAAACTTGCTAACTTGCAATGTTTCCTCTATAATTTCTAACAATCCCCCACCAAGTTGGAAAGTTTCCTTTTACTCAGACATTGATGGGTTTTGAGCATAACAACATCCTATGTATTCATGCAATCCTAATTGCTTTGAATCTAAGTTTTACACTAGTTGAACATGCAAATTGAATACTAAAGCAAAACCCTAGATCTAGCATATATATAATTCGAAAAATCACATAATGAAAGGGTTTTGAGGATTACCTTACTTGTTATGTAGTAATAACAAGAACACCTTGTAGATCCTTGACTCTTGAAAGCTTAGTGCCTCAAATGTTACACCTTTAATGGTTCAAAAACACCACTAGCAGGAAGCTGAGATGAGAGGAAGTAATTCCTCATAATTCCGGCTAGGGTTTGTAGCAAGCATGTAGTGTCGAAATCCCTTACAGGTGGGATCTTTATATAGTTGTGAGCTGTTAGATTTTGCTAGAGGAAACCCTAATTTCTTGCTTAAGGATTAAGCAGCCCATAGACCCTTATTAGCGAGCCTTGGACGAAATCTATAGGGCCTCCCAGAGTTTTCATCCACTCCATTCTAAGGAGTCCAGCAGCCCAATTTCACAACTATCAATGATTTGCAGACCAACCCCTGTTCCTTTAATCAGTTCCTTTAATCCCAATATTAATTCCAAATTAACTTCTGATCAAATACTAATTAAATAACATGACTTCTAATTAATGTATTATTTTCATAATACATTAGTAAATCAATTATTATTCCAAATAATAAATTTAACCTCTCTATCCAAAAGTCATCCTATCAAGTTGCTAGGGTGAAGGCAACCCAAAAGGACAATGTTACTATCAAATAAAGTACATATCAACTATAGTTATGGGCTTAGACATCTAATCCAACAGTCTCCCACATGGATAAGTCTAATAACTATAAGTGCAAGTATGACTTCAAAATTTGACCAACAATCGTAGCTCTCAAAAATCGTTGTTGAACTTTGACCTAGTCAGTTGTGTGTGCTTAAGATAAGGGATCTTATAATCCTCCTTTCTGCAAGATTTCATGTGGAAAATGACATGGAATAGAATCATTCTCATTATCGAAGAGTTTGTTTCCCGATTTTGGATTTGTATGACGAAGAACTTAATTGAACACATCAATTCAGTCCTGACCGGGCCTGACACATAGGTCAACACAAAATCATCGAGGGGCCAAAGATATCACTTTTACCCCTTGGGATAAAAGGAACATATAAACTTTGACTCATATACTTGTACTATTTAATCATCAAATCATGCACAATAATACGTTTTATAACATCAAGTTACTGATGCGTTTACGTATTATCAATGCACAACCAACTCTTAAAACCTACTCATATATCTCGGTTTAAAGACTATATGATTTTATCTTCTCATAATTCCTCATGATAAATTCCATGAAGTAATTCTATGAGCGTGGGTTTAATCCAATACTAAAATCCACATTTCAGGAGTACTCATGAACGTTGTAGCAAAACATTTGCTATGTCTAAACACTTAGACAATCTACAAGCGTAATTCATGACAGTGTTAGTTCACTACTTACTTCCAAAGTATGATCGACTTTGGAGAATTCGAACAATCCAATGCAAATTTGAAACACAAAATAAACAATTGACAAAAGATAGTAAACGATACTCATAAGTAAATCTCCGTTACTTAATCATCAAATGTCAATTACATTTATATTGTTACAAGTTTCTATAATATCTATCAAAATACAAAAACTAATATCGTTGTTTAGACCAATGCTCCCCGCATGCTGAACGTGCTTCATCCTACTCAGACCCTTTGTGAGGGGATCTGCAGGATTCTCTTTTGAGGATACCCTCTTGACAACGAGGAGTCCTTCTTTTACCTGATGTCAGATGAAGTGGTATTTTCTTTTGATATGTCTGGATCTTCCATAATCCCTAGGTTCCTTGGTCAAGGAAACCGCTCCTTCATTATCGCATAAAATCTCCATGGGTTCCTTTATGGCTGGCACAACTCCAAGGTCTCCAATGAAGTTCTTCAACCATATATCCTCCTTCGACCCTTTACTTGCACTATATACTCTGACTCACGTTTTGAATCAGCCATGGTCTCCTAATTGGAACTTTTCCATGTCACTGTTCATCCATTGAGTGTAAACACCCAACCAGACTGAGAACGGAAGTTGTCTCGGTCTATCTGAAAACTGGTGTCACTAAAACCAGTAACTCTCAAGTCATCACTGCTACCAAGTACAAGGACCAAGTCCTTTGTCATTTGTAGATACTTAGGAATGTTCTCAACTGCTATCAGTGTGCCTTACCCAGGTTTTCTTGATATCGACTAACCATTCTGAAAGCAAAAGCCACATCAGGGCGAGTACATGTCATAGCATACACGATCGAGCCAACGGCGGAAGCAGATGAAACTCGATTCATTTCTGCTATCTCGACATTGGTACTTGGACTCTGAGTCTTACTCAGCTTGGTGTTGCTATGGATAGGTAATTCGCATTTCTTGGAATTCTCCTAGCTAAAAAACTTCGGCACTTTATCCAAGTAAGTACTTTTACTACGTCCAATGTAACATCTGGACTTCCAGGTATATTGTTTAATTATTCAATTATTTTGTGGACTATTGAGCTACTCGACGAGTTAGTGCTACAACTCGTCGAGTAGAGTCACGATGTGCCACGTGGATTAATGACCTACTCGACGAGTCCGAGGGCCGACTCGCCGAGTAGACACTGTGATGAGAAACCCTAAATCCACGTGTTTGGGGCCTATTTAAAGGCACTTATAGCCTTATTTGTGGCTACACTTCCCTGAGAGTAAACCCTAATTGGCTTGTGTGCTTAGAAAGATAGTTTTGAGCTAACCTTGAGCATTTGGTGCATCTTTTGAAGAGAAGAGAGGGACTCCAAGCCAAGACACAAGAAGGAGCTGCTAGATCTATGGCTATTTCACCTCAGAGCTTCTAGGAAAGGTGTAAAGCTTGTAACTTTCTCATTTGTTAATGTAGATCTCATGATTTTGGGATTTTAGGGCTCTTTCTATCTAATATGAAGATCTAGAGTGTTTTGAGTTCATGTTGAGGTTTGAACTTCTGTTTTGAACCATGTGAGGTCCTTAGAGTCCAAAAGCTCCTGCTTTATTCAGCCATAACAATGCTATTGAGTGAAAACCCTTTTTAAGGTGTGTTTTGTCATTTCTAGTCCTAAGTGTCATGCGTGGACGTAAAGCCTGTGACTTTAAGTGATAAATGAGCCTTGAGAATGTAGATCTAGAGTTTGGGAAGGTTTTCTGCCTTAAAATCGTTTGAATGAGAAAAGAGTCTGAATGGACTAGCGGAGTCGAGGAGCCAACTTGACAAGTCGGTTGGGGTTAGTCCCGATGAAGTGGCTATGTTGTTGCTCGGCGAGTTAGGAGTTAACTCGTAGAGTTGGACCCTGAAGAAGATCTCTGAGTATCGACTGGACTCAACGAGTCACATGAGTACACTCGGCATGTAAGGTAAAACTGGGACTGTTGACTCGAGTTTGACTTTTGTTGACTTTTGGGTTTGGTCAACATAAGTAATGGAGACCATGAAGGGGTAAAATGGTCTTTTACCCATTCCAAGAGTTAGAGAGAAAACATTTGGTGTATTTGAGTAAGAGCGGGGTATTAATTAGAGATACTTATCTAATGTGTTAGGCGGAGGCTAGTTCGAGATTTTCGAGTGTGAGACTTTTACTTGCTAACTTACAAGGTGACTCTTCTCACTATACTTACCAAGAGTGGTATCTTTGCGTGATGGAGCAGTCTTATATGCTTATCTATGTATGGTGATATTCTGCTTTATGTGTTTATGATTTTTGGTGAATATTGTTATTATGAGTCTACAGAGTTGGGACCGGAGGGTTCCACTAAGACATATTGACTGGAGGGTCTTATTGAGTTATAGCCTAGAGTGGCTAATGAGATGTGTGTGGTATTTTGGAGAACTCACTAAGCTTTGTGCTTATTGTGTTATGTGTTATGTGGTTTAGGTACTTCTCAGGATTACGGGAAGGTGCCGGCTTGATTGTACATACATCAGAGATTGAGTTATTATTAAGAGGATCCTGCAGTTTTATACATAGTTCTTTTGGACATGAGTTTTGATGATTTGACATTGTAACACTTTGTGGTTTTAATTATTGAAAAATCTGTGTTTTGATATTGAAAAATTTAGTCGGAAATTTTAAGTTGTTACATCCAAGTAGTCTTCTACTCTTATTTCTCAAAATCCTTATTTCCATAATTGAAGCGGCCTCTCCTAGGTCCTTCATAGCGAAACAGTTTCCAAGCCTGGACTTAACTTCCTGCAAAGTTGGGATGTCGTTTCCTATGAGCACTATGTTATCAACATACATTACTAGACAGCTAACTATACTCCCACTAGCTTTGACATATACACAAGACTCATCCTCACTCCTAGAGAAACCAGACTCTTTGACCTTCCCATCAAAGCAAAGATGCCATCTACAAGAAGCTTCTTTAATCCATAGATTGATTTCTCAAGCTTACACACTCTATTGGGGTATTTAGCATCCACAAAACCCTCTTTTGATATATGTAAACATCTTCAGCCAACTTTCCATTAAGCAAACAGGGTTTTAACATCCATCTACCATATTTCATAATCATGAAACGCAAATATGGCTATCATAACCCTAATAGATTTGATCTTGGCCACTGGTGAGAAGGTCCTATCATAGTTAACCCCTGGGGTTTGAGTAAAGCCCTTTATAACCAGCCGTTCCTTGTATGTGTGTACCTTTCCATCCATGTCGTTCTTTTTCTTGAAGATCCATTTGCACCCCTTTCTTGTGACCTGGTACATTTTCAACCAAGTTCCAAACCATACATGGACTGGATCTCGATGCCATTGCCTCTTTCCACTTGGCATACTCAGGGCCTGCCATTGCTTCGTTGTAGCTAGAATGCTCATCCAAATTTACCAGTGTACTATCACTGATAAACATATCACCATCTGTAGTAATATGAAAATCATAAAACTCTGGTGTCATTCTAACTCGAGTGGAATGCCTAAGAGGTAACGACTCGTCAATTGGTTCAACATGAATTTCTTCCTTGGGTTGAGCGCTAGTCTTAGAGGTTCCTTCATCGCTTGACTCTTGAATTTCTTCAAAATCAATTATACTCCCACTGTCGTTTTTGCATGTGAGTTCCCTCTCATAGAAAACTCCCAGTCGTGCTACGAAGTCCACGTTTTCACTAGGATTGTAGAACAAGTATCCAAAAGACTTTTGTGGGTAGCTGATGAAAATACATTGCTCACTTCATGGTTCAAGCTTGTCATGAGTCTCTCGTCTAACGAAAGCTTCACAACCCCAAACCTTGATATGTGCCAATGAGGGAACCATCCTTGTCCACATCTCGTGACGTGTTTTGGCAACCTTCTTTGTTGGGACTGGATTAAGGATATGGGCGGTAGCCTCTAAGGTATAACCCCAGAACGATATCGGAAGCGAAGCTTGACACATCATAGAACGAACCATGTCCAACAAGGTTCGGTTATGTCTCTCAGCCACACAATTAAGTTGTGGTGTCCTAGGAGGTGTCAGTCGTCAAAACAATTCCACATTCCTTGAGGTAGTTGTGGAAATCAATAATAAGATACTCACCACCCCTATCGAATCTGAGCATCCTGATTTTCTTGCCCAATTGATTTTCGACTTCATGTTTAAACTCTCCGGACTTTTCAAAGGTTTTTGACTTATGCTAGATTAAGTAGATATATCCATACCTTCTATAATAATTGGTAAAAGTCACTTCAAATCGATTCGCGTCCCTTGTGGTAGATCTGAAGGGCCTACACACTTCGGTATGTATGAGATGCAAGAATCCCTCACCTCTTTCACACGAATGATATGTGCATATTTATACACATAATTATACAATATTACTTAATATTTTTATTACTTTTATGCCCTTATTAGAACAAAAGATACTTAATTTGTTATGAATTATGTTGTAGGGATAAAAGACATGTTTGGAGCAAAAAGGAAGCTGGAAGCTGGACCTAGGAGATAGAAGTAAAAAATTAAAGCTCTAAAATGATGACAAATACCCAACACGTCGTGGTGACTTGAAGAATCCCTATTTTCTTTGGAGACTTGTAGACCATGGGATAAACACGAAGACCACGATGTGGTTGCCTTGCCACGTCGTGATGCTTTGAGTTCGGGAAAACAATAAATAGATTTCATTATCCTCAGAATTGGAAATATTGGCTCTAGAAGAAATCATCACTTTTGGAGGACAAACACCTATTCTAAGGCTTGGAAGCAAGGAATTCGATCATATCATTGGGAGTAGGAGAATTAAGGCAACCAATCTCTACACTTTGATTTTTCATTAGTTTCAATCATGACAAACTATTTGAATTTTCGATTTTGTGTCTTTGTTTGCTGATATCAATAGCTAAAAACTCACGACTATCAGTTCGCATAGGAGTTGTTTAATTATGGTTCCATTTATGGATTGTATTTAGTTATTTGTTGATTTATCTTATTAAAGAACCTCACATGCTTTTGATAACAATTTTCTCTGCTTATTGATGAATTTGATTAAGTTAATATGACTAGATTCCTTATTTGAGTTTGAATCTTATGATCTTGACAAATTGCAAAATTGTAGGACTAGAGTTTTGAACAAAACCTAGGGTTAAGTAGAAAAGTGGGTAAAAGAGTGTAGGAGCTAATATATGATGACAAACCATATATTGAACTGAATCAATGAACTAAATTGATCAATCTATTATAAGTCTAATTAACTCGAACCTAACACTAGTAAACTCATAAGTTTGTCCACTTGATCACCGAATAAATAAACTAGTTTGCTAAAGGATTAATTTAGTGAATACTAATTTGGTCATCTTAGGAATCAGTAACTAAAGAAACTAAAATCCATTGCAATTTCATAAATTCACCATAATAACAAGTAAATCCGAAGCTAAATGAAAGTCTCTTACTCTCATTGGTTAATTCATAGTTGTTCTCTTGCCTTAGTTTAGTTTTAGCTTAATTAGTTGATAATTAGTTAGTTTGGTAATTTAAGTATCTAGTCTTGCAAAACCAGGAAAAACTAAAGCTTTTCTAATTTTATTAGTAAGTAGTAAATAACGGAATAAAGATAGCCAAAACATCGTTCCTTGAGTTCGACACTTGTTCTTACCAAAGCTATACTATTAAACGATTAGGTGCACTGCCTATATATATATATATATATATATATATATATACACATATATATATATATATATATATATACACACACACACACACACACACACATTAAATACACATCATGTTTTTGGTACCGTTGTCGGGGAATGGTGCAATCTTAGTTACTTTTATTTTGCAATTTTATTAGGATTAGTTATTGTTTAGTAAGTTTCATTTTTATTCTAGGTTTTAATTGCATTTGACTCACCAAGACATGGTAAATTTTACCACATCGTGGCATCGTAATAGTAGGACTTTATTTTTCATTTTTGTTCTTTTTACGTGTTTCCTTTATTTATTTGCAGATTGTTTATGACCCGTGGATCAACGTCATCTTTGATTCCACCACTTGAAAACTCAGAATCTGCTTTTTGCAATAACAAAGACAAAACCATAGGAGAACCCGCTACACCAAATAAGTCACCTTTTAAGAATCTTAAGTCGGTTTTTGGCAAGAAGAAGGGAAAAGTGAGAGAATCCAGCAAAACACTAAAGGATGAAGACACAAACAGCAATCGAACGAAGGAAGACACTGAGTACGAAACTGAAAAGGAAGGAAGCGAAACTGAATCTGAAACAGAAAGCAAGCTAAACAAAGAACCCGACAACACCATAGCTAACATTGTCGACCACTCGATAGAGGCGTACAAAAAGAGAGTTTGAGACAACACCGGTCCGGGGCTTGTGCAACCCACTATACCCGCCACTGCCACATTTGAACTTAAGGGACACATCATTACTACATCAAAGGAGATTCCTTTCATCGAAAAGGATCATGAAGACGCTTAAAAGCTTCTGATGAAGTCAACGACATAACCGACTACTTTAACATTCCAAATGTACCAATAGAAACGGTGTTGTTGAGGATGCTCCCTGTCACTTTCAGGGGCGCCACGAAAGATTAGCTAAAGGCACTTCTACCAGACACGATAACAACATGGGTAAAGATGCGTGAAGTGTTTTTAGAACAACTTTTTCCACCATCCAAGGTGGCTAAGATCAATAAGGCCACTTCAAATTTTGAACAACAAATGGGGGAGTCACTATATGAAGCATGGGAGCACTACAAGGTTCTACTTAGAAATTGCCCGCAAAATGACCTCAATGTGCAACAAGAAGTGTCGATCTTTTATGATGGGGGTAAACGTCGCCAACAGAAATCTCCTTGACTCTTAAGGCCCCTTAATAAAGAAAAATCCATCAGAAATTAGGGAACTCATTGAAGAATTCTCTAAGCACTCTTGAGAATACCATAATCCAAGGAATGACGTAACAAGGGGTTCTGCTAATGCTGCTTCGGATGAGATGTCAGCGGTATTGGCAATGCTGCAAAACATGTATAGAAGAATGACTAAGATGGATCAAACAATCCATGCTATATGGGTTGGGTGTGAAAACTGCAACGAGCCAAATTTGATTAGAGATTGTGACCTTGACGAGAATGGGAATCGAAAGGTTCAAGCTTTCTACTCGAGTGGAGATCCTTTTGGTGAAGAGTGGCGAAAGCCCAAGAAAAAGTGGCTACCCTTTGATGAGTATAAAAAGGCTAAGGAAGAAAAGTTTGAGCAAAAAGGGAGAGACTTTTATAAAAGAGAGGAAACACCGGTTGAAAAGAAATCATATTTTGAGACAATGCTCACCTAATTTGTAGTCGCATCTAAAAAAGGCACGAGGGAACTGGAGCAGCAATTAAAGAAGAACAAATAATGATGAAAGAGAAACAAGTGATGATGAACGAACAACAAGAGATGATGAAAAACCAGCAAGCACTATTTAGAAATCAACAAGTTTCAATCATCAACATAGAACAACAACTTGGGAAATTAGCTAAGCAATTCAATGAAAGGCCGATGGGAGGACTTCCAGGGAACACTGAACAAAACCCAAGAGGAGCTCACATCCAAGAAATTACCACTGGAATCGGGATAATTATCACTCATTTAACACCTATATGTGGAAGCAACTCGAACAGGGAGAAGGATGTTCAAGAAGAAATTCAAGGACTTGGTTCTGAACAATCACCATGACGTGGTACAAATGCCACGACACGGCCATAAGTTTAACAGAAAAATGACGAACCCGTAAAGCCTTACCGTCCACCATTGCCATTCCCCAGTAGAGTAATTCAAGAGAAGCATGCTGAAGATTATCGGAGGTTTTTAGACCACATAAAGTCTCTTGAAATAAATATTCCATTCCTTGAGGCTTTAAATGAAATGCCAAAAGATGACAAGTTCCTCAAGGACCTTTTAATAAACCGGAAGAAAATGGAGGGACTATCGAAAGTGGTATTAAATGAAACTTGTTCAGCTGCAATGCTAAACATGTTACAAAAGAAGATGGGTGATCTGGGAAGCATAACCTTACCGTGCCAATTTGGGAATCTAGCAACTATTCATGCTCTAGCCGATTTGGGAGTTAGTGTTAATTTGATGCCCTATTCGTTTTTCAAGAAGCTTGATCTCCCCGAACCAAGACCGGTTCGCATGGTCGTACACTTAGCCAACAAGACCATGACCTTCCCAAGGGGTATATGTGAAGACTTGCTCGTAAAATTTGACAAGTTTGTCTTTCCCATGGATTTCATTGTATAGATATGAAGGAAGGTGAACAAGTCTCAATCATCCATGGAAAGCCCTTCTTTAGTACCACCCAAGCCTTAGTGGATATTAGAGAGTCCAAACTCATTCTCCGAGTAGTAGAAAAAGCGGTTACTTTTGGGGTTAATCTGACAATTCAATATTCAAGAGCAAGTGATGATACGACCTTTTCTGTCAATGTACTTGATGAACTATTTGAAAAGGAACTATGGGATGGAAGGAAAAGAAAAAACCGAGGGATTTATGGTGCTTGAAGAAGGTAATTTTGATGTCGAACTAGATCTGAAAGAATCAGAGAAGCTATTGGAAGAAAGTGAATATAATGAAGTAACAAAAGAGGCAGAAGAGGCAACACGACGTGCTGAAAACAACACATCGTGCTCAAACTTTTTTCACAATCTAATAATAATAGTTGCGACACCGCAATATGGAAACAATCCCACGACGTCGTGACTGACGAAAAGCCAAAATTTGAGCTTAAAGCCTTACCCAATCACCTGGGGTATGTATTCTTGGAAGATGGGCAACAAAAACAAGTAATTATAACATCTGATTTAGCTAAACATGAAAAAGAAAGCCTTGTGGTAGTACTAAAGAAAAGACAAGGTGCCATAGCATGGAAGATAACCGATATCAAGGGGATTAGTCCAGCCTATTGTTCTCCTAAGATCAGCTTAGAAGAAGGAGCTAAACCCACAGTTCAATGCCAAAGAAGAATTAAACCAAATATGCAAGAAGTGGTTAAAAAGGAGGTGGTTAAACTTTTAGATGATGGTATCATTTATTCAATCTCCGATAGCCCATGGGTAACTACGGCGCACGTGGTACCAAAGAAAGGAGGAATGATGGTGGTTACCAATGAAGATATTGAGTTAATCCCAACAAGAACAGTAACCAAGTGGTGTGTTTGCATCGATTATTGAAAGCTTAATGATGCTACATGCATGGACTTTTTACTACCATTTATTGACCAAATGCTCGAAAGACTTTCCATTCATCTTTACTATTGTTTTCTTGATGGTTTCTCGGGGTACTTCCAAATTCCAATTGGCCCACAAGATCAAGAAACCATTTTTACATGCCTAAGTGGGACGTTTGCATACAGATGCATGCCTTTTGGGTTATGCAATGCACCGACTACATTCCAATGGTGCATGATGGCTATCTTCCACAACATGATAGAGAAATATATAGAGGTTTTCATTGATGACTTCTTGGTTTTTGGGTCCTATTTTGAAGATTGTTTATCCAACTTAGACCTAATGTTAGCAAGATGTGAGAAGAAAAATCTAGTCTAAATAGAGAAAAGTGCCACTTCATGGTAAAGGAAGGGAATGTTTTAGGACACAAAGTCTCAAGGTTGGGGATAAAGGTAGATAGAGTAAAAGTTTACACGATAGCTAATCTACCACCCCCAAAAAATGTAAAAGGGGTAAGGAGCTTTCTTGGCCATGTAGGATTTTATCGTCGTTTCATTAAAGAATTTTCAAAGATCACGAGGCCTTTGACTTAACGCTTTTTGAAGGATGCCCCATTCGAATTTTCTAACAAATGTCATGAGGCATTTCAAATGTTAAAGGAAAATGTGACCACTACCCCTATTATGATAGCACCAAATCGGAGTCTTCATTTTGAGGTTATGTGTGATGCTACTGACTATGTGGCGGGAGCTGTATTGGGCCAAAGAATTGACAAACATTTTCAGCCTATCTATTATGCTAGCAAAACCTTGAACCCAACTCAAGAGTACTACACTACTATCGAGAAGAAGCTGCTTACGGTGGTTTATGCTTTTGATAAATTCCGCCCATATCTTGTCTTGTCATAGACAATTGTATTTAAAAACCATTATGCCCTTAAGTATCTCTTTGCTAAACAAGATGCTAAATCAAGATTAATACTCTGGGTATTACTTTTACAAGAATTTAACATTGAGATTAGAGAAAAAATCGAATAGAAAACATAGTAGCGGATCACTTATCGAGACTAGAGAACCCGCACTTGGAAGAATTAGAAGATAACAAGATTGGAGATGATTTTCCTGAAGAGTATGTTATGGTTATATTAGGAGAAATACCTTGGTATGCAGATTTAGCCAACTACTTAGCAAGTTACTATATTCCAAAAGATTTGACGAGACAACAGAAGAAGAAATTCTTTTTTGAAATTAGGTATTACTTTGGGTGAGCCATACCTTTTTCGAAGTTGCACGAACGGTATGATAAGAAGATGTGTATTCGGGAAGGAGAGTCGAGAAATATTGAAACATTGTCATAGCGAGCCAACTGGAGGACATCATGGAGCACAATATATAGCTAAAAATATTTTGATACGAGTTTTTATTGGCCTACATTTTTTAAAGATGCCTCTCAATATGTCAAGGAGTGCAATTCATGCCAAAGGTCGGGAAATATTTCATCTCGAAACGAGATGCCCCAAAATAGCATTCAAGTTTGTGAGATATTTGATATATGGGGAATTGACTTTATGTGACCTTTCCCAATGTCCAAGGGAAATAAATATATATTGGTGGTGGTAGATTATGTATCCAAATGGGTGGAAGCACAAGCATTTCCTTCTAACGATGCTCGTTTGGTGGTGCCCTTCCTTAAAAGGTTGTTTTCAAGATTTGGTGTTCCTAAGGCTCTAATTAGTGATCGGCGGACCCACTTTACAAATGATCAATTACCTAAGGTGTTACAAAAATATGGTCTACATCATAGGTTTTCAACATCATACCATCCACAAACAAGTGGGCAAACCGAAGTTACAGACTGGGCATTAAAACATATATTGGAGCGATTGGTTGGAAGTAATAAAAAAGAGTGGTCAGATAAGCTTGATAATGCACTTTGGGCATTTCGAACGGCATTTAAAACACCTATTGGTACTACACCATATAGGTTGGACTATGGAAAGAATTTCTAATTGCCGGTTGATATCGAGCATAAAGCATTTTGGGCTTTGAAAATATGTAACTTTGAACTAACCGAACTTCATGCCAACCGATTGATGCAAATGAATGCCCTTGAAGAACGTAGAAATGAGGCATACACTACTTCATTAATATATAAGGACAACACAAAGAAATGGCATGAAATGAGACCAAAAGGTCATAAAGATTTTCATGAAGGAGAAAAGGTGTTACTTTTCAACTCAAGGTTAAAGTTTTTCCCAGGAAAATTACAAACTAGGTGGGACGAGCCATTTGTTGTTAAAGAAGTTTTCCCACATGGAGCAATTGAGCTTATATCAAGAGACGGAATCCCATTCAAAGTTAACGGACATACAGTGAAACATTATGAAGAAGGAATGCCAATTGAAGAAAAAGAAGGGGAAATCATTAAATTCACACGAGCTGAAAAGGCATGAAGCGGGAAGGAGTCCGACTTATGATTCCCCAAAAAGAAGCGCTTGCAAGTGGAAACCTGTGATTTTGAGTTTGCATTTTTCTTTCCTTTTCTTTTGGTTCATTTTCTTTTTATTTATTTTTACTTAATGTCTTATACTCTCATTCTTTTGAATTTCTATGGAATTCAACGTGGGGAATGGAATAAAAAATGTGTGGAGTGGTAGATTTTTATAAAATTTTGACTAATTTGGAACTTTTCTAAAACAACATTACCCCGAGGTGCTAAATTGACAAAATCCAATAAAATAATTCTCAAGGCGGTACCACCACGTGGTATCGGTTTAACTGCAGTCAAATTAGGGTTTTTAAACCCCAATCAAAACAATTGTTACCTTTTACATCGCTTCTCTCTCGATGTGTTCCATCTCCCACGAAGAATATCCTTGCCTTTTACTCGATTTCTTGTGTTTTTTGAACCAAAAGAATGGCTGGCCATGCACGACGCCAACAACCTGGGGGTTATCCTGATTTTCCATGGTACTCTTTTCCTAGGAATGTGGGGCCTGAGATTTACACAAGATTGAATGGAAAACTTGATTGGATGAAGCAGCGAAAGGTCCACGTTCATGCAGTTGTAGATTGGCACAAGATTGGACAATCCGGGTTAATGGAGGGGATTGAGCCATACTTGGACAAGGCATTCAATATCATTCATGGGTTGTTCGTTTGTATGGGGTGGAGAAGGCTATTTGAAATTCAGGAAGTGGTGTATAAGGAGTTAGTCATTGAGTTTATGGCCACAATTTCTTTTACACGGAAGGACGGAATATTTGTTGAAGACAACCTTTCTTTTTGCCTTGGTGGAGAAAGGCATACTTTAAGCCTTGTTGAGGACACAAATTTATCTTACATCTGAGGTCCATTCCGAGGCATATCAAAAATATAATGTTGGAGGTATTCGTATTACCGTGGGGTTTAAGGCTAAAGCACATTGGAATGAAATAGAAAATGGTGCTTATGATAAGGGGACGGCAAAAGAAAGTGATATCCGTTCTCCTCTTCCTCGTCTTCTGCACCGGCTTATCACAAACGCCATTAATCGGAGAGAGGAGGGGGACAAGTGTCCAACGATAGACATGTTTTTCTTATGGGCTCTTATCACACCTGATGTTTATGTGGACTTACCATTTTTATTGGCAGATTTTCTTGTGTCCCGAGCAAGGAAGGATAGGCAAGGCTCGCCTTTGTATGGGGGGTATGCCGATCACATGACTTGCATGTTCTTTTGGAGTCCTTGATACGCGCGAGGCTGTCTTTTTGACTATGGAGCCCCAGAAGCCTTTCTCTACATAACTTTATAGGAGGGAAAATATCATTTTTGAACATCGTATGGGTGGTTTTTCTATTCCTGAAGATACTCCACGAGGCCGAGTCCCGAGGTGGGTAAGACAAAGAAGGGACCCTAATGAAGATGAACCACCAGTTGTACCAACCGATGACAAGCTACCCATGGATCCCTATTGCATTTCCAGGAGGAGGTTAGAATATAACTTGGAAAGGAGTACCAACTACACAAACATGAGCCCTGACCACCTTATGGAGCAAATTCATGAAACCCGGCCCACTCATTTTCCTCTTGTTTACCCATATACACCAAGTTGGGAGAAACTGTGGAAAGAGCAACAAGGGGGAGCAGGCGGTAGTGGAGGAGGAGGGGGATGATAGAGATGGAAAATAATGAATGTTATATCCTTTTATTTTAGTGGATTCAAGACTTTGTTTATTTTATGTCTTTGATGACATTCGTCTAACAGTTTATGAGGCGACTCATCCGATTACTAGTTTTATTGTGGAGTACATGGCGGAGCAACCGAGCTTCATTGGGTACAATATTGTGGAGACATTTGATCGCTATGGATGGCGTGGAGCGTTAGATTTCAATCCTAGCAGATTTATGTTGTTATAGTACGACAATGGATAACGACACTTCGACATGTCGAGGTGCCTGGTAGGCCGAAGAAGTTACAACTGATTGGTATGGTTCATACTTATGATATAGTGATGATTGTGCAGGGTATTCGGGACACGTTTCATGTAGATACTAGATATCATATGCATGATCATGAGAATCATCCGACTAAGTATAGATGTATTGACATGAGTGGGGGTAACCCTGGGGTTAGCATGGCAGAAGTATACTGCACAGTATTCCGTGAGGGGACGAGGGTATATGATAGGTTTCGCGAATTGGTGGCTTTAGCAAAGGCAATTCATAATATTATCACAGAAAATGTGAACCCGAGGAATATTGATCCCAGGGCTGTGAGGACATAGGACTTATATGTATTGTATGGATTCATGACAAGATCCATCTTTATCTCTTATGCATATAATGCTATATGAATCATATGGTCCTGTCTTGATATCCAGAACAGAGTCACCCCCCCCCCCCCCATGTCGCAATGATATCGACATATGTGACTAGGGAGCTTGGGAATAGGATCAGGGTCCCATGAGCTACATCATACCAACGTATTCTTCGCCCCAATGATACTTCTTTCAGACACATCTCATTTCATGTTGAAAATGGGAGGAATTCTCTAAGGGATTCTGCCACGAATCTAACATACACGACACCACTCGGAGCGGGGAATGAGGAGCTATTCATTGGTGATTTTCAGGGTGATCAGCAACAGCAACTGGGACACGCAGCAGCTCAGGGATGGAACATGCACGCAACATGGGAGGACTTTGTAGGGAGGCAAACAATGCATAACAAGGAGGCACACAATTGGATGGGGAGGACAAATCTTTGGATGGAGGGTGTCAACACGACACTAGCTAATCTTATAGAGCATATGTGACAGGTTTTTCATTACCGCTGGCAACACTTATAGTGTTTCCACTCGTCAACTGTACCAGCAGGAGTACTATGCAGATTCCACCTATAGATAGAGTCATGTCCAGTATCAGCCGATGGACACTTATCAACCATAGTATCGATATCGAGCTCCAGCTCCGGTTTTCTACCAATCTGGGGATCCGAGCAACTATCCACTGCTATCTGAGTATGAGCATTATCAGCCAACACCAATTACAAAAGACTCTACTCACTTTTATGATTTAGCTGGCTCGACCTTTAGGTATCGTCCACCATAGACACAATATCCTCCACAGCTGCCCCTGCAGTGAATTTTGGTGAGATCGTCTTTTAATTTTTAATTTTGTGGTTGTGTGTTGAAGACTTTTTGTTTTTATTTTTATTTTTCTTTTGATTTTTATGTCTTTTATTTGGGATGAATGTACTGCTATTAAACTTATTATTATTGTTATTCTTCTCTCTTGGGTTGGTTCAATGAAATACGTGATGATTTAGTAGCATCTCTATATCTTGAGTCATAATATCTCTTTAATATTGATTTTTTGGGTTTCTCAGCAGGCTTGGAAATATTTTTATTTATTTAAAAATTGTTATGTGAAATATCGAAGTGTTTGAAAAATGAAGGTTTTTGGCTCGAGCCTATGATCTTTCAATTGAGGACCTAACCAAACAATATGTGTCATCATGCTCTGAGTACTTGGTCTTACTTACTTTTGCACCTTTGGGGTTAGGAGGGGACTATTATTGTTTTCACACAACCAAAAAGCATCAAGAGACAATAAATAACTTCCAAGTATATTCTTTCAAGCTCAAGTCAAATACAAAGATGATTAAATCTGATGAAGCCATCAAAGAACTTGAAGAATGCACAATCAAGATGAATATGAAGTAAAGTTCAACTTGAAGACATTGTGTGAAACAATATGAGACCCCTCACTAGCGGGAGTGTATGGGTTGGTCCATTAAGTGTTACCGACCGCGTTAACTATGTTTGTGAACTTTGAAAATGGGATTTTGGCAATGAGTTCAACTGATTACTCATGGGGTTGATTATTGGAAAGGGTTCAAAAAGTTGATGGTTTCAAACAACAAAGTAAAATAAGCATAACATGTATTTTGAGTTTAAAAGACCGGATAAGAAACCAATAATCCCCAAAATCAATATATTGTGCTATCGAAAATAATGTGATAAAATGTACGGAATTCGTGATTCAGTTGAGTTTTTCTTAGGATGAGAGATTAAGCCTATGCCGATTATTTCAGGCCAATCTCGGGACGAGTTTCGAATAAAGTTGGGGAGGTTTGATAAGTCTATTTTGTGAATGTACAAAATTGTCATAAATCTGTTGAATTAATGTATAATTGTCCAAGAATGGCACTAACTTGATGGGTTGTTGAGCTTCATATAAATGTCAATATATTGTACCAAAAGTGGGCAAAACCTGCAAGTAAAACGAATTTCTAAAGGAATGAAGAAATGGTGTTGGGAAAATTGACCATCCATCAATGTTTTGGTTATCCCCAAAGTTCTAGAGATCTGATTGACATGAGTAAACCAGTTATGAAAATTGACCATCCATCATGTTTTGTGTTTCTGCTAATTCTGGCGCTTTGACCACCAAAACTTGGACGGAAGATGAAGGATGCCTCTAGGAATCTAAGACGTCTAGTAGGACATCCAAGACAAACAGTCAATATCTGGGCGGGTGTCGAAGCAGAAAAGAAGAGGAAGATCTCATCGGCATCTTAGATAGCGTCTAAGACGTCCCCTAGGATGTCCTGACATTTTAAGGGCCTCCTGTGTTGGAACGACATGTTTCGAAAAGTTTAGAAATCACGGAAGGATGTCCTAGAACACGCCTAAGACGTCCCCTAAGACATCAAGCATTTTGTCCATTTTTAGTGTATTTCAAGGACATCAAAAGGCATGCAAAGACGCACAAAGAACGCTAAGGCATTATACATGACGTCAAAGACGTTTCCTAGGACGTCCAATGTCCCACATCTCCCTGTTTCACTATTTTCTACCAAATAATATGAATACGGGCTTATGCATTCGTTTTTAGGGTTACCACCACCGAGGCAAGAGTTCAATCCGGATTTGGAAACACAAATCCATTCCATTTCAATCCGGATTCAAGGCAAGAGTTCATCGATTTCATCATCCAGCTATAAGTGAAGATCATTTCATTGGTTAATCTTCATCAATTATTTATTTTCCAGAAATTATTTCTTCTTCCCCAAGATTTATTTGTTCTATACTTTGAAAATCATTAGGCTACATTTGTTTGATGATTCTAAGTTTTTTTTATTGATTTTATTAGTCATTTCATTTATTTCATCCAAGTTAGTATTTTTATGAATTCAATGGAAGGCTATATCATTAGGGTTACTTCCGAGGATGTTTATGACTTTTGGATGAACACACTTGATTATTACTTGATTTCATTTCAATTGTTGTTTTATGCTTCATGTGATGATCTTTGGTAATCATAATTGAAATTGGGTTGTATGAATTTGTTTGATGTCATAATTAAGATAGTCTGTTTTCAATTCATCATTTGTGCCAAGTTCAAATAATTTAGGATTAAAGACAAGTGATTGAATCAACATATATTATTCTAACTTATGATATCGAATCTTAATATGGTAATAGGTAGTTGGAAGACATTTTATTGCTAGTTCACTAATTGTTCCTAATCCAGTTAGACACAAGGAGTAAGACAAGTAGTTGAATGAACATCTATTGTGTCCAAAACTATGTGTTACAAGTTTATAAATCCCAATTGCATCTAAGTAATTGAATTAGGATTCTAGGGAAGAAAGTGTGTGAATCTAAACTGCCCATAATTGAACCGGGAGTACCCTAGTTATCTCATTGAGATTTTCGTTTTAATTAATAAATTTCCAAGCTTTTGTTTGATTTTTACTTTAATCTTTTATGTGACAATTCCTAGTAATACTTTTCTCTTTATTGATTACTTTGATGCAATGTTTAACCACGAACTCCATGTGGATTCGACCCGACTTACCCTATCTACTTAGGTTAGTTGGTTTACTTTTGATTGATACAACGACATCGATCATCGAACCGATGAATTTGATTCCTTGGATGACGAAATCCCAGTTAGCGATTCGTTTAAGTAGCTTTCATAAGCATGCTTAATTTCCTCTTGTGAGAACTTTTCTGACTGAAACACTTTCCCTTTTCCTTCAAGCCAATGATTTATATTCTTCATATCAGACATTCCTTTGACATACGAAGCTTTGACTTTTTGCTTCGAATCAGGATTAGGAAATTGAGGTTGAGTGGGTTTTAAAGGTTCATTTTTCTTTCCATTAACATTCATCTGATTTTGATTTTGAAATTTTGGTACTGTTTGAAATTGATAACGGTTTTGAAAATGTTTCTTATAACCGACATTTGGTTGATTAAAAGCATGTTGTGCATTTGAAAACCATTTTGTATTTCGCAATTCATAAATTTAGTTGATTAAAAACATATGTGTTTGAAAACCATTTTGTATTTCAAAATTGATAAAAAAATCCTTTGATCATCATTTTGGAAACTATTCTGTTGAAAAGAATTTTGAGAAAACCTTTTATTATGAATATTAGAAACCGAATTCCTTGATTGTTGGGTTTTAACAACATTATGATTTCTTTGAAAATAATTTTGTGAAAATATCACCTTTTATTTTGAATACTAGAAACCGAATTCCTTGAGAGTATTTACAAGAAGTTTCATTTAGTGGTTTTTGAACTTCGGTTCTAGAAGTGATTTGGAGACATTTGTTTTGGTTTTTGAAATTTTTTTTGTTTAAGAATGGGTTTTTAAATGCTTTTGGTTTTACCAAACCTTAGTTTGAGAATTAGTCTGAATGGGTTTAGTGTTTTCTTTTTCAGACAATTTTGTTGACAAAACATATTGTTTCTTTCGAGACTCAATATTTTGCCAATAAACCTTCTTTAGTGCTTTAGACTTCAAAATGCCATATTCTTTTGAAATCTTTTGAATTGGTTCTTTGAAATTTTGAACATTTTGAGTTTGTTTTTGAGAAACGGGTTCAATAGGTTGTGTGTCAACACTTGACGTTTCAGTTTTAACAACCCAATTCCGTTTTGGTTTTTGTCTTCGAAAAGTGGACTAATTTTTATTAAGATTGTTTTCAATAGTGCTTTGGTTTGAGAATGACCCTTCTTTTGAAACTTCTTTGTTATCTTCCTCAATAATTTTGTTGATTTCCGGTTTGACTTTGTCACTATTCCTGGTCGTAACAAACACTTGATTCGGAAATAAAAAGTTATTTGTGCATTTAAAGTTTGGATATACCACCGAATTCGACTCAAGATAATGAGGAACTTTTTTTCTTTCATTACTTTTTTGAACTTTTCCAATTACTAAAAAACTTGGTCAACTATAACCCTTGAAATAGTTGTGTCACCAGATTTAACTTCGTCATCATCATCACTGTCAGTCCGACTATCTTCGACAATTACACATTCATAGTGACATTAATGACATATAACTTTGAGCAATCAACGACTTCCTCCTCCTCAATTTCACTGATATTGTCAGAATCATCTTCTTCGATATCAGCAATATTGTTTTGTAGGTCAGATGTAAAATTCTCAGTTCCTTAAAATTTTGCATTTGTTCATTTTTGTTCAAGGTCTTATTCACAATTTCATCATGATCATTTGCATCTAAACATACATCAATTTTAACTATACCATATGTATATGAATCATGTGGGACCTTGTCAAACTCATATATTTTTCTCTCACAGTCATAGGAACTCAAATCAAATTTCTCCCTTTCGAAAGCTAAAAGGGAAAAAGCTTCTTATGTTGTTCTTTTCTAATGTCTAATGAATGATGCAAAGCAGTCAATTTGGCATAAAGTCATTTTGCAGTATTACAATATATATTTCTTTGTTCTAACAAAACTTTATTATCATATCGAAGATTCTTTTTATCACACATCACATTTGTCAATTGTAAATCTAAGCTTTCTATCATAGACTTCTTGACCTCCAAAATCCTCTGAGTTTCTAGCAATAATGTTTTGGACCTTTCATCGTCACTACTGGCAACAATAATCAAATTATTAACATATGTAACATCTTTATCAAATGTAGATAAAATTGAATGATAAGAACTAGAAGGAATATTATAGGATTCAAGAAGAGTATGTACCCTAGATCTCATGGGAGACTTGTCTTCACCAGTAGTGATGAAGCACTTTCCTATCACTCTCTCTTCACCCTCACTTCCTTCTTCAAACTCAACAAACATGGCACCATGCATTGGATTATACATCTCTTCATCATCAGATCCAGTATACTAGAGCTGATATGTGCCTTCTTCATCACAACTTCCATTGGCCACCAATGACAAACCTTTTTCTTTGCCCTTACCTCTTCGAGCCTCTCCCTATAATAGGCTTTATGTTTTATCCTATTCTTCTTCTCATCTCTCTTCCTTAACATACAATCACTCGCCATGTGGTTCGCACCATTGCAGTAGTGGTAGTCGAACCCATAATCACCCTTTAGATTTTTCTCGATCTTCACATCCTCACTCCTAACTTCCTTCTTTTCCACTTTCTTCTCGTCTCTAACTCCCTTCACAAACGAAATACCTTTCGAATCACCTATTTTAGGATTCGAATTGAAAGGTTCCTTGAAAAAAAAATTTACTTTATTATTGGAATAAAATGTTATGGCTTCATTGTAACGCCCCGTTCTTGAATTATCTATTTATGGGTCCCCGAGATCAAGAGTAAGGGCGTTTCGGTCCTTAATGTGGATATAGAGTTGACAAGAACAGACTTATGATGGAGGAAATGTTGTAAATTAAAGATATTCGCAACAATGGTCCCTAAGGGGGAAGTTTAGCGAAGGGGTCCCATGCATGCCAAGTATGCATGCATGTGTTTGGCTGGGTACGCCCAACATAAGCTGGAAGTACGCCCAGCGTAATGAAGGAAAGGAACGATGGGGTCTCTCGGCGTACACCCAGCATACTGGATGTACGCCCAACGTACATCTATCATTCAGAAACCCTAAATTTAGGGCCAGCGTCTATATAAGGAACATAATGGTTCTCACCCTAGCCTCCATAAGCACTCTCTCATCCTCAGAAGGCCTAGATAGTCGTTCCACCTCCATCGTTGGGTGTCTTTGACCTTGGAAAGCTTGTTATGGCAAAGGATAGCCAAGAAGAAGAAATAGGAAGTTGTCAAAGAAAGAGTGGGGTGGCTGGAGCTCATAGATCTAGAAAGGGATCATCTTCTATTGCCCTTTTGAGGTAAAAAGTCTCTGGCTAGACAATCATATTGTGTAGATGTATGTGTTGTGAAGTTTTGACATCATTCTTGTCCCAAAAACCTCATCTTGATGCATGTTTCGAGTTGGTTGAGATTAGCTGTCATTTTAGACCTTAAGAGAGGTCTTGAGTAAGAAAAATGAGGTCCCAAGGGCTTTGGGTGTCTCATATGTGTTATAGATAGGTCTTTATGGATTAAGAGCTTTATGGATGTCCCAAGTAATAAAGTTTGAGATTTTATGAGTCCTAGACATATTTGGTCTATGGATCTGAACTTTGGGCTTCAGAGCTTAAGCTATTAAGAACTTATGTGGATTTGTTGATCATCGAGGTTACGCCCCGCGTATATGATAGTACGCCCAGCATAGTGGGTATGTGTCCCGATTCCTGTCCGCGAGCATGGATGTACGCCCAGCGTACTCCCTTTGTTGGGTTTTCAATTTTAGGCCTTACTTGATTGGGCTATTTAGGGACTAATAAAGCTTGGGCCTTGACTAAATAGTATGGATGGAGTATTTTGGGCCCAGTAATTATTATGGACTTTGGATCTAGGCCCGTTTGTAGAGGTGGGCCCAATTTAGTAAATTGGGCCAATATTGGGCCTTGTATGAGAATTGGACTTTGGGCCTTGGCCCAATAAGAGGATGATGGACTTGATGAGTGTTATGGGCCTTAGTCTTGGACCAGATTGAGTTAAGGGTAATTGGTCAATTTACTCTTGGAAGGATATTGTGATTGATCTATCGGTTATCTCTGCTATGTTGGCTAGTTCGGGATTTCGGTGAGTCGGTGATTCGGGAGGCTGCTTTTTAGTTCATAGTTTCGGTAGTTGCGAGGTGAGTTATCCTGACTATATCAACAGGGTCTAAGGCACCAAGGCCGGCCCTTTATCGGATTGTAATCTGGGTATCGTTGTTATGTTATTGCTTTGCTATGTTTGCATCCTAGTAGTTAGGATGGTATATGTTAGGGACCTAGTTAAGGTCGGTATCCTGGTATATAGGATGATGCTATGCTTGTGACCAGTTAGGTCGGTATCCTGGTTAGGATGATGTTATGTTATGTGATCTACTAGATCGGTTTGATTGGATGTGTATTGTTATATGATTGTATGTTTATGTGCACATGTTTGTTGGACTGGGGTTGGGTTGAGGCAGGTCCTTCTTTGTGCTGTAGGCCAACATACCCAGAGCGGACCGGTTATCCCGAAGGCCCAGGGAGCGGTCCGGATAGGCTGTAGGCCCCACGAGGGCAGACCAGACGTGCCGAGGCTCGAAGAGTGGACAAGGCCGACTGAAGGCCTGGTGCAGGCGGACCGGTCATACTGTAGACTCAGAGAGTGGACCAGGTGGGTTGAAGGCCCGATGCGGGCGGACCAACCACACTGCAAACTCGATGGATATGACTAGACTCGGAGGGTGGACCAGGTGGACTGAAGGCCCGGTGCGGCGGATCAGTCACACAGTAGACCCGAAGTGCATGGTTGTTCTGTTCGGTTATGATATGTTATGCGTCGTATATGTGGTTGGTATTTTGGGGGTATCTCACTAGGCTTTCGGGCTTACAGTTGTGGTTTAAATGTTTCAGGTACTTCAGGAGACCATGGCAAGGCAAAGGTGGGATCCTACCGCTCCTCATGATTATGTTTTATGATATGGTTCTGGGAAGACTCTGATAATAATTGTACTGAAAACCTTTTTGTAATAACTTAATGAAACTGGGTTGTTTTGAAAAGTTTAAAATTGGTTGAAATTTTTAGAGCGTTACAAGTTGGTATCAGAGCCTTGTTTTGAGTGAATGGGAGGAACATTCGTGTGAATCCAGTCTCAAATCAAGGAGAGTTTTCAAAAGAGATTTTAAAATGGTTTGAAAAAAAAATGAGTAAAGGAGGACACAGAGGTACGATCAGCCGGAGCCAGTAAGTATCCCCAAAATACCATACAAGTTGTTTGTTTATGAGATATGATAGAACAACATGCTAGTACTAGGCTAGAGGTCTTCAGGAATTGCATGATAGAATTGCCTGATTTATGATGCCTGCTAGCCTAGGGTTTCTTTCTATGTGAGCTTCCTAGTGTTCCTTTAGGGGTGAGGGTTGAGTGCTTGTTATGCTTGTTCTTCACTAGGCTGTTGTGGTGATACTTGATATAAATATGGGTAGGTGTGGAAGGTAGTATGGGCCCGTACTACTAGAAGCACAGGACCCATACGCGTATCAAGGAAGTCACAATCCCTAAGGGTGAGTTGAGAGTCGGTTCTCGGATTATGAGAAGCATCTGATGTTTTGCGGTAATTTCAGTATGGTGATTATGAGGCATGCAGGGAGCGGATCCGGGTCGGGATCAGGAGCAGGAGGAGGCGGTCAGGGTGGGCCAGCACCACCCGAGGTTATCGGACAGATGAGCACAGACGAGTTGGATGCTAGGATTCGTGTGATCCTGCATGATGAGCTTGCTGCTATGTTCCGGGCCGAGTTGCCGGAACTGTTTGCGTCAATCAAGACATCCATGGTCGAGTATTTTGATGAGCGCTATGCAGCTCTAACGGAGACGACTACCGCGGCGGCTACGGCGACTGTAGCCACGGCAGGGGGAGGACCCGGTAGAGGTTTTTAGTATCGGGACTTCGATAATACGAAGCCCCCTACCTTCGACGGGGTTCAGGATCCGATTGTTTCTATGAGATGGTTGTCAGATGTGGAGGGGTGTTTCTTCACATGTTCATGCCCTGCCGATTAGAGGGTGAGATGTGCTCTGAACCTGTTGAGGCTCGGGGCGAAGGATTGGTGGAGGTTGACTACGGGGTCAGATTTGGATGCGCAGAGGGCTACGGTTTCGTGGGATCAGTTGCAGGAGATGTTCAATACCCATTATGTTCCACGGGTTGAGAGGGAGAGGTTGGCTTAGGAGTTCTTTGAATTGAAGCAGGATTCGGAGTCGGTGACGGAGATCACCAGGATGTTCACTGAGAGGGCGATGTTTTGCCTGGAGTTTGCTTCGGAGCAAGCTCAGATGTCCCGATATCTGAGTATGCTCAAGAGGGATATCAGACAGTTTGTGTCTATGCAGAGGTGCAAGATCTTGTTAAAATTGCAGGAGGCCACTCGGCGGCGGGAGTTGGAGATTGAGTTACAGTTGAGAGAGGAGAGGCAGGCCCCGGTGCAGTCGTAGCCGGCGCCGAAACGGTCCAAGACCGTTGATTCTAGGTTGGGAGATCAGGGCAGCCGCACTTGTGGGAAGTGCGGGAAGGGTCACACCGGAGTTTGTAGGTCTGGTGGTGCATGCCGCAAGTGCGGAAGAGAGGGGCATTATGCGACGGATTGTCATCAGTCAGCCCCGGTTCAGGATATGAGGATTTGTTATCAGTGTCATCAGGTTGGTCACATGAGGGCCAACTTTCCGCAGCTTACTACAGGACTGGTGCAGGCTCCAACACCGGCCACTTTGAGGATTACAGGTGGAGGTCAGGGTGGAGCAGAGCCCCCGAGGGCTCAGGGACGTGCTTTTCAGCTTACAGCAGAGGATGTCAGGGCAGAGCCAGATTCAGCCGCGGGTATGTCTTCTTCTTGATATCTCGTTATCTTATGGTTGTTATGGAGTATTATATCTGCCAGTCTTGTTCGCATAATTCATGGTATTGCATTCGTTCGATCTTTCGGGTTTATTATATTATTGAGAAATCGGTTATCATCCAAGGAATGGACGGTCGGAATTTGGTTGTATGGTCTTGTTGAGGGTTATGGCAATTTCGATTTGAGAAGTGTTGTCACACCCCAAAACCAAGAACGGCGGAAATGTTCTGGGGCAGAGGACGTCATGTACAGTATCACAACAATGTAAAGTAGTAAACAAGCAACAACTTCATCCATTGCATTAATAATATAATTATTATACAAGTGTGTTCTGTCAAATTCTGATAAACACTAAAGCATAAATAAAAATGAAAGATGAGCCTTGAACGAGCTCCATCTTCCCTAATCCTTGCATCGGTACCTGTCTAAGATGACCTGAGAATACAAGTAATTTTGAAAGCGAGTATCAGCTTTGAAGCTGGTGAGATCATAAGTATTTTAGTGTCTTAATTTGTATGTAAGAAATTGTTTGTAAATGAACTGTAAGTATGGAAAAATGTAGATGAACTGTAAGTATAAAAATGTTTGTAAAACAATTGTAAACGTTTAAAAACCCTAGACATCCCTATGATTCCTACTTTATATACAGGTGTCTTCTACCAAGACTTAACTGTTCTCAATGTAGTCTTCTACCAAGACTTAACTGTTCTAAATGTTCGTTTCTTGTAAAAGTGTGTAATTTTCCCAAGTGTAACTGTCATTTACAAAATATAGTTTTTACATTTAATGTTTAAGTGAAATGATCACTAAAATATGAAAAGAGGAAATTAATGTAGTACTATAGTGTTGTATTATAGGAACTACTGCTGTACTAACTACCTTAAACCGGATTTATAGTAAGGAATCATGTGATTAATTGTACCATACTATTGACTGGTAACAACGACATACGAATGGTCGTAAAACGAAATGACGTTTGGCACCCGCAGACCTGCAGGTCCGGCTGTAGCTAGCAACAAGGTGTAGGATAGTCAATCCAGTATAGATCTATACGCAAACTCACGCTCTCCCTCCAAGAGACTCTGGCTACAACTTGGGTCATGACATTTAAGGCATGCTCCGATACAGTGGATCACAATTATTAACGTATTCACATATATGTAATGTAATGAACTGTTCTAGCTGTAATGTACGTGCTCTCTACCTAGCAAGTATAGTAATGTACTCGTTCAAGTATCATTGTATATGTTCTCTTTCTAGTATAGTTGTATATGTTCTCTTTCTAGTATAGTTGTATATGTTCTCATAGTAGTAAGTATTGACTCATGAATGAACTGACTCATAGTATGATATTGTGTTCTAGTAATAGTTCTAGTATCTTCCTAAACCACCCCTACGGTAGTTTACTAGTAATCTAACTGGTAAGTATGAACATGGATGTATACCCTTGCTACCCAAGGGCATTGGATGAACTGGAAGGAGCTTTATGACTATATATGTACACAAGTTATATAACTAATATTTAAACAACCTTCGGACGAGTACCCGATATCCCACCAGACCACATCTCAAGCGCGAAAAGGAAATAGGGTGGATAGCCTTCCTAAGTCTTTTAAACACTTCTTATATAACTATACATATAGAGGCATGCAATTTATAATATAAAAGCATAAATAAGTTTTGTAAAATCTTAGAACATAATTATTATCTAAGAAAAGATCGACTTGATGTCAATCGATAAAACAGTTTGAAGTGAAAATAGTTTGAAGTAAAACGATTTGGTAATAGCTTCGAGTAAAACGGATCGGAGCAAAATGGTTTGAAAAGGATCATACAGTGTGTAATGAACAATGTAATAAGGATTTATAAACATATAAAACATTTAAGAAAATCATTTGAAGAACCTGTTTGGTAAAACGGTTAATGTGTAGTAAATCATTTGAATGCTACATATTAATCACATGTCATTGATATAATAACTAGCATAATTCTACTTATTAATCACACATGATTGATATAATAACTAGCATGATTCTACTTGTATCCCCCCCATAAAAAATTTAAAAGCAGTTTAAAACATTAATTAAGGGGTATGAACTCACCTGCAGTAAGTGAGTGGAATTGAACGAACTATTATCGTAAGGAAGGATCGGACAAGTGCTTGGTGTCAAGTGAAGACTTTAGACACACACAATGATCCTAATTACATTTGAAGACATATGTATATAAATAATTAGTGATTAAAACACTAATTATACAAGTATAAGCATTTTAATGCGAGGAAAACACTTTTGGTCAAGTGCTAGGAGGCAAATGAGTTGCAACAAAGGAGTGCAAAGCCTTTTATGGGAGTTTATGGTCAAATGACCATATGCTTTGGAGTTTACGGCCCAGGGGAGTAAACTCCTGGCCATAAAATCTCAATAAGGTCTCTAAATGAAGCCTATCATTTATACAACTAGTTTGGTGAATTGTTTCAAGGCTTAATCAAGTGTTTGGGTGACATTTGCCCCTTTATAGGGGTTTACGGCCCTGGGACGATATCCCATGGAGATTACAACCGTAATCTCCTTTGGGGGAAGGTTTATGGTGCTTTCAAGTCCCTATATTATCAAGGAATTCATTAAGGCAATTGTCAAAGGCTTTAGGAGGATTTATGGCACCATTTGGCACCATTTATTCGAGTTCACGGCCCTGGAGCATCTTGGGCTGTGAACACCCTTTTCTTGGTGTTTTAATGGTGTTTTCTAGCCCCAAACACACTAGGTTACATGTCTAAATTCAAGCCTAAGCCTTAGGAAGTGTTTGTGGCATCAAAATACCCTAACTAGAGTTTTCATCCCATGAACCATTTGGCCATGTGTTTGTGGCCGTGAACACCCCTAGGTGTTGGTATTTTGATTGTTTTGGGTCTTAGACACATCAAGGTAACGTGTTATGCTAGTCTATTGGTTAAATGAAGGCATTTAGGGCATTTTGGCACTTAAACATGGAGTTCACGGCCCAAGAACCTCCTTGGCCATGAACTCACTTTCATCCTTGATTCTTAATTTTTTTGTGGACTAAACATTGTAATAAAGGCTTGTAGTTTGAGTACGGTTTTGGGGGGCATTGGGACACTTTTGGCCCTTAAAATGGAGTTTACTCCCCAAGTGTTCTTGGGCGGTAAACTCCCAAATCTTGGGGTTTTGGTCCGATTTTGATGTTTCTAAACACAATCTAAGCTATATAATATAACTAGATCGAAGTACTCACACTTTGGGATAAAAACCCGAAGATCCGTGAGAGAGAATTCGGCTTTTCTCTAGTTGGAAATGTAACTAATGAACTATTTTGGTTCAGATTTCTATATATAGTCCTGGGATTTTTGGTAGAAAATTTTTTTATTCTCGGAATGAACTCTAATATCCTAGAGTATTGGAATAACAGTGTTGCACAAAACCCTAGTGCATCCACTCTCCTACCATCTCTTTAAGTGTAAATCCTAAAAAACTGCCACCAAACTTATACCCGAAGTCTGGAATTTCACTGAAACTGTTCTAACTTCTATTGGCTTGATATGGTTTGTTCAGAATGGAAATTTAGGGTTGTCACAAGTGCTCAGCGAAGAGTTAAACTCCCTTAGAGTTCGAGATGTGTGATGTCGGGAAAGTGATTTTGTGGAGGTTGCTTGTTTTAATTCAGTTCAAGTAAGAAAAAAGAATTTGTTGAGTAAGAACGTTTAAGTGATGCCTTTCGGGTCACCAGTGGTTGGTAGTCAGTGCTCTAAGTGGGGAGAATTGGAAAATTCTCAGGAGGATCGGCAAGTATTGAGGTTTATTAGCCGTTGAGACTCGACAGTGTTCCATTCAGCCAAGAGTGTGGGCTGGTGTGAGTAAGTGACAGACTAATAGGGGCAGGGAGCAGACCACAGGTTCAGGAAAGATAGTGGTTGATGTGAGGCCTGGGTTTAGGCCATGGAAAGGATTCCGGGATCGGAACGAGATTTCGGAACCCCTAGGGGGCCAGGACAGTATGTACACGAAGATTCCTTGGAAGGGTAGTTGGAATGATGTATGATAGTTTGAGCAGTCCGGGAAGACTGAAGGCCAGAAGGCGTGCCAGTTAGGCCGAAGGCTCGGGGAATGGTCTAGACAAGTTGTAGGCCCGGAGGGCGGTCCAGACATGTTGAAGGTTCTGAGAGTGGTCCAGAAAGGCTGATTGCCTGGAAGGGTGGTCCGGTCATGCTGAAGACATTGTATGTGTTAGTGGATCAGTATGAGGAGAATGAGAGAATATGTCGCCAGGATATGGAAATTGATATGGTCTAGCCCCCAAGTATTGATCATGTTAGTGTAAGGCAGTTCATGGACCCGAGAGTTCTTGCGAGTAGAATCAGAGTAGGCAAAGTTCGGGAATAGCAGTTGCTCTACATGGATCGTGTAGAGCGGAGTTTAGCTCAGTGGTACGCGCAGACGCGTAAGATTCGTCGAATGAAATTCCTAGGAAGGAAAAGGTATGTAGCTCCGGAAGGAGCGTGGGTCCTCCGTTAGGGAAGGAAGTTGAGTAAATGGATGACCGTCGTGCCTCAGTCATTAGTAGGAGGTACTGGATTGTACCAGATATACGGAAGCACCTGCGGGTTGGCTGCTCATTGAGGTAGTGGCAATTTTGAGTGATGCACAATCATATTTTCAGTCTCCTTGGAAAAGGAGGAGGTTAGTGGCTCCAAATTGGAAATTTGGAACAGAGGAAGGTAAGACAGCAGGTTAACAAACTCGGAAGTAGTTTGGACTGGTGCTGAGGGCGGTATAAAAGATTTTGGTCGGAGGCCAAGCACCTAGGGATCATGATAGAGAAGATGCAGTGGTAAGGTTGCAAGAACCTGAGTTGATTGAGTAATCAGGGTCTACAGTACAGGGGATGTTCTGAAGTGTATGTTGCAGTAGGCTTCAAGGACGAAGCCTAATTTAAGTGGGGGAGAATTGTAACGCCCCGTTCTTGAATTATCTATTTATGGGTTCCCGAGATCAAGAGTAAGGGCGTTTCGGTCCTTAATGTGGAAATAGAGTTGACGAGAACGGACTTATAATGGTGGAAATGTTGTAAATTAAAGATATTGGCAGCAATGGTCCCTAAGGGGGAAGTTTAGCAAAGGGGTCACATGCATGCCAAGTATGCATGCATGTGTTTGGCTGGGTACGCCCAGCGTAAGTTGGAAGTACGCCCAGTGTAATGAAGGAATGGAACGTGGGGGTCTCTCGGCGTACGCCCAACGTACATCTATCATTCAGAAACCCTAAATTTAGGGTCAACCTCTATATAAGGAGCATAATGGTTCTCACCCTAGCCTCCATAAGCACTCTCTCATCCTCAGAAGCCCTACATAGTCGTTCCACCTCCATTGTTGGGTGTGTTTGACCTTGGAAAGCTTGTTATGGCAAAGGATAGCCAAGAAGAAGAAAGAGGAAGTTGTCAAAGAAGGAGTGGGGTGGCTGGAGCTCATAGATCTAGAAAGGGATCATCTTCTAGAGCCCTTTTGAGGTAAAAAGTATCTGGCTTGACAATCATATTGTGTAGATCTATGTGTTGTGAAGTTTTGACATCATTCTTGTCCGAAAAACCTCATCTTGATGCATGTTTCGAGTTGGCTGAGATTTGCTGTCCTTTAGAACTTAAGAGAGGTCTTGAGTAAGAAATATGAGGTCCCAAGGGCTTTGGGTGTCTCATATATGTTATAGATAGGTCTTTATGGATTAAGATGTTGGATTAAGAGCTTTATGGATGTCCCAAGTAATAAAGTTTGAGACTTTTTGAGTCCTAGACATATTTTGTCTATGGATCTGAAGTTTGGGCTTAAGAGCTTAAGCCATTAAGAACTTATGTGGATTTGTTGATCATCGAGGTTACGCCCCGCGTATATGATAGTACACCCAGCGTAGTGGGTATGTGTCCCGATTCCTGTCAGCTACGCCTAGCGTACTCCCTCTGTTGGGTTTTCAATTTTGGGCCTTACTTGATTGGGCTGTCTATGGACTAATAAAGCTTGGGCCTTGACTGAATAATATTGATGGAGTATTTTGGGCCCAGTAATTATTATGGACCTTGGATCTAGGCCCGTTTGTAGAGGTAGGCCCAATTTAGTAAATTGGGCCAATATTGGGCCTTGTATGAGAATTGGACTTTGGGCCTTGGCCCAATAAGAGGATGATGGACTTGATGAGCGTTGTGAGCCTTTGTCTTGGACCATATTGAGTTAAGGGTAATTGGTCAATTTACTCTTGGAAGGATATTGTGATTGATCTATCGGTTATTTATGCTATGTTGGCTAGTTCGGGATTTCGGTGGGTCGAAGATTCGGGAGGCTGCTTTTCAGTTTAGAGTTTCAGAAGTTGCGAGGTGAGTTATCCTCACTATATCAATAGGGTCTAAGGCACCAAGTGCGGCCCTTTGTTGGATTATTATCCGAGTATCGTTGTTATGTTATTGCTTTGCTATGTTTGCATCCTAGTAGTTAGGATGGTATATGTTAGGGACATGGTTAAGTTCGGTGTCCTGGTATATAGGATGATGCTATGCTAGTGATCGATTAGGTCGGTATCCTGGTTAGGATGATGTTATGTTATGTGATCTGCTAGATCGGTTTGATTGGATGCGTATTGTTATATGATTTTATGTTTATGTGCACGTGGTTGTTGGACTGGGGTTGGGTTGAGGCGGGTCCTGCTTTGTGCTGTAGGCCAACATACCCAGGGCGGACTGGTTATCCCGAAGGCCCGGCGAGCGGTCCGGATAGGCTGTAGGCCCCACGAGGGCGGACCAGACGTGCCGAGGCTCGAAGAGTGGACCAGGCCGACTGAAGGTCCGGTGCAGGCGGACCGGTCATACTGTAGACTCAGAGAGTGGACAAGGTGGGTTGAAGGCCCGGTGCGGGCGGACCAACCACACTACAGACTCGATGGATATGGCTAGACTCGGAGGGTGGACTTGGTGGACAGAAGGCCCGGTGCGGCGGACCAGTCACACAGTAGACCCGAAGTGAATGGCTGTTTTGTTTGGTTATGATATGTTATGTGTGGTATATGTGGTTGGTATTTTGGGGGTATCTCACTAAGCTTTCGGGCTTATAGTTGTGGCTTAAATGTTTCAGGTACTTTAGGAGACCGTGGCAAGGCAAAGGCGTGATCGTACCGCTCCTCATGATTATGTTTTATGATATGGTTCTGGGAAGACTCTGATAATAATTGTATTGAAAACCTTTTTGTAATAACTTAATGAAACTGGGTTGTTTTGAAAAGTTTAAAATTGGTTGAAATTTTTAGAGCGTTACATTCATCCTCAGAATTCATAATCAGTCCTTCATCCTCTTATCCTTCATTCTAAGTAGCCTCAATTTCAGCATCTTTGTTTGTCACCTTAGACATCAAGGCTAGAGGACCATCCAAACTCATTCTCATTTCCTCATCAATCTTATTTACTTCCCACTCACGAGCCTTTAACTTATTATAAATATCACTAAGAGAGAGGTTGTCGAAGCATTGTTGAGTTTTTATCATCATACTAACATTGTGCCACTCCTTATGAAGTCCCATAAGAAAAGTCACATTGTACTCCATTGTTGATATTGTTGACTCCATATCTGCTGCATTTGAAGATTAACTAATTCAGACGATCGTAATAGAGCTCAAATTTCTCACCTTCTTTCTTCTTGAATTCACCTAACTCAAAGCAAACATTGCTTAACTTAACTCTTTTTGGTTTTCTCACTTCCTTGATACTTCTCCTTCAGTGTATCCCAAATTTCCTTAGCAGTAGAACAACCATGGATATCAATTCATGCAAGCATTTCTTATCATTCTTCTTTTTCCTCTCTGCTTGATTATTGACTTCTAGACTGGAAGAAGCAGTTCTAATTTTTTCTAACAAACTTGAAGAACCGATATCACTAGTGATACATTTCCAGAGATCTTCATTAACTCCATTTAGATAGTCTTCCATCATATCTGCCCATCGGGCAAAATACTCATGGATCAACATAGGTATTTTGGTTGAAGATCCATGTAGATGTGAACAACAAGTCATTGTGTTCATGCTGAAATTTGCTATTCTTGTACGGATGAGTTTTGAAAAAGCTTCAGAAAATAAGATATGATGGATAAAACTTCTAGAAATCAAACACATAATACACGATTTAAGAAACTAAAAGCATAATCGAATCAATATATATGATCTAAACAGATTTTCAGAATCAAAAGTGCGGAAAATTTTGAATATAGAACGAGACTCGAAAACTTTTAATAACTAGAGAAAATAAGAAATCAACTTTATGAATCCTGCTCTGATACCAAATGTAGTTGTTCTTGATTGAGTATTTGAATGTAATTAGAGTTTAGATGGAAATATGAACATAGAATGTAAATAGAATTTGTATGGCTCGATTTATGTTTTTGAAAGATCCAGAGAAAGTATAGATTAAAGTAGTGAAGGCTCAAAAGTTACTCTAACTCTAGTACCTATCACCTATTTATAGGGATAACAGAAACATACAAAAAAAGACATAAGGGATTATACATTCACGCTTTGACATTACAATATAACCTTACACAAATAAACAATATTGACTTCAATACTAACAAAAGACATAGGACGCTTCGACACCTTACAACTATTTCGACCCCAACAACAACAATTAACCCTAATTAATAGTTAAGGTCCTCAACTCAACTCACATGTCCAATATCTACAACTATAGCCCTTAATGGAAAAAAGACCATTTTCTCCCTTCCATGGTCTAAAACCCTAAATCTTGACGAAAAGTCAAAAGTTAACAAAAGTCAACTGCCCAACGCGTTTGCTGGGCGTACACCTCTTCTATGGATTGCGTACTCGAGGGATCCAGAGAGTCGGGGTCAGGCCTGGGTATGATGGGTTTATCCAAAAGTACTAGGGGCTTATGTCGTCTGATCCCAAAATCGATCCAAAATCTCTTAATCATTAAGACATGCAATCCAAACATAAATCTGACCTCCTTAGAACGTCTTAGTCCATAAAGTCCATAACTTTAATCCTTTGCGTGGCTGAAAAGGGATTAAACCATAAAACCTTAACTTAATTCATGCTCAACATCAGCAAACTCTTGCATGGCTAGAAAGGGACGATCAATCAACCCTTTTTACGTATCTACAAGACCTAAAACACATGAAATGATAGCTAGAGTGCTCCATACTCACAAAGGTCCAAGCTTTGGCAAAAAAAAAAGCTCATAAAAACTCATCTATGGAGATCTAGAAAGAAACATATAAGGTATAAACTTTATACCTTCAGAAGATGCACACAGTGAGGTTGTTTCTGGATCCACAAGCTTACAAGCAACACCAAATTCTTTAATAGTCTTCTTCCTCAACAAAAGAGAACCAAGATCACTAATAAGCTTCAAAATCTTCACACACAAGGCTTTGGATCGAGATTAGTGTCTTTAAGGAGTGGAGGCTGCTAAGGAATATCTAAGGGAGGCATAAGGTGGATTAAATAGGGAGAAAACCCCTAAATTTAGGGTTTGATAGCTATGCTAGTACGCCCTGCATACTAGCATACGTCCCTCGATCCATGGCCCGCTTAAGTACGCAGCGTGTACCTCATGTACGCCCAGCATACATGTTGAAATGTAAGACTTTTGCCACGAAGGGCCATATATACAAACTTTAGATAGGCCTACGGGCTAGAATGAAAATACATGAAAATTAAATGTTACAATTATAATATAAACCCTAATGCATCAACTTAAAATAATCACTAGTTTAGGGTTGAAAACCTAACTTTGCATACATGGATTTCACCTTTGAAATCACATACAAACTTGTTCACGACTTCTAAACACTTGATTAAGCACCACAATCTTCCTAAGAGCACACTTACATAACTAGCCTAAATCATGAAACATCATTAAAGCTCTACAAGCTTAAACATGAAGAAGATGATACCTCTAGGAGATTTTCGTGATCAATCCTTTCCTTCAACACCTTTAATCTCCATTTGGTCCATCCTCATTCATAAAATTGTAACATCTATAAAATCCGAGCCAATTTCAAACTTTTTAAATCATTTAAAACCATTCAATTATTACAATTTGTTTTCAAAATAGTCTAAACATCAGAGCTCCCATAAATCATAATCAACAATCGAGGAAGTGTACGGTCATGCCTTCACCTTTCTGCGGTCATCCGCTGAACCTGAAACAATAAACTGAAACTGTAAGCCTGAAAGCTTAGTGAGTTACCTCCAAAATACCCATACGCACAATAATACACATACAATAACAAATAGTATACTATAGCTCCAATCATCCATTGGGATGGAATACCCCAGACCCTCAACCATTGGGTTGGAATGCCAACATACCGATACACTTCACATAACACATATACAAATAACAACATGTACTGGGTCCACAGATTTACAGACTAGATTACTCCTGGGCCCACTGTGTGAGTCTGGATTCACTTTTGGGCCCGCATCTCACATCTGGCTTGCCATCGAGCCCATAGTACGAGTCTCCCTCAACTCGTATATGGAATGCTCCCAGGTTTGTTGGTTACCGCACGGAGGAGTATCACCTTAACCCATCCCACATAATATGCCAACATATAACGTAAATAATGCACATATAGATAATCACATAATGCTACAAGTAGTCCTACATATCTACCTAACTGGCATAACAACTAGCATGCAGACAGTCAGACCAACTATAGGTCACGAAGCATAACCACATCCGATATACCAGGATACCGATCTAACAGATCATAATAGCATATAACCATCCTATCTACCAGGATACCGGGCTAACATATCACAACAGTAATAATCCCATTAACAAAACAGAGGGTCGGCCTTGGTGCCTTAGACCCTTGAGTATAGTGAATGTAACTCACGTAGTAATTGAGGCGCTGAAATGATAAGCTCCACTCTCGGATCATTGACACAAATCCACCACCAATATTCACCATAGAACCATACTTATAATTTCCAATTTCCCAAGATGCTCCCAGAAGTCGACTAGTCAACCCTTGGTCAAAGTCCAAGTCAATGGTCAAGGTCAACAGTCGATGTTGACCTCCACTCGCCAAGCACAACCAGCCACTCGTCGAGTTCCTTGCATAGCAGGTTGACTCGCCGAGTCCCTTGAGTGACTTGTCGATTTGCTAATGTTTTCAACCATAAACTCCTTGCCCAACTCGTCGAGTTTCCCCTGCAACTCACTAAGGTCATGCATGCTAAAAACCGGGAAAACCCTAACTGACTCGCCGAGTCACCCCACTAACTCGCCAAGTCCACGACAATCTTCATTGGACTCTCCGAGTTGACCATGCAACTCGCCGAGTCCCATCAGCCCATTGTCCATTCAGATTCCTTTTAAGCCATCTTAAGGTTCCATATTGCAAATCCAGCTTCCCAAGGCATGTTTATCACGTAAAGTTGCAAACTTTACGTGCATTCAAGGATCTAAAGTCTTATAATGACAAAACCAAGCTTACAATGCAGTTTTACACCTAAGGAGGGGTTTGCGCTTGATAAAACTAAAAGCTTTCTGGGCCTAGAGACCAAAGAGAGTTCAGATCTGGAGTTACAACTTCAGATCTTAGCTCATACCCAAGAATTGCTTCTTATTATGACAAAAAAGCCCAAATCTTTAACCCAACAAGATCTAGAATGAAATGAGGTCAAGGAAACGACTTGATACCTTCCAAAAGATGCTAACTAAGATAGATTTCAGACCCTATACACTCCTTGCTCCTAGTTACTTGTTCTTCAAGCTCTTCCCACCAAGAATTCTTTTCCACAACTTAAAACACACAAGAATGATGCACACACATGGATTAGGGTTTATGGATTATCAAAAGGTGGTAAGGGGAGGCTGAAGAGGCCATTGATCCTTTAAATAGGGTGAAAAAACCTCAAAATTAAGGGTTTCATCCTCCAACTCCTACTCATCGAGTCCCTTCTTGGACTCGACGAGTAGGTCACTTAAACACGTGCACCAACCCGCTGCTACTCAATGAGTCAGGAAACCAACTCGTCGAGTAGACCTTGAAATAATGAGAATTTATAACCATAAATTGATACTCGAGAATCAGGGCATTACAATTCTCCCCCACTTGAACTAGACTTCGTCCTCGAAGTCTGCTGCGGTGAACATCCTCGGATAGGGCTCTCACATCTCTACTTCTGGCTCCCACGCCCACTCGGAGCCTCTTTGGTGCTCCCACTGTACCTTTACCAAAAGTACCTCCTTGTCCTATAAAACCATCACCCTTCTCTCCAGAAGGGCCACATGCCACTCAACATAATTCAGGTGGTCATCGTCCTGAATATCATATAACGATACTACCGCCTCCTGATCCATGATACACTTTCGCAATTGCAAAACGTGAAAGGTGATGTGAATCCTAACCAAACCTTTTCAAAAGATCTATCCTACATGCCACATTTTCAAGTTGACAAAATCTTGATGATCTAAAGTATCGGAAACGCAACTTTCCCTCTTCCTGAAGCGTACCCCTTTGTGCTGACAGGATATTTAATCCAAAATATCATACCAAATTAATCCACTAAAACACAATCACTCATGCCTGGCCCAATCGGCCTCAGCTGGAAAACTAAACATATTAGGTCCAATCAATAATAGGGTCCACTCATCCTCAGCATGTAATACCCTAGATTGGAATACCTGAATGAATATAACTCGGGTCTACTCATAACTTGAGATCCAAGGATCTATCTGTGCGTCCCATCTACCAATCCGAACGCGCTCCTATAAAAGACATAACCAGCACATTCTCTATGCCCACAGCCTATGATTGGAATACCTTTATGTGGTCCTCAGCATAGGTCTGGATTGCCTCTGAGCCCACATCATGAGTCTGGTATGTCCTCGTCGGTCCCCATGTCATGATTGCAATGCTCTCGATGACCGATCGACACTACTGTCATCACTTCAGTTGCCAAACACTCTGGTCCTATAGATATCCACTTTCCTCTGCCGCTCGAAGGGCCTAATCGACGCTCCTCTCATCAACAAACAACATAACGATAAAAAAAAGCTTCTACCACACATGAATCCCAAGTCATAGAACAATTCAACTCTTCTTTCTACCATATGATCTTTCTCAGACGAAGTTGAAACCTTCCTGGTCCCAACTTGTCTGCCCACTACCTGAAACATCGGACACCTCACCGATTACTGAACCAAAAGACACACACAAACAACAGTCCCGCGCGTCTCCCGAAGAGAAAACCGACTTGCTGGACTTGCTTCCATGTCTTGTCATCAACTTCTACTAACATAATGAATGTTACATGACCCATGTCAGCCTCATTTCCTACCTGGTCTTCAGCGACCCATCTTCTCCTCACTTCATACATGCTATGGCTCTTTAATAGATGAAACCAACCCAAAACGCATCATAATAACTCGAACCATCATCAACATACCTACCACTACCGGCCAAGAAACACAACACTCATATCTAACCCATATCACCCTTCGGGTTGGAATACCAACATGTCTAATAAATTCAACTATCAAGTTGAAATTCTCAGGGTTTGTTGGCCTACCGCCTCAACGATACCGCTCCCCTTGAGCCTCCATACCTACGACTTTCAGGCGGTCCGCACTAGGTATCTTGGCCTACTGCATAAAGCAAGACCACATCAACCCTATCTAAATGCCATATACGATCAAGAAAATGATCTAACCTGGTTCCCAGAACCTGAATGACAGAACATTCTAATCCCAAGTCTTCCTAAAGCTGACGAATACCCACTCGGATCTACTCCCAGTTCCCAACTGGAGTATTACCCGATCCAAGAAGATTAATCCTATGAAAAACTCCGAACTGATGAGATCACCCAGATCCTCTGTACTCCATCTGATCTCTAACAGCAACTTCCCATCAAACCAAAATACACCGGAGTCTTCAACCTACTACAACAACATGTTCAATACTTGGGGGCAGACCTACTGATTGATATAGAATAGCAGCATACTCAATACCCGCACATAGATGTAAAAAAACAAACAAAGTCTTCAGCATGATTGGACCGCCTCACCAGGCCTTCATCCTGGTGAGGTATGCCCCACCGTCCTTCACTTTATCCGAACCGCTCTAAACTATTGAACATCTCCCTGGACCACCCCTCCCTCGGAAATCCGTGGTTTGTTCCCTGATCTGCATGTCTACCACATACGCTAAATAACCTGCACACCCGAACTGAGTGTCCAACAGAGCCCTGGAAGCTAACAAAACCATCAATCTCTCAATCCAAAAACCCTCAGAGTCGAGCACACCCTCGACCGAATACTCGAACTGAACTCAATCCCCGAATAAAGCTCCAACCTAGTTCCCCAACTTTTGCTATCAAGAACCAAGAAGACGTGTTTCTTATGCTGGTAAATTTTTACCGAAATCCCCACTTAGATTCGACTAAGCCTTAATATTACATGAAAATTGTCGGATTCCCAATCCTTGTCACTTCCAATGATCAATCCGATGACAACCAACTATTTCCCACTAGTGCTCCATTACTAGTCAATCCCAATTGATCACACACTTCTAAGAACCAGATGAACACTTCCTGAACCCCAGTGAAACCGACAGTCACTAATGCTTGAATGACCTCACACTCAAGTCCTAAAGACCACAAGATAGATGCTCCAACTAATACCTCGACGACGAGCTACTTTCCTAGCGTTTTAGTTCTTTAATCACTAACGATTGCTAAAACCACTGAGTCCGAACAATGCTGAATAACCCTTCTATGGTACCCTATCTTCACATCTCCTACATAATATCCCTTTTCCAAAGGTGTTCCAAACAAGCTTCTCGCTCTTGGGCTCTAGAAATCATTCTCTTCAAGGTTCGCACCCTGACTCACTTACCAGCTCAAATGTACACAGCTGAACTGTAGTAACTAAAACAACCTCTTCCTTAAAGTCGGCTACAAAATACTCCCATGACCTAGTCTACAATCCCAAAAGTGCAATAGGTCGCATAATCAGTCCTTACCTCCTGATATAAAAGATCCAAGGCAAATCGGACCTCACAATTACTTATATCACATCGACCCACCTGCGTTCACCGGCGCTGAAGTAATGTTGTCTATTCCTGCAAACACCTGACCCCGAGCTGGAATACAACCTGGCCCTGGGGTTACAAGCCTGCTTATTCCTTTGAGCTTGAAAAACTGAGAGGGCACAATCCTTTCCCTACAAAACAACAATCAAATCCATCAATTAACCATTCCACTTCCAGCTGCAAAACCCCAGCTGAAAATAATCATCACTCCTTTCTGGAGTTCTCGCGTCTCACATTTCGGCCTCGAGCAAACCCCCAAACCTCAAATCCAGAAACCCTCGTGTTAGCCTCTCCCGCTCAACCCGCAAAATTATAACGAGTACAGATCATCTTCCTGATCCCAAATAATTGCAACACTCTGCTCATCATAATATGTACCAACAACAAGTCCGGTACCGGAAAGCTCGACCAGCACCTCTCCCTGCCGTTGTTACAGCTACATAAGTTGCTGCGGAAACCGTCTCAGCAATGGCTGCACGACGCTCGACAAAATACTCAACCATGGCCGTCTTGAAAGACCCAATCATCTTCGGAATCTATCCCTAATGATCTCCCTGACATGATCCTCTAACAAAACTGGCCTATCCTAGCTGGCAGCTCTCGATCTTGATCCGGATCCGTTCTCGAAACGTCTCGAACAATCCATACCATAACAGGGAACAAACTTCCAACTAAACCCCAGGGGTTGTGACTTCTTAGCTACATGTATGGGTTCTGTGCTTTCAGTAGTACGGGTTCATACTACCTTCCACACCTATCCATATTTGTCTCAAGTATGACCACAACACCCTAACAATATAGATAAACATAGCAAGCACTCAATCCTCACTCCTAGAGGAAGGCTAACTGTCTCACAATTGATCTACTGGTCCCACACAACCCACCCATCCATGAAACTTTCACCAACCCTGTAGCACTAGTGTATGCTAGCCATACATAACGTTGGACCCTATAGACTTTCGAATATCCAATCCTACCCTAAGCCCACATTCAGATAAGAACATAACGTAAGGCCAAATCAAACAATCTCATGCTATACGATCTTAATTATGTATAACTGTGATGCATACACTAAAACAACTACAGTAATGATGTCAATCTGATATATAGGAAACCCTAGGCTAGTAGGCATCATGTAATCAGACAATTCTATCATGCAATTCCTAAAGATCTCTAGCCTAGTACTAGCATGTTGTTCTAACGTATCACAATATCAAATAACTGTATGGTATTTTGGGGTCTACTTACTGGCTCCTGCTGACCGTACACTTCGCATCCTCTTTTACTTATTTTGAAACCAATTTAAAAATCATTTTGAAAATCTTTCCTTGATTTGACACTGGATTCACACGAGCGTTCTTCCAATTCACTCAAACCAAGGCTCTGATACCAAATTGTAACATCCATAAAATCCGAGCCAATTTAAAACCTTTTAAATCATTTAAAACCATTCAATTATTACAATTTGTTTTCAAAATAGTCTAAACATTAGAGTTCACAAAAATCATAATCAACAATCGAGGAAGTGTACAGTCACGCCTTCACCTTTCCGCGGTCATCCGCTGAACCTGAAACAATAAGTTGAAACTGTAAGCCTGAAAGCATAGTAAGTTACACCCAAAATATCCATATGCACAATAATACACATACAATAACAAACAACATACTATGGGTTCAATCATCCATCGGGATGGAATACCCCAGGCCCTCAACCATTGGGCTGGAATGCCAATATACCGATACACTTCACATAACACATATTCAAATAACAACATGTACTGGGTCCACAACTTTACAGACTGGATTACCCCTGGGCCCACAATGTATGTCTGTATTGCCTTCTAGGTCCACAGCTCACATCTGGATTGCCATCGAGCCCACAATATGATTCTCCCTCATCTCGTATCTGGAATGCTCCTAGGTTTGTTGGTTACCGCACGTAGCAGTATCACCTCAACCCATCCCACATAATATATGGACATATAACACAACTAATGCACATACAGATAATCACATAATACTACAAGTACTCCTACAAATCTACCTAATTGGCATAACAACTAGCATGCAGACAGTCAGACCAACTATAGATCATGAAGCATAACCACATTCGATCTACCAGGATACTGATCTAATAGATCATACTAGCATATAACCATCCTATCTACCAGGATACCGAGCTAACATATCACATCAGTAATAATCCCAATAACAAAACAAAGGGCCGACCTTGGTGCCTTAGACCCTTGAGTATAATGACGATAACTCACCTAGCAACTGACGCGCTGAAGTGATAAGCTCCACTCTCGGATCACTGACACAACTGCAGCACCTATATTCACAATACAACCATACTTATAATTTCCAATTTCCCAAGATGCTCCTAGAAGTCAACTATTCAATCCTTAGTCAAAGTCTGAGTCAATGGTCAAGGTCAACAGTCCATGTTGACCTCAACTCGTCGAGTACAACCAGCCACTCGCCGAGTTCCTTGCATAGCTCGTCAACTTGTCGAGTCACTTGAGTAACTCGTCGAGTTCATAATGTTTGTAGCCATAAACTCCTTTCCTAACTCATCGAGTTTCCCCTGCAACTCGCCGAGTTCATGCATGCCAAAAACCAGGAAAACCCTAACTGACTCGCCGAGTCACCCCACTGACTCGTCGAGTCCACGACAATCTTCATCGGACTCGTCGGGTTGACCATGCAACTCGCTGAGTCCCTTCGGTCTATTGTCCATTCAGATGCTTTTTAAGCCACCTTAAGGTTTCATATTGCAGATCCAGCTTCCCAAGGCATGTTTATCACGTAAAGTTGCAAACTTTATGTACATGCAAGGCTTTAAAGTATTATAATGACAAAACCAAGCTTGCAATGGAGTTTTAAACCTAAGAAGGGGTTCGTGTTTGCTAAAGGTAAAAGCTTTTTGGGCATAGAGACCAAAGAGAGTTCAGATCTGGAGTCACAACTTCATATCTTAGCTCATACCCAAGAATAGGTTCTTATTATGCCCGAAAAGCACAAATCTTTAACCGAATAAGACCTAGAATGAAATGAGGTCAAGGAAACGACTTGATACCTTCCAAAAGATGCTAACTGATATAGATTTCAGATCCTATACACTCCTTTCTTCTAGTTACTTGTTCTTCAAGCTCTTCCCACCAAGAATCCTCTTCCAAAGCTTAAAACACTCAAGAATGATGCACACACATGGATTAGGGTTTATGGATTATCAAAAGGCTGTAAGGGGAGGCCGAGGAGGCCATTGATCCTTTAAATAGGGTGCAAAAACTTCAGAATTTAGGGTTTCATCCTCCAACTCCTACTCGTCGAGTCCCTTCATGGACTCGGCGAATAGGTCACTTAAACACGTGGACCAACCCGCTGCTTCTCGACAAGTCAGGCAACCAACTCATTGAGTAGACCTTGAAATCATGAGAATTTATAACCATAAATTGATACTCGAGAATCGGGGCATTAGAAAAATCGTCGGAGGTTCTCAAAAAGAAAAATGGGGAGTGTTATGGCGAAAATAAGGGCTTAACAACCTTTACATCTGTTATGACATAGTGTCGCAGTGAGGTCTTTACTACTTCATGTTGGCCTTTTGACTTCGATCAATGGCAGCTCACTTATGCTACCACTCTGTGGTGAGTTATGTCTCATGTTGTTGTACCTACAGATCAACAAAGTTCATTGTTGATTCTGTTCCAGCTTTGGCGACACTTTTTCCCTAATTTCTAACCTTCACATCTTCTTCATTTTTAACCCGATTTTTATGATCTTTTTATACATGCGAAGGTGGGAACATATTCTAAAACTTTGTTAAGTCATTTTTCACTAACTTAATACAGGTCTTGATTTATTAATTCACCAACTTCAAAAAGCATAAAATTACCTATTTTACCCTTTTGGCTAAAATGCATCTTCTCATGCATTTTTCTATTAAACTTACTCATTTAACTTCTTATAAGTGACTCACTAATTTCTCCTTAATGACCATTTTTCCATTTTGGTTAATATTTGACTAAAAGTCAATTTTCTCTAAATTTTGGTTTCTTACTGTCACCCATCCTAGAATTGATTTCACCCATGCATGCTTAATTGCAAATTTATTATGGGATCTATTGCCTTCGCGACTTTAAATCACATTTTGGCAGGGAGATATCCACTCCCCTCATAAGGAATGTTTAGATCTCCTTCCCAACTGATGTGGAATCATGTGTAGGTAGCCACCCACCTTTACCCTAGTTTATAGAGTTTGAAGTTCTTCTCGAACATATTGACCTGTGCCTTAGCTCTGATACCATTTGTAACATCCCACTCTGGCACATATCATAATATTGTCTGCCTTGGGTCACTCGACACGAGGACTTCTTAGAAGGTCACCCATCGCGGTACAACTCTTGCCCGAGTACACTTAACTATAGAGTTCTTATGAGATATGTTGCCTTCATGACTTTAAAACCCGTTATGACATGGAAGGTATCCAAACTCCTTATAAAGAATGCTTAGTTCTCATTCTCAACCGATGTGGGATCTTGGGTAGGCTCTTGAGGATAACAAATCCCTTAGGAACTCTACAGTTAACAACGCTCGTGTGAGAGCAATTCCAGGATGGTGACCTTGGGGATGTTTTCATTTTGGGAGCCTAAAGCAGATACTATTATGGTACATGTGAAAGGGGATATTATAGGTTCGGCCCTCTGTTAGTTTTGTGGTGTTGTAAAATAAGGGGTTGAGCATATTTTGTTTGATTGTCGCTTTCCATATGAAATATGGAAATTGTTTCATAATTGGTCAGGTTTTATCTCTTCCATTCCTAGGTCTATTCGAACCTCATTTCTTAGCTTTGTGATAATGGGATAAGCAAAAATGAGTTGAAGTTAAGGTAGGATCTGTTTTATATGGTGTTGTGGTCTATCTGGAAGGCAAGGAATGACCTTGTGTTTAAGAAAAATTAGATGCAATCCATTGAAGACGATATACATCATTCAGCTTAATTCCTTTAATGAGATTAAACATAGATCGATATTTCACTCATTATATTGGTTTGATTGATGTAATTACCATTTTATTCCTTTCTTTAATATGTATTTGTAACTTTTTGAAGGTCTCACTAGTTTTTTCTTTATAAAAGTTTCACGTAAAAAAAAACATAGACCTTACACGTTTTCTCTGCCTAAACCAATCACCACCGGTTTTGCTTTTTTATTTCTTTTTATTTTATTTATTTCTTTCCCACCTTAAGACAAAACTCCACCATCTTTTCCCTTTGCCAAATAACCTATCAGTGTTTTACCTAATTGTTGATAAATCAACAGCCTTAATTGATTTAAAAAAAAACATTTTTTATTAAAACCAATTCATTTATTTTGTCTGATACCATTTATTTTATATAACACTCATACCTTATACATTTTAGCCATTTTATTTTCACCTAATATTTTTCCTAGATAAAATTTATTATTTTATTTAAAACCTATTATTTTTTTAATACCCATTTTTACCCAACCCATTTCACAATAGTCTAAAGCTTCCTTCTTGAAGATTCCAACTAATTAATCTTTTTATTATGAAGTGGGCGTTCTATCAAGTTTATATCTAATGACCAACGTTAACATACTTTTCTAGATCCAAGATTCAAATCTACAAACTCCTTCTTCAATCCTGAAATACGGCTGCTTCTTCAAGAAAATATTTTTTTGAAGTGCGAAAGACCGACATGTTTTTAATCAACAACGTTCGGCTTCGTAATTCAGCATGCATCAACAATCCGTCTCAAATCAACAATTCGACTTGCATCATCAACTCGTTACGCATCAACATTGACCTCTGTCAGTAGCGTTCTTCAGTTATCATCAAATTTGTCTAATCAACATAATTCACTAATAAGTAGTGTGTTATGTCAACAATGTAACATGCATCAACAATCTGCTTCAGAAATCCTAGGTCAACAATATTGGTCGTTAGCAGTTCTTCAGTCTAATAGTGATTTTACTAGTCATCGTTTTCTGAAGTTGATCTATATTTATATGAACAAGTACAACAACGGAATCAACTGACTACCACGACCTTAGAAGTATAAATATACTTTATCTCATGCTCTTTATCGATACCTTTCTCACATTTAGGGGAGCATGTGAATCTCATCTCTTGGTATGTGGGATTTTCTTACATGTTTACTTATGATCTTAATTGTACTGTCGATCAAAAATAGGTAGATCATGTTATGATCATCCAGATCTGCCTTTACATGTTGTTTGAGCATGGATTTTTGAGACATCTAAAGATGGTGATTTTATTTGGTGATGTGATGTGGTAATGACTTTTGGTCATCACTGATCAAATTTTTGGTCTCACTTAATTTATCCCGAATCCAGATTATTTATATAGTGATGAGATGTCGTACTAATTTTTAGCTATCTTTGAACAAATTGTGGGCCTCACTAAATTCATCTAGACTCTACAATGGGATGCTTCATACTTTAAGTATGTTCTCTTGAAGATTTAATGGGTACTTTATGATTTGCTAGGACTTCTTGAAGGCAAAGATATTTTAGTTTTTTAACACCATAATTGTTTTCTGGATATTATGTATTTTGACCTCTACTCAATGTATTTTTATCCCTTACAATTTCCAAACATTTAGGGAGAGATTATTAGAGCAAAAAAAAATACTCTACAATGTTGAGTGATAGTTAAGTTATTATTTTCACTTTTATAGTTTAGAAGGAAACGTTTCTTTATAAGTAGAGTGGAATGATCATTTATTTTGTGTGTTAAAAAATGTAGTTTTTATCCGGTTAGAGAGAATGGGAGAGAGATATAAAAACATTACTCATATCTTTTGCTCGTCATTTTCATAACAATTAAACTTCACGTTCTTGTTATTTTTGTATATTATCTGGTTAAAGTGGGTCATGTTGGATTAGTGTCTAAGGTTGTAACTATATTTGGTAAGTACTTGACCCGGTTGTGCATGGTCCTTTTGGGTTGCCTTCACCATAGCAACTTGATAGGATGATTTAGAGAGAAGAGATATTATTATTAATGTATTATAAGAATAATATGTTAAAAAACTAATTATATTATTTGATTATATAAGTTATAAATTGATTAGGAATTAATTTGGTGACTTAAAGAGATTAATTGAATAAAGGGGTATAAACTGTCAAATATGTGAAAGTTGTATTTTGAGCTGATAATCCTTATGGATTTAGGGTTGGACGATTTTAGGGATATGGATCACCTAGAAATCGTCTAAGGCCTTATCTAGGAAGGGATTTGGATTGCTTTGAGGCTAAGTTATCTAATTAGGGTTTTAGGGTGAAACCCTAGGAGCTCACAATATAAATAGACCCATAGGGTTGAGAAAATCAGCACTTTTGTGATTGGAGAAACCCCTAGAGCTGATTTCCCTCTTCCTCATCTCTCTCAAATCATCTTATTGCTAGTTGGTGTTTGTAAGCCATTAGAGGAGTGACATTTGTGACTCTAAGCTCCAAGAAGAAGAAGGTTTCCAAGCAAGTAACTCAAGGTGTCATTCTAGATCTGTTTTCATATGTTTTAATTGTTTGTTTACATTAGATCTAGCCATGAAAGTCTTGGATATGTTGCATGTTCAATTAGTGAAACCTAGATCCAAGCTATAGGGTTGTATGTGCACATAGGTAAAGTTCTTATGTCCAAAACCCATCAGTGGTATCAGAGCCATGATTCGTTTCAATTGAATGTGATGCTTAACTGTTTTGCTTGCTGAAAATCGTTTTTCTTTCCCTCTGTCGACCTAACTCGGCGAGTCAGTGTTTGGACTCGGCGAGTTGGCCCTACTCGGCGAGTCCAAAGCTTGACTTGGCGAGTCCAAGCGTCAGACAGAGGATAATTCGGATTTTGTTGCTGTTTTGTCTTGGATTGATAGCTAAATCGTTTTATTATGTAAAAATCCGAATTTTAACTCAATTTAATGATTATCCTTGACATAAATATAGATAATTTCAAATCTTTTAAATATTGATTATTTGTATGATAAATATTGGAGTATTTAAGATTATTTGGTAATTATCTAATGACTAAAATTTAATCAGGTCAAATATAGATAATTATGAAATTAATTGTTTAATTTGAATTATTTGTTATTTGATCCCTATTGTTTGAAAAGTTCAATTTCTATCCCGAAGTTTTGAAATTTGAATTTTGTGATTAATAGTTTAATTTAGAAAAATTTAAATTTCGACCCCTAGAGTTTTACAAGTTTAAAATTCAACCCTATACTATTATATTATTAAAAGCTTAATAAATATATAAGTAAAATTAAAATGCTAGCCTTACCGTTAGTAGGCCTCATTCATGAAGTCGGTCTATAAGGTGGGTATAAGGTTGCTGCCTATAAAATGGCGCTTAATGGGTGTACACTCACACCCACCGCTTGCTTGACCGGTGGAGGTTCGTTAGCCGAACGGGTAGGATAGGGCAACTCTCTCTCCTCATTAATAAGTGATGAGATTAAAAACTTTAATCTTCGAAGATCGATTAGATCTTAAACAGGTAAGTAAATATAAAACAGCAAGAACACGAAAATAAGAACAAGTCAAGAATGAATCAAACGTGTCGAATGATTAAAAAAAACCCTCAGAAGAGCTCGATTAAGAACATCAACTGTAGAGGATTAGTAGGTTTACAAGAACGATAAGAAATCTGCTAAGTAATCGTAATGCTATCGCCTTCTCTAGATCGTTAACCTAATATGCATGCAAGCATATACTTATATAATAAACCTAACGGGCTCTCGGTTGGACAGGCCCAAACCGGAGTACAAAATAAATAGACAAATAGCCGAGCCCAAAGATGCAACCCTTGAACGAATCTTCAACCCAACAATCTCCCCCTTTGCGTCAATTGGAGCGAGACCTTCACTTGTTACTTGGGCCAGCAGCGGAGGCAGGTACTTTCTTCTTCACGGTATTAAACAGACGTGAGATAAGAGCCAGTATCGTCTGTCTAAACATGATGTACCATTGGATCATATCATTGAAGTACTTAACATCATCCGCTGCATTCTCTTTACACCTTCGGACGATCGACAACACGTGCTCGAGACAAGTTGTGGTGTAAAGATGTTTGTCAGCTAAAGCAAAGAGACATTTCTGTCCTTCTGCTCTAGTGAACATGACCGAATTGCGTCTCGGGTCGATCTTGCCCATTTTCATCTGATTGAGATCACTGGCCGATCCCACAGGAGCTATCTTCGGTTTCTTCTTGAAGACAGTGGCTACCTCCTGATCCATTAGGGCTACCTCCATGATGTAACAGACAATCATCCTCTTGAGATGGTCTATTATCGGACCATATTCAGCTTCATTCATCAAGAGGATGTTATGCAAAACGATCCAATCATGAGGATTTAGGTTCGGTAGATCTGCCAGGGATATATGATGTTCAGTTTTTGCAGATCCTCGAATCACCTTGAACCGAACATTGATGAATCTTCCTTCGGTATAAGGCTTCAATACCCGAACATTCACTATCTTTTGGGCGCTCCATGTTAGATACTGAGGACGAGCAACCTTCAGATAGAAATCGATGAGCTCCCTATCAACCTCAGGGTTCGGATGAGGGACTTCATAAATATTTGAGAAGGAGTGGAAGATAAACGCCTTTCGAGTTAGCGGCATGTCGAATTGCGAATCGACAAAATTATAGCAGTCGAATGAGATCACCGACTCGAGCCATAAGATGCTGGGTGTATCTATGGCCTCCTTAATCATTCGCTCCCGAGTCCAGGCAGGGAAGAGAGTCTTCCTGCTCTCAAGGAGATCGTGAGCTTCCTTCTTCTTGCGTTCGGCTTCTTCAGCCTCTCACGCCACACGATTGACATCTTCATCAACATTGCGACTGTTCTTTCGTTTCAACATGTCCGCAATGGTTTCTTTGTCTTCATCTTCATCTTCTTCCTCAGCTATGTTTTTCCCTTTATCCTTCACACCCGAACCCGAAGCTTGACCAGTTGGAGGTGGTTCGGTTGTGTGAGTAGCTTTGGAGGAAGGAGGTGGTTTCGATCCGGACTTCTTCTCTTCTCCCCCTTGTTTCGGATTGGACACAAAACTAGGTAGGCCTTCGATTTTGCTGAGAAGGTCTATGGCAGGAGAAAGTTTTTCAGCAAGGGTTCGCCTCACCGAATGGTTGAGAATCGGATCATGTGCTTCCAGGATGTTAGATAGGGCCGCGTGTACATCCGAAACACATGTCTTTATGACCTCCCTTTCGGATCGAAGAGCTTCAAGTTGTTGCTGTGAGTTTGATAGCTGAGTGCTCTTGACCTTTAGGGCGGTGGTTTTGCTTGCCAGAACGTCCATCAATGAGTTTTCAGCTGCGAGATCCTCCTGAAGCTTAGCGAGGCGCTCATCAATGGAGGCACGAAGGTCCGAGTTGTCGTCGCTTATGGATTGGCGAAGGGTAGCGAACGATGTCAACTCCGTTGAGACAAACTTTGCCAATTGCTGAACAATCGGTTCCAAAGTTGTCTTGGTAGAATCCGCACTCTCCTGTAAGGATTTCAACAGGGAAGAGGCGTCTGAGAATAGTTTATCGACTTTTTCGGTCGCTGCCTCACATGCTTTTGTAGAGGCGTCTATGGCGGCAGTGGCTGAAGCTACCGAATCATGCTGAGCCCTGGAGAAGGCATCAACAATCTTCTGAAGAGCAGCTTCAGAGAGAGAGGACTGGTGGTTGGAAGATGAGGCAATAAGTAAATCAACCTTCTCGTTTAGCTCCTTAAAATGTTTCTTTGTCACTGGAGCATCATCCTCCTCGTCACTTTGAACCTGAAACGGACTAAATAGACCGAATCGAAGGTCATGTTGTCACCGCCAAGGAACGGGTTATCTCCATCAGAGGCATGATCTGGAGATGGTGGGGGTGGTGAAGCTGGGGGTGTTGTGGGTTTTGTAGGTTCAGGTTGAGTATGGGTTGGGGTAGTTTCGGGTGGTGGTTGAGTGTGGGTAGGTTCGGTTGTATGGGTTTCGGTTTGAGGTGGTTCGGTTACGGGTGGGGTTTCGGTTACAGGTGGTGTTTCGGTTGCAGTTGTGAAAATGGGTGGTGGTATAGGGAAAGAGGTTGGAGGAATAATGGTAGTGGGGTTTATGGTGGGAATGGAAGTAGGGATTGTTTGAGTGGGTGAAGGAATGGGTGAGTTATGGATTTCCATATTTGGGGTAGGAGATCGGGGTGGGGTGTTGCCTCTTGGAGGGGTTTCGCCTCTTTGAGAGTCGTCCGAGTCCGAACTGTCGCCTTCAGAGTCACTTGAAGAAGAAGGGATGACAAGCTTGCGCTTCGGTTGAGTCTTCCTCCTCTTCGGTTGCGGTGACTGGGCAGGTTTTGTTTGTTTCCTTTTCTTGGAAGAAGGACCTTTAGGAGCTTTGGTCGCTTGCTTCCCTTTGTCCGCCCTTTTGCCCCTGGGAACCGGTTTGTCAGCATCATGGATGGACTTTAGCATTTCCGGTGTTAGTTCCCTCGGATGGGACGTCGCCATACATTGTCTCCGGAATAAAGCCAATGAAAGAAAACTTGGATGCATCAGAGACGATGATCTTCGTGGTATGAAAAGTACCGACCGAAGACATCACTGCACCAGCAGCAGTGGGTATATCCAACTTATCCATCGCCCATTTGGTCATAAGAATCCAGAACCGGGCAAACGACACCTCAGAATGTCGTGATGAAGAAGAAAGGCTCTGGATGAGCTGTTGCCAGAGGACCAACCCAAAGTCTAGGTTGACTCCGTTGTAAACTGCGTACATAATCGACAAGAACAGTCGACTAGCACCATCGGATCCTGAGCTCCGTTCAGACAAGCCCTTGAAGAGGATTGTGAACATGCCGTTCCACTGTGGCGGCAAGCAGGATTTTTTGAACTTTGCGACGGAGACGAGCGCCTCCGTGTACCCCATGTTATAGAACATGTTGTAAAGATGCCCAATCGGAATCATCTCCGGATTAATTCTCGATGGGTCAGCAGCCAAACCAAGCAAAGTACCAAATCGTTGTCGAGAAATAGAGGTCTTGTGATCAGCAACCTCGAAGAACACCCGCTCGACTGCTTTGTCGTAATAGGCAGTCGCATACACCTGCGAGAGAACCACCATTGGCACAGACTCAATCCTTGAGAGAGCTGGAGCGATTTGGGAGTACTTCAGGCACTCGATGATCGGCGACATGTAAGAGTCGTACGCCAGAGGGTTTAGATCGATCACCAAGCATTGTTGTGGACGAATAGGAAGGATGTGTGAGGTAGCATGGACGGAAGATGATTCTGCCATTGTTGAAGGTAGGAAGAAGAAGATGAACAGTAAAGCTTTTTCGAGTTTTTGCTCTCTTGTAAATTCTGAAGCAGTAAAGAGGTAAATGGTAGTGAAGACTGCCTTTTATAGTGGGTGAAAGGAGAGAGAAAAATCGTTTCAAATCTTCTATGGAAATACGAAAAGGTTTCTGGAATGACAGATGCGTGACAGTTGAGGCATGCGATGATAACGTAGGAGAGAGAGTGTCAGATTCCTAGGATCACGCCGCCCAACAAGCGCCGTTTCAGAACAAGCCGTTTCAAATCCTCACGCGCCTTTAAGTGCCAGAGAGGAATCGCTTGAAATTCTCACACGCGTCCATTACGTCAGTAAAAGAGTGGGCGTTTCAAATTCACACGCGCCCCTTTTTACCACCGGTTGAAACTCAATCCTTTTATTTCCCGCCTGAGTCAGCAACCCTTCGTCTTATCTTTTTGAATCGCATCTTTTGAATAAATTGCCCACGTGGATGATTGTTGACCACGTCTTAATTATTAACCACCAATGCAATAAATCAGCCTGAAATTAATTAGTAACGGAATTTTGGAAAATCAAAGATTTTCGTGCAAAGAGTGTAAAAAAAAATAAAGCAACTCTTTTTAGGAATGACTGTGATGTCAATAATGACACGAAACTACTGATCCCGGGCACGAATCTCTTCCTTCAAGATCAAGAGAGACCTCAAAGTGTTAATGTGGATTCCCGTTGAATTACGATCAAACACTTATTAATAAATGTTGAAAGGCTTCTTTTAATTAGGCTACTTTAGGGTGGCTTTCGCTTTGATGCAACAATTCTAATCTTGAAATAAGAAAGAAAGTGATCAAAGTACTTGTGAGACCGGTGTAGTCTGTTGAACAAGTAGGTGGGAATTAATATTAAATTGGCTTGGAAAATATAAAATCTCAAAAAAAAATAAAAACTGGATCCCAAGGGAAGAAATGTTATGGTGTTTAACAATTTCATAGGAATCACACAAAATAAAATTTGAGATTTCATGAAGGTACATCCGTCAACTCTTTGGTGAAAACTTGAGCAAATTAATTGATCACCGTCAATTTGGATTTGGTGTTGAATTTTGGGTTTCACTCAGCTCGTAGTGACACGAAACTAAGATCATAAACACAGATGTTGTGTAACCATAAACCTCAATGGTAATTTCTGAGAGTCTCAAGGGTTACGTTGATGAAACGAATGTAATGGAGAAATGTAATGGAGATGGTGTAAGAAATTAAAGTACCTCTGCTGCGAAAAGAAGGACCAAGCAGAAAACTCTTAACTCATGTGAGAAGAGAGTGAGGTAGCTCACGATTAGAATAAATGTGGTAGCCTTATTGGGAAGACAAAGTTTGTTTATACCAGGTCATGAAGGCTATTATTCAAAATCTTATGAGGCTTGGGACACATACAGCAGCATGCTTCTAGGGACACTAAGGTAATCCAACAATTATACCCCCATAAACGAACGAACACACAAAAAAAATAAAAGAGAAAAATATTTTTGTAGTTTTTGAGATATATTAAAGAAATAAAAAAATAAAAGAAAAAATAAAAAATAATAAAAAAATAAGTAAGAAAAAAAAATAAGACTAAGAAAGAGTAAAAAAAAACTTTGGAAAAAATTTGAAAAACCGAACGTTTCGGTTGGGAAAAATTTGAAAAACCGAACCCGAGCGTTCGGTTGGTTTCGGTTCCAGAAAATTTTGAAAAACCGAACCCGAGCGTTCGATTGGTTTCGGTTCAAGAAAATTTTGAAAAACCGAACCTGAGCGTTCGGTTTGTTTCGGTTCCGGAAAATTTTGAAAAACCGAACCCGAGCGTTCGGTTGGTTTCGGTTCCAGAAAATTTTGAAAAACCGAACCCGAGCGTTCGGTTGGTTTCGGTTCAAGAAAATTTTGAAAAACCGAACCCGAACCTTCGGTAGGTTTCGGTTTTGGAAAATTTTAAGACACCGAACTCGAACCATCGGTAGGTTTCGGTTTTGGAAAATTTTAAGAAACCGAACCCGAACCTTCGGTAGCTTTCGGTTTTGGAAAATTTTAAGAAACCAAGGAATTTAGACATGCAATCAGAAAATACTTTTAACAATAAGATAAACAACTTTGTACACGAAATATACAATCAAGAAAACTACCTTTGTGGTGATGAGCGAGTCAGATTATTTAACCGAACCTGAACGTTCGGTCAATTTCGCTTCTTACGTTTGAGGTTGAGAGGTAGTGTGAGGTACTGACTCTGATTCCATCATACCTAGCCCTTGCAGTATTCTATTGAATGATGCTTCAGGAAGAGCTTTGGTAAAGACGTCAGCCAGTTGATCAGTGGTTCTTACGAAGTGAACTTCGACGTTTCCATCTTCCACGTGATCTTTGATGAAGTGATACCTCAGTGCTATGTGTTTGGTTTTAGAGTGTTGCACTGGGTTATGACAGATCCTAATTGCACTTTCTGAGTCACAATATAGTGGGATCTTCATCATATTGAGTCCATAGTCTCGAAGTTGACTCTAGATCCAAATCACTTGAGAGGTGCAGGATGCAGTGGCTATGTATTCCGCTTCGGAAGTAGACAACGACACGCATGTTTGTTTCTTGGATTGCCAGCTGACCAACTTCCCGTCAAGGAATTGACAGCCACCAGTGGTGCTTTTTCTGTCGAGTCCACATCCTCCAAGGTCAGCATCTGAATAGGCTTGAACGAAGAAGCCTGAGTTGGAAGGATACCATAGACCTAAGGAGGTGGTTCGCTTGAGATAGCGTAAAATGTTCTTCACTGCAAGCATGTGAGGTTCGCGTGGGTTTACCTGAAATCGAGCACAATAACACACAGAAAACATGATGTCAGGCCTGCTAGCAGTAAGATACATTAGTGAGCCTATCATTTTGTTGGAATAGTGTCTAAGGCTGCAACTATATTAGACAAGTATTTGACCCGGTTGTGCATGGTCCTTTTGGGTTGCCTTCATCATAGCAACTTGATAGGATGATTTATTAAGAGAGAGTAAATATTATTAATATATTATGAGAATAATATAATGAATAATATATTTGTTATTTGATTAATATAAGTCATAGAATTAATTAGAATTAATTTGGTGACTTAAAGAGATTAATTAAATAAAGGGGTATAAACTGTCAATTGTTTGATAGTTAAGCTTTAGACTGTAAATCCATTGGGATATGCTTTGGACGAATTCTAAGAGTGTTAGGATAGCCTAAATTGTCCAAAGGCTTATCTATGGAATGGATTTGGATAGCCTTAAGAGAAGATTATCCAATTAGGGTTTAGGTTGTAACCCTTAAGGAGTCTACAAGTATAAATAGACCCCATGGCATAGGGAATTCGATACATCTCATAAAGTAAGAGAACCCTGGTAGAATTCCTCCCCTCTCCTCTCTCCTAAATCATTCTTCTTGCTATTGGTGTTTGTAAGCCATTAGAGGAGTGACATTTGTGACTCTAGAAGCTCCAAGACCTCAAGATCAACAAAGAACTCAAAGGTATGATTCTAGATCTGTTTCAATGTTGTTATTTAACCTAATTAGTCATTAGAAGACTTGGATTCAAAGCATGTTTATTAGAAAGCCTAGATCCAAGCTTTAGGGTTTTGCATGCGCACATAGGAAAGTTCTTATGGCTAAAACCCATCACATTTGAGGATAGAGCGTGATATCAACAGCCGGTTTGTCTAGGGATGGAGTTAGCTTGGTGCCGAATGCCATTGGGACTTTGACTTTGGAGTCTCCCATCATACCAAACTTTGCTAGGAGAGTCTTCGTGTAAGCTTCCTGATTGATAAAGATGCCTTCGGGTCCCTGTCTAATATTTAAACCAAGGAAAAAGTTAATAGGACCCATTGAGCTCATTTCAAATTTAGTCTCCATCAGCTTTCTGAATTCAGCTGTTAGGCTGGGATTCGTAGAGCCAAAGATGATGTCATCGACATAAATTTGAACTATCATAAGGTGGTTACCTTCCTTTTTGCGAAAGAAGGTTGGGTCAACCGAACCTTGTTTGAATTTAGACATCTTTAAGAATTTAGTTAGCGTTTCATACCAGGCTCTCGGAGCTTGTTTGAGGCCATACACAGCTTTATCCAGAATATAGCAATGATTTGGATACTTTTCGTTCACGAACCCAGGACGTTGCTCCACATACACGGTTTCTTCGAGTTCTCCATTAAGAAATGCACACTTGACGTCCATTTGGAAAACTTCAAAGTTTTTGTGGGCAGCATAAGCAAGAAATATTCTTACAGATTCCATCCTAGCTACTGGAGCGAAAGTCTCTTCATAATCAATCCCTTCCTCCTAACAATATCCCTTTACTACCAAACGAGCTTTGTTCCTTATAACATTCCCTTCCTTGTCCATTTTATTCCTAAAGACCCATTTGAGACCAACAACCGAGGCATCTGGAGGAGTTGGAATGAGGCGCCAGACTTTGTTCCTTTCGAATTCGTTCAGTTCGTCTTGCATTGCTTGAACCCAATCAGAGTGATCGAGAGCAGTGTTAACTGTCTTCGGTTCAACTTTTGATACGAATGAGTTAAACATACAAAACTCAACCTTTGAAAATAAGGATGTCTGTTTTGCCTTCAGTTGTGATCGGGTCAGAACCTTTTCGGAGACATCTGTTGGGTTTTGAGCATTCTAACACTCCTAAGTGTACATGCAACCCTAAATACCTTGGATCTATGTTTTCTCTATTATACATGCAAATAAGAACTTCCAAGGTATTATCCTAATCTAGCATACAAAACAATGACAATAGCAAGATAGAATACATACCTCTTTGGTGTAGAATGTCTTCATGAAGCTTGAGTGCCTAGTGCCCCAAGTGTGACACCTCAAATGGAATCACAATCATCAAAACACTTGGAATGACTTGAGAGAATTCTACACTCATCAAAATCGGCTAGCCCTCTCTAGAATAATACTAGTGCCGATTTTGCCAAGAATAATATCTTTATATAGTGTTACAATTAGGGCAAACCCTAATTGTCATGACTTTCCATTTCCTTGGATCCATGGGTTCAAATACACCATGGAGCATCCATGGACCATCCTATGGGTTTTAGCCCAACTTGATTATCCATGGAGCATTAGCCCACTATACAAGTATGGATGATTTACACAATCAACCCATATATTTAATTAGTCTTCTTTTGATCACTTAATTAATCCTAGATTAATTCTTGATCAATACTAATTAAATAATCTCATTATTCTTATTATTAATATACTAGAACTTATAATATATTAATAACCATAAGTGTCTTATTTCTCTCATTATAGTCTATCCAAGTGCATGATGGTATGCAACCCAAATGGACCATGCCGGCTCGGGTCAAGTCTTACCAATTATAGTTATGGACTTAGACATTAATCCAACAGTCTCCCACTTGGATAAGTCTAAAACTATTATTGCGTATGACTTCAGGAACCAACTGGCAATCGTAGCTCTCAAAAGCTTCTGTCGAACTCTAACCTTGTAGATGAACTCTGACCTTTGTCAATGACTTGTCCATTAGATAAGGGATCATATATTCCTCCATTCTAGATATCATATGGACTAAGACATGGATTATAATCATTCTCTCTGTCCATTTTTTGTTTCCCGATTTCCGATTTATGACGACTGACTAATTGAACAAATCAAATCAGTCCTGGACCGGCCGAGCACTTCCATTTGTCATCATCAAATCATCGAGGGGCCCACAGATATCGCTTTTATCCCGAAGGTAAAAGGAATGGATAAACTTCGACTCATATGGCTTGTTCTACTACTTGTTGAATCATACACAAAAGCACGTTTTATAGCACCGAGTTACCGTATGCATTTTCGTGCAATCAATGTACTATCAACTCATAGTAACAGCTCATATCTCTAGGTTTAAAGAATATAAGATATTATCGTCTCATGATCACTCGTGATAAGATCCATGAAGTGATTCCAATGAGCGCGGGTTGAATCCAATACTCAGAACTTATGAGCACTCATGAGTGTTGTAGCCCTTTGTCCAACACCTTAGACCTCTACAAGCCAACCCATGACAGTCTTAATTCATATCTACTTCCAACATATGACCGACTGTGGATGGTTTGAATAACTTAGTCATTCCGGAAGAATAACCCAGTTTATTCGGGAAGTCAAAACATGCAAAATGAAACATAATAATAATTGAATCCAATATGGTATCAACCCTTTGAACATAAATAAAACACCTTTTATTTATCACCATATGATTACACATTATTCATTTTATACTGTTTCAGCTATCAACTTTATTCTTGAATTTAAAACAATAGTTGTCCCATGCTCCAAGCATGTACACTATGTTTTCTAAACACTAGTCATGTCATACACCAAGTATGCATACTATGTTTGTCTATGATCTTTACTTTGTGAACTAGATCAATTGAACATAACTTCAATGATTCTCTTTTCACACTCCCAAATCCTTACTGCAAATGCAAGAATTCCAAATTCATGCCATTTACTGGAATCTGTCAGATTCTAAACTTATATGCATTGATCCTCTTGTAATGATTATGCACAAAGTCATAAAGACTTGGCAACAATCATTACAGAGTATTCCAAAGGAGATCAACTCCTTGGAAACATCCTTCTTGCATTAAGTTTCCTTAATCTTACATAGATTGAAAATTCTAACTTTGAAACATTTCCAGATTCCATTTTGACTATCACTTCTGAACAAGAGTTACCTCCTTACAGATTATGTCAATATGGTCCTTCCAGAATTATCACTATACTTCCAATTGTCCTTGAGTAACCAATCTTTGGTAAACCTTAGATTGTCCTCGACAATTGTTTAATCCTTTTAGTCATATCCAGTTCAAAACCTTTTTCCTTCTTAATGCCCCAGGCATTTGGAAAATTTTAGAACGGATGATTATAGCACATGTAATCGATCCTATATCCGAAGCATATGGGACACGATTCATGATGTCTCACATAAAGACTAAACCAGTCTTTTGCTATAATATGTCCATTTCAATTTGCCAAGTTCTCATAATTCAGATTATGAAAAGGGATGCCGTAATCATAGTCGAATTTTAGAACGCAAATAATGGACTCATATACAGAATTTCCTTATGTTGAGCCATTCCAACATGAAATTCATATATATATCCTTGACTAAATGATTAAAACCTCACAATCTAAGCTTATAGATTTGAGATGAAGTATAATTTCCTCTCCCTTAATTATAGCAAAACAACTCTTTCCCAATTGAAACTTTTGTTTTCTATAATTAACATTGCTAACTTGCAATACTTATCATAATTATCATGCTCCCACTAACATGATGATTATTAGCATAACACTTATGCTCCCACTAGCTCTGACATGTATTCAGAAATCAGCTAACTTTCTTCCAAAGTTCAGATTTCTGATACTAGATTGTTTTGATAAGACCTTATCAAAAACATACACCTTCCCTTAGATAGCACACTTGTGTGTCTAAACAGTTATGAAGAGGTATGCCGTAATCATAATGGTTAGACCTTTTTGCCACTCCTCACAAGTCCATATTAGTGTGCCGGTTAACCACACGCGCTCCACTAACGACTTTGAGAATGCAAATATCACAATTGTTATCTAGATAAAATCTACTTAGTGAAAGTGTTTCCTCACCATCATTTTCATGAATCGGAGAGAAACCTTATGGCACTTAGATTTAATGGTGTATGTGTTCTTATCCATGTGAATTGTCAAAATCATAGTCACAAGACAAGGATAATGACAAACCCAAACTCATATGGATTGAACTCAATCTAATCTCTTGCCACCTAGCAGCTCAAGGGCCTGCCATTGCTTCCAAGTTGTTGTGCAACAAATTGAGAACTCTAAGAACTCATATGCAAAGCCAACTTTAACTGGAATGGGCACAGATATGTCAACACGATAGGTTATAAACCTCAAGTCGTGTGCTAGTGAAGAACTTCAGGTTCTATTCTTGATTAGTTCTTGAGACTTTCAAGACCTTTAAGACTCCCACTGTCCTCTTGACCTATAAGACTACCTTGTCAAACATCCAAGAGATAGTGCAGATTCTAATCAAGACAAACACTTCACACAATTGGCCTAAGTTGGTCTTTGTTTTATCCAAAACATCACAACTTACCAATTTCAAATGTACAAGAGTAGAAAACTTTTACTCTTACATTTGACAAGTGTTTTAAACCTTCTTTAAGACATGTCACTCAAGTTACAATCTTGGAGTATGACTCTAAGATTTGTATTGGAACGAAGTATGACTCATCTTCTTGATTTAACCACTTCAACAATTCAAGTTCCTCTTCTTAGTCATAAGAATGCACTAAGATTTCCTTAGAGAACTAATTGTGCTATGGTTTCTTAATCATTAAGATGATCACAAAACTGATACTAAAGTACTCTCCCATCTTTTCAGATTTGAGAAACTTTTATCCTTCTGCCTAATTTGATTCTTCTTATTCGCTCTGCCGTACATTGAAACCTTTTCCAATGTTTCAGAGTTACACTTAAGCTTGTAAGTATAATCATATTTACTGAACTTAAGTAAATCATGACGAATAGTCTTATCAAACTTTTGTGGTGGACTAAATCAGTGCACAAGACTATGTACTCGATCCCTTAGTCCATTACTTGACTCACACATCCATGTGAACAAGTAATTAGTCTTAATCTTCCAATGCTTGAAAGTTCTCATTCATCATGCTATACAACTTGCATGATTCCAAGTTCCGGTCCAAATGAAACTTGGGTGATGAGAATCTTTCCTTATTTGGTAAATCTAGACATTACCACAAATGAAAGAATCAATTTCATATTCCCACTCTTGCTCTTAATGGAATCACATAAGCAACAATTTTTCCTCAAATGCCATTGTAAGGATATTTTAAAATAAATAAAATCAAAAAAAATTTCTTTTATTTTAAACTTTGCGGAAAAACTTATCCTTACAATCCATATGAAAACTTGTTGTTATCTATTCCTTAAGCAATATCTCATAACTCCTAAGAAGTAGCTCAAGAATCCGATTTTTCAAACTATGCGATAGAAATCCATCTATGCGATCAGATTCAGCATATTCTTTCTTTAAGTTTCTTCACTTTTTCTTTGATTCTTAAAACATCACCATGTGACCCAGTCACATCATGTATCAAGAATCTCAGAATAGAAACTTAACAGAGTTAGATAGTGGAATTTACGTGAAGTAGAGTCAAACTTATTGACTTTAACATCCTTAGGTAAATTTGACAGCTTCGCAACCAATGCCCCTTTCTTTGGCAATACAAACATATGGACCCTTTGATAATGGTACACGAGACTATCACAGACTTAGCTTTTCTCTTTACCATTTGGTCAACCGAGTTGACTATGGCCGATCCCTTTCCATTGGGAAGAGAATGCTTTCCGAGATTTCCTGTGTCACTATTGTCAATGTCCATAAAGTTTTAGGAAGTTGATCTTAGCAAATAGATAAGATCGTTAAGGGTCTTGTCATAGTCTGTTTCATAGGTGTCCCAAAGGAACTCACTATGTGACTTAGAAAGTGATTGAACCACCAACTTTCTCAATACTTTGACACCCAACTCTCCCGGCTTGTCAATATGTGACTACATCTCCAAGATGTGACCACACCTAGACCTTGCCTTGCCAATAGGGCTTGAGTGACCTTAAGCTTTTCAAGAACTTGTGGGTTAGGGAGAATGGTTGGAGGAGGAGAAAGAAGTATGATATCCATGGGACATCATCTTCATTAGGAAAGCTTGTTTCAAGAGATTCGGGAAGATCATAGGTGTCTAAACCAGACATCTTTTGGGAGATATTCAAGATAGTTGATTTAAAGTCCTTAATATGACACCCAATATGAAATATTAAGGCTAGGACCCAACAAACTATTTTATAACTTAGAAGAGGTATGCCGTAATCCAAGCTATAAAATATTTGAAGGTAGGTGAATGAAGATTCACCAATTTCCACCAAGATAAACGAAATGTATAATTAGGTTTTAATTGGTTTTGAAACTCCTAGATCTTTGAGATTCATTGAACTTTTCAAAGGCATGTTTCAATCTCGAGTGTGCCCTTCAGGTTTTGTGACTGGGATGCCGAGGATCACAAAACAAAGTGTGAAGTAACCATGCAAATCACTTGGTACCCTTAATAAATTACCCCTCAATCGATGTGCCGGTTAACCACACACGCTCCATCGATACTATGATAAATATTAAGTCACCCTTTACCTACCTTGTTAAGTCCAAGTTAGTGTGCCGGTTAACCACACACGCTCCACTAACGACTTAAACAAAGTGCAAAGTGTAATTTCATGGATTAGCACCTTATTCACATTTTTCCTAAGTAACTAAGATTGGGTATTATTAAGAGTTTAGTTACTTAGTATTATTCATTAATACTTTTAATGAAGGGAGAATTCTAGTCCTGTCAAACCCGTTCGGCTAACGACCCTCCACCAGTCAAGCAAGCGGTGGGTGAGAGTGGACACCCATTAAGTTGCCATTTTATAGGCTACAACCTTATACCCACCTTATAGACCGGCTTCGTGAATGAGGCGTACTAGCGGTAAGACTGACTTTACTCTTATACATATATATATTATTAACTTATAATATTATAAAGTATAAGGGTTGAATTTTAACTTTTAAAATTCTAAGGGCTAACTTGGAATTAAAGTATTCATACTTGAAAACTTTTCAAATTCCAAAACTTGAGGGCAAGTTTTGAAACTATTCAAAACTAATTAATTCCATAACTTATGTGTTTAAAGTAGTTTTAATCCAAAAACTCTTCAAGTTCCATAACTTGAGGACAAGTTATGGAAGACTTTAAACTAATAAAAGAAGTAACTTTTTCCTTTATTTTATAACTTATGGATTTAATTATGGTTACATATTTTTCTTTAATGAAGTGACTCTTGAACTTCCATAACTTGAGGACAAGTTATGGAGTCATAAAAAGTTATTCAATGACACAAGACTCTTCATTTTGTAACCATTGCCAACTATTATGAGTTTTATGAGTTTTTAATGTGACTCTTCATGTAACTTGAGGACAAGTTACACAAACACATTTTATACTCAACTCTTAGATTAAAATGGATTGAAAACAACTATTTCACTCAACATTTCTATCTAAGCAACTCATAAGAACAAGATAATTCAAATCAAACTTTTTCATGTAATTAGTCTAAACCTTAAACTAATACAAAACATGAATCTATTGACAATTATCTTTGAAAATGGATTAGCATGAACATTACCACATCAAAACAAGTTTATAAGATCAAAAACAACTTAGGGTAATGTTCCTAGTCCATTTCTAGCCAAAAAAACTCGAAAATATGCTGTCTGGGGGTCCAACTTGTCGAGTGCATGAACAAACTCGGCGAGTTGGATCGAATTCATCACTTTTTTGGCATGGACTCGTCGAGTCTCCTGATGGACTCGCCGAGTCTGATGGCCAGACAGCACCAGATTCGTTTTTTCAGCTTCTATTGCAGGTATAACAAGAAAACAAGCCTAGGCTCTGATACCACTGTTGGGTTTTGAGCATTCTAACACTCCTAAGTGTACATGCAACCCTAAATACCTTGGATCTATGTTTTCTCTATTATACATGCAAATAAGAACTTCCAAGGTATTATCCTAATCTAGCATACAAAACAATGACAATAGCAAGATAGAATACATACCTCTTTGGTGTAGAATGTCTTCATGAAGCTTGAGTGCCTAGTGCCCCAAGTGTGACACCTCAAATGGAATCACAATCATCAAAACACTTGGAATGACTTGAGAGAATTCTACACTCATCAAAATCGGCTAGCCCTCTCTAGAATAATACTAGTGCCGATTTTGCCAAGAATAATATCTTTATATAGTGTTACAATTAGGGCAAACCCTAATTGTCATGACTTTCCATTTCCTTGGATCCATGGGTTCAAATACATCATGGAGCATCCATGGACCATCCTATGGGTTTTAGCCCAACTTGATTATCCATGGAGCATTAGCCCATTATACAAGTATGGATGATTTACACAATCAACCCATATATTTAATTAGTCTTCTTTTGATCACTTAATTAATCCTAGATTAATTCTTGATCAATACTAATTAAATAATCTCATTATTCTTATTATTAATATACTAGAACTTATAATATATTAATAACCATAAGTGTCTTATTTCTCTCATTATAGTCTATCCAAGTGCATGATGGTATGCAACCCAAATGGACCGTGCCGGGTCAGGTCAAGTGTTACCAATTATAGTTATGGACTTAGACATTAATCCAACAACATCACCAACCACTTGAGAGATAGGATGATCTCTGGTCCATTTGGTAATAGGAGGATAATTTGGATCAAAGGTTGGGTCTAGTTCAGCATTGATCATTTCTTCTGGCTTGGATTGGCTTTCGTAGTCGAGCGTCATATCAGCTTGCTCCCCCTCGATTAATGAGCTATGAGAAACTGGAGGTTCAGAGGTTTCTTGTGGTGCTGGACTTTCAGGCGTTGATGCACCTTCGGTTGGAGAAGCACTTTCGGTTGGAGAAGCACTTTCGGTTGGAGAAGCACTTTCGGTTGCAGTTGTAGAGCTTGGCTCCCCCTCAACATGTGAGCTTGGCTCCCCCTCGACATGTGAGCTTGGCTCCCCCTCGACTGAAGCATCGTTGGATGGAGGTTCATCAGAAGTCGATCCTCCTTCATTCATTCTCCTGGCAGCTTCTTCGACAATTTGCTTCATGTGGTCAACCTTGTTGTCTACTGCACCTGCTTCTGAGAGAGAAACTTTCTCTGGTTCGTCAAAGAGCTCCAGAAATTTCTCATATAGATTAGCGATCGAGACTGTGACTTGGCCAGTTTGAGGAAAAATTTCCCCAGCTGTGTCTTCTTTGGCCTGTAGCTTTTTGACATAGCTATCGTCAAAAGTCACGTAATAGGTCTCTTCGATTTTTCTCGAACGCTTGTTTAGGACTCTGTATGCTTTGGATGTGAGAGAGTAGCCCAGAAAGATTCCCTCGTCGGCTTTGACATCGAACTTGTTGCGGTGTTCTTTAGAGTTAAAGATGAAACACCGTGAGCCGAACACATGGAAAAATTTCACATTGGGCTTTCTGTTGTTTAGAATCTCGTATGGTGTGAGCGTGAATCGTTTGTTGAGATAAGACATGTTCTGTGTAAAACAAGCAGCAGAAATAGCATCAGCCCAAAAATAAAGAGGTAAGGAAGCGAAACTTAGCATAGTTCGGGCAGCTTCACACAAAGATCGGTTTCGTCTTTCGACAATTCCGTTCTGTTAAGGTGTGTAGGAAGCTGAGAAGTTGTGACTTATCCCCTTTTCTGCTAGAAATTCTTCAAATTCCCTATTCTTGAATTCCAGACCATTGTCGCTCCTGATGTTGCGAACGACCTTCTTGAGTTGTACTTCAATCTGCTTGATGAACACTTTCAGCTTATGAGTCGCTTCAGATTTGAGCTTTAGAAAGAACACCCATGTAAATCGTGAAAAGTCATCAACAATAACAAGAATATACTTGCTACCACCGATGCTTTCGATAGATGAAGGACCACACAAATCAATATGAAGTAATTCGAGTGGTTCAACAACTTTTGTGTTAAATACAGATGGATGACTTTGACGACTCTGCTTCCCCATTTCGCATGCAGCACACAAATGATCTCTGTCGAACTTGAGCAATGGAAGGCCTCGAACATGACCTCTAGTGACAAGTCTGTTGATATCTTTAAAGTTGAGATGAGAGAGTCTTCGGTACCACAACCAGCTTTCGTCAGATTGAGCTTTTGATAACAAGCATATAGCTGGGTTTCCTTTGATGGGTTTAAGGTTTAGAGGAAACATTTCACCCTTACGCTCCGACTTGAGAATTACTTTCTTTGTCTTCTTCTCAATAATTTCAGAACCTTCATCATCGAATGAGACTTTGAGACCTGTACCTCCAACAAGCTGAGATACACTGATGAGGTTGTGCTGTAGTCCTTCCACATAAGCCACCTTCCTTATAGTAAAATCACCATTAGTTATCATTCTGTATCCCTTTATGGTGCCGAAAGAATTGTTTCCAAACTTGACGTTGCCACCATTTGAGAGAGACCGGTATTCCCTGAGCTCTTCTTTCCTTCCTGTCATGTGACGTGAGCAGCCACTATCTATGTACCATTCTTCGTCGAACTGCTCGTCACTTATAACCTGCAAAAGTTAAGCAGATTTAGGAACCCAAAGTTTCTTGGGCCCATGTGAGCTTTTCATAGGAACAGGAACAGTAAGAGAGATGTCAACAAGATATGTTCGTTTTATAAGTGTTGTTTCATCTTTCTTTTTAATGGTAAAAACTTTTATTTTATTAGGATTGGGTGCGTTCGGTTTAGACTCTGGTTTGGATGCATTAACCTTCTGTTTTCCTTTTTGTTCAGCTAAAGAATGAGATTTTTGAGAACGAACAGAATGAGCTTTAGAGCAAGATGGAGATGAATTGGAGGAATGAGAAGAAGTAAACTTAGATTGAGATGACTTCTTGGATGGAGACTCTAGGTGACCCTTTTGCTTTTGATCATTGATGGGACTGACCTTAGAGTTTTGATCTCTTTTGACTTCAGAAACGAACCTTTGCTTTCGGTTGGAATCGTTCTGTGAACCGAACCTTTGCTTTTGGTTGAAGTCATTCTCAGAACCGAACCTTTGCTTTCGGTTGGTATCGTTCTGTGAACCGAACCTTTGCTTTCAGTTGAAGTCATTCTCAGAACTGAAACTTTGCTTCCGGTTGGTATTCTCTTCTGAACCGAACCTAGGCTTTTGGTTGTTGTGGCTCTCATGCTTTCCGACAGGATTGTTTTCATACATCAGATTCTTGTCTTGATGTGAGAAGTATGCATTCTGGGATTGCCAGAATTGTTTCCTTTCAGAGAGATTCTTCCTGTATCTCTGGTTCCTTTCACGTTTCTTATTCCTCATCTGCTTCGGTTGATGATGAATATTAGCTTTCATTTTCGGTTTCTCCTTGGCTGGTTCACTTTGAACTGTAGGAGTTTCACTTTGAACTGAGGAAGTAGAGGGAACGTCTTCTTTTGCCGAACTTCCATTCTCCTGAGGAATGTCTTTCGTACCACTAGTACTTGGCTCATCGAAATTGTCTGGCTTATTCGAGGGTTCTGGTATGTACCTACCTTTACTCATCCATGAGGTTCTTTCAGATAAGCCTACCGTTTCGTTTGCATTATCTATTGGAGCTGACCAGAAGTACTCATCACAGCCATCAACATTGTCTTCGTTTACAATAGCTGTGAGTTCAGCAGTATGATATTCGGTTACTCCAGTAACCTTGTACACTTGATTTGGAGTGGTCCTGACCTTTTGATATACAACCGCTTTCTCTGCTAAGATCGGGGACTTTTGTTGGGACAATCGAGCGAACTCCACTGAATTTTCAGAAATTAGATTCTTGTGGTTTTTAGGTTCGCTTTTTACAAATTCTGAGCAGTCAACCGTGTCCTCTACAGAAATTTCACTCATGTTGTCATCCTCATTAAGCTCAGATGCATTTTCAACATCAATTTTGTTTTCTGAGCTCAAGTTGGCGTTCAAGGTGTCAAATTTTTGTATGGTTTCGGTTCTCAGTTTAAGTCTATCATTTTCATCCAAAAGGTTTTTGAGCATGTCCTTGTGGTCCTTGGATTTAATGAAAGATTCAATTTTGTCCAGTCCATACATGTAGGTCGGATTGACATCATCAGATGATATCACACTCTCACAATTATAGGCTTCAGCATCGATTTCATCCTCCTTAAACTCAAGGAAAGGCAAAATCATGCGATGGATCTTTTGGCCTATTTCACAGTCCAAGTGAAGCTGAGTAATATTAGAATAAAGACGTTTTGCAATTAAACAAAAAACATTTCGTTGTTTTAACAACTTTAAATTGTCTCTTTGTAAATAAATGTTTTCATCTTTTATTTTAACTAATTTAGACTCCTTCAACTCGATCCACATGCGCCGCTCCTCACTCTTCAAAGACACCCTGCTTAATTGATCAGTTAGGTTAGAATTGGTGACTCGAGTTTGAGTTAAACTACTATCTAGATGAGAAATTCTTGTATTAAAATTTTTTAGTTCTTTCTCATATGAGGATTGTGGTACTTTAAATGAAACGAAAACCGATTGTACCTTCTTGATCAGTTCATCAAGCTCATTGAACTGCTGGCTGAGTGGTTTGGCCGTAAAACACATATCCTCCTGCTCCTTCGGTTCGTTGCTTCCACCATCAGTGTTGTATCCCCTCAACTGAGATACATCGGACACCATGAAGCATCTTCCTCTACTGCTCTCCTCCTTTGCCACATAAGCCTTTCCACGAGAAGGCTTCCTCACTTCGTCGTCTTCTGAGTCGATTGACCAAACTTCCACGCTACCGAACTCGTCATCAGCAACCGAACCCTGCACAATAAGAGCATTCATGGAAGGGTTAGCGGTAGACTTCTTCTTTCTCATCTCATCAAGCCTTTTCTGCAACAAGGCTTCCTCATCCTTTTCAGCCATCTTTTTAAGGACACAATCTTTAGCATAGTGGTTTTTCCCACCACAGTAGTAACAGCTTACTCCAGAATCACCATCCGCCTTCGGTTCTTTCTTTGGTTCTTCAACCTTCGGTTCATTGTTAACCTTTTCTGAACTATAACTCCCCTGCCAGTTTCGGTTTTTGTTGCTGGGGAATCTCTTCTTTATGAACCTCTTGGGGTTAGACACCATCATAGCATAATCCTCAGACGTGAGATCATACTCCTCCAAGTTGAGGTCTTCATCCTCCATCACAACTTTACTTTTTGACAGGAGGGCCAGTGAACCAAGGCTTGAAACAACGTTCTTCTCCTGCAGCACAATCTTCTCCTGGGACTTGAGAATACCCACTAGTTTCGCCAAAGAGTATGATTTAAACTGCTCATGAGCTTGGACTGTAGACACCACTGCTCTCCATTCAGACCTCAGACCATTTAAGAACGTAACCTTCTGCTCGATAAGCTTCCTTTCGATGTCATGTTTGATCATCCTGCTGAGAAGATGATTGAAGCGATCGAACGTCTGGGTCACTGTTTCTTCGGCTCCTTGCCTGAATTCTCCAAACTCAGATAAGAGCAAGGTTTGGATAGAATGTTCAAGATCCTCGTCTATAGAGTACAGTTCACGAAGTCTATCCCAAACTTCCTTTGCCGTCGTGCATGAGCTGACCAACCTGAAGGTGTCGGACTGAAGGGAGAATCTTATCAATCTTAACGCCTTGATATTGCACTGGAATTTATCCTTTTCATCTTGTGCAATATCTTTAACATCCTTCAGCAGATCATTGTACTCCTTTTGAGTTTTAATAATCCTAGACGTTGTAGAATGAGAAAAAGGTCCATTAATTATTGCTTCCCATATGAGGTATCCATTATCCTCAGATCCTATCACGTAGTCTTCGAAGTGATGCGCCCAGACTTCATAGTCATGGGTATATAGGATTGGAATCTTCGTGGTTGAACCGATGCTGTTGGAAATATTGATGGGATTTGATTGCGACTCGTCCATTATGATCGAAAAACCTGTTCAAAGATCAGACTTGTAATAAAGCAGATTAGGGCAAAACAGTAAATATCAAGATACGTCAATAATGAGATGACGACTCAATAAATATCAGTAATTACGGAAAAACCCTAATTGAAACCTTTTCACAGAAAAGATGTGTATCGATTACACAGCCTCCTGCTCTGATACCAATTGATGAGATTAAAAACTTTAATCTTCGAAGATCGATTAGATCTTAAACATGTAAGTAAATATAAAACAGCAAGAACACGAAAATAAGAACAAGTCAAGAATGAATCAAGCGTGTCGAATGATTAAAACAAAACCCTCAGAAGAGCTCGATTAAGAACATCAACTGTAGAGGATTAGTAGGTTTACAAGAACGATAAGAAATCTGCAAAGTAATCGTAATGCTATCGCCTTCTCTAGATCGTTAACCTAATATGCATGCAAGCATATACTTATATAATAAACCTAACGGGCTCTCGGTTGGACAGGCCCAAACCGGAGTACAAAATAAATAGACAAATAGCCGAGCCCAAAGACGCAACCCTTGAACGAATCTTCAACCCAACAATAAGTATAATGAAACTATAAAGTAACTAAACTATTTTATAAAATTCCCAATCTTAGTTACTTTAGGAAAAGTGAATTGATGCAATCCTATGAAATTTCACTTTGCACCCTTGCTAAGAAGTTAGTGGAGCGTGTGTGGTTTACCGGCGCACTAATTGGTTCTAGGCAAAGGTGGCAAAGGGTGATTCATTGTTTATCATAGTTCGATGGAGCGTGTGTGGTTTACTGGCACATCGGATAGATGATTGTAACAATGAAGGCACTATGTAGATTTGCATGCTAATTCACACCCGCTTTGTGATCCTCGGTATCCCAGTCACAAACTAGAGGGGCATATCGAGATTTAAACATGCCATTTAAAAGTTCGATGAATCTCTTAAATCTAGGAATTCTCAATAAAACTTAAGGTTATGTTTTCGTGGTGAAGAATTAGTGAATCGTCATTCACTTACCCCCAAATTATTTGCATGATTGGATTACGACATCCCTTTTCTAATATGTAAATAACGTTGTTGGATCCTAGCCCTAATTTTTCATTTTGGGTGTTTAATTAGGGATCCAAATTCTAATCAAACTTTGTCCGTTCTATTTGTAGATATCGAACGCATACAACGCTGCTGCCAACTCATTCACCTTAATGAGTCTTTTCCAAAAGGTGACCTTCGATGGTACCAACTTTAGCGAATGGATAAGATACATTCTCACCATTGCACGCTATGAGGAAAAAGAGTATGTTCTCGACAAAACGCTCGAGAAGGTCAACCCGGAAATCGCTACTCCCGAAGAGATGGCTGTCATTGAGACACACAAACGTGATGCAACGAAAGTTCATTGCATCATGATAGCCACTATGAACCAAGAATTCCAAAAGTCCTATGAGGACATGTATCCGTATGAAATGCATCAAGACTTAATGGAGAGGTACCACCAAAGCTCGAGGCAAGAGCGCTACGAGATCATCACTAACATCATCACCACTAAGATGGGAAATGGAGAATCGTTGACTGTGCACTTGCAAAAGATGCAACGATATGTTGATCGTCTTTGCAACTTAAATGTTAACTTTGGGGAGGATTTGGCCATCGACATTGTTCTTCATTCCTTGCCTTCATGCTACAACCAATTTAGGATGATCTACCACATGAACAAGGAAGAGGTCACCCTAAGCAAACTTCAAGGACTCCTAAGGACTGTTGAGAGAAACCTAAAGGACAAGTCTGTTGCACCAACTCCCGCACCAACCGCTGCTCCTGTTTTGGCTATAGGGCAGGGAAGGGGCAAGAAGAGGAAGACTTCTTCAAAGATCCACCGCCAGGGAACATCCCAAGATGGTTCCTCTTCTAGTGGGACCAAAGTTGATCCCGCTAAGCCCAACCCTAACCCAAAGGAGGCAGAGTGCCATCATTGCCACAAGATAGGGCATTGGAAGAGAAGTTGCCCGGAATATCTGCAAGCCATTAAGGATGGAAAGATCGAGCCATCTTTGCAGGTATATACACAATTAGATCTAGTAATTCATCTCACACTATTTATTGGGTTCTTGACACAGGATGTGGTTACCACATTTGTTCTGACTTTCAGGGACTAAGAAGAGATATAGATGTGGAGCAAGGAAAAATAAATCTAATAATGGGAAACAGAAGATCGTCGTCTGTCACCAAGATTGGAGTGTATTCTTTAGTGCTTAGTAATGGATTAGGTCTATATTTAAATAATTGTTGCTACTCGCCAGATATGGCAAGAAACATCATTTCATTTCATGGTTTGTTTAGACAAGGATTTAGATATTCGTTTAATAATATGAATGGTTCTATTTATGCTTATCTAAATGGTATTTTATACTTTGAAGCTATGCCTTGTAATGGAATTTATGAAACTGTTATGGTTGTAGATGTTGGATTAGTGTCTAAGTCCATAACTATTTTGGTATGTACTTGACCCGATGGTGCATGGTCCTTTTGGGTTGCCTTCACCAAAGCAACTTGATTGGAGAAATAAATAAAGAGAGAGGTTATTATGATTTATTAATATGTTATAAGAATAATATATTAAAGGAGAAATCATATTTGTTTAATTAATATTGGTCAATAATTAATTAAGAATTAATTTTGTGATCAAATGTAATTAATTAAACTAGAGGGGCTGAATTGTAATTATGTGATAGTTTCAAAATAGGGCAATGGTTATCCTTGTTAAAGAATGGAAGAATTCAAGGATAAGGATATCATTAAAATCGTCCAAGGTCCAAGAGATAGGGATTTTCAAGGCTTATCTTATGGTTGCTTGATGGGCAAGTAACTAGATAAGGATAAGGACTGAAACCCTAATCCCAACCCTATATAAAGACCCCTAAGGCCTTAGGATTTCATACACTTGATCCCTAGAAGTCCTAAGGACGAAATATTATACCTCTCCTCTCTCTTTATACCTTCTCCATTTGCTCTTGGTGTTTGTAAGCCATTAGAGTAGTGAACTTGTGACTCTAAGCCTTCCAAAGTCAATACAAGGAGATTTGGGATTGTTATTGCTACATAACAATTAAGGTAACATTATAAACCTATTATCATGTTAATATGATTATTTGAATGCTAGAATTAGGGTTTATAGTCTTGGATAACCTGCATGTACAATAGAGAAACCTAGATCCAACCATTAGGGTTTGTATGAGCACATAGGATGTCTTATGACCAAAACCCATAAGTGGTATCAGAGCCTAGCTTGGTTTCAATTGTATTGATGCATTAGATATCTGGAAAATTCGTTTTTTGGGTTTCTGGAGGCTGGACTCGCCGAGTCCATAGCTGAACTCGCCGAGTCCAAGGTGACTCGACGAGTCCAAGCCTGACTCGACGAGTCAACTCGTCAGATGAGGATAATCTCAGGATTTCTTGCTGGTTTTGGATTGGGATAGTTACCTTATCATGTTAGATCAATATTAATCCGATTATATGATATATTTGACTATAATTTTGATCTAACTGAAGATATTTATCAATTAATAAGATAATTGTTTCCTTATAAGATAACTGTTTCCTTATAAGATAATTGATTAATTATTTTTGACTAAATTGATAAATTGTTTTGCAAGAAATCATTAAACAAATCAAATATGGATAATTATGTGATTAAATGTTAATTTAAATTATTTGTTATTTGATCCTTGTTGTTATCAAAAGTTTCATATTTTCCCCTTAGGTTTTATAGTTTAAATTTGAACCCAAAAGTTTTATTGTTTTGAAATTTAAATAGTTAAAACCCTAAAGTTTTGGAAAAGGTTTCAAAACTTGCCCTCAAGTTTTGGAATTTAAATTTTGATTAAATAGTTTAATTTTGATGTATATTTAAATTCTAAACCCTAATGAAATGTTTCAAAACTTGCCCTCAAGTTTTGGAATTTAAAAGTCGATTAAAAGTTTAATTAGGATCGTTAAATTCTAAAACTCTAGTATAGTTTTGAAAAAGTTCAAATCACACCCTTATGGTTTTGTTAATTAATTAAGGTGTATAATTAAAAGAAGTTTAATAAATCCATAAAAGTTTAGGTTTACAATTTAATTGAATTAAAAGTATAATTGTTAAATTAGACCACCTAGTATTTTGACAGTATAAAATACACCCTATACTATATATAACATTAAAAGTCTAACATTATATATATGTATGAGTAAAAGTCAGTCTTACCGTTAGTAGGCCTCATTCACGAAGCTGGTCTATAAGGGGTGTTTAAGGAAACTGCCTATAAAATGGCGATTGAATGGGTATCCACTCTTACCCACCGCACTCTTGACTAGTGGAGGGTCGTTAGCCGAACGGGTAGGATAGGACGAAACTTTCCATTATAAGTATAATGAAGTATAAAAGTAACTAAATGTTTTCATAAAATTCCCAATCTTAGTTACTTAGGCAAAAGTGAATTGATGCAATTCCATGAAATTACACTTTGTGCCCTTGCAAAGACGTTAGTGGAGCGTGTGTGGTTTACCGGCACACTAAATGGTTCTAAGAAAAGGTAGCAAAGGGTGACTCAATGTTTGTCATAATTCGGTGGAGCGTGTGTGGTTTACCGGCACATCGAATAAGTGACTGTAACATGTGAGGGCACCATGTAAGTTTGCATGGTTATTCACACCCGCTTTGTGATCCTCGGCATCCCAGTCACAAACAAGAGGGGCATATCGAGATTTAAACATGCCATTGAAAGTTCAATGAATCTCAAAGGATCTAGGAGTTTTCATAGATTTAAAACTTAAATTTTCTTTTTCGTTTTTCATGGTGGAAATTAGTAAATCGTCATTCACTTACCTTCAAATGTTCTATGATTTGGGTTACGACATCCCTCTCCCGAGTTGTAGAATATTGTGTTGGGTCCTAGCCTTAGTATCTCATTTGGGTGATTTACTAAGGACTCAATCAATCAACTAACTTGAATTCATTTTCTCCCGTTTTGTAGATGTTAAAGTTTGACAACTATGGTCTTCTCAAATCCCGTGGAACAAGCATTCCACATGAAGATGATATTCCACGATTCGATCGAGGAACAAGAAATCATGCTTCACTTCCTCCTCCTCCTCCAATTATTCTCCCTAACCCACAAGTTCAAAGGCTTGAAAATTTCAAGAACACTCAAGCCCTTTTGGCAAGTAAACATAAAGAAGGAAAGTCTGTGTGTGCACACGTCCTAGGGATGAAGTCACACATTGATAGGTTAAGAATGTTGGGATCCGTTGTCTGTGAGGAAATGGCTGTTGATTGGGTTCTTCAGTCACTTCCCAACACATATAGTGAGTTCGTAAGAGAGTACTATATGATGAACTATGACGTGACCCTTATAGATCTCACCTATATGCTTATTGCTGCTAAATCAGCAATGATTTGGCGCAATAGAAAAGCAAAGTTGATTGGTGAATCTGCCTTCGAGACCTCTATGGATATAGACAATGGCAACGAAAGGCGATGTCTGAAGTAGTTCCATGTCCTGTTCCAAAAGAGTCGATTTGCTTTTATTGCCAAGAGAAGGGGCATTGTAGACGAAGTTGCCCTATTTACCTAAGAGATCTAAGAGATGGGAGAGTCAAAACGTATGGCTCTAATTTAGGTAAAATCCATTGAGTAACTCTTTTAAGCTTCATTCTAGATTCTGAATACATAATGTGATAAGATTACAATTGATGTTTTGTAGGATCGAAGAAAAGAAAGGAAGCTTAAGGGAAGAAGTGAGCAGAATCTAACCGTGAAGGAATGGATTTCGATCGCGTTTCTCGAAGATTAGATTCTTGAGCTACTACTTAGAGTTAGAATTGGATTGCTAAGAAAGATGTATTAGCATAAGTTTTTCAATGAGTTGCATTGTAAGAACAAATTTTTCCGCAATAAAATAAATTTTGATTTTAAATTTTATTTATTTATCCTTACAAAGGCGTGTATAAAAAATTGATGTTAAAATGTTTCTATTATTAGCAATAATGGATTTGGTTCTTATTTATGTTATGGAAAGTCGAGAATTTACCAAATAGGGAGAGTTTCTCATCGCCCAAGTTTCAATTGGACAGAAATTTGGAATCACGCAACTTGGTTGCATGATGAATGAGAAATTTCATATTTGGAAATTAGACTAATTCATTGACAAAGTGTCAAGTGAAGGACTAGGAGATCGAGCACACAAAGTTGCGTGTTGATCAAGTCCACCACAAGAATCAGAATAATATTCGTCATGATTTACTAAAGGTTTAGTAAATATGATTATACTTACAAGATTAAGTGTAATTCGGAATTGATTAAAAAGGTTTAAATCAATAGCAAAACGAATAAGAAGAATCATGTAGGCAGAAAGATAAAAGTTTCTCCATTCTAAGAAGAAGGGAGAGTAGCTTTTATGCTTTATGATAGGTCTTAATGATTAAGAACCATATCTCAATTGATCCTCTAAGTGAGTCTTAGCACAATTGTATGTCTAAGAAGAGGAATCAAGAATTGAAGAAATGGTTAAATCAAAAGGTCAATCGTACTTCATTCCAATAACAAGTCTTAGAGTTAAGATTGTGACAATGAGTGAAAAGTATTAAAGGTTTATAACATTCATCAAATGTGGAAAGTTGTGATGTCTTGGATAAGACAAAGACCAACTAGGACCAATTTATGAAGAGTTTTGATAAAACCTACACTAAATCTTGAATGTTTGGTTGTCAAGAATGGTTATTGACAAGACAATCTTATATGTCAAGGAGTCAGTGGGAGTCTTAATGGTCTTGAAAGGTTTGAAGAACAAATCAAATAAACCTTATCGATCATCACTCGCACACGAGTTGAGGTTTATAACCTATCGTGTTGACATTATTTTGTTTCTGTGCCATTCCACTTGAGTTAATTATGCATGTGAGTTCTATGAGTTCTCATTTTGAATGCATAAAAGGCAAGGACCTTGATCAATGGAAAGTACATTGATAAGAAAAGGTGAGCTGCTTAACTACTTGGAAGACATAGTGGGCAGCTGTGCTACCATAAGGGCAAGAAATCGAGATCAAGAAAGTTCGATCCATATGAGTTTGAATTTGTCGTAAACTTTGGTTTTAACAAATTCACATGGATAGGAACAAATACACCGTTTAAATCTAAGTGTCATCAGATTTCCTCCTTCATGAAAATGATTGTGAGGAAATGCTTTCACTAAGAAAGATTTAAGAAGATAGTGATTGTAAAATTGCATTCTCGAATTCGATTATGGTTATGGTATCCCTTTCCATAATTTGAATTGTGAGGTTTGGCAATTAGTCTTAAGTGTTTAGACACACATATAAACTATCGAAGGCAAAGGTGTATAAGTTCAAGAAGCATTGATAAAGGATTATCAAAGCACTAAGTATTAGAAACATGAACTTAAGAAATTCAATAAGTATTGTTTTGGAAGTTAAGATGTTTATGAATACATGTCGAAGCTAGTGGGAGCATAAGTGTTATGTTTTATAGTAATCATAATGATAGTGGGAGCATAAAAGTTATGATTGTATGATTATTATGGAAAGTATTGCAAGTTGGCAATATTAATTATAGAAAACAAGAGTCATTCTTTGCAAAGTCGTAAGGATGGAATAGTTGTTTTGCTATAGTTAAGGGAGAGAATATTATGCTTCATTTCAAATCTAAAGGATTAGGTTCAGAAATGTTAATAAACTTGGTCAAAGGTACATAGTGTGTTCTTAAAATTTCGATTATGATTACGGCATTCCTCTTCACAATTCGAATTTTGAGAACATAGCAAATAAAACATTATGCGTCGTGTCCCATACACTTCGGGTATAGGATCGATTGCAAAAGCTTTAATGTTTGACCATTCTAAAATTTTCCAAATGTATAGCGCATTTAGAGGGAAAAAGGACTACAATCGGTTTTGAGTAAAATAATTAAACAACTATCAAAGGACAATCCAAAGTTCGACGAGGATTGGTCGCTTGTGAGTAGTTGGAAGTATAGTATTGGAAAATATGGAAATGTTTCCATATTGGATGGACCATATCGACATCATTATGAATAGATAAGATTCTATTAAGAATGAGTTGTCATATGGAAAATATGGAAGCGTGTCCATATTGGGAATTGAATATGTAAATCTATGTCTAGATTAGAAACTTTTATGCAAAAGGATGTTCAAAGGAATGTACTTTGAGTGAGAGACATCATATCTAAGGAATTGTCTTGTAACAATCTCTGATAGAGGACTTTGTAATATCATTGGCAATAGTCTTTGTGACTTTGGTGCAGTGACATTACGAAAGGATAGTTGCATAGAATGTTAGAATCTAGCATATTCTATAAGTAGCAAGAATTTGATATTCTTACACTTATGAAAAATGGATTTGGAGTTGTGAAATGAGAAGGATTGGAAATGTGTTCAAATGTGATCTATTTCACAAAGTAAGAACCATAGGAAATCATTGTGTGCATGCTAGGAGCATGGGACAAGTGCTGTAATTCAAGTAAGAAGTTGATTAACCGAAACGACAAATAATGAGTAATCGATATGGTGATAAATAAAAGGTGTTTTATTTATACTCAAAGGTTTGAGGCCATATGGGATTAGTATTATTCTTGTGTTTCACATTTGCATGTTTTGACTTCCAGAATAATTGATTTTATTAAGAATAATCGAATTATTCGAACGGGCCACAGTCGTTCATATGTTGGAAGTAGATATGAATGAAGACTGTCGTGAATTGGTGTGTGGATTGTCTAGAAAAGTATTAGACATAAGCAAATGTTTGCTGCAACGTTCATGAGTGCTTATGAATATGATTTGAGCCTTGGATTAAACCCACGCTCACTTGGATCACTCCATGAATTGTATCACGAGTAATTAGTGAGACGATAACATCTTATATTCTTGAAACCGAGATGTGTGAGTTGTATCTTGCGAATCGGTTGCACATTGATAATATGTAAATGCACTAGTAACTTGGTGTTATAAAACATATTATTGTGTGTAATTCGGTAAGTGAGTGCAAGCAAGCATTTTATCAAAGTTTATCCATTCCTTTTATTCAAAGTAGAATTAAAGTGATATCTTTGGGCCCCTCGATGGTTTAGTGATGACAAACGTAAATGCTCGGCCGGGCTAGGGCTAATTTGATTTGTTCAATTAGTCAGTCGTCATAAATCGGGAATCGAGATATAGTACAAAGAGAATGATTTGAAATCATATCTCATATGATATCTAGAATGGAGGAATATATGATCCCTTATCAAAGGACACACGTATCTGATAGGATCAGAGTTGACAGCAGCTTTGGAAAGCTACGATTGCAGATCAGGATCCGAAGTCATACGCAGAACAGTTGTTAGACTTATCCAAGTGGGAGACTGTTGGATTAGTGTCTAAGTCCATAACTATTTTGGTATGTACTTGACCCGATGGTGCATGGTCCTTTTGGGTTGCCTTCACCAAAGCAACTTGATTGGAGAAATAAATAAAGATAGAGGTTATTATGATTTATTAATATGTTATAAGAATAATATATTAAAGGAGAAATCATATTTGTTTAATTAATATTGGTCAATAATTAATTAAGAATTAATTTTGTGATCAAATGTAATTAATTAAACTAGTGGGGCTGAATTGTAATTATGTGATAGTTTCAAAATAGGGCAATGGTTATCCTTGTTAAAGGATGGAAGAATTCAAGGATAAGGATATCATTAAAATCGTCCAAGGTCCAAGAGATAGGGATTTTCAAGGCTTATCTTATGGTTGCTTGATGGGCAAGTAACTAGATAAGGATAAGGACTGAAACCCTAATCCCAACCCTATATAAAGACCCCTAAGGCCTTAGGATTTCATACACTTGATCCCTAGAAGTCCTAAGGACGAAATGTTATACCTCTCCTCTCTCTTTATACCTTCTCCATTTGCTCTTGGTGTTTGTAAGCCATTAGAGGAGTGACACTTGTGACTCTAAGCTTTCCAAAGTCAATACAAGGAGATTTGGGATTGTTATTGCTACATAACAATCAAGGTAACATTATAAACCTATTCTCATGTTAATACGATTATTTGAATGCTAGAATTAGGGTTTATAGTCTTGGATAACTTGCATGTACAATAGAGAAACCTAGATCCAAGCATTAGGGTTTGTATGAGCACAAAGGATGTCTTATGACCAAAACCCATCAGTAGATAACCTAGGAAATGATGTGTTGTGTATAGATTCTTCCAATAGCATGGATAAAGCGTCTTTATGGCATTGTCGTCTTGGACATGTCAACAAGAAGCGCATAGCCCAACCCCAAAAGAATGGAGTGTTGGACTCATTCGAACTTTGGGAAGATGACACGTGCGAATCTTGTTTACTTGGAAAGATGACCAAGTCACCCTTCACTGGAACATGTGAGAGGGGTGAGGGTATACTAGATCTCATACATACTGATGTATGTGGACCCTTCAGATCCACCACAAAGGATGGAAACCGCTTCTATGTGACTTTCACCGATGATTATGGTAGATATGGGTATATTTACTTAATCAAGCACAAGTTTGAAACGTTTGAAAATTTCAAAGAGTTCAAGAATGAAGTGCAGAATCAATTGGGCAGGAAAATCAAGATGCTTCGATCTGATCGAGGAGGAGAGTACCTAAGTCTTGAATTCCACGGCTATCTCAAGGAATGTGGAATAGTTTCACAATTGACGCCACCTAGAACACCACAGTTAAATGGTGTGGCAGAAAGGCGCAATCGAACCCTGTTGGACATGGTTCGTTCTATGATGAGTCGTGCTTCACTACCTATCTCATTTTGGGGGTATGCCTTAGAGACCGCCACCCATATCCTTAACCGAGTCCCTATAAAGAAGGTTGCCAAAACACCTCACGAGATGTGGACGGGGAAAGCTCCCTCGTTGGCACATATCAAGGTTTGGGGTTGTGAAGTTTTCGTAACACGAGAGACTCATGACAAGCTCGAACCTCATAGTGAGCGATGTATTTTCATCGGCTACCTGCAGAAATCCTTTGGATATCTCTTCTATAGACCGAGTGAAAATGTGATCTTTGTTGCGAGGAGAGGGGTTTTCCGAGAGAGAGAACTCATAAGACAAGGAGATAGTGGGAGGCAAATCGATCTTGAAGAGATTCAAGAGTCGAGCGATGAAGGAACCTCTACCGCTGGCGCTCAACCCGAGGGGGAAACTCAGGTTGAAATAATTGACGAGTCATTACCTCTTAGACGTTCCGAAAGATTTAGAGTTCAACCCCAGTTGTATGGTTTTCATATTACTACCGAAGGGGACACGTATATTAGTGATAGTACACTAATAAATCTAGATGAACCTAATTGCTATAAGGAAGCCATGGCAGACCCGGAGTCTGCAAAATGGAAAGAGGCAATGGACAGCGAGATTCAGTCCATGTATGACAACCAAGTTTGGAATTTAGTTGACAATGTACCCGGACGTAAGACGGTTAAATGGATCTTCAAGAAGAAGACCGACATGGATGGGAATGTGCACACGTATAAGGCGCGATTAGCTGCGAAGGGCTTTACTCAAACTCCCGGAGTTGACTATGATGAGACATTCTCACCAGTTGCGAAGATAAAGTCTATTAGAGTGATGCTAGCTATTGCCGCATTTCATGATTATGAGATATGGAAAATGGATGTCAAGACCGCTTTCCTTAATGAGAAGTTGGCTGAGGATGTTTACATGGCTCAACCAGAGGGTTTTGTCGATCCGAAGCATCCAAATAGAGTGTGCAAGCTTGAGAAGTCCATTTATGGACTTACGCAAGCGTCTCGCAGATGGAATCTTTGCTTTGATGAGAAAGTCAAAGAGTTTGGATTTGTACGAAGCGAAGATGAATCATATGTATATGTCAAAGCCAGTGGGAGCATAGTTAGCTTTCTCGTTTTGTATGTCGATGACATACTGCTCATAGGAAACGACGTCCCAACTCTGCAGGAGGTTAAGTCGTGGCTTGGGAAATGCTTCGCTATGAAGGACCTCGGAGAGGCTTTCTATATTTTGGGAATAAGGATAGTGAGAGAAAGAAGTAAGAAACTAATAGGACTTAGTTAGAATACTTACTTAGATAAGGTACTAAAACGTTTTAGTATGGAAAACTCGAAGAAGGGAGAACGGCCGATACATAGTAATGCCAAGTTCAGTAAGACTCAAAGTCCGAGTACCGAAGCTGAGATAGCTGAGATAAACCGAGTACCTTACACTTCCGCAGTTGGCTCGATCATGTATGCTATGACTTGTACTCGACCTGATGTGGCCTTTGCTTTGAGCATGGTCAGTAGATATCAAGGGAATCCTGGTAGAGCGCATTGGATTGCGGTCAAGAATATCTTTAAGTACCTTCGGAGGACCAAGGAATGGTTTCTAGTCCTCGGAGGGAGTGATGACTTGAAGGTGCGAGGGTATAGTGACGCCAGTTTCTAGACTGACAGGGACAACTACCGTTCGCAGTCGGGATGGGTCTTTACTCTTAATGGAGGAGCAGTAACTTGGAAAAGTTCCAAATAGGAAACTGTAGCTGATTCAACGTGCGAATCAGAGTAGATTGCAGTGAGCGAAGCGTCAAAGGAGGAAATATGGTTGAAGAACTTCATTGGTGATCTTGGAGTTGTGTCTGCCATAAAGGAGCCCATGGAAATTTTCTGTGATAATGAAAGAGCGGTTGCTTTGACTAAGGAACCGAGGGATCATGGTAGATCTCGGCATATCGACAAAAAATATCATTTAATTAGGCATCGAGTATAAGAAGGATACCTCGTGGTTAAGAGGATATCATCATAAGATAACCCAACAGATCCGCTTACGAAGGGACTGAGCAGGGTTAAGCACTTGCAGTATGCTAGGAGTATTGTTCTGAAGGATGATATTAGTTTAGATTAGATAGTAATTGAAACTTGTAATAGATAAATTTAATTGACATTTGATGATTAAATAAAGGAGTATTATTTATAAGTAATGTTACTGTCTTATGTTAATTGTTTAGCTATTGTTTCACTTTGCATGTTTTGACTTCCAGAATAATTGAGTTTATTAAGAATAATCGAATTATTCAAACTGTCCACAATCGTTCATATGTTGGAAGTAGGTACGAATGAAGATTGTCATGAATTGGTGTGTAGATTGTCTAAATGGTATTAGACATAGCAAAGGTTTGCTGCAACGTTCATGAGTGCTTATGAACAAGTTTTGAGCGTTGGAATAAACCCATGCTTGCTGGAATCACTTTGAAGTGATCGCAAGACGATAATATCATATGGTCTTAAAACCTAGATATATGGTTTATTATTTACTAATTGGTTGTACATTGATAATTCGAAACCGCATCAGTAAATTGATGTACTAAAACGCATTGTTGTGTATAGTTGGTTAGTCAATAAGTAAATGCATATAAGTCGAAGTTTATCTGTTACTTCTATTCTAAGAGAATAAAAGCAATATCACGGCCGCTCGATGATTTGATTTGACTTATGTGCCGGGCCCGGTCAGGACTAAATTCATGTGTTCAATTAAGATCTATGTCAAATAAATCTGAGATCGAGAAAAAAATAATTGCTGGACAATGAGTATGACAATGTCTTATGAAATCGTCTGCACGATATCAAAACAGAGGGTTGTACGATCCCTGATCTAAAGGACAGGTTACTGATATAATCAGAGTTGACAACGTCTTTGAGAGCTACGATTGCTAATCGGATTGTGTTTGCGTTTATAGTTACTAGACTTATCCAAGTGGGAGACTGTTGGATTAGTGTCTAAGGCTGTAACTATATTTGGTAAGTACTTGACCCGGTTATGCATGGTCCTTTTAGGTTTCCTTCACCATAGCAACTTGATAGGATGATTTAGAGAGAAGAGATATTATTATTAATGTATTATAAGAATAATATGTTAAAAGAATAATTATATTATTTGATTAATATAAGTCATAAATTAGTTAGGAATTAATTTGGTGACTTAAAGAGATTAATTGAATAAAGGGGTATAAACTGTCAAATGTGTGAAAGTTGTATTTTGAGCTAATAATCCTTATGGATTTAGGGTTGGACGATTTTAGGGATATGGATCACCTAGAAATTGTCCGAGGCCTTATCTAGGAAGGGATTTGGATTGCTTTGAGGCTAAGTTATCCAATTAGGGTTTTAGGGTGAAACCCTAGGAGCTCAAAGTATAAATAGACCCATAGGGTTGAGGAAATCGGCACTTTTGTGATTGGAGAAACCCCTAGATTCGATTTCCCTCTTCCTCATCTCTCTCAAATCATCTTCTTGCTATTTGGTGTTTGTAAGCCATTAGAGGAGTGACATTTGTGACTCTAAGCTCCAAGAAGAAGAAGAAGGTTTTCAAGCAAGTAACTCAAGGTATCATTCTAGATCTGTTTTCATATGTTTTAATTGTTTGTTTACATTAGATCTAGCCATGAAAGTCTTGGATATGTTGCATGTTCAATTAGTTAAACCAAGATCCAAGCTATAGGGTTGTATGTGCACATAGGTAAAGTTCTTATGTCCAAAATCCATCAGGTCCAACATCAAGAAGTTCAATGAAAATTTTAACAAGATTGAGCTGGTAGGTCATTACAATGTGTCGGTCATGGTGATCATTATAGCTTTGTAACATGTGTTGATTTTGATGGTGATAAAGACTTGTGGTCATGCCATTGTCAAGAGTGTCGTGGGTGATGCTAGTGATTTTTGTTGGCTAAGATTGAAGGTTTGATATGACATTATCTCTAAATATCTCGAGTTTGCTAGTGATTTTTGCAGTCTTGAGTTTTGATGTAATTTGCTTAGCTTTTGGCTATCAAAGTGAAGGGTTCAAAGTGATATTTTAAAAAGTAAATTGGTGGAAAAGTCACAAACTCGTAAACATAAAATATAGAAAAAAAATACATAAATGGTCCCTATGGTTTACACATAGTCACAAACCCAGTCCCTGCTACTTGAAAAGACCAAAATACCCTTACACTAATGGATGAACAGTAACGGCTTCAGCAAAAAGGGTCATTGATGCAAGTTTTGGAAACCACAGGGACCATGTTCGTGAAAAAAAATTAGTAGGGACTGACTCTGTGACTTTTGGCAAACCATAGGGACCATTTTTGTAATTTTGTCTAAATAATTGTTTAAGAATATTATATAATCATTTGGTGTTTTGGTTTATGGATGAAGCCTATCTATAAATCTTTATGTTGTCTATGTTTGGAGACTTGAATTTTATGTTTGAATATCTAAATTGGAATTCTGTTTTTGTTCCTTTTCTTCATTTGAGTTGTAAACAAATTGTTTAGATATCGGTACCAATCAATCTGGAAGGAGAATTTTGGCTCGTATGGTATTTGATGTGGTTAGAACAAACAATAATAATTTCATTGGAGCCATTGTTACAAAAACAATATTTTTAATAGTGGTAGGGACTAAAGACGCAATAAAACCAAACAATAGGGATCCCTCAAGTTAAAAAAAAAAAGATTTTGCACTAACTAGGTACATTGTTACAAAACCATTGTCCATGACCTATATCTTATATGGGCCCAAAATTTTTAAGGAATTCATTATATATATATATATATATATATATATATATATATATATATATATATATATATATATATATATATATATATATATATATATACCCGTCCCAGATGGTTTACAATAGAGACCACCGTCCAGGACCTATATCTTATATGAGCCCAAATTTTTTAAGGAATTCATTATATATATATATATATATATATATATATATATATATATATATATATGAGGGTGAGGTTCAATACAGAACCATAATTAACTAATGAATCGATTTTTTTAAACTTTTAGAACTTATTTTTTAATAAAAAAAAATTAAAAATACAGAAATTCATAACTTTCTATTATTTTTCCAATAATATCAAATTCGAAAAAAAAAAAAATTTCGTCAAATTCATAATTTAAATCTAAATTTGGAGAATCAATAATTATGGTTCTTTATCGAACTTTTCCTTTTATATATATATATATATATATATATATATATATATATATATATATATATATATATATATATATATATATAATCGAATATGTTATATTTAGAAGTTAATACAAATAATTTTTTTTTTACAAAAAAGCTTGATGAAATTTATGTATTTAAAGAGTCTTTTTTTCTCTGACCGGAGGCCCAAACTATATTTGTAGCGACCGTACCCAAACAACAAAATACAAAAATCTTTGGTGTAATTTACCCTAATAATAATAAAACAATTATAACTAATTTATCATTTCTACTGGCTAACGTTTTCAGCACTAACAATTGGGTGCAATATTTTAAAGGGCTAATGATGAAATTTTTTAAATATCTTCAAAATTTCGTAAATTCTATATTTCTTAAAATTTGCATTTCACCATTATTTTTTGGTAAAAAGTTTCATTGCGGCCATTGTTACCTTCTAAAACCGGTTTTAATTATAACAAGAAAACACTATTTTTTCTAAAGTTCAGTTTAATCATCAATATATGAGTGTTTTTTAGCACAAAATGAAAATTAGTGTTTTTTTAGCACAAATGCATGTCATAATAATCGTGACAGAAGTTTTTATCAAAAAATAGATGGTTTGTTTTATCACAAATAAAAATTAGGTAGTTAAAGAAAACATATGAGAATATAGTGATTTTTTAGTGATTAACTTTATTTTAAACTTTTAACCGAGCAAACACTGAAAACAGTAATAACGTTTGACATAAAATTTTCATTTCAACAGTTTCATATTATAATGAATCATTGTAAGAAATAATGATTTGTTGGATATCTAATGAGATATGCGAAGCCAGTCTCCAAAGTTTCATTTGGTTTCTTGCTCTCCACTCAACTCAAGCCTCACGTCATGGATTTGCTAAGAGTACCTTTCTAGAATGTCAACTATCTTTTATTCTAGTTTATTAATTTTAAATTACGTTTTCTAAATCAATTTAATGAATGAACATAAATATTCTGTATACATAACCATAAGGCTTATTTTATTATTTGAATTTTAATAAAATATATAAAGAACTCAATAACGAGAAACAGCTACCTTATTGCGACATTATTTTCACATGCAAGTTCCAGCTAGTGGAACAGAATTGTATAAACCACCCATTTGTATTCAAGGGTTATCATCTTTTATGTTTATAAGTACGATATGATACAGAATTTTATAAATTAAATAATAATAATTTTCATGATAAATTACTTATTTTCAGATTCAAACGGCATCTTACAACTCTAGTTGGTGATAAATAGATGATTTGACTCACATATTATAAATTTATGAAGTAATAACAAATTTGGTTCTTAACAAAAATGATAACTGGAAGTATCCTCCTATTAATAAAACAAGGAAAGTGATGACATTCCCCTCTCTATATATACCCCTTTCTACTAAATTCTCCTCTATCTCGTTCATCAGCTTGTTCTTTTTCGATCACAAAAAAGACAAAAGATTCCTGGATATTTCAGCGAGATGCAACAACAGGAAAAAACCGAAGGGTCAGGAATCTCTCCTAGCTTCAGTTGTTACTCTTCTGATAGTTTAACATCCATAGCAGTCGCCAAAGTCATCGGTGAAGAACAGGCAAAAGATCATGAGTTCTCGTTTGTTTTAAGCGATGAGGATGTTTCAACCGAGGAAAACGAATCACAAGGACGGACAGTTTTTCCTGTTTTCAATCGAGATCTACTGATGAAAGATGAGAACGATCATGAGCCTAAAGCGAAGGAAAATGAGCTTCATGTTTCTTCTTCTATTACTGGTTCGTTACAGAAGCTGTTTATAGAAGAACGAGAGGAATCTTCTTTGTATTCATCATGGGAAGAGGAGGAATCCGAAAGTCAACATTCTAAAACATACTGCGTACTGTGGAGGACTAAGGGCGACTGTGGATCGCCACCTCGCATGAATAAATGTAAGAAGAGTAGTTCCACCGGATCAGGATCCAAGAGATGGAGTATTCGGTGTTTGCTTCGGCGGAGCAACAGCGAGGGTAAAGAACCGATGGTGTTGTTGACTCCTAAGAAGGTTGATAGTCAAAAACAAAAACGGAATTCCGGTGTGGTTTCAAAAGTCGCAGGGCGACTGAAGGTGCAAACTCCTGTACATGAACTGTTTTACGTGAGAAGAAGAGCTGAAAATGAAGTGGTTACGAGGAAGTCGTATCTACCCTACAGGCAAGATCTGGTAGGGTTCTTTTCAAATGTCAACGGAATTCGGAAAATGCTGCCATTTTAAATATAATCAAACCCTTTTTTTGTTAAAAGTTATTATTTCATTTAATCTTTTTTCACACCAATTCACTGTAAATATCTCTCTATTAGATGTTTCTTAAAAACAAAAGACTTCTGGTACGTAAAGTTTACCAATAATCGATGAAGTAGATACTTTGTCATAAACAATTGGTTTAAGAATGTGTACTTTAAAACATGAATGAGATTATACATATATATCAAATTGGATAAACATTTTGAATTTTTGTTTCTCACAATAGTACCCATAGCAGAAGATTTTATGGAGTCTTTTGCAAAACTAAGGCTGTTTTGAAAAAGCTTTGTAAAAAGAGAGTTGATTGAAATTGGTTGGTAACAATATTAGGGTTGACTAAGAAATTGAGTCCCCTTAACACAAAACTTGATTTTCAAAATTACAAATGTAGGCATGTAGCCGTTCAAGTTTCCATATATCTAACAATTTATCAAATTTACAAATGTAGCATGTTGTCCTTCATGTTGAGGGTTTAACTCTTATTGTAAACATAGGTGGATTTAAGGTGTATTAAGAGTAGGATAGATTTATCGTTTAAAAAAAAATAATAATAAAAATTAAAATGTATCATTAAAACGGTAATAATTCTTTGAAGGAAAATCTTATAGAAATAATATTATATAAATTATAGTTTATTAACTTTAGTTATATACTCATATTTTATATAATTAAAAAAATATACCTACATCAAATTTCTTATATACAATATAATAAAAGATATTTCAATTTTTGAATTGTGTTTATACAAACATTAGTCAAAAATTAAGCAATTTAAAAAATATCGTATTCATGGTCTTTGGATTTAATTATATATTAGACGAATATGTGTATCTTGCGTTAGGCCTGTCAAAAATATTCGATACCCGATTAATCAACCCAACCAGCGTGTTTTCAAATTGTGTAGATTGGAGTCACGTGTATCGGGTATCGAGTTTGAAGATTTGGATAATCTTTTAAAATGATATTTAATTAGGACGGATATAAGGTAGGCATAAAAAAAACCAGATATACCCAAATACCTGATTTTAATTTTTTATTTATCATTCTTAACCTATTGAGCCGTATTATACTAGGTTACAAATTCATGTAATTTCATAAGCTAAAACAATTATTCATCTTTAAAATGACCTTATGTGTGTCTAAAAAAATTGAGTCATAGCAATGCTATTTTTGTTATGGAACAAAATCCTTTTGGTAAATTATTTAAACATTTTAAATACCACTGCAAAATGGATTCTCTTTAATTTTTCTATGGTCAAATCATTGTTTAAATATTCTCAAAGTCATTGCTTAAATCTCAAAGTTGTTATGCTTAAATTCGTTTTCACATTTTGGATTAATGTTTTGAAAATTCAAGAAGTCGTTTGATAGTTACTAATTGAGTTTGTACTGACTGAGTTAGTGTTGTCTGAGTTAGAACTTCTGACTCATGTAGAAGTCTACATCTAACTGAAACCATGTTGTTTGATTATATCTCTGACTGACCACGTTGAATGATACAAAATGACCATATTACCCTTATATAGCAAAATTTGTTTTTATCAAGTATTCAATCTATTTTTAACACCAATAAAGACATCAATATCATTGTACTTTTAAAAAAAATTATTTATTTATAATAATATTTTTCATTAAAAGTTTTGTGTTGTAGTATTCAAATGTAATTGTGCTAAAAAATAATATGATAAAAAAAACCCAAGTTTCTTTTAAAGTACAATCTCTTTTTCCTTTATTTTAAGATTATTATATTTTGACTAGTCAACTTCTACATACTTCCATCTTTCTGTACATTCATCTTTTAAGCTTTCAAGATCATTTCACCGATTCTTTTTCTTTCGTTAGATAAATCTTTATACCTCTGGAAATCCATCTGGATTTATGGATTTAGCTTCAAGAAAATGGCACCAAGTTATGTCGTAGTCACAATAGAAAAACCAAGCAACATCTCGTTAGTAGAAGTCGGTGAGTCACAAACATCTGTGTTTCTTGAGAAGCAAAAAATAACAAGCACGGAACAGTTTTCATGGCTGCTTTTAATCAAAGCTGAAAGAATCCTCTTTTTCTTTCCATGGTTAGCAATGGGGGTTTCCAAGACTTTTGTTTATGTTAAAAGCCGCATTGATTTATCATATTCAAGCAAAGATAAAATCAAATATAAAGAGATGATTGTGAAGGAGTAGATCAATCAAGAATTCCCAAATTGCAAATCACAATTCCCAAGTTTCGATTTTCCTTAGCTTTACTTTATGTCACTGTAATTTCTGTAAATCAAACATTCAAACCCAAAAACTATAGACGATAGCCTTCTTCAACTGTTTGGCCTTTTGCATTTTTGCCTAATGAAGTCGTTCTTAGGAGGCGCTAGAGTGAAGTCTCGTTGAAGGGCAAATATGTGAAATTGATGTAAAGGACCGAGTCAGCGTTATTTTTTTCGAGGACCCAGTCATGCCATTCACTACCCATTAACCGACCGAGTAAGAGTGTAAACATTGGTATCAAATGGTCTGACTCTGACCAAAAAATTTATAATTGTACAAAGTAGGGTGGATTTGAAGATATATTTTTTTAGCTTTATTTTGTTCAATTTATCTACAAATAAATCATGATGAACAAATATTTTATACGAAAGGGTATATAAGTAAAACAATCATGTGGTTAAAACTTAAATGCTTAAAATGGTCGTATATCTAAATTACCTTTCACTACAACAAAACAAACTTTCACCCACAGCTTAATATGTGGGTAATTTGTAAGTAATAGGCTTTATCCACGGATTTTCCACAAACATAAATTTGTGGGTAAAAGCTGGTGGGTAATATTTTCCCACAGATTACATACGGAAACTACCCACATAATTTTTTTATTTGGAAAGGAGAAATATAAATAAGAAAACATATATATAGTTTAATAGTAAGAAATAAAAAGTTCAAGTTTATATATAAAAATTTCTAAATCAGCTTTATATTTGGTGGGACTTAGGGATGTAAACTATTTTCTTTCAACTTTTAGAAGAAAAAAATCCAAATAAATAGCCTAAAATTAAATATGCATCATTGAATTAAAAAAAAAAAAAAAAAAAAAGTTAGAAGGTAACACATTTGTAAAAAAAACAAACAAACGTATTAAATAAATAAATAAATTATGCTGATTGTCTTTGTGGTTTGGGGTAATCTACGCATTTGATATTCAATTTTTTTTTCTTTATCTCGGACGGTCCCTATTACATATTTGTGTTACGTGTTTGGACCTTATCTGACATAAAAAAGATTATTATTCTCTAATTAGTTTTCTTTTTTATTAATTTATTATTTATACAATTAAAAAATAATAGTGCTCTGAAGCCCTTATCTTTACCTAGAACACAACACAATCAAATGACCCTTAGTCCTCCTAAACACACACACACACACAAACACACTCTCTCTCTCTCTCATCCATTCGAAGAATCCAAAATATGGTTCCATCAATACCGACATCGGGAACCTATACACCATCAGAGACCTAGATTCGTTAACGACCACTCTGGTGTTGCTTCCTCGAGGCCAGCTTTCCTCGTAGGTCACCACCATCACTACAACACCACCGTCGAGAAAAGCCCTAGGATAACAACCTCATTCATTCACCACTGTTGGCACATCATACTCTAAAGCTCATGTCCAACCATGGTTGACTTCAATTAAAACCGGCGAAAGACAGCCGTCACAAAAGCATCGTGAATAGGAGTAACCACCACCATCGTTGCATTACAATGATTATTTAAGTCTTGCTCAAAATCTTTTCAAATACCCTAGATCGAAGTTACTTCCACCAAAAATCATTTTCTGAAATCGATCTGTTCCAGAGATCGGTGATTATTTTAGAAATCCTTCATTTGATTTTAATTTCTGTTTCGTAGAGCAGTGGTCGGTTCCTTCAGTTTGATTTCGAATTTATCCTTTGGTTTTTATTTTGGAATCGAGATATTGAAATCGTTGGTTGCTTTGGATTACGGTTTCTCGCCATGTTATGATTTGTATTTTGAGATCTGGATTCAGGCGCGGTTATGACCATGGGCAAGGTGGGCACATGCATACCATTTGAAGGGACCATTTTTTTTTATATTATATTTAATTTTTAGGCCCAAATGCATAGCTTTTCCGGACCAATCCTCTAATCGAGATCAGTAGTAGACTCGTAGTCCACACACGAAGGCAGCAAAGCGATCATTCAACGGGGTCAATTACTCATATTAATCATTTACGGAAATCACTCGATCATTCGATTGTCCACTCCTGCAGTCGTGTTAATCGTGATAATCAAGTAATCAATTTCTAGTTTTCTATGTGTTCCACACTTCCACAGACCAGATAATAATTATCTGATTTCTTCACAAATTTTGTTAATCGTATTACATGATAATTAGGTTTAGGCGTCATATGTGTAAAATATAATGTGAATTTATTTAGTCCCTTTAAAGGGATGCATGAATAGTATGTATCGACAGTAAATAGAATACGAATGAAGTTTGTAGACTTGCAGTTAGGCCTACCAAAATTTGAAGTTCTATTTAAACTTAAAACCAACATGTAAAAGGTACAAAATATATTAAAAATAGCATGTAAAGCAGGCATATATAATTTAATATCTATCTTGTACAAAGAACACATATTACCCTCGTTCTTGAATTTGATCATAAAGCTACAGATATGTCAAGTTGCACAAATTTAGCTTCAACTTTGAGTAATTAGTCAACACTAATACACTTTTTCCATTTTTTCTTACTAATAAAACTAAACCTGATATATGCCCATGGTTAATTTAATTAGCTTTTAACTCTAATGAATATTATGAAACCCTACATTACTTGAGCTAGTTAGTAATTATTTGTTAGATTAGTTCTGTTAATTACTTACCTGATTAGTGTATATAGAGTCTCAATGTAATTTTTGGTTATTTTCATTTTGTCAACTATTTGAAGTCATTATAAATTTCAGAATTTTATGTGGATAATTGTTATTTTGTCAACTACTAGTTGGATTAGTGTAGTATATTTTAATTAATTAGTTATTGGCTATCAGCCCCCCTCGATGTTAGTTATTAGAAAGATTTAGCGATTTGGCAATGATATCTATCGAGAATGAAATCTTAGAGAGTATAGACTACGAAGAGTTATCAACTAATTTACAATCAAGAATGCTTTGATAGTTTCAAGGGTTTTCGGTTACCTGTTATAGCTATTACGATATGCAATTACTCATTAAAATACTATGATTTTGTCATGTTTATTGCTATAAGGCTTATCATCATTTTAAAAAACCTTTAGTTTATATAATTTAATTCGGTACATGGTAGACCATAAGGGCCTTTTTTTACCGGCTCATCCTAGGCATTTTAATTCTCAGGAGCGACCCTGTAGTTAACAGTTTAGGTGCGGGGTTGTCAATCCCATATAGATCTATACACAAGTATCACGCTCTCCCTCCAAGAGATTATGGTATATAATACAGGACTTGAAATGCATACATAAGAGTACGTTGAAGTTTGAATATCTCACATCACTTAGTATAAATAGATTTACGATAAGAAAGACTTTACTTCATTTTTGTTGAAAGTATTTCGTTTTTCAAGATGTATACGTAAGAATGTATGAATAACTTGCTAACTATACCCATTATAGTTTTTCAGAAGGTATGTTCCATTTGGTGAAAATAACTTGATGATATACTAAACTTTATACGTAAAGTAAGATGTTGGTATCGATAAATAATAAGATAGATGTTTCATTTATGTTTATAAAACGATACATTTATTTGTATTGTACTTGTATCCCCCCCCCCCCCCCCTAAAACATGAAAAGACTTGAAAAGTAGGGGTATGAACTCACTTGTTTGGTTTCAAGAGAGTGGGACTAGAGTCGAGCAGAACTTCAACCGCGGAAAGCTGCGTCTTCGAGCTCCTCGGGGATCTCGGTAGCATAGAACCTTCGTCAGGGGCTCGGGTGCGGAAATCGAGGGCGTCGGGACGGCTTCTGGTGCTTGTAAATGTGTGAGAGTGAGTGTGGGTTTGAGAATGTGTGCCAAAAATCCAGAGTTTATGCCTTCTATTTATAGGGCTGGAAGGATGAGTACGTTGGGCGTACCACCGGAGTACGCTGGGCGTAACTTTGCGTCATGGCTTATGACTCGAGTCTAGCTAGGCGTAGAGCTGCAGCCGATGGGACTCGACCCTGCACCTGAGTATGCTGGGCGTACTCCTACATTACGTTGGGCGTAATCCTGGCTTTCGTCTTCTAAATTCCGTAACTTTCGCGTACAGGCTCCGTTTTTTGCGTTCTTTATATCCACGCGTAGATGAGATTATGCTCTACAACTTTCATTTAGACTCCGTTGGCTAGTTTTGACTTTATTTTTAATGATATGTTTTTAATAGGCCGGGACTGCTAAAGTCCGTTAAAAATTCATAGTTTCTTTATCTGACGTCGGTTTTCGTTTGTCTTTTTATCATTTTACTCCTATTGTGGAGACCTTCAACTTTCGTTTAGGTTGCGTTAGCTAAATATCGCTCGATCTTCAATTCGAGTTTTTAGCCCTATACTACTGTTACGAAACTAGGAAAATTCGTAACTTCTTCATACGAGGTCCGATTTGGGCGATATTTTTATGTACGTTTACAGTTTAATGAACTCTACGACTCTTGTTTAGATACTTAAGGCTAAAATGCATTTTATTATAATTTCACTTTTTACGTTAAATAGTGTTTTATCGGGTGTGCCGTAAATATTTGAGTGATTATAGTTTCTTCAGTATAACCCGGTTTCGAATGTTCTTTACGTTTTTGGAAACCTTGGCACGATATCTAACATTTGATGTATCCCAATTTAGATATTTGAACACTTTATTTTTGAGGTTAATTTCGTTGAATCCAAGTAGTTTTCATTGTATTTGACTTTTGAGTGTTACATTGCTCTTGGAAAAATACAGGGTTGTCATATCATCCCCCCGTTAGGGGAATTTTGTCCCGAAATTTAATCTAAGACAAAGTTTACAAGTTAGGAAAATTTGTGGGTACTTTTGTTTCATCTGATCCTCGCGTTCCCAGGTGTATTCAGGTCCTCGCTTGGCGTTCCAGCGGACCTTTACAATAGGTATGCGGCTTTGTTTAGTTCTTTTTATTTCCCGATCCATGATCTCTACTGTTTCTTCTACGAATTGGAGATTCTCATTTATTGCAATTTCGTCTAGGGGGATGACAAGGGTCTCATCGGACAAGCACTTCTTTAGGTTTGATACATGAAAGGTAGGGTGTACGTTGTGGAGTTCCTGAGGTAATCGAAGTTTGTAAGCCACTGGACCGATCCTGGAAAGGATCTCGAATGGTCCGATGTATCTTGGGTTTAGTTTCCCACGCTTTCCGAAGCGTATTAACCCCTTCCAAGACGAGACTTTTAGTAGGACTCGGTCTCCGACCTGGAATTCCAAGGGTTTCTGTCTTTTATCCGCGTAACTCTTTTGTCTGTCCCTTGATGCTTTCAGACGTTCCCGGATCTGAACAATCTTCTCCGTAGTTTCCCTTATTATTTCTGGCCCAGTGAGCGTGTTGTCTGTCACTTTTCCTTTTGCTAGTTGTGTGTCCCCCCACTTCAGCCCAACACAGGTGTGACCTGCATTTACGGCTGTAGAGGGCTTCGAACGGGGCATCCTTGATACTAGTGTGGTAGCTATTGTTGTACGAGAACTCGACGAACGGTAGATGGGTGTCCCATGCTTTACGAAAATCGGTTATGCAAGATCTCAACATATCCTCTAGGGTTTTTATGCTTCTCTCACTCTGGCCGTCAGTTTGTGGGTGATAAGCAGTACTCATGTCTAGTCTTGTTCCTATAGATTTTTGTAGTGACTGCCAGAACCTTGAGGTGAATCTACTATCTGGGTCCGAGATAATGGATATGGGCACACCATGCAGTCGTACAATCTCTCTGAGGTATATTCTAGTTAGTTTCTCCAATTTATCCGTTTCTTTGATTGGTAGGAAATGCGCTGATTTTGTTAACCTATCGACGATCACCCAGATGGTGTCGAGTCCGCTTTCCGTCTTGGGTAATTTGGTTATGAAATCCATGGTTATCCGTTCCCACTTCCATTCGGGTATTTCTGGTTGTTGCAACAATCCTGAGGGCTTTTTGTATTCTATCTTGACTTTAGCGCACGTCAGACATTTACTCACGTAGGTAGCAATTTCGGCTTTCATGTTCGGCCACCAGTACAGTTTCTTGAGGTCGAGATACATCTTATCGGAGCCGGGATGTATGGAGTAATGAACTCCATCATTCTTGACTTCAAGATTCTTATCCATTCCCCTTAAGGCTTCCCCTACCACATTTTTAGGTGTTAAGGCTTCTATTTGGTCTTCCTTGATTTTCGTGGACAGGTGTGAATGGATTGTCATAGTTAAAGATTTCACTCTGCGGCCCGAGTATTCCTTCCGGCTAAGTGCATCGGCCACCACGTTAGCCTTTCCGGGATGATATCAAATTTCGCATTCATAATCATTTAGTACTTCTACCCACCGTCTTTGTCTCATGTTGAGTTCTTTCTGGTTGAGGATATGCTGGAGGCTTTTATGATCGGTGAAGATTGTACATTTCGTGTCGTAGAGATAGTGCCTCCATATCTTTAGAGCGAAGATGACGGCTCGTAGCTCGATATCGTGCGTTATGTAGTTTACTTCGTGCGTTTTTAGTTTCCTTGAGGCGTAGGTGATGACCTTCCCTCGTCGCATCAGGACACACCCGAGTCCTTGGTTTGATGCATCGTAATAGACCACGAAGTCCTCTGGTCCTTCTGGCAAGGTTAGGATGGGCGCACTACATAAGGCTCGCTTTAGTGTCTGAAACGCGATGTCTCGTTTTTCTCCCCAGTCGAAGGTCACACTCTTTTGAGTTAGGGTGGTGAGTGGCTTGGCAATCTTTGAAAAGTTCTTTATGAACCTTCGGTAATACCCGTCGAGTCCCAAAAATTGCCGGATTTCTGTAGGGGTTCTTGGAGTCGTCCAACTCTCTATTGCCTTGATCTTAGAAGGATCCACGTGTCTCCCCTCCTTGCTTACTATCAAAACTTCTTATCGAAATGGGCATAAGGTCGATTTGAAATAAGTGCTCGTTTAAATTTAATGTGCACCCTACGTACATATCGCTTGTGCTTTCCGTTTTACAGTTTTTCATTTCTACAGTGAATATTTTATTGAGTGGTTGGGGTTTTTGATTAAGTAGGTGTTTGAATTTATGACTCACAAAACTTCTCTCCGCACCACAGTCAAAGAGTATGCATGCATAAATGTTGTCGAGGAGAAACGTACCCGTAACCACCGTGGGGTCAGCTATTGCTTCATTTTGACCAATCGCCAGCACTCTCACAACACCGCCAACATTCTTTGCCTTGGGGCATTCCCTCTTGAAGTGCCCAGTTTCTCCACACCCATAACATGCCTGGCTTATCCCAGTACCAGGAACTTGAGTGATTGGTCGCTGGTGCCTTCCAGAAACGGGCAGTGTGCCCTTTCCTGTCGCAGTTTTTACAGTGCATCTCGCGGCAATTACCGTGGTGATGGTAGTTGCATATGCTGCACTTTGGCAGGTTCCCAGCATATTGTTTTGTTGTCGCAGGGGTAGCAGGAGTTGTAGTGGGAGCAGTAGCGGCATGAACCGCCACCATTTGTTTCTCTGAAGGTTCTTGCGAAGTTTGCCCCTTTCTCTTGTTCCAGAATTTCTTCTTGCTGTTGTTGTTGGCATTGTTATCATTGTTGTTGTTCCCTTTGGTTGGTTCAGCGACGATAGCCGTGACTCCTTGATAGACACCATGATCAACGAGAGATTGCGCCAGTTCCTTGGCGCTATCGAAGGTCATGGGTTTGGAGGCTAACACACTTCCTCGAAGTTGGGGTGATAGTCTCCAGATGTACCTCTCCAACTTTTGGCTTTCCAGGATCAACATCCCTGGGAAAAGTATTATCAAGTCACTGAATCTGTTGGTATAGCCTGCGATGTCCGAGCCTACCATCTAAGGCCCCACAGTTCCTGTTCGAGCTTCTAAATCTCGCCTCTTGGGCAGTACTTTCGTAGGAGCATTCGTTTCAGGTTTTCCCAACCCATGGAGTTCGCCACCACTAGGGTTAGTGCCTTAACGTGGCCGTTCCACCATGTCAGGGCCCGCTCAGAGAAAGTAAAAGCAGCAAATTTTACTTTGCTTTCTTTAGGGTATGCGCAAATTTCGAATACAGCTTCCATTTTCTCTATCCATTGGGATAGAGCCATCACTCCCCCAGTCCCATAAAGAGGAATAGGTTTTCCGTTGGTGAAGTCCTTGTAAGTACATACCCCAGAACGGCCTTGGCCTTGGCCATTTGTAAGGTTGTTTATTCCTCCTCCTGACCCGTTGTTGCTCATTTGGGCCATCGCTGCGGTTACAGCGGCTGCTACCGCAGTTTGGAACATAGTTGCATCCATAGTTGGAGGGGGCGGTGGAGGTGGTGTTGGAGTTGAGCTTCTGCGTGCTGATCTACGAGGAGGCATGTTCTGGTAGAGAAAATAAAATGAACACTATAAGTTTCTAATGTTTTGACAATCGTGTACTAGAGGTTTAGTTGTATCTTGTAATTTTTTTTGACTTTATTTTATGGTTTCAAAGTAGGTATAACAATTTAGTTAATCCCATAAGTTTCGAGAGATATGTAAAGAAGTACTTCATATTTATATATATGTCACACATACGGTGCGTTACATTATGCTTCATGTTTAGGAAAATTTGACCTATCTAGAGGTCTCCGATTACAAGTACAAAGTAAATAAGGGAAAAACTTTATCCGAGGTCCTATTCTATATCAAAATTGTTGGAGTTGAGCAAGTTCTACTTGTGGTGTGTTGTGCGTTTGGAGCTAGACTCGGCATCCGACTGCTTGACTCCTATTAGGTGCCTTTCAAGAACTGCTTGTTGTTCCTTCATCTCTCTTATTTCTGCTAGTGCTATCACCATTTGATTCTGAAGCGTTCCTGTGTAGAGTTGGGTATATTCGTGTAGTCCTTCCAGACGACGGATGTCTGCGGCGTTACCCTGTGTAGCAGCATTGATCTCACAAACTCTGGCCGCTTGCTTGTCCGCATGGTAGTTCTTGGTAGCTATAGTGCCCACAATAATGGGAAGCGCTCGATCAGCTGAACCTCCCCCACTGACATTGTAAAAATCTCGACACATGCCAAAACGAGGGCGTACACCTAGTTGGCGGCTCCAGTAGTAGAGGTGGCTTCCCCAGATGGGAATGGGTCCTGGTTGATATGGTCTGACTTCGGGAGGATGAGGGACAGGAGGGTCGATTACTTCCGGCTCGGAGTCTGTCCCACTAGCAGCTTCTTCTTCCTCCTCGACCTCCTCGTCGACTTCGAATTCCTCTCCGACTTCGACTTCGAATTCTTCTTCGACTTCCTCTTCGATTTCCTCCGGGTCTTCTTCTATCCATCCGCCGTTGCCTTGGTTTGGGTAGTAGGGATCTCCCGGTAAATGGAATCCTGCCATTTGTCTGTACTAGGATAGAGGTATGAGAATTTTATAAGAAAAGAAATTTATATTTAATGGCATCCTATGTTTAACTATATCTTATGGTGTGCAAGTTATTCATTGTACTATTATTTTATAACAATATTCCTATAGTATTTCAAATTGGCGAATCTAAAAGAATTTTATTTGGTAAGTTTTTGACTTGTTATCCACTACGACCATTCCTCGATGTACGTTGGTCAAATCCAGGATAAATATAGTTGATCAGGCTATATTTATTCTCGATTTGATTACATACCCCGAGGCCCAATCGTAGTGTCGCAACTTGCCTTAATACTTTTTAGAAAACTTTGTCATGATACGAGACTGATACATGCGAGTAAAAATGTATATTTTTAAAAGAAAATATATTGTTTATGAAAACGTTTTGTCAGAGGGTTTTTGGTCCCCTTTGTATTTATAGTTTGTATATCTTATGTGGTTTGATATACTTAGGTCACTATAAACAATGCTCTGATACGAATCTGTCACACCCCCAAACCAGAATGGCGGAAACATTCGGGGGTGGTTGACTTCACGTAGTACCATAACAATTGAATATTGTAAAGAAAGTAACACAACCATCATATATATAATAAAAAAAATGTATATTGTTGCGTTATACACATTTCCAAAAGAATATTACAATATGATGATGTAAAATGTTTAATAATAAACGTCCTTAGCGTTCCTTCTTCAAAAGCTGATAGTTACCTGTATTACTGATTCCCTGAGAAATACAAGTGGTTTCGAAAAAGTGTCAACAATTAAGTTGGTGAGTTCATAAGTGTTTTGTGTTGAAAAGTATGTCCTTTTGGTAGAAAATCGATGAACGTGGTTTTCAGAAAATCCAATATTTTCTATATATAGTTTGAAAAGTTCCCAAAGTTGGAGTGCGTTAGTATTTTTCGTACTTGAATGATAAAGATAAACTTTGTGTTCAAAATAATGTAAATACTGAATGCATATATGAATCTCATAAATGAAACTTGTTTTTATACTTTCATGTGAGTCTTATAACCATACTATTGACACAGACTGCCTGTAACAACATTCTTCAGGTGTTGTAGTGTTATGACATTTGTCACCCCAGACCTGCCGGTCTAACTGTAGCTAACAGTTTAGGTGCGGGGTTGTCAATCCTGTATAGATCTATACACAAGTATCACGCTCTCCCTCCAAGAGATTATGGTATATAATACAAGACTTGAAATGCATACATAAGAGTACGTTGAAGTTTGAATATCTCACATCACTTAGTATAAATAGATTTACGATAAGAAAGACTTTACTTCATTTTTGTTGAAAGTATTTCGTTTTTCAAGATGTATACGTAAGAATGTATGAATAACTTGCTAACTATACCCATTATAGTTTTTCAGAAGATATGTTCCATTTGGTTAAAATAACTTGATGATATACTAAACTTTATACGTAAAGTAAGATGTTGGTATTCATAAATAATAACATAGATGTTTCATTTATGTTTATAAAACGATACGTTTACTTGTATTGTACTTGTATTCCCCCCCCCCCCTAAAACATGAAAAGACTTGAAAAGTAGGGGTATGAACTCACTTGTTTAGTTCGAAGAGAGTGGGACTAGAGTCGAGCAGAACTTCAACCGCGGAAAGCTGCGTCTTCGAGCTCCTCGGGGATCTCGGTAGCGTAGAACCTTCGTCAGGGGCTTAGTTGCGGAAATCGAGGGCGTCGGGACAGCTTCTGGTGCTTTTAAATGTGTGAGAGTGAGTGTGGGTTTGAGAATGTGTGCCAAAACTCCGGAGCTTATGCCTTCTATTTATAGGGCTGGAAGGACAAGTACGCTGGGCGGACCACCGGAGTACGCTGGGCGTACGCGTTACGCTGGGCGTACTTCGGTTACGCTGGGCGTAACTTTGCGTCATGGCTTACGACTCGAGTCTAGCTAGGCGTAGAGCTGCAGCCGATGGGACCCGACCCTGCACCTGAGTACGCTGGGCGTACTCCTACATTGCGCTGGGCGTAATCCTGGCTTCCGTCTTCTAAACTCCATAACTTTCGCGTACGGGCTCCGTTTTTCGCGTTCTTTATATCCACTCGTAGATAAGATTGTGCTCTACAACTTTCATTTAGACTCCGTCGGCTAGTTTTGACTTTATGTTTAATGATATTTTTTTAATAGGCCGAGACTGCTAAAGTCCGTTAAAAATTCATAGTTTCTTTATCCGACGTCGGTTTTCGTTTGTCTTTTTATCATTTTATTCCTATTGTGGAGACCTTCAACTTTCGTTTAGGTTGCGTTGGCTAAATATCGCTCGATCTTCAATTCGAGTTTTTAGCCCTCTACTACTGTTACGAAACTAGGAAAATTCGTAACTTCTTCAGACAAGGTCCGATTTGGGCTATCTTTTTATGTACGTTTACAGTTTAATGAACTCTACGACTTTTTTTTAGATACTTAAGGCTAAAATGCATTTTATTGTAATTTCACTTTTTACGTTAAATAGTGTTTTACCGGGTGTGCCGTAAATATTTGAGTGGTTATAGTTTCTTCAATATAACCCGGTTTCGAATATTCTTTATGTTTTTGGAAACCTTGGCACGATATCTAACATTTGATGTATCCCAAATTAGATATTTGAACACTATATTTTTGAGGTTAATTTCGTTGAATCCAAGTAGTTTTCATTGTATTTGACTTTTGAGTGTTACATTGTTCTTGGAAAAATACAGGGTTGTCACACTCACACATGACAGTCAATGATGTTTCATGCTCTAAATCTTGTGAAGCTACGATTAAATTTCTTCGTGAACAAAATGATTTGCTAATAAGGGAAATTAAGGACCTTAAGTGCTAAGGGTATACCCTTAGGAAAGGTCAGAAACCCCTGAGAGAACAATTAGAGGCCAAAAATAAGGACTTTAGGAAACTTTAAGAAGAATACAGTAATAAATGTGTGAATTATGATTATGTTAAGGGACAGCTTTCCAGTCTAACTGCCGAGCTTGACACATTGAAAAACAAATTTGAAAATGCAGATTTTAACTTCAAAAAGTTTGATGTGTCAAGTGAAAAAGTTAAGACTATGATTGAGAAACAATTTAAATTTAAAGATAATCAAACTAAGGGTTTAGGGTATCATAGTGTCCCACCTGCTTTTAATAACAACTATAACCCACCTCTTGAGACCAACAAGGAATAAATTCCTGCTCAGTTTGGCCCACTCCCTGAACATGCTTCAGTTAAGACTGAATCATCTTGGCCAACTGAGAATATTAAGGTGAATGTTTTTGATGATTCTACTTGTTGTGCAGGTAAAGGAGTAGAAGATGAGAACAAGGAGAACACTATTGAACAAACAAATGACCCCTTTAACTATGAATTTGTTGCTTCTAATCAACTTGTTATTGGTAAATACAGACCACCAATTCAAGCTAAACATAGTGCCTATTGCAAGTGTGTTTGTGGGAATAATTAGAGACAAGGAAAGGGTACGCCACCAGGGGCAGGAAGAAACAATTCCGACGTGAAGAAAAAGACATTTTTTCACTGTGGAACACCTAGACACATTGCCATAAATTGTCCTAATCACACATATGTTCCCTATTACGCACAAGGATAGCGGAACGGGCCAAGAGGAAGATACCCCAAAAGAAGCCCTTCAAGGTCACAATCGTGCAATGGTGATTGGAACGCACAAAAGACCAAGTCATCAACTCCCAACAACAAGAAAGGAACGTCAGCCAAGAAGCCAAGCTCAAGAGATGCTCTAGTGAATCCAAGACCAGTTAAGTTAAATTCATCTCAACGATCGGCTTCAAGTTCCAAAGCAAGCGATAAGGCATCCATCCGAACGATCAAGAAATGGGTTAATCCCAACTATACATGGGTACCAAAGGTTCACTCTCCCAAATCACCTAATGATTCTAACATTTCTTCATCTTCTGTTTGTGATAAGCAGGATATGTCATGGGAGAGAGTACCTTGCAAAGATGAAAAAGGTCGACCCAGTTTCAAAATGAACTGGTTCCAAAGACTAACTGAGCCCGCTCTGTGCTGGAGCAGCTATGGAGGCATATCATCATACTTTGGTTTGTTGGTAGTGGTTGTTCCAGGCACATGATAGGGGACATCTCTCAACTGTACAACATTCAGAACTTTGTTTGAGAATATGTGTCCTTCGTTGGAAAGTAAGAAAGGAAAGGATCACACATGAGGTTTATGCTTAATGATGTGAAGAATTTCTGGATCGGTTTTGAGATCAAAATATGTGTGCTGTTCTCAGAACTTCTAGATGCAAATTCAATCGGTGACTTACGGTTTGAGTTTTCTTCTCGATTCTCTTAAGTTTATGTTAAAATGATTCGTTTTGAAGACAATCTTTTATTTTCTTATAGTTTTCTTTTCTAGGTATTGTTTGGGAATTGATATGAAGTATAGTTCTAAAGGGAAATTTATGATTCGTGTAATGCACTAAAGTCAAATTGTTTAGACTCTACATTCAATGTCATGGTAGACACAAAGGATTCAAAAGGACTAGACATATATTGACAATGAAAGGACTAGACAATATGAACGTAGATAGTTTTAGTTGGACAGACCATACGACGCTTGGGTAGATTGAATAGTGAGATAAACATGGGAACCTGCGAGATACATTAAAAATTAATCACCTAGAACTGTGGCTCAACATTTCTTTGATGTATGGACTTATGTCCTTAATTGCAGTACTGATAGGGCAACTGGGTGTTCTGATAAAGTAGGTCTGTAGTAGATTATTTTCTTGCTTTCTATCTGCCAGTCATATGTTGGCTACTTTGTGCGATTGGAACAAATCCCACCTGGAATGCAACATATGCAACTCTATTTCTATGCATCTTCTTATCTATGCAATTCTTTCTATTTGTTAGCCATATGCTATTCCCTCTGTGTGATCGGAAGATCCAACCTGGGACACATCATATGCACCCTTCTACTTCTCTATCCATCTATCTATGTTAGTCATATGTTGTTCCCTCTACGTGATTGGAAGACATCCGACCTGGGATACAACATATGCATCTCTATATCTGACTTCTTTCTTAATGATTGAATACTCACCTAAAGTAAGGAATTCTTTGGAAGTTTTTGATTATCGGGGTATATCGCGAAGTGGGAAACACGTTCTAGTGCATCTAAAACTGAACAATTTAAAAGGTTGTCTGTACATCTTGCTGCGAAATTTTAGTGGACAGCAATATCCTTGGTCGTCGTCAGCTAAATGGTCTATTTAGGAATATAGGTACAATTGTCCTGCCACTTATAATCTGTCCAATTTGTCAACATCCTTTGTGTTTAAGTGGACCACAATACCGGTGATTGACCAGATCTAAACATGCAGGTGTGTACTGATAAACGATATTGAATTGCCTGACAACTTTGATCCCAAATCAGTCTTAAAGTTAGCTAATATTTTTGTTTTTGTTAAATTTGTTCATAATCTTCCTCTATGCACAAATTTAGGGTGAGAATTAATTTATTTTTAAAATCAAACAAAAATCAGATAAATTAAAAGTCCAAAAATAGTGTTATTTCTATTTTATTTCTTGTTTAGAAAAATATGAAAAATCCAAAAATATTTTTGTTTTTGTTTTATTCCTTTCAGAAAATACGAAAAATCCAAAAATATTGTGTGCTAAGTTTTCTTTTAGTTTTCTTTTTATCTCACATTTTTTGTCCTGAAAAGTGAATTCAGATGTAGATGAGACTCATGTAGACTGTATCAAGATTTTCTGAGTCAAGGCTTCATCCATGATTATTGAAGAATATTCTTTCGAAGGAACAAGAAATGAAGATTATTCTTTCAACATACAATTTTTCAACCCTAGAAAAAAGGTGAAGCTTACTTGAAGATTATTTGACAAATTGCATTGGATCCTCCTCAATCAACTTGTTGCTATCTATGAACCTGCTGAAGTGATTCAGAAGATTCGTTCTCTCTGATATTTTCTCTGACGATTCTCAAGCTGAAAATGCTAATTTTCAAGAATCTTTACAAGAAGCCTCCTCACCCAACGTGCGTTCAATGTCAAATTTTGAAGAAATACCCAATTGTTCAGGATGATGTCACTCACTTAGAAGATTCATATGCTCATCTTGAAGTTGTGAAGAAATCCAAGATAAAAGCTGAAGCCAAGCTCAAAGAGTGAAAACTGAGAATAAATGCAAGATACAATCCTAGGGGGAGTTTGTTGGGTCAAAGAGAAGAAAGCTATAAACCAAGAGGGAGATTGTTGGGTCTAAAATATGGTTTATACTTTGCTTTTCTAATCATTTATTGTTTTTAGTCTATGGATCGAAAACAGCCTTCGGCTTACGGTTGTAAACGCATTTACGGTTGTAAATGTGTTTACAGTTGTAAACATGTTTACGGCTACTATTCCCTATAAATAGTGTCAGTAGATGTCAGATAAAAAAAAAGTTTACGGTCAATTGTGTGTGTAAAGCAAGGTATTCTAGAGAGAGAAAGTTAGAGAGAGAGAAGAAGTGTGTGTGTGTGTATGTGAATCTTGTGTAAGGATTATCATTCATATCATCAATACACCATAGATTCACCAAGTGTTTTTTCTTCTTCTTCTCCATTTGATCTTGCATCATCCGCTTGATTGGGATTCCATACCATCAAGTGGATCAGATTGATACATCAAGCGAATTTTGGGACTTACAGATATATTTAATACTTTTTTGCACATCTCTATAGATATTTGATACTAAAATGTTATAAATTTGTATTCTGGATATTACAAGGACTAAATGATAAATAGAAAATACTAGAGCATATTCAGGATGAAATTTGTAGCTTGAAGACTAATGAGGCATATACTGGTTCAGCCATATAACATCCATCTGGTTCGTCCTAGCTGAATCACTAACATGCATATTAGGTGAGGAAAACCTACCCCCATACAAATTCTAAGCTAAGTCGAGATGTCAAACCATCGAACAGTAAGAACGGTTACGAGTAACAACTGGCAAGGTCCAGATGGATAAACCTCGATATTGCCAACAAACAGGTTGCAAATGTGCTTTAGAGATCGTAAAAAATACACTCGTTCTATTGAAAGTGACTACTAAGCTTTCTAGGTTCAACCATTCGTAACTTCAGGAAAGGAAGCATTAATGAAGACTAGACAGTGCATGCTCGGTCCATCTAAGAAGAACATTTCCCGATAAATGAAGTATAAAGGTCTGTAATGAGAACGACACAGGTATGCAGTATTTAATATATTTTCCATACATTATAGAAAATTCATCAAATCTTCGACAAATTTAATCATCAGAGCGTTCTCCCATGTATTATCCAAGTCAACTTTTGACAGTTTGTGGTGCATGTCAAGTTTTGAAACGATGACTCTCACGGGAGCATTTAAGGAGGAACCATCTAGAAGAATTGTGAAATATGAGTTCTATCAAGTGGTGCGATCAATGGGACCACAAAACAAATGGTCAACGGTGGTGATCCGACTGGCAATGTAAGTCTGATTCCAAGAACACAAACTCTAGAGGCTCTTACAAACACACCTCAAGTAGCGAAGGTAGTAAGAGAAAAAAACACCACAACACCCTCTTATAGAAATTCAACTAGTAAGAAATGAAGAACTTACAATTGAAGAACAATAAACGAAAGAATATGAAGCTTTTAAAAGATACAAAGCCATGAAAAACGACAGATAGAAATAAAAAAACAAAAAGCACATGTAGAGAAAGATTGGGAACATGTATATCTTCATATGTGAGACTCAAGCAATTCTGAATGTAAAACATTAAGATATCGAAAAAATGATGATAAAGGTGAAACTGGAGAGAGAACAAAGAATGAGCCAAGGTTGAAAGAAGCGTGAGGTGTTGTAGAAGATAGAGAAAATAATTGAGTGTTTCATGTCCTGAACTTTAGGAATTTGTTCACAGATGATATCAATGAGATGTCGTTCCCGTTTGGGATCAAAGGACCTAGGTTGAAGCCATATGATGGCACCGGAGACCCGAATAATCACGTCTCAAATTTTCAATGGTTCATCAAGCTGACCCCGATAGATCCCAAGTTGTGAAGTCTCTACATTACCAGAACACTAGATGGGTCAGCAAGATATTAGTTAGCTAGCCTCCCGAAAAATGGAATTAGTAGTTTCAAAGAGCTATGTACGAAGTTTTGGAAGTGTTACATTCAACAACGGAGATTCTAGCAGAAGGTACACGCCATATTTGCTTGCAGATAATGAGGAGGAGAATTGAACAATGAATACTTTAATCATTTTAATAAAATAAGTCAGATGATGCCTATCCAAGACGATCCCATGATCCTTGCAACTTTCACATATAGACTATTACAAGGAGAGTTGTTTAGAAAGTTGGTAGGAAGAGAAAGGAAAAATGTCGAAGATATGATAGAGAAAGTTTATTGATTCCCCAGAAGATGAAAGTGTTAAGAATCCTAGAATGAGGAGTAAAGACATGTCTAAAACAGAGAGATACATTCCTTGGCCTTATAAACCTTCCCATAGAAACTTTAATTGTACCAGAAAGTATGAAAAGTTCGAATATGGTGGAAATGAGAGAAATGGTGATAATTTCGTCCCTTATATATAAGAAGCATTTGAGGCGCATCCCCAAATAATTCAAAGAAAGGGAAATGAAGGGAACAATCAGATAAGGTAACCTAGAGATCCCAATCAATATTGTAACTTCCATAAGAAGTTATGAGATGCCATGGTAAATTAAGAAAGCTTGAAAAGAGAAAAGGATCAGAATAAGGAGCCGAAACCAAAAGAAATCTCAAATCAGAAGAAATATGAGATTGTATGTGATGCAAAAGTAATAATGATCCATGGATAAATTAGCAAGATACGATAAAGAGTAGGAAGTGGACTCGCCACGAGTTCACAAAAAACGATATGATACTGCCGAACCACCAAGGCATCTTATGCCTCATCATCAAAGATTCAGTTGGGAACACATTGATCCACACGATATACGTAGACAATAGAAGCTCGGTGAATATTCTACATGATAGTTTCCTAACATGATTACCTGAACATGTTAGAGCTTTGGGCAAACCAACAACATCATGTTTAGTATGATTTGTCGGACACTCAGTGTGGCCAGTAGTGAAAATATGACTTCCCTTTGTGTCAACTAATTATGAGAATGGGTTAAAGAAGACCATCGTGGCCAAATTCCTTATAATAAAAGCTCCATTACCATACAATATGCTTTTTGGAAGGATAGGCTTATGGTAGTTACACATAATACGGTCCATCGTCCATGGTCTCCTTAAGTTCCCACTAAAGGAGATACGATAACAGTAAGAAGCAGGTCGTTTGCCCCAAAATAGCGAAGGCATATCGTACAACAAGGCACATAGCAAAAGGAAGTAAGCTTGTTCATAAAAGAGGACAATATTATCGTTAATCCAAAGTATACATAACAAATAATGCAAGTCAGTTCGGAACTACCGAGCCAGCTTAGGAAAGGGTTAGAAAAACTTATAAAGAAAGGAATGGCATATTAACAAAAAGGAATGAGATATTAAACAAGGAATGAACTATTAAACAAGGAAGCTGTTGATTTAGCGGAATCAAGGGTAGTAACAGCCACACAATTTCCAAAATGGATATTAATCCAGTTTTAGTGAAAAAAGGTGATAGGATGACGGGGATGCATTTGAACTTCATAGATCTAAACAAAGCATGCCCGAAGCATAGTAATCCATTGCTGAAAATCAAGTAGAAGATATAATCATTGCGAGGATACAAGTAGAAGTCATTTCTTGATGCTTACAAATGGGTTCATTTGGTACAAATAGCCACGAAAGTCGACAGCGAAACAACATTTTACACCGACAGTGGATCTTACTATTAGTTGACGATGCCATTTGTTTTAAGGAATGTAGGAGTGAATTATCAAAAGTTGGTACAATGTAGTGACAATACATGAATAAAAGCCAATATTTACAAAGTACAAGACTTGATAAACATGAAATCCCCAAATTTAGTCAAAGATATAAAATCCTGAATGAAAAATTAGCTGCTTGGGGGAGGTTCCTGGCTAAGTCAGCAGAACAGTCTCTACCTTTCTTTCAAGCTATGAAGGCACATATAAGAAGAGACAATGTTACATAGACGAAACAAGCCGATGAAGATTTCATCAAATTAACGAATCATTTTCAAACTCTACCAACACTGTGTAGCCCGATAACGAATGAGCCCTTGGTTGTTTACCTTTCTACTAATAGGGAAGACATAAGTGTTGTACTAATAAAAAGTAAGTCATGGTATACTTTGTTAGTTGAGTACTACAAGGATTGGAGTTGAATTACTCGTTGGTAGAGAAGGTAACATTGTCTTTGGTGTATGTGGTGAGACGATTTCGAAGGTATATTCAAGCACATACCATTCTAGTGTTAACTAAACAACGGATAAGACACATATTGATGGAACCAGAGAGGCCAAAATGAATTACCAAATGGGAGATAGAGTTAGGGGAATATGATATCTCACAAGACGATACTGAGCATTTATTCCGAAGCGTTAGCATATTTCTTGTTGGAAATACCCCACGAAGAAAAATAGATGTATGTACCATAAAGGAACATAATGACGAGAGAGTCTTGACCAAAATTGTGCCTTATGGACAATGAGTGTGGTACAATGATGGAGCATCTAGTTGAGATGGCTTGGGAGCAGGGATCATCCTGAGAAGCCCTACGGGAGAAAATGTGACATATGCATTACACTTTAATTTTGAATGTTCAAATAATGATGTGGAATATGAGGCATTGAGAGAAGTGTTACAATTATCTATCAGTGTGAACATTTTAGAAATAAGTGTTAAATAAGGTGTCTAAGTCCGTAACTGTATTTGGTATAACTTGACCTGACCCGGCATGGTCCAATTGGGTTGCACTTCACCTAACAATTTGTATGGATATATTTTTGAGAATAAGATGTTTATGATCTATTAATATATTATAAGTTATAATATATTAATATGAAATCATATTATTTAATTAGTGTTGATCAAGAATTAATTTTGGAATTAATCTAATGATCAAAAGAGGCTAATTAAATATGGAGTCTTACATATATATATATATATATATATATATATATATATATATATATATATATATATATATATATGTATGGATTGGGCTAAGATTTATTTAGGATGGGCTAAGAGTATATGGAAGTCCATGGAGCTTTTAACCCATAGATCCTAGGTAAATGAAGAGTCATGGGTATTAGGGTTTAAACCTAATTCTCCATAGTATATAAAGAGGTCCTTGGTTCTAGAATTGGCACTAGTGTGTGAGAAACTAGGGTGGGCCGATTTTAGCAAGCATCATATTCTCTCAAGTAGTTCCTCACTGTTTTGGGTGATTTGTGACACCAATTGAGGTATCCACACTATAGGTTCTAGGCTCTAAAACTCCAAGCAATCAACCACAAAAGAAAGGTATGTTATTCTACTTAAAGTTTTATATTACAAGTACGTCATAACATGCTAGTTAGGTTGTAAACCCTGGAAATCAAATTTGGATGTATTTTAGAGAAAACACAGATCCAAGGTTTCTAGGGTTCCATTTACACCATAGGAGTGTTAGTATGCTCAAAACCTAACAGTGGTATCAGAGCCTACGCTTGTTTTCTTGATACTTGATGCAAACTTGTTGAAAAATCTCAAAAAGTCTGCTATCTGTTGCATGAACTCACCGAGTCCATAGGGGGACTCGACGAGTCCATGTGATAACTCATCCTACTCGTCGAGTAGGTTCTTGCACTCGAAGAGTAGGAGCCCCTGAATGCAATTTTTCGAGTATTGTTGCTGGAAATTGACTAGAAACATTACCCTAAACTGTTTTGGTGTTTTAAAATTTGTTTTAGACGGTGTAATTGTTATGCTAATCCATTTACAATGACTAATATCAAAATATATGATTCTTGAAATTTTGATATAAATGTTCATGTTCTTATGAGTTATTGTTAGATCATAGGAATTATTGCTGAATTGTTTGATGATTAATTCTTGATCAATTATGTGTTTTAATGGAATCCATAATTTCTCCTCAAGTTATGGATTACCAAAAGTCACTCTTTTAAAGTCCATATTAAGACACATAGGTTACATAAAATGAAAAGTCACCAATTTTAATAAACCATTGACTCATAATTTATGAAGTTAAAAAGTCTTGAATAGTTTCAAAACTTGCCCTCAAGTTTGGATTTCGTATAGTCTCACACATTAATACTTTAAATTCCAAATTGAACCTTAGAATTTTAAAATTTTAAAATTCAACCCTTATACTTCTATAATATTAAAAGTTTAATTATTATATACATGTATAAGAATAAGTCAGTTTTACCGTTAGTAGGTCTCATTCACGAAACCGGTCTATAACAGGGGGGGTATAAGGTTACTGCCTATAAAATGGCAGTTTAATGGGTGTCCACTCTCACCCACTGCTCTCTTGACTGGTTGAGGGTCATTAGACGAACGGGTAGGATAGGACCTTAATCCTCATTAAAAGTATAATGAAATAATAAAGTAACTAAACCTTTATTAATTCCCAATCTTAGTTACTTTAGGAAAATGTAAATAGGTGCTAGCCCATGAAATTACACTTTGTACCTTACCAAGTACTTAGTGAAGCATGTGTGGTTAACCGGCACACTAACAAGGACTAGTAAGATTGGAAAAGGGTGACTTAAGTTTTATCATAGATCGGTGGATCGCGTGTGGTTAACCGGCACATCGATTGGGTGATAAAATTAAGGGTACCAAGTCAATTTGCATGGTTATTCACACCTTGTTCGTGATCCTCGAAGTTTCAAAAGATTTAGGAGTTTCAAATCTAATTAAAACTTAATAATTTATTTTGTTTAAAATGGTGGAAATTGGTAAATCGTCATTTACCTACCTTAAAATATTTTATAGCTTGGATTACGGAATCCCTCTTCCAAGATATGAAATAGTTTGTAGGATCCTAGCCTTAATATTTCATTTGGGTGACTTATTAAGGACTCTTTATCTAATTAAAACTTGTCTTTGCTTTCTTTGAGATGTCTTCCAACACTGCTGCTGGCTCAAAACCCACAGGCTCTTTTTCCCTCATGAACTAGTGTGGGAAAGTCACTTTTGATGGTTCTAATTTGAATGAATGGATTAGGAACATCAGAATGATTACCCGCTATGAGGACAAGGAATATGTCCTTGATAAGGAGCTTAAGGTTATCAATGAGTCCACTGCTAATCCTGAGGATATTGCGGAGTATGTTGCACATGAGAGGGATGCTACTAAAGTTTCCTACATTATGTTGGATACTATGACTCCCGAACTCCAGAAATCCTATGAAGATTTCTACCCCTATGAGATGCACCTGGATCTGATGGAAAGGTACCATTAGAGCACACGTCCTACTCCAACAACATCCCTTGTTCTGGAAATTAGACAGGGAAAGGGGAAGAAGAGGAAAACCCCTTTAAAGGGTACCAAGGAAAAGTCCCTTGATGGCTCCTCTTCAAGTGAGACCAAGAAAGGTCCCATTCATCCTTCTTCAAACCCAAAGGAAGCAAAATGTTTCTAATGCCACGAAAAAGGGCGCTGGAAGTGAAGTTGCCATAAGTACTTGCAGGATGTAAAGGATGGGAAAGTTAAACCCACCCATGCAGGTATTTATACCATATTGTCTAAAAAATCATTGCATAATAACTCTTGTGTGCTTGATACAGGTTGTGGTATTCACATTTGTACTGATTTGCAGGGCCTAAGAAGTAGTGAAGAAGTGGAGCACGGGAAGATAAAATTAATCATGGGAAATAAGAAAGCATCACATGTGACCAAGATTGGAGTTTATTCTTTATTCCTTAATAATAGGTTAACTTTAGATTTAAATAATGTTGTTACTCGTCAGAAATGGCAAGAAAATTATTTCCTTTCATAGTTTGTACTAGCAAGGATTCACATTTTCATTTGAAAATAAAATTGTTTCTATTGATGCATTTTATAATGATTTGTTTTATTTTAAAGCATTACCTTGTGATGGTGTATATGAAATTGTGTTGATTGTAGACAACTTATATGACAACCCGAAATTTCTGTTTGTTTTAACTCCGTAATTAAGCACTTAAAAAATTAGCCAAATTTATCCCAAAACATGTTTGGCTGGAATTAAGCCCGTTGGAATATTTTAAATAATATTCGTCAAGCGAACCAAAAATAAGGAAGTATAAATTTAGAGTTGTCGTGTTTAACGTAAGTCACGAAACTCCAAAAATTTGGAGTTTACGGGAGTAACCTCAGAGTTTACGACCGCAAACCCCCGAGAGTATAAATACGACACTTAGTCATTTTCTCTCATTTTCCAACTTCCAACTCCAAGAACACTAAAGAAATCCTCTCAAGTATCATATTTCTTTTCTGTCAAATCCGCCAAAACGTAAGTGTTTCTTGCCTAGATTTGTTCACATAACACTTAGTCTAGTGTATTTACAACACTTCATCCACGAATTTTCGATTTTTCTTAGATCTTCAAGTGTTCATCAAGAACACCAAGAACACACACTAGTGTTCTTGGCCAAAAATCAATCATTCAAGCACGTAAATCGTAAGTACACTTACCCTAGCTTCTTGTGTGCTTAATATGAACTTGATTACACTTGAAAATCATCAAATCCCCATCTTCATATGTGTTTACGGTTTGGGGAGACCTCCCAAAACCGTAAACACCTCCAAAAGGTGTTTAGATACCCCTAATGCCTTCTAATGGTTGTGTAACGGAATAGAACCTTACATGCATGAACTAGGAACCCCAAAAACATGAAATGAAGGGACAAACATGATTTTACGGTTTAGGAAGGTCATAAAAGCTCTCTTAATCAGTTCATTTCCTTTGGGTAGCAAAGTCATCCTTCCATTCGTTATTCATATTTCGAGAACATTAATAACTATTATAGGAATAGTTAGGAGATTCTATTTAATCTTTCTAGTACGAAGAATTCCATAAGAGTCAGTTCATTTGTGAGTCTATACTAGTACTATATTACATCAAATAGAATGTGACGCACTATTTCCCGATACGACGCTTCATAGCGCCATAGCCGTGTAACTAGTGTCTCCTGGAGGGAGAGCGAACATCATGTGTATAGATCTATACGGGACAGACACTCCCGCATGGTGACTGCTAGCTACAGTCCGAGCTGGTAAGGCCCATGGGTGACATATGCCACTAACTCTATGCGTGACCTGGAGGGTCATCAAGGACTCGATCGTCAATCAGCATGGTTACATACGAGATCACATTCAATCCTTTTATTTACCTTTAGACTGAGCCATGCATATTGTTCATTAGATACCCTCCTGGAGTCTATGTTTTGTTCACCTTAAGACTTTGCTAGCTGTATTGTCCATTCGATACTGTCTAGAGTCTATGTTTCCTTGTTTTAGACTTTGCTAGCTATATCGTTCATTCGATACTGTCTGGAGTCTGTGCTTCCTCGCTTTATACTGAGCCAGGCGTATTGTTCATTCGATACCCTCCTGGAGTCTATGTTTTACTGATTTTCAGACCTTGCAAGGCGTCCTGCCTGAAGTCTATGATTTATTTGCCTTTAAAGCTTTGCAAGGCTTTCCGCCTGGAGTCTAGGTTTTATTTAATTTTAGCCAGTAGTGTTTGTGCTGAGGAAAGATGTGGTTTCCCCTTATTATTTTTACTTGAGGCTTTTCTCACAACTCCTTTGAAGCAAAAACTATATTTTGATAATGATAGTACTATTGGGGAAATTACTCCTTAAACATAAAACAATTGGGTCTTGGTAGAAGACTGCTTTTATTTAGAAAATATAGGATTTTCTAGAAAGAATTCTAATACTCTGTAGATTCTAAACCACCATCTTTCATGAGGTTATTTTGAATAAAAATGTTTATTTATACTAATGTCATTAAATACTTATGAATTCACCAGCATTATAAAAATATTGATACTCGCTTTCAAAATAACTTGTATTCTCAGGTCATCGATAGGCAGGTACATCCCGGGAGCTTTTGCGAAGTCATCCTAGAACCAAGCTGCATCTATGTTATGTTATGTGTTTACTTCGATGTTGCTATGAAATGTAACCTATGTAAAAATTATTACTATTAATGCAATGGCCGTTGTACTTTGATTACTATACTGCATATGTTGTGATAGTCGACATGACGTCCTCCACCCCAGAACGTATTCCGCCGTTCTCGGTTGTGGGGTGTGACAACTTAGGGAATAATGTTTTTCATATTGATTCTTCGATTACCTTGGATAAAGCATCCTTGTGGCATTGTCGTCTTGGACATGTCAACAAGAATCGCATAGGCCAACTCCAAAAGGCTGGAGTTTTGGAATCATTTGACCTAAAATCAGATGATAGTTGCGAGTCTTGTTTACTTGGAAAAATAAAAAAGTCACCCTTCACTGGTTCTTGTGAGAGGGGTGAAGGTTTGTTGGACCTCATACACACAGATGTGTGTGGACCTTTTAAAACCGCCACAAGGGATGCTAATCGCTACTATGTGACATTTACTGATGATTACAGTAGATATGAATACATCTACTTAATCAAACATAAGTTAGAAACCTTTGAAAAATTCAAAGAGTATAAGCAGGAAGTGGAAAATCAACTTGGCAGGAACATCAAGATGCTCTGATCCGGTTGGGGAGGAGAGTATCTTAGTATTGAGTTCCTTGACTATCTTAAGGAATGTGCGATTGTCTCACAATTGACACCTCCTAGGACACCACAACTGAGTGGTGTGGCTAAGAGGTGCAATCGAACCTTGTTGGACATGGTTCGTTCCATGATGATTCGACCTTCGTTACCAATCTCATTCTAGGGGTATGCCTTAGAGACTGCCGCATATATCCTTAATCTATTCCCTACCAAAAAGGTTGCCAAAACACCTCACGAGATGTGGACTAGGAAAGTTACCAATCTAGACCTCATCAATATTTGGGGTTGCGAGGCTTTCGTGAGGCGCGAGTCTCACGACAAGCTCGAAACTTGAAGCGAGAGGTGTATTTTCATCGGCTACCCACATAAATCCTTTGGTTACATCTTCTATAGACCAAGTGAGAATGTGGTCTTTGTGGCAAGGAGAGGAGTCATTCGTGAGAGAGAATTTATAAGCCAAGGAGACAGTGGGAGGAAAATTGACCTTAAAGAGCTTCAAGAGTCAAGCGGTGAAGGAACCTCAAACATTAGCGACCAACCTGAGGAGGAAACTACTATTGAGCCCATAGATGAGTCCGTACCTCTTAGGTGTTCCACTAGAGTTAGGAACACACATGATTTTTATTATGGTTATCACATCACTACTGAAGGTGATACATTTATTAGTGACAGTACATTGATAGATTTGCATGAACCTAATAATTACAGGGAAGCCATGGCAGGCCCCGAGTCTGCTAAATGGAAGGAGGCTATGGACAGCGAGATTCAGTCCATGTATGAAAATCAAGTTTGGAACATGGTTGACAATGTACCAGGTCGTAAGATAGTTGGGTGCAAATGGATCTTCAAGAAGAAGACCGAAATGGATGGGAAGGTGCACAGTTACAAAGCGCGACTGGTGGCGAAGGGCTTTACTAAAACTCCAAGAGTTGACTATTATGAGACCTTCTCACCAGTAGCGAAGATCAAGTCTATTAGAGTTCTCCTAGCCATAGCTGCATTTCATGATTATGAAATATGGCAAATGGATGTCAAAACCGCTTTCCTTAATGGAAAGTTGGATGAGGATGGTTACATGAATCAGCTAGAGGGTTTTTTCAACGCAAAGTACCCTAATAGAGTGTGTCAGCTTGAGAAATCCATTTATGGATTGAAACAAGCATCTCGTAGATGGAATCTTTGCTTCGATGAGAAAGTCAAAGTGTTTGGCTTTTCAACGAGCGAGGATGAGTCATGTGTATATGTTAGGGCTAGAGGGAGTATAGTTAGTTTTTTGGTAGTGTATGTGGATGACATACTACTCATAGGAAATGACATCCCAAATTTGCAGGAGGTTAAGTCTGACTTGGGAAATGTTTTGCTATGAAGGACCTTGGAGAAGCTGCCTATATCCTAGGGATAAAAATACTGAGAGACAGGAGTAAAAGACTAATTGGACATAGTCAGAGTACCTACTTGGATAAGGTGTTGAAAAGGTTCAACATGGAGAATTCCAAGAAAAGGAGACTTACCGATCCAGCACAATGCCAGACTGAGTAAGACTCAGAGTCCGAGTACAGAGGCTGAGATAGCTGAGATGAGTCATTTACCATATGTTTCATTGTTGGCTCGATCATCTATGCTACGAATTGTACTCGTTCTGATGTGGCCTTTTCTTTGAGCATGGTTAGCAGATATCAGGGAAACCCTGGCAAGGCTCACTGGACTGTGGTAAAGAATATTCTCAAGTACCTATGGAGGACTGAGGACTGGGTTCTTACCCTCTATGGGAGTGATGACTTGAGAGTAGCGGGGTATAGTGATGCTAGCTTTCAGATTGATAGGGATAATTTTCGCTCTCAGAAAGGCTGGGTGTTTACCCTAAAAGGAGGAGCAATTACTTGGAAAAGTTCCAAGCAGGAGATAGTAGCGGATTCTACTTGTGAATCAAAATACATAACAGCGAGTGAAGCGGCAAAGGAGGCGATTTGGCTGAAGAACTTCATTGGAGAGCTTGGAGTTGTACCAGCTATATAGGATCCCATGGAGATTTTGTATGACAACAATAGTGCGGTTGCCTTAGCCAAGGAACCAAGAGATCATGGCAGATCCAGACACATTGATAGAAAATATCACTTCATAAGACATAAGATAGAAGAAGGACTCCTAGTGGCAAAGATGGTATCGTCAGAAGAGAACCCTACAGATCCCTCACCAAGGGTCTGATAAGGGTTAGACATTTGCAGCATGCGAGAAGCATCGGGCTGAGACACGATATTATTTTTAATAATTAGATAGCTTTTTCTGAAACTTGTAAAATGTATTTGACATTTGATGATTAAATAAAAGTTGTTGTTTATTTATAAGGAAGGTGTTACTATCTTATGTTAATTTTTACTATTGTTTCAATTTTGCATGTTTTGACTTCCAGAATAAGTATTTTATTCAAAACTCTCCACAGTTGGTCATACGTTGGAAGTAGGTGTTGAATTAAGACTGTCATGAATTTGGCTTGTAAGATTTGTCTAAGGTGCTTTAGACATTGCAATGGTTGCTACAACATTCATGAGTGCTCATAAGTTTTGAGTATTAGATTAAACCCACGCTCACTATTTCACTTCATGGAATTTATCTCGAGTGATCGTGAGATGGTAATATCATATATATCTTCAAACCTAGAGATGTGAGTTGGTTATCCATTGATTGTACAAAAATGCATCAATAACTTGATGTAATAAAATGTGCTTTTGTGCATAATTCAAGTAGTAGTTAGTACAAGCATATGAGTCGAAGTTTAAATGTTCCTTCTAACAATAGAAGCAATATTTGGGCCCCTCGATGATTTGGTTTTGACTTATGTGTCGTGACCGGTCAAAACCAAATTTAAGGGTTCAATTTAGTTCTATGTCAAAATAATTAGAGATCAAGAAACAACTGCTGGACAATAAGTACGACATTGTTCCATGTATTTGTCAGGCTGATATCATGAGAACAGAGGATTATATGATCACTTATCGAAAATGGCGCTTTATAGTTCAACAGAGTTTTAAAAGAGCTATGATTGCTGGTTGGATCCTGAAGTAATACTTGCAACTATAGTTATCAGACTTATCCAAGTGGGAGACTGTTGGATATGGTGTCTAAGTCCGTAAATATATTTGATATAACTTGACCCGAACCGGCATGGTCCATTTGAGTTGCACTTCACCTAACAATTTATATGGATATACTTTTGAGAATAAGATGTTTATGATCTATTAATATATTATACGTTATAATATATTAATATGAAATCATATTATTTAATTAGTGTTGATCAAGAATTAATTTTGGAATTAATCTAATGATCAAAAGAGGCTAATTAAATATGGACTCTTACATACATATACATATATATATATATATATATATATATATATATATATATATATATGGATTGGGCTAAGATTTATGTAAGATGGGCTAAGAGTATATGGAAGTCCATGGATAGTCTATGGAGCTTTTAACCCATGGATCCTAGGTAAAGGAAGTGTCATGGGTATTAGGGTTTAACCCTAATTCTCCTTAGTATCTAAAGAGGTCCTTAGTTCTAGAATTGGCACTAGTGTTTGTGAGAAACAAGGGTGGACTGATTTTAGAAAGCATCATATTCTCTCAAGTATTTCCATGTTGTTTTGGGTGATTTGTGACACCACTTGAGGCATCCACACTATTGGTGCTAGGCACTAAAACTCCAAGCAATCAACCACAAAAGAAAGGTATTTTATTCTACTTAAACTTTTATATTACAAGTACCCCATAACATGCTAGTTAGGTTGTAAACCTTGGAAATAAAATTTGCATGTATTTTAGAGAAAACATAGATCCAAGGTTTGTAGGGTTGCATGTAAACCATAGGAGTGTTAGTATGGTCAAAACCCAACAATAAGTGCATCTGGAGACTACAGGATGGTAGTTAACAAAATCAATGGAACATACGACGTTAAAGAGGAGCACATAAAAAATTGGTTAAGGCAATAGATCTAGTCAAACAGTTCAAGAAATTAAAATTTGCACAAGTTCCTTGATCCAAGAAAAAAGAATCATATTCCCTAAGCAAATTGCCCATGACAGTCTTCACCATAGGAGCCTCTGCCTTGGCCTGACGGTCGTCAGTAACCCTCAAGGTGGTCGGCGAAGGCGCCGCCACTAATGCCCCTAAAAACCTAAAATAATCGGCCATTTTATGGCCGATCTGATTGCAATAGAAGCAAATAAGAGTCCTCTTGGGCAATCCTTGCTCACGTGGAGCAAATGGCCACAACTAAAACATCACAAACCTACTGATCGGCAAGCTCCACTGTGCGGCTTGCCATACTTGGTGCAACGACCCTGGCCCTGCTGGCCTTTGGTGTGGGCATCGAAGGTCTTGGGCCTCTTAGCCTAGCCCACTGCTGTAAGAACTCACTCCGCCTTCCGCTTTGTCTAGAGCTCCAAATCAATCTCCCACTCTCGAGCCTTCTCGATCACACCCTTTAGGTTCTTGCACCTCGAAAAGCTCACGAACTCCCTGATATCATTCCTCAACATATCCTAATATCTCGTCTTCCTTGTCTCCTCATCCGTAGCATACTGTGGGACCAACAATGCCTTCTCCCTGAATTTGGAGTTGATCTCCGCCACAGTCTTTATAGTCTGGCGAAGGTCCTGGAACTCCCTTGCCAGCTGTTGCACCTCGATAACTGGTGAAAACTTCCTCTAAAACCTCTAAACATAGTCCTCTTGTTTCAACACTGCTAATGTTGCCGTCCCTACAGCTCGAGTAACCTCCTCCCACTAATCCTGGGCGCTGCCCTTCAGTAGGCATGACATAAATCCCATCTTTTCCCCTAAGAGAAAACATTCGTTCGTTGAGCATTCTCCATGTCAGTGATCCAATGATGGGTTCCTTATCCCTAAATAATTCAGGAGCCTGATAGGTATAGAACTCCCTGAATGAGGAAGCTCGAACCCTAATCTGACCCATAACAATCTCGGCTTGAAAATTCCGGAGCCTCTCATCCATCAACTCTATAATCCTCTCCTTGATGGTACCGAAAAACATAGCGGTAGCATCCAAAATACCATGAGTAACCACAGCCGATGTGAAATCGTGCATCCTATCTTCAATTGGTTCAACTCCTAAACCAGAGCCTGAACCAGAACCCAAACCTGAACCTCCACAAGTAAGCATTACCATCCTCAAACTGAAATACAACATATCAACAATCGATTATCAATTGAGTGAAACCATTCCCAACATAAAGGCCACCTTATAGTTGTTAAGTCTGCTCTCGTCTCAGGTATAGGTCCTATGCTTCCAATAGTATGGGTGCAATACTACCTTCCACACCTACATATACCTTCCTCAAGCTTAATCCTGATTCCTCTAAGTTACCACACTACAACCATACACAAATATTATGGTACACATCATACATATCGTAGACTCTCCTAGGAACTCTCAACTCCCACCACTCACAGTACTAAGAACCTCAATCAACACCGTTGGTTGCCCTATGCATGCAGGTTGTATATAAAAGTGACTGTCAAATGAAGATTCTACCCTAAGTCCACAACCAAACAAGGAACATGAAATGAGGCTAAATCGATCATTAGAGCTATACAATCCTAATCATATACAACTTTGAGAGCATACACTTAGTAAATAACTGAGTTGATATAAATTCCAGGTAATACATGGCATCAAGTATTTAAGTTCTATTGGGGTATAAGGCATCACACAAATCGAGTAATTCTCTCATATGATTCCTGAAGGTATCATTAGCCCTAATCTAGCATGCATTTTTCATATCAAGCACACTAATCATAACACATAAGTATGGTTAACTTGGGAACCACTTACTTGAGCTCGGCTGATCGCACATACCACACCCCCTCCTTTTTTATAAAACCTTTTTAGAAGTTTAACTTGTAACGTCCCAAAATAATTGTATATATTTTCATTTAAAGGTCATTCAAAACACTCATTAATTATTCGGAGTCCATACAAATCATAGTATTAAATCATCAGCGTACAAATTATTTCAAATGTGGAAACCATGAGGGGAGGATGTTGTGCTATCACACCATGCTCTTCCTTTTAGAGCTAGAAGTACCTGAAACCGTAAACAAAATCGGTACCATAATTCTTAGTGAGTTGCCCAAGTACCAAAAACCACACATGAAAGAAGATAAATGTTGTGGGTCAAATCATAGTCTTTTTGTTAAGTGTCGAGGGCCAAATCCCAGTCTTTCATAATAATGCCAGGGACCGGACCCTGGTATTTCATATAACTTCCAAGAGCCAAATCTTAGTCTTTCATGCAAATTCCAGGGGCCGGAACCTAGTCTTTCATGCAAGCATCACAGAGACATCCAAAATTCTACACAACAAATAATGGGTCGGCATTGGTGCCTGCAACCCATGGATCTAGTGAGGAATACTCATCTCAACTGCTGGAAACCCCAGATAAAAGCTTAGGTTGCTAGACTGGAGAAATCCATGTGCTTACTAAACAATAAAGTTCCAATTAATAATTAAGACACATCCCAAACTAAAACCCTACAACACTTTCCTAATGTCCAAGGTAAAATGGGCCAAGCTACTCTTCAAAGCCCAATAAAATCCTAGGCCTAAACCCAAGGGTTATCCAAGGTTCAAAGAGTCCAACATCTGAAGTGGCCCAACAGCAAGAAATTCCATGGTCCAGCCCAACTAGAAAGCCCAACGATTAAGGCCCAAAACACACCATAAACTGGATCGGGCCGTACACTCGACGTACCAACTAGTAAGTCCAGCCTAATCGGCTGAAGTGAGAGGATCATGGCTGGGATGCAGTGCACGTGGCGTAAAGGGTGTTACACATGACGTATGTGATGGGTTTGAGCAATAAGAACTTTCCTATGTGCACATGCAAACCCTTATTGCTTGGATCTAGGTTTCTCTAATTGAACATGCATGTATCCAAGACTTTCATTCATAGATCTAGTGTAAACAAACAATTCATAACATATTAAAAATAGATCTAGAAGAATACCTTGAGTTGCTTGTTTGATACTTCTTCTTCTTGGAGCTTAGAGTCACAATTGTCACTCCTCTAATGGCTTACAAACACCAACTAGCAAGAAAATGATTTGTGAGAGAGGGAGGAGGGTGAGAAATCGGCCCTAGGGTTTCTTGCCTTGCATGAGTGTCGATTTCCCTCACCCTTGGGGTCTATTTATACTATGGGATACTAGGGTTTCGCCTTTAACCCTAATTGAATAACTTAGGCCCTAAGCAATCCAAAATCCTCCTAGATATTAGGATTGGACGATTTTGAGGTTCCCAAACCCTAAATTTCGTCCACCCCATTATCTATAAGGATACATAGCCCAAAACACAACTATCACACATTTGACAGTTTATGCCCCTTTATTCAATTAACCTCTTTAAGTCACCAAATTAATTCTTAATTAATATATGACTTATATTAATCAAATAATATTATTAATCCTTTAAAATATTATTCTCATAATATATTAACAATAATATTTCTTCTCTCTTAACAAATCATCCTATCAAGTTGCTATGGTGAAGGCAACCCAAAAGGACCATGCTCAACCGGGTTAAGTACTTACCAAATATAGTTACAGCCTTAGACACTAATCCAACAGTCTCCCACTTGGATAAGTCTAGTAACTATATATGCAAACACAAACCGATTAGCAATCGTAGCTCTCAAAGACGCTGTCAACTCTGATCTTCTCAATGTCCTGTCCTTTAGATAAGGGATCGTATAGTCCTCTATTTATATATTATGCTGAAATTTTTATGAAACTTATTGTCCAGCATTTGGTTTCTCGATCTCAGATTCATTTGACATAGAACTCAATTGAACACATCAATTCAGTCCTGACCGGGCCCGGTACATAAGTCAAATCAAATCATCGAGCGGCTAAGATATCGCTTTTATTCTCTTAGAATGAAAGTAACATATAAACTTCGACTTATATGCATTTACTATTTACTAATCAACTATACACAACAATGCGTTTTATGACATCAATTTACTGATGCGGTTTTCCATTGTCAATGCACAACCAATTAATAAATAATAAACCATATATCTTGGTTTTAAGACCATATGATATTATCGTCTTGCGATCACTTGTGTCACATTCCATAAAGTGATTCCAGCAAGCGCGGGTTTATTCCAATGCTTAAAACTTGTTCAGAAGCACTCCTGAACGTTGTAGCAAACCTTTGCTATGTCTAATACTCTTTTAGACAATCTACACACCAATTCATGACAATCTTCATTCATACCTACTTCCAACATATGAACGATTGTGGACCTTTTGAATAATTCGATTATTCTTAATAACTTAATTATTCAGGAAGTTAAAACATGCAAAGTGAAACAATAGTTAAACAATTAACATAAGACAGTAACTTTACTTATAAATAATAATCTTTTATTTAATCATCAAATGTCAATTACATTTATCTATTACATGTTTCAAAACTATCTAATCTAAACTAGTATCGTCTTTCAGCCCAATTCTCTTAGCGTGCTGCAAGTGCTTAACCTTACTCAGTCCCTTCGTAAGCGGATCTGCTGGGTTATCCTTTGACGATACCCTTCACTACGAGGTGTCCTTCTACTCGATGTCTAATAAAGTGATATTTTCTGTCGATATGTCAAGATCTACCATGATCCGTTGGTTCCTTGGTCAAGGCAACCGCTCCTTCAGTATCACAGAAAATTTCCATAGGCTCTTTTATAGCAGGCACAACTCCAAGGTCACCAATGAAGTTCTTCAACCACATCAACTCCTATGACGCTTAGCTCGCTGTAATGTATTCTGATTCACACATTGAATCAGCTACAGTCTCTTGTTTGGAACTTTTCCAAGTCACTGATCCTCCATTAAGGGTAAAGACCCAGCCCGACTACGAACGGTAGTTGTCCCTGTTGGTCTGGAAGCTGGCGTCACTATACGCTCGCACCTTTAAGTCATCACTCCCTCCGAGGACTAAGAACCATTCCTTGGTCCTCCGAAGGTACTTAAGTATATTCTTGACTGCAATCCTATGAGCTCTGCCAGGGTTCCCTTGATATCTACTGACCATGCTCAAAGCAAAGGCCCCATCAGGGCGAGTACAAGTCATAGCGTACATGATTGAGCCAGCTGCGGAAGCGTATGGTACTCGGCTCATCTCAGCTATCTCAGCTTCGGTACTCGGACTTTGAGTCTTACTCAACTTGGCATTACTTTGTATCGGTAGTTCTCCCTTCTTCGACTTTTCCATACTAAAACGTTTTAGTACTTTATCTAAGTAAGTATTATGACTAAGTCCTATTAGTCTCTTACTTCTTTCTCTCACTATCCTTATTCCCAAAATATAGGAAGCTTCTCTAAGGTCCTTCATAGCGAAGCACTTCCCGAGCCAGGATTTAACCTCCTGCAAGGTCGGGACGCCGTTTCCTATGAGCAGTATGTCATCAAAATACAAAACGAGGAAGCTAACTATACTCCCACTGGCCTTGACATATACACATGATTCATCTTCACTTCGTACAAATCCAAAATCTTTGACTTTCTCATCGAAGCAAAGATTCCATCTGCGAGACGCTTGCTTAAGTCCATAAATGGACTTCTCAAGCTTGCACACTCTATTAGGATGCTTCGGATCGACAAAACCCTCCGGCTGAGCCATTGAAACATCCTCAGCCAAATTCCCATTAAGGAAAGCGGTCTTGACATCCATCTACCATATCTAGTAATCATGAAATGCAGCAATGGCTAGCATCACCCTAATAGATTTATCTTAGCGACTGGTGAGAAGGTCTCATCATAGTCAACTTTAGGAGTTTGAGTAAAGCCCTTCGCCACTAGTCGTGCCTTATACGTGTGCACATTCCCATCCACGTCGGTCTTCTTCTTGAAGATCCATTTGCACCCAATTGTCTTACGTCCTGGCACATTGTCAACCAAATTCCAAACTTGGTTGTCATACATGGACTGAATCTCGCTGTCCATTGCCTCTTTCCATTTAGCAGACTCCAGGCCTGCCATGGCTTCCTTATAGCTGTTAGGTTCATCTAGATTTACTAGTGTACTGTCACTAATATACGCATCCCCTTCGGTAGTAATATGAAAGCCATATAACTGGGGTTGAACTCTAACTCTTTTGGAATGTCTAAGAGGTAAGGACTCGTCAATTGGTTCAACTGGAGTTTCCTCCTCGGGTTGAGCGCCAGCGTTAGAGGTTCCTTCATCGCTCGACTCTTGAATCTCTTCAAGATCGATTTGCCTCCCACTGTCTCCTTGGCTTATGAGTTCTCGATCTCGAAAAACCCCTCTCCTCGCAATGAAGACAACATTGTCACTCGGTCTATAGAAGAGATATCCAAAGGATTTCTGCGGGTAGCCGATGAAAATACATCGCTCGCTAAGAGGTTCGAGCTTGTCGTGAGTCTCTCGTCTTACAAAAACCTCACAACCCCAAACCTTGATATGTGCCAACGAGGGAGCTTTCCCTGTCCACATCTCGTGAGGAGTTTTGCTAACCTTCTTTGTAGGGACTCGGTTAAGGATATGGGCGGCAGTCTCTAAGGCATAACCCCATAATGAGATAGGTAGTGAAGCACGACTCATCATAGAACGAACCATGTCTAACAGGGTTTGATTACGCCTTTCTGCCACACCATTCAACTGCAGTGTCCTAGGTGGCGTCAATTGCGAAACCATTCCGCATTCCTTGAGATAGTCGTGGAATTCAAGACTTAGGTACTCCTCTCCTCGATCGGATCGAAGCATCTTGATTTTCCTACCCAATTGATTCTCCACTTCATGTTTGAATTCTTTGAACTTTTCAAACGTTTCTGACTTGTGCTTGATTAAGTAGATATACCCATATCTACTATAATCATCGGTGAAAGTCACATAGAAGCGGTTCCTATCCTTTGTGGCAGATCTAAAGGGCCCACACACATCGGTATGTATGAGATCCAATAAACCCTCACCCCTCTCACAAGTGGCAGTGAAGGGTGACTTGGTCATGTTTCCAAGTAAACAAGATTCACACGTGTCATCTTCCCTAAGGTTGAATGACTCCAACACTCCATCCTTTTGGATTTGGGCTATGCGCTTCTTGTTGACATGTCCAAGACAACAATGCCATAACGATGCTCTATCCATACTATTGGAAGAATCCATACACAACACATCATTTCCTAGGTTATCTACAATCATAACAGTTTCATAAATTCCATTACAAGGCATTGCTTCAAAATATAAAACACTATTTAGATAAGCATAAATCGAACCATTCTCATTATTAAATGAATATCTAAAGCCTTGTTTAAACAAACCATGAAAAGAAATGATGTTTCTTGCCATATTTGGCGAGTAGCAACAATTATTTAAATCTAAATTCAATCCATTACTAAGAACTAAAGAATACACTCCAATCTTGGTAACAGGCGACGAACTTCTGTTCCCCATGATTAGATTTATTCTTCCGAGCTCCACGTCCCACTTCTTCCTAGTCCCTGCAAATCAGAACAAATGTGGTAACCACACCCTGTATCAAGAACCCAAGAAATAGCATGGGATGAATCATTAGATTTAATTGTGTATATACTTGCAAAAGATGGCTTGATCTTTCCATCCTTGATGGCTTGCAGATATTCCATGTAGCCTTTCTTCCAATGCCCTATTTTGTGGCAATGATAGCACTCTGCCTCTTTTGGGGTAGGGTTGGGCTTAGCAGGATCAACCTTGGTCCCACTAGAAGAGGAACCATCTTGGGACCTTCCCTTGCGGTGGTTCTTCGAAGAAGTGTTCCTCTTCTTGCCCCTTCCCTGCCCAATAGCCAAAACAGAAGTACAAGACAGATTGGGAGATGGTGCAACAGACTTGACCTTAAGGTTGCTATCAGCAGTCCTTAGGAGCCCTTGGAGTTTTCTTAGGGTGACCTCTTCCTTGTTCATGTGGTAGGTCATCCTAAATTTCTTGTAGCATGAGGGCAAGGAGTGGAGAACAATGTCAATAGCCAAATCGACATACCTTTGCATCTTTTGCAAGTGCACGGTAAGAGATTCTCCACTTCCCATCTTAGAAGTGATCATATTCGTTATGATCTCATAGCGCTCTTGCCTCGCGTTTTGGTGGTATCGCTCCATCAAGTATAGATGCATCTCATAAGGATACATGTCCTCATAGGACTTTTGGAATTCGGAGTTCATGGTGGCTATAATGATGCAATGGAATTTCATTGCATCACGCTCATGTGTTTCAAACACAGCCATTTCTTCGGGAGTGGCAGTTTCTGGATTGATCTTCTCGAGCTTCTCATCGAGAACATACTCCTTGTCCTCGTATTGCGGGATCATGCGAATGTATCTTATCCATTCGCTAAAGTTCGATCCACCAAAAGTCACCTTTTGACAAAGGCTCACTAGCGTGAATGAGCTAGCAACAACGTTGTTTGCGTTAGACATCTACAAATAGAAAAGATCAAAGTTGATGAGAGTTAAGTCCCTAATTAACACCCAAAATAGAAATTTAGGGCTAGGACCCAACAACATTATTTACACATGACAAAAGGGATACCGTAATCCAACATGCAAATAATTTGGAGGTAAGTGAATGACGATTCACTAGTTCTTCACCATGAAAAACATAAGCTTTAAGTTTTAAATGTATTGAGAATTCCTAGATTTTGAGATTGGTTGAAATTTTCAATGGCATGTTTAAATCTCGATATGCCCCTCTAGTTTGTGACTGAGATACCGAGGATCATAAAGCGTGTGTGAATAACCATGCAAATCTACATGGTGCCTTCATTGTTACAATCACCTATTCGATGTGCCGGTAAACCACACACGCTCCACCGAACTATGACAAACAATGAATCACCCTTTGCCACCTTTGCTTAGAACCAATTAGTGTGCCGGTTAACCACACACGCTCCACTAATATCTAAACAAAGGTGCAAAGTGTAATTTCATGGGATTGCATCAAATCACTTTTCATAAAGTAACTAAGATTGGGAATTTTATAAAATAGTTTAGTTACTTTATATAGATTCATTATACTTATTAATGAGAAGAGGTTTGCCCTATCCTACCCGTTCAGCTAATGACCCTCCACCAGTCAAGCAAGCGGCAGGTGTGAGTGTACACCCATTAAGCGCCATTTTATAGGAAACAACCTTATACCCACTTTATAGACCGGCTTCGTGAATGAGGCCTACTAACGGTAAGACTAGCATATTTTAACTCATACATATATATATATATATATATATATATATATATATATATATATATTAAGCTTGTAATCATATAATAGTATAGGGTTGAATTTTAAACTTGTAAAACTCTAGGGTTTGAAATTTAAATTATTCAAATTAAACTTTTAATCACAAAACATATATTGCAAAAACTTGAGGACAAGTTTTAAACTTTTCAAAACATAAGGATCAAATAGCAAATAATGTAAATCAACAATTAGATTATCTCAATTTGGTCTTATTCAATATTACTTGCAAAACAATTCACCAATTCAATTCAAATAATCAATTATCATCACATAAGGAAATTATCATTTAACTAATTGGTAATTATCTTTTGTTTGGTCAAGAATATACTCATATATATGGTTAAAATCGGATTTTAATGACCCAAAACAATTAAGGCAAGTTTCCTAAAGTAAAACAGCAAGAAATACCGAAACTCCCTCTTTCTGACGCTCGAACTCGCCGAGTTCCCACTATGGACTCGCCGAGTTGGAGCTACTCGCCAAGTCCATAGCGGAACTCGCTGAGTTCATCAGGCAGAAGACCAAAAAACAAAATTTTCAAGCAACAAGAAAATAACCAATGCATCAATTCAATAGAAATCAATCAAAGCTCTGATACCACTGTTGGGTTTGAGCCATAAGAACTTTCCTATGTGCACATGCAAACCCTAATTGCTTGGATCTAGGATTCTCTAATTAAAAATGCATGTATCCAAGACTTTCATTCATAGATCTAGTGTAAACAAACAATTCATAACATATGAAAAACAGATCTAGAAGAATACCTTGAGTTGCTTGTTTGATACTTCTTCTTCTTGGAGCTTAGAGTCACAATTGTTACTCCTCTAATGGCTTACAAACACCAACTAGCAAGAAGATTATTTGAGAGAGAGGAAGGAGGGTGAGAAATTGGCCCTAGGGTTTCTTGCCTTGCATGAATGCCGATTTCCCTCACCCTAGGGGTCTATTTATACTTTGGGATACTAGGGTTTCACCTTTAACCCTAATTGAATAACTTAGGCCCTAAGCAATCCAAGATCATCCTAGATATTAGGCTTGGACAATTTTGAGGTTCCCAAACCTTAAATTTCGTCCACCCCATTATCTATAAGGATACATAGCCCAAAACACAACTATCACACATTTAACAGTTTATGCCCCTTTATTCAATTAACCTCTTTAAGTCACCAAATTAATTCTTAATTAATATATGACTTATATTAATCAAATAATATTATTAATCCTTTAATATATTATTCTCATAATATATTAACAATAATATTTCTTCTCTCTTAACAAATCATCCTGTCAAGTTGCTATGGTGAAGACAACTCAAAAGGACCATGCTCAACCGGGTTAAGTACTTACAAAATATAGTTACAGCCTTAGACACTAATCCAACAATATGCACCCTTCATGAAACCTATGCAAAAAATGTCTTAAATCCTCAAGACCCAATGACCAAAACATAGATCTAAACCCATTAAGACCCTTAAAGCCATAAAGTTGCAAAATTTATGCCCTTGCATGGCTAAAATAAGACCAACACCAAAATCCTACTCTATTTCACTCTTTTCTACACTCTAACTCTTGCATGGGGACAAATCAAGGTCCAAGCTTGCATATTTATGACTTGAGATGCCTTAAAATGTCTAAAAAGACACCTTGAAGCTTAGGAGTACCTCATAATCATCAAGCTCTAAAATTTTGGGAAAAAGAGGAATAGAACAAGCCTCAACTAAGATTTAAAGAAACAAAAACCAAGTTTGGAACTTTATACCTCCAAATGGTGCAAAATGAAGAGGTGATGTTGGATTCAAAGTCTTGAGGGCAAACCTTTCTCCTTTAAGATCTTTCTTTAGAACCAAGGAAGCACACAATCACTCTAAAAAGCTCAAAATGCTCAAAATGAATTAGGGTTTGAAAAGAGAACCAAACCTGGGATGGATGATGATGAAATGGGAGGGTATTAGGGCTACAATGAGGTTTAAATAGTTCACAAACCCTAATTATTAGGGTTTTCGTTTGAACCACATTTGTTCAATGTAGCGGAGGACGCAAAGCAAACTCACACGGGACCTAGTACGCTCAGCGTTCCAAGGTGTATGCACCTTGTACTCAAGCAACACCAAATATCAAGGACTTTAAGATCGGGGACCCTTTTTGCATCAAAATCAAAACTTGATGGTTCAAAAGCAAACTCGAACAATATAAATGTTACATCAGTACTGTAATGAATTATTGTTTATATACTATTCAATGTATGCTATGATTTTGGTATTCAATTGACGTCGCTACCTCAGTAATTCCTTGTCGGTCGTGGTCTGACATATATGGTCACACCTTTAGCAAGTTGTCACTTATTGAATATTTATTAATAATTTTATTAATAAGTAAATTCAACTCTTGTAATTAGTTAGAGAATAGTTATTATTTTATGAACATAATATTTTCTAAGAGAGAAAAAAACTATTAATTCATAATGTATGATTTATTGTGTACATCTTTTTGGACCCTTTATAGTCCATTTATATAAAGCTAGTTTTTCTAAATAAAAGATCAACATGATTGTATAATAAAAAGAATGCATAACACCCATATTTTGATTTATTTAGTAAAAAAACATAGGTAGTGGGAACTGGGTGATGCTTGCTTGCAAGTTTCTTTCTTACACATCCAAGACTTCTTTAGTAGCCCACGCTTTCATTTATCAAGGACTGTGCTTATTACATGCATGTAAGTATAAAAGGAGACCAAAGGATTTGATTTTGGAGTTAGTCTTTGCATCTTATGCTTTCTTTTCTCTCTACAGGAACCGTAGGTTCTTCCTTTTCCATCTTCCTTTTCTCTTTTGAAGCTTGTTGATGATTTGTTGGTTTTAAGTGATTATCCTTTAGTCATATATATGTTAAGTACTTAAAGTGTTAATGAGTACTTCATACAACAAAGAACTCATTATTGGTGGATTAATCTTGTTGGTGGATACAATATAGAGAAACTTTATCCTTGAGTTTTTGCCATATTCATCAACTCCCCAAAACCAAGTGGGATCAAAGTCTTTAAAGGTTGTATTCTTCACATCCTATGGTTGTGATAATCTTTCTGGTTTATGGTAATCTTTATATTTTATGTAATTAGATCCTTTTGTTAGTTTTGTTAAAAAAATCTAAAATAAACTACTTATTTTTAAGTCTTTTGTTTGCCGCTTAAAAGTGTTTTTTTTTTAAATATCATTTTTAAATTTCCAAAACTCATGATTGGTATCAAAGCATGTTTTACATGTTAGAAAGAAGTGTTTGATAACATTTGGTTTTGGAAAAAATACTTGGTATTTCTTTTGGCAAAGAAATTACTAAATATATTTTTTGGCAAGTTTTTGCTTTTATAATTGTTATTTTTAGGCAACTAATTTTCATACATTTGGTTGTATAAAATCACCTTAGAAGAACAATGTGTATGTTTATATGTTCATATATTGTTGTTTTTTTATAGACAAGCCATTAGGACCATTGTGTCGTGTGGTTGATTATTTATTCATCAGATGTAATAGATAAGTAGGTATTTTTCATTTGTTTATTTTCTATGTAATAAAGTAGTTAGACAAGTTGTACTTTTGTATTACCAAAAGTAAAGAAACGGCCACCCTTGAAAATGTCTTAACCACTTGAGACTATAAGCCCAACCTTGAGCTTCTACTCATGGTTTTGAGTTGAATTTTTTTTCTTAATGGTTTAAGTGTCATGATGTGTTTTATTTATGCACTTATTGTTTTAAATTTATAATCCTATCTAATTTTACCATCTAAAACACAAGTAGGCAGTGTACTTAGTCGCGTAGTAGTATAGTAAAGTAACTAAGGAGTCAAACACATGGAATGAAAATTCTAACTAGAAAATAATTGCTACCAATTAAACTAAAGGAAATAGAATATTAACTGGGGGTTTTTATCTAATTTTTCAAGTTTAGAAAAAACATAAATATCAACTAACAAATTAATTTAAATTACTTTTTACTACACCAAACAAACAGAAAATGATTTAAATTCAAGAATAACGAGTACTTTTGTTTAGCTTCGAATCACCATTTTCCTATGGTTGATTTCTAATAATATGAATTATTTATATGGTTACCAAATTATAAAAGTTACTAGTGATCTTGTTCTGAATTTCTAGTGTTTAGTCAATTTATGAACTACTATTACAATGATCATGCAACAAGTTGGACAGTAAATTGATTTTAAGATTATTTGGACTAGGAATGATAAGATCTATATATTACCAATTTGTAATCAAGACGAGCAATAAAGGTGCATAATGTAAATCATTAATGCTCTTTAACATAGTTAAAATTACTAACAATTACCAACTAACTTCTAGGATATGTTATATATATCTAGATTTGTTAAAATTACTAACAATTACGAACTAACTTCTAGGATATGTTATATATATCTAGATCTAGCAATTCAATGATCATAAATAACTAGAATGGTGAATTAACTACACAAAAAATGCAGATTAAGTAACAAAAATTAGAACTTTAACATGCTATAATATTGGTGTATCAAACACAAGAACCATACTAAATTAATCAAATAAAAATTTAAGTCAAGACATAATCTCAGGTTTTCATCTATACTAAACGAAAATTTGGGTAATTATCCCATAACTAAATAAGAGAAATGCATAAACAACGAATAAGTTATAATAAACATGATGTGAGCTAGCTAACCGAATGAACAATGATGTTCTTCACTCTAAATCTCTTCAATCCTTGATCTCCAATTGATTCCTTGGCTTGCAAGGTTTTCTGAGAAAATTTTGGTCAGTTTTAGTCGCATGTAACAACATCTTTCTAAAACACACTCCTAAAATTCGACCTAAAAGTTGTTCATATATGTTGCCAAAAATTGGTCAGCATGTCATGGAACAATGCACACTACGATGTGGGAGACAATTTCTTCGTGTACACACCAAGTCTTCCATGCAGATCTTCTGATAATGTTCCATGCTTTGACACGTCACCGCGTCATCGCAAGGGTACGCCAATGACATGGTAGATGATATTATGCATAATTTCTTCCCTTGATGGTCTCTTCAAATCTCTAAGTCTCCAACTGATCTAATTTGCTTTTTATCCTTTGAGAATGTCTTGTTGGCTACAAAATAAATTTTACATATAATATGTAACCAATATATTTATAAATAACCAAAATATAGCTAAATGTACTTAAATATTGCTTCGAATATACAGTTAGTTTTAGCAATATCAAAAATACCCCATACTTAACTTTTGCTTGCCCCTAAGCAAAACTTTTATTTTCAATATATTGCATCAAAATTTTGCTCAGCAATATTATACGAAACAATTTGAATTGAACTCACCAATTACGCCTTCCCTCCATGCATATATTTGTGTCTAGAAGATTGTAAGTACTTCCAGCGCCCTAAATACTCACAATCCACATAAACATTCACCACTTAATTTAAACAACATTAGTTTTTGCATTCCTGTCATATATTTCATTCTATTTACCCCTTTAGTTTCAAAAGTTATTGTCAAATTCCAAGTGACTCGACTTTGAAAAAATATTGTGTGTGTATATATATATATATATATATATATATATATATATATATATGTGTGTGTGTGTGTGTGTGTATGTGTGTGTAATTGGTCACCAGTTCATGAACAATACTCTCCACGACGTGGAATAGACTTTCTTCACCTACGCACCAAACCCAATATCACCCCAACAATTTCTTCTCCTTCTTCTCTTCATCTTTTTGATTGCTTTTTTGCATCATTACTTCTATTTCGCTCTGAATAGGAGTGATTAACTCTTTACCTACTCCTATTGTTATCAAATCTTGAATAATTATTTCCTCCAAATTTTTCAAAATTATTCTTGAATACTTTTTCATGTTACTTACCATCAAGGCTTTCTACTCAATCTTAATTTCATCATCAGTCTCATCAGAGTCAAAATCAATAGTTTTAACTTCTTCTCCTTAACAACATCACCCTTCATAACCATGGAAAGAGGTCCAACTTCCGGAACAATTTTCATATCTTCCGTTACTTCCGATACATGAGTATGAAGGATTCCAATAACTTGAACAAATTTGTAAATATCGAACTGTTCATGAGCTTTGAAAGTGCATACAATATACTTCCATTCTCAACACAGCCTACTCAGAAGAAGTGACTTTCTATTCTATCAAGTCCTTTCTATGTCATGCTTTACCATTTTGCTAAGAAGATGATTGAACCTATGAACAGTTTGATCCAAAGTTTCATCATCCTTTTTCTTTAAAGAGCCAAATTCTGATAGCAAATTTGTTTGAATGGAATAAGTTTGATCTTCATCTCTAGAGTAGAGTTCCTTCAATCTATCCCAAATCTATTTTGTTGTATTCGAAAAACTAACCAACCATAAGGTATTTGGGGTAAGAGCAAAATGTAAATCTATTTTTGCACAAAGATCATTTCGATGCATAGCTTTGTCATCCCGAGTAAGATCATGTTTGACAATAATTTCTAAGTAATCCTTTTAACTAAACATGAATTCCTTTATCTTAGAACATAGATGTGGACCTTTCATGATCGATTCCCACATATAGGATCATGATCTTCAATTCCAGTAATGTAATCTTCAAAATGCATCGCCCATACTTCGTAATCTTTAGGAAAAAGGATAGGAATATGAGTATTAGATCGAATACCACTTGGCAAATTGATTCCATTTAACAGATCAACTTTAGACATGATTTCAAAAGAAATTGAGTAGGAATCAACACATTGAACACAAAATGAATTCAAATCGAACAAACATAAACTGAACAAAGAATCTCAGATAAAAAATGAAAAGAAATTGTCGATTGCAGAATAGGTCTAATAAAATTTGACAAAAACGAAAAACATGAAGAATGAAATCATGTATCAAAGATGTAATTATAAAAGACACTTAAGCGTAAATAAGATCTCATGTTTCATTAAGGGATAAACGAATGCAATTACAAGATTGTAAGACTCCAGCAAAAGATACCCTCTACTATCAATATGTTCTCCATATATATGACATACAAGGGAAACGGTTGAGCTCTCACCAATAAGGTCAGGACACCTAGACTAAATACAACTGTTAGTTATAACAACTAACAACTATGACTCTAGGTAAATGACTACGATCACGATCGCATAAATACAAAATACTATATTTTTCTGAAACTCATTTCACAGTACCAAACTCAAATAAAATATATAATATGATCGAAACATAGAGATGTTAACTCGGATGAGCAAGGAAATGTGAAGAATGGAGCGTCGTGTCCTTTGAGTAAGGACCTAGCTTCGTCTGTATCTTCCATATACAAGCTACATTTTTAACGTTCTTTATATCCATGCATAGTTATTTCTGAGTACTAAAACTTTTATTTAGTCTCCATTAGCTAATTCTTAATCTATATCGAATTTACAAACCTATATCGAATTTGCCACATCCAAAGAGTAAGGACCAAGTTTCGTCCTTATCTTTTAGATACGAGCTCCATTATCGATGTTCTCTATATCGATAGGTTGATAATTTCATGGAATTTTACTTTCGTTTAGATTGTTTTGTCTAATGAGCGACCAATCTTTATTGCATTCTCTGCGACCCAAATTTATGTACTATGCCATTACGGAAAATTACAACTTCCACATACGAAGTCAGATTTCGGCATTCTTCATATGAATGGTCTTGTATTCGAAAGGAATTTGATTCTCCGTTACATTAACTTAGCTAAAAAGCAACCTATCTCTAATTTACTTTTTTGACAAACATTGTCGTATCGAGTTGAACGTAAAACTTAGAAAAATCATAACTTCCTCATATAATGTAAGATTTATCCTAAATAATCTTTTTTAATGTTATTTTACCTCTTAGCGATAAATTTTATATTAAGGTTTTCTACTGTTGAGTATGAAAATACTGAAACTGATGTATGCATTTGTGACGACGTTCGTAAAGGCTATGTTAAAGACATTTGACGGGGTACTTCTTATTTAGTGATTCGATCCTTTATTTATTTGGCATGTGAAGTATTTAACCACTATATATATATATATATATATATATATATATATATATATATATATATATAGCCTCTTAGCTTAGATTTTTAGGTAAGCTCTCCTAATCTCCCATTCTATATTAACAACAGTTTGGTTGAGCAAAACCCAAGGATCTTTGTATGTTCCATTTCTTGATTAATAATATACAAAATCTTTGACCAAATTACTTGCATTTATGTGATTTATTCATGATTCAGATTCTAATTCCGCACACGCCATTTTGTTTTGGACTTCACATCTACAAATATTGTAAACTAATAATATTTGTTTGCATATCGCGTAAACGATAAATATTGTTTAGCACGTAACACACACGATGAATAATTATCACATTTAAGGGTTTTAATTGTTCTAATAAATGTATAATTATTATTATTATACCTAAAACGTATTGCCTGAATTTGCGGGCTTTACAATTACCTCTCACTTTGGATGATTTCGTCCCGAAATCACAAACTCAGCGAATAGGTGGAACCCCTGACACTCGCTTTCAGTTTTCCCAAGTAAGAATTTTAATCGTACTACACCCCTACAATTCTAAACTAACTCACTTCATTATCTTATAATCATCATAATATTTTAGGTTTCCTTTATGACAACTTCTCAGCTTGTCGACCCAGTTTCATTATCTAAACATCAACCCTGTTAATTATAAATTTTACCATAACCAAACGATATGTTTTCACTAATTTTCCCCACATAACCATTTTCATTATCTAAATATGACAAATTTCACGAACTTAACAGTTTCATGCCCCTTTTGGGTTACGAATTTGTCGGACTACAATAGTTTTCACGTTATCACTAACATAAGTGTTTCCAAGATTATAAAATATTTACTTATTCATGATAAAAAGTATTCGAAAACATTCTCTATAGACTAATTCTATACATATGTAATACCTAGAAAGTTATGCTCTCATCGATTGGTCTATTATAACCCACAACATCTCATGTTTCTACATACTCCTAGGACACTTGATGATAAGATCTAGGTAAGAACATCCTATTTACCTAGAAAAATAGGTAAAGGTCTCAAATTCCCTCATGATATTTTATTTTCTTTACTTATTTTCTAACAAATCATCCATTCTATTATCTACATAACAACAACCAAAGATAATAATTCTTCTCCTAGCTTCTTGTACTGCAAATCTCTTGGATCTTGACATCGAATCTGAATTCGGGTTGCCTTTCACACTTTTTCTTTAAGGGTTGGTTCTTTATTACTTGGTTTTGAACCCTTACCTAATGCTACTCATAATTAATCAAAGACCTAGATAGCTCTACCTATTTGATTTTTTTCCCTTTTTCTTATTTGAAGAAACTCCTGATTGTCATAAAATTGACTTAACAAACATAGTATTACTGCTTGGTCTACACCGAGTGATTCATCTCCTAGAACATGGCCATAGTCCGATCAAGATCACGACAAGCACAAAGTCGTCCACTAATGCACACGTACATAAATGCGTATAAGAGGGTATTACTAACCTAATGGAAACATTAACAATAATGATGATTGTTGAACTTAATATTATTATACCTCTTTTCTATGATGATTAAACTTTTCACGCTTTAATTAATCCTTTTTAATGATCCTTTCAATCATCTCTTGAAGCATTTGGTTAAAAATGTACAAAACACGCTTGCTTGCCCCTCATGTACTGCTACATTGAATGCAGCTCCCCTAGCTCCATGAATGAAAATTTATAGGTTTGAAACTATCTACTGATGGTCGTGCTTGAACTTAAACTTATTATTTCATCCACCGATGGACCTTCAGTCCTAACTCTTGAGTCAGAAACTTGGCATTCATCAGAGACTTCTTACCCTTTCTAAATGGGTCGTAAATCTGTCTCAATGCACGGTCTTTACTTTAGCTACACCAATAGGTCGAATGGTCATACTCTAACAAACTTCCTATTAGATTAGTGTCTAAACCTATAACCATAATTGGTATGTACTTGACCCGATAGTAGCGTCGTCCATTTGGGTTGCATGGCACCGAAACAATCTGAAGGATGGATAATTGAGAAGAGGTTATTTATGGTTTATTAATATATTATATGTTCTAATATATTAATATGAAATCTTATTATTTAATTAGTACCGATCAAGAATTAATTTGGAATTAATTTTGTGATCAAAAGAGACTAATTAAATATATGTGGATTGATTATGTAAATCATTCATTCTCATAATGTGGGCTTATGATCCATAGTTCTTTATGTTGGGCTAAACCCATGTGATGACCCATGGATGATCCATGGAGGTTTAAACCCATGGAGCAAGAGGAATATGGAAGTTCATGCACATTAGGGTTTGCATGGTGTAACCCTAATTAAGCCACACTATATAAGAACCCCTCTAGCTCATGAAATCGACACCTACGTAAGCTTAGAAGGGTGCTAGCCGATTTAGTGAAGCAAGACAACCTCCTTTCAGTTTCCTCCATTTTTGGTGGTGTTGTGTGATTCCATTTGAGGTGCAAAACTTGGGGCACTAAGTTCTTAAAGGTCCAAGGTTTCCAACTACAACAAAAGGTATGTTGTCTAACTAGAATTTTGTAGTAAAGATACTCCATTATATGCTAGTTACGATGATGCTTTGGAAAAACAAAGTTTGCATGCATATTAGAGAAAAAATAGATCCAAAGCATCTAGGGTTGCATGTACACCATAGGAGTGTTAGAATGCTCAAAACCCATAACTTCCATTGCACCACACTATAGTTACATAATGAACTAAACTCTTGCCTCTACAAAGCAGATATTAACAAGGAAGACACCTTTCGTCTTGTGTTAACGATATGATCTATCTTCTTTTGTTCAATGGATAATGATCTACAATTACATCATAGTAGGTAGCGTGTCTAGCTACTAGCTGCTCAGCCCTAACAAACACTACCATACTTCTGTTGATTATCTAAATCCTCTCCTTCTTAGATCTCACGAATAAAGTTGGATACTACATAGGACATGGTTCTTAGAATGAATCGACTTATTCACATAGATCTACATTACTTAGACTCGATTTTCATGACCACTTGGGCCTGAACCAAAACAAAATCCTAGTCATCACCATAACGTTGGTAAAAATGGAAACATACAAAACAAACTCAACTATTAGTGCCTTAGTAACCTTGCAACTCCTCTTGATCCAAGTACGAATATTGTGCTTGTGGTAGTACATTTCTATGCTACCTTTCACACCTATGCATACTCGTCCCAAGAATTTCCTCGTAGTTCTAAAGTCACTACAAATAATAACCACAAAACGATTTTGCATGTATATATGTGTCCAGAAAAATACATGCAATAAGGTCCTAGACTCCACTAGGATTTTCGTGTCTTTACCGTGCACCCTAACAGGAAAATGTGTTTTATAGAACATGTACTAAAATCTCATAGCTCCTTTTCATGTATTCTTTTTGTGCATAAGATCGACCTAGCATATCCTAATTCTTTTTCTATGTTGTCATTGAACTCTACTTCTAAACTCGTCATATTCCTTCTTATACCACTTTCCGATACTTGTAAGTCACCATGCATATCAACATATCTCTTTACTTCATCATTATTTACTTTATAGGAATCAATTCTAGAAAGTTTGATTCTTAGTTGCATGTCTTTCACGTCTACTTCATAGGAGTCAATCCTAAAAAGTATATGTTTTAGCTACATCTCAACATGTTCTTCTACCTTCCACTTATTTTTTTGTTATCTTCTAACATTAACATTTCTCACCATGCAATACGATAGATGTATTGCCTCTTCAAATAAATGCTCTAACTTTACTTAAACAAGTAAGTTCATTAGCTCTTCACAAACCAATGACTATTTTCACCATCTTATCCCTATGCATTAATGTCTGATTAACACACTATGGAATTCTCGTGAAAATGTGATATAAGTAAATTGTTTCTCAATATTATTAAATAATAAGTCAAAGCATCTTGTATATTTTACATATCATCTTTGAACGCAACACTCAAACTGCATACTACATCACAAAGATAGACGAGTTCTCAGCCTAATGATTCTGAAAACTCTATTGGCCTTTCCTTTCATCTTTCTCAAATCCTCAAAAATTTCATAGCATCTCATATAAATCAAACTATCATACCGTTAAATTACTTATCATTATCTTTAGTTCTTCATACTCAGTAAGCAATCACCGTTTTAATCTGGCCGATGGCTGAATCGCTACGCAGTAGAATGACTTCGTGGATCACGCCACAGTTCTATCATCCCGTCAATTGAAAATTGCACTTTACTCGTACATTACTCCTCCAAAGGTAAATGCACTCTAAAGAACGATACCACTCGATAGGTTTTAATACACTATTTACGAAGTTACTGATGTTAACTATCATAATTTTCTTTATCTCCTTAAAAGGTTAAATGTCAGTTCTAATATACTGATTAAATGTCTAGAATCTTGTACATATAAAATTTCCGTTTCCAAAATCAAGGTCGGAAATAGAACTCAAATCTTCTCAATTATTAGCATTTTAGCTAGGCAACCTAAAACATGTTGTAACACATAACATTTAGCACATATTAGCATATAAGACATTAGTCCTAAAATATGCTAGTGTACCTAATAGGAAGTAAGGTATACAACCTAAAGCATGCTATATAATACCTTTATTAGCATATAATATCAGTTATAGCATGTACCCTAAAGTATTCTTATGCTTGAGTCTATATCATATTAATTTACATGTACAACCTAAACTATTTTAGTCATGTCTCTCACCATCATCGCTTAATCTCTAAGTTTAAGTCTAGACATAATCACGAATCTTAATTTGCTTAAACTAATGCCCTGATACCAACTGTGACATCCCTATTTTCCAAAACCAAAAAAAAAAACTTTCTTTACTCTTTCAAAACCCATAACATCTTTGTTTACAAAAAATTCCAGTATAATAAAATATTTTGCGGAAATTGTTTCGTTTTATTAAAATATCTTGAGTAAAGATGTTGTTTCAAAATACAAAAACACTAAGGATGTTAGAATCAATACACAACATATGTAACAATATAAATTCCTATGGTGTTGAACACTATTGCAAGTTGTCTATTAATCATTCAACATTTTAATCAAGTTTTAGAAGCTTTAGCCATGTTAATTGTGATGCATATAATTTGAGTGAGTCAGGTTGGGAAACCTAGTATGACACATAGGGTTTCCAATCCCACAATACTTTAATGATAATAAATAAGAATTATCAAACCTACAAAACCAATTGTTGCCAAACAATATAACATAGATATTTTATCAGACAATCTACCAATAGTTACCCATCCGGTCGATCCTTACATACTAATCCTATAACATTGATCTTATGAGATCTATCCTAATAAATCACTGTAAATAAGGAGTTGACTATACTTCTTTGGGAATTCCTTAGCAGCATGTGTTAGTCAATAAAGGCAACCATTAGGGCGAGAGTACACGAATAAAGCTATGATCCTTTTTAATAGATTGATATGATTCATTACCACCATAAGAGTGAGTTTAGTTAGGGTTGGCCATCCATACTCAATTAAATGACTCAGATATACCTATCACTTGTGTAATACAGATGCACCTTATTTGATTGTCTAAAAGGAGGGGAAATACTAATATAATACACTTATATGCACTTGTACCCCATCAAATCACACATTTCAATGACCAGATCTCTATTCTCCGTTCTAATCTCACATATACTCTTAATATGATGCTACCTAATATTCAAACTTAATTGAACCAAGTATCCCTTTTACGTCTTAGTGGATAACTAGATAAGATTTCAATACCCATAATCAACAAAACTTTCCTACCTATGAAATATATTTACAATACATGGTATCACTTACATTCTTTCAACTTAACCCGAACTAAGCATCCTTTATAAGTCTTATTTTATCACTAGACAAGACTATAATGTGTGTAACCATTTTTGAAACCTTTTTCCTGGTTATACAGTACTTATCATAATACAAGATATAGTTACAGTTTTTATGCAACTTAATGGGATCTAAAAATCATTTAGAATCCTTAGTTTAAAAGTTAAACTAGACTTTAATCTAGGAAATGAAGTTTCAATGACAACCTTATTTAGATTACACTATCATAAATCTGTGTATATACTTAACACAAAATATCAGGTATTTAACACATATTAATCTTTTAAGTAATAATACATTTGTTAAGATTATCATGTAATAATACCATATATACATTTAACATATATTTAACCATATCTGGCTCAAACAATCAACATATCAAGCATAAATTTAACATATATTCCAGAAAATAAGCAATTAATTAATGTATAAACTTTCAACATATATTTAATACTTTTAATAAATACTTGTATTAAAATCATGTCTAGGAATTAACTATGCACTCACCTGATATAGGTGGAAGACTCGCGGGAAAGTTAGCTCTTTGGCTGACACTTCAAATTTCCCTATAAAACAACATAAACATGTATATGACTAAGTCTTAGTATTCGTTCGTATTTATAAAGTTAAATCATTAAAATGTTTTTCTCATATCTATCAATAATCCCAAAAGAAATACTGACTTATAACTAATAAGAAACAGCCTGAAAAGATCATATCGGAGGTCGGATCCATTTTGCATATAAATATGTACTTTTTGGAAAAACCACCTTAAATATCTCACGGATATGGGCTAGACATTATTCCCGTAAGTGGCTCGATCATTATAACGACTGTTATTAGTGATAAATCTTATTTATAAGTTCATAATAACGACTGCAAACATAAATGTATATTCTATTTAAAGCGTAGTAAGTGCAACTTAACTTAATGAGTTTTCTAACAGAAATTCTAAAAGTTCATGGGCAGAACTTCGACACTGAATACTTCTTTTTGCCGAGCTTTCTATCGTTGTAGTAATTCATCGTGAAGACTTCCTGGATCAAAAGGATAGAACTTTAGATAGTGAGAGAGTTTCTAGAGAGGAACTCAGATGAACACAGAAACGAGAAGAATGACACAATATTTATAGTAGGCTCAACAAAGAGCGCCCGATGTCCTTTGAGTAGGGACCATATTTCATCTGTATCTTCCATGTACGAGCTTTGTTTTTTACGTTCTTTATACTCATACTTAGTTATTTTTGAGTACTACAGCTTTCATTTGGACTCCATCAACTAATTCTCTTTCTATCTCTCATTTATAATATGTATCGAATTCACCGTGTCTAAAGAGTAGGGACCAAGTTTTGTCCATATCTCTTGCATATGAGCTCCGTTCTTGACATTCTCTACTGCGCACATTGTTATTTCGAGCTGAGCACAAAACTTATAAAAATCTTAAGTTTCTCCTACAAAGTCAGATTTGGTCGTAAACGATAAATATTATTTAGCTTGGAACGCGCACGAAGAGCAATTATCCACTTTAAAGGATTTTAATTATTTTGGTAAATGTATTATTATTATTATTATTATTATTATTATTATTATTATTATTATTATTATTATTATTATTGTTATTATACATAAAACATCTAGCTTGAATTTGCGGACATTACATATAGTTTCTTAAATAGATCTATGTATCCAAATACAAGTAACATCATTAATTTATTTCCTTTTCAACTCTTTAGTTATATCCTTTCTTTGTTTAGCAATAGTTATTTCGGTAAAACGTAATTTATTATGATCCTTTGAGGCTCTAACCATGGAACTAAGACAAACCCTATACTTTTCAATTCCAAAATCAACATGATCTTTCTTGTTACTACTACTACCAGAATCATCAAAACCCTCCATATCATATAACAATTAAAAGAATAAACCATTGTTCAAAAAACAATACACAAAATTAGATAAAGCAGGCAAGCACTACACAAGAATGACTAGAGTGAAATAATTGATGTTTAGTACAAATAATTTAGGTTCATAACTAGGACCCCAAGCCTAGAAGCACAAAACGAAAAAAAGATAGAGATATGCGAAGAAAAGCTACCCAAAACAAAGTCTGGTCAGAGAAAGAGAACAATATATCTTATATTGGTCCCAAAGGCACTTTTAGAGTATCATTAAAAATTAATTAACTAAAGATTACCAGCTTGGTAGGGTTTTTAACCCAAACTAAGGTACAAAGGATAGCAGCTTATTAACCACAAACTGATGTGGAAATTCTAAATTAGGGTTTCGAGACCCCATACCAATGTTAAGAATTTCTTCAATCGATGACCACCGTTGTCGAGATCACAGTAACAAAGGATTAGCACCACCGTTGGAACTCCAGTACCACCACACTCAGAAGGAATAACTATAAAAAAAATCCAAGACTTTAAGGGAAAAAAAGACATCGCTCAGATTTGAACTAAAAAGACAACCGGTCTTTTAAAAAAACAAAAGAACAGAAAACTTTGTGAAGAGTTCGCAAAAAATGACCTCGAAATCAAACCTTAACACCGATGGACTGATATTGAATACCGATCTATGAACACAGATGCAGACTCACTAACCACGCTTGAGTACCATGTAAAAACTCATGAACTCATATTCCCAACATGATCAGTTCTCATTAGCCATAGAACACAATCGTTTTACACAATGCAATCACACAAAAAAATCTCACTACATATACGCATTCTTGTCTCTACTAATCTAACACTCAAATATTGAACAAACAAGAAACAATAATAGAAACCCTAATACAAACATAAGAAACCCTAACACACATATGGAGAATGAGGTGAATAATTACATGTAAGAGGCATCCTCCATATATCTAGTCTGGGTTGACAAGGACCCGAAAACCTGCTTGCCAATGTGAATTAATATTTCCACAAGTCACCCCGAAGCTTTACCACTTAAATCCTTCAACCCTTAATTAATAAAATAAGCTAAAACAAAACATATACACAAAAACAATATACTAACAAAATTGGTTAGAGCATCCACAAAGACGAGTTCAATGAGAGAGGTGACAAGTCTATTTTGTTAGTAAATGGATTAAACTCTATCATAATAAGATGTCACATTGGCATTCAACCGCTTTGATGTTCAATAACCTTTGAACTCTACAATGAGAAAATAAAAGATTTTAACTCTTAAAAAATGATGTAGTAATCTATTATAGTCTATAAAATTCAATTCAATTAATTGTTGATGCCCTTAGTTTGCATATAAGGACCATAATTTGTTTCCTTTTGAATCTAATAGGGTTTCATACCCCAATTTAAATCACCTCATGTTATCGGTCTTAATAAGCAATAATAAAAAGCTTTTCTATTATAAATTTATAAATACCTACTAAATTGATTATTAGTAAACTTTACATCCTCAAAAAAAAATTTGTTTTCAAGGAACATCTCATTGAAAGAGATTTACAGTTAATTAAAGTAATAAAATTGAACAAATTGTGTTTGAGTATATTTTAAAATGGAAGAATTTTGCCCATTCCCTTGACATTTGAGAAGAACCCAACCAGATCTTGCTTATAGGGTAGATACGATTTCCTCCTAACCACTTCATTTTCAGCTCTTCTTTGCACGTAAAACAGTTCATGTACAGGAGTTTGCACCTTCAATCGGCCGCCGACTTTTAAAACCTCACCGGAATTCCGTTTCTGTTTTGTACTATTGACCTTCGTAGGAGTCAAAAACACCATCGGTTCCTTACCCTCGCTGTTGCTCCTCCGGAGAAAAAAATACCGGTTGCTCCACCTCTTAGTTCGAGATCCTGCCGAACTACTCTTCTTACATTTACTCATACACGATGGTGATCCACCATTAACCTTAAGCCTCCACATGCAGCATGTTTTAGAATGTAGACTTTCCGATTCTTCCTCTTCCCATGATGAATACAAAGAAGATTCTTCTCGCTCTTCTATAAACAGCTTCTGTAACGAACCAGTAATAGAAGAAAAAACATGAAGCTCATTTTCCTTTGCTTTAGCCTCACGATCTTCCTCATCTTTCACCAGTAGATCACGATTGAAAACAGGAAAAACAGTCCTGCCTGTTGAATCGTTTTCTTCCGTTGAAACATCCTGGTCGCTTAAAACCGACAAAAACTCGAAATCATTTGCCTGTTGTTCACGGATCACTTTGGCGACTACTATTGATGTTAAACTATCAGAAGAGTAACAACTGAAGCTAGGAGAGACTACTGATCCTTCCATTTTCTTCTGTTGTTGCATCTTGTTGAAATATCCCGGAATCTTTTGGATTTTTTTGTGATCGGAAGTGAAGAAGTTGATGAATTATGAGATATAGGAGAATTTGGTAGCAGAGGGAATTTGGTAGCAGAGGGAATTTGTTAGCAAAGGGTATTTATAAAGAGAACAAGTTAATGATAACCCTTGAATACTAATGAGTGGTTCTACAATTCTATTCCACTAGCTGGACGTTGCATGTGAAAATGATCTCGCAATATGGTACGTGTTTCTCGTTATGGATTTCTTTATCTATTTTATTAAAATTCAAATAATATAATAGTTATTTACATATCTATACAGAATATTTATGTTGATTTATTAAATTGGTTTAGCAAAAGTAATTTCAAATTAATAAATTAGAATAAAAGAGAGTTGACATTCTAGAAGGGTATTCTTAGCAAATCCATGACGTGGGGGTTGATTTGTGTGGAAGCAAGAAAGAAAATGGAACTTTGGAGACTGGCTTCGCATATCTAATTCAATATTCCATCGTTATTTCTTACAATCATATAATCATATAATAAACATTATAATATGAAACTATTCAATTGAATATTTCAGGACAAACTTTATAGACTGTTTTCAGTTTTTGCAGTCAGATCTGGTGGAGATCAAAGTTGAGGTGTACAATTTTTTTCTATCAAATTTTTCCTAAAGCTTGCCTATAAGACCGAAATTCATTAATTCTCGATTCAAGACCCTCTCGCATCAGCAACGTTCTTTTCTTGAATCCCCCTTTGCTTTGGAAGAAATAAAATATGGTGTAGTAAAACATTTCGAACACACGGTATGCTTGCTTACAGGTGTTGGAAAATCTTGATGGGTATTGGTAAATATTTCGTATTTGTTTAATTTACCTATTTTGAATAAATAGTGTTTGACTAGGCCATGGGAAGTGCATATGCAGGTGGGTGTACCGAGTCTTTAAACAAACATATTCTCTATAAATAGTTAGTTTAGCTTTAGTGTGTTATCTTCGTTGAATATGTACAGCCTATTTATAGCCTTACTTGTTTTGCTGAATAAGATAAGTGTTTGTAGTTTTTGAGTCCAAATTACTTTACTTCTTTATTTGTTTTCTTTTCTTCTTCTCGTGTACAACAACAACAAATAACATCTGTTTTCTTTTATCTCATTCGCTCATAGGTTGAAGGAGAGGGGCTGAACCAACATTGGGTATCAGAGCTCTCAGGTTGGGTATCAGGTAAAAGAAAAGGGGACAGCTTCATGTGATTCACAACAGGAGAAACAAAGACCGAAGAGACCGGCTGGAAAGGAAATTCCGGTGTAAAGAGACCGAAGACCGACGGAGGAGAAGACCGTTAAGCTGCAGTAAGGACCAGCGACTAATCCTTGACCGACACAAGTGACCGGATACCATAAGCTCACTTAAGGAAGAAAGAAATGACCGAAAAATTCATAGCAAGACCGGTATTAAAATTCGAAAGTGTTGCAGAAATGAAAGAAAATGCAGGTGCACCAACGGTTCGTAAGCAAGGGAGTATGACACTCCGGTGTCCAAAATTGACGGAAACAAACTACACTTCGTGGTCAATTTTGGTTGAAAGTGTGTTGAGAGCACATGACCTTTGGAAGACGGTACTAGGAGAAGATAAGGACGAGAAAAGAAACTATACTACAAAAGCTATAATTTATCCCACTTTCCGGGATGATGTTCTTTTGCAAGTTGCTAAATATAAGGATGCACAAGATGTTTGGGACTCCATTATGATTAGGTATTTAGATACCGAACGGGTACAAAAGGCAAGGTTGTAAACATTAAGGGGTGAATTTGAGAGGCTGAAAATGAAGGATGACGAGACAATCAATGATTTTTCGGGAAAGATAATTGTTATAGTTGAGAAGTTCAAAAGTCTTGGTTCATCTCTTGGTGAAGAAGTGACTGTTAAAAAATTCCTTAATTTCGTTCCAAAAAAGTATTTGTCAATTGTAGCTTCTATAGAACAATACTCCGACCTTAAAAGTTTGCCAATGGAAGAGGCGGTAGGAAGGCTAAAAGCCTAGGAAGATAGGCTCAAAATCCATGATGAAAAAGAAGAAGAGTGACATCAACTCTATATGGCAAGTGAAGAAAGGCATGGTGAAAGTAGTGGATACGGAAGATGAAATAGAGGTAAATATGAAAGAGGTGGAAGAGGCTGAGGAAGAGGAAAAGGTCGAGGGGACAAAAGTGGAATTCAGTGTTATGATTGTAGAGATTTTGGGCACTTTAGCAATGAATGCACAAAGTGGAAAGACAAAGACAATGAAGCAAACTTGGTCGAAGAGTAAGAGCTAGCTGTGCTATAATGGGTGATCAAGATTAAGGTGTGAATGTTGGATAATCTTGATGTGTATTGGTTAATATTTAGTATTTGTTTAATTTACCTAATTTGAAAAAATGTTGTTTCACTAGGTCATGGGAAGTGCATATGTACATGGGTGTACCGGGTCTTTAAAGAAACATATTCTCTAGGAATAGTTAGTTTAGCTTTAGGGTGTTATCTTCATTGAACATGTATAGGCTATTTATAGCCTTATTTGTTTTGCTGAGTAAGATGAGTGTGTGCAATCTTTGAGTCCAAAATACTTTACTTCTTTATCTGTTTTCTTTTCTTCTTCTCATGTACAAGAACAATACATAACATATGTTTTCTTTTATCTCATTCATTCATAGGTTGAAGGAGGGGTGCTGAACCAACAATGGGTGCAACTCCTCCTTCATAACTATTGTGCCGAAAATAAAGGACTGCATCGCTCTTGGTGATTATAGACCCATAAACCTTATTGGTTGTATATACATAATCATCACCAAAGCACTAGCTTCTTGGCTCAAAATTGTTATCTAATCGGTTACTGATGACACCCAATCAGCTTATATAAAAGTTAAAAATATACTCGAGGGACACTAATCATGTATGAATTATGTACATACTCAAACAAAATGTTCATTTTCAAAGTTGATTTCAAGAAGGCATGCAACTCAGTTAATTCACTACAAGAAACCTAGTAGCGAAAAGCTGAAATTCCATTGCAAAAGACGAATAACGATGAAATTTGCGACGAGCAATTTCCCTCCCAAAAAAAAACCTCGTAGCGAGTGTTCGCTAGGGAAACAATCATTATGCTGCAAATGTGACAATGGAATGTAATCCGTTGTAGATGGTATTCTGTCGTGTAGTCTGTTGTTGGATTCCATCAAAATTTTCATTGTAGTTATTCCATAACAAATTCTGTTGTAGTTAATCCCTAGCAAAATCAATGGTAATGAATCCCCAATAAATTTCATTGTGATGAATCCCTAGCAAATGTCGGGGTGGTTAATTCTAGTAAATTCGGTGGTGGTGACTCCCTAACAAATTCGCTGGTGGTGAATCCCTAGTAAATTTTGTGGTGATGAATCCCTAGCAAATTCAGCGGTTGTGGATCCCTAGCAAATTTTATGGTGATGAATCCCTAGAAAATTCCATAGCGATGACTTCCTAACAATTTTCGTGGTATATATTATATAGCTAATTTCATAGCATAGATTACATACGCACGGATCGATAATTGATTTATAAATTAAATCCCAATTATTTTGTAGTAATATAAGGAAAAAAATTCAAATAACATTATATCATAAAATATTACACTAATTATTTATTACATGGAAATGGAAAGTGGCTATTCTAAAATAAATAATTTGCAATAAACACATCAGCTCTTTATGACCTAATAGTTTTGTTGTTCTCTAATAAAATTAATAAGATCTATTGCCGATTTAAGTTATTTGTGAAGTTGCTCAACTCTTGTGTTCTGTTGGTCTTCTTGGTCCTTCATTATTTCTTTAAGCTCTTCGTGTTTCTCTTTTTGTTCAGCATCAAGCTCCCTCAATTCTTCCATTTCATCATTTTTTTTTCGGAATGTAAGATACATCCGTTTTACCGTTCATCTTGGGAAGCACCTTTGCAAAAGAGCCTAATCCATAGTCTTCAATTTTTTCATGACCACCAAGAACATCATAAAATATTTTGTCATCCTCAAATTTAGAACCTTTAGCTTTCAACTCCTTTTGTTTTTCTGTATAAGACACCTACAAAATAATAATAACTTAAATTAAAAAAAAACATCAAAGTTATGAATGCCATTAAGGACTAGCAACAATATAAAAGTTTAATTGAATTGAAATAAATATTACATGAATTTTTCAATCTTTTTAATTTGTAAATGTGACTCCATTGTGATTCTTCGTGTGTATATACATGAACAATTCACTATGGGGTCGATCACGTCCTAATTTCCTCTTATGTATAAATACCATAAAATGTAAAATATACATATAAAAATAATTAATGTACCATTAAAAAGAATTACCAAATCAGAAGCTATCTTCAAACGATTTGTGGACCCAATGTTATGGGTAGGTTGTGCTATTGCATCAGCCAGCCACACCGTTACGCTTGTTTTTATTGTTCTGCTTGGATTTCAGCTTGTATTCATTTGTCTTTCGTTTTTCTTGTCAGGAGTTCCAAACTTCTTGTGAAATGTGAGATGGTTTAAAGGCAAGTGGGTTTCTATTTCTGCTTCACTTATTATAGAGATATTGGTCATAACTTTGTGTCGCTTTACTTACCCAAGCTTGCCTCAACAGCGAGTCTATTGCTTCATCCAAACAACATTTTTTCTACACATTAACAATATAAACATAAGTATAAATGCAACCGTTTACCAAACAACAATTTATCACATATAGTTAACTACCCAAAACTTCTCCCAATATAATTCGCGCATTTCATTGCTTACTTTTCCCCAAGTGTAGCCATGTGGATCTAATCTTTGACAAAAGGACCAATTAATAATGTGTTCACAAGGTCCAGGTGGCATGAGCCTGCAAATAATGTGATCATTTTAGCTTTGAATGTATATCTAGATGTACACCAAAAGGTTATAGATTGAAAAAAATTGTAAGATATGATTGGTAACTCCTGTTTTTTTTTTCAAACATGAATAGTTAAACGTTCATCTGGTCCACAATCTTCAAAGGAATTGTTTTGACCTTCCACATTTTCCACAATATATCTATTCACATGTGTTATGGATGTAGTTAATATTGGTTGTGTTGGTGATGGGGTAGATTATGGGGTAGGTGGTAGGATAGATGTATATGTTGAGGATGTGGTAGTTTGTTTAGGTAAGGAGGATGTGGTATTCACTGTAGTTGTTGAGTATGGTAGTGTCGATGAAGGTGTTGAGGTTATGGTAGTACATATATGTGTTGATGATGTGATAGTCGATTTTGGTGTTGAGGATGATGTCGATGATGTAGGTGTTGAAATTTTGGTTGTAGATGTAGGTGTAGAGGACGGTATTGATGGTCTAGTTGCTGAAGTTTTAGATGTATTTGATAAGGATGGTGTGAATGTTGTAAGTGATGAAGTGTCGGTTGCTTAGGATGTGGTAGTGATCGTTGGCATTAATGATTTAGGTTTAGGGGTTTTGGCGCTAGATGTTATTAGTGAACTGGATATGGATTTTGATTTTTAGATGAGATTTTCTTCATCTATAATTTTCTACTTAAGAGTTTTACAGTTGAAGTCCTGTTGCGGTTCAAAACACGTAGTGCAATGAATTTATTTGACTTAACACTTGAGGCTCATTTTGGTTTCAAGTTCAACATATCTTTCTTGCTTAGAAATAAACAAAAGGCTATAGTCAATGCCTATTTATTAAAGATGATAAAATCTTGATGAGAAGAGAACAATCATAAAACAAAAATAAATTATAAATGAAGGCATTACTACGTATGCATACTATTGAATAAAACTTTTGAATAATATTGCCTACTTCGTTACTATGTAATTAACGTATACCAATCATATATTATGAAGGGAAAACCAATGTAGTTGTAATTTAAGATTATATATATATATATATATATATATATATATATATATATATATATATATATATATATATATATATATATATATCAGAGAACAGGAAACGATGATCACGACAATAGAAAATTAAATAAAAGTAAATTTTATATGATTGACAACCTATATCACTAAAGTCAGTGCACAAATGTAATGAAGAAATGTAACTTTAGATCAATTAGCCGCCGAAGATGATGAAAGGAACTGTAAACCCTATTTCTAATAAGTTAACTTACCCTAATATACAGGCTTAACATGTGTATGTTAGAGGGAAATGATTTGAAAATTTTTTTGGAGCTCCACTAATGAAAAATTCAAACTATACAAACTAGAGATAAATATTTAGTAATTCAAATTTTTTAAATTAGTTCCACCGAAATAAAAAGGTTAACGAAAAGAAAGAATAAAGGGTAACCAGGTGTTCATACCATAATTTTAATTTAAAATTATAAACAAGAATTATAAAGTAATAAAATATACATCTTTATGCTGCTATGTTTAAATTAAATTTTTTTATATAAAAGATGTACGTGTCATGGTTCATGTGGTTGTTTTTTATAGTTTTATGGTAATACTCATGGCTGACATAGAGGTTATGGGTTATGTGGTAGTTGCTTATAGTGTTATAGTAATACCCATGGATAACATATGGGTCATGGGTCATGTAGTAGTTATTTATATTGGCATGGTAATACCAATGGATAACATGGATCATGGGTCATGTAGTAGTTGCTTATAGTGTCATGGTAATACCCATGGATGAGATATAGGCCATTGTGATGGATTTTGAGCATTACATCAATCATATGGTGCACATGCAACCCTAAAGCTTTGGATCTAGGTTTCTCTAATTGTACATACAATAATAATCCAAAGCTATAACTCTAATCTAGCATGCACAAATCCAAATTTATATCTAAAAAAAAGTTAGTGTCTTACCTCTTAATTGTAGCTAGCTTAATCTTCAACCTTTGAGAACATAACACCTCAAATGCGATGTCTCTAATAGATCAAAAACACCACAAGAAATGGAAGAATATTAGAGAGAGAGGGAGAGGCACAAAATCGGCTCAAGATCCTTCTAGGGATTCTAGTGGTCGATTTCGGCATGCCCAAGGGTTCCTTATATAGTTGAGCAACTAGGGTTTCTATCAAAACCCAAATCCAGTTGCTTAGTCCTTAAGTAGACCATAGAATCCTTCCAGAAAGCCCCTTGGACGAATTCTAAAAGGTCACCAAAAGTTTGTAAGAAAAATATTTAACACGATAATATATTCACAACAACATTCATTGATGGATGTACTAACAACGATTTTATTTATTTATTTATTTGCATCATAGTTCATAACACTATCACTTTATTAATACACGAATAAAAAATTATTCATATGGTTTGATTAATACAATTGTAACGATACAGTTTTACTCATATTTACCCAAATCAACCACATCTAAATTTTCCACAAAGTTGGCTTTAGCTTAATCAACTATATCAAAATTACCATCTACTCATATTAGATTTTATGAAATAATAAGAGATCGAAGTCAGACCTTTGATTTACATAAATTCATCCACCATATTTTCAAATAATAAATGTGTATTTAAGACCTGAAGCATTTATTCGTCAGTGAGGGAATTACGGAACTGATAATCATAGCCATAAGGGCATATGTTGTCGACGAGACCTGTTTGACATACCTTAGTTTTGTGTAGATGGAGATGAAACCCACATACAAAATCGGAAAAATAAATCAGTTAGCTTAAAAAATTGAGATAAAGTAGGAAAGCAACAAGCAAGATGATGGGGTAATTAAAGAGGGGGGGTCGACGCTGACTGGAATATGGTGTAGATGTAGAGGTAATATCGGAGATGGCATGAGGTAGAATGTGGTTAGGGAGATAGTGTAGATGATGAAGTCGTACATTTCTTTTGTTTTTAGTTTTTGATTGGACGTAACCCTAGAAATATATAACTAGAGAGATATTTAATCTAGAAATGAGTAAGCTAATTCTAAGGAAATAAAAAAAATTTGAAATTACTTTCATACCCTCTACCTAATTTTATTATTTACATTCTCAATCGTTTATATATATATATATATATATATATATATATATATATATATATATATATACTAGGTATGAAACTGTGTATTACACGGATTGATTAAAAAAAATATATTAAAGTTTAAAATAAATAGACATATTCAACTAATGAATAAATACAATCACTATTGAGAAGATCATCCATAATATCAATCATTGTTTTGTTATATTCATTAAATTTATTATCATATTCAATATATTTTAATATATCTTATATATTTTTTAAGATTCTTTGCATTTATTATCACATTAAATATATTTAATACTTTACACATATAAATTTAGTATTATGTGGCATATTAATGGATTTAATTCAAAAAAACCACAAAATGACACGTGGATTTAAATTTAATCAAAAATTTTACAAAATTACACGTGGTAAATTTAATGAGAAGATGACATTTGGCAAAATGATCTTCATTTATTAGGATACTAGGTGTGAGACTCATGTATTACATGAGTTTAATTAAAAAAAATATAAAATTCTAACAATTTGAAAAGTTTGAATTTATAAGAAAAATGAGAAAAATTTGAATTATTAAAATTAATGAGACTTTAATGTGTTGAATACATTACATATATAAACTTTTTCTAATAAATAATTTACATATATACTACCTTACACATTAAATGTGGAATTTTAATTTAATAAAATGATAAGTGGAAAATAGAAAATTTAAAAATTCTAGAAAATGTCATGTGTCCAAATGAATGAGAAGAGGACATGTGGCAAAAAAGCCTTCATTTATTAGAGTATATATATATATATATATATATATATATATATATATGATTGTAACTAAATGAAACTCATTTGTTTGGGTTATAAATAAAGTAACACCCCACATTCTTTCTGGTTTAAATCATGTGCTATTAAAAAAAACTATTATCCGTGTCACTAAGTTCAAAAGTATATATTTCATTCTTAATAAGTATCCCTTAATTATTGCACAACCAAACCTTCCAAATCGGCAATTAAATGTACTTATGATTTTAAACAATCAAAGATAATGTACCAAGAGCAATCATGATTTTATGAGCGGTGTTAAACTAAGAACATGAGATTCTTAAAGAATGTTCATGTTTTTTTGTTCGTAAAAAATGTTAAATTCTATGCAAATAGTGTTCTTAAATAATGGTTTTTGTGTTCTTAAAGAATGGTGTTCATGTTTTATGTCTATTCTAAAAGAATGAAGATAAGTTTTCATGAAGACGAAGATGAATATCGATCATTTCTAGTGGTTATAAAGATGAATTAGGTGTAACTTAAAAATGATTTTTCTATTTAAACGGTTATTAATTGAATTAACAATTTACCATAAATAATTAATAGATGATTTTAATAATTATTTAAGAAAATTAAATACTACTTGGCTCATATTAATCCCTACATCCACATAATATTTGTTCATCCACATTTGGACATTTATATATATATATATATATATATATATATATATATATATATGGTTGAAATGAGAACTAAAAAATGTTAAGAACCCTAAAAACCATTTTTTTTAAATGTATTCATTAAGGGCATTTTGGATAAATCAAATATTAATATAATATTAAACAAACTTTTCCGCTCCTTACTTTACAACTAGTTGCCACTTGTCATATGACTACCACCAGACAGCCGCCAGACCACCTTCGAACCACTACCAGAGTAACAAACACAGTGACAATTGTTTAGTCATATTCACAACTTGATAGGACAAAAAAAATAGCTCATATTTCTGTAGTAATAACTTTTTAAGTTTTAACATATACATTTTGATTTTTTACAGCTAAATACATACACTTTAATAAAAATAAATGAATTATGCCTTGATAAATTATTTTTTTCCTTTTCTAAATTGTAAATCTCTTTAAAATATATCCTTTGTAAGGCCTATTCACAATTTAATAAAATACTAATTCACTACTTCACATTCTATTATTTTTACGCATGCATTTAATCATATTTTAACACATAATTCAAATAAAATACACAACTTATAAAGTCTATTATCAGTTTAATACATAAAATTCACAACTTAATACATTCTGTTATAAAATAATTCATATATTGAAAAAAGTCAAACTCAAACTCTACCACCACCACCACCAACTACCATATGTCTTCACCAACCACTTATGCCACCGTTGCAACCATTCATCCTTCCAAATCAAATATGTAAGTAAAATCATTGATGCATAACTTAAATATTATATTTACAGTTTAATTAACTACTTAATTCACTAATTTGGAGTTTATTGCAAAAGAGTTATAAAAAGTAATACATTCTTATATATTTATACTACACAAAAAAAGATATTCACAAGAAAATTAATACAAACATTCATACATAGATCTTAATATAATAAATTCACTATTTAATACACACAAATTATACATTCATAGCCAATTATCAAATTCAAACTTACATTTATATCTTTAGATCTATACGATAGTACTTATTTCAAAGTTTATTTACACAAATATTCATAGTTTAGAGCATATGGTATGGGCAACGAGAAATGCTATTATTGATGATGTGGCACCTCATAACCTAGTCATAACAAGATGAACACCATCCCGCTTATTGTTATGAGTGTGTTATGGCATATCTCGTTGTGATGAATACAAGTTTCAATGGGAAGTTTAATTGGTTGTTGCATTTATCAACCAATCAAATTCTTTTCTTTCTTTCTCTCTCTACCTCTTAACATAACATGGGGAACACCATTTCCTATGGTGTTATGGTTGAGGTGGCATATGAATTTGGTGTTATAACGTAACCCATACCTAATGCTCTTAATCTTTACATACTTTATTAAAAATTATAAAATAAGATATTTTTATCATGTTACTTTCCTCTTATATTTTAAAAGAAAAAAAATCATATTAAATTCACAGCTTAATACATTCAATTTACAGATTAATACAGTTAATTCATAGATTAATACAATTAATTCATATCTTAATATAATCAATTTGCTTTTTAATACACAAAATTCATAAGTTAAAGTAATAAATTCAAAGTTTAATAAAAAACTATACATTCATGACCATATTCTCAAATTAAAACTTACATTTCAAGACTTTAATTCAAAATTTAATAAATCGGTTTAAAACACACATTCACAATATTTATAATTTAAAAACTTACTTGATTTTGTGGAAGCATTTTATCAAACACCTTGTGTGCACCACACAAATTTACAATTTAATGGAGCATTTCTAGACTCTCATTCACAGTTTAATATGTCACACCGCAAAACCGGAACGGCGGAAACATTCGGGGGTGGAGGATGTCATGTTTAGTATCACACAGTGTTCTAAAAGGTGCGCCATGGTGTGAGGCGTGACTCCGCCGTTACGAAAAGCCTCATAACGTTGTTGTTAGGCATGGCGTGTGGCAAGCGTGATATGGCGCCCCATGGCGCGTTATGGTGTGTTATGGCGTGTGTTTTTTCGTTTGAGACATGGTTTTTTCCTCTTTCTTATGTCTTTTCTAATCGGAGATACAGGTATTGTGGTTTTCGTTAAATTTTTGTTATTAGCTATTGATCTAACACTTCTAAAAAGTGGTTATATTTAATATAAATTTATATTTATGTGGTAATATAATTTTAAATTAATACAAAATTGTCGCCTTACATCACGCCTTGATAAATGTCATGGCTCGCCATGGCTCGTTAAGCTTGAGGCTTGACCTTGCCTCCACGCCACGCCTCACGCCATTTTGAACCTTGGTATCACAAGACATGTATCATAGTAATCAAAGTAAATAAACAACCATTTTATTAGAAACAAAGTGTTTACAAAGTATGTTTTCACAAAACATAGATGTAACAACGGAAATTTTTTTTTTTTTTAAACAAATTTTTCATTTCAAAAGGAAGTATTTTCATCCAAAACAAGGCATAAACATTCAACGTGTCATATCATAATACAAATCATATGAATCCCAAGATCATAAATCATCTATCAATGTGTACAGATCACGCCGGCGCCTTCCCACGGTCCTCGCTAGTACCTGAAACACATACACAACAACTGTAAGCATAAACGCTTAGTGAGTTCCCCAAGATACAACTTACGCACATACGCCTTTCCAGGCCCTGACCTTCCGGTCCATGTGTCTCAGGGGACTTCCGTCCCTGCTGGGTAAACCTTCCGGTCCTACCCACGCCAACCCTTCGGTCCACACTACAATGCCTTCCGGCCCATAACATATTCGCCTTCCGGCCCATAACATAATGCCTTCCGGCCCACATTAAACTTATCATACATAGTGCATATAACAATTAACTTATCACATATAACACATATGTCTCATATCACATCCGACCTTCCGGTCACACAATCAAACCCTTCCGGGTACAGTATAGTGAGAAGACTCACCTCGTGAATATCGATAGCTAGCAAATCCCGAAATCACTCGTGCTCGATCCTCCGAGCTACAATCTCCCTATAACATCATACATCTCTTATTAGCACTTTTTATCTCTAAGGTTGACTATCCCTAAGAAGTCAACACAGGTCAACTCTGGTCAACGGTCAACGGTCAACTTTGACCGGACTCGGCGAGTGCACAAGGGCAACTCGGCGAGTCTAGACGTTTTCACCAACTCTCTAGGATTCCCTTCTTACACGTCGAGTACTCCCCCTGACTCGACGAGTTCCACCTGGAAGAATCGCGGGGCCACCCCGACTCAACTCGCCGAGTCTCAAGAACAACTCGGCGAGTCCCAGCTCGACTCAGTCCACCTGTCAACCCTCTCTAACTCACCCTGACTCACTGAGTCAACCTATGACTCGTCTGGACCACTCACTGAGCGAACTCAAGGCAATCTTCAAGCTACTCGCCGAGTCTGCTCATCGGACTCGGTGAGTCCATACCATGCAATCACTCAAACTCGCTTCTAAGGTCAGATCTGCTCCAACAATTCATAGATTTGGCCTTCCTAGACTGATTCATCACGTAAAGCCCCAAACTTGGTGTACATACAACCTCTAAATGTCCATATATGAAGAATTATCAACAAATATCACAACTCAAGGTCATAACCTCCATTGTTCTTCATAAAGCTTGATGAATGAGGCTCTCTGGACCTCTATGGATCCAGATCCAAAGCCTCATCACTAGCAAGGGACTATTTGGCCATCAAATCAACCCAACAAAGGCCACAAGAAGCCTTAAATCCAAATATACTTCACAAAACAGAAGATGAGCCGAAATCATACCTTTAGATCGATGATCTAAGCTTCAAATCCACAGAATAGCAACCTCTTTTGCTTCCTCTTGGCTAGGACTTCCCTCTTCTTTGCTAAACAACACACAAAGGTCAAGAAATGCTTCCTTTCTCTCTCTCAAATCGCTAAAGCACTCTAGGGTTTCTCTGTATGGACTGCTGGGTACAAATGACGGCCATAAGGCCCTTTAAATAGGTCCCAAACCCGAGAAATTAGGGTTTCATTAAACAGCGCGGACTCGCCGAGTCCATATCCTGGACTCGCCGAGTCCAGGCGAATCCCGCGTCCAGAATCGTGTCCCTACTCGGCGAGTCTGAGCTCCAACTCGCCGAGTCCCCTCTCAAAACACCAAAAGCATAAACAATAAAGATACCTGGAAATTCGGGCTGTTACAATTCTCCCCCACTAGAACTAGACTTCGCCCTCGAAGTCTCGCTCTGAAAACAGCTTCGGATGCTGCTCCCGCATCTCGCGCTCCGTCTCCCAGGTCATCTCCGATCCCTTCCGGTGTTGCCACTGAACCAACACCATAGGTACCTCCTTGTTCCTCAGAACCTTGATCTTCCGATCCCTGATGGCCACTGGCCTCTCGGCTTAATTCAGGCTCGCATCCACCTGAATATCCTCTAATGGAACCACTGCCGACTCATCGGCTATACACTTCCTCAATTGCGACACATGAAAAGTGTCGTGGATCTGCCCCAACTCTGCTGGCAACTCCAAACGATAGGCTACCCGGCCTACCCTCGCAATCACACGAAATGGCCCAATATACCGAGGCCCCAACTTGCCCCTCTTCCTGAATCGAATCACTCCTTTCCAAGGAGAGACCTTCAGGAGAACGAAGTCGCCGACCTGAAACTCAAGCTCGGACCGGCGTCTGTCTGCATAATTCTTCTGTCGGCTCTGGGCGGTCAATAACCTCTGTCTGACCTGCTGAATCTGCTCTGTCGTCTGAAGCACGATCTCTATACTGCCCATCACTCTCTGCCCAACCTCTCCCTAACAAACGGGGGTCCGACACCTCCTACCATACAACAGCTCAAAGGGTGGCATACCAATGCTCGAATGATGGCTGTTGTTGTAGGAAAACTCTGCCAAGGGTAAATATGCATCCCAGCTACCCCCAAAATCTAATACACATGCTCGAAGCATGTCCTCAAGCATCTGAATCGTCCGCTCGCTCTGGCCGTCTGTCTGGGGATGATACGCGGTACTAAAATGCAATCTAGTACCCAACTCCTCATGAAATTTCTTCCAGAATCTGGAAATGAAACGCACATCACGGTCCGAAACAATCGAGATCGGCACCCCATGCCGAGATACCACTTCCCTCACATATATCTCCGCCAACTTCTCCGCTGAAGAACTCTCACTGATGGTAAGGAAGTGAGCGCTCTTCGTCAACCTATCCACAATCACCCAAATTGCATCAACTCCTCTGGCAGTCCTCAGCAATTTGGTGATGAAATCCAAGGTGATCTGTTCCCACTTCCACTCGGGAACCTCCAATGGCTGCAACTTGCCATGCGGTCTCTGGTGCTCGGCCTTGACCCTACGGCAGGTCAAGCACCTCTCAACAAACCAGGCGACGTCCCTCTTCATACAGGGCCACCAATACTCTTTCCTCAAATCCAAATACATCTTCGTGGCCCCCGGATGGATCGAAAATTTCGACCGATGAGCCTCTTCCATCAAAGTAATATGGGTACCGCCCACAAACGGTACCCAAATCCGACCCTGAAAGGTCATAAGCCCTCGCCCATCCGTAACGAACTCCGAAACCAACCCAACGACCCGCTCCTTCTTCTGCATCTCCGGTTGCACAGCCTCGGCCTGTGCCCCACGAATGGCATCCAGTACCAGTGCTATCACGGTCAATCTCAAACATACATCTCGCAGTGGAGTGCTCTCCGCCCTGTGGCTCAACGCATCGGCTACCACATTAGCCTTGCCTGGGTGGTACAGGATCTCACAATCATAATCCTTGAGCACATCCAACCACCTCCTTTGACGCGTATTTAGGTTGGGCTGATCCATCAAGTACTTCAAACTCTTATGGTTCGTGTATATCGTACACAGAACCCCATACAAGTAGTGACGCCAAATCTTGAGGGCGAACACTACTGCCCCCAACTCTAGATCATGCGTGGGATATCTCGTCTCATGAGGCTTCAGCTGCCTCGATGCATATGCTATCACATGTCCCCTCTGCATCAACACCGCACCCAGCCCCAAAATCGATGCATCACAATATACTACAAAATCATCCATCCCTTCCGGGAGAGCTAATACCGGGGCTTCGCACAACCTTTGGCGAAGTGTCTCAAAGGAGGTCTGCTGCTCGGGACCCCATGAGAATGCAACACCCTTCCGGGTCAATCTGGTGAGCGGCACTGCGATCTTGGAGAAATCCTTGATAAATCTCTGATAATACCCTGCCAACCCAAGGAAGCTCCTGATCTGAGATGGTGACTTCGGCACCTCCCAACTCATCACTGCCTCAACCTTGGCCGGATCGACCAGAATCCCTTCCTGGTTAACGAGATGTCCTAGGAACTGAACCTCCCGCAACCAGAAATCACACTTGGAGAACTTTGCATAAAGCTTCTCCGATCTCAAAACCCCAAGGACCTCCCTCAAATGCTCCTCATGCTGCTCTCTAGATCTCGAATACACCAGAATATCATCGATAAATACAATCACCGACCGATCCAACATCGGCCTGCATACCCTGTTCATGAGATCCATGAACACAGCCGGGGCATTGGTGAGCCCAAAAGGCATCACCACAAACTCATAATGTCCATATCGCGTCCTGAACGCTGTCTTTTGGACGTCCTCATCCCGCACTCTCACCTGATGATATCCCGACCTCAAATCGATCTTGGAAAACCAAGATGCTCCCTGCAACTGATCGAATAAATCGTCGATCCTCGGTAACGGGTAACGGTTCTTGACCGTCAGCTTGTTCAACTCCCGGTAATCAATGCACACCTGGTGTGAACCATCCTTCTTTTTAACGAACAGAATAGGTGCTCCCCACGGCGAGCTGCTCGGCCGAATGAATCCCTTCCCCAGCAACTCCTGAAGCTGCGAGGATAACTCTTGCATCTCTGGAGGTGCAAGACGATAAGGCACCTTAGCGATAGGCGCGGCCCCCGGAACCAAATCAATACCAAACTCCACTTGCCTCACAGGAGGTACACCTGACAACTCCTCGGGAAAAACATCTGGAAACTCACGCACCACCGGAACCTCCTCAACTGAACTCGGTCTCTCGAAAGCCACCCGCATATCCATCACATACGCCACAAAACCCTTACAGCCCTGTTGTAGACACTGCCTCGCCCTAGCGGCCGAACAAAAAGCTGATCCAGAATGTGTACCCTCGCCGTACACTGAAAGAACTCCCCCACTAGGGTCTCGTATGGTCACCAGCTGACGCTCACAGTCGATGACTGCACCAAATCGGCTCAACCAGTCCATGCCCACAATGACACAGACATCACCCATCGCAATAGGAATCAGATCAATCGGAAACTCAACCCCGAAAATCTCTAACACACATCTCTGGAGAACCTCTGTGGCACAAATCACTCTCTCATCTGCTATAGAAACTCTCAGAGGCCGACTCAACGGCTCACGACTAACACCGATCTGCTGACTAAAGGCCAAAGATACGAAAGACCGACTCGCACCCGAGTCAAATAACACTAAAGCAGGTACAGAGTTCACAAGGAAAGTACCTACGCATATCATAGCATAAGCATAATATCTCAACATCAAAATAAATACATGAAATAAAGCATACCTGCCACAACATCGGGTGCAGCGCGGACCTCCTCCGCAGTCAGCTGAAAGGCTCTCCCACGAGCCCTCGGGGCCTCTGCCTTCACTGGTCGAGTCTCAGTAGCCCTGGCAGCAGGTGCAGATCCCTGAAGAAGCTGAGGGCACTCGGCCTTCCGATGGCCGGTCTGGCTGCAATGAAAGCAAACCATAAACCCCTTGGGGCAATCCCTAGCGATGTGCCCCTCCTTGCCACACTTGTAGCAAGAACCAGACCGACATGTCCCCTCGTGACCCTTGCCGCACTTTCCGCAAGTGCGGCCCTTCGGACCTCCCGTCCTCGAATCGGCGGACTTAGTCCGCTTGGCTGCCGGCTGAGACTGAGCCGGCCGCCGATCCACCCATTGAGACTCGGCCTCCTCCCTGGCCTGGGTCTCCAACTCGATCTCGCGCTTCCTGGCATTCGCCTGAAGCTCAGCAAAGGTATGATATGTGGAGTTCGACACGAACTCCCGGATATCCCTCCTCAACACACCCAAATACTGGCTCATCCGAGCCAGCTCTGTGGACACCTGCTCAGCGCAGAACATTGCCCTCTCATGAAACTTCCGCGTGATCACCGTAACCGAATCAGTACCCTGCTTGAGGGTCAAGAACTCCTGAACCAACCGTTCCCTCTCCACCGGCGGAACGTACACGTCTCTGAACATAGAGATAAACCTCTCCCACGTCACAGCTGAAATCTCTGCCAAAGTGAAGTTCACCGTCACGAACTTCCACCAATCCTTCGCTCCCAGATGGAGCTGGTTCAAGGCGAACCGTACCCTCAGATGCTCCGGACATGAACAAGTGTAGAAGCATCCCTCGATATCAGCAATCCACCTCATAGCAGCGATCGGATCCTACGTCCCGTCAAACACAGGTGGCTTCGTGTTGCTGAACTCCCGAAACAGCAACGAGTCACCTCCCTGTGGCCTGGCAGCGGCTACAGCTGCGGTAGCTGCAGCGGCTGCAGCCTCAGTCAACGCGGCGTACCGCTCATCAAAGGTCTCCATCAAAGTGGTCTTAATAGACCCAAACATCTCCGGAATCTCGGCCTGGATCGCCGCAGCCACCTCCTCATGAATCATCTGACGAATCTCCTTGTCACTCACACTGCTCGTACTCGGTCTGTGGCGTGGTCCAACCATGATGCCTCTGAAATACAACATAGAACTTATCAGAGACTCTATCGAGCATAATTGTACTCGATAACGCAACCCTACTCAGTCTCCGATACCTAGGGATTCCTACTTGGGTTGCCCACTGACCCGGTGTCTTCGGTAGTACGGGCCCAATACTACCGACCACATCGCATTAGCATTCATCCCAAGTTCTCCTCCCCAAACCCCAGATCGTGAGTACTCTACTCTTGTTATGCACTAACTACCCGCTCACTATCATAGCATCTCATAGCAACCGACTTCCCTAGAATAAGGCATCACAAATTAGGCCACTCTACTCCTATCATGAATACCTAGTCTTCTAGCATGCATAACAATTCATATCATATCATATCTCTTAACACAACATTATAAGAGTATTTTGGGGATCTTTACCGTTTGGGCGCTGGCTGATCGTACACACTGCTTCATTCTTGTTTACCACAAATACTTTATAAAGATTTTATGCCTTTATTTTAAAAGTTTTCCTCAAGTCCTCGGTTTGAGTTCAGTTACGCCCGAAGGTGTACCCGAATCCCTCAAACCAAGGCTCTGATACCAATTTGTAACAACGGATTTTTTTTTTGAACAAATTTTTCATTTCAAAAGGAAGTATTTTCATCCAAAACAAGGCATAAACATTCAACGTGTCATATCATAATACAAATCATATGAATCCCAAGATCATAAATCATCTATCAGTGTGTACAGATCACGTCGGCGCCTTCCCACGGTCCTCGCTAGTACCTGAAACACATACACAACAACTGTAAGCATAAACGCTTAGTGAGTTCCCCAAGATACAACTTACGCACATACGCCTTTCCAGGCCCTGACCTTCCGGTCCATGTGTCTCAGGGGACTTCCGTCCCTGCTGGGTAAACCTTCCGGTCCTACCCACGCCACCCCTTCGGTCCACACTACAATGCCTTCCGGCCTATAACATATTCGCCTTCCGGCCCATAACATAATGCCTTCCGGCCCACATTAAACTTATCATACATAGCGCATATAACAATTAACTTATCACATATAACACATATGTCTCATATCACATCCGACCTTCCGGTCACACAATCAAACCCTTCTGGGTATAGTATAGTGAGAAGACTCACCTCGTGAATATCGATAGCTAGCAAATCCCGAAATCACTCGTGCTCGATCCTCCGAGCTACAATCTCCTTATAACATCATACATCTCTTATTAGCACTTTTTATCTCTAAGGTTGACTATCCCTAAGAAGTCAACACAGGTCGACTCTGGTCAACGGTCAACGGTCAACTTTGACCGGACTCGGCGAGTGCACAAGGGCAACTCGGTGAGTCTAGACGTTTTCACCAACTCTCTAGGATTCCCTTCTTACACGTCGAGTACTCCCCCTGACTCGACGAGTTCCACCTGGAAGAATCGCGGGGCCACCCCGACTCAACTCGCCGAGTCTCAAGAACAACTCGGCGAGTCCCAGCTCGACTCAGTCCACCTGTCAACCCTCTCTAACTCACCCTGACTCACTGAGTCGACCTATGACTCGTCTGGACCACTCACTGAGCGAACTCAAGGCAATCTTCAAGCTACTCGCCGAGTCTGCTCATCGGACTCGGCAAGTCCATACCATGCAATCACTTAAACTCGCTTCTAAGGTCAGATCTGCTCCAACAATTCATAGATCTGGCCTTCCTAGACTGATTCATCACGTAAAGCCCCAAACTTGGTGTACATACAACCTCTAAATGTCCATATATGAAGAATTATCAACAAATATCACAACTCAAGGTCATAACCTCCATTGTTCTTCATAAATCTTGATTAATGAGGCTCTCTGGACCTCTATGGATCCAGATCCAAAGCCTCATCACTAGCAAGGGACTATTTGGCCATCAAATCAACCCAACAAAGGCCACAAGAAGCCTTAAATCCAAATATACTTCACAAAACAGAAGATGAGCCGAAATCATACCTTTAGATCGATGATCTAAGATTCAAATCCACAGAATAGCAACCTCCTTTGCTTCCTCTTGGCTAGGACTTCCCTCTTCTTTGCTAAACAACACACAAAGGTCAAGAAATGCTTCCTTTCTCTCTCTCAAATCGCTAAAGCACTCTAGGGTTTCTCTGTATGGACTGCTGGGTACAAATGACGGCCATAAGGCCCTTTAAATAGGTCCCAAACCCGAGAAATTAGGGTTTCATTAAACAGCGCGGACTCACCAAGTCCAGGCGAATCCCGCGTCCAGAATCGCGTCCCTACTCGGCGAGTCTGAGCTCCAACTCGCCGAGTCCCCTCTCAAAACACCAAAATCATAAACAATAAAGATACCTGGAAATTCGGGCTGTTACAATAGAGTACATAAGCAAATGACAAAACAAGGCTTGAAGCTATTGTGCTCCATCTTCTGAATTCCCAACGTGAGTACTTGTCTACTAGTTTCCTGAGAATACAAGTTATTTGAAAGAGTTGATCAGCAATTAAGCTGGTGAGTTAATAAGATTTTAGTGATGTAAGTAAGTTGTAGAAAGTTTAGTAAGTTGTAAGTTTTGTTTAGAAAAAGTTCGTCTTTTCCTCTAGAAAATCGTATATTTCCTGCTTTGTTGAAAGATAAGTAAAAATGACTCTACAATCCTTTCTATGAGTACTAAATGGATAAAAGTTATATAAAACTCAGAGTAAACAACCAACTGATTGTGTGTATCTGCCCTAAGCCCACAACCAAACAAGGAACATGGAATAAGGCGGATGGCACACATCCCGTTGGTTGTTAAATCCTTGTTGTATATAACCCTGGTGTAATCAGTTGGTACTCATGGAGTTAACTGTAATAGTTCTTTTATATTTGATGGAAAGATCCTTTAAGAAAACCCTTATTTCTTATAATAAAATAGTAACCACAGTGGTTCCTTCTAGAGTCACTTAGTTTATACTAGCTATATATAATCTAATATCGAATAGATAGTTACTTGTGTGAATCTGCCCTAAGCCCACAACCAAAAAATGAACAGGAAATGAGGTGGAAGGCACACATCTAACTATCTATCGGGTAATAATTATATATAACCCTGATGTATAAACTAAGGTATTATAGAACTAATCACCTAAGGTCCTTTAAGTTATACTTGTTTAATAAAATGGATTAAACCCTTTACTGGTAAGTTTTTAATTTTGTACACCAAAAGTTCTGATTTGAAAAGTATGGTTTGTACTAGAAAACTGTACATTTAATTAGTGTCCTATGACCTGACTTGTAACGACCCAAAACATTTGTAAATAAAACATTGTCTGATCAAACCATTTCATAACATACATAGTGTCTGAAAACCAAAATATGAAAACAATCAAATATCAGAGTACAAAATCCCATAATGACTCATGGTGCGGAAAACAATGTGCGTGTATGATGTGCCACTACCGTGCTAGCTCCTTCCCCTTCGATGAAGAGATACCTGAAAACAAAACTGTAAACTGTAAGAACGAAGCTTAGTGAGTTCCCCCACTGCACCACATACCATATAACCACATAACATACATATATTTTCAGGCCTATCTGGGTGCCCGACCTACCCCTTCGGTCCTCTCGACCGGACATTGACTAGCATATTTGGGTGCTGGTCTCCCCTTCAGTCCTCTCGACCGGATGCTGACTAGCATATCTTGGTGTTGGTCTACCCTTCGGTCCTCTAGACCGGATGCTGGGGACTATTTCACCCTACTAGTACCACATAACACATATCACATAATCTATCTTGCATGGTTGGGCATGACTGCCCCTTCGGCCCTATCGACCGGTAATCTGGGGACTATCTCCCCTACTGTCAGTAGCACATAGCATCATATCATTCTAGCACATAAACATATCACAGGTAGTAGCAACCCTAGATGAATATCACAGAGAAAAACATCTAATCATACAATTCCTATTGATGGGCCGGCATTGTGGCCGTAGACCCACCGCTACTGGAAGGTAACTCACCTCGAAAAGTAGCTGCTGAAAGTCTACTTGCTAAGCGCCTGATTGCTGATCCGGTAATCCTCTGGCTATAAATCATAAACATAGATTAGCCACTCATAAATACCCTTAGGTCAGATGACTGACCCACCCCTGGTCCAAGGTCAACTCCTTGGTCAAAGTCAACTTCCAGTTGACTGGACTCGCCGAGTCATAGCACAGAGCGTCGAGTCCTTCTCCTGCTAACCTGGTCCTAATCGACAAGTCACTCTTCGCACTCACTGAGTCACCCTTAACTCACTACATGGGATGATAGAACCGACTTGCGATCCGACTCGCCGAGTCCAAGAACAACTCGCCAAGTCCCCACAAGCAGATCTCCTACTCGCTTCTAAATCCTCACCAGAGCATCCTTTATGAGGATTTGGGTTTCTGGGACTATTGCTACACGTTAAATTGCTAATTCCGCATGCAGCTACGAAGGGTTGGACCTTCAACACCTAAACCCCTCTTACTCAGTAACAGTTCATATGACTCGCCGAGTTTGAAGAACAACTCGTCGAGTTCCAGGCAATCTTCATAGAACTCGCCGAGTTATTCATCTAACTTGCCGAGTCTAAGACCATCTTCATAGAACTCGCCGAGTTCCAGGCAATCTTCAGATCATAGAGCACAGACACATGGAGTTTGGTGTTTTAGGGCTTGAAAACCACCAATTAGGGACAAAAGGGGATCTAATGAAATAGTGATCAAGGTATGTACTTTTCTACTTAAATGAAAGCCTCTTGCAGGGTAGATGTTGGATCTACTTCCCCTCCTTGCACTCATCCACCTCCTTCTTCTTCTCTTAATCTTCAAACTTCCTTCACAAGGCCAAAATCACTCACAAGGACAAAAGGGGGCTAGGGTTTTGCTCTACAACTCTTCTGGAAGTGTTAGGGACAAGGAAGGCCAAGTTAGAGCATTTAAATAGGGTGCAAACACCCGGGTTAGGGTTTTTTTCCCAAACAAGGCCTACTCGCTGAGTCCGGGAACCGACTCACTGAGTCCAAAGCTTAGACCCCGTGTCTCATCCCGCTTCTACTCGGCGAGTTGGTCCTTCAACTCGCCGAGTCCAAGGCAAAATGCATTATTTAAGAAATATTAGTTACAAGGAATATGTACCAGGAACCAGGTGCTACATGACCCATACTTGGTACCCCTTATGATGACTTAATGTATACAAAACATATATATAACTAAGATCGAATGGATAATAGGCTGGGTGAATTCGCTCTAAGCCCACAACCAAAGAAGGAGCAAGAAATAAAGTGGAAAGCACACATCCTATTACCTGTCGGATCCTATTAAGATATATCCCTTGATGTATACATTAAGGAATCATAAGGTTAGAATTATGGTCCCTTTCTACTGAATGTACTAGACTCGAATGTTCTGATTGTCATTTGTAAAATGTAAGTTTTCCTTAGTTTATAACTATCTTGACTCGAAAATAGTTTGCATTGACTTTGAAGTGGAACTATCACTTTATGAAAGTAATGGGAAAATGTAAGTACTCAATTGTCTTTTAAATTGACATCCTGGCGTACTGATTTCCTTAAAACATGTTTGTTTTATTAAGGTCATAATGTGAAGGCTAGTACACATACTATACACTCTCCCTGTCAAGAGATTCTGGGAACCAAATGCGACTTCCGCAAACTAGTTGCTAGTTCGTGTAATCCACATTAAAGTTATGTGATCATGTATACCCAATTTAACTATCACCTTTTGTTTAGAAAAATGATTTAGTGATTCATTAGTATAATTAGATCATGTATTAGTTCCATGCTATAGAAACTTAGTATGTCCGTTCTGTTATAGTATCTTAGTATGTTCTTCCTGTTATAGTATCTTTGTATGAACTGAACCTCTAAACTATACCCCTTATAGTTTACTAGTATTTTACTTGATCTATTATTGAAAACACTCCTTTTACTACGAAGTTATGCTTGTACTTTAAAAATGGAGTTATGTTAAACTAAAAAGTAACATAACTATAAAAGAGTTTTTGAAATGTTTTGATCACTTATAAAAGACATAAGTAATGTTTAGAAAGATGTTTATAACAAACATTTACACAATTAACATTGTGTTTAACTTGTATCCCCCCTAAAAGCATTTAAAACAGTTTAAAAGATTCATTATGGGGTATGAACTCCCCTGATGTGGGTGATTCAAACGAATGTGCGCGTAAGGATGAGAAGTTCTACGAATGAAGTCTCGAGAGTTAACGAGTCCTAAATGACATATAATGGTATATATTGACATAAATATAGTGTTTAGAAGCAGCCAAATGCAAGGAAACACCTCACGGGACTAGGAAACACTTTGACCAAGTGTTGGAATCACATGTGATTCAATAAAAGGGAGTGTATGGCCACTATGAGGAGTATGCGGCCATGGGTGTGCAGCCAAGGAGTGTGCGGCCGCACACTCATGGTAATGAGTGCACAATAACATTTTCCAAGGGTAGGAAGGCTTGTGGGACGATTGCTCAACAAGTGGTGAAGCTAGAATTGCATTTTAGAGGCCTTTAATGGGTGTTTTAAGGGGTATACGGCCACACATGGGTGTACGACTGTACACACCTTATCAACTTGTAAAAGTGGTCAAAATTTGGTCCCAATCCTCTAACTTGAATCCCCTAAGTGTTCTTGATCATGTGCTTAGCATAAAACAGGAGTTTGAAGACAAATAACACCAAACAAAGGGGTGTACGGCCACATGGGGTGTGTATAGCCGTACACTCCTTGATGATCATGTTCTGGGAAATTTCTAAGGTGCTAATCAGGTGTTCTAAAAAGGATTCAAGCTTATGGAAAGAGTACTTACGATATGAAGGCTCAAAAGGGTTCACAATCACCAAGAACAAGTGTGTGTTCTTGGCGAGACTTGAAGATCTAGCCAAAACAGATGTTTCCATGGATGAATCAGGAGGTTGTTACTAGGTTAAAAGGATTAACAACAAATCAAAACGGAAGAAAGGCTTACATTCTTGAAGATCGGGATGAAAGACGGATAATAGTTGAGAGAAAACTCGATGTTCTTGAGTTGGAAACTCAATAATGGCTTGAAAATGAAGGGTATCAACCTTATGGAGGGGGTGTACGGCCCGAACATGGGTGTACGGCTACACACTCATGTGTACAGCCGTACAATCATTTGTACGGCCGTACACCCCATAAAATGGAGTGTATGGCTTATTTGTTGGTTTAGATCTTTAGCAGGTACTTCTTATCACCCAGTCCTTGAATGTATTGAGCTTTGAAGCTTTGAACGAACTCTAAACAAGGCTAAATGATAGCAGAAATGAGTCTAACACTCAGTTGAGTTGAATTGATGGACTTTATAAGGTAGGAATTTTCGGATTGTCACATAATAAAATAGTTTTAGACTCTCATTTATAGTATTTACAATTTACAAACATATTAATTCACTCATTCACGGTTAAAATTTAATTTAACAGAACTAAACATATCTAAAACATTAAGTCAACACAATTCACAACTTGAAAACCCTAAAATAACATTATTTGAGAAAACACTAACATAATAACATATATTTTAAATTCAATCTGCAACATCAATACCATAAAACGTAAATGTGAATAACAATTTGTTACAAATATTATAACAAGTAAGAAAATATAGTTAGATTTACAACATAACAAACAATTAGAACTAACATTCACAAAAATAAGAAAAAAAATAGAGATTAAAACATTAAATTCACATTTTCACAGAACATTCAAAGTTTACTAGATAGAAAAACAATAAAAATCAGACCTGATGTGTTTCACCAGTAATCAGAGAGAAGGAAATAGATGGAGGAGGTTGCGGTGAATCGTCGTTGGTCACCGGAGCTTGAAGATATGGCCTCATCAGTCTTTGGAGCTCATAGTTTTGTCGATTCACGCCATATGACAACCCGAAATTTTCTATCCTATACAGTTAAACACATCATTGAAAGTCAAACTCATTCCTGCTATCATTTAGCACACTTTGGAGTCTGTTTGAGCGTTCTGAGCCTTATACACTTAAGGGATAACTGTCGGGGTTTATCAGTTGATGATATAGCACAAAGAACCAACCTTAAACACCTTGAAAAGAAGTTCACGGCCACCACAATGGAGTTTACAGCCGTAAACTCCATGTGGGCAATAAACGCCCCCCTATATGATGATATGTTGGCCATTTATTCATTCCTTTCTTTCCTTTGGCTGATTTCCTCCCAAATCCTCTCAACTATCATCCCGATCTTCATTCCCGATCTTCAAAACTTGTAGGTTTCTTGTCCTAACTAGTTGATATCTTACTTGATCTAGTGATCTTACATGGTTTCTGTAACAACCCGAAATTCATATCCCTAATTGAAACCCTTTTCACGACGCGTTCCGATCATCCAATCGTCGTTTCCGATTTCGTTTCTGTTTCCAACCTTTTATTAAGTCGTTAATGTAGGTTTTATTTTATGACTTAATAAGTGTCTTAATACTCTTAGAACTCATTCTAACGTCTCATATTAATGATCGGAACATTTCTAGAATCAACCATATCGGGTTACGGCAAATTGGCCGGGTGCGACCAAAAGCCCCGTCTAACGCCGGTATCGGGTAGAATTCTATCGTGTCCCGAACTTGGACACTATTTAAAGTGATCCAAGTCTCCATTTGAAGCTTTTGCTGCATTTTACAACTTTCACTCCAACCTCTCTCCTCAAACTAGAATTAAAGGTCCAAATCTCAAGTTTAAGGTCTCAAATCTTCAAGGTACCTTCCCTAATTGGTTATGCAACCTCTCTAGCCTTCAAATTCGAGTTTAAACCATGGATTAGGACCATTACCATGAGTTTACGGCCCTAGAACAGTCCTAGGCCATAAACTCATATAAAAGGGGTTTTTGGAGCAACAAAACCCTTCCAAACCTCAATTGGACCTTCAATATGGGTAGATGACTTTATAGAATGAGCTTAGAATGCCTTGGACCATGATTTAAAGTCTTATATATGAGTTTATGGCCCTGGAAGGTGCCTAGGCCGTAAACACATATTTAAAGGGGTTTTTAAGCCATTTAACCCTTCCAAGACACAAACAAGACTTAGATATGACTTTTAGAATATTGGAAATGCACCTAGAACACCTTAAACATAAATTTTGAAGGGTTTGTGTGAGTTTACGGCCAAGGCTTGTGCTTGGGCCGTAAACTCCTTAAACAAGGGTATAAAGTCACTTCTAAGGTGTTAGAAAGCCATCCAACACCACCAAAAGCCTTGGAATAAATCATAGGACCAACCAAAAATAGTTTAACGGCTTTAAACACATCAAAATCTCACATATGAGAGTTTACGGCCATAGAACATGCTCCATGGCCGTAAACTCCTAAAAGGATGTCAAATGGTGCCCAAAATTCAATTCTAGACTTGTAGGAATTTTTAGAATCACATGTGATTAATTTTGGGACCTTAAAAACACTTATTCAAGGGGATATGAGAGTCTACGGCCATAGACCCCATGCCAAGGCTGTAAACTCCCTTAAGTGTTGTATTTGGTGATTTTAATGCATTCCAAGCCTTAGGTAAAATTATTCCAAGCATTTCCAAGTGTTAATATCCATTTGTGACCCCTTAAACACCATAAACCACCCCACCATGAGTTTACGGTCGTAAACTCATGGGGAATGGGTGTTTAGGCTGTAAACTTCATTATGGAGTTTACTCTTGGGGAGTAAACTCAAATTCCAAGTCCCTCGCTTCAATTCCCGTCCGTAGATGTTACCCGGGTCACTCTAAACACCCGTTTTGAGGTGTTTTCGTTAGTTGGAGTGTGATTTCATATCTAATTAGAGTTTATGAATTTAATTAGATATATTTGTATGCCATTTCATATTACATAGGAACCTCGCGTGTTATCAGGCCTCGATTCGACGTTTAGCACCCGAAATCGACACATTTCCGCGACTGGTGAGTTCATACCCCTACCCTTTTTCAATGGTTTTTCAATGTTTTCAGGGGGGGAATACAAGTAAAAGTACAAGAATATTTTGTACTTAAACTCATGATTTCAGTTAAATGGTTTCATAATTGTACATTTTTAAGAATTGAAAACCTTTTAACAAACTGTTTTAACTTGCAGAGTTGTTTGTTTTAACTCGATTTTCATTATTTATTATACATTGTTACATTGTGTACTTTATATTTGATTGTTCACACTTAAACTGATTGAACACATAAAATATTGTAATGTCTGTAATAAAACACTTAGGTTCGAGTGTAAAAGACAGACACCATCAGAAAACATAAAACATCTGTATGTCCTTAACAATACACCTAGGCTCGAGTGTGAAAGATAAACACCATCATAACCCATAAATCATTGTAATGTCCTTAATAATACACCTAGGATCGAGTGTAAAGGACAACCACCATAAGATAACACATTTATATCATTTGTAACATCCTTAATAATACACCTAGGATCGAGTGTAAAGGACAGTCATCATTAGATAACACCTAGGCTCGAGTGTAATGTCCTTAATAAAACACCTAGGCTCGAGTGTAAAGGACAGGTACGTAGAACATAGCTAGTCATAAATACTACTTTCCTAGTCGAAAAGTAAAGAGAAATATTAAAGATTGGATACACGTCCTTGTAACACTTCCATGGCACGAGATAGTGGAGGACTAACCCTGTAACCAGAATCTCCAAACGTAGGAGAGCGTGGCTTGAGTGTATAGATCTATACGGGACTGACAATCCCACACCTGGCTGCTAGCTATAGCCGAACCGAAAGGTTCAAGGGTCACGAAAGTCATAAAAAGGATATTGACCACGGCTCGAGTCATATCTAGTCTGAGTATGGTTAAGGACTCGCAATCTAGATTATTAACGCTTTAGACTCATTTACTAGCTTTATGTTCATAGTAAAGCTAATGTACGTTCAAGGATGACAGGCACACCTACACATATAGTCAGGAAAACATGGGGTTTTCCTGGGGAAAACACTGAACATAACCAGAACCGGTAAAGATACACACATACATAGTCAGGGAAACATGGGGTTTTCCTAGGAAGGACACCAAACATAATCAGAATTGGTAATAGTTCACACACACAGTTAGGAGAACATGGGGTTCTTCCTGAGTAACAGTAGTACGTAACTAGAAAAGTGTAACAAGTTAAACAACTGAACTACAATTCACAACAACAATCATGTTTTCATTGTACATCGTTTACTTTACTTTCGGATTTGGAAACTAATTTTACAAAAGAAAATATGGGATTTTCTTGGATAACATTTTTTCAGGAAACCAAAGGAACTCGTACATTTTCAGAAAAACTAACCGCTTATGAACTCACCAGCTTTATGCTGATTTTCAAACCGCTTGTATTCTCAGGTTCACATTAGACAGGTACCCGGTGATCTCTTTTGGCGAAGACGGAGTTCTCAGAAGACTCGTTTTGTGTTGTTTATATATATACTATGTATCACATGTATAACTTTTTCTTTTGAAACAAATGTAAAACTTTTCTATATGTAATGTAATGGTTGTTTACTTTACTTACTATGTACATTGGATTTGATACTCAACGTGGAGTCCACCCCGGAAATGTTTCCGCCTTCAGTTTTCGGGGTGTGACAGTTTCATTCGTGAAATCATTCGATTCGTGTAGAACTTCAAGTTTCACCAAGAACACCAAGAACACACACTAGTGTTCTTGGCCAAAACCGACCATTCAAGCTCCTAGATCGTAAGTAATCTTGTTCTAAATCGTTGTACACTAGGTTTAACATGTTTAGGCCTTAGAAACATCAATAATCAGACGATGAATGAGAGTTTATGGCCAAGGATCTCCCAAGGTCGTAAACTCCCTATAAGGGTGCAATGATGCCCTATTCTACTTCCTTATGCCCAGAACTTAGCCTAGAACCAACCACCATTGAACTAGGAACCTTAAACATCAAAATGGTATTTCACACCATGATTTTACGGCCGTAAACTCATGGGGAAGTGGTCCCCAGGCCGTAAACACAAGTTAAGGTCATTTCTTGGACCTTAAACTCACCTAGCCTCTTATTTAAGCCTTGGAACACTTAACCACTTAATACATCTTACCTTTAAGCCACAAATGGAGACCCTTTAGAGAGTTTATGGCTAGGAGTAAACTCCCCTGGGCCGTAAACTCCATTAAGTATGGTCCATGCACCATAAACTCAATAATAATGCCTTGCAATCCTTTATTGCAACCCAATGGGCTCCTAACAGTTTGACTAAAGTGTTTTCCACACAATAGGGTGTTTACACTTGTCTAATTAGTGTTATAATCACTAATTGTACATATACATATGTCTTTATATGTTATTAGGATCATTGTGTGTGATTAAGTCTTCACTTAACACGAAGCACTTGTCTGACACTTCCATCCGATCCACTCACTACAGGTGAGTTCATACCCCTTAAATTAACATTTTTAATGTTTTTAAATGTTTATAAATGCTTTTATGGGAGGGAATACAAGTCGAATCATGCTAGTTATTATATCAATCACATGTGATTAATAACTAGCATACAAACGGATTTACTACACTTTTAGCTGTTTTACCAAACATAGTACTTCAAATGACTTTCTCAAACATTTTTACATGTTAAAACTCTTTATCAAACTGTCTTACATACTGTATGTTTCCTTTCAAACTTTGTTACAATTGTGTTTCAAACAAAGGTTTTTCTTATACTTAAAACTGTCTTATCAAACAAACTACTTTCAAATCGTTTTATAAACTAACATCAAGTCATCATTTCTTAGTTATTAAACTTTTCAAAGGTTTTACAGAACTTCTTTTATACTTTTATATTGTCAAATGCATTCCTATATATGTATAGTTATATAAGTAATTTTTAAAGGACCTAGGACGGCTAGCTCGCTTTAATTCATTTTCCTCGTTTGGATGTGGCCTTAGGGTATCGGTTATTTGTCCAAATGTCGTCTAAATGTTAGTTATATATCATGTATACATATATAGACATAAAAGTTCCATCACTCCGTTCAGTACCTTTGGGTAGTAAAGGCATACTTTCGGTTATACACGAACATTACTAGTAACTATAATAGGTATAGTTAGGAGATACTACTTACTATTCCAAGTACAAGGAATCACATAAGATTCAGTTAATTCATGAATCTATATTAATACATTACATAATATATGAAGAGATACTATTACATAAATACTATTTCATAGATACAATACACAATAACATAAGAGAGCACACAATAAAGAGAAACAGGGAGGAAGATAAAATACACGATAACAGAACAAACATAATAAGGTGCTATGGCATGAAACAATTACAGGATGTAACTATACCAATGAATCACTAACGCATTGTTCTAAACAAAAGGTGATAGTTATATTGGGTATACATGATCATATAATCTTAATGTGGATGTTCACGGCTTGCAATCATTGCAGGGGTTGCGTTTTGTTCCTAGAATCTCTTGACAGGGAGAGCATTTAGTATGGGATCTAGCCATCACATTATACCTTAATACTCAATTTAAGGCAATTAGTACAATAGTAGTCACTTTATACAATACTACAATACATACACTTTACAAACGACAAATACAAAAGTATACGATTTAAATAATTATATTATTTTCCTTATTACCTTTACTTTGTGACACATTCACCTAAACGATGAGGTAGATTATTTTATTTTCTTTATTACCTTTACTTTGTGACATATTCACATAAACGATGAGGTAGAATATATTTGATATAGATATAATATTTTCCTTATTACCTTTATTTTGTGACACATACATATAAACGATGAGGTAGACTATAGTTTTATAATAATAATAATAATAATAGTTATACAAGGGAAAAACCGTCATATTTACAGTGATGCATACTTTAAAAACAGTTGGGTGTTGGTAGAAGACTAATTTTTATACTAGTAGGAAATATGGGATTTTCTAGGGTTTTTCAAATGTTTACAATTACTTACAAACATTTTCATACTTATACAAACTTTTCTCCAAACATTTACAGGTCTTTTCTTTATAGTTTTACAAATCAAAGACACATAAATACTTATGAATTCACCAGCTTTATTGCTGATACTCGCTTTCAAAATAACTTGTATTCTCAGGTCACAAATCGTCAGGTATGACGACCATGTTTTGTGAAGACGGAGCAGTTAAGACTCGTCTTTTATTTTGATTATTCATTATGTTGTTTTATACTATGAAAGAATGCACTTGTAATTGGAATTATACTATTAATGCAATGGATGATGTTGTTGCTTTTTTACTACTTTGCAGTGTTGTGATACTTTACATGTCGTCCTCTGTCCCAGAACGTTTCCGTCGTTCTCGGTTTTGGTGTGTGACAGATTGGTATCAGAGCATTGTTTATAATGAATTGAGTATATCAACCCATAAAATAAATACTAACTATAAATACAATGGGATAAAAAATACTCTGACCAAGAGTTTATACTTTAATAATAAAATATTTAACTAAGTATACATACCTGCATTCATACTAAAAGCCGTGTCACAATGACAAGAACAAAAGTATTACAATTGTTGAATATCACAAGTAAGCTCGGGGATGTATGGTCAGTCTTGGGAGTGGCATAGCCCATCAACTATGCTGGTCCGAGGAGTGATTAGCACATGCCCAAGAATGGTTGTGATGTGGCAACAAGTCTAAAAACTTACCAACACTACAACAATGAGAACACTAGAACATAACATAAGTCTACAATACTATAGGAGTATTTTGTGTTACTATAATTACTTACCTAAGAACTAAGAAGATCTTCATTACTAGGTCAATAGTTGCTAAGTGGATACGCTTAGGTTATATGTAACTAAGATGTCATAGACATAGAATCTGTGAATTTTTGCTTTACCCCTGTTCCTTGTGAATTTGGAGTTAAGGTCACTTATTCGAAGGCCTATCCTATTTTGATTACATATAACTGGTATGCACTTTACAAATAGTGATGTAACTAATGAAGATTATCTAATATATATCTAGTTAGTTCGTCTAATAATTATTTCCTTACCCCAATTCTCGCGTAGATACCATGGCTGGACTCCATCCCCACGACAACATGTACCTTCCGAACGAAGGCAATGCTGGATGGTTTGGATAAGAACCAGAGGATGATCATCCAATCCCTTTGAATGATCACCATGTTGAAGACCTTTTGGATGATGATAACTCCGAACCCGAAGTTAAGAACTTACCCATGATAGCTCCCATTCCAAATCCTAACCCTCGCCTGAATTTTCATGGCCCGATGCCACATTGGGTGGAATGCTTGGAAACATGGAGCAAAGATCAAGATCAACCTATGCCGTTTAATGGGGACCGAAGCTTCTACAACTTAAGCGAAGGGGGTTCAGCAGACAGAGTTCTACCAATCCTGGTCCGTAGAGTTGCCCAAAACGAAATTCAGGGCAGGACGGCTATCCATCGTATCAAAGAGGTTAATGGCAATGCAAGAATGCATACCATCCGCACCAATCGTCTTGAAAACACTCGTGAGAGATCTGAGAGAGACCATGAGATCCTATTGCAAGCACTAGCTAAAACTCGAGCCAAAGTCATAGAGCTCAAAGTACGCCAGAGAGTGTATGAAAGATACCTGCTTGATATGGAATGTCAACTAGCTGAACTAAGGGTTCACCATAGGCGTGACCGCCGCCAGTAGGAGATGCTTTACTTTCCTTCTTTGTTTTAAAGAACCGTGTTCCTGTCTAGGTTCTGTGTACACTTTTCTGTGTGACTACCTTGTACTGTAATCTCTTTTAGTTAGGCCTTTATGCTATCAAAGACTTTTCTACTCCGAATATGATGTAAGACCTACTACAAGTTCAACTTTCCCAAACTTATTACATCTTAAATATCAATGATATTGACAGACGACTAACTTCTGTGTCACTCTTTGTTCAAATACTTTCATCATACTTTCATTGGAGTCTATCTGAAACCCCATCCAGTCAAGTTATTGGACTATAGTAATTTATTTCAGGATCATTTCCAAGTCTCTTTCAAAGGTTAGATCACGTTATCCACCAAACAATAAAACCCCGGGTTGGACGAAAAACTTTTTGAGACCATTCTGTGAACTTATTTCTACTATGTACTAGGACTACATCATAGGGATGTAGGTTAAACCCTCGAGAACATATTTCTACTCTTTACATGAACGATCGAAATACATCTAGGTTCAACCATAATAGCTCACGAACTCCATTTCTTTCATGTTACAGAATCATGTCGTCATCCAGAAATAGTCAACCGAACAACGAAACCCCTATCCTCCCTATCGACGCCGCTACATTCCAAGTTGCGGTAACAGCTGCCGTGACAGCTTTCTTTTCGCACCTCAACTCTAACAATGCAAACAAGACTGGCAAAGGAGTTGACAATTCCGATTGTTGTACCGATCCGGGAAATCAACAAATGACAACAGTCACAGACTTGCAAAGCTGTAAAACCGAGAAGAAGAAACGAAATCGCCAAGCCCGAAAGGAGCGCAAGCGATCCCAAAGACTTGCCATGCAATAGCAACATATGGCAACTCTTACCATTTCATCACCGATGAGAGCATACGATGGAAAACTTCCAAAGTGTAACAAGTGTAGCTTTCATCATAACGGGGCTTGTCATGAAATGCAATGCTGCAATTGCCACAAATTAGGGCACCATGCCCGTAGCTGTGGAGCACTGGCACGACCCATCACTCGAGTCCCTAACTTTGGAGTCAAATCTGCATACTATGGTGGTGGTGAAACCGGACCCTATAAAAGGAAATGTTCAAAGTGGATGAACAAAGAAAACACCCGTGTCCACATAACTCTGACTTGACACCTCACTTCCACCACTTATGTTGGTGCTAGCCAGATATGTCACCAATGCGGTGAGATTGGACACCTCAAGAAGGATTGTCCAATAACAAAGAACTCCGGCACAGACGGGAAGATACTAAGGATCACTGCCGCAAGAGAGACTACTCTAGACCCACGTTAAAGTATTTAAGGCGTTCGTTGTAACAAGTTCGTAAATTGTTTAAAACTAGTGCAACTCGAGTCTTATCTTTTGCGAGATCCCGTCAGTTAGGGGACCCTCGTGCTGCGTATACTTGCCTATTATAGTATACCTTGTTCGCAGAAGTAGTCTTGTAGTTAATCTAAAGTATTGTAACTATGTTAAAAGTTGCACTGTTGTGTTTTGTCTGTAACGTCTTTCTGATCAAATCTAATCCCTTTATTTCCAAGTGATTCTGATATTATCATTCACCTTGAGTCAATTCGATCCGCATAATACCAGTTTTGTGCAAACATCTCTTTCTCCGAAATCGCCTTTCTAGCGAAGCCTTCATTCCAAAACTCTAAGGTACTCATGTATAGAGTGCCTCGTGTTTCGCAACCTTTCCGAAGAAACCTTAGCAAACCTCCCCGAAGTACCACTCATACTGTACGTCAAGTTCAAACCAAGGACTCTTACGGTTGATCTATCGCTGAAGAATGTATACACAAGGGTGGTATATAATCAAGGTTCTACAGGTTTAGAATTGATGATTCCACTTTAACTTCTTTTCCTCGTTTGGATGTGAGCTTAAAGAAGAATCATTTATTCGACTACCTTTTCAATCTTAATTATGTACGACTCGTATACTCGAGACTGTGATTGATGAACCATGTATGACTTCTGATTTGAACTTCAGAACGGAGACTACCCAAGACTACGAGTAATCGCATTGTCATGCGAACAAACTTAGAATCCAGTCAAAGGATACTCCTGTAACCAAATTGACCTTCAGTCTAACACCTACGGAGATGCAAGAACTATCAGGTCAAACTTAACGAACTACTCAGTAATGGAATTGAAAGACCAAGCTCCTCACCCAGGAGAGCACCGGTCTTATTCTTCAAGAAGATAGACGGATTGTTTCGTAGGAGCATCGACTAACAGAGACCTCGAAAAGATTCCCATTAGAAATCATTACCCTCTGCCTCGCATAAATGAATTGGTTGACCAACCACAAGGAACAATTTACCTTTCAGAAATGGACCTGAGATCCGAATATCACCAGTTGCGAGTATTAGAGAAGGATGTCCCGAGGACAATATTCCAAAATCGATGCAGACGCTACGAGTCCGTAGTGATACCCCTCGGAAAAGACCAATACACCCGTAGTATTCATGAACTTAATGAATAGGGTACGCCATCCTTACTTGGATCGGTTCGTCATTATCCTTGTAAATGACTTACTTATCTACTCTCGTAGTAAGAAGACAATCATAAAAAGCATCTACAACAAACCATGGAAACATTACGATCAGAGAAGCCTTATGCGAAGCTCTTTAAATACGAGTTTTGGAATTAAAGAGTCAAATTCCTAAGACACACTATTAGTGATGTGGGAATTCTTGAGGACCCTTCCAAAAAAATCAAAATCGTTGAGAATTGGTCAGCACCAAAGATGCCTACGAAATTTGCCAAATTCTAGGTCTCGCTGACTACTGTCGTAAGTTCAGTCAGAACTCCTCTCGAATTACGGAACTTCTTACGAAACTTTGACCTAGAAGCTAGCGGCCCTTGACTGGGAAGAGAAGCAAGAGGAAGAAACCTTTGGAATTCCAAGTGAGAGACCAAATTCTTTTGGAAAATCTCACCCTTGGAAGGCTTGATACGCTTCGGAAAGCATGGAAAGCTAATTCCAAGATAGTTAGGACCTCCAAGATTCTTGACGAAATCGGCCCTGTAACTCAGAAATCCAACCTACCCTGTGAACTCATTAACGTACATTTTACCCTCCACGTCTCGAACTTGAAAAAGTACCTTTCCGTCAGGACTCTTGTAATCCCACTCGACGAGATCGAGATCAACAAGAACCTCACCTTCGTGAAAGAACCATAGTGACCATAGACCGAGAGATCAGGCGAATGAAGCAAAGTCGCTTCACATTAGTGAAGGTTCATTGGAATGCCAAGTGAGGACCTGAATTCACTTGCGAGCACAAGAATCAATCGAATAGGAAGTATCCCCACCTCTTTGCTCGATTATTCATACCTACTCCTTTACCTAAACTCTAATTTCGGGACGAAATTCCCTCTAATGGGGGATCATGTGACAAACCGACATTTTCTATCCTGTACAGTCAAACACTTCATTGAAAGTCAAACTCATTCTTGCTATCACTTAGCACAATTTGGAGTCCGTTTGAGCGTTTTGAGCCTTGTACACTGAAGGGATAAGTGTCGGGGTTTATCTGCTGAAGATATATCACAAGGAACCAGCCTTAAACACCTTGACAAGGATTTGACGGCCACCACAATGGAGTTTATGGCCGTAAACTCCATGTGGGCCGTAAACTCCCCCTTATATGATGATATGTTGGCCATTTATTCATTCCTTTCTTTCCATTGGCTGATTTCCTCCCAAATCCTCTCAACTATCATCCCGATCTTCATTCCCGATCTTCAAAACTCGTAAGTTTCTTGTCCTAACTAGTTCATATCTTACTTGATCTAGTGATCTTACATGAGTTCATCCGTGAAATCATTCCATTTGTGTAGATCTTCATGTTTCACCAAGAACACAGACTAGTGTTCTTGGCCAAAACTGACCATTCAAGCTCCTAGATCATAAGTACTCTTGTTCTAACTCGTTGTACACTAGGTTTAACATGTATAGGCCTTAGAAACATCAAGAATCAAAGGATGAATGAGAGTTTATGGCTAAGGATCTCCCAAGGCCGTAAACTTCCTATAGGGGTGCAATGATGCCCTATTCTCCTTACTTATGCCCAGAACTTAGCCTAGAACCAACCACCATTGAACTAGTAACCTTAAACATCAAAATGGTACTTCACACCATGAGTTTACGGCCGTAAACTCATGGGGAAGTGGTCCCCAGGCCGTAAACACAAGTTAAGGTCATTTCATGGACCTTAAACTCACCTAGCCTCTTGTTTAAGCCTTGGAACACTTAACCACTTAAGACATCTTACCTTTAAGCCTCAAATAGAGACCCTTCAGAGAGTTTATGGCCAGGAGTAAACTCCCTTGGGCCACAAACTCCATTAAGTATGGTCCATGGACCATAAACTCAATAACAATGCCTTGGAATCCTTTGTTTCAACCCAATGGCCTCCTAAAACTTTGACCAAAGTGTTTTCCACAATTACGGTGTTTATACTTGTCTAATTAGTGTTATAATCACTAATTATATATACACATATGTCTTTGTATGTTATTAGGATCATTGTGTGTGTTTAAGTCTTCACTTAACTCCAAGCACTTGTTCGACACTTCCATCTGATCTACTCACTACAGGTGAGTTCATACCCCTTATGTAACACCCAGTTTCCCAGGTATATTAATTTATGTTGCAATTCTTTATTTATGTAGGGTGACTGGATGATGTGGTTAATGAGGGGACTCGACGAGTCAGGGGAGTGACTCGTCGAGTCAGAGATGACGAAAGAAACCCTAATTTCTCGGGTTTGGGACCTATTTAAAGGCCCATATGGCCTTCATTTGCGGCTACCAGTCCGTAGAGAGAAACCCTAGAGTGCTTGAGCAGTTTGAGAGAGAAAGGAAGCCATTCTTGACCTTTGTGGTGTTGTTTAGGAAGAAGAAGGAGGTCCTAGCCAAGAGGAAGCAAAGGAGGTTGCTATTCTGTGGATTTGAAGCTAAGATCATCGCATTTGAGGTATTAAATTCGGCTTATCTTCTGGTTTATGAAGTATATATGGATTTAAGGTTTCTTATGCCATTTGTAAGGTTGATTTGATGTCCAACAGTCCCTTTCTGGTGATGAGGCTTTAGATCTGGATCCATAGAGGTCCAGAGAGCCTCTCTCATCAAGCTTTATAGATAGCAATGGAGGTTTTGTCCTTGGGTTGAGGTATTTGGGGCTAAATCATCATTTATGGCCATATAGTTGTTGCATGTCAATCAAGATAGAGACTTTACATGATTATTGAGCTTGGGAAGGTTAGATCTAAGGATTAGAGGAATAGATATGACCTCAGAAGGTCATTTGAGGTTGCGCATGAAACGAACTCGCCGAGTCCATGAGCAGACTCGATGAGTTAGAGCGGGTTGTCCCGTGATTTAGATCAGTGGATGACTTGCCGAGTTGGGTGAGTGACTCGGTGAGTCAAAAGGGATTCAAAGGACTCGAGTTCACGTATGGACTCGACGAGTCTATGCAAGACTCGACGAGTCAGGTCAAAGGTTGACCGTTGACCAGTGTTGACCAGGGTTGACTAGAGTTGACTTAATAGAGTTAGTCAAACTAAGTCAAGAAGGTATTAATTAGAGATGTACTAATGATATAGGAGGCGATACATCATGGAATCGAGCTCGAGTGATTATCCAACATCAGCGAGGTGAGTCTTCTCACTATGCCATACCCGATGGGATAACTAGGTGTGACCGGGAGGTCTTATGTGTATGGTGTTTATGTGATGCATGTTATATTGTGATACATTATGATATGAGTATGATGATATGGACCAGAAGGTCAACCGAGTATGGGCCGAAAGGTAAATAGAGTTATGGGATGGAAATCCCCTAAGACACTTGGATTGGAAGATCCTATAGAGTTATGGCCTGGAAAGGTGTATGTGTTGTATGTGGTATTTTGGGGAACTCACTAAGCATTTATGCTTACCTTTTGTGTGTTATGTGTTTCAGGTACCAGTGATGATCGCAGAAGGTGCCGACATGATCAGTACACACTTGCAGATGACATGTTTCTTTTTAATATCTTGGGATATGGATTTTGTATTGTGTTTTATTTTTGGTGAAAATATTGGATATATGATTTTGGGATGATTTGGAAATGAAATGTTTTATTGAAATTAAACAAAAAATTGTTTGAAAATTAACGGTGTTACAAATTGGTATCAAAGCCTTGGTTTGAGGGATTCAGATTCACCTTTGGGTGTGTTTGAACTCAAACTGAGGATTTGAGAAAGATTTTCATAAAATAAACAATTTTTCTAAAGAGTAAAAGAATTTGGACGATGTGTAAGGAAACAGTGTGTACGATCAGCCAGCGCCCGAACGATGATTTCCCAAATTACCCTTACATTATGTGTTATGATATATATATATATATATATATATATATATATATATATATATATATATATATATAAATGTATTATGCATGCTAGAGTAGGCTAGGTATTCATATTAGGACTATAGTGGCCTGATTTGTGATGCCTTAGCCTGGGAATGAGTAAGTGGCAGTGAGGTGCTATGAGAGTCTACCGAAGGGTAGTTTTTGTGTGGAAAGAGATAGAGTACTTGTGACTTCGGATCCTTGGAGGATGACTTGGGATGAATACTGGTGCGGTATGGAAGGTAGTATTGGGCCCATACTACTGGAAACACCGGATCAGTGTGCAGCCCAAGTAGGAATCTTTAGGGTACTAGGAATCAAGAACGGTTGGGATATCGAGTGCGAGTATACTCAAGCGAGTCCCTGATATTTATATGTTGTATTTCAGAGACATCATGGTTGGGACGCGCCATAGACTAGAGACCATCGAGGGTGGTGTGAGCGATGAAGAGCTCCGCCAGATGATACATGAGGAGGTGGTTGCTGTCGTCCGGGTTGAGGTTCTAGAGATGTTCGGGTCTATTAAGACCACACTGATTGAGACCTTTGATGAGCGGTATGTTGCTCTTCCTAAGGCTGTTGTTGCTACGGCCACTGCAGCTGTTGCTACCGCCAGGACATAGGGGGTGACTTGTTGATGTACCGGGAGTTCAGCAACACGAAGCCACCAGAGTTTGATGGGATGCAGGACCCGATTGCTGCGATGAGATGGATATCTGACATTGAGGGATGCTTCTACACCTGTTCGTGTCCAGAGCACTTGAGGGTTCAATTTGCACTGAACCAGCTTCGTTTGGGAACGAAGGACTGGTGGAAGTTTGCGACTGTGCATCTTAGTTCTGCAGAGATTTCAGCGGTGACCTGGGAGAGGTTCACCACTATGTTCAGAGACGAGTACGTTCCCCCGCTGGAAAGGGAACGATTGGCCCCAGGAGTTCTTGACCCTCAAGCAGGGTACGAAATCAGTTATTGTGATTACCAGGATGTTTCATGAGAGGGCGATGTTCTGCCCTGAGCACGTGTCGACCAAGCAGACACGCATGAGCCGATATCAGAGCATTCTGAGGAGAGACATTCATGAGTTCGTGGCGAACTCATCATACCAGACATTTGTTGAGCTCCAGGAAAATGCCCAGAAGAGGGAGATTGAGCTGGAGACTCGGGCGAGGGAGGAGGCCGAGTCTCAGAGCAGGGATCGCCGTCTGACACAGTCTCAGCTGGCGGCCAAGCGGGGAAAGCCCACTTATTCTAGATCTGGGGAACAAAACGGCAACACTTGCGGGAAGTGCGGCAAGGGTCATGAGGGGGTTTGTAGGTCTGGTGCTTGATACAAGTGTGGCAAGGAGGGGTATATCGCTAAGGATTGCCCCAAGGGGTTCATGGTTTGCTTTCATTGCAACCAGACCGTACATCGGAAGGCTGAGTGTCCGCAGTTGAGGGGGACAGCACAGGGGACACCGCAGGGATCTGCCCCTGCTACTACGCGAGCTATTGAGGGTCGGTCGGTGAAGGCCGAGGTGCCAAAGGCACGAAGGAGAGTGTTCCAGCTGACAGTGGAGGAGGTCCGCGCAACACCCGATGTCGTTGCTGGTATGTATTCTGTGTATATTTATTTATGCTGTAATAAGATCTTGTGTTTATATTATGTTATGCATAGGTACTTTTCTTCTGAATTCTGTACCTGCCTTGGTGTTATTCGACTCGGGTGCGATTCAGTCTTTTGTGTCATTAGCATTCGGTAAGCACAGCGAGAGGCGATGAGTAGACCTTTGCATGTTTCTATAGCTAACAAGCGAGCAGTGTATGCCACAGATGTGATTCGAGGGTGTGTACTTGAGATCTTCGGCATTGGGTTTCCGATAGATCTAGTCCCGATTGCAATGGGGGACGTATGTGTTATCGTCGATATGGATTGGTTGAGCCGATTTTGGGCAGTAATAGATTGTGAGCAGCAGCTGGTGATGATACGAGATCCTAGTGGGGGAGTGCTAACAGTTTATGGTGAGGGGACTCGTAGTGGGTCAGCATTCTGTTCGGCTGCCAGGGCGAGGCAGAGTTTGCAGCGGGGTTGCAAGGGGTTCGTAGCCTATGTGATGGATGCACGGGAGGCCTCTGGGAGGCCAAGTTTGCTTGTCTATGTCCCGATAGTGCGAGAGTTCCTGGACGTATTTCTTGAGGAGTTGTCGGGTGTGCCTCCCGAGAGGCAGGTGGAGTTTCACATCGATTTGATTCCCGGGGCCGCGCCTATCGCTAAGGCGCCTTATTGTTTGGCACCGCCGGTGCTGCAGGAGTTATCCTCATAGCTGCAGGAGCTGTTCGGGAAGGGGTTTATTCGTCCGAGTAGCTCACCTTGAGGAGCGTCGATCCTGTTCGTTAAGAAGAAAGATGGTTCACACCGGATGCGTATTGATTACCAGGAGTTGAACAAATTAACGGTTGAGAACCATTATCCGTTGTCGAGGATTGATGACTTATTTGATCAGCTGCAGGGGGTATCTTGGTTCTCCAAGATTGACCTGAGGTCCGGGTATCATCAGATGAGGGTGCATGATGAGGATATCCAGAAGACGGCGTTCAGGACGCGTTATGGGCACTATGAGTTCGTGGTGATGCCTTTCAGGCTCACCAATGCGCCAGTAGCATTCACGGATCTCATGAACAGAGTATGTAGGCCGATGTTGGATCGACCAGTGATCGTGTTTATTGATGACATTCTAGTGTATTCTAGATCTCGGGAGCAGCATGAGGAGCACTTGAGAGAGGTTCTTGGGGTGTTGAGATCGGAGAGGCTTTATGCCAAATTCTCCAAGTGTGATTTCTGGCTACGGGAGGTCCAAATCCTAGGGCATCTCGTTAATCAGAATGGGATAATGGTTGATCAGCCAAGATTAAGGATGTGATGAGTTGGGAAGTGCCAAAGTTCGCTACCAAGATCAAGAGTTTTCTGGGGTTGGTCGGTTATTATCAGAGATTCATTCAGGAATTCTCCAAGATTGCAGTTCCACTCACTAGGTTGACCAGGAAGGGTGTTTGATTCTCATGGGGTCCGAAGCAGCAGACCTCGTTTGAGACTCTTTGCCAGAAGTTGTGCGAAACCCCAGTGTTATCCCTTCCAGAGGGAGTTGATGATTTTGTGGTTTACTACGACGCATCAATATCTGGGTTAGGCGCAGTGCTTATGCAAAGGGGGCGTGTGATAGCGTATGCATCGAGGCAATTGAAGCCTCATGAGGTAAGGTATCCCACTCATGATCTGGAGTTGAGGGCAGTAGTGTTTGCCCTTAAGATCTTGCGCCACTATCTATATGGGGTTCAGTGTACCGTATTCACAGAACACAAGAGTTTGAAGTATTTAATTGATCAACCTAACTTAATCATGCGGCAGAGGAGATGGTTCGATGTGGTAAAGGATTATGATTGTGAGATCATGTATCACCCGGGCAAGGCGAATGTGGTAGCTGATGCCTTGAGTCGGAGAGAAGCGAGTTCCCGGATCCGAGGTATGTGTATGAGGATGATTGTGATGACTCCGGTTTTGGATGCCATCCGAGAGGCTCAGACCGAGGCAGTGAGGCCGGAGAACCGTAAGAAAGAGCGGGTGATTGGGCAAGTATCTGAGTTTGTGACTGATAGCCGAGGGCTTATGAAATTTCAGGGTCATATTTGGGTGCCGTTTATTGGTGGGGCACGTAGCATCTTGATGGAGGAGTCGCATCGATCGAGGTTCTCGATCCATCCTGGGGCTACCTAGATGTACTTGGATTTGAAGAAAGATTATTGGTGGCCATGCATGAAGAAGGATGTAGCGTGGGTTGTAGAGAGGCGCTTGACCTGTTGTCAAGTTAAGGCGGAGCACCAGCGTCCGCATGGTAAATTGCAGCCACTCGAGGTTCCCCAGTGGAAGTGTGAACAAATCTCTATGGATTTCATCACCAAGTTACCCAGAACTCCAAGGGGTGTCGATGCGATTTGGGTGATAGTGGATCGACTAATAAAGAGTGCCCAATTTCTTTCTATCAGTGAGATCTCTTCTACGGAGATGTTGGCAGAGATGTATGTAAGGGAGATAGTGTCTCGGCATGGGGTACTGATTTCGATTGTGTCAGATCGGGATGTACGTTTTACTTCCATGTTCTGGAAGAAGTTTCATGAGGAGTTGGGTACGAGATTACATTTCAGCACTGCCTATCAATCTCAGAACGATGGTCAGAGTGAGCGGACTATTCAGACTCTTGAGGATATGCTTCGTGCATGTGTATTGGATTTTGGAGGGAGTTGGGACACATACCTTCCCTTGGCTGAGTTCTCCTATAACAACAGCCATCATTCGAGCATCGGTATGCCTCATTTTGAGTTGTTATATGGGAGGAGGTGTCGGACTCCCATTTGCTAGGGAGAAGTAGGGCAGCGGCTGATGGGGAGCACAAAGATAGTACTTCAGACCACCGAGCAGATTCAGCAGGTCAGACAGAGGTTGATGACAGCCTAGAGCCATCAGAAGAGTTATGCGGATAGACGGCGGTCAGAGCTCGAGTTCCAGGTGGGTGATTTTGTTCTCCTGAAAGTCTCACCTTGGAAATGTGTGATCCGATTCACGAAGAGAGGCAAGTTGGGGCCTCGGTATATTGGTCCTTTCAGGGTGACCGCCAGGGTGGGCAGGGTATCTTATCGTTTGGAGCTACCTGCGGAGTTGAGTTAGATTCATGATACCTTCCACATGTCTCAGTTGAGGAAGTGTATCGCCGATGAGTCGGCAGTGGTTCCATTAGAGGACATTCAGGTGGATACGAGTCTGGACTATGTTGAGAGGCCGATCGCGATTTAGAATAGGAGGATCAAAGTTTTGAGAAACAAGGAGGTGTCATTGGCTCAGGTCCAGTGGCAACATCGGGAAGGGTCCGAGCTGACTTGGGAGCTGGAGTTAGTGATGCGAGAGTAGTATCCAGAGTTATTTGCTAAGCGAGACTTCGAGGGCGAAGTCTGATTCAAGTGGGGGAGAATTGTAACACCCAGTTTCTCAGGTATATTAATTTATGTTGCAATTCTTTATTTATGTAGGGTGACTCGACGAGTTGGTGCTCAGACTCGTCGAGTTTGGTCGCAACTGGATGATGTGGTTAATGATGGGAGTCGACGAGTCAGGGGAGTGACTCGCCGAGTGAGAGCTGACGAAAGAAACCTCAATTTCGTGGGTTTGGGACCTATTTAAAGGCCCTTATGGCCTTCATTTGCGGCTACCAGTCCATAGAGAGAAACCCTGGAGTGCTTGAGCGTTTTGAGAGAGAAAGGAAGCCATTCTTGACCTTTGTGGTGTTGTTTAGCAAGAAGAAGGAGGTCCAAGCCAAGAGGAAGCCAAGGAGGTTGCTATTCTGTGGATTTGAATCTAAGATCATCGCATTTGAGGTATTAAATTTGGGTCATCTTATGGTTTATGAAGTATATATGGATTTAGAGTTTCTTATGCCCTTTGTTAGGTTGATTTGATGTCCAATAGTCCCTTTCTAGTGATGAGGCTTTGGATCTGGATCCATAGAGGTCTAGAGAGCCTCACTCATCAAGCTTTATAGAGAGCAATGGAGATTTTGGCCTTGGGTTGTGGTATTTGGGGCTAAATCATCATTTATGGCCATATAGTTGTTGCATGTACATCAAGATAGAGACTTTACGTGATTATTGAGCTTGGGAAGGTTAGATCTAAGGATTATAGGAATACATCTGACCTCAGAAGGTCGTTTGAGGTTGTGCATGAAACGAACTCGCCGAGTCCATGAGCAAACTTGACGAGTCGAAGCGGGTTGTCCCATGATTCAGATCAGTGGATGACTTGCCGAGTTGGGTGAGCGACTTGGTGAGTCAGAAGGGATTCAAAGGACTCGATTTCACGTATGGACTCGACGAGTCTATGCAAGACTCGATGAGTTGGGTCAAAGGTTGACCGTTGACCAGCGTTGACTAGAGTTGACTTAATAGAGTTAGTCAAACTAAGTCAGGAAGGTATTAATTGGAGATGTACTAATGATATAGGAGGCGATACATCGGGGAATCGAGCTCGAGTGATTATCCGACATCAGCAAGGTGAGTCTTCTAATTAAGCCATACCCGATGGGGTAACTAGGTGTGACCAGAAGGTCTTATGTGTATGATGTTTATGTGATGCATGTTATATTGTGATATGTTATGACATGAGTATAATGATATGGACCGGAAGGTCAACCGAGTATGGGCCGGAAGGTCAACAGAGTTATGGGATGGAAATCCCCTAAGACACTTGGATTGGAAGATCCTATAGAGTTATCGCCTGGAAAGGCGTATGTGTTGTATGTAGTATTTTTAGGAACTCATTAAGCATTTATGCTTATCGTTTTTGTGTTATGTGTTTCAGGTACAAGTGATGATCGCGGGAAGGCGCCGGCATGATCAGTACACACTTGCATATGACATGTTTCTTTTTGAGATCTTGGGATATGGATTTTGTATTGTGTTTTATTTTTGGTAAAAATATTGGATATATGATTTTAGGATGACTTGGAAATGAAATGTTTTATTGAAATTAAACGAAAAATTGTTTGAAAATTAATGGTGTTACACATTAAATTAACATTTTAAATGTTTTTAAATGTTTATAAATGCTTTTATGGGAGCGAATACAAGTTGAATCATGCTAGTTATTATATCAATCACATGTGATTAATAACTAGCATACAAATGGATTTACTACACTTTTAGTTGTTTTACCAAACATAGTACCTCAAATGACTTACATGTTAAAACTCTTTATCAAACTGTCTTACATAGTGTATGTTTCCTTTCAAACTCTTTTACAATTGTGTTTCAAACAACGGTTTTTCTTATACTTAAAACTGTCTTATGAAACAAACTACTTTCAAATCGTTTTATAAACTGACATCAAGTCATCATTTCTTAGTTATTAAACTTTTCAACGGTTTTACAAAACTTCTTTTATACTTTTATATTGTCAAATGCATGCCTATATATGTATAGTTATATAAGTAATGTTTAAAGGACTTAGGACGGCTAGCTCGCTTTAATTCATTTTCCTCGTTTAGATGTGGCCTTAGGGTATCGGTTATTTGTCCAAATGTCATCTAAATATTAGTTATATATCATGTATACATATATAGACATAAAATTTCCATATATATACATATATAGACATAAAAGTTCCATCACTCAGTTCAGTACCTTTGGGTAGCAAAGGCATACTTTCGTTTATACACGTACATTACTAGTAACTATAATAGGTATAGTTAGGAAATACTACTTACTATTCCAAGTACAAGGAATCACATAAGAGTCAGTTCATTCATGAATCTATATTAATACATTACATACTATATGAAGAGATACTATTACATACTATTACATAAATACTATTTCATAAATACAATACATGAAAACATAAGAGAACACACAATAAAGAGAAACAGGGAGGAAGATAAAATACACGATAACAGAACAAACATAATAAGGTGCTATGGCATGGAACAATTATAGGATCTAACTATACCAATGAATCACTAACGCATTGTTCTAAACAAAAGGTGATAGTTATATTGGGTATACATGATCATATAATCTTAATGTGGATGTTCACGGCTTGCAATCATTGCAGGGGTTGCGTTTTGTTCCTAGAATCTCTTGACAGGGAGAGCGTTTAGTATGGGATCTAGCCATCACATTATACCTTAATACTCAATTTAAGGCAATTAGTACAATAGTAGTCACTTTATACAATACTACAGTACATACACTTTACAAACGACAAATACAAAAGGATACGATTTAAATAATTATATTATTTTCCTTATTACCTTTACTTTGTGACACATTCACAAAAACGATGAGGTAGATTATATTATTTTCCTTATTACCTTTACTTTGTGACACATTCACATAAACGATGAGGTAGAATATATTGGATATAGATATAATATTTTCCTTATTACCTTTATTTTGTGACACATACATATAAACGATGAGGTAGACTATAGTTTTATAATAATAATAGTTATACAAGGGAAAAACCGTCACATTTATAATGATGCATACTTTCAAAACAGTTGGGTCTTGGTAGAAGACTAGTTTTTATACTAGTAGGAAATATGAGATTTTCTAGGGTTTTTCAAACGTTTACAATTACTTACAAACATTTTCATACTTATACAAAATTTTCTCCAAACATTTACAAGTCTTTTATTTACAGTTTTACAAATCAAAGACACATAAATACTTATAAATTCACCAGCTTTATTGCTGATACTCGCTTTCAAAATAACTTGTATTCTCATGTCACAAATAGATAGGTACGACGACCAGGTTTTGTGAAGACGGAGCAGTCAAGACTCGTCTTTTATTTTGATTATTCATTATGTTGTTTTATACTATGAAAGAACACACTAGTAATTAAAATTATACTATTAATGCAATGGATGATGTTGTTGCATGTTTACTACTCTGCATTGTTGTGATACTTTACATGATGTGCTCCGCCCTAGAATGTTTCTGCCCTTCTCGGTTTTGGAGTGTGACACACCAGTAGCTACACTAAGGTTTTAAATCTGAGCTATTTTTTAGCGTGTTGTCACGGGACAACTTAATCATCGTGGGCCACTTAGTGTAACTTCGATTAAGTCAGGCTATGACACTTCCTTTAGATGTATAAACGACTAAGTCAGCAAGAGAATAAAAGCTTTAAAGTTTCTACAAACGAATGAGAACTTTAAATAGAGGGCTTGAGAGAATACAAGAGAACTTCCAATGGTTTTGGAGCAAATGAGCTCCTCCCTATTTATACTTGTCCTTCCCCCTCTAGGGAAGTTTCTAGATAATACTACATTAGTCCTATCTTCTTGACTAATCTAGAATATTCTACAAAGCTTCATGTATTTACAAGTGTTCATGAAATGTGTTAAATTGTTCTTCGATGTCCTAGCGAAATCTAGGACGTTCCAGGGTCTTTTCTTGCAAGTTCTCCGACTTTCTTGAGTACTCCGGAAGAATCTAGAATCTCGTTCGTGACACCCTCCCCCACTTAAGTTCTTGACGTCCTCGTCAAGTCTTCGATTTTGCTTCGGAATTGCCACAAATCTTGTTCTCGTTCCCAGCTAGATTCACTGGCGGGTACTCCTTTCCATCGCACGTAATACTTTGTCCAGTTGGGTGACCCTCTTCTTCGTATTACTCTGTCGGCTAAGATTTCATCCACCTCCTTATCATACGAGACAACATTGGCGACCGGGGTGCGCTGTGATTCGCTTCTAGAGGGGTCTTCCTTGTCTCGATTGTATTGTTTGAGGAGACTTACATGGAATACGGGGTGAATCTTTAGTTTGGATGGTAAGTCTAGTTTGTATGACCGCGTTCCGATCTTTTCAACAATCTTATAATGCCCCTCGTATCTTCGGGTCATGCCTTTATGTACTTGTCGGGTGGATTTGAACATTCTTTGCGGAAGTTTGACCATTACTTTGTCCCCCACAATGAATTCTCGTGGCTGCCTTTTTTCATCTGCCCATTTCTTCATTCGTTTGGCGGCCTTATTCAAGTAAGACCTCGCTATGTTGAGTTCTTCATTCCACCCTTTTGCGAACTTATATGCGGGAGGGTTGGATCCTTTGTAGCTTTTAATTAGTTCATTTGGTGTTAGCGGATGCTGACCCGTAGCGATTTCAAAAGGACTCCTTCCTGTAGCCTCGCTTAGTTGTAAGTTATAAGAAAATTGAGCCACATCTATTGACTTGGCCCAATCTCGCTGGTTGGCGCTCACAAAGTGTCTTAGGTAAATTTCGAGCAAGTGATTCACCCTCTCAGTCTGGCCATCGGTTTAGGGGTGAAAACTTGTTGAAAAGTGGAGATCCGATCCCATGAGCTTAAATAGCTCTCTCCAAAACTTTCCCGTAAAGTGAGGATCTCTGTCACTTATAATGTTTCGCGGTAGTCCCCAATACTTCACGACATTTTTGAAGAATAGTCGTCTGGATTCTTTAGCCGTGCAATCTGGTGGGGCGGGAATAAATGTTCCATATTTTGAAAACCGATCTACAACTACCATTATGGAGCCGCATCCTTCATACATAGGTAGTGCTGAGATGAAGTCCAATGATATACTTTCCCAGGGTCGTTCAGCAATTGGAAGTGGTTCTAGTAGGCCTGCCGGTTTTGCTTTCTCCACCTTGTCTTGTTGACATATAAGACAAGTCTTCACGTATGCATACACATCGCTTCGCATACTTGGCCAATAATATGATCGTTCAATAAGTGCCCTCGTACGATGGGTGCCCGGATGTCCGGCCCACTTAGAGTCATGACATTCCTTCAGGGCTTCACGCCTTAAGTTCTCCCATTTTGGAACATACATACGGTTTCCAACTATGAGTAAGAATCCTTCTTCGACCCAAAATTTTCTTGTTTTTTCATCTTTAACCAGTTCCATCATGTTCTTGGCTAGTGAGTTGTGGCTTAACCCTTCTTTTATTCGATCAGCAAGGTTACACGTCACCAAGGTGAGAGCTGCCAGTTCTGCCTTGCGACTTAAAGCGTCGACAACAACATTGGCTTTCCTGGGTTTGTACTCCATGATGTAATCGAACTCAGCTAGGAAGTTCTGCCAGTGTGCTTGTTTGGGACTGAGTTTCTTTTGATTTTTAAAGTAACTCGTGGCCACGTTATCACTTTGAATTATGAATCGGCTTCCAAGCAAATAATGTCTCCATATCCGAAGGCAATGGATGATGGCTGTTATTTCCTTGTCATGCACTGGATACCTTCGTTCTGTCTCGTTTAGTTTTCGACTTTCATATGCTACAGGGTGCTCGTCCTGTGTTAATACTCCTCCAATAGCAAAGTCAGAAGCATCAGTTTGTACCTAGAATTGTTTGGAATAATCTGGTAGCTTCAAGATTGGTTCTTCCATGACAACTTTCTTCAGGTCATTGAAGGTCTTTTGGCACTTTTCCGTCCACTGCCAAGTCGCTTTTTTCTTTAGGAGGTCTGTCAGTAGTGTAGCTCTGGCCGAGTGGCTGGGTATGAACCTTCGATAATAATTAATTAAGCCTAGGAACAAGCGTAGTTCCGACACGTTCTTTGGTGCCTCCCATTCTTTGATAGCACACACTTTGTCTTTGTCCATATGAATTTTTCCATCTGTAATTTTATGCCATAGAAATGATACTTCATTTTGGGCGAAGGAACACTTCTCTGCTTTCACATATAGTTGGTTTTCCTTAAGTACGTTGAAAATCGATCGTAGGTGTTCGACGTGCTCTTCGAGTGACTCTGAGTACACTACGATATCGTCCAAGTATACCACCACAAATTTGTCCAAGAACGGGTGGAATATCTTATTCATCAAGGTGCAGAATGTGGCAGGTGCGTTGGTCAAACCAAAGGGCATTACTAAAAACTCGAATGAGTCGTACCTTGTTACGCACGTTGTCTTTGGTTTGTCTCCCGCTGCTATACGCACTTGCCAATATCCCGGTCGCAAATCCAACTTTGAAAACCATCGTGCCTTTACTAGTCGATCAAACAGATCAGCGACGAAGGGTATGGGGTACTTGTTCTTCACCGTCACTTTATTTAGTGCTCGATAGTCGATGCACATTCTCAAGCTACCATCGTGTTTCTTTTGGAATAGTACCGGCGCACCAAACGGGGCTTTGGAAGGTCTAATGAACCCAATGTCTAGTAACTCTTTTAACTGACACCTTAGTTCTTCCAACTCTGGTGGAGCCATTCTATATGGACACATTGCTGGTGGCTTGGTTCCGGGTTCAAGCTCTATTTCGTGATCTACCTCCCTTCTTGGTGGTAACTTATTTGGCAACTCCGGTGGCATTTCGTCTTTGAATTCTTCTAGTACCTTCTTGATTTCTTTAGGAACTTTTGACTTGGAGAGTTCAGTTTCTTCTTTTAATGTGGCTAAGTATGTCACCTATCCCTTCTTTAGTCCCTTGTTGAGTTGTATCGTTGATAAGATCCGAGACTCTGTTTTGCTTCTTTCTACGGGTACGATGTGTATCGTTGAATTTTTGGTGATACGCATGGTTTGATCTTCGAATGAGAAAGGGCGTACCTGGTCGAAGAACTCCATCCCCAAGACCATGTGATAATCATCCATGGGACTATGGTTAGATCGATAGGACCCTTCCATCCTCCGATCTCGACAATTACTCCATAAGCGACTCCAAGGATAAGCTCGGAAGGAGAGTTGACAGCTTTCAACCAGCCTATTTCTTTTGTGTATCGAACGTTCATCTTTTCAGCTTCGTTTTTAGAAAGGAAGTTATGGGACGCACCTGTGTCTATTAGGGATTTAGTGTCTTTCTTGTTTATGCCAACTTTCACGAACATGAGTCCTTTTTCTTTCATCGTGTTGCCCTCTTCTTTTGCCACCGAATTAAGGAATCGCATGGAGCCTAGTTGTGCCTCGTCTCTTTCTTCCTTTTCTTCTTCGAAAACTATCGCGTTGAAACTTTTCTTTTTGGGACAATCTTTGATTAGATGTGGGCCGTCACATAAATAGCACTTGACTTCCTTTCGAGGACCTACTTCGATCGCCTTCCCTTTGAAAGTTGCCGATCTTGCAGCGGGTTTATCATCCTTTTGTAACGGCCTTGTCGTTAGTCTCTCTCCCCCACTAGGTTTCCTAGCTGGGGTATCTCTTCGGAAGTCCATAAGGTCTTCCGCTACTGCTATAGCTTCATCCACATCTTGGACGTTTCTCCTCTTGAGCTCGTTATAAGCCCAAGATTGTAGTCTGTCTTGGAAATAAAATAACTTATCTTTTTCTTGAAAATCGGGCAACTCCAGCATCAAGGCGGTGAATTTTGCCACATAATCTTTAATAGACCCGACATGTTTCAAACCTCGTAGCTTCTTCATGGCCACGTCTTCAGCATTATGGGGACATAATTGTTTCTTGAGTTGTCTCTTAAACTCGTCCCAAGTGTCTATGACGTACAAGCCCTTTTCAATGTCACCATGCTTCTGCCTCCACCATAGTGTCGCGTTTTCACTCTAGTATAGAACAGCCGTGTCTATTTTGTACTTGTCTTCCTTTACTCCGATGGCATTGAAATAACATTCTAGGGACCAGAAAAACTCTTCGAGTAGTTTAGGATCACGCTTACCTCCATATTTAGAGGGCTTAGGTGCTTCTGTGTGTGGCGTCATCTTCGTGACAGATCCTCCGACCATCGCTGCTTTGCATAGCTTCACCTCATCTTCTAAAGCGCTTATCTTCTCACGAAACTCATTCCACAAGGTGTTGACAAGCCCGAGGACTTCTTCCTTGATGACACCGATGGTCTCCTTCAATCCATCGCTCGTGTCACTTATCTCCGTAACGAACTGATCGACGGTATCCTTCCATTCAAGGATCTCCCTGACGTTGATCTCCGTCCTTGTGAGCTTGTTTTCTAAGCTTGCCAAGGCATCTATCGATTGGTCCCTCTTCTTGGACTTTCCTCCTCTCTCTTCGACGACAGGGGGTAGGTTTGCTACTTCGCTACTTCCTCCATCCATAGCTACGATCTCTTGCTTGCACGAAACCTGGCTCTGATACCACGTGTCACGGGACAACTCAATCACCGTGGGCCACTTAGTGTAACTTCGACTAAGTCATGCTACGAAACTTCCTTTAGATGTATAAACGACTAAGTAAGCAAGAGAATAAAAGCTTTAAAGTTTCTACAAACGAAAGAGAACTTTAATTAGAGAGCTTGAGAGAATACAAGAGAACTTCCAATGGTTTTGGAGAAAATGAGCTCCTCCCTATTTATACTTGTCCTTCCCCCTCTAGGGAAGTTTCTAGATAATACTACATTAGTCCTATCTTCTTGACTAATCTAGAATATTCTACAAAGCTTCATGTATTTACAAGTGTTCATGAAATGTGCTAAATTGTTCTTCGATGTCCTAGAGAAATCTAGGACGTTCCAGGGTCTTTTCTTGCAAGTTCTCCCACTTTCTTGAGTACTCCGGAAGAATCTAGAATCTCGTTCGTGACGGTGTGGTGGTAATTTTTTTTGTCAATTTCTCTTTAGATCTGAGATATTTTGGCGATTTAGATCCCGATCTAACATTTTCCGGTCGTTTAGTGAGATAACTGAAGCTAAGACGATGGTTTGAATATGGTTTAACATTGAAAGTCGTGTAATACATCTGATGCATCATAGGTTGGCGATGGCGGTGGTGGAAAGTCGTCGGAGATTGGTGGTTGACTAGATTTGGACCACATCTGAACAGATGTAAGCCACATCTGAATAGATTTAAACCACATCTGAACATATTTGGTGGCGGTGGTCGTGAGTAATAATGGAGGCGGTGTAATGATTGTTGGTGTGATGCAAGAAATTTCTTTACGAAATAGCACCAAATTCTTAGATCTTAATCAGATCTCAACAAATCTGGTATGAGACAGGGTAGTAGAGGTCGTTAGCGGTGGTGATGGTTGAGGTTCGTGATAGATCTTGAGGAGATGAGCGACACACGTAGTTTTAGCTTCAAATCTTATGGCGGGGAGTGGCAGCGAAGTATATCTGAGTGAATCTAGTGGTTTTATAGGTTCTCGTTAGAGCAGATCTAAAACAATGAAAGTCATATGCATGGTGTCTGATGGCGGTTTTTGACAAGAGGAAAAGAAAAACGGTGGTGGTTCACCACAAGAACACAAAGACGATGCATCAGTGATTCCAAATCTAAAATTTCGGTGACAGTTGAAGTTTTAATCGTAGGTGGTCGGAGGCCGCCGCCGACGGTTTTGGATGTGGTGGTGTTTATCACAGATGGTTGAAGGAGGTAAGAGGATACTTGTTTTGTTCTTGGAGAATAAAAAGAAACGGTATCACATCTAACCTATGAAATATGTTTTCTCAAAAAGGTCATCGTGTCCTTTTTGTTTTTTTGTCATTTATAAAATTGTAAAATTAAATCAAATACTAGAAAATATATAAATAACCTTAGCTATTAGTTAAAATTAATGGTTCTTAGGGTTCTTAATTTTTAGTGGTTCTCATTTGATCTTATATATATATATATATATATATATATATATATATATATATCAAGAGAGAGAGAAAGATATATATATATATATATATATATATATATATATATAGAGAGAGAGAGAGATAAGTTTAATTGAGAAAATAAAAAAGGTTGATAATGGGAAATCATTCTCAGTCAATCATTTCCTTTTGCCGTAAAAGCATCCACCGTACCGGCGGAAATGTGAGAGGAGTACACATGTATTTCCCAACAAAACATATTTCCTTAAACTATGCTAATCATTACCTTAATATATACAAAAACATAGGGTTTTTTTTGTTTTTTGTTTTTATTTTTAAGGAGCTATTTTTATCGAAAAATGATTTTAGATACATCAAAATTCATAATTTTTTATTCTTTATAAATAGGCATTTATATTGGTATAGTTTTAAGATAAAATAATTTTTTTTTATAGTTTCAGCCCTTGATATTCATAAGTGAATAAAAATGGATCATATTTTTAGTACAGTCCATTAGTTATTCACTTATGAATAAAAAGTATGATTCTTTTTAGAGTTTAAATATCATTCACATATAAATATAAAATATATAAACTCTTTATAGTTTACATCAGCTCTTGTCATATGTTATAATCATGTATAAATAAAATGTGTACTAGTTTTCATCACAATTTATATTCATATATGAAAAACACATTTATCATAATTTTGTTACAGTTCATTTGTTATTCATACATGAATAAGTAGTTCAAAATTTTAAAGCATAGCGTCGTTTATTAATATACTACTTATTCATATTCGAATAACAAATGAACTATAAGAAAAATCTATTAAATTTTTTATTTATATATGAATATGACATATGACGACCATTAATACACATTTTATCCATATATAAATATAACGTGTGACGAAAAATGATGTAAAAATATATTTTAGGTAAAAAAAAGTTTTATTTATATTTATATATGAATGATACTTAAACTACAAAAAAAGTTAAGCATACGTTTTATTTATAAATGAATAACGAATGTATTGTAACAAAACTCTGATCGATTTTTATTCACTTATGAATAACGAGAGCTGAAACTCTAAAAAAAATAAAAATTTTATTTTATCTTAAAATTATTTGAATATTGTTGTCTATTTACAGAGAATAAAAACTTATGAATTTTAATATATTTAAAATAATTTTTTGATAAAAATGACTTTGTAAAAATAAAAAAATAATATTAAAATTTATTTTTGTGTATATTAAGGTAGCGATTAGCATAGTTTAAGGAAACATGTTTGGTAGTAAAACACATGTGTATCCGTTATCCATTTCCGTCGGTACACCTAAGTATTTGGCGGAAAAGCAAATGTGTGGCTGAGAATAATTCATTCATTCTCAATCTTTTTTTTCTCAGTTTAACCCTCTCTCTCTCTCTCTCTCTCTCTCTCTCTATATATATATATATATATATATATATATATATATATATATATATATATATATATATATATATATATATATACACACACACATACACACATCTTATTATATCCATATAACCATATCATTTTTAAAGACTAAATTACACGAATGGTCCTATAGATTGAGATAATTTGCACGCATGGTTCCTAATTTATTTATTTAACTCGAAATGTCCCTACTTTTTGTTTTTATTACGCGCTTGGTCTCTATTGTTTGTTTTTGTTACGCACTTGGTCTCTATATTACCTAAATAGACTATTATTTAAATAGATAAAAATGGTAAGATAACGTGAGGGATGTGGTTGGGGATGTGTTTATTTAAATAAATTAAAAAAATCAATTGAAAAATAGTATTTTTAGGTAAGACAGGGACCAAACACGTAACAAATACAAACAATTGGGCCCTTCCGAGTTAAAAATATAAGTTAGGGACTAAACACGAAAATTACCCTAAACCGTATAGATCATTCGTGTAATTTACACTTTTTTAAATTAAATAGAAGTTTAAACTTTATATTCTTGAAAAATGAAGAGTCGGGTGCTTGAAAAATGAAAATCGTCATCTTTGTTTTAATTTAAGGCAGTTCGGGGTGGTCCTAGTTAAACCATCGAAAAAACAATACAAACTCTGCGTTTCGTCAGCTTCACCACCAACTTATTGCCAACTCACTAGACATTGATAATGGTTACCACGCCACAAAATTCCTTTTTTTATTTTTTTATTTTTTTTATGATTAAATTAAATAAAAAACAGAATTTAAAACGTTAATACATATTTTAAAAACATAGAAAAATCAAACCTCATTTCATTAATTAAGAACATAGAAATTAAATTAATAATGAATAGATATATAGGGAGAAATTAAATTAATAACGAATAGATTTGTTTTGAAAATTGGTTATTTTTTTGTTGAATATGAATGTTTGTTTTGAAAGAGTATGTATTTTTTGTTTTGATAAATATATGTAAAATGAATGTATTATACATAGGAAGAAATTAAATTAATAATGAATATATTTTTTTTATTAAATGCTTTCAAATAGTAAAAAAGATGCCAACATCCAAAATTTAAGTCAGCCACTCAAAACCCACGTAATCGTCCGTCCTACCACCCACGTCATACCCAACCTACCCACCATGGGTCGGTGTTCATGTGTCTCTAGAGTGCCAAGTCAGCACCTCACACGTGGAAATTCAATCTCCCCCGATGGTCTAACCAATTTTCAAGATAAGTTGAAACCCTATACTTAGCTAAGTCGACATCTTTCTTCAAAGAGTCGCAATCTAGCACTATATTTAGTTTGGGAGATATACGATAAAATTTCAATATTTTGGATTAGTTTGCAGTTTAATCCCAATTATTATTGTTTTAATAGAAAAGTCTCGATTATTTTATATTTTGCTGAAATTAACAAAACAATCTTTATTTTTTTTCAAACGGAAATGACAACTGTATAAAATAAGATAATCGAGACTTTTCTATTAAAAAAATAAATATTGAGATTAAACCAAAAACTTATCCAAAATATTGAGAATTTATTGGAAATTTTCCTATTTAATTTACCCCTTTCTTTATCACAATAGTGTAATTGAAGTTCAAAGAATCGCAATTATCTTTATATACTTATTTTCGACTTTTCCCTATAACATTAAGTACTATTAGTAGAAGTTTGTAAATTAGATAAATCAGATAACATCGCAATCAAAACAGGACCAGTAATATTATGTGTCTGTATGCTTGCTGTTAGTCCAAGTTAGAACAATGGTTAGTGTATGTTAATCGAAAACTGATTTTTCCACTTGATGTTTTTGATATTTCCACTGAATAAAATATATATATTGACAACAATACCCTTAATTTTAATTTGTAAAAAACTTCAAAAACGAAAATCCTGCTTTGGTTTCCAAAAATAACGACCAGAACTCCAAACAACGCAGAATGGACATCCGCTTCTTCCCCATTCGTCGCTACATTTACATATTCAGCCGACTTGCTTCAGTTACTGCTTCCTCAGACCACCAAATAAGATTTTTCTAATTTTTTTCTCAGACACCCTGGATGATTATTTGTTAGTTGACACCAAACATGGCCTTAAAGATTTGGTTTTTCATGTTATTGATATATCAGTCCTACTATGCATTTCATCAAACACATGGTGGATGAACCAAACATAAAAGGATATCCGACTATTGTTATTGACACAAAGAGTAAACACTGCCAACTAGACTCAAAAAATATACACCCTTAATCATGTCAAATTTTATATACCAGTGGATTTCAATGGACTTAACATCTAGCTTCTTCACTTCTTCCTTGGGCACAGTAATCACGAGTACTCCGTTTTCCAGTGTTGCTTTCACCTGATCCATTTTCTCTAGAAACCTAAACCTTCTTGTGAACTTCTCACTGTTTCATTTGAAACAATGTCATGTATTGTTTTTATCTTTTCTCTTTATATTTTTCTAGCCATTGATTTGTAGAATCTTTGTCGCCTTCTACATTCACCTTGACTTCTTGTTTTTTGATCCCAAGAAGATCGGCCTTGACACTGTAACAAATGAACTTCTGGGTTTTCCTTCGAATCGAAACATGTCCTTACTAAATCGGCTGTTTCTATTGATACATCAGATGCTAATGAAATCAATTTTTTTTAAAGGATCTCAGATTTAAGACTGAAATCATAGTTTTTCTGATTTTATCTGATAGTGGATTTTTTTTTGTGCTTCGTCGAAATAAGGCTTTTTGTGTGTTAGATACATAAATTTTTCTCACCAACATAAACATTTGATTATTGATTTAACAGTACACTTCGTAATTGAAAGGAGTTATTAACCGGCTCAGATTCCTTTATATCTATTTGTTTATTCTCTACAACCCGTGATCTATTAGTTGAAGCAAATTTTTTGTATCTTGTTAGTAGAAATCATGGTTTTTGTTTGTTAATTTAATTTTATCTATTAGATGGTTTTTTTATTTGTTTGTCAGATGAAATCGGAATTATAAGTTAGAATATAGTTCTCTTTTCTACTCTGTATGTTTATGCTTATTGCCTCATAAAACGCTTCTGAAATCTCAAATTACTCGTTGCTTCTAGTTCTTGCCTCTTATTACACTTCCATCCATTACACTTTAGAATTAAAGACAACAACCAATCATTACATTTACTCCTTAATATTTATGTATATATTTAGTCCTTAATATTTTTTATTTCAAAATAAGTCATTTTTGTTTTCGTATACATTCGGTATTTATTTAGGTTTTCTCACAATATCATACATTCGACAATCATTGATGATGTGTTTGTGGCTGTTGATGCTTATGTTCATCGCGATCTCGACTGATTGGTTGTATAGGTCTTGTGGTTTGGTTTAGTCTTATGTTCTGAACGTGTTAACTTCTGTATATGATATTAGATTTTAACGATTTTTATATCAATGTATTCGTTGTTTGAGTTTACTACAACTTTCGTTAAGATTATTCCCATTAAAATGTAACATATTTTTATTTACGATTTTATTAAAAAAACATTCATATATGCATTCATAAAAAACATATGGATATAAAGATCATAAGTAAAAATATTTTACTTTTTAAATGAAGTAATCTAAACAAAAGTTATAATAGACTAAAATACGAATGCATGGATATAAATACCGTTAACATCCGAGATCGTATGAAGAAGGTATGACATTCAGAACACATGACTTAAGTAACCCAATAGTCGAGAGTGCGATGGACATAAGTATCAAAAGCCCCACTACCTTATTAATGATTGTCCTATGTAAGATGTGAGAAAAACCAAAAAAATCATTCATAAGTACTGAATGAGTAAAAAACAAAAATGAATTGTTTTACAACAAAAAAGTATTAAGTACTAAATATGTACAAAAAATATTAAGGAGTAAATGTGTACAAAATGAAAAATATATTACCCTATTAAGTCAATTTTACAGGCTAACCTTAAGTACTTGGTAAACTGAATTTGTGCAGTTTAATAAATGACATAAATTTAAATGAATTTTCTTTTATATTACGTTATGTTATAAGTTTGAAGAAATTCAACACCATTTTAATGTCTTAAACCTTATTTAGGCTTTTGAACTTATCGATATATGTGATTCTTATGTTTTGGGACACATATATTGATATGATTAAGCATGAATTAAGCTAACAAATTGATATTTTTTATTATTTTTATTATTTTTGTCGTGTTGTTGCACTTGTATTTTATGTCATTTTGAATTGGATCTTGTTCGTGTTAAAAAAATGACTTCTTGTCGTGTCCATGTTATAAAAATCATTCATATTTTGATTGGATTAAGCATGAATTAATTTTACGAATTGACATTTAATATTATTTTTGTGTTGTTTGTGTTTAAATAGATTTTTGTTCGTCTAGGAACTCTTAAGGAAAATTCAATGTGCATTTTTCTATATAAATCTATTTATAGTTCTTATGGACCTAACCGTGTTGAATTCAATGAAATTGTTGATAAATTAAAATAAAATAGTTGGTGTACAACGCCATGCATCTCGAAGCCATGAACCCTTTATTGCAATTGCATATTATAACACGACCAACTGTTGTATTAGTCAATAACCCTTCTCGTAAAATTCATATATTATTCTACACGTTTTAAAGCATATATTTTTAAACGATTTGATTATATCATTATATGACAAAATATATATCTGATTATTAATAAACTTTACATCCTCAAAACTCTTTTGTTTTCAAGGAACATATCATCATTGAAAGATATTTACATCCAGTGAAATGAAGTAATAGAACTAAACAAAAATGAGTTTATTTTTTTTTTCTCAAAATGGAAGCATTTTGCCCATTCCATTGACATTTGAGAAGAACCCTACAAGACCTTGCCTGTAGGGTAGATACGATTTCCTCCTCACAACTTCATTTTCAGCTCTTCTTTTCACGTAAAACAATTCATGTACAGGAGTTTGCACCTTCAATCGGCTGCCAACTTTTGAAACCTCACCGGAGTTACGTTTTTGTTTTGGACTTTCAACCTTCTTAGGAGTCATCAACACCACCGGTTCTTTCCCTTCGCTGTTGCTTCGCCGGAGCAAATACCGGATGCTCCATCTCTTCGACCCAGATCCGGTAGAACTACTCTTCTTACATTTACTCACACGAGGTGGCGATCCACTGTCGGATTTAGGCCTCCAAAGTACGCAGTATGCTTTAGAACGTGGACTTTCCAATTCGTCGGCTTCTGATGATGAACACCAAGAAGATTCTTCTCGTTCATCTTCCTTCCCTTTAACCTGATCACGATCTTCGTCATCTTTCATCATTAGATCGTGATTGAAAACAGGAAAAACAGTCCAGCTTCGTGAATGGTTCTCTTCCTTTGAAACATCCTCATCGCTTAAACCCACCGAAAACTCAAAGTCATCTTCGCGAAGATCCCCAAATTCTTGAAATCGAGCTGCATGTTCTTCATGGATCACTTTGGCAACTGCCATGGATGTTAAACTATCAGAAGAGTAACAACTGAAGCTAGGAGAGACTCCTGATCCTTCCATTTTCTCCTGAGTTGCGTCTCGCTGAAATATCCAGGAATCTTTTTGTTTTTTGTTTGCGATTGAAGTTGAACAGGTCGATGAGTGAGATGATGGAGAGTTTGGTAGCCGATCGAGGGTATTTATAGCAGAATGTGATCGCTTTACTTGTCACCGAGCGCGTGATTTTTTTTCTTTGTTTTCGTATTTAAAAATCATGAAATGGTATTCGATGTTGATTATTAAATTGGATAAAGGAAATATGTAATTTGAAAATTTTAAATTAGTGTAGAAGAGAGTTGACATTCTAGAAAAGTATACTCGGCAAATCCATGACTTGATACTTTGAGTTGTGTGGAAAGCAAGAAAATAAATGAAACGTGGTGACGAAGTTCGGATCGCTTTCAATATTCAATATAAATAATCAAAATGTAAAATCTTATTCAGATCATCTTAAGTTATTTTTTTAATTTACCAACAATTAAAATTAGGAAGCAAATTACCACCAATTTTGTTGAAGGTATTCGCACCGGCGGGTTACCCTACCAAGTTTTCAAAACAACGACGTTTAGCCCTATTCGTAGGATAGCGTGCAACATCGAATCCATGAACATGGTCAGTATAAGTGATATATTTTATAGTTTTTGTTCATTTTATGTGTTTGATTTCACCGCATGCCCTGTTATTGTCAAACTATCTTTGTGAAAATCAATTTCGAAGGATGACCAAAGAATTCTTTAACACCCAGTGAAATAGTGGTATCATTTAATCTTGAACACCGTACTACAAAATTATAATGTCTCTTTTCACAACAAATCTTTTGTTTTAAATACGGAAAAACTTCACATTTATAGAAATCAAGTTAAGAAAATCATTTGTTTCAAAACACATTTATTTGAAGTCCGAATAACACAATAAACGCAAAATTTTCATTGTTGATGATGAATGTGTATAGTCAAGCATTCGCATTCTCACGATGTATCTGAAAAATATTTAATCCATAACTGTAAGTCAAAGTTTAATGAGTTCCCTAAAAATATCACACACCACAATACACATAGAATGCATGCACACCGGACCCACAATCATAAATACTAGATTGCCCTCGGGCCGACAACCACAAAGACTGAATTGCCCCGGGGTATGTAGTCATACCGCCTCAATCCAACCGCTCACCTGAACCTCCAGTCCACGATTGGTTCCTCTCATATGCCTACGACTTAGAGTTGATCTACACCTAGTATCTTGGCATACATCACGAAGTAGGACCGCCTCAAAGTGACCTATCATAATATATCGACATATATAATCAAACAAGCAATCAAGAAAACACATATGCACAAGCAACTATCTACAGGAATCTAACTATCTAACAGCTCACTAGCTACCACATACTAGGCCTTTCCCAACACACTACACCACTACCAGCAATTTTCCATAGAATACATAGCCATATGTAACCATAGGTGAGATAGACATCCAAATAGGTGATCCCACTCTAGAGCCAGAACCAAACAAGGAACATGCAAGAAATCCTAAATAAAAAATTCTCAGAATATCCTATATGACTGCATACAGCCCCTAAGGAACTCCACTAGAAGATAACCAACCTACTTGTACTCTAACCATCATACCACTACTCTTATATCCTAACATACAAGGATATATACTAAAAATACATAGTATAGTGAGGAAACTCACTAGAATTGGAGGCCAACAAAACATCGCGACACACTTACTCTCTGAATTGATTAATCCCACGAGCCAACTGGCACCAAAACACGGTAAAACCTTAATCAATAACCCAATTCCTTTAAGTTTGACCCAAAGTGAAACCGGTCAAAAAGTTAATGCTCAATGTCAACAACCAACATTACCAACAGTTGATCCTCATGTCATGACCAGCCCTTGGTCATGACATGAGAATGTGCTCAACCTGATTCCAAACTGAGTCACGCACCAAATCAGCCAACTCGGACGCAGGCAAATCAATTAGCAGACACCGCGCCGTGAACCCACCTTGGTCATATTGTAAACTAATCAATATAAAATAAATGATGAATCCTCCATCTTCACGTCGTGACACTCTCCATGCCACATCGTGATCACAGTCTGAGGAAAAATCTTAATGGTTTGAGTCCTTAATCCATATAGTCTTCAACTTCAACTTTCCATAAAGCTTTAAAGGACTCTAGAGGTTCATCAAAATGACAACTTTATGGACATGCATGCTCCATGCATGTCCTCTACCCAACCTAGATCAAAAGGCAAGAAAATGACCTAAAAATCCTACAAGGTTCATGTAACAACCCGATTTTCAAAAGATTTTTTTTCATTTTTAATTAAACAAACATTTGAATAAAATATGTAGTAATATAAATCATTGTTTCCAAAATTCATAACGTTAAGATTTTATTACAAATATCAGAGTGTCCCCTTAAACAATTGCCATAGAGAGAGAGCACACCGCGCCATCAAGCCTTGCCCTTGCCTTTGGGATCAAATGTACTTGAAACAAAATCCACAAACTGTAAGCTAACGATTAGTGAGTTCCCCAGAGCATACCCCACATATAATCCAAATAATGCATACCACATTAGTTGTAAAGCTACATAAATCATATAAGCCATGCATACTAACATATAAGGAAGCCATGGAAACCCTCCAAGGTCTTACACATAGTGCCAATAGAACCCCCATGTGGTCTTACTACCTGCCATGGGAACCCCTACATGGTATTCTTGCCATAAGAACCCCTACATGGTCTTTCTGCCATGGGAACCCCCGCATGGTCTTCCTACCAAGCAAATATCATACAACTAATCATGCAAATATACTAGGATGCCATAGAAACCCTTCACGGTCTTATACCAAATGCCAAGGGAACCCCTCGGGGTCTTCCATACAATGCCATAATAACATACCGCATAATCAATCGACAATCCACATATCATAAGATGAGCCAGCCTTGGTGCCTTAGACCCATTGGTATGGTGAGAAGACTCACCTCTTGAATGTTGAACCGACAAGCTAAATTCTAACGTATCCTAATTGTTGTTCCAACTTATCCGCCTAAAAACATTATGCAATTAACTTGTCATGACCCAGGGATACCACAATTATCCTCAAAGTCAACCCTGGTCAACAGTCCATGTTGACCTCAACTTGGCGAGTGAACCTAACAACTCGTCGAGTTAACCGGATAACTCTTCAACTTGTCAAGTTACTTATGTAGCTCGTCAAGTTCCTCTATGACCTGAAGACTGAAAACTCAATCAAGTCGAAAATCTACTCAGGCCAAAAACTCAGACCGAAAACTCATTTGGCCGAAAATCCTAGTTCTCCACCGAAAATACCCTGGATCCCAAAAACGAGAAAAACCCACTCGACTCACTGAGTCGGATAAGGGACTCGACAAGTTCCTTCAGCCCCTTTCATGTTCAGCCCTTTTCGGTGGGATCTGAGGTCCCAAACTCCAGATCCAAGCTCTTTTGATACAGATACCACGTAAAGTTGTAAACTTTACGTGCATGCAAGGCCTTTTAAGGGCCTAACGTCCAAACTAAGCTTTTAACAAGGTTTTTGAGTAAGGGAAGGGGCTTAACTCAACAAAGTGGGTAACTTTATGCCATTAAGGACCTAGAGTGGTCCGGATATGGAACCATATCCTTGTGAGAGGTCCAGATCCAAATTTGGCTCCCTTATGCCCCAAAAATGGTCATCCACATTCAAGAGAAGAGATCTAAGAATCTCCAACTAGAGTAACTACTTTTTACCTTAAAATGATGGCCAATACTGTGTACATGTCAGATCTACTGCTTTCCCTTCTTGCTCCTTCTTCTAAAGCCCTTCTCCAACATACCAAAGTTGGTTAACCAAAGCTCTTACTCTCACTCAAGGGGTTCACGACCGAAAACTATTTTCTCTGGGTAGAAAGGTGCTAAGGGAGACCATAAGGGTCGGGTTATGATCCTTATATAGGGTGCAAACTCTCAAATTAGGGGTTCCTCTCTACAGCTCCTACTCACCGAGTCGGGCCTTCCGACTCGTTGAGTAGGTCCTGACCATCGCGTCCATGAGTTGGCCTCTACTCGATGACTTGGGGCAACCAACTCGCCGAGTCCATACACAAACCCTAAAAAAATCTTGTAAATTACTCAATACCTGAAACAGATGTTACAGTTCACAATCCACATCCAATCCTTAGATCCATAAGATATGATACTCTAAGGACTCTTGAGGACCATAAGGTTACCAAATTTATTCCATCCAATCAAATCCATTAACCAAAAAGGATTAAAATTAACTTAGATATAAGAGAATAACCCATAAAAATAGATGATTGAATCCTTAAAAACGGTCCAGAAGGTGATATCAAAGATAAGAAGGTGTTGCTTGCTTGATCCTTGAACTAAATCTCCTTTCTACTTCCTTCAAAGAGCACCAAAACCACCAAAATGAACCAAAACTACCAAGAGGGATTTGGGTTAGGGTTTCTGAGGTTGGAGGGTGATGGAGGCTGAAAAATGAACCCTAAATCCAAGTTTAGGGTGTTTAAATACGAAGGAAACTATAAAAGATCATGGGCTTGGGCTGCAACCCTTGTCACGTTGTGACCATATACATGTCACATCGTGATATCCTCCATATACACATTCTTCATTTAGCTGGTCACAAAGTGACCTTCCTGTGGTCACATCGTGACACCCAGTTTTCCCCCAAAACCATGATTTTGACTCTTTAATGTCCTAAACCGATCCATTCTAGAAAACGGATGTTATAATTTTCCCCCACTTCAATTAGATTTCGTCTTCAAAATTAGTTCTTACTTTTCACTCTAGAAACAACCTTCGAACCCCTTGTGGGTCCTCCAAACCTAACTCCTTCGACACGAGCTGAGATCACTTGTAAGCCAACACCTACAATCATCGACCAAAAAGGTTCCAAAACCATGCTTATAAGCCAATCTGTGTAGAGACTCCAGTAGTCTGAATAACATCTTCTGCAACATCCCTTGTATAGTCGATGACCTCTCGACACCTCTGCCAACACTATTTTTAGCGAGAACTATGTGACCTGATGGAAACAACTCCACAAAACATCCTTATCCCCCAATGAGTAGAACCTACTCCTTTATCAAATGCTGCAAATCCTATATTCATACCAAACCTCCAAGTAAATGGAGTCACCTCATTCACCACCGATACTGACCATAAATTATAGCCCAGATCTGACCAAGATGTCTTGACCTTATGTCGCCTATCAGATAACCGAAGAAAGAATCTACAGCCCACACCATAATCAAAAACCTCACACACAATCGCACCAACAATTTTTTTTAGCAAAACCCCAACATACAAGGCTAAACAAACCTATACATCAACTATGCTGACCGAAAATCTGCAAATTTGATCGTTCGAGATCCCCTAGGCCACACGCCGTTCTATGATAAAATAGGCTACAAAACCCACAGCTGACTGTTGTTTTTGATAATCCTGCATATAAATGTACCAACGAAACTTGAACCACAACAATCGATTGCATACTAACTAGTCTATATTCTCGCTCGGCTCTAACGACTCTGCAATGATATCCACTGAAAACACTCGGGCTCACCCCTGATATGCTAACCATTAACAACTATGGGGCTTACCCTTGATCTGCTATCCAATAACAAATGTTGGAGCCTAACATAATCTCACATCAAACTTGCAAGACTTAATTAACCCTATCAGGCCTTTGGGTTGTGACTCAGATTTCCAAGTCCCAATGAAACAAGAACAGACAAGGAAGTCCTCCACACAACCCTCAACTTAAGCTCCTGACACCCTAGGAACCTAAATTTAAAAGACATCCTATGGATTGCTAACACATCGTCAATTGATAGCTTGAAAGAGATTCCATAACTGGCGGTGATCTCAACACAGAAAAATCAAATGATTAAGCAATAACCCAATTCCTTCATGTTTGACACAGAGTTAAAGTGGTCCAAAAAGTGAATGGTCAACGGTCAAAGTCAACAACCAATTTTACCAAAAGTTGACCTGCACGTTGTGACCAAACCTTGGTCACATCGTGAGAACATGATCGGTCCGATTCCAAACCCAGTCATGCACCAACTCAACCAACTCAATCACATACAACTCAGATAACATCAAAAACCCCTCACAGTATGACGAACAATAGAACAATATATTGCTTCGAATATCGGCTCTATAGGTCACATATTCAACATATAGAGACCAAGGCTTAACTATAGCTCAAAATACCCAAAATACCCTTTAGTCAAACATGGCCAACCCTGATCAAATTCAGAGTCAACGGTCAAGGTCCAAAAGTCAATATTACTTCCCAGCAGAGTACGCCCTGCATACCAAGAGAGTACGCCTAATGCACTCTAATGTTAACCAAAGTAGGTTCCTACCAAGTACGCGTAACACACTTCTAGGTATGTTACTTAGTCCAAAAAATCCATTATGAGCTTATCCCATTAATCCCTTCCATCCACAACTCAGATCAAAGCCCAAAATGATGTCCCAAGTCATAAAGTTTCCAACTTTATGACTTTGCATGGCTATAAAGTGCTTAATGTCCAAAACCTTATGTTCTTAACCCAATAAGACCATCTAACACATGAATGGGTTACATATAACACTCAATATCATGTTTTTATGGCCAACAACACTCTGAAATGTCTAAAAGGATAGCTTAGATGACTTAGAGTAACCCATACGCAAAATGCCAAGCTAATGGGACCAAAATGTTCACAACTTCAAGGCTAACAAGATCTTAAACAAATCATCATGAATTTCAAAGCTTTTTAACTTAAAATGATGTCAAATGGTGATGAGATTACGGATCTAAGGTGCTTCACTCTTCTAAGGTGATCCTCTCATATTCTTCTTCCTACTTAATCACCAAAAGTACCCACAAAAGCTCAAGAAAACTTTCAAGGTTTAGGGTTCTAGATGAACGAAATGGCAAGTGGAGGCCGAAGAGGGAATGAGAAATGAGGAGTAATGATGAATATATATGGACCAAACACAAAAATTTAGGGTTTTAGGATCCTTCACATACGTTCAGTGTACTAAGGCTCGTGCATGTACTCCAAGCGTACACAATGTACGCCCAACATAGTAAGCCTCGCCCTAAATTTATAAAAATGCCACTATGGGCCATTTTGCAAGATTTCTCATACACAAGGGCTAAAAATCATAAACCTTTATACCTAAGAGTTAATTTTGGAAATACATCATTGTCGGGATGTTACAAGAAATGTAGGAGTGATATTTTATGGCATAGGAGTTGTTGGTTAGGGAACTTGCCTTTACAAGTGGATCATTTTAGGAGTGCCTTGTATACTTGTGAGAAAGCAATTTGGTCGCTCATGATTTATATTGGAATGTTAGAACTTGTTTAGCTCGCAGCCAGGATCAAATTATCTATTTCCATGGATTGGAAATTGTGGATCAGTTTCAAAAACATGTATGTATGTTTTATCCGTTTCATATTCTAATTGGGTACCGTTGCAAGTGTATAAGTAAATGAGTATTTGAGGACTGTCTTCTTTTGAGTATAAGGATATGTGGTGATATAGTTGACATTTGCTAGTGCTCCACCAATATATGTAAGGATTATGTATTGAAATTGTCTGAATGAGTTTGGTTCGGTTAGTTTTAGTTATTATCATAGACTTTTATAGTTTTGGCATGTCATATTTGAAGGTTGGTTATCAGGAGTAGCATTTCTTCGATTCCACATGTGTGACCTTGTGTTTCCTAAAGTTCGGTTATGGGATGATGTGTTGGCATTGTGTACAAGGGTAGTTGGTTTGAATCAGGTTGAGGATTGTATGGAGAGTCTCCTTTCCCGTTCTTTTTTATTAAGGCTTAGGGATTGGAGACACTGTCTCAACACCCGATGAATATTATTTAGGTTTTCGATGTCTGGGTTGTATTCAGGATAGAGTGACCCTGCATTTGATGATTATGAAGTTGCGGTTGATGCAAGACTTTGGTTTCCCATAACATTTGCATCATAGAAGAATTCTAGCCTCTAAAGGCTATGCATCGAGTTTCCTGTCGAAAATTGAGGTTAGTGGATCTTAGACCAATGGATTTTCATTCTCTTGAAGTTCATATGGCGTGAATAAATTTTTAGTGTCAGTTTTGGGATTTCTGATATGGGTGACGCTATAAGGTGATTGAATGGACTGTTGGTAGTGGAAAAGGTGGTTGTTGTGAGTCATGGCAGTTCGATGGATGGGTTGAAGGACAATGTTTTATGAATTTTGAGTGGCCTCGAGAACTCTTTGAATGATTCGCTAATTTAGTAATTAGTTTTGGGAAAAGCGTAAAAGATTTACTTTATATTTGTTTTCTGCATTATAGCCAGCATGGATTTCGAGGATGAAATCTACTTAAGTGAGGTACAATTATACTACCTAGTTTAAGGATGTATGTTATTTTAGGATCACAAACTTTGATTGGATCGATTGAAGTTTAGGGTCTCTGGAGTGGGAGTTTAGACCCTTAACGAATAAGGTTTATCGGGCTTAGAGGATGAATCTTGGACGGAAAGATGGTATATGTTAAATTAAGTTTTGGGTCTTAGTGGGATAGCTCGTACGTGGCCCGATAAGCAAGGTATTGAGGAGTGGTTTTGGTTGTAGCCCAAACCCATATTTCTTGGGTTTTATTTTATTCAAAGGCTTATAATCCAAAGTTAGGTCTTTTTGGAACCCTCCAGATCACCAAGGTCTAGTTGGGAACCAACCCTAGCGTCCCTAAGTGTAACACCGTAAATTTTCAAATAAAATTTTCATTTTAACACACAATAAAACTCATTTTCACATTTCCTCAAAACCACTAGTGTCTCAAATGTCAACAATCCACAAATAAAAACCATTATCCCAAAATCATAAAAATAATCTCTCTCCAGTGTGTACTATCAAGTCGGTGCCTTCCCGTGATCCTTAGAGGTACCTGAAACACATGACGCATAACATGCACTACAAGAAAAAGACCCTTTTACGACGCGCAAACCATGCACTCATTGATTTATGTTACGTAAAAGAGAGTAACATTAAAAAAGTGTCGTCTCTTCAAAAAATTTAACGATTTAGGTCACGCATTATTGCGTGCCCTTAAATTAGTGTCTAAACAAAAAAGAAAAAAAAACATGGAGGGCACATGTGTGTCATCTAAGGACGTCGCTTTATAAATTTTAATGGAACGCGCGTTACATTCTTTAATAGCAGGGGGGAAATGAAATCCTAAAAAATTAAAAGCCCCGCGTTTCATCCATCTTTTAGGGTTTCCATGTAAACCCTAGACCTAATTTGCAGGTTTGGTTCTCTGATCAAGTTGTTGCTGTTCGAGAAGGAATAACGAATTATTCCTCTCTACCAGCCAACAACCTTCACTCTCTTCTTCTCCTTTTCTCTGTAAACCCTATACCACATTATGCGGCTGTAACTCTTCCCGCCTTTCGTATTTTTGGAGCTTCGCAGCCATATAGTGGTCAACGATGTCGACTATCCTCTTTTATCCACCATTTTCTCCCTATGAGACATTAAAGACACGCCATCCCAAACTTGGAAGAACTAGGGCTTTTGTTCGCCGGGTCTCACAGGAAACAAGTTTTCCACGTCCCCACCCTCACCCATCCAAATTCGTCTTCTTCAAATGATTATATGTTCTTACCTCTCAACCGTACCTGAATCAATGTCTCTATCTCTCTTGTGTCTATTCTCTCAATATCTCTTGCGCTTTCCTATTTACAGCCAGAGTTTGAGAGCGAAAAGAAGAAAGAAGAATGAAAAGATGTGCCTATTCTTCCTCTTTTCTTCCTCTGGCTCGATCACAACCGTTCTTCTCCCTTCTTATTATTTATTTTTTTATTTGTAGGTGAGGGTGTAAGGTGACGTTTGAAGGTTTTCAAGGGGTTGTGAGGAGCTATAGGGCTCAAGTTAGAGGTTAAAGATCAGAAATCGAAGGTTGAAGATCAGATTTGGGATTAGGTGAGTCGATGGTACAACTGACGTCGTCGTGGTGTAGGTCAGATGAGTCGTCGGAGTCCAGGCCAACTAACAGTGTCGCTGGAGTTTTGGGAAGCTAACAATGTCATCGAGTTGAGTGCAGATGACGTGCCGATTATTGATTTTGGATCAATTACTAAATGTTTGTCATTTTCTTTCTAGAAAATCAATGCAGTGCCTACTTCTTAATCTTGTGCTCTATGAGTACCATTGTTATCGTCTCTGGTAACAAAATCTAACCTTATGTCAGATTCGTTCATTCAGGTTCTCCTCTTCTCCTTTACATCCCTAAACTTTTTTTCAATCAACACAATTAAGTTTTTACTTTTGAAAACTAAAAACAGACATTTGAAATTCATTGATGTAATTTCTTATTTTGACAAGCATAATGATGTGGGAACGTCTTTGCAACAGGGTTATCAGAGTGATTCCTATTCTTCATGCTAATTTTGGATCTCAAGGTAAATCATATGTTGAAAATAAATCCATCATCACTAATTGTTCATCATCATCCCCAACTACTTACTTCCTTTTTTATTGTGTTCAAGCTTCTTTTTATTTTTTGTTTCCATGTTTGGTGCAAAAAATTTTTATTATTTTTTTATTTTAATATGTTGGATTTTTATTGTCCACTAAGTGTTTGACTTTTTTGCTTCACTGAGTTTTGCAATATTTGATTATCGAATCTAGGCCCCTGTCTCGTCTTGTGTAATCCATTTTTGATACTATTATTGTTGTTGTATGTTAAAAGGCTTCAAAAGTAACTGTTAAGGAGTATGAGTTTGATGAAAAGAAGATGGAAAATGTGTAGTCTCATCTGGTGCTTATCAATAAGGGCATTATTGTACTTTTTAAAATTATTATTATTTTTTAATTTTTAATAATTGGGTTATGCAGGAGAAATTGGTTGCCAATAACTATTACTTGAACAGGTCTGCAAAATATGCGTACAGATAAAGATATCATTCAAGAAGTGAAGGCAAGAAATGAATTTATTATTAAATTATTATTAAATTGTTCTTTCATTGTGTCTGCTAAAACTTACTAAAGATCATTGTGTCTGCTATTAATGAACAATACTTGTTTGGGATCAGTGATAGAAGTCGTGCAATTCTCATCCAAGTTCTGTTCTATTCCCTGTCAGAAAAAAAACTCCTTTTATTGTTTCTGTTCTGTACAAAAATATGAAAGAAATGAATTTATTTAGAGTGACAAGATGCTGAAAGAAAGTTTTTTGGGTGTGGTTCATGATGATATCTGGTCTACAACCCGAAAAGGAGAAAATCAAAAAGAAAATATATACTATATATTAATTAAAGTAAAAAAAAAATATTATACTATTAATATTTAATATTTAATAAGAAGTTATATAAGAACATACGAGTCCATGAAAAATCCAGCATCACCCAGACATTTGACAGTGGTGGTATTTGGTAGATAACTGGTGAAGTTATTACAATGCAAGTAGGATACTAAACCCCCAGCTGAACACCCAAAAAGCAAAGCCTGGAAAATTTAAGTCAACATAAACACAAAACTAATATTACTATTGATGAACTTCATTAATTATTGAGTAGATTTTGAATTGAGGTGTATTGTATATACCTTGTTAGCAAACCTCATGCCTTTTGGCAGAAGATCTTCAATAATTTCTTTCCAAATCTGCTTCCCTCAGAAAAACAGAACTAATGTCTGTTTCTGAAGAAAATGTTAGAATGTTGGTATTATTAGCAAGAAAGATTACAATATGTATTTGTTAATGATAAGAAATAAGAGGTTAACAATGAAACTATTTTAGTCATATTTATTATTATACCCCATTGTCAAACTTATTATTCCCAGCAAAAGACCCTCCATCACAGTATCGAAGCTTCACACGATTCCAGTTGTAAAAATCTGCTTATCATAAATCAATTTGTCTCATGTAAGCATATGCTTATTGGTGTCTTCATAAATGTAGATTGCAGACCAAGACAAGGAATATAATTAAAGATGATTTATGGTTTATTTTCATGTGAATTACTTTAGTTTGGGATATGGATAAGAATGAAAAAATTAATAGATGTATATCTTGGCGACACCAAAAGCAACTTTCTTTCTTTTATTCTATTTACTTTTTTTCTTTTTAGAATTTTTTTCTCAACTATGAAATATGTGTTGCTATTATTGCAGGGGAGCACTGTGCAGGATTTTGATTAGGAAATGGAGAACACCACAAATTCCAAAATATTAAAGCTTTTAGATATGTTGGTAGCTAGCAAGACTCTGATTTTTATCATTCTTTTCTGCTGATTCACATTGACTTGTTAACTAAATCATGGGAATGGATGTGTGCAGGTTCACTGTGGGAGTCGAAGAGTGTTAACTAAACCTTTTGCTTTTTTTTTAGGTCAAGGCTGAACTAAAGACTCCTAACATTCCCTTTTTTCCTAAAGAAGATGAGAGGCATGAACTAGGTTCTACTTCTGTTAAATACGCAGAAGACCACCAAACTACTGAAGCTCCAAGTTCGGATGAAAAGAACACATATATGTTATATTTGAAGGATCCAACAATCTGGAAAATCAAATGCATGGTATTTTTTCTGTAGCTAATTTGTTCAGCTTGTCAACTTGCTTTTAGGCCTTAGTTGATGTCATTTTTGAACAAAATTGATTGTAGGTTGGAAGGGAGAGGCATTCGGCTTTTTGCCTCATACAGAAGTATGTTGACTTGAAGGCTCTTGGAACTAAGCTACAAATAGTTTGTGCATTTGCTGTTGAGCATGTGAAGGGCTTTATTTACATTGAAGCTGAAAAGCAATCTGATATTAATAAGGTGCATTTGACTAGTTTTCTTTGTTCTGTTATATGCACCATTACATGTATGTATATCTTTTTATATATATCTTGCATGCTTGTTATTGTTCATCTAAACGATTGTTTAAATTTCCTTCTAAATACAGGCATGTAAAGGTCTTTGCAATATATATCCAAGTCGAGCGGCTTTTACTCCACCTGTCCCAATGTTGACTTGCCAAACATAATCGCCATGGATGAAACCGTTTGTCAAGTCCTTCCCCATGTCCCTAATGAATTAATATTACGGGTACATATCCTCTGTCTCTCAATTCCTTTTTATTTAATTTTTTGAATTGGACATGGACATGAACATGAGTTGTACAACATATGTTATAGGAAAAAATAAGTTAGACAAAAATGTTGATCAAACTATAGCCCCCCTCCCTCCACCTGATTAGGCTTTTAGGGAAAAATGAAAAAAAAAATTGTTCTATGTATTATTGATTGAGATAATGTTTGTGACTGATTAATTGGTTTGCGTTTCTTGTTTTGTAATAATAATTAATTTAATGAAAGCATGCTAGATGAACACGAACCCACAAATTCAGAAAATAAAGAAGATAGCCAGTCTACTATAGACAGTAGCTCAAGATCTTTTGTGTTTCCAGTGTAAGTTGTTTCAAATTTAATAAACATTTTTGAATATGACTATTCAGATATATACATCAATATTTACGATTTGATCTCACTATTAAAAATCTGATCTTTTTCCCTAAAACATTAAGTTTGGTAGGAGAGACAGAGAAAGGAGGTTCACCGATGGGAGTTCCAGAAGAACCAAAGCATCAAATATGAAGCATATGGTGATGCAGTGAGGTTCTACACTGGAGCCATGCCAATATTGAAGGTTATTTGATCAAATTTTCTTTCCATTGTGTTTTGTCATATTAGATGCTTATAAACCCATGCAATTCATTTATCTTTTTGCTCTGTATGTTGAAATTTCATTCCCAATTTGGTTTAATTGAATGTTTATACTTCAAATATGTGCTTAACCTTGTTTGTTTTAGCTGTTCTATTGTCTATTAATTAATCACAGATATCATTACAATGTTGCTGATACAAGGCTTCGTCAGCATGTAAAAAATTGAATCTTTTTTAGGTCGTGGACATTCTTGTACCTAGTCTTTGGGATGCTTGGAACAAGCCGCATGAAATAGATTTTTTGTATGAAACACAGAGTAGATTAGATGAATGCAAATTTATTATTGTAAGAAATAGAATTGTATGACATTAAATTTTATGCAATGGATTGTAATTTTTGTATATGGTATTTTATTTCTATTATGAGACATTAAATGAAAAATTAATTTAAAAACTAATAAATATATAAATATATATTTTTTTTAACATTTAAATTTACGATACGCAAAAATGTGTGTCATCTTCATTTATGACATGGCCTTTCTTGACAGGGGTTTTAATGATACGCATTGCGTGTCATAAATGCGCGTCGTAAATGCGCGTCTTCTATAGACGACGCGCAAAAGCGTGTCGTCTCTCGTTATGACAGGGCCTTCCTTGACGCGCATTTGCGCGTCATCTGAGCGTTTTACGACACGCATTGCGTGTCGTAAATGGTTGTTTTTCTAGTAGTGATGGTAAGCACGAAGCTTAGTGAGTTCCCCAAAATACCACACATATCTCGTTAGCCGCTGATGGCTATACTCGAATAAGACCCTCCGGTCAATGTGTCTCAGTCGGACCCTCCGGTCCAATAACTCGGGTGGACCCTCCGGTCCTAACTCAGTAAGCTCATAATAATACATAATATAAATCACAAAGACATAATGCAGGATATCATAATATTCAATATAACACTTAAGACCCGCCGGTCATACAAAGATTACCACTCTAGGTAAAGTATACTGAGAAGACTTACCTCGTAAGCAAGAACGTAATAACCTCGTACATGAATCTCGAACTAGCATCCGCCTAACTCATAGAATAATTATCTCTAATTAGCACTCTATTCACAACTCTAAATAAACTAAAGGTTATTCTCTCTCTCTCTCTCTAACTCTTGAAATGGGTAAAAGACCATTTTACCCCTCTATTGTCCCCATAATCCCTATCTTGACCAAACCCTAAAGTCAACATAAGTCAACAGTCCATGTTGACCTGAATCGCCGAGTGTATCTATGTAACTCGTCGAGTCCCCTAGTTTCTTCTGAAATATCACGAACCTCCAATTTAGCTCGTCAAGTTACCGAGTTACCCATGTTCAGACTCATCGGGGAAAACCCTAGCCGACTCGTCGAGTCGGGTCGTTGACTCGGCGAGTCCCTTCTATCTGAATTCTCATTCAGATGTTTCAAGGAAAATCTACCCCTCCACAATCTAGATCTCGGCTCCCAAGGCTCGAATGTAACGTAAAGCTTTGATCTTTACGTCCATGCATGGCATACTTTGCCCCAAAATGCCAATACAACTCTAACGAGGGTGTTTAAGCACAATAACTCTTATATGGATGAATAAAGCTGGAACCTTTGGACTCTCTGGAACTCACAAGGTCCTGATCTGAAGTCTAGACCTCCAAATAGACTCCATGCACTCATTGTCCCAACAAAAGGTGGTAAAAGCCCTGATTTCCATACTAAAGAGATCCAACTAATAAGATGAGAAAGTTGTAAGCTTTTTACCTTCCACAAAAGCTCCAAGTGAAAGAATGCTAGATCCCACAACCTCTCCTCGTTCCTTGCTTGTATCTCACTCCTTCCCTTCCAAAAGATCCACCAAAACACTAAATATTAGATCACATAGTCTCTCTTAGCTCAATGGTCGATTAGGGTTTCACACAGGGGAGTTGGGCAGCTGATGGGGCAAAAATGAGGACATAAGTTTCCTTAAATAGGCCCCAAACCCGGGGATTTAGGGATTCATCTCGCAGCACCTATTCGGCGAGTCGGCTCTCTGACTCGTCGAGTCGGTTTTTAGACCCACGTGGTCAATCAGTCTCTACTTGACGAGTTGAGGCATCAACTCGTTGAGTTGCTCAATAGATCTCAAAAATAAATAAATAAAAGGATAATATACCTGGGAGCCTGGATGTTACAATTCTCCCCCACTAGAATTAGACTTTGCCCTCGAAGTCATGCTCCAGAAATAACTTTGGATACTGCTCTTGCATCTCAGACTCCGGCTCCCAAGTCAACTCGGACCCCTTTCGATATTTCCACTGAACCTGAACCAGTGGCACCTCTTTGTTCCTCAAAACCTTCACTTTTCGATCCATGATCGCAATTGGCCTCTCAATATAATTCAGGCTCACATCCACCAAAATGTCCTCTAATGGCACCACCGCCATCTCATCAGCTACACACTTCCTGAGCTGGGACACGTGGAAGGTGTTATGGATCTGACTCAACTCTATAGGTAGCTCCAACCGGTACACTTCCTTACCCACTCTGACGGTCACTCTGAAAGGTCCGATGTATTGGGGCCCCAGCTTGCCCTATTTCCTGAATTCGAACATTCCTTTCCATGAGAAATACCTTCAGGAGGACAAAATCTCCCACCTGGAACTCTAGCTCGGATCGTCTCATGTCTACATAACTCTTCTAGCGACTCTAGGCTATCAGTAGCGTCTGCGTGACCTGCTGAATCTGTTGGGTCGTCTTGAGCACTATCTCAGTGCCTCCCAATACTTGAATGATGGTTGTTGCAGTAAGAAAACTTAGCCAAGGGAAGATAGGTGTCCTAACTTCCACCGAAGTCCATAACACATGCGCGTAGCATGTCCTCAAGCGTCTGAATTGTCCGCTGACTCTGCCCTTCTATCTGTGGGTGGTATGAGGTACTGAAATGCAACCGCGTACCCAACTCATCATGAAACTTCTTCCAAAACCTGGAAGTAAAATGCACATATCGATCTGACACTATCGAGGTCTGCACTCCATGCCATGCTACCACCTCTCTCACATAAATCTCAGCCAACTTCTTTGCAAAAGAGCTCTCACTGATGGAGATAAAGTGAGCACTCTTCATCAATCGGTCTACAATCACCCATATCGAATCAACCCCCGTGCGGTCCTCGGTAGCTTGGTGATAAAATCCATCGTAATCTATTCCCACTTCCACTAGGGAATGTCTAGAGGCTGTAACGGACTATGTGGACACCAGTGCTCCACCTTAACCTGACGACAGGTCAAGCATGTCTCAACTACCCATGCAACATCCCTCTTCATATAGGGCCACCGATAATCTCTCGTCAGGTCCAAATACATCTTAGTGGTCCCAACATGGAATGAGAATCTCGATCTATGCGAGCCCTCGGAAAGTTATAAGCCCACGACTGTCCGTCAAAAACTCAGAAGCCTACCCAATCACCCGCTTCCCCTTGTGGTTGTATGGACTCATAGCCTCTATATGGGCCTCTTGAATGGTGTCTAAGACAGGAGTCATCACTGTTATCCTCAGGCACACATCTCGGATCAGAGCACTCGTTGCTCTACAGCTCAGGGCGTCGGCTACCATATTAGCCTGGCCCGAATGATATAAGTTCTCGCAGTCATAATCCTTCACCACATCAACCAACTCTTCTGCCTCATATATCAGGTTGGGCTGATCCATGAGGTACTTCAGGCTCTTGTGGTCCATATATATGGTACTCCGGACCCAGTACAGATAGTGGTGCCAGATCTTAAAGGAAAACACTACGGCCCCCATCTCGATATCATGGGTAGGATATCTCGTCTCATGAGGCTTCAACTTCCTCGATGCATATGCTATCACGTGCCCCCTCTACATCAACAACGCATCCATTCCTGATATAGATGCGTCACAATAAACTACAAAGTTCTCCACTCCCTCGAGAAGGGATAACATCGGGGCTTCACACAATCTCTAGCGAAGAGTTTCAAATGAGGCCTGCTGCTCGGGACCCCAAGTAAAGGTGACACCCTTCCAGGTCAATCTAGTGAGAGGAACAACGATCTTAGAGAAATATTTGATAAAACTCTGATAGTAGCTAGCCAAACCCAGAAACTCCTGATCTCGGGAGATGATCTCGGCACTTCCATATCATAACTGCCTTAATCTTGGCCGGATTGACCAATATCCCATTTTGGTTTACAACATGTCCCAAGAACAGGACCTCACGTAACTAGAAATCACACTTAGAGAATTAGGCATAAAGTCACTCCGTTCTCAAAACTCCAAGAATCTCTATAAGATGCTTCTCGTGCTGCTCTCTTGATCTCGAATACACCAGGATATTGTCGAAGAACACAATCACCGATCGATCCAACATAGGCCTGCACACCCACTTCATGAGTTCCATGAATGCTGCTAGTGCATTGCTGAGCCCGAAAGGCATAACCACAAACTCGTAGTGCCCATAACGAGTCCTAAAGGCTGTCTTCTGGATATCCTCCTCGCAAACTCTCATCTGATGATATCCAGACCTCAAATCAATCTTGGAAAACCAAGATGCCCCCTACAACTGATTGAACGGATCTTCGATCCTTGGTAGTGGATAACGGTTCTTGACTGTCAGTTTGTTCAACCCCCGGTAATCAATGTATATCCGGTGTGAACCATCCTTTTTCTTGACAAAAAGGATCAGTGCTCCCCGCGGCGAGCTACTCAGCCTGATAAAACCCTTCCCTAGCTGCTCCTGGAGCTGTGAGAATAACTCCTCCATCTCTGGTGGCACAAGGTGATAAGATGCCTTGGCAATAGGCGCCGCTCCCGGGACCAAATCGATCCATAACTCTATCTACCCCTTGGGAGGCACACCCGGTAACTCCTTGGGAAAAACATCAGGAAACTCGCACACTATCGGAACCTCGACGATAGAACTCTGTCTCTCTGTGGCAACCCACGTATCCATCACATACGTCGAAAAGCCCATACAACCCTGCTGTATACTTTGTCTCGCTCTGGCAGCAGAATAGAAAGCTGATCCAGACCTAGTACCCTCACCGTACACTGTAAGCACTCCCCCTACTAGGGTCTTGTCTTTTATAGTCACTAACTGGCGCTCACAATCGATCACAACTCCAAATCGACTCAACCAGTCCATGCCCACTATGACACAGACATCGCCCCTCGCAATCGGTACCAGGTCTATTGGATACTCAACACTAAATATCTCTAGCACACTCCCCCGGATCACGTCAGTAACAAAAACCGCATGCTCGTCGGCTATAGAAACTCTTAGAGGTCGACTCAACACCTCTCGTTGGATACTGATGTGAGGACTAAAAGCTAAAGACACAAAGCATCCACTCGCACCTGAGTCAAATAGCACCAAAGTAGGTACATAACTCACAAGAAAAGTACCAATACTTACCGGCCACGACGTCCGGTACTGCGCGGACCACCTCCGCCGTCAGCTGCAAAGCTCTCCAATGAACCCTCGGTGTCTTGACCTTCACTCGCCAACTCTCAGTAGCTCATATAGTAGCTGGTGTAGATCCTTGTGCTGATCCCTGAAGAAATTGGGGCCACTCGGCCTTCCGATAGCCATTTTGGTTGCAGTGCAAGCAGACTGCAAACCCCTTGGGGAAATCCTTCACCATATGCCCTCCTTGTCACATTTTTAGGAAATACCCGCTCGACACGATCCCTCATAACTCTTGCTGCACTTACCACAAGTGCGGCCCTTCTGGCCCCTAGTCCTCATATAAGCAGGCTTAGCACGCTTCGTCGCCGGCCGTGATGACACTGGTCTCCTGTCCCTCCCCCGGCACTCCTCCTCCTCTATTGTATGTAACTCAAGCTCAATCCCCCTATGTCGGGCATTGATCTGAAGCTCAGTCAATGTCTAGTATGATGAGTTCACCATGAACTCTCGTATATCCCTCCTCAGTATGCTCAGATAACGACTCACACGTGCCTACTTCGTAGACACGTGCTCAGGGCAAAAGAACGCCTTCTCATGGAACATCTGTGTAATCTCAGTCACTGACTCTGTCTTTTACTTGACAGACATAAACGCTTGGGCCAAACATTCCTTATCCACAGGGGGAACATACTCGTCTCGAAATAACTGGGTGAACCATTCCCATATCACTGCAGCATGATCTGCAGGAGTAAAAATGGTATTCACAAACTGTTTGATTAGGTGTCTAAGCCCATAACTATTATCGGTACGTACTTGACCCGATAGTAGCATGGTCCATTTGGGTTGCATGATACCGAAACAATTTGGATAGTCTTTTGTGAGAAGAGGATATTTATGATTTATTAATATATTATAAGTTCTAATATATTAATATGAAATCATATTATTTAATTAGTATTGATCAAGAATTAGTTTGGAATTGATTTTGTGATCAAAAGAGACTAATTAAATAAATGGAGATTGATTTGGTAAATCATTCATTCTTACATAGTAGGTTGTGATCCATGATTCTTTATATTGGGTTAAACCCATATGGTGACCCATGGATACTCCGTGGAGATTAAAACCCATGGATCAAGAGGAATGTGGAAAGTTATGAGTTACATGGTGTAAACCTAATGTGCACACTATATAAGAAGCCTCATAGCTCATGAATTGCCACCTAAGTGATATGAAAGGAGGGATAGCCGATTTTGAGTGGAAGGATACTTCTCTCAAGTTATTCCAAGTTGTTGGTTGTATTGTGTGATTCCATTTTAGTTGCAACACTTGGGGCGCTAAGTTCTTAAAGGTCCAAGATTTCCAACTACAAGAAAAGGTATGTTATGCAACTCGTTTTGTTACCCAAGTATTAATGTTTGTATGCTGGTTAGGGTACTACCTTGGAAAGTTCATGTTTTCATGTATAATAGAGAAAACATAGATCCAACGTATTTAGGGTTGCATGTACACCTTAGGAGTGTTAGAATGCTCAAAACCCAACAATGGTATCAGAGCCTAGGCTTGTTTTCAATTATACTTGATGCTACTTGCTTGGAAATGCCTTAAAAATCGATTTTCTGCTGTTCTAGACAGTGGACTCACCGATTCCACTGATGGACTCGCTGAGTTTGTTTATACACTCGATGAGTTGGAGCCCCTAACAGTAGATTTTCCATGTTTTTGGCTGGAATTAGACAAGGATCAATATCCTAAGCTGTTTTTGAACTTATAAACCTGTTTTTGATGTCATAATGATCATGCTTATCTAATTTAAAGGATAATTGTCAAAGTTTCATGTTTGTATTAGTTTATATGGTTAGGCTAATTACATGAAATTTGTTTTATATGAAATGTATTGTGCTTATGAGATTAATTTAGATCATAGACAAATTGATTGTTTTGTATGTTACAATTTTGATCTAAATAGTTTTTTATGAATTCCATAACTTGTCCTCAAGTTATGGAAAATGAAAAGTTTTTCTTTTAAAGAAACTATTAAACTTATAGGTTATGAACTTGAAGAGTCTTTTGCCGTAAATGGTTTTATGAAATTCATAACTTGTCCTCAAGTTATGGCTTTTCAAGAGTCTTTTCATTTAAACCAATATTAAACTCATAAGTTATGGATTCCAAAGGTTTTGAATTGTTTCAAAACCTATCCTCAAGTTTTGGAATTTGTAAAGTCACTTTATAATACTTTAATTCCGAACCCTAGAATTTTAAAAGTTGAAAATTCAATCCTTATACTATTATAATATTATAGGTTTAATATCTATATATATGTATAAGAGTAAAGTCAGTCTTACCGTTGGTAGGCCTCATTCACGAAGCTGGTCTATAAGGGGGGTATAAGGTTACTTCCTATAAAATGGCAGTTTAATGGGTGTCCACTCTCACCCACTGCTTCCTTGATTGGTGGAGGGTCGTTAGCCGAGCGGGTAAGATAGGACTGTAATTCTCCCTTCATTAAAAGTATAATGATAAATATGAAGTAACTAAACACTTTTAAATTCCCAATCTTAGTTACTTAGGAAAATGTGAACAAGGTGCTAACCCATGAAAGTGCACTTTGAACCTTGTTAAGCCGTTAGTGGAGTGTGTGTGGTTAACCGACACACTAATCTGGACTGACAGTGTGTGCAAAGGGTAACTTGATGTTTGTTATAGATCAATGGAGAATGTGTGGTTAATCGGCACATTGATTAGGTGGTTGTAACATTGGGTGTACCAAGCTAATTCGCATGGTTATTCATACCTTGTTTGTGATCCTCGGCATCCTAGTCACAAAATTGAAGGGCACACTCAAGATTTAAACATGCCATTTAATTGTCCAATGAATCTCAAAGGATCTAGGAGTTTCAATTAACTTAAAACCTAAAATGTTTTTTTCGTTTTTCGTGGTGGAAATTGGTAAATCGTCATTTACCTACCTTCAAATATTTTGTGGTTTGGATTACGGCATCCCTCTTCCAAATTGTAAAATATTGTGTTGGGTCCAAACCTTAATATTTCATTTGGGTGTTATATTAAGGATTAAATCAACAAACTTGAATTTCTCCCTTGTAGATGTCTGCCTCAGACAACTATGGTCTTCCCAAATGTTATAGAACAAGCTTTCATTCCGAAGATGATGTTCTACGATTGGATCGTGGAAGTGAAAATCATACTTCATTTCCTCCAGCTCCTCCAATTATTCTCCCTGAACCACAAGATCGAAGACTTGAAAAGTTCAGGATCACTCAATCCCTATTGAATAGTAAACACAAAGATGTAAGCCATGTATGTACTCATATCTTGGACATGAAGTTGTATATTGATAGGCTGAGGGTGTTGGGTGCCGTCTTCCCAAGGAAGTTGGCTATTGACTGGGTTCCTCAGTCACTTCCTGAGTCATATAGTGAGTTCGTTAAAGAGTAATATGTGACAGATCACGATATGACCCTAATTGATCTCACCTATTTGCTAATTGCTGCTGAATCAGCAATGATTTGGCGCAATGGTCAAGCGAATCTGACTGGAAGATCTACATCCCAAGCTGGCATGGAAATCCCAGAAAAGATTCCTTCTCCTGAAGGAAAGGAATTGGCCATGGTTAAGGCCAATTCTAAGACTGTTCCATGTGATCCTATGTGTTTCTACTACCAAGGAAAGGGACATTGGAAGCAAAGCTACCCTGACTACCTGAGAAGTTTAATCAGATTGTATGGTTCTACTCCAGGTAGGTCTATTGTCTGACTCTATTAAGTTCCTAATTGTTGATTCTTAATACATATTGTGACAAGGTTGCATTTTGATGTTTTGTATGATCAAGCAAAGGGAAGGAAACTTAAAGGAAGAGTATGCTGAATCTGATCGCGAAGATGGATTTCAATCGCATGGTTTGAAGATCGGATTTTTAAGCTGCTGCTTAAGAGTTATGATAGATTGCTAGGAAATATATAATAACATAGTTTTCATTTGTAATTGCATTGTAAGGAAAAGTTTTTCCGCATTTTATAAATAAATAAAATTTTGTTTTTATTTTATTATATCTCCTTGCAATGATATTTATGAAAAATTGATGTTTGTATGTTTCTAGCAATATTGGAAATATGGATTTGATTCTTTCATTTTTGGTAGTGTCTAAATTTACCAAATAAGGAAACATTCTCATCACCCAAGTTTCAATTGGACAGAAACTTAGAATCATGCAAGTTTTATTGTATTACTAAGCGAATGCCCGCGCGTTGCGCATAATGACATATATAGTTGAAGTCTTTAAGAATATATGTTTTTTAATATATCAATAACGCTGTTGTTAAATTTGATATAAGAATTTGTATACTAAATTGATATAATGTATTGATTATTTTGAATTATATGATAAAATATACATCTATTATACCTGCATAATCTCAATCGTTTGAATAACTTCAACCCGCAAGTTATACATGAATAAAATTAAATATAATATATGGTTTCATGTTATTTATAGTTGTCATTATTGTTAATTAATTTTTTAAAATTTATTTGCTTAATGTTTTAATTTTTATCATTATAATTATTTAAAACATCAAACATTTTTTTTATTTTAAAGGTAACAATATAATCATTTATATAGAGTTATTTTTAATTATTGTTATTGTAAGTTATTTTAAGCTACTTATTTGAAAACTTTTAACGATTATAAAAATATCTTTAGAAAATATTTTAGTTAAATTAAGATTACAATTTAGTTGTTGCATTTATCACTAAAATTTGCGCGTTGCGCAGAAACACCTATATAGTTGAAGTCTTTACAAATATTTATATATATATTTTTTAATATAGCAATAACGTTGTTGTTAAATTTGATATAATAATTCATATACTAAATTTATATAATGTATTGATTATTTTGAATTATATGATAATATATACATCTATTATAACTGCATAATCGCAATCGTTTGAATGATTTCTACCCGTGAGTTACACATGAATAAAATTAAATATAATATATGGTTTAATGTTATTTATAATTGTTGTTATTGTTAATTAAGTTTTTAAAATTTATTTTCTTAATGTTTTAATTTTTATCATTATAATTATTTAAAACATCAAACATTGTTTTTTGAATTTAATGGTAATAATATAATCATTTATATAGAGTTATTTTTAACTATTGTTATTGTAAGTTATTTTAAGCTACTTATTTGGAAACTTTTAACGATTATAAAAATTTCTTTAGGAAATATTTTAGTTAAATTGAGATTACAATTTAATTTTTGCATTTATCACTACAATTTATCACTTTTAACTATTTACAAAATATTCTTTGGTTTTTTAAATGGAATTGAAATTTATATTTTAGTTGACATTGTAATGTTATATTTAAAATAACAATTTAAGTATTTTGTCTAAACTGTTCAAAAGTTTTAGTTTTAAACTGATAATGGTTTACATACAACAACATATTAAATCTAATAAATTATGTATAATATGTTAAAAGTTACAGACATAACTTTATAAGTAGAAATAAAGATATTATTTTAAATTAAAATTTAGTATATTTATAATTACACTTTAGATTTGATATTTATTTAACCTTATTAACCAACTTATAATCATTATTAGAAAAACAATATAATTAATCAGTTTTAACTATTTACAAAATATTCTTTGGGTTGTTTAAGTTAAACTAAAATCTATATTTAAGTTGACGTTGTAATGTTATATTCAAATTAAAAATTTAAGTATTTTATACAAATTGCTCCAAAATTTTATCTTTAAAATGATAACGGTTTACATTCAACAACATATTAAAACTAATAAATTATGTATAATATGTTAAAAGTTAAAAAAACCACTTAATAAGTAGAAGTAAAGGTATTATTTTAATATTGAAATTTAGTTTAGATATGATTACATTTTAGGTTTAATATTTATTTAACCTTCTTAACCAACTTATAATTATTATTAGAAAGAAATTGAAAAAGTCATGGGAGTTTCAAATGAATGTGGTGAAAGGAAAAAATATATGGGAGTTTCAAATAAATGTGGTGAAATGAAAAATGTTTCATTTATAATATAGTATGATGAATGAGAATTTTCATCTTTGGAAAATTAAGACTAATTCCGTGTTCATATGTATATATGAGTCAAGTGAAGGACTAAGGGATCGAGTACACATTCTTGTGCCCTGGTCAAGGTCCACCACAAAGATTGATAAGACTATTCGTCATATTTTACTAAAGTTTAGTAAATATAGTTATACTTACCAGATTAAGTATAATTCTGAAACATTGGAAAAGTTTCAATGTATGGCAGAACAAATGAGAAGAATCAAATTAGACAGAAAGTTAAAAGTTTCACCAATCTGAAAAGATGTGAGAGTACTTTAGTATCGTGTTTTACGATCATCTTAATGATTATGGAAAAAATGTATCACAATTGATCCTCTAAGGATATCTTAGTGCATTTGTATGGCTAAGAAGAGGAATCATAAAATGTTGAAATGGTTAAATCAAGAAGATGAGTCATACTTCATTCCAAAACATTTCTTAGAGTCATACTCCAAGATTTTAACCTTGAGTGACATAATCGTAAGAAGGTTTGAAACACTCATCAAATGTAGAGTAAAATATTTTTGTTCTTGTACATTTGACATTGGTAAGCTGTGATGTCTTGGTAAGGACAAAGACCAACTAAGACCAATTGTATGAAGTGTTTATCTTGATAAGAATCTGCACTAACTCTTGAATATTTGTTTGTCAAGTAATGGTTCTTGACAAGAGAATCTTATATGTCAAGAGGTCAGTGGGAGTCTTGAAGATCTTGACAAGTTTCAAGAACTAATTAATAATAAAACCTATTTATCACTAGCATGCAACTTGAGGTTTTTAACCTATCATGTTGAGATATTCTTAGTTCTATGCTCAATTCCAGTTAAAAGTTGGTTATGTATGTGAGTTCTATGAGTTCTCAAATGTTTGCATAACAACTTGGAAGACATTGTAGGCCCTTGTGCTGCCAAGTGGCAAGAAATTAACATTTAACAAGTTCAGTCCATATGAGTTTTGATTTGTCACTAACCTAGTATTATGATTATGGTTTTGATAAATTGACATGGATAGGAACACATACACCATAAAATCTAAGAGTCATAATGTTTCTCTCCGCTTAATGAAAATGATTGTGATGAAACGCTTTCACTAAGTAGATTTTAAGGAGATAGCAATTGTGATATTTGCATTCTCAAATTTGATTATGATTATGGCATCCCTTTTCATAACTTGAATTGTGAGAAATTGCAAAGGGTCTAAACATTATAGGTTTATGATTGTAAATTTAGAAATTGTTTATACACACATGTGAGCTATCTAAGGAAAGGTGTATGAGTTTGAGACGCCTAGATATAGTCTTATCAAAGCTTCTCATATCAGAAGTCTGAACTTTGGTAAGAAAGTCAACAAAGTGTTGATTTCTAGAAGTCCAACTGATTTCTGAATACATGTCAAAGCTAGTGAGAGCATAAGTGTTATGCTAATAAGGATGTAATTATTATGCTAGTGGGAGTATAATCAATTATGGTAAATGTTGCAAGTTAGCAATATTAATTATAGAAAACAAAAGTGTCAATTTGCATGTTGCAGAGTTTGAAAAGTTGTGTTGCTATAATTAAGGAAGAGGAAATTATACTTCATTTCAATTCTAAAATTATAGAAAACAAAAGTGTCAATTTGGAAGTTGTATAGTTTGAAATTTGTTTTGCTATAATTAAGGGAGAAGAAATTATACTTCATTTCAATTCTAAAAGCTTATCATTTCAATTCTAAAATCTTATATTGAGATTTTAATCAATTTTAGTCAAATATATATATGAAGGTTATGTTGGAATGGTTCAACATAAGGAAATTCTATATATGGAAAGCTTAATTATGTTCTCAAAAAATTGGTTATGATTACGGCATCCCTCTTCATAATCTAAATTTTGAGAACATGGAAAATATAAATATTATAGCAAAAGAATGATTAAGTATCATGTCTTTATGTTAGACATTATGAATCGTATCCCATATGCTTCGGGTATAGGATCGATTGCATATGCTATAATATTCTTGTATTCTAATTTTCCAAATGCCTAGGGCATTTAGAGGTTTAAGTATAGAACCGAATATGACTAAAGTGGTTAAACAGTTGTCAAGGACAATCTAAGGTTCGCCAAAGATTGGTCGCTTAAGCACAGTTGGAAGTATAGTAATGAAAGGGCCATATTGACATTATTATGAATACATAGGAGTCTATTAGTAATGAATTGTCGTATGGCAAATATGGAATGTTTCCATATTGGGAGTTCAAGGATAAATGGAAAAGTTAGAAACTTTTATGTAGGAAGGATGTACAAAGGAATGTACTTTAAATTTTAGACTTCATTTCCATGGAATTGTCTTGTAACAATCTCCAAAAGCAATATTTTGTAATATCATTGGTCAAGTCTCTATGACTTTTGGCACCATGACATTACAAAATAATCATTGCATGATAGTCTAGAATCTAACACTATCTAGCAGTGACAAGAATTTGGAATTCTTACACTTTAAATAAGGATTTGAAATTGTGAAGTGAGCATCATTGAAATGTTTTTCAATTGATCTATTTCACAAAGTAAAGGACCATAGACAAACATAGTGTGCATGCTTGGAGCATGACATAACTATTGTTTAGATAAACATAGTGTGCATGCTTGGAGCATGGCATAATTGTTGTTTTAATTCAAGTATTAAGTTGATTGATCAAAACATTATACAATGAATAATGTGTAATCAATACAGTGATTAAATAAAAGGTGTTTACTTATATTCATAAGTTCTGACACCATATTGGATTCGATTATTATTGTGTTTCACTTTGCATGTTTTGACTTCCCTAATAACTAGGTTATTCAAACCATCCACAGTCGATCATACTTTGGAAGTAGTTATTGAGGCAAGACTGCCATGAATGGGTTGGTAGTTTGTCTAGGACAAAGTGGCTACAGTGTTCATGAGTACTCCAGGAATAAGATTCGAGTATTGGATTCAACCTATGCTCATTTGAATCACTTCATGGATTTTATCACGAGTGATCATGAGATGATAATATCTTATATTCTTCAAACGAAGACATGTGAGTTGTAGTTACGAGTCGGTTACACATTGACATATGTAAATGCACTAGTAACTTGGTTGTTATAAAATATATCGTTGTGTGTAATTTTATGAGTAAGTACAAGCGAGCATTTGGGTTGAAGTTTATCCGTTCCTTTTACCCCATGTGGATAAAAGTGATATATGTGGGCCCTTCGACGATTTAGAGATGACATCAGGCTTGGACTGATTTGATTTTTCAGTTAGTCGGTCGTCATAAATCGAAAATTGGGAAACGGTAGGTGGATAAAGAGAATGATTATAATCCATGTCTCAGTCCATATGATATTTAGAATGGAGGAATATATGATCCCTTATCTAATGGACACGTCATTGACTAGGTCAGAGTTCGCCAGCGGTTTTTAAGAGCTACGATTGCTAGTCGGGTTGGAGTCATGCTTGCAATAATAGTTATTAGACTTATCCAAGTGGGAGACTGTTAGATTAGGTGTCTAAGCCCATAACTATTATTGGTATATACTTGACCCGAGAGTAGCATGGTCCATTTCGGTTGCATGGCATCGGAACAATTTAGATAGACTTTTGTGAGAAGAGGATATTTATTATTTATTAATATATTATAAGTTATAATATATTAATATGAAATCATATTATTTAATTAGTATTGATCAAGAATTAGTTTAGAATTAATTTTGTGATAAAAAAAGACTAATTAAATAAATGAGGATTGATTTGGTAAATCATTCATTCTTATATAGTGGGCTTATGATCCATGATTCTTCATATTGGGCTAAACCCATGTAGTGAACCATGGATACTCCATGGAGGTTAAAACCCATGGATCATGAGGAATGTGGAAATTCAAGAGTTAGATGGTGTAACCCTAATGTGCACAAGATATAAGAAGCCTCAAAGATCATGAATTGGCACCTAAGTGATAGGAAAGGAGGGCTAGCCAATTTTGAGTGCAAGTATACTTCTCTCAAGTTATTCCAAGTTGTTGGTGGTTTTGTGGGATTCCATTTGAGGTGCAAAACTTAGGGCACTAAGTTCTTAAAGGTCCAAGGTTTCCAACTACAAGAAAAGGTATGTTATGTAACTTGTTTTATTACCCAAGTATCAATGTTTGTATGCTAGTTAGGGTAATACCTTGGAAAGTTCAACTTTGCATGTATAATAGAGAAAACATAGATCCAAGGTATTTAGGGTTGCATGTACACCTTAGGAGTGTTAGAATGCTCAAAACCCAACATAAACTTACAACAGTCCTTCATCCCCGCGCGAAGCTGGTTCAGTGCAAAATGAACCCTCAAATGATCTGGACAAGAACATGTGTAAAAATACCCCTCGATGTCGTAGATACATCTCATCACATCAATCGGATCCTGAGTCCCATCAAAATCTGGTGGCTTCATGTTGATGAACTCCCGAAATGACAACGAGTCACCTCCCTATGGCTTGGCAGTGGTGATCGTTGCGGTGGCTTTAGCAACAGCAACCTTGGTAACAACGGCGTTCTGCTCATCAAATGTGTTGATCAGGGTGGTCTTAACAGACCCAAAGATCTTTGGAATCGCCTCTCGTATGGATGTTTCCACCTCATCATGAATCATCCTGCGAATCTCATGGTCGCTAGTCCCACTGCTCCCTGGGGTGTGACGTGTACCCACCATGATGTCTCTGAAACACAACACAAAATCATCAGAGACGCGCTCGAGTATACTCATAGTCGATCACTCTCCCCTACTTGCTCTTTAGCATCCTAAAGATTCTTACTTGGGTTGCATACAGATCTGGTGCTTCCAGTAGTACGGGCCCAATACTACCTTCCACACCAACCTATAGTCACCCCAAGTCCTCCTCCTAGGATCCAAGTTCACAAGTACTCTAACTATCATGAATAGTAGACTACCCTCTCAGTAGATCTCTGATATGCTCATCTAGATATTTCTCCTAGATTATCTCTCGAATTAGAACACTCTCTCTAAGTGACTCCTGCAAAATACTCTTACTCAGCACATACTCAAAGCACATAACAGATAGCAGCAACTCCTAGGCTAAGGCATCATAACTCAGGCAACTCTGGTCCTAAAATATGAAATACCTAGCCTATCCTCTTGCATGCATAGCTAATATCTCAATAGTATCTCAAAAAACAAAACGAAGGGTATTTTGGGAAATCACCGTTTGGGCTCTGGCTGATAGTACACACTGCTCCAACTCGGTTTCTCATAAAACTCTTTCTCATTTTCAGAAAAATCTATTTGTTTTGAAATTTTTTCTCAAATCCTCAGTTTGAGTCCAGACACACCCGAAGATATATCTGAATCCCTCAAACCAAGGCTCTAATACCAACTTGTAACATCGTAAATTTTCAAAAAAAAAAAAATTCATTTTAAAACACAATAAAACTCATTTTTACATTTCCTCAAAACCAAAAGTGTCTCAGATGTCAACAATCCACAAATTAAAATCACTATCCCAAAATCATAAAAATAATATCTCTCCAGTGTGTACTTTCAAGACTGTGCCTTCCGGTGATCCTGAGAGGTACCTGAAACAAATAACACATAACACAGTAAGCATGAAGCTTAGTTAGTTCCCACACGTATCTCATTAGCATCTCATGGCTATACTCGAATAATACCCTCCGGTCAATGTGTCTCAGTGGGACTCTCGAGTCCCATAACTCGGGAGGACCCTCCGGTCCTAACTCCGTAAGCTCAGAATAATACACAACATAAATCACAAAGACAAAATGCAGGATATCACAATACTCAATATAACACATAAGACCCTCTGGTCACACAAATATTACCACTCTAGGTAAAGTATAGTGAGAAGACTCACCTCGTAATCAAGCACGTAATAACCTCGTATACGAATCTCGAACTAGCCTCCGCCTAACACATAGGATAATTATCTCTAACACTCTATTAACAACTCTAAATAAACCAAAGGCTATTCTCTCTCTCTCTAACTCTTGGAATGGGTAAAAGACCATTTTACCCCTCTATTGACCCATAATCCCTGTCTTGACCAAACCTTAAAGTAAACAAAAGTCAACACTCAAGTCTACAGTCCATGTTGACCTGACTTGCATAGTGCATCTATGTGACTCGTCGATTCCCTTGTTTCTTTTGGAATATCGCGAACATCCATTTTAACTCGTTGAGTTGTCTAATCAAGTCACCGAGTTACCCATGTTCAGACTCATCAGGGAAAATCCTGGCCGAATTGTCGAGTCAGCTCGTTGACTCGGCGAGTCCCTTCAGTCAGATCTGAAGTCTAGACATCCTAATAGGCTCCATGCACTCATTGTCCCAACAAAAGGTGATAAAAGCCCTAACTTCTATGCTCAAGAGATCCAACTAATAAGATGAGAAAGTTGCCAGCTTTTTACCTTCCACAGAAGCTCCAAGTGAATGAATGCTAGATCCCATATCCTCTCCTTGTTCCTTGCTTGTATCTCACTCCTTTCCTTCCAAAAGATCAACCAAAACACTCAATATTACATCACATAATCTCTCGTCTAGTCGGTTTTAGACCCACGTGGTCAATCAGTCTCTACTCAACGAGTTGAGGCACCAACTCATTGAATTGCTCAATAGATGTCAAAAATAAATAAATAAATGGATAATATACCTGGGAGCCCAGATGTTACAATTCTCCCTCACTAGAATCAGACTTCGCACTTGAAGTAATGCTCCAGAAATAACTATGGATACTGCTCTCGCATCTCAGACTCCGGCTTCCAAGTCAACTCGTATCTCAAAACATCCAGTTTCCGATCCAAGATCGTAATCGGCCTATTAATATAATTCAGGCTCGCATCCACTTGGATGTCCTCTACTGGCACCACCGCCATCTCATCGGCTACACACTTACTCAGCTGGGACATGTGGAAGGTGTTATGGATCTGACTCAACTCTGCATGTAGCTCCAACCGGTATGCTAACTTACCAACTCTAGCAGTCACTCTGAAAGGTACGCTGTATCGGGGCCCCAACTTGCCCTGTTTCCTGAATCAGATCACTCCTTTCCATGGGGATACCTTCAGTGGGACAAAATCTCCCACCTGGAACTCTAGCTCAGATCGTCTCCTGTCTTCATAACTCTTCTGGTGACTCTAGTTTGTCAGTAGCCTCTGCCTGACCTGCTGAATCTGCTCGGTCGCCTTGAGCACTATCTCAGTGCCACCCATGACTCTCTACCCTACCTCTCCCTAATAGATGGGAATCCGACACCTCCTCCCATATAGAAGCTCAAGGGGAGGCAAACTAATACTTGAATGATGGTTGTTGTTGTATGAAAAATTAGCCAAGGGAAGATAGGTGTCCCAACTTCCTCTAAAGTCCATAACACATGCGCGTAGCATGTCCTCGAGTGTCTGAATTGCCTACTGAATCTGCACGTCTGTGTGCGAGTGGTATACGATACTGAAATGCAACCGCATACCCAACTCCTCATGAAATTTCTTCCAGATCCTAGAAGTAAAACACACATCTAGATCAGACACTATCGAGGTCGGCAGTCCATGCCGTGCTACCACCTCTCTCACATAAATCTCAGCCAGCTTCTCTACCGAAGAGCTCTCACTGATGGCGAGAAAGTGAGCAGTCTTCGTCAATCGGTCTACAATCACCCATATCGCGTGAACCCCTGCACGGTCCTCGGTATCTTGGTGATTAAATCCATCGTAATATGCTCCCACTTTTATTGGGAATCTCTAGAGGCTATAACGGACCATGTGGACATCGGTGTTCTACCTTAACCCGGCGACAGGTCAAGCAGCTCTCAACTACCCATGCTACATCCCTCTTCATATCGGGCCACAAATAATCTCTTTTCAGGTCTAAATACATCTTATTAGCCGCAGGATGGATCGAGAAACTCGATCTATGCGCCTCTTCCATTAGTATACGGTGAGGTCCACCTATATAGGGCACCTAAATCCACCCTCGAGAAGTCATAAGCCCACAACTGTCCGTCACAAACTCAGAAACCTACCCAATCACCCGCTCCCTCTTGCGGTTCTCCGGACTCATCGCCTCCACCTAGGCCTCTAGAATGGTGTCTAAGACTGGAGTCATCACTGTCATCCTTAGGCACACATCTCAGATCAGAGCACTCGCTGCTCTACGGCTCAAGGCATCGGCTACCACATTAGCTTTTCCCGGATAATATAAGATCTCGCAGTCATATTCCTTGACCACATCCTACCACCTCCTCTTCCTCATATATCAGGTTGGGCTGATCCATGAGGTACTTCAGGCTCTTGTGGTTCGTATATACGGTACTTCGGACCCCATACAGATAGTGGCGCTAGATCTTGTGGACAAACACTATCGCCCCCAGCTCCAGATCGTATGTGGGATATTTCGTCTCATGAGGCTTCAACTGCCTCGATGTGTATGCTATCACGTGCCCCCTCTACATAAACAACGCACCCATCCCTAATATAGATGCGTCAAAATAAACAACAAAGTTCTCCACTCCCTCGAGAAGAGCTAACACCGAGGCTTTGCATAATCTCTGGCGAAGAGTCTCAAATGAGCCCTACTGCTCGGGACCCCAAGTAAAGGTAACACCATTCCGGGTCAATCTCGTGAGAGCGACTGCGATCTTGGATAAATCTTTGATAAACCTCCGATAGTAGCCGGCCAAGCCCAGAAAACTCCTAATCTTGGGAGGGGATCTCGGCACCTCCCATCTCATAACTACCACAATCTTTTCCGGATCGATCAATATCCCATTCTAGTTTACGGTTTGTCACAAGAATAGGACCTCTCATAACCAGAAATCACAATTGGAGAATTTGGCATAAAGTCACTCCGTTCTCAAAACTCTAAGAATCTCTCTAAGATGCTCCATGTGCTGCTCTCTGGATCTCGAATACACTAGGATATTATCGATGAACAGAATCCTTGATCAATCCAACATAGTCTGCACACCCAATTCATGAGGTCCATAAACATTGCCGGTGCATTGGTGAGCCCAAAAGGCATCATCACAAACTTGTAGAGCCCATAATGAGTCCTAAAGGCTGTCTTCTTGATGTCTTCCTTGTACACTCTCATCTGATGATATCTAGACCTCAAATCAATATTTGAAAACCAACACGCCCCCTGGAACTTATTGAACAGATCGTCGATCCTCGGTAGTGGATAACGGTTCTTGATCGTCAGCTTGTTCAGCTCCCGGTAATCAATGAACATCCGGTGTGAAGCATCCTTTTTGTTGACAAAAAGGATCGGTGCTCCCCCACGACGAGCTACTCAGCCTGATAAACTGTTCCCCAGCAGCTCCTGGAGCTGTGAGGATAAGTCTTGCATCTCTGGTGGCACAAGGCGATAAGCTGCCTTGGCAATAGGCACCGCTCCTGGGACCAAATCGATGTGGAACTCTACCTGCCTCTCGGGAGGCACACCCGACAACTCCTCAGGAAAAACATCATGAAACTCACACACTATTGGAACCTCGGCGATAGAACTCGACCTCTCTGTGGCAACCCGCATATCCATCACAAGCGGAAAAAACCCCATACAACTCTGCGGTAGACTCTGTCTCGCTCTGGAAACAGAACAGAAAGTTGATCCAAATCTAGTACCCTCGCCGTACACCATAAGCACTCCCCCACTAGGGTCTCGTATAGTCACCAACTGGTGCTCACAATCAATCACAACTCCAAATCGACTCAACCTGTCTATGCCCACTATGACACAGACATCACCCCTCGCAATTGGTACCAGGTGTATCGAAAACTGAACACCAAAGATCTCTAGCACACACCACTAGATCACGTCAGTCGTAAAAACCGCATGCTCGTCGACTATAGGAACTCTCTGAGGTCGACTCAACGCCTCTCGTCGGATACTGATGTGACAACTAAAAGCTAAGGACACGAAGGATTGACTCACACCCGAGTCAAATAACACCAAAGCAGGTACATAAATCACAAGCAAAGTACCTATACACAACACAATATACATACAACATAACTCAAAATAGTGTAAGTAGAAAAGAACACATACCGGCCACGATGTCTGGTGTTGCGTCGACCTTCTCCGCTGTCAGCTAGAAGGCTCTCCCACGAACCCTGGGTGTCTCAACCTTCTCTAGCCGACTCTCAGTAACTCGTATAGCAGCAGGTGCAGATCCTTGTGCTGATCCCTAAGGAATCTGAGGGAACTCGGCCTTCCGATTGCCAGTCTAGTTGCAGTGAAAGTAGACTGCAAACCCTTTGGCGCAATCCTTCGCCACATGCCCCTCCTTGCCACATTTGTATCAAATACCCACTTGACATAATCCCTCGTGATTCTTGCTGTACTTACCACAAGTGCGACCCTTCTGGTCCCTAGTCCTCGTATCAGCGGGCTTAGCCCGCTTCGTCGTTGGCTACGAATGCACTGGTCTACTGTCCCTCCCTTTGGACTCCTCCTCCTCTCTTGTCTATAACTCAAGCTCAATCTCCTTACATCGGGAATTGGTATGTAGCTCAGTCAATGTCCGGTATGATGAGTTCACCACGACCTACTGTATATCGCTCCTCAGTATGCTCAGATAACGACTCACACATGCCTGCTCCATAGAAAATGTTGATTCCCAGTTACCACAGATAACTAGATAAAATTTCAGATAACTTTTGTGTTTTGAGAAAATTTTGATTCCTAGTAACCACGGCGTGGGAACACCATCACCATGACGTGGCTCATCAAAAAAAATTTGTAGATGTGAAGAAACAACATACCACGACGTGGCAATCCTTTTGCTACGCAGGGGCAACATTACAAGCTATAAATAGATCTAAAAATTATCTATAATGATATGTCTTCGACCCTAATTCATTCCCAAACTGCGATTTTGAAAGTCTAGAAGGCGGCTGGAAGGCCCTTATGCTGATATGGAGCGAGGATCTAACAAATCTGAGAGTTGATTCATGATTTGAATAATTCCGTTTTCTGTTCTGACCATGTTTACATTCCATGTGACGTATTTCGTTTTTAACGTTTCATTTAGGGTTCAAAACTTTATTGCTTTATGTTAAACTTGATAATTTATGAGATTTTGCATTTATTTGCTAATTTGGATTATTTATTCTTGTTTATTTTATTATGATTGTTTGATGAAAGATCCTTATATGTTAAAGTTTCAATATTATCTATTTATTTCTTAGTATTGTCAGGTTTAGATGATCATCTAGCTTAATGTGCTTGAATCATATGAGTTTATGAGCTATAAAATTGTATGACTAGTGTTTTGACCAAAACATATTACTAAACATAAAAGTTTGTAAATTTAATGTGTGAGTATACATGTGATGAGCATTCATGTGTAATAACTTGATGATCCTTGATGTTAGCAATTCAAGTCACTAATAATATGAACTGAACACTGATTTTTAGGATAATTAGTTCACTTGATCAACAGTTGTTGCATGATTCCAACGAAGACGAGTGATTGTGATATCCATTTTAGGTATTTTGGTTTATTAGTTTCATATTTTAATTATTTTGACATGATTTTTTTAATTTTTTTTATTTTGTTTTCCATCTTGATGTTTTAGATCTTTTTAGAATTTTTTGTCCCTCAAATGCTTTCAAAAATTTCAACAATTGGTGTCGAATGTTAATTTGTCGTGAGCGAAAAAAAAAGTCGTGAGATTTCGAAGGTGATAATCGAGAGCAACGAATTTTAATAAGTGTGGGGTGCGTGTCAATTTCATGAGGGATTATAATTAGAATTATAAGAGTGGCAGGTTTGACTTCATCAATTTCCTATGGTGTGCAAGAGCTGTTCCCACGCCATGTAGTTTTGTGTTAACGCGAATCAGAAGTATCATCCCAGCTGTCACGACATGGTTGACACTTTTCCCACATCGTGGGGGAGTTTTTCGTCGCGAGTGGAGATTCTCATCCTAGATACCACGATGTGGTCGATACTTTCCCACGTCATGGCCATGCTATTGTTCGCGATTTGGGTTTTCCCTCACTCGACGACATGACGTGGTCGACACCTTCCCACACCATGTTCATATTATATTACATTATTTTGCAATCTTTTGCACCACATTTCAGAAGTCGGTGTTCTTGGTTTTATTTTCCAGCACGTTTAGAAGCAATATTCCAATTTCTAGTCTTCCAACACATTTTGGAGCAACATTTAGCAACCCCTATTTGTTTCGACCTTGCTACTCCTACCTCGGGGGAGTCTGTTCCTTTTTCCCCCCTCTTTATTTTTATGTTCTTTAATTGTTTTTCATGCAATGGAGACATTGCATGATTTAAGTGTGGGATAGGGGTCAAAAGATAAAAAGAAATTTCAATATTAATTGACATTGAAAGATTGATTTTTTTTAGATAACAAATAAATAAAGACTTGTAAAAATAAGCTAATTTTGAAAATCTACTTACACTTTAAATTAAATTGTTGTGTTGATGCCTAGGTTGCTAGTGTTGTGTGGGACAACCCGATGCAAGCCTCGGTGTTTATTTGAGCCAACATATGTTTCTAGTGTATTTGTGGCTTCTCTGTCATACTGAAATCACGGGACAAAAACATGAAATTTCTTAGTTTGAAGGACATAATACGTTTAGCATCGTGTACCATAAATGTGACCAAGAGAGGTTAAGTAGTCATTGCACTCTAAACTAATGACTTTAACCAATAAGAATTGACGATTAAGTTCCCTTGCTTAAGCATATATTTTTCTAGGTTTTTAGTTTTGTGTGAAAAAAAGTGTGTTTAAAAAAAAGGAAATGTTGAGTGACAAAGCTTGTAGAGTTTGAAGAAAGCAAAAATCGCAATGAAATGAATTGAGTATTTTATTGTAATTTTTCTTTTTAGGTTATTTTCTATATGTATGCTTGGGAACTTAATCAAAATTTACCTTGAGGTTAAGAAAGATTTATGAGGATATATTCGGAGGGATGCATAAAATGAATGTTATGCAAAATAAGTGAGGGAGTTTTTATGAGAATTGTGAGTATATAGGATTGGGGAAGTTTATCGAAATTAGACACAAATACATCCATTGCAGTCTTGATGTAATGGAGAAGTTTAGAATGGATTTTCTTGTACGATATCGGTGGCTAGGGTTTTGATGTGATGGAATAATAATAATAAAATCAGTTTTGCCTGGGGACATTCAAAAGAATAGTATGGAGCATTTTGAGATAACCATATTTAACTATATATTTTATATCATTATCATAATGTATTTGAGTAAATATGTTATATTTTAATATATATGATACTTAATATTATTTGAAATCTTAATTACAATTAAATTGGGAGTTGGAATGCAAAATGTGGAGAAATGAGCTAAAAAGACGCAAAAAGGATGTTGTTGGACTGCTTGACACCTCATCAATGTTTTGGACATATCTCATGACTCGTAACTCCAATTGATGATATTCAAAATCTTTTGGAAACTAGAAAAAATTTCAAACACCTTTCATGTTTTAAGAAAATGTTGATTCCTAGTCACCATGGCGTAGCAATGCAATCACCACGATGTGGCGCATCAGAAAAATTTCGTAGACGAGAAGAAACAATCTACCACAGTGTGGCACTCCTTTTACCATGCCGTGGTGATGTTAAAAGATATAAATAGAACCAAAAGTTACCCGTAATGATATATCTTCAACCCTAATTCATTACCTACGAAAATAAACCCCAAAACTACGATTTTGAAAGTATACAAGGTGGCCAGATGGCCGATAAGCTAATATGGAGTGAGGATCTGACGGATTTAAGAGCTGATTCATGATTTGAATCATTTGGTTTGCTATTTAGACTATGTTTAGAATTCCATATGACTTATTTTGTGTTTTACTTTCTGATTTAGGGTTCAAAACCTTATTACTTTGTGTTTGACTTGATAATTTTTGAGATTATGTGTTTATTTGCTAATTTGGATTGTTTATTCTTGTTTATTTTATTATCATTGCTCGATGAAAGATATTTGTATGTTAAAGTTGCAGTCTTTTTTGTTTATTGCTGAGTATTGTTAGGTTTAAATGACCATCTAGCTTAATGTTCTTGAATCATATGAGGTTATGAGTTATAAAATTGTATGACTAGTGTTTTGACCAAAAACCTAGGATTAAATAGAAATGTTTGTAATCTTAATCTGTAAGTATACATGCGACGACCATTCATGTGTAATAGCTTCATGATCCTTGATGCTAGCAATCCAAGACTCTCATAATACGTCGTAAACACCGATTTTTAGGATAATTAACTCACTTGATCACTGCAATTAAAAGTCTTGAAAATCAAAGGATTAGTTGTCTAGATCCAGAAACTAGTCATATTAGGAGTCGGTGAATAAAGAATAAATGTCAATTGATTTAGCAATGAATTATGATTTTGAGTAATTTTGTCTAACCAAAATACCTGAAGTGATTTGTTTTCATTCAGTATATATAGTTACTTTAGTTGTTGACTTAGTTGACCTTTTATAATAAAACTTCTTTTTATTCTTTTGTTTATAAGTAACCTATAATCAAATATTCTAATATTAATTCACTATCATTCCCTTGAGTTCGACGCCCTTGTTTATCAAAACTATACTATACTTGATCGGTTCACTGCCTGTAAGGTGTGGTTTACATGTGATAAACTAGGAATTATAAATAAAAAAGTAGTGCATTAGAACTAACACATCAAAACCACTTGGAGTTTGTGGAGTGTTTTGTGTTGGTGGTTTCACTGCCTGTAAGGTGTAGTCTGACACCCTTGTTTTCCAATTTTATGCTTCTTACTCCATAGATCTAGGAAGTTGAAATTTTTTTGGTCTTATTCATGAGAAATGGATGGGGTTTTAGTAAATTCCAGTGTAAAGTTTACAACTTTATGGTCCCTTAAGGTCACAGGAGTAAATGGTTTTATGGATCTGAACTTTAGTCTCTATTTGGTGGCATGTATGGAGTTAGGATCACATTTCAACATTTCTTACCAAAAATGGTGTGGAACTTGCATGGGTTATTCTATTCATAAAGTTTTATGGACTACAAGATTGTAGTAAGGCCTTCTAGAAAGATTGAGGTTTAGACTTAACAGATAAGGAGCTTAATGAAGAAGTTAATTTTTTAGATACAACAATATGTGGTCACAGATTAACCATGGCTCAGTGGTAACGAGTGTCGCGTCTGTTTTATCGTGGCCTTGCCATGATGTGGCCAAGGATGTACCGCAACACTACGACCGTTGACTTATTGACCGATTTGAATTTTGGTCAAATATTCGTAATATTATGTCTTATATCAATGATTAAGAACAAAATGGTCTTTTTCCATAAGATAAGGATTAGAAAGAGAAAGACTTGTTTAGAGTGGAAAGTTAGTGCTATACCTTAATTCTTAAATTAGGGTTATTGGTTTTGTAGTGTTTGAGGAAGACTTGATGCTACTAGCTTGGTCTTGTGGATTCCTTTATATTAGATATTCAGGTGATTTCTCGCGAACTTACTTTCTACGTAGATTATATGTTGTATGTAAGACAGACTAGAGATAGACCTCTTGGACAAACTTTAGTGGAATCAGGACCATCATAGACCTCTTGGATGGAAGTAGCTAATACCAGGCCAACTAGAGATAGACCTCTCGGAGGGAGTCTTGTGCACTGTGGTTAGTTATTTTAGCATGGTTATATATTTTTATGTGTTTAGTTATGTGTTTATGTATAACATCCAAAATGCATATCATTTGTATAGTGATAAAGTGTTGTGATTACTCATTAAGCCTTAAGCATATAGTTGCTACTTTATATTTTTAGTTGTTGGTCCTTCAAGCTTGAAAGACAAGGAATTGGCATTATTGGGATATATTGACATTCTCGGAGGGACATGACATCTAGTTTAATCATTCCATGGTATGATATGGTATTCAAAACAAGACTTAGCATCCACATTTTTCCTATGAAAATGTTAATGTGACATGAAAAGATGATTTTATGATTGAGTAATGAATATGAATGAAACCTTTTAGTAAACTACACTCTAATTTTCAAAATTTTACAGTTGGATTCTTGGGATGCTACTAGTAGAGTAGTTACATGGGTATGTCTTATTTTGTGGAACTCACTAAGCTTTGTTTTTACCGGTTTAAGTTTAAATTGTTTCAGGTTGTTCAAGTTGCAAAGGAAGGGCATGACTTGATTTCACCTCATTTATGGATATGTATTTTGGAGATTCTGCACTTTTGATTTACTATATTGTGTTGCTCTGATTTGGTTATGGTTTGTCAACTAAAAACACATGGTTATTTTTCCATCTTTAAAAATAAAATTGGAATGATTACTTTTACTTTAAAAAATTGTTTTGAAATTTGGGATGTTATATAAAATTTACAATGTAATAATTATGGTCTTAAGGGTCATACAATTGAGCGTTGCTATAAACTCATTGGTTATCCTAAAGACTTCAAGTTCGGGAATGATGCTCAAAATAAATTGTCTTAGGAAATAGTGCAATTGTGTCTGGACAATGTGATTCCTTTACATCTGATGTTCAATCTAATAATGTGGCTGATAAGTTCTTTCTTACTGGTGAACAATGTTGGTGATTTGTTATGATCAAATGATCCTAGTGTAATGGGATTACTTTGTTGAACAAAAGTGATCTTGATAAATATTAAACAAATAAGGATGGTGTGGAGTACACACTTGTTTAAGTTTGATCAAGTATCAAAGTATACTGTTAATTAGGGGCGAAGCCCCTAAATGAATGGGGGTCCAGGGGAAGCACCCCTAGGAGCGGGGTCCAAGGGGCAGAGCCCCTGGCTGGTTTTAGAGAATTGTCCTATTTTAACTCTTATTCAAAATACCCATTTTTATGACTGTTTTGGTGGTTTGTGACGGTTTTAAACTGTCATATGACAGTTTTCAGACAAGGATCTAAAAGTCAGATTTGGTCTCTTTTTCTGATACTAATGAAATTATACCCTCTCATTCTCTTTCTTTCTCTCTGATTTTCTCCGAGTCTTATCCAATTAGGGATTTGGGAGTATCACTCAAATACTTTGATTTGAAAGTGATAATAACGATTCTCAGATTTCCAAGTGTCATTAAACCTATATTTCTAACAAACAATACTCTAAGGTCTTAAGCCTCATAAATGAAAAAAAGGAACTATAGAAGTAACAGCCAATATGGTAGGTATTTCTTGGGATTCTTCTGTTGCTAACAAACGTTGGGTTATATATTTAGGCGTAAACCAACATATGGCACGGAATCACTCTTAGTTAAAAAATAATGTTGATGCTTATAAACTTGACTTAAGAGTGGATCATCGAAACGGATCCTTTCAAAGATAAACGGAATTGGAAATATGCACTTATATGAATTTGTAACCTTGTTTTATGTCTTTGTGGTTCCTAATTTAATGTTAATCTTTTATCTGTTCACAGGATTTGCAAAGAAAATAAGTATCAAATTATTTTTGATTAATCCAATTGTGTTATTCAGGATTCAGAGTCCAAGGTGACTGTGGGGATGGTAGTGAATCAGAAGGAATGTATTACCTTAAGAGTTCATGTTCTTCAGGTAATGGTCCTTCTTTTGTTTTAAGAAGTCATTGATATGTGTCCAGTTTTACTTGGTATAATAGGGTAGGTCATCATACAGATTAGTCTTTGAATGTTTTGAAAGAAAAGATTAATCTTGGATGTGAGTCTTCTTTTCCTTATGATATATGTCATAAAGAAAACCAGTCTAGGAATTCTTTCCTGTTGAGTCTTCATAAGACTTCTGCCCTAAGTGATCTACTTCACATGGACGTTTGGGGTTCTTATAAAGTTTTTACCATAATTGGCTTTGAATATTTCTTAACTATTGTGGATTATTGGAATAGAGGTGTAGATGTTTACATGATGAACTCAAAACTGAGGTTTTTTATTGGTTTTTTGTGTTTCATAGTATCTTGAAAAATCATTTTAATTCATGTGTTAAAATTGTTATGTCAAATAATGGAAGTGAGCTTGTTAATAATCAATTTAAAGCTTGTTTGATAAAAATGTTATAATTCATTAGACCCTGTGTAGCTAAAATCCACAAAAAATGGTGTTGTAGATAGGAAACACATGCATCCTTTAAATGTGTCAAGGTCTTTTGTTTTTCAATCCGCAGTACCATTAAAATTTTGGGTGCATGTTGTTTCAACTGTTGCTTTCTTGATTAAATTCCCTAATTTTTTTTCCTAAAGGAAAGTCAATGTTTGAAATGATTTATAACAATTCACCTCATTTTGAAAATTTAAGTGTGATTGGTAAATTTACAGAAAGATAAAAATTGTTCAAAGATTAAAAAAAATGTGTGTGTTAGTCATTCAAATGAAAAAAAGGGTACAAACTACAGACTCTTGACAATAATTATGTTTTCTTTCCAAGGATGTGAAGTTTTATGTAGATATTTTTTCCATTTAAAATGAAAAAGGATAATAAATATGGAAATATGGTTTCAAAATTTTCAATCTGATTCATGAGAATGAGTTCATGCACTTTCGCTCCTATGATGATGTTACTAAATCATCTTTTATAGATGAGACACATGATCCAAATCTACATATGTTTAGCCACCATGATGATGATGCAAGTGCAACCATTCCTTTTGAGCCCTCTAATAATAGCAACCAGGGTAGCATGGTATAAGCACCTCAAGATGTTTTTCCATTTAAAATAAAAAAAAGATAATAAAGATGGAAATATGGTTTCAAAGTGTTTTGATCTGACGGATGAGAATGAATCCATGCACTTTAGTTCCTATTACCATGTCATTAAATCATCTTTTATATATGAGCACCTGATCCAAATCTACATGTGTTTAGCTACAAGGATGAGGATGCAAGTGCAACCATTCCTTCTGAACATGTTAATAATAACACTCAGCTGGGAAGGAAGGTTGCGTCACACTATGTCCTATAAAAAAAGACAAGAGTATTTGTTAGACACATCTAAACTCCATGACCAATATGGTATGTCATTAGAATCAACTGAGGAGTGAAAAAATTCTTCAAATCGAAAGTTATTTTTCGATATCACCAACAGAAGGCTTGCTATTGAACTCCAACAACCACCCCTTTTTTCAGCCCTTTTCGGGTTTTTAATTATCATACTTGATTTTTTTAATCAGACTGCTTCTTTTACATATTTTTTTAGTACTTTTACTTTAGGAATATAACATTTCTATTTGTTTTTTTTTCATAGTTCATTTAACTTCTTTTTTTTTTTTTTTTTTTTTTTTTTTTCGTTTTTACAAACTAACACTCTACTTTTTGATAAAATTTTTGAATAGAAAATTTTATGTATCTAAGCGCATGTAAGATATTAACCCTAATTACATAACAAGGAAGCCAACTTTTGTTATTTTATCTAAACTTATCTTTTATATTAATTTTATTAATTCACATAGTATACATGAAAGATAATATATAAATCGAGTAATTCACAAATAAATATATCAAAATCATCAACCTCAATAAATAAACCAATACAATTAATTATATAGTTAATATATATTTTAGAATAACATTTTTATGCAATGAAAAAAATGAAATAATGATTTTGACTTTGAAAAACATCTAACGTTCATGGATAAATACCTAACATGAAACTCTTAAGACCATCTAGAAGACTTCTCATTTTTCAAAACTCGCGTGTGCTGTATGCACATTCAGTTTCGATATCATTTTTAATCAATATGCAATAATATTTTGTTTTTCATGTTTTTAGCCATGTGTATATGTATTTCTATCCGAAACTAAATATTCTTTTATCTTTTATTTATATAAATCTTCTTATCCATACAAAATTCTCAACATGTAAAATCTACTAATTATTTTTCTCTTTATTTTATTTATTTATTTATTTATTATTTCTTATTTATTTTATTTTTTTTCGTTAGTTATACTAATCTATTGAATAAAAAGATTGGTAGATAAAAAAGATAAAAAAAAAAATATTTGATTTCTATTATTATTATTATTCTTATTATAGGGTTTTAACTTTTATATACTATATTCTCAAAAATTTAAACTTGTATTTTATGAATTATCTATCAAGAGATGCGTAGTTTGGCATGTGGAAATCCATGCAGAAATTAAGGAGCAGCCTAACGTCAACGTTCAGAAGATTCTTCAAAAATCCCCTTTGTTCGTACACCACCACCAATCAAAGACTCGTTAAAATCCTAAATCACGATTTTATTTGATTTAAATATATGTGAGTAATGAAGTAAAATGAAGAATGTGAATCAAAACAAATTCAGAAAGTCAAATTGGAACCTGGACAGAACCAGTAAATAGGTTCTTTAATTTGGTGTTAGAGCATGATGGATTCTTTTTAATTTTTAATTTTTAATTTGTATTATTTTAAATTTTTTTGGAAACGGCAAATAATATAAAATATAAGGCTACATGATGACTAGTTAGAAACTAGCCGAGGGAAGAAGGTGGTACAACAAGAGTTTACCAATTACAAACATAAGAAAGAGGAACAATACCACTCAAACCATTTACACCAAGAGAACTCTTCCATCCGAATTTAGTTTACACCAAATTTTAGCGTGTCTCTGTAAAACGTTGTAACCACATAACATCGAATTCAAATCGACCAACTCTTGTTTGGCCATAGCAGAATTAGGAAGAGTTCGCCAATCCAATTTGAAAACTCCACCCTCCCTCCTTTCTATAATGTAATAGGATTTTAGAGCTTCCATAGGATATAAGTTTAGGAATTATTCACGGAGCGTGTTATGGTTGATCCACCTGTCTTTCCACAATAATGCTTTGTTTTCGGAGATGGCTTGATGTGTGAAGATATCATCATCATAGCAAGATCATCAAAGCTTTTGTAGATATTGTGCCATAAACCAAGCAAGGTTTTTTTCTTTTCAAGAAATTCTTCAATGGTTTTCTTTCTACTTTATGAAGTCTCCACAACCACGTACATAGAGTGACATATTTTGAGCTTTAAGTGAACCGACTCCAAGTCCACCTTTATTTTTTTGGGGATATGACGTTGTCCCATGCTATTCGGTTAACTTTCTCCCCGAATTTGAACTCCAACATAAGTGACAGATTTGGAGCTTTAACCGAACCAACTCCAAGACCACCTTCCCTTTTTGGGGATAAGACCTTGTCCCATGCTATTCACTTAACTTTCTCCCCGAATTTGAACTTCCGCATAAGAAGCTTCTTCTGATCTTCTCTAATTCCTCAATGACACGTGAAGGCGCTTTGGATAACGAGAAATAATATGTTAGAAAACTACTAAGAATCGATTTGAGTAATTTCACCCTACCAGCAAATGATAAAGACCTAGCTTTCCAACATGATAACTTAGACTAGAACTTGTCAATAATTAGTTGTCAATGCTTCTTACGCACCATGCCTGTCCCTACTATTACACCAAAATGCATGAATGGGAGGGAATCCACTAGATACCCAATATCAATCGCCCACATTCTTGTTTCACTATCATCAAAACAAATCCGAGCTATTTTAGATTTACAGAAGTTGACTTTAAGTCCCGATGAGACTTGAAAGCATCTAAGAACCCTGGAAATGTTTTTAATGATTTCTTGAGTCCCTTCACCTACAAATATAACGATGTCAGCATATAAAACATGTGAGATCAAGGGACGATTATTTGGAAGTTTAATGCCGCTAAATATGGATTTTGAACACACAGTTTTCATGGTGATATTCATAACCTCCATTGCAATGATAAAGAGAAAACGTGAGAAGGGATCACCTTGGCAAACTCCTTTCGATATTACCAGAAGCCTTAGCCAAATGAAGACACCCCTGAATCCATTATCTTCATATAATCCCAAACCCCATCTTCTCCATGACTAAGTCTAAGAAACCCTAATTTATTCAATCAAAGGCCTTTTTAAAATCGACCTTAAAAGAGGAACATATTATTTTCACTTTTTTTGCCCAAGTACAAACTTCATTTATGATTAATGGACCGTCAAGAATATTCCTTCCATCCACGTATGCTGACTGTACCTCATCAATTATGTTCCACATCACCACTTTTAGTCTAGAAGCGAAAGCCTTAGTAATGATTTGTACATGTACCCAATGGGACTAATGGGTCAATAATCACCAAGCATAATATGGTTTTTGATCTTTGGGACCAATGTACTAAAATATGAGTTGCACTCTTTTGAAATCCTTCATGTCTTTTCAAAATATTTTACATATCTGATTACATCATCTTTTATGGTTTTCCACTTACCTTTGAGCGGCATAAATATGAATTTGTCTGGTCCTGGTTCTTTCTCACTTCCATAATAAAATATTGGAACCTTAATTTCATCTACAATGAAGTTACTTTCTAATAATAAGCTCTCATTACTGGATAGTTTCTTAAACAGTCCATTAATGAACTTGGGTAGATTGGGCCAGAGCTCATGAAATTTAGAACAAAAGAAATTGTGCACTTCCTATTTGATAGTAGCAGGATCGGTATTCCAGGGGCCATTTACAACTATCCTCTAAATTTTATTTTTGTGGTGGTTATTTTTAAGTATTCCATGAAAGAAGCAGAAGTTCTTGTCTCCATCAATTTGCCATTTAATCCTAGACTTTTTTTATAGGTCTATTTTTTTAATTCTTCCAATCTCCCTTAGTCACTATTTTCCTATTCTATATATCTGTAATGCCCGTGTTTTTAGGCTAGGCATTAATGATGAACTAATAGTCTATGTCAACCTTTCTAACTCATTTTGATGTAATAAGAATGAATTATGTGAATTTATGTGTTTAATACATAATTATTATGATTTAATAAATTAAGGATAAAAATAAGTGTCAAAAATAAATATTAGATAAACCCGTGTTGGGCTTATAGTGTTACGTCATGGGCTCGGTTCTTAGCCCAGTTTTGGTTGCCGGTTTGGGCCTGTCCAACCGTGCATTTTTTATTCTAGGGTTTGGTATTTAAGCTGCATGCATGCAATTTTTGTGATTAACGCTTTCATTATTTTTCTCATTGAGTTTTTGTAAACCCTAGCTCGCCTCTACAGTGGAAGTTCTTCATCGAGCTCTGCTGAGGCGTGACTATATTTGAATCATAAGCATAACGTTGATTCCATACTGTGTTCATATTATTATTGTGTTTGTTTTGTTTGATCTTCATCTTTTTTTCCTGTGAAAGATCTAATCGATCTGAGATTTATTCTCTTCAATTGGTATCAGAGCAGGAGACTGTGTAATTCATACACATCTCTTCTGTCGAAGAAGTTATTAGGGTTTTATTCCGCATTGATTGATATTAATTGAGCCGTCATTCCATATTTACGTATCTCATTAATCGTCAATCTTACTCTAATTGATAAAATTACAAGTCTGGTCTTAAAACAGGTAATCAATCAAACGCCATCACAATGTCCATGGATGATTCTCAAACCAATCCAATCAACATCTCCAACAACATTGGTTCAACCACAAGGATTCCAATCTTGTATACTAAAGATTATGAAGTTTGGACGCATCACTTTGAAGATTATGTGATTGGATCGGAAGATAATGGGTACTTGATCTGGGAAGCTATCACCGTTGGCCCATTCTCTCACTCAAGCACCTCAACGATTGTCAAAACTCAAAAGGAGTACATTAAGCTTGTGAATGATGTGAAAGATATTCCTCAAGATGAGAATGAGAAGTTTCAACGCAACATCAAGGCCTTGAGGATGATTAAGTTTGCTTTGCAGTCAGATACGTTCCGTTTGGTGAGTTTTTGCGCTACTGCTAAAGAGATATGGGACAGGCTAAAAGAATTGTATTCCAATGATGAAGATCTGGAACATTCGATTCAAACTCTTTTGCTTTCTGAATTTGGTGATTTCAAACAGAAGCCCGAAGAGAAACTGGTTTAGGCTTTTGATCGCTTTAATCATCTCTTAAGTAAGATGATAAAGCATGGGATCGAAAGGAAGGTTATTAAAAAGAAGGTTACATTCATGAACGGTCTAAGACCTGAATGGATAGTTGTCATATCCACTATTAAAGAACATGAACAGTTTAAATCGTATTCTCTAGCGAAACTGGTGGGAATTTTGAAATCCCATGAAAGTGCACTGTCTAAGGAAACGAATGTGGTTTCTAGTTTGGGTTTGTTAGCCCTTGTGTCTAAAGGGAAAAGTTCTGTTGAAGAAGAAGAGGAATTGGATCTTGCTAACTACGATCTAACCGGTGAAGAGTATGCCCTGATGGTGTCTAATCCTAGAAAGTTCATTAAAAGAAAGTTCCCAGCCAACAAGAACCGAAATTGGCAGGGAAGTTACATTGCTGAAAAGGTTAAGGAGGAACCGAAGATAGGGTCGAAGTCAGAAGAGTCCAAGAAAGAAGTGAAAGTTGGTGGAGAATCAGACTTTGATTGCCATTATTGTGGAGGCAAGAATCACTTCGCCAAAGACTGTATGTTGAAAAAGAAGGCAGAAAAGACAGATGAGGATGATGAGGAAGCGAGCCTCCTAAGACGACTGGAGAAAATCAAGAAAAGAAAGTCAGCTACTAACAACAACACTATGAATGGTTTGATTGTATAGGATACAGGCAACCGTGATGAATTCGGTGGCGTGGAAGTATGGTCCACGGATTTAGAGGATGAAGAAGTAAGAAAACCCACTCATGGCATAGCGATGCTGTTGAAAGAACAACCTGCTGCAGGAAGGTGTTTAATGGTGATCGAAGGTGTATCTCAGATGAGAGTACATACAACTGATGATGGGATAGAAGGCGAGAAGGAGCGAGAGGACAAGTGTTTTGCTGCAAAACCTGTTAATGCACAGATCAACGAATGTGATGAGTTGATCAAGAAGGTACAAAATATTCTCACTTCTCTGAAAGCACCTGTTATTAACTATGAAAATGAACTAAATAGCTTAAAATCTAAATTTTCTAGTATAAGTAGCAGTCTTACCCAAACCCGTGTCACAAATTCTAATATGACTGATCAAATTAGCAGCATATCGTCGAAGAGTAAGGAAAAGATGATGTGGATTGAGAAGAAGGACAAAGAGTTGATTAGGTCTAAGGATGAATCGATTTATTTACAACGAGACAATCTTAAACTTTTAAAACAATGAAATGTTTTTTGTTTGATTGCTAAAAGACTTTATTTTAATATCACTCAGTTGCATCTCGATTGTGAAATAGGAAAGAAGACACATCGCATGATTTTACCCTTCCTTGAGTTAAAGGAGGATAAAGTCGATGCCGAAGCTTACAACTGTGAAAACATTGTATCTTCTGATGAGGTCTCACCTGCATACAAAATTGAGTCCTACATAAAGTCCAAAGACCATAAGGACATGCTCAAAAATCTGTTAGATGAGAATGATAGATTGAAGTTAAGAACCGAAACCGTACAGAAATTTGACTCATTGAATGCCAAATTAAGTTCAGAAAATAAAACTGATGTTGAAAATGCATCTGAACTTAATTAGGATGATGATCTAAGTGAAATCTCTGTAGAGGATTTAGTGGACTGCTCAGAATTTGTCAAAAGCGAACCTGAAACTCACAAAAATCTTATTTCTGAAAATTCCGTTGAGTTCGCTTGGTCGTCGACAGACAATACCAAAATTCTCAAGGCAAAGGCCGTAGTGCATCAAAAGGTTCAGACTACTCCAAATCAAGTCTACACAGTTCCAGGAGTCACTCCACAACAAACTGCAGAACTGACAGCTATGGTGGAAGAAGATAATGCAGCTGGATGTGATGAGTTCTTCTGGTCAGCACCAATAGACAACGCTGATGAGACGAAAGGCCTTTCTCAGAAGACCTCATGGAGAGTGAAAGGTAGATACATTCCAGAACCACTAAATGCGCCTACAAGATATGATGTGCCAAGCACAAGTGGAACCAAAACATCATTAGGCGAATCGGTGCAAACTACCAGTGAAACATCTTCAACAAAGAGCGACAACTATGCTCGTTCTTCAAAGAAAAAGGCTAACATCCACAAAAATCCAAAACAGGTGGGAGATCGAAAACACCAACAAAATCTGAGATACAAGAAGAATCTCTCAGAAAGTAAACAGTTTTGGAGATCACAAAATCCTCACTATGTCAGGAACGAAAGGCAGCATAAGTCACAAGAGGAATCAAGGAACCGAAAGGATAGTTTCGGTCCCTCAGCTGAAAGGAACCGAAAGGGTAGTTTCGGTCCCTCGACTGAAAGGAAACGAAAGGAGAGTTTCGGTCCTCAGAACAACATCAACCAAAAGAGCGGTTTCGGTCCTCAACCCAATAGCAACCAAAAGAGCGGTTTTAGTCCTCAACCCTACAAATTTAATCAGATGAACAGAAGATCCAATGTCACTTATGAACCCAACTCTTCTCATTCTAATTCTTATCCTTCAAAAGATTTAAAGGGGAAAGGAAAGCTTTTTCCAGAAGATGACAGACATCCAAAAGAGATCCAAAAGAATGCAGACATCAACACCTCAAATCCTACACCTACTAAACCTAAGTCAAATAAAATTAAAGTTTTCACTTTAAAAAGAAAAGATGAAACAACTTTGATTAAACGTACTTATTTGGTTGATATCTCTCTTACTATTCCCTGTCCTGTAAAAGGCTCACAAGGACCCAAGAAACTTTGGGTTTTTAAATCTGCTTAGTATTTTGCAGGTTATCCGTGACGAGCAGTTTGACGAAGAATGGTATATTAATAGTGGCTGCTCGCGTCACATGACAGGAAGGAAGGAAGAACTGAGGGAGTTTCGGTCTCTCAAGGATGGTGGTATTGTGAAGTACGGCAACAACTCATATGGGACTATCAAAGGCTATGGAATGATTATGAATGGTGATTTCTCGATAAGAAGGTCGCATATGTTGAAGGACTGCAACACAACCTTATCAGCATATCACAGCTAGTAGTTGGAACTGGATTAAAGGTATCGGTTGATGATGAAGGCTCAGAAATAGTTGAGAAGAAGTCTAATAACATTCTGCTGAAATCGAAGTGAAAGTGGGAAATGTACCCTTTAAACCTCGACCCAATTCGAGGTAAACCAGCAGTTTGCTTACTCACGAAGGCTCACTCAGATGAAAGCTGGTTATGGCATCGAAGACTTTCTCATCTTAATTTCAAGGATATCAACAAGCTGGTTTTAGTAGATTATGTTCGACGTCTTCCAGTTCTCAAATTTGACAAAGAACATCTATGTGCAACCTGTGAAATGGGAAAGCAGAGTAGACAAAGTCATCCTTCTATTATCAACACAAAGGTGATAGAACCATTGGAGCTGTTACATATTGATCTGTGTGGTCCCTCTTCCATTGAAAGCATTGGTGGAAACAAGTACATTCTGGTTATAGTGGACGATTTCTCTCGATTCACATGGGTGTTCATCTTGAAGCAAAAATCTGAGGCTACTCCGAAGCTCAAGCTCTTCATAAAACAGGTAGAAATTCAACTGAGGAAAGTTGTTCGTAACGTAAGAAGCAACAACGGTTTGGAATTCAAGAACAAAGATTTTGAAGATTTTCTTGCTGAGAAGGGAATGACTCATAATTTCTCAGCCCCATATACTCCACAGCAGAATGGTATCATTGAAAGGTGAAATCGATCTCTGTGTGAAGCAGCTCGAACGATGTTATGCCTCACATCCTTGCCTTTATATTTCTGGGTTGATGCAATTGCTGCTGCTTGTTATACTCAGAACATATCATATCTAAACAAGTGATTCTCTATCACTCCTTACGAGATTTTGAACAATCGCAAACCGAATGTGAAATTCTTCCGTGTGTTCCATTCAAGATGCTCCGTCTTCAACTCTAAAGAGAATCGAAACAAGTTTGATGCTAAGGCTGATGAAGGAATATTCTTAGGTTACTCCCTGAATTCTAAGGCATACAGAGTTCTAAACAAGCGCTCTAAGAAGATTGAAGAAACATACTATATCACTTTTGACGATAGCTATATTAAAAAGATGAAGTCAACCGACGGTGCAATGCAGGAAATCTATCCAAAGACTAGTCAGGTTACAGCCTCTAATTCAAAACTTTTCGAGCAATATATGCTTCTTTTTAATGATCCTCAAACGGAAATTGATTCTGAATAAACGACAAAAGGCAACAAGGTTGATAATCTAAAACAAATCACCAACGATGCTGCTCAAAAGATGGCTGCTGGTCAAGCTAAAGCAACCGAGAGGCCAGACGGAAGCGAACCTTCGAATGACGGTCCTTATGTCCAGGGGAGGGTCCGTCTCTACAACACGATCAAGGTTCTTCATTCTAGGGGGAGAATTTAATGTCACAATCATCAAGCTCTACTGAAAGTCCAAACGAAGGAGAAGATACTAATCCAGATTCTGAACAGGCGTCATCCTTCGAGGGGGGAGAACGCCAATGTCAATGATGAAGACATACTATCAGAATTGGAAGAAGAAATCGATGCAGAATAGGATCCCTCTTATGATCCAAACTACCCACCTCTTATTAAATGGACCAAAGATCATCCACAAAGTCAAATCATTGGGTAATCTTCAAAAAAGGTGTTAACTCGATCACATATCAAAGCGAACCAAGTTGCACTCTTTTCTCAAGTAGAGTTTTGCATGTTCAACTCCTTTGTTTCCAAAGTTGAACCAAAGATTGTTAATTCAGCACTTGATCATTCTGACTGGGTTCAAGCCATGCAAGATGAGTTAAATGAGTTTGAAAGAAACAAAGTATGGCGCCTTATTCCAACTCCAAAGGATGCTTCGGTTGTCGGTCTCAAATGGGTATTCAGAAATAAGATGGATAAGGAGGGGAATGTGATTCGTAACAAAGCTCGGTTGGTTGTGAAAGGCTACTATCAGGAAGAAGGTATCGATTATGAAGAGACCTTCGCTCCTATTGCAAGATTAGAGTCTGTTCGTATCTTTCTTGCTTACGCTACACACAAAAACTTTGAAGTCTATCAGATGGACGTCAAGTGTGCCTTTCTCAACGGAGAAATTGAAGAAACTGTGTATGTTGAGCAACCGCCAGGCTTCGTGAACGAGAGGTATCCAGATCACTGTTACATACTTGACAAAGCGGTATATGGCCTAAAGCAGGCTCCCAGAGCATGGTATGAAACTCTGACTCGATTCTTAAAAATGTCTAAATTCAAACAAGGTTCGGTTGACTCAACCTTCTTTCATAATAGAGAGGGTAACCACCTTATGAAAGTCCAAATTTATGTTGATGACATCATCTTTGGCTCCACGAATCCCAGCTTAACAGCTGAATTCAGGAAGTTGATGGAAACTAAATTTAAGATGAGCTCAATGGGTCCAATTAACTTTTTCCTTGGCTTAAACATTAGACTGGCACCCGAAGGCATTTTTATCAATCAGGAGGCATACACCAAGACACTGTTAGATAAGTTTGGTATGATGGGAGACTCCAAAGTTAAAGTTCCAATGGCTTTTGGGACAATGCTTACACCCTCTTTGGAGAAGCCAGCCGCTGACATGACGCTCTATCGTCAAATGATTGGGTCTCTGATGTATCTCATAGCTAGTAGACCTGACATCATGTTTTCAGTCTGTTATTATGCCAGATTCCAAGCTAACCCACGCGAACCTCATTTGCAAGCTGTGAAAAACATCTTTCGCTATCTGAAGCGAACCTCCTCTCTCGGTCTGTGGTATCCAGCCAACTCATGATTCTTTGTCCAAGCGTTCTAAGACACTGACTTAGGTGGCTGTAGATTAGATCGTAAAAACACCACTGGAGGATACCAATTTCTCGACGGTAAATTGGTTAGCTGGCATCAAAGAAACAAACTTGTGTTTCTCTCTCCACTGTAGAAGCTGAATACATCGTTGTAGCATCATGCACATCTCAAGTTGTATGGCTACAAAGTCAGCTTAGAGATTACGGGCTGAACATGAAAAAAAATCCCACTATATTGCGACTCTGAAAGTGCAATTAGGATTTGTCACAACCTAGTGCAACACTCAAAGACTAAACATATAGCACTGAGGTATCACTTCATTAACGATCACGTGGAAGATGGCAACGTGGAAATTCATTTCGTAAGGACAACTGATCAACTGGCAGATATATTCACTAAGGTTTACCTGAAGCAAGCTTCAACAAGATTTTGCAAAGCCTAGGAATGATGGAAGCAGAATCAGTACCAAAATCGTCTTCACTTCAATAAAGGTAAGAAGAAAAATAGAGTGAACCGAAATGAACCGAGTGTTCGGTCTATTTTGGGTTCTGTCTATTTCGGGTGAAGCTCGACCAAGAACCGAAATGAACCGAACGTTCGGTCTATTTCGGGTTTGGTCCTTCTGAACTTAATCGCTCCTTTTTCTTATCAAGGCATTTTGATTGTATTCCTATGTACACTCTTTTAAATACTTCTTTTTATATTCATAAAATCCAAAAAATATTTTTCTTTTTCGTTCAACTGAACAATTTTCACAAAATACAAAAAAATATTTTTCGTTTTGATCTAATGTTTTCTTTGCATAAGTGTTACTCTCGATGATCAAGATCCAGAAGGTATAATTTCCTTTCTATACACTTTCTATGTGTCCCTAGAAGCATAAGTGTTACTCTTGATGATGAAGATCCAGAAGTTATAACATGATACCTACAAATGATATTTTCCCAAGCTAGGCTACTATAGTCACTCTAATCATGAGCTACCTTACTCTACTCATATTGACCTTAGACTTTTCTACTTAGTCCTTCTTTTATAGTAGAGGTACATTTGTTTCTTATACCACCTCTATCATTTTTCTTCATCACACTTCATCTCACCAATATAACCCTTGAGACTCTCAGCATTTGCCACTGAGGTTTATGGTTATACAAAATCTGTGTTAATGATCTTAGTTTCGTGCCACTATGTACTAAGTGAAACCCACCATTCAACACCATTAATGAATTGACGATACATGATCTCTATGTTACAAATTTTAAAAGAAATCTCTTTTTATTATGAGTGATTCTTCTAAAAATTTCTATTACCAAGAATTTTTCTTCCCCAAGGTTCCAGTTAAATTTTTTTTTTGGGGATTTCTCACCTATCGACAAGTCTATAAAAATCTTCCCTACCTACTTGTTCAACAGATCACATTGATGTCACAAGTACTTCGTTCATTTTTGGTCTTATATCAAGTATCGAAATCATGAATTGAAGCGAAAGCTACCCTTTATAAGCTTTAATTAAAAAGATTCCTTTCAATACTTCTTAAAAAGTTATTGATCGTTATTTAATGGGAAACCACACAAGAACTTTAAAGTCTCTCTTGACTTTGAAGGAAGAGATTTGCGCCCATAATCAATTGCTTTATGTCTTTTTAAGACATCAAAATTGTCAAAAAAAAGTTTGCTTTATTTCTCTATCTTTTACACTCTATGCACGAAAATTTTTGATTTTCCAAAATCTGGTTCTATTAATGGTGCCCTAATTGTTCCAGCTTCGTTTCTTCAAGTATTACAATGCTCGATAAAGTTAAAAGGCAATGATGATTCATGTGAAATATGGGGTGACAATTGGGATAAAGTTAAGGCTGACTCGCAGTTATCCAATCGTTTCGATGATTTGAAAAAGCACTTTTTCTGGAATGGCATGTAAAAAGGAAACGTCCTTTCTCTTTCCTGCGTCATCATCGGGTATGACAACTGTTGATACGTCAAATTAGGCACAGTTTTCGAATTACTCCAAGATATCAGCCGGATTTTTCTCTCTCCTACGTGTACGTATAAATGGTTTTGGCACGCTAATCTTTACCCTTTTATCACTTACAAAACTCTCTCAACGAACAAAGTTGATTCATCTTACTGTTCATCTTCCTCTCCAAGCTTCAACAATGGTAGACTCCTCTTCAATTCACGACACATCTGTTCACTCCACCCTTCTCACAATCAAACCTCAACAAAACCTGATCATTGATCTTACTCCCTTTATCTATGAACCCTACATGTTGTACGTCGTTGAATGTCTCAAATACTCGCCTCTGGTTGATGCTCTGTCCAAGATCAAAGTTGTTCCCATGTTCTGCCTCTCACTCATCTATTCAACTGCCCACTACGACAAGGTTGCTGAGAGGATTCACTTTGAAATCAACAATGAGAAGACTTTAATCTCCAAGAACCGCTTTTGTGCCCTAATTGGTCTCTCTCAAGAACCAAATTTGGTAAACCCTGAACTGATCACTACTAGTCAACTGTTCTCAATGTTTTATCAAATGGGTTACACTGAAACCCTTGCCACCATTACCAAGTTCAAGAAGTCCTGCCTTCCTCCTCAATGGAATGGTCTTTTTACTCTCCTATTCAAAGGACTCTCTAAGTGAAGCGCCAGCTCAGATGGAGCAAGCAAGTCATTTATGACTGTGCTTTATGGGCTATATCACGGGATCAATTTGGATTATGGAACCATAATCTGGCAACAACTGGTTCAAAGCTTGGTTTCTTCATCAAAACACTCAGAGATCTCTTGTGGGAGGTACTGGTCTATCATCACTAAGTGGGCAATGGATCGTCTTCATGTTTCAATTATGGTGGACTCTCTTCTCTCCTCCATCGCCACCTTTCAGACAACCGAGATTATCGTCACAGATCCCACTAAGTTCTTCTTCATTAGATCCATCCCTGACACCATGCTTGTCTATGTGTCTGCAGCAAGCAATGTTCTGCAACAATACAGGAAGATTCCTTCTTTGGGTCCAAGGGAGCTCACGCCAACCTTGGTTCACTCCATTGAAGAGGCTGATAAGCCAGCAAAGAGGGGAAAGAGAACCGAAACCCAGAAAAAAGGGAATGTCGCTAAACCAACCAAGGGTCAAACCCCCAAGAAGCGAAAATCAGACAAGGCTGATCCTTCACAGCCTAAAAACAAGCAACATAAGAAGCCCGCTAGGAGACTCATACTCCAATCTTCAAGCGATTCAGACTCAGAGTATGTTCCTCCCCAAAACAAATCTACTGCTCCTTCAGAATCTGACAGTGATAGCTCTGATGACGAGGCTTCGGGTCGTGGTGATACCCCGCCTCGCTCTCTGTGACAACCCTATATTTTCCAAAAGCATTGTAACACTCGAAAGCCAAATACAACGGAATTAACCTAAAAATAAAGTGTTCAAGTATCTAAGTTGGGATGCCTCAAATATTTGATATCATGCCATGGTTTCCAAAAACATAAAGAACGCTCAAAACCGGGTTATATTGAAGAAAGTATAACCACTCGTATATTTACGACACGACGTTAAAACATTATTTGACGTAAAAAGGTAAAATCTCAATGAAATACATTCTTGCCTTAAGTATCTAAACAAAAGTCGTAGATCTCGTTGAAAGGTGAGCGTGCATAGAAAGATCGCCCAAATTGGACCTCGTATGAAGAAGTTACGAATTTTCAAAGTTTCGTAACAGTAGTAGAGGGCTAAAAACTCGGATTGAAGATCGAGTGTTATTTAGCTATCGCCACCTAAATGGAAGTTGAAGATCTCCTCAGTGGTAATAAAACGATAAAAAGACAAACAAAAACCGACGTCGAATAAAGAACCTATGAATTTTTAACGAACTTTAGAAGACCTGGCCTATTAAAAATATATCATTAAAAATAAGGTCAAAACTAGCCGACGGAGTCTAAATGAAAGTTGTAGAGCATAATCTCACCTACGCGTGGATATAAAGAACACGAAAAACGGAGCTCGTACGCGAAAGTTATGGAATTTAGAAGAGGACAGACCAGATTACGCCCCGCGTTCTCTGGGAGTACGCCCCGCGTACTAGACCCAGAGTCGAGTCCCATCGGCCCGCCCAAGCTAAGCTTAGCTAGCCAGGAGTCGTAAGCCATGACCCCATATTACGCCCCGCGTACTCCAAGATTACGCGCCGCGTACGAGGAAGTTCCAGCACTATAAATAGATGGCATGAGCTTCGAGTTTTGGCACACCTTCACAATTCCTCAGCCATTCTCCCAGCTCCAGAGACCATTTCCTTACCTTGGTTTCCGCACTCGAGCCCTCGACGAAGGATCTACGCTGCAGAGATTCCCGAGAACCTGAAGACGCAACTTTCCGCGGTCGAAACTCTGCTCAACTCTAGCCTCTCTCTTCAAACTTAACGAGTGAGTTCATACCCCTACTTTTCAATTCTTTTCACGTTTTAGGGGGGGGGGGGGGATACAAGTACATTACAAGTCAAAGTATCATTTCATAAACATAATTATAATATCGTTCTTATAGGGTTTTGATACAAAAATAACGTTATGTTTAAAGGGCTAATATATCACCAAGTTGTTCTTACTAAATGGAAACATACTTTTGAGAAACTATAATGAGTGTAGTATTCAAGTGATTCATACATTTTACATAAACATCTCGACAAATGAAATGCTTTCAAAAGAAGTAAAGTCTTTATTATCGTAAATCTGTTTATACTAAGTAATGTGAGACATTTAAACTTCAACGTACTCGTATGTATGCATTTCAAGTCCTGTATTATATACCATAATCTCTTGGAGAGAGAGCGTGATACTTGTGTATAGATCTATACGGGATTGACAACCCCGCACCTAAACTATTAGCTATAGTTAGACCGGCAGGTCTGGGGTGACAAATGTCATAACACTACAACACCTGAAGAATGTTGTTACAGGCCGTCAGTGTCAATAGTATGGTTATAAAACTCACATAAAAGTATAAAAACAAGTTTGATTTACGAGATTCATCTATGCATTTCAGTTTTCCATTTTATTGTTAACACAAATTCTATCACTATTATTCAAGTATGGAAAACACTAACGCACTCCAACACGGGAAACTTTTCAAATCATTTATAGAAAATATTGGATTTTCTGAAAACCTCGTTCATCGATTTACTATAAAAAAGGACATACTTTTCAAAGCAAAACTCTTATGAACTCACCAACTTAATTGTTGACACTTTTTCGAAACCACTTGTATTTCTCAGGGAATCACTAATACAGGTAACCACCAGCTTTTGGAGAAGGAAACAGTAAGGATGTTTTATTATTGAACATTTATCATCTTATTGTAATATTCTTTTGCTAATATGTATAACGCAACAACATATTTCCATTATATATGTGATGGTTGTGTTACTTTCTTTACAATATTCAATGGTTGTGATACTACGTGAAGTCATCCACCCCCGAATGTTTCCGCCATTCTGGTTTGAGGGTGTGACATATTGGTATCAGAGCATTGTTTATAGTGAACTAAGTATATCGAACCACATACGATATACAAACTATAAATGCAAAGGGGACCGAAAACCCTCTGACGAAACATTTTCATGAACAAAATACCTTCTTTTAAAGAGTATTTAGGCAAATTACGACACTACGATTGAGCCCCGGGGTATGTAATCAGGTCGAGAATAAATATAGCCTGATCAACTATATTTATCCTGGATTTAACCAACGTACGTCGAGGAATGGTCGTAGTGGACAACAAGCCAAGAACTTACCAAATACAAATTATTTTAGTTTCGCCAAATTGAAATATTATAGGAGTATTGTTAAAAATAGTTGTACAAATTATAGTTAAAAATAGTAAGTCGTAAATAGAATTTTCTTAGTACAGGCAAATGGTCGGATTCCATTTACCAGGAGATCCCTACTACCCAAACCAAGGCAACGGCGGTTGGATAGAAGAAGACCCGGAGGAAGACCCAGAGGAAATCGAAGAAGAGGTCGAGGAAGAACCCGAAGGGGTTATCGAGGGAGAATTCGAAGTCGAAGTCAGAGAGGAATTCGAAGTCGACGAAGAGATCGAGGAGATTTCTAGCGGGACAGAATCCGAGCCAGAAGTGTTCGACCCTCCCATCCCTCATCTTCCTGAAATCAGACCATATCAACCGGGGCCCATTCCCATGTAGGGAAGTCACCTCTACTACTGGAGCTGCCAGCAAGGTGTACGCCCTCCTTTCGGCATGTGCCGAGATTTTTACAATGTCAGTGGGGGAAGCTCAGCTGATCGAGCACTTCCTGTTATTGTGAACGCTATAGCTACCCAGAACTACCAGACAGACAGGCAAGCAACCAAAGTTCGCGAGGTCAATGCTGCTACCCAAGGTAACGTCGCTGACATCCGCCGTTTGGAAGGACTACATGAGAATACCCAAATCTACATGGGGACACTTCAGAACCAAATGATAACAGCTCTGGCAGATATAAGAGAGATGAAGGAACAACAAGCATATCTTGAGAGGCGACTGATGGGAGTCAAACGGTCGGATGCCGAATCTAGCTCCAAACGCCGCAAGTAGAACTTGTTCGAGCCCCAACAATTTTGTTATAGATTAGGATTTCGGATAAAAGTTTTTCCCTTATTTCCCTTGTTTTTCCCTATTGTATCCGTAATCGGAAATCTCTAGGAGGATCAAATTTTCCAAACCAAAAACATGTAATGTAACACACCTCAGGTGTGACTTATATGTATGAATATGAAGTATTTCTTATACCTCTCAAAAATTACAAGTTTTAAATTTCTATGCCTACCTTGAAACCATAAACTAAAGCCAAAACAAATTACAAGATACAACTAACACACGATTGTCAAAACATTAGAAACTTATAGTATTCATTCTTATTTTTCTCCACCAGAACATGCCTCCTCGTAGATCAACACGCAGAAAATCAACTTCAACACCACCTCCACCACCTCCCCCAATTATGGACACCGTTATGTTCCAGACTGCTGTAACCGCTGCTGTAACTGCAGCAATGACACAAATGAGCAACAACGGATCGGGGGGAGGAACAAACAGTTTTACAAATGGCCAAGGTCAAAGCCGTTCAGGGGTATGCACTTACAAAGACTTCACCAATGGAAAACCTATTCCCTTTTATGGGACTGGGGGAGTATTGGCTCTATCTCAATGGATAGAGAAAACGGAAGCTGTATTCGAAATCTGTGCATGTCCTGAAGAAAGCAAAGTAAAGTTTGCTGCTTTTACTTTCTCTGAACGCGCCCTGACATGGTGGAACGGCCACGTCCAGACACTAACCCTAGTGGTGGCGAACTCCATGGGTTGGGAAAACCTGAAAAGAATGCTCCTTCGAGAATACTGCCCAAGAGGCGAGATTCAGAAGCTTGAACAGGAACTGTGGAACCTCTCGATGGTAGGTTCGGACATAGCAGGTTACACCAACAGGTTCAGTGACTTAATAACACTTTGCCCAGGAATGTTAACCCTGGAAAGCCAAAAGGTCGAGAGATACATCTGGGGACTATCACCCCAACTTCGAGGAAGTGTATTAGCCTCCAAACCCTTGACCTTCGCCAGCGCCAAGGAACTGGCGCAATCTCTTGTTGATCATGGTGTCTGTCAAGGAGTCACGGCTATCATGGCTGAACCAACCAAAGGGAACAGCAACAATGAGATCAATGCCAACAACAACAACAAGAAGAAATTTTGGAACAAAAGGAAGGGGCAAACTTCGCAAGAACCTTCAAAGAAGCAAATGGTTGCGGTTCATGCTGCTACTACCCCCACCACAACTCCTGCTACCTCTGCACCAACAAAACCATATGCGGGGAATCTGCCCAAGTGCAGCAAGTGCAACTACCATCACCATGGTATTTGTCGCGAGATGCACTGCAAGAACTGTGACAGGAAGGGGCACACAGCCCGTTTCTGTAAAGCACCGGCACGACCAATCACTCAAGTTTCTGGCACTGGAGTAAGCCGGGCGTGTTATGGGTGCGGGGAGACTGGACACTTCAGGAGGGATTGTCCCAAGGAAAGGAATATTGGCGGTGTGGGGAGAGTGCTGGCAGTAGGACAGAATGAAGCAATAGCGGACCCCACGGTGGTTACGGGTACGTTCCTACTCAACAACACTTATGCATGCATACTTTTTGACTGCGGTGCGGAGAGAAGTTTCGTGAGCCATAAATTCAAACACCTACTTAATCAAAAACCCCAACCACTCAATAAAATATTCACTGTAGAAATGGAAAACGGTAAAACAGAACACGCAAACGATTTGTACGTAGGGTGCACACTAAATTTAAACGAGCACTTGTTTCGAGTCGATCTTATGCCCATTTCCATAAGAAGTTTCGATGTCATCATCGGTATGGACTGGTTGAGCCTTCACCATGCCGATATCCTTTGCCATGAAAGGGCTGTTCACCTAAATCTGCCAAACGGCGAAACTCTTGTCATTTATGGTGACAAACCTAGTTCAAGTTTACAAATCATTTCCTGTATTAAAGCACAAAAGTATCTTCGTAAGGAATATCATGCCTTTCTAGCCCACGTAGTAGACAAGAAACGAGAATCGAAAAACATTAAAGATATTCCGGAAGTCTGCAACTTCCCGGATATTTTCCCAGAAGATCTTCCAGGAACCCCACCGGAACGTCAAGTCGAGTTCAGAATCGACTTAATCCCCGGAGCTACCCCTGTAGCAAAGTCACCTTACCGTTTAGCCCCAGCCGAGATGCAGGAACTATCCAGTCAATTAAACGAGCTGCTGAGTAAGGGATTCATCAGACCGAGCTTCTCACCATGGGGAGCGCCAGTCCTATTCGTGAAAAAGAAGGACGGTTCTTTTCGCATGTGCATCGATTATCGGGAACTAAACAAACTCACGATCAAGAACCGATATCCCTTACCGCGCATAGACGATCTATTCGACCAACTACAGGGAGCAAGCTACTTCTCAAAGATCGATCTAAGATCTGGTTATCACCAACTGCGAGTGCTGGAGGGAGACATCCCCAAAACGGCTTTCCGAACACGTTATGGTCACTACGAATTTGTGGTAATGCCCTTCGGATTGACGAATGCTCCAGCAGTGTTCATGGATTTGATGAACCGAGTATGTCGTCCCTTCTTGGATAAATTCGTTATCGTATTCATAGATGATATACTCATCTATTCAAGAAGCCAGGAAGAACACAGCCGACATCTCCGCCAAGTACTGGAAACATTAAGGGCAGAGAAACTTTACGCAAAATTTTCCAAATGTGAATTTTGGATTCGGGAAGTGGATTTCCTAGGACATGTTGTAAGCAAAGAAGGAATACACGTGGACCCCTCCAAGATAAAGGCAATAGATAGTTGGACTACTCCAAGAACCCCTACAGAAATCCGGCAATTTTTGGGACTCGCCGGGTATTACCGAAGATTCATACCGAACTTTTCAAAGATTGCCAAGCCACTTACCACCCTAACCCAGAAGAATGTGACCTTCGACTGGGGAGAAAAACAAGACAGCGCATTTCAGACACTAAAGCGAGCCTTACGTAGTGCGCCCATCTTAACCCTGCCAGAGGGAATGGAGGACTTCGTGGTCTATTGTGATGCATCAAACCAAGGACTTGGGTGTGTCTTAATGCAAAGAGGGAAGGTCATCGCCTACGCCTCAAGGCAACTAAAGACGCATGAAGCAAACTACACAACGCATGATCTTGAGCTAGGAGCAGTCGTCTTCGCTCTGAAGATATGGAGACACTATCTCTACGTCACAAAATGTACCATCTTCACTGATCATAAAAGCCTCCAACATATCCTCAATCAGAAGGAACTCAACATGAGACAGAGGCGATGGGTAGAATTACTAAGTGATTACGAGTGCGGAATTCGATATCACCCTGGAAAAGCTAATGTAGTGGCTGATGCACTCAGTCGGAAGGAGTACTCAGGTCGCCGAGTAAAATCCCTAACTATGACGATCCAATCACACCTGTTCATGCAAATCAAGGAAGCCCAAATAGAAGCCTTGAAATCCGAAAATGTGACAGGAGAAGCCCTAAGGGGAATGGATAAGAACCTTGAGACCAAGAGCTACGGGATTCGTTATTTCATGGATCGAATTTGGATACCGAAGTTTGGTGGATTCAGAGAAATCGTTATGGACGAAGCCCATAAAACACGATACTCCATACATCCCGGCTCCGATAAGATGTATCTCGACCTCAAGAAGTTGTACTGGTGGCAAAACATGAAAGCCGAAATTGCTACCTACGTGAGCAAATGCCTGACATGTGCCAAAGTCAAGGTGGAATACCAGAAGCCCTCGCGTTTATTACAACAACCAGAAATGCCCGAATGGAAGTGGGAACGGATAACCATGGATTTCATAACAAAATTACCCAAAACAACAAGCGGACTCGACACCATTTGGGTAATTGTTGACAGGTTAACTAAGTCAGCGCATTTCCTACCAATCAAAGAGACGGATAAATTGGAGAAGTTAACAAGGACATACCTCAGAGAAATTGTACGACTGCATGGTGTGCCCATATCCATTATCTCGGACCGAGATAGTAGATTCACCTCAAGGTTCTGACAGTCGCTACTAAAAGCTTTGGGGACAAGACTATACATGAGTACCGCTTATCACCCATAAACTGACGGTCAGAGCGAGAGAACTATACAAACCCTGGAAGACATGCTGAGAGCTTGCGTAATCGATTTTGGCAAGGCATGGGACACACATCTACCCTTGGTCGAGTTCTCGTACAACAATAGCTACCACACCAGTATCAAAGCTGCCCCGTTCGAAGCCCTCTATGGCCGCAAATGCAGGTCACCTTTGTGCTGGGACGAAGTGGGGGACACAGAACTAGCAAAAGGGCAAGCAACTGACAACACGCTCACTGGGCCAGAAATCATAAGGGAGACTACGGAGAAGATTGTTCAAATCCGAGAACGTCTAAAAGCATCAAGGGATAGACAAAAGAGTTACGCAGATAAGAGACGAAAACCCTTGGAATTCCAAGTTGGAGACCATGTCCTACTCAAAGTCTCGCCTTGGAAAGGTTTAATACGCTTCGGAAAACGTGGAAAACTAAACCCTAGATACATCGGACCATTCGAGATCCTTCTCAGGATCGGTCCAGTGGCTTACCAACTTAGACTACCTCAGGAGCTCCACAACGTACACCCTACCTTTCACGTATCGAACCTAAAGAAGTGCTTATCCGACGAGACCCTTGTCGTCCCTCTAGACGAAATTGCAATAAATGAAAACCTCCAATTTGTGGAGGAACCAGTAGAGATCATGGATCGGGAAATCAAAAGGACTAAACAAAGCCGCATACCCACTGTAAAAGTCCGCTGGAATGCCAAGCGAGGACCTGAATACACCTGGGAACGCGAAGATCAGATGAAACAAAAGTACCCGCATCTTTTTCCTAAAACTGTAAACTCTATCTTAGATTAAATTTCGGGACGAAATTCCCTTACAGGGGGATGATGTGACAACCCTATATTTTCCAAAAGCATTGTAACACTCGAAAGCCAAATACAACGAAATTAACCTCAAAAATAAAGTGTTCAAGTATCTAAGTTGGGATGCCTCAAATATTTGATATCATGCCAAGGTTTCCAAAAACATAAAGAACGCTCAAAACTGGGTTATATTGAAGAAAGTATAACCTCTCGTATATTTACGACACGACGTTAAAACATTATTTGACGTAAAAAGGTAAAATCTCAATGAAATACATTCTTGCCTTAAGTATCTAAACAAAAGTCGTAGATCTCGTTGAAAGGTGAGCGTGCATAAAAAGATCGCCCAAATTGGACCTCGTATGAAGAAGTTACGATTTTTCAAAGTTTCGTAACAGTAGTAGAGGGCTAAAAACTCGGATTGAAGATCGAGTGTTATTTAGCTATCGCCACCTAAATGGAAGTTGAAGATCTCCTCAGTGGTAATAAAACGATAAAAAGACAAACGAAAATCGACGTCGAATAAAGAACCTATGAATTTTTAACGAACTTTAGAAGACCCGGCCTATTAAAAATATATCATTAAAAATAAAGTCAAAACTAGCCGACGGAGTCTAAATGAAAGTTGTAGAGCATAATCTCACCTACGCGTGGATATAAAGAACACGAAAAACGGAGCTCGTACGCGAAAGTTATGGAATTTAGAAGAGGACAGACCATATTACGCCCCGCGTTCTCTGGGAGTACGCCCCGCGTACTAGACCCATAGTCGAGTCCCATCGGCCCGCCCAAGCTACGCTTAGCTAGCCAGGAGTCGTAATCCATGACGACATATTACGCCCCGCGTAATCCAAGATTACGCGCCGCGTACGAGGAAGTTCCAGCACTATAAATAGATGGCATGAGCTTCGAGTTTTGGTACACCTTCACAATTCCTCAGCCATTCTCCCAGCTCCAGAGACCATTTCCTTACCTTGGTTTCCGCACTCGAGCCCCCGACGAAGGATCTACGCTGCAGAGATTCCCGAGAACCCGAAGACGCAACTTTCCGCGGTCGAAACTCTGCTCAACTCTAGCCTCTCTCTTCAAACCTAACGAGTGAGTTCATACCCCTACTTTTCAATTCTTTTCACGTTTTAGGGGGGGGGGGAATACAAGTACATTACAAGTCAAAGTATCATTTCATAAACATAATTATAATATCGTTCTTATAGGGTTTTGATACAAAAATAACGTTATGTTTAAAGGGCTAATATATCACCAAGTTGTTCTTACTAAATGGAAACATACTTTTGAGAAACTATAATGAGTGTAGTATTCAAGTGATTCATACATTTTACATAAACATCTCGACAAATGAAATGCTTTCAAAAGAAGTAAAGTCTTTATTATCGTAAATCTGTTTATACTAAGTAATGTGAGACATTTAAACTTCAACGTACTCGTATGTATGCATTTCAAGTCCTGTATTATATACCATAATCTCTTGGAGAGAGAGCGTGATACTTGTGTATAGATCTATACGGGATTGACAACCCCGCACCTAAACTATTAGCTATAGTTAGACCGGCAGGTCTGGGGTGACAAATGTCATAACACTACAACACCTGAAGAATGTTGTTACAGGCCGTCAGTGTCAATAGTATGGTTATAAAACTCACATAAAAGTATAAAAACAAGTTTGATTTACGAGATTCATCTATGCATTTCAGTTTTCCATTTTATTGTTAACACAAATTCTATCACTATTATTCAAGTATGGAAAACACTAACACACTCCAACACGGGAAACTTTTCAAATCATTTATAGAAAATATTGGATTTTCTGAAAACCTCGTTCATCGATTTACTATAAAAAAGGACATACTTTTCAAAGCAAAACTCTTATGAACTCACCAACTTAATTGTTGACACTTTTTCGAAACCACTTGTATTTCTCAGGGAATCACTAATACAGGTAACCACCAGCTTTTGGAGAAGGAAACAGTAAGGATGTTTTATTATTGAACATTTATCATCTTATTGTAATATTCTTTTGCTAATATGTATAACGCAACAACATACGTTTCCATTATATATGTGATGGTTGTGTTACTTTCTTTACAATATTCAATGGTTGTGATACTACGTGAAGTCATCCACCCCCGAATGGTTCCGCCATTCTGGTTTGAGGGTGTGACACTCTCCTACCCCAGAAATTCCAGTTCGCTCCCAACCTTCTTCTCCTCCACCCATTACCATCCCAATATCCATCCCTCCAATATTTCCTATCCCTACCTCTCAACCATCAACCACTATTCCCATCCTTGCTCCAATCTGCACAAACACTACCACTACCATCACTACTACAGGGGCTCATTCTCCAGCTCCTACCCCCCCTATTACAACCGAACCACCTATTACAACCGAACCACCAGTAACAACTAAACCTACTACCACTACCAAACTCTTATCACCTACCCCATCTACTGACACCACCCCAGTTCTAGGCGGTGAGGACTTGGAATTTGATTCCACTTATTTTAGTCCGTACCGTGTACAAGGTGACGAAGACGACGATGAACCTGTTACCAAGAGGCATCTCAAAGCAGTCAACGACAAACTTGATCAACTGCTTTCCACCTCTTCCTATGGGGCTTATTCAGATGCTGCTCTCAAGGCATTGTTCTCCTCTGTTGTCCAAGAACATAGTGCCTCCCTTACTGCTACAGCTAACGCTATAGACGCCTCAACTTCCAAATGCCAGAAAGCCTCCTTTGTTGTTGAGGTTTCCACAAAGGAGTGCAAAGAAGCGACCGCAAAAGTAGATAAACTCATTTCTAAGGCTCACTTATTTTTAGATTCTTTGCAGGCGGCTACTCAGAAGAATTCTCAAACTGTAAATGCTTCGGTTGATAACCTTCAGCGTTCTCTTCAAGCTGGACGGTCCAACCTTGAATCTGTACGACAAGCAATCGAAGCAGCCAATGCCACTCTGCATGATAAAGTCAACGATCGATTGACCCAAATGGAGGCAGAGTTGGCTGTGGAAAATCATATCATGGAAGAGCTCGACAAAAGAACCTCTCAGCTGAAGATGCAGAACCTCAAGCTTCGCACTGCCACAACTAAGCTCAATGATTTGAAATCTGAGAGGGAGGTTATACGAAGCTCTGCTGGTGATGTTCACTCCATTTTACTTCACCTCCTTGAAGCCAATGATCCCATCACAAGCATTATAATCTGAATGCATTTGGCTGACAAACTCCGACCTGTGTTGGATATCCTTAGTTGTATTGAGGGTGTTCCAGTGACTGGTGTCCAGCCGAAACAAGGGGGAGAGAAGGTACCAAAAACTCAACCTCCACTTGAACCAAAATCAACTGCTGAACAGAAGGTTAATGAAGCTTCGGTCAGTAATAGAGACAAGAAGAAGAAGAAAATAGGGGAGGATGACACTAATAATGAAGAAGATGTTTATGAAAAGGATCCTGCTAAGCCTTTTCAGAAAAAAAAAAAATCTTCTGATAAAGACCTTGAAGAAAAGCTTAAGAAACAAACGACTGAGCTTGAGCAGAAGCAAAAGGAAAAGGAGCTCCTGGAAAAGAAGACGTCCATTTTTCCTGAGTGGAGTCTTGATTCGCTCCAAAGGTGTGCTATTGATGAACTAATTACACTTTGGCTTGAACCTGTGATGTCGTTCGGGCTTGAAAACTCTAAGGATGAGCTGTTTGATATGCCAATCACACGAAAGGCATTCATCTTTCACTGCTTCAAGGTGGATCGGGATCTATTGGAATTCTATCTGGAGTTTGCTCAGCCTCAGTACTTGACCTGGAGTTCACAGACAATCACAATTGTCAAGGTATTGAAGCCCTATACAGCATGGAAGTTTGTTAACGTGAAATTCAAAGTGACTCGAGGATCTGAAGGCTCGGCTCACAACTTCACTCTTGCTGATCTACCGAACCTCAATCCCCATAACTAGATACTCCTAAACAACATCTGACTGTTAAATCCTCAGGAGTATCAGCCAATCATTGACCATATCAAGAGAATGCTTGTCTACTACATTCACGAAGTAGCAAAAATGGATCAAGAAATAGCCTCAACAATTCACAAGAGAACAACGATCAGACCAATGGGAAGAGCTGGCGATGTTAACTTGATGATCAAAGGGAAGATTGATTCGAAGTACAACACTGTGATGTTTGTCAGAGGCAAAGGTTAGAAACACCTGTTTGCCCTTGTTGACAAACACCTCTTCTCAACCGCTTGCTTGGAGCACATTTTGGAGATTATTCTGAGGTGTAATCAGAACACAGCAGCCGACAAGAAGATGTTAACTGATATGCTGAGATGGTACATTCAATTTCGGTAGACATTTCTTGCTATCATCCCTCGGCTATTCAAGGTGGTAAAGACTGTGAAGCCAACTCAGAAGAAATAATCTCTCGCCTCATTTGACGCAAAGGGGGAGATTGTTGGGCTTATAGTGTTCCGTCATGGGCTCGGTTCTTAGCCCAGTTTTGGTTGCCGGTTTGGGCCTGTCCAACCATGCATGTTTTATTCTAGGGTTTAGTATTTAAGCTGCATGCATGCAGCCTTTGTGATTAACGCTTTCATTATTTTTCTCATTGAGTTTTTGTAAACCCTAGTCACCTCTACAGTGGAAGTTCTTCATCGAGCTCTGCTGAGGCGTGACTATGTTTGAATCATGAGCATAACGTTGATTCCATACTGTGTTCTTATTATTATTGTGTTTGTTTTGTTTGATCTTCTTCTTTTTACCTGTGAAAGATCTAATCGATCTGATATTTATTCTCTTCAACACGATACTTATGAAGAAAGTTGTAGTGGTTGAAGCAAGGATTCCGGAGATATAAAGAATACTGAAATCCGAGTTATAAAGAAGAAGTTATGACATGTCTAAGTTTCGCGATAGAACCAACACAATGCTATGTGACGTAAAAAGTGAATTTACGATAAATTGCTTTTTAGCCTTAGCGATCTAAATGAAAGTCGTAGTACACATTAAAATGAGAGCATACATAAAAAGAATGTCCAAACATGAAATTCGAATTGTAGATCGAGTGATTTTTAGCCGAAAACCAAAATGAGAATTGTAGATCGAGCGATTTTTAGCCGAAAACCAAAACGAGAATCGAAGCTCTCGTTAAAATTAGTCCAACGATAAAAAGATAGACGAAAATGGACATTGGATGAAAAAGTTACGAATTTTTAAGGGACTTTTCCTGTACCGGCATGTTAAAAATATAACTTTAAAAATAAAGTTAAAATTAGCCGATAGAGTCTAAATGAAAGATGTAGAGCATAATTTCACCTACATGTGGATATAAAGAACGCCAAAAACAGAGTTCGTATACGAAAGTTATGAATTTTTGAAGTTTATCGCACAAACTTTGAGGCTGGTCCGAAAGAGTACGCCCAGCGTACAGAAGGAGTACGTAATCCAGAGTCAGTCACCCTCCCTACTCCTTCGCATGAGAGCCATGTGTCGTAGCCTTGATGCGACCGAAATGATCCACTTCGTACTCCCAGCGAAGAAGTGTGTGAGGCAGTACGCCCCGCGTACCTGGAATGACGCACCGAGTAGTAAGGAGCTTCGGTCTCCTATAAATAGGATCCGAAGCCAGCCGATTTTGGTTACAAAATTTTATTTCTTTCACCTCTTACTCTCTTTCAAGCTACACTAAATACCCCCAATCCTAATATATCATCCTAGTATCGTAAGCAAGTTCTGGAGAGCCTAAAGATCCCGAGAAAAAGAGTTTTTCGAGTCGAAACTCTGCCCACGTGAAGTCAGGTTTTTGAGAAAACATCCCAGTTTAATCAAAAAATATTGTTTTAAGGGATGAAGTGTTGTCCAATTGCCATCTTATCAAGTGAGTGTGTGGTCACTTTCATCTTACACATAAATATGAAATATTTTCTATAAACTATGTACTAAGTGTATATATATTGTTTTTTTATTTGAGATGGATGTTGAATGAATGTTTTATACAGATTTTAAACTGTATATGTATTTTTATCTACAAATATGTTGGATGAACAAAAATATACATGTTTTATTTGTCTTAAACTGTATATGTATTTTATACCTGTAATCATGATGGGTAAACGATGGGTAGATTAAAGATGAGATAAATGATAAGCGATGAAAGATGAGCGATGATATATGAGTGGTAAAATATGGTGAGAAGCGATGAGCTAAGCGATGTACCAAGCGATGAGCCAAGCGTTGGCCCTGTAATCTACCATTGTATGGATGACAACCATCGACTATTCTAGACAGTCTGTGGAACACTAGCAGGCTCGCAACCTGTATGTGTGTGAACAATATGTTCATCAGATGTACTCTAAAAACCCATTGAAATGTATTGCGAGTGGACTCTCGAAAATAATACTGTCAATAAATGAGAGCTATGGACTTAGTACACGTTGTATAACCCTAGCATCTATGGATTTAGTGCCTGTTGTATGAACCGTGGTGACGATGTGACTTCGTGCCTATTCCTTAGGATGAGTCCTTAGGAATGAGTGATAGATGATTTTAGGGTAAATCCTTATGAAATAAAGAAGATAATGGTGATGAGTAATTGGGTTAATTGTTTGATGAGAAAACATAATAACTTTATTATTATGGGTTGAAAACCCAATATGCTCATCAGGCAACCAAGCATGACCCACTCAACTTTTTATATTACAGGTAGTGGACCCAGCGCATAGTTGGATGATGAAGAGGGATTTTTGGATTATAGGCCAATAGATGTAAATAACTGTTGTAATGCCTATAATGTACTATTTACGCTTTTGGTGTATATCAATATGGACATCTCGAGTTTTGTAATGAAATTAAAAATACATTTCTTAAAGAAATGCTTTGATAAATTCTTATCATATTTTGTTATGGGACAAATTCCACATATTTTTATTGGAGAGATTAATCTGATTTTATTTTAAAATCATAAACTAAATCGGTCTTTTCTGGACGAGAAATTGGGGGATGTCACAGTTGGTATCATAGCATTATTTTAAGCGATCTAGGAATTTGTAGGGTTTCTAGACTTAAACTTAGAATGCTAAGTGATGATCATGAGATGAGTGTCTACTATATTTTTAGACATGAGCACTAGTATATTTTAGGAAAGATGCCTAAAATGCTTTTATGTGTTAAATGTTATATGCTTGCAATATATGTGATTATTTGTTCGGGTCTATGGTCTATTGCGGACCGGATCTGGAAACCTTATGTGTTTAGGATTCTAAGTGTATGTCTACAGTATTAGAACTAGCATTTAGCGTTTCAGAGTGATAAGGATCTAAATTCGCCTAATTTAGTATATAGATCATAATGGCGAAAACCCTAAGTGGAGCTGGAAATGCAAAAAGAAATCAGCAATCTCAACCCCAAGTGAGGGAGCAGGTGCCTATAGTAGATGCTGCACCTGAGCTAATCACAATGGCCAAAGTAAAAATAATGATATAGATGATGTTGGATTGCAAAATGGAGGAAACACAGAGTTTATTTCAACAGAACCAAGAGGCACTTTCGTTATGTGTTGAACAAGCCGAGTTGAATGATGGACAGTCAGAAAGAGGAAACTACAGTGGGGATATTAGTCAAGCCAACCCACCAATAGTTAGATGAAACAATCAGAATGAAGGAAATGATGGACATGGATGAAAGTACAAGGATTTTATGGCATCCAAACAACCATGCCTATCTGGAAGCCCGACACCGATGGAAGTCATGAATTGGATTTCCGAAATGGAGACAATGTTTGAAAGTTCCGAGTGTAGTAACAGGCAGAAGACTGCTCTCGTGATTCCTCTGATAAAATCTGGAGTACTAAGCTGGTGGAAGCTACTAGCTGATTCAATGCCTAAGGGGGAAGCTAGTAAGATGTCTTAGCAAGATTTTTTTGGTACAGCTGAAGATGCAATACTGCTCTAAACAGGATATTCTAGAAATCAACAATAAGTTCCAGAATCTGAAGAACGGAAAAATGAGATTTACTGAATACGCTGCAAGTTTTATAGAGAAAATGAAGCTTGTTCCATACCTAGTTCCAACCGAACTCTCCAAGGTTAACAAGTTTGCTTATGGATTACCAGCGGACTTGGGTCTAATGGTCAAGCAAGCAACCACTCTGAAAGCCACCATCTGGGATGCTAAGAATGTAGAGACCTAGTTAACAGAAAAGGGGCTAGAAAAAGATAAGGAAAGAGAGAAGATGAAGTTTGAAAGATCTTCAATGTCCAACGAGAGGAGAAAATTCTCAAAGTATGGAGGAGGTGAAGCAATATGGTGCGATAAGTGCAAGAAGAAACACTTGGGAAAATGTGGCAAAGAGGTGATATGTTTCAAGTGTGGAAAGTCTGGGCATTATGCCAATGAGTGCACATTCAACAAGGAGGTATGTTTCGGATAAAAAAAAAAGAAGGGCATATTTCTAGAGACTGCCCAAAAAAACGAAGCAACAAGGCCAAACGCGCCGCCAAAGCTGAGGGCATTCCAAATGATCCTCGATGAAGCAAATAACAACGCGAGAAATCAAGGATGAAGACTTTAACATCTATGAAGTAGCTGTAATAACATGTAGTGTAGCCTGTTAGAGGTATAGTATAGGTTGAACTTGAAAGTTTTTGTAATCATTTCAGGAAGTAATATAAAGCTTCGTTTCGTTACATGATGTGTTAAATGATTATGTGAAATTCTTGAAAGGTGTCTTGGAAAACAACGAGACAATACTTGGGACGAGTATGAGTAGGTGTGAATAGTAGTAGAGGCCTATACTACTGGAAGCACAGGACTCGCACTTGGATCAGGTAAAGGTCACAAGTTTACAAAGAAGGTAGTAATTGATTTCGTTTTTATTCAAGTTAGTCGTTATCATCGTTTCGGTAATAAATAAGAAGATGGTTGATATTCCGACCCTAGAGCTCATATCGAATCGAGTCCGGCTAAGATGAGTATGTTACGTGGTTTGGGGAAAGTTGAGTCCAAGGTCTGATGGACCATTTAAAGTTCTTCATAGGATTGGGAACCAAATTTACAAGCTAGAACTACCAGAAGAACTAGATGGTATTCATAACACTTTCCACGTGTGTTATTTGCGGAAGTTCACGGGAGAAGTTCCCAACATAATTCCAATTTCTAAGTTAAGGATAGATGAAAGCAAGAGGTTAATTGAAGAACTAGAGGCAATTGTTGACCGTAAGACTAAGAAGTTGCGACGCAAGATGGTCGAGTTAGTGCTTATGCGATGGAAACATACGAATGGGCCAAATCTCATCTGGGAAATGGAGAGTGACATAATGAGTCGTAAAATGTTCAGACGACACCCAGATACGTGTCAAGGAAGGCCCTGTCATAACGAGAGACGACACGCTTTTGCGCGTTGTCTATAGACGACGCGCGTTTACGACGCGCATTTATGACACACATTTACGATGCGCAATTCGTATCAAGGAAGCCCCTGTCATAAAGGAAGACAACACGCATTTGCGTGTCGTGACCTTACGACGCACGTTTACGACACGCAATGCGTATCATTAAAGCCCGTGTCATATATGAAGATGACATGCATTTGTGTGTCATAAACTTCAGCACTCATTTACAATATACATTTACGACGCGTCTTTATGATACTCATTTACGCGTAATACAAAAATATGGAAACAAATATATACCAAAACAATGAATTTGATGCATAATATCATGTCAAAAAGTTGTAATACATTGGTATAAAGGGGATCCGATTGTACATTGTTATTAAGAGGTTTTGCTAACTATATGACCTAATACTACATTGCTATTAAGGGGCACCTTCTTGTTTCAAATATCATGTGCAAATTATAAGCTTTATTTCTCTTATCTTTTTTAGAAATAGGAGCCATAAGAGTTAATGTATCTCTATCTCCCCTTCCTTTGTAGCTTGGTCAAGAGCATCATCTCCACCTTACAGAGTAATGAAACAAAAAAACAATGTAAGAGAGAAACATGTAGTCTAAATGATTTAAAACATGTGAATTTAACTATCCTTACAAAATATGTGAATTTAACTATCCTTATCAAGTCCTAACTTTTAACAAGTTCCCCCTTATTCATTTTTCAAATATGTTTTAACATCATTTATCATATAGCACTTCATCCAAGACAACACTTAATAGGGCAAAGAACTAGGGTCTTAGTAATTAAGTTTTTGCTTATTTACCAAATAATGTCAAGAATTAAAGGCTTCTCATAACACTAAATATACACACATAAGGAGATCATGACCTTTGCATATAATAATGAGATTGGACTTGAGAATTCTCTAGTAACTATTATAAGAAATGCCAAGAATGGATAGAAAACTGTTGTAAAACAGGATTTCAATCGATGAAAGCCAATCTTCTGCACCAGACCTATCTTGCTTTTTTCTTTGCTCAGTCACATCTGTTGGTATTTGCCAACTGCTCAACTGATCAACCAACCAAATAAAGATTAAACTTTTATATGATACATGATGTTTTAAAAACAGAAAGTTAGTAAAACAAAGTTAAAAATAGAGCTCTGTCTCAGTTTACCTTAGTTTTAGCCATCATTTGTGGCTCAGCCTTCTTAACTTCAGCTGATGACAGAAAGTTTTCTTACCTCAATGGTATTCCCATCAATTCCTTCACTCATTCCTTTAGTCTCCCCACTATTTTATAAACACGCTACCATTTATATGTGGAAAGTGGAAACACGTAAATTGACCAATATCGGCTTGATGCAAGTTATGTTACCTGTGTGAGTTCCCATCAATATTGTTTCCATCTTCATAAAAGACTTACAAGATGATCTTAGAAAGATCAAGAAGACTTACAAGATGAACTATAGGATGTGCATAAACAACTCCATGTGGATAGAAAGCAAAGTATGGTGGAATCATATGTTGATTTTGTGATTTTGCAAGTACAGATAAGTCAACAGAAAGGTCAACCTGATAAATATGAATGAATGGAGATAATTGTTTGCATGTTATACTTGTGGAGGACCCTACATATAAGGGCGAGGGGCATGACCAGATGCAACAACAGGATTATAGTGTGGTGGCATAGTCATTTTAGGGCCATAAGATGCCTGTGGAAATATAAAGATCCCAAATAAGACTTGAATTAATAAAATTCAGATGGTTTGTGGTGAGATGTTTTGTTATAAAGGAGTTTTAAATGCAAACTACATACCATACTTCTAATTCATTGGCTCTCTGAGTGAACCCAAACAAGACTAAAACCACAAACATATTAACTGAGGACGACATTCCAATGAAACCTGCATGCCAACCCATTAGTAAACTTGATCATTTATAGCTTTGGTAATAGAAAATAAGGTTTAAATGTTTTTGATGCAATAAATTTATCATTGGCCAACTATCACCATCTTTAATTTTAACTTGTTTAACTGGTTGAAATGTGGGTGTTCAAACCCCTGAAATCAAACCCCTTTTCCACACCGATGGCAAACTGGAAGGATAAACTCATATCTCTAACCCATGTAAGTTTTTCATGGTTGCTCAAACAGTCTATTATTACCATCATTAAATATTTATCAGGTTGTACAATAGGATCTATATATAAAACCATCTGTTTTGGGTGAAGTAAGATTATTAGATAGTAAAATTACCACTATATGAAATAATTAGAAGCATAAGAACATTATTTTCTGTAATGTTTTGGTTTCTATAGTTTGAGCTAATATTTTTATGGTTGTAAACCTTATTTGCGACAGAACATAGGTTGTCTTGGAGCTGTTGCATGCCCATAATGAAAAACATAACTGCTCGATGAAAAAATAAATTAAAATTTTTAGCTGATAAACAAGCATATAAGAAAGATGGAAACCCAAGAAGGAAAAAATTATCACCTGTTGTTACCAGTTGCACAAATACAAGTATAGGAACAATGCCTACAACTACCATAGTAGTATGTGTGGTGAGAAATATCCTTACCATCTGATACTCCTTCATTTCTGGTTTTGTTTTCCTCATTACCTACTCCAAAAGCCGTTAATTAATATCACCAAAAGATGAGATCACCATGTATAAGCAACTTATAATGTTATAATATGCATTGAGAAATTAAAGATTATTTAGTAATGAGCTAATTTCAGTTTAGTCATTACATACTGGAATGGTATTGATATCTACCTCAATGTGAGCTTCAGAACTTATATCATTGGCATACTGGATCACAAAAAACTCCAATTTTGACTTCAAAACACGCTATTCAGTCAAAATAGGGTGAAAGGTCTTAAGATTTGTCTCAAATTTCTCAATCCCCTAAAGTAGCAAAATAAACATATTATTCATACTAACTGTGTATACTTCTTGCAAGTTATAGATTGTTTTTGGTATTTACACTATCTGCCTCAAATTTCACACTCAGACAGTCAACCCACACAACTTTCGAAAGAAAACCTCGACTGGCAATAATTACCCGAATCATCACAACGCCCAACTGACGGTAAACTGAACACTGCATGACCAACTGTAGCCTTATCACATAGTCGGACTCCCGCGAACTACCCATTTCTAATTCCAAACATGTTGTGGTCCTCCCATAACCTTACAAACAGGCCCGCTCTGGTCTAATCCATTAGAAGAAATTTGTGGGCAGTTCACAGCCTTTCCAAAATCTCACCACTACACAAGGACCAGTGAATGCTATGGGATACCCCGTAGTCTTACAAAACTTCCCATGCTAGTTGACCGCTAGTGAATGCTACAAGCCACCACGTAGTCTTACAACACTTCCCACACTAACTGAACGCTAGTCAATGCTACAGGCCACCCTGTAGTCTTACAACACTTCCACCTCGCAACAACTGCGGCCCAAGCCTTACCATTAATCTTATCAATTTGAACAACATCCATAGTGGAGCACACACGCGACCAGACTCCCGAACTGAACCCGAGTCATGACTGGAACCCTAACCTAGGTCCCCTAAAGCCTGCTATCAAACACTAGAAAGATGCGAAACCAATGTCGGGAAGTTTCTCGAACTCCCAACGAACAGGATCCTCAATCCAGACAGCCACTCGACCACCTTCCTCCCCGACGGGGATCCGAAACACATCCTAGTTTCACCCTACTTCTGTCCTAAATATCTGAACGATTCTCCTCCACTTTGATTCAACTAAGGCGTCCTACCTTTTAATCCTCATGGAATTTATCAATACGTATTTCTCGACTTGCGTGAACTGTCCATACCCTATGCTAAACAATATTTGCATTCCATTGCTAGCCAAATTCATTGATCACCATATTCCTGAACCCTAACAGATACCCTTGAAATCTCAACTGACATGATAATCCAAATTACTTCCCATGATACTATACCAACTTCCCGATCTCTCACGCTGGCGACTAAAATAACGCTTGCCTTGAACTGATGGATCTTATCCCACATCCAATACCAAAGAATTGTTGGATTATGACTAAGTGCAACCCAAACGAAAATAAGGCTCCTATGACACTTCCGAAGACCAAACAACCCCTGAAGACCAGCTGAACACTTACAAAATCTCAATATTACTGATAACCCCAGATGCTCAAAAAGATATCACACTCAAATCTTAAAGTCCTAACGACAAATGCTATAATCTAAACCGCAACAATATACCACTACCCTCAACACCCCCAAAAGCCAATCCGTGCACCAATGTAAAAACCCCCGAATCGATCTTGGACTAAAACCACGATCACACTGAACCCTCTGAAGCCACTATAAGGGAGATAACCCTTCACTTAAAATCTTTAATGAATCATGGCATGCAAATGGCATATAACAATTCTAGAAGATATAACCCAAACATAAGCATAGAAATAAAACCGAAGATACGCCTACCCAAAACCGTTGCAAGATTCCAAACAATAAAATATAGATATAAACCGAAAAGAAAGCAAAAAATACATACCCGCAATGCTGCCTGCTGGAGTCCTGACCTCCCCTGTCTAAAAATGCAGGGCCTGAATCCTCTCTGATGGGGCTCCTAGCCTACCCTTTCGTCCATCGGTGATCCTCAAAGTAGCCAGAGCAGGTGCACTCACTGCTCCTCCCCACAACATGGGACAGTCGACCTTCTTGTGACCCACTTGATCGCAGAGAAAACATAACGGGCTTGCCCCCAGTCGACAGTCCCTACATACGTGACCAACCCTACCACACTTATAGTAGCCAAATCTCGTGGAACAATAAACTCCATCGTGTATTTTCCCGTGCATGTTGCACTGAATTCGGCCTTGCTGGCCTCTCGAATGTAGACCAGAAGTCTTGGGTCTCTTCCCAGGACCCTCTTGAGCTCTAGAAATCATATCATTCAGGGCCTCACACCCTGAAATATTCACAAACTCCCTGATATCATCCCACAACATATCATGATATCTCACATTCTTCATTTCCTCGTCTATTGCATACTATGGTACCAATAAAGCCCTCTCACAAAACATAGCAGTGATCTCTGCCACATTCTCAGTAGTCTGGCGGAGAACCAAAAACTCTCACACCAACTACTCCACCTCAATTGCTAGAGCAAACTCAGCTCGGAACCTGATCACGAAGTCATCCCATGACATAGCATCAATAACATCATCACCCAACTCACTACCAACCTCTTCCCACCAATCTCGTGTCCTGTCCTTCAATAGGCATGAAGCATATGACCAATCTCGTGTCGTGTCCTGAACGCATTGGCCATATCCGCTAACCACCTCCTACTAATAGTGGGGTCCCTCTCCCCATGGACTACAGGAGCTCTGCAAGCATGGAAATCCCAGAAATAATGAGTTTGGCCTCCAACAACAGCCATAATCTCAGCACGGAACACGCCCAAGTGCTCATCCAACATCTCTGAAATACTGCGAGAATTCTCCGAAGAAATGAACTCCCGGAACTGCTTGCTAATCGGCTTAACACCTGTACCTGAGCCGAAACCTGAGCCAGAACAAAAACCTGAACCACCTCCCTGAGTGTTCATCTCCAAACTGAAATACAATAAGCCAATGATCAAAACATGCCCAAGAAATCTCCGAGACTCTCATCGATTCAAGTATGGATCCTGTGCTTTCAACAGTACATGCCCAATACTACCTTCCATACCTATCCATACTTTCCTCAGCAATCATCCCGAATCATCTAAGTCACTCCTTCAAACCAATACACTAAAACTCACTAAATCACAGTACTAACCCACTAAAGCATATCATAGGCTTTCCTAAGGTTGCGGCCTCACCCAGCCCTCAGATGCTGAAGAACTCACACCAATGTCAAATGGCTTCCTAATGAATATAGTCACATGAAACAGAGATCAGATAATCCTTCGAGTAAAAGGCTCGACCCTAGAACGGTTAGACTCAGAGAAGAGCTGTGCAATAGGGTCAAATCCATCACTCTAAGATTATTTAACCTATACTGCATGTGACTTAGCATATTCACTTAGCAGTCCATTCACCTCACTAAGACTCCCACAAAGCACAAAGCAAGCAGCATTCAAGCAACGGAAAATCTAACCCACATAAACAAATCAATCCATTTTATCCAATTCTCTAGAATTAATACTAGCATGCGATTTTAAAGCTCATACAGTCAGGCATATAAAGGCATCTCTCCTATCATATAATATTGGGCAAATCGTTAACCCAATTCTAGCATGCAATTCTCATAATCATATCATATATCATAATAAACATGTACTGGTATTCTGGGAACCACTTACTTAAGCATCGTCGATTGCACGTATCACACCCCTTTCTTGATTAGAAATTTCTTTTTATTTAGATCTTTATTTTATAAAAAAATTCACCAAATCCTCAGTTTGAGTCTAGGCACACCCGAGAGTATCCTGAATTCCAAAAACCAAGGCTCTGATACCAACTCGTAACATCCCAAAAATCACGGGTAAAAATTTCATTTTTTTTATATTCAAAACACTAGAGTAATCTTTCCAAACATTGCAAAACATTTCAATACAAAACATTTATCACAGTTCATTCCCAAGATCACATATTGCAGATTACATGAGTGGATGCACTATGATCAAGTCGAGCCTTCCCTACCGAACCAGAACTACCTGAAACCATAAACCACAAATTGTAAGCACAAATCTTAGTGAGTTCCCTAAATCCTACATACCACACATACCAATCAAGCCATAACTAACATTAATAACATCGAGCCATACATATCAATACATATATCATAATCAATAAAAGTGCTATGAGTCATCCATAGTCTTGCCATTACTCCATGAGCTACCTCGTGGTCTTCCTTGCAACGTCGGGGGCCAAAATCTTGGGTCTTACAGACAAGTTCCTGAAGCCACCTCTGGATCTTCCATGCAAGCATCACTAAGACAACTAGCATAAAATCTACACAACTTAATTAATTAACTGTCAAAGTTTAGACTCTGGTCTTGCATACAGTTTGCCAGGAGCCGCCTCCTGGTCTTTCACACAAACTGCCAAGGGTTACCCCCAGGTCTTCTTACAATACATAAACCAAATGGGCCGGCATTGGTGCCTTCGCGATAGAAACGGCATGACACAGTGTGTCGTCAAAATGGAATTTACACTAGAATACTTTTTAGCTTTAACAATCTAAATGAAAGTCGTAGTATACGTAAAAGCGAGAGCCTGCATAAAAAGAACGTCCCAATCTGACTTCGTGTGACGAAATTATGAATTTTCTAAGATTTGGCATAGTAGTATGCAGCCCGAAACTCGAATTTTAGATCGAGCAATTTTTAGTGAACACAATCTAAACGAGAATCTAAGATCATGTCAATAGAAATTCAAAGGTATAAAGACAGACGAAAACGGACGTCAGATAAAGAAGTTATGAATTTTTAACGGATTTTTCCTGTCCCGGCCTGTTAAAAATATAACTTTAAAAATCAATTCGAAATTAGCCGACGGAATCTAAACGAAAGTTGTAGAGCGTGGTCTCACCTACGTGTGGATATAAATAACGTCAAAAAGGAGCTCATATGCGAAAGTTATGAATTTTTGAAGTTTGAAAAATAAATTCTCGAAGGAGTACGCCCTGCGTACTCGAACTAGCTTCGATGCGTATTAGTAGCCTTGACACATCCGAAGCTCGGAAATCAAACAAGGACTACGTTTAACGATACGCCCAACGTGCCTAAGTTTACCAAGGTATGCCCAGCGTACCAGAATTTACGCTCAGCGTAATTCAAGGTTTCGGCCACCAGGTTTAGGTTGCCTCTTTTGATCATTCTTTCACCCTAAACACCCTTTGAAGCCATTCTAAAACCCCCGAGCCTAGGGAACCTCCCTAACACCTGAAGAAAACCCGGAGCAATCGAAGTCCTTGATAAAATAATCTTTTTCAGTCGAAACTCTTCTCGTGCAGAACTCGATTTTCACCAGAAACTCGTAACTTCAAGTAGCGAAGCACTGCCCAAATCACCAGTTATCAAGTGAGTTCATACCCCCTACGTTTTCGTAATTTTTTTTTACTGTTTTTAAGGGAAATACACAAGAAATTTTTGATAATATATATATATATATATATATGTGTGTGTGTGTGTGTGTGTGTGTGTGCGTTTTGATGTAACGCACGCAGGTTCGGACTAATCAATTTAGAGACAATGAGCGTCAAAAATGTAACACCGTAAATTTCAAAACAATTTTTCGCATTTTATATAAAACACAATTCATTCATTAATCATAAAAACATCATTGTTTGAAACTCAAATTCATAGCATATAAAAATCCCAAGATCTCATGACATAAAAATCTTGTGTGTGTACTGATCAGGCCGGCGCCTTCCTGCGATCCTCATTAGTACCTGAAACAATTATCACCAAACACTGTAAGCACAAAGCTTAGTGAGTTCCCCAAAATACCACACATAACACATATTAGCCACTCGAGCCTATAACTCTGTGGGTCTGTGGACCCTACTCTGTGAACCCTCTTGTTCTAACTCTGTGAACCTTCCGGTTCTAACTCTATAAACATGCACAACATAAATCACATAGAAATAATGTTGTACAACACATAACATATAGCATACAAATGCTCTATCACATAACTCTGGTTACCTAGTCAAGGTAAAGTATAGTGAGAAGACTCACCTCACGTATCTCGGTAACTCGTAAATCCCTGAAATCATTAGTGCTCGATCTCCCGAGCTATAGTCCTCCTATAATACAATACATCTCTAATTAACACTTTCCCAACTAAGGTTGACTAACCCTAACAAGTCAACACCAGTCAACTCTGGTCAACGGTAAACGGTCAACTCAACTCGCCGAGTCTGGCGTGGACTCGTCGAGTCTCTACGAGGACCCGATTCCTCTGAGCCCCTTCCGACTCACCGAGTCACTCACCCGACTCGGTTACTCAACCCCTGGTTCGAAAACACTGAACAACCCGCACCAACTCGTCGATTATAGAAATGGACTCGGCGAGTTCATTCCATGCACAACCCCAAACAACCTTCTGAGGTCAGATCTGCTTCACTAACTCATAGATCCAGTCCTTCGAAGCTTATTCATCACATAAAGTTCATGTCTTGGCGCTCATAACACACCTAAAGACTCGTAAATGGTGTTTTGACCTCAAGCACAATGATCCCAAACATAAACCTCCATGGATTCATAAAAAGCTTGGACAAAGGGACACTCTGGACCTCCAAGGGTCCAGATCCAGAACCTAACTTGCTTAAGGGACCAAGGAAGCACTAGATCTAGCCACAAAAGGGCTCAATAAGCCCTAAATCAACAAGAACATCACCTTAACAGAAAATGGTTCGAAAATAGTACCTCAAACGTGATGTTCTGGACCTCAGATCTTTAGGAAGTTGATCCTCTCCTTTCCCCCTTGGCTATAGCTTCCTTTCCGTTGCTAGATAACACCTCCAAGGTCAACAATGGCTCCTTATCTCACACCAAACACTCAAGCTCACTAGGGATTCACTCTGGGGACTGGTGAGCACAAATGATGGCCATAAGGCCCTTTATATAGGCCCCAAACTCGAGAAATTAGGGTTTCATTAAACAGCACAGAGTCGCCGAGTCCACCAATGCGACTCGTCGAGTCCGGTCATTAATCCGAGTGAGAAATTGTGTCTCTACTCGGCGAGTCTACGCACCAACTCGCCGAGTTCTTCCACAAAACTCAAAATAAAAAGAATAAATCTAATACCTGAAATTTCGGGTGTTACAATTCTCCCCCACTTGGATCTGACTTCGCCCTCGAAGTCTCATTCCAGAAATAGCTCCGGATGCTGCTCCCGCATCTCATGCTCTGGCTCCCAGGTCAACTCGGACCCCTTCCAATGTTGCCACTGAACCTGTACCAGAGACACCTCCTTGTTCCTCAGAACCTTGATCTTCCGATCCACAATCGCAACTGGTCTCTCTGCGTAGTTCAGGCTCGCATCCACCTGAATGTCCCCTAACGGCACTACCGCCGACTCGTCGGCTATACACTTCCTCAACTGAGACACATGGAAGGTATTATTAATCTGCTCCAATTCCGCAGGTAGCTCCAAATGATATGCTACCCTGCCCACCCTCGCGATCACTCTGAACGGCCCAATATACCGGGGCCCTAGCTTGTCCCTCTTCCTGAATCGGATCACTCCTTTCCAAAGAGATACCTTCAGGAGAACATAATCACCGACCTGGAACTCAAGCTCGGATCGACGCCTATCCGCATAACTCTTCTGGCGGCTCTGAGCGGTCAACAATCTCTGTCTGACCCACTGTATCTACTCTGTCGTATGAAGTACAACCTCTATGCTACCCATAACACGCTGCCCGACGTCGCCCCAGCAAATGGGGGTCCTACACCTTCTCCCATACAACAGCTCAAAGGGTGGCATACGAATGCTCGAATGATGGTTGTTGTTGTAGGAAAACTCTGTCAAGGGAAAATACGTGTCCCAACTACCCCCAAAGTCCAACACACATGCCCGGAGCATGTCTTCGAGCGTCTGAATCGTCCGCTCACTCTGTCCGTCAGTCTGGGGCTGATATGCGGTACTAAAATGCAGCCTAGTACCCAACTCCTCGTGAAACTTCTTCCAGAATCTGGAAGTGAAATGCACATCTCAGTATGAAACAATCGAGATCGGCACTCCATGCCGTGATACCACTTCCGTCACGTACATCTCTGCTAATTTCTCCGCGGAAGAACTCTCACTGATAGCAAGGAAGTGGGCGCTCTTTGTCAACCTGTCCACAATCACCCAAATTGCATCAACTCCCCTAGCAGTCCTTGGCAATTTGGTGATAGAATCCATGGTAATCTGTTCCCACTTCCATTTGGGAACCTCCAACGGCTGCAACTTACCATGCGGTCTCTGGTGCTCGGCCTTAACCCTACGGCAGGTTAAGCACCTCTCAACAAACCACGCAACATCCTTCTTCATACAGGGCCACCAATACTCTCTCCTCAGGTCCAAATACATCTTAGTGGCCCCATGATGGATCGAGAATTTCGACCGATGAGCCTCTTCCATCAAAATGGTACGCGTGCCTCCCACAAACGGCACCCATATACGACCCTGAAATGTCATAAGCCCCCGACCATCAGTAACAAACTCCGATACCAACCCAACAACTCGTTCTCTCTTCTGGTTCTCCGATCTCACGGCCTCAGCCTGTGCTCCACGAATGGTGTCCAACACTGGAGCCATCACAATCAATCGCAATCATACATCTCGCAAAGGGGCGCCCTCCGCCCTGCGACTCAGGGCGTCGGCTACCACATTAGCCTTGCCCGGATGATATAGGATCTCACAATCATAATCCATGACTACATCCAACCACCTCCTCTGCCGCATATTTAGGTTAGGCTGATCCATCAAATACTTCAGGCTCTTATGGTCCATGTATATCGTACACCGAACCCCATACAGATAGTGACGCCAAATTTTGAGGGCGAACACCACCGCCCCCAACTCTAGATCATGGGTGGGATACCTCGTCTCATGAGGCTTCAGCTGCCTCGATGCATATGCTACCACATGCCCTCTCTGCATCAGCATCGCTCCCAACCCCAAGATCGACGCATCACAATATACCTCAAAGTCCTCCATTCCCTCCAGGAGGGCTAACACCGGGGCTTCGCATAACCTTTGGCGAAGCGTCTCAAAGGAGGCCTGCTGCTCGGGGCCCCATGAAAAAGCGACACCCTTCCGGGTCAACCTGGTGAGTGGCACTGCGATCTTAGAGAAATCCCTGATAAATCTCCGATAATAACCTGCCAACCCTAAGAAACTCCTGCTCTCGGAGGGTGACCTCGGCACCTCCCAACTCATCACTGCCTCAACTTTGGCCGAGTCGACAAGTATCGCTTTCTGGTTAATGAGATGCCCTAGGAACTGGACCTCTCGCAACCAGAAATCACACTTGGAGAATTTGGCATATAGCCTCTCCGATCTCAGAACTCCGACGATCTCCCTCAAATGCCCCTCATGCTGCTCTCTAGATCTCGAATATACCAAAATGTCGTCAATGAATACAATCACCGACCGATCCAACATCGGCCTGCATACTCGGTTCATGAGATCCATGAACACTGTCGGGGCATTGGTGAGCCTGAAAGGCATCACCACAAACTCGTAATGCCCATAACGTGTCCTGAACGTTGTCTTCTGGGGAACCAAGATGCTCCCTGTAACTGATCGAACAAATCGTCGATCCTCGGAAACGGGTAACTGTTCTTGACTGTCAGCTTGTTCAACTCCCGGTAATCAATGCACATCCGGTGTGAACCATCCTTCTTCTTGACAAAAAGGATAGGCGCTCCCCACGGCGAGCTGCTCGGCCGAATAAATCCCTTTCCCAGCAGCTCCTGAAGCTGCGAGGATAACTCTTGCATCTCTGGAGCTGCAAGGCGATAAGGCACCTTGGCAATAGGCGCGGCCCCCAGAACCAAATCGATGCTGAACTGCACTTGCCTCACGGGAGGCACACCCGGAAACTCCTTTGGAAATACATCCGGAAACTCACGCACTATCGGAACCTCCTCAACTGACCTCGGCCTCTCTGAATCAACCCGCGTATCCATCACATATGCCACAAAACCCTTACAGCCCTGCTGTAGACACTGCCTCACCCTAGCGGCCGAACAAAACGCTGACCCAGAACGTGTACCCTCTCCGTACACCGTAAGAAATCCACCACTAGGGTCTCGTATGGTCACCAGCTGCCGCTCGCAGTCGATGACCGCACCGAATCTGCTCAACCAGTCCATGCCCACAATGACACAGACATCACCCATCGCAATAGGAACCAAATCAATCGGGAACTCATCACCGAAAATCTCGAATACGCACCCACGGATCACCTCCGTGGCATATATCACCCTCTCGTCAGCTATGGAAACTCCCAGAGGCCGACTGAATGCCTCACGACTAATATTGATATGCTGACTAAAAGTCAAAGACACAAAAGACCGACTCGCACCCGAGTCAAATAACACCAAGGCAGGTACAGAATTCATAAGAAAAGTACGTACGCATAACATAATATAAGCATAATATCTCATCATCAAAAATAAATACACGAAAGAATACATACCAACCACGACATCGGGCGCTGCACGGACCTCCTCTGCGGTCAACTAAAAGGCTCTCCCTCGTGCCCTCGACGTCTCGGCATCACTGGCCGACTCTCGGTAGCTCTGATGGCGGCAGGGGCAGATCCCTGAGGTTCTCCCTGAGCTGATCCCCGCAACTGCGGACACTCTGCCTTCCGGTGTCCGGTCTGGTTGCAGTGAAAACACACTGCAAACCCCTTGGGGCAGTCCTTGGCCATATGCCCCTCCTTGCCACACTTGTAGCAAGATCCAACTCTACAAACTCCATCATGACCCTTGCCGCACTTTCCACAAGTGCGGCCCTTCTGGCTCCCTGATTTGGGATCAGCGGGCCTGGCCCGCTTGGCTGCCGGTTGGGACTGTGCCGGTCGCGCGATCCCTCCCATGAGACTCCGCCTCCTCCCTAGCCTGAGTCTCTAGCTCAATCTCCCTCTTCCGGGCATTTGCTTGAAGCTCGACAAATGTCCGATACAAGGAGTTCGCCACGAACTCCCTAATGTCTCTCCTCAAGATACTCAAATATCGGCTCATACGTGCCTGCTCAGTAGATACGTGCTCAAGGAAGAACGTTGCCCTCTCATGGAACATCCTGGTAATCACCGTAACTGACTCAGTACCCTGCTTGAGGGTCCGAAACTCCTGGGCCACACGCTCCCTCTCCACCTGGGGAACGTACTCATCTCGGAACATGGCAGCGAACCTCTCCCCGGTCACTGCCGCAAGCTCAGCAGGCGTAAAGTGCGCCGTCACAAACTTCCACCGGTCCTTCGCTCCCAAGCGAAGCTAGTTCAGCGCGAACCAGACTCTTAAATGCCCAGGAGATGAGCAAGTAAAGAAACACCCCTCTATGTCTGAAATCCATCTCATAGCCGCCACCGAGTCCTGGGTCCCGTCAAACTCCGAAGGTTTTGTGTTGCTGAACTCTCGGAACAGCAACGCATCACCACCCTGCGGCCTCGCAACAGCAATAGCTATGGTGGCCACTGCAACAGCAGCCTCAGAAAGAGCAGCATAACGCTCGTCAAAAGTCTCAATCAGCGTGCTCTTAATAGACCCGAACATCTCTGGTATCTCTGCCCTAATGGCCGCAGCCACCTCCTCGTGGATGATCCGGCGGATCTCCTCATCACTAGCCCCACTGCTCTCTGGCATAAGACGTGTCCTCACCATGATCTACCTCTGAAACACAACATACGATAAATTAGAACCCATTCGAGCATACTCACACTCGACAACTCATCCCTCCTTGATCCTTGGCATTCCGGAGATTCTTACTTGGACTGTACACCGCCTCGGTGCTTCCAGTAGTACGGGCCCCATACTACTGTCTGCACCGTTTCAGTATACACCCCAAGTCCTCCTCTTCGGATACCAAGTTCCAAGTACTCTATTATCCATGATCCACTCTCTAACACATCTCTCATAAGCTCCTCGCTGCTACCTACTCACTCTCAAGCATCTCATAGCAGCTCACCTCTCCCTAGGCTAAGGCATCACAAATCTGGCCACTCTAGTCCTAATAGGAGTACCTAGCCCACTCTAGCATGAGAATACATCATATCAATATCATAACATAAAATATAAGGGTATCTTGGGAAATGACCATTCGGGCGCGGACTGATCTCACACACGACTCTGCTCTGCGTTTTCCAAAAATCTTTTACTCTTTTTTTTTTGAAAATATTTCTCAAATCCTCAGTTTGAGTTCAAATACGCCCGAAGGTGTACTCGAATCCCTCAAACCAAGGCTCTGACACCAACTTGTAACACCGTAAATTTCAAAAAAAAATTTCGCATTTTATACAAAACACAATTCATTCATTAATCATAAAAACATCATTGTTTTAAACTCAAATTGATAGCATATAAAAATCCCAAGATCTCATGACATAAAAATCCCGTGTGTGTACTGATCTGGCCGGCGCCTTCCCGCGATCCTCAATAGTACCTGAAACAATTAACACCAAACACTATAAGCACAAAGCTTAGTGAGTTCCCCAAAATACCACACATAACACATATTAGCCACTCGAGGCTATAACTCTATGGGTCTGTGGACCCTACTCTGTGAACCCTCTGGTTCTAACTCTGTGAACCTTCCGGTTCTAACTCTATAAATATGCACAACATAAATCACATAGAAATAGTGCAGTACAACACATAACATATAGCATACAAATACTCTATCACATAACTCTGGTTACTTACTCAAGGTAAAGTATAGTGAGAAGACTCACCTCACGTATCTCGGTAACTCGCAAATCCCTGAAATCACTAGTGCTCGATCTCCCGAGCTATAGTCCTCCTATAACACAATACATCTCTATTTAACACTTTCCCAACTAAGGTTGACTAACCCTAACGAGTCAACATCGGTTAACTCTGGTCAATGGTCAACGGTCAACTCAACTCGCCGAGTCTGGCGTGGACTCACCGAGTTTCTACGTGGACCCGATTCCTCTGAGTCCCTTTCGACTCACCCGACTCGGTTACTCAACCCCTGGCTCGAAAACACTCAACAACCCGCACCAACTCGTCGAGTCTGGAAATGGACTCGGTGAGTACATTCCATGCACAACCTCAAACGACCTTCTGCGGTCAGATCTGCTTCACTAACTCATAGATCCAGTCCTTCCAAGCTTATTCATCACGTAAAGTTCATGTCTTGGCGCTCATAACACACCTAAAGACTCATAAATGGTGTTTTGACCTCAAGCACAAAGATCCCAAACCAAAACCTCCATGGATTCATAAAAAGCTTGGACAAAGGGACACTCTGGAGCTCCAAGGGTCCAGATCCAGAACCTAACTCGCTTAAGGGACCAAGGAAGCACTAGATCTAGCCACAAAAGGGCTCAATAAGCCCTAAATCAACAAGAACATCACCTTAACAGAAAATGGTTCGAAAATAGTACCTCAAACGTGATGTTCTGGACCTCAGATCTTTAGGAAGTTGATCCTCTCGTTTCCTCCTTGGCTATAGCTTCCTTTCCCTTGCTAGATAACACCTCCAAGGTCAACAATGGCTCCTTATCTCACTCCAAACGCTCAAGCTTACTAGGGTTTCACTATGGGGACTGGTGAGCACAAATGACGGCCATAAGGCCCTTTAAATAGGCCCCAAACCCGAGAAATTAGGGTTTCATTAAACAGCGCAGACTCGTCGAGTCCACTAATGTTACTCGTCGAGTCCGGTCATTAATCCGGGTGAGAAACCGCGTCTCTACTCGGCGAGTCTACGCACCAACTTGCCGAGTTCGTCCACAAAACTCAAATTAAAAAGAATAAATCTAATACCTGAAATTCCGGATGTTACAAAAAATGAGTTTTTAATGGAAGATTATTTAGAAGGATTAATCTTAACCAAGTTCTACTATATATTACAAGGGTTCCGTACATATAAAGAACGCCGAAATCCGAGTTATAACGAAGGAGTTATGGTCCGTCGAAATTTTACGGCTAAACCTGCACGGCACCGGGAGACGTAAATAGTGAATTTATGATAGAGGACTTTTTAGCCTTAGTAATCTAAACGAAAGTCGTAGAATATGTTAAACTGAGAGCATCCTTAACAAGAACGCAAAAAGCTGACTTCGTATGAGGAAGTTATGAATTTTCTAAGATTTGGCTTAGCAGTGCACAACTCGAAACTCGAATTTTAAATCGAGCGGTTTTTCACCAATGCGACCTAAATGAGAGTTGAAGATCTCATTAATAGGAGCTCAACGGTAAAAAGTCAGACGAAAACGGAGTCCGTATGTAGAAGTTATGAATTTTGCGCGGTCATTTAACAGTATAATCTGCTTTTACTGTTAAATTCGAGATCGGTCGAGAATTAACCGACGGAGTCAAAATGAAAGTTGTAAATCTTATTTTTACCTATGTGTGGATATAAAGAACCTAGAAAAAGGAACTCGTACGTGAAAGTTATGAATTTTTGATGCCACGTGTCAACACCAGGCTGTGACTTGGTGCCCAAGCCAGTTCACGATGTGAATTTAAGGTTTACGACGTGAATTGACCCCAATTTAGCCTATAAATAGAGATGAAGGGCTGCCGAGTTATTCACACCTTTCAATCCATCTCTCTCTCTCTCTCTCTCTCTCTCTCTCTAGAACCTCTCTCTAGCCTCTAAACCCCCCCCCCCCTTATAGCCTAGGTAAACCCCCTAGCACCCGAAGGAATCCCCGAGGCTCCCGAAGGCTCCAAGAAAAGAGCTTTTCGGTTCGGAAAAGCTGCTCCAACGAAGCCCAGTTTGTAATAAATACCCACTGTAAGTGAGATACGCCTACCATACTTTAAATCTAGCTTATATTTAAATATAATATCATTATATTTACCTATAAATAAGATTTATCAGTGATTCAAAGTTGTTATACTGATTAATCTACTTACGGTGATGATGTCTAGGCTGTGATTTAGTGAGGTGTTTAAAGTGGGATTTCCAAACAGTATACTTCGTATACCAAACGGACCCTACCTCTGATATGATCCTACCTGGTTGTTCCTTACTTGATAGATCATGAAGTAGACTTTAAGTTAATGATAAATCTAGACTAATAATTAGTCGCAATGAATATTAGACTAAAATCTAGTGGTAATGATACTAGGTTCTGTCGAAAGAAAATAAATTAATAGCGGCGAAGTGCTGTTTGTGTATGGAATCACCACCACAACAAGTAAGTGAATAAGTACTTTCACCTTACACATAGATATGGAGTATTTTATATAAATTACGTGCTATGTGTACATATTACCTGTATACTTGCTATCTATGCTGGATGAACGATTTCATACATGTTTTAAATAATTTAAACTGTATATGTATTTTATATTTACAAATATGTTGGATAAAACACGGGTAGATGAATGATGAGAGATGAAAGATGAAAGATGATATGAGTGAACATTGGTAGCTATAGACTTACTGCCTAATAAATAACATCGGCAGCTATGGACTTACTGCCTATTGGATAAACGCTAGTAGCTAATGACTTAGTACCTGTTACATAAACGTTGGTAGCTATGGATTTAGTACCTGTTAGATAAACGTTGGTAGCTATGGACTTAGTACCTATTAGATAAACAATGGTAGCTATCGATTTAGTACCTGATGAATGAACTTTAGCAGTTATGGAATTAGTGTTTTACAAACGATCATTGGCAGCTATGGACTTAGTGCATGTCGTATAAGCCCTGGAAGCAATGGACTTTGGATTGAAGGAATGTAGGATAAATTGTTCTTAGGGTAGACCCTTAAGAATAAAGTAGATATTGGGGATGGGTAGTTGGGTTAATTGTTTGATGATTAAACATAATAATTATATTATTGTGGGTTGAAAACCCTCTGTACTCACCAGGTTTCCCAACCTGACCCACTCAAGCTTATTTGTATCATAGATGTCGATATGAAGCTACATTACACTGAGAGACTAAGTAGATGTAGATCACTAGTGTAAATGAAAGTAAGGTTTGTTTATGTTTATGTTTCTGTATTGAAGATGACATCCCAATGTTTTAAAAAGAAATAAAATACATTTCTTCGGAAATGATTTGATAATATATATATATATATATATATATATATATCATGTTTTTCTGGGAACAAATTCTGCAACATTTTTATTAAAAGAGATACTCTGATTTTTATAAAGCATAAACAAAATCGGTCTTTTTTGGCTGTGAAAATGGGATGTCACATTTCAATATTATTAATTATTGCCATCAATAAAATTATATATTTATGTATATATAAATTATATAATTACGAATTCAACAGTCTTACAATTGATGATTGGACTCCATTTCCTGTTCCTTGTTTGGTTGTGGGCTTGGGGTAAAATTATTTATTCAAATGTCTGTTTAATCGAAATTATATAAATAATATATTTATATAAGTATATGTGACATCCCATTTTCACAGCCAGAAAAAACTAATTTTGTTAATGCTTTATAAAAATCAGAGTACCTCTTTTAATAAAAATGTAAATGAATTTTTTTCCTAGTAAAACATGATAAATATGTTATCAAAGCATTTCCGAAGAAAAGTATTTTTATTCATTTTAAAACATTTGGGATGTCATCGTCAATACATAAACATAAGCATAAACAGAACTTACCTTCATTATCACTAGTGATTTATATCTCCTTAATCTCTCGGTGTCATGTGACTTCATATCAATATTGTGATATAAATAAACTGAGTGGTTTAGGTTGGGAAACCTTGTGAGTACATAGGGTATTCAACCCACAATAATATAATTATTATGTTTAATCTTCAAACAATTAATCAACCCAATTACCCATCCACATTATCTTCTTTACTCTTAAGGATCTACCCTAAAAATCTGCTATTCGTCGTTCATTTATTCCTAAGGATTTTCCCAAGGAATTGGAACGAAGTCCATCGGCACCGGGTTTAGGCACTAAGTCTGCATTGTCGCCAGGGTTTATACAACAGGTACTAAGACCGCATAGTCGTTGGGGTTTAGGTACTAAGTCTGCATAGTCACTAGGGTTTAGGTATCAAGTCTCCATGATCCCCAAGGTTTAGGCACTAAGTCTGCAAAGTAGCCAAGGCTTAGAGTACACCGGGTGAACACATCGTTCACAACACATATAGGTTGCGAGCCTGATAGTGTTCCACTGGAATGTCTAGAATAGTCTGTGGTTGTCATCCATACTCTACTAGATGACGGGTCCATCATTTGGGTAAAAGGCTTCTCTCATTGTTCACCTCTCACCCTTATCTCATGGTCTATATCACCTCTCATCGCATCATCCAACTCATATTTTATCTACCCATGTTTTACCCAACATATTTTGTAGATATAAAATACATATATAGTTTAATTCATTTGAAAAATGTATAAAATCATTCATCCATCATAGAAAGCAAGTATTCAGATAATATGCACACATAGCACGTAATTAATATAAAATACTTCGTATCTATGTGTAAGATGAAAGTAACTATGCACTCAGAGTATGTAACTTATATTAAATACTTCATTTCTATGTGTAAGATGAAAGAGACCATGCACTCACCTGATAAGGTGGTGACGCGGTTCTCAAACAGCACTTTGTTTACATTAAAACAATTTCCTTAGACAAAACCTAATACCATTACCACTAGAGTTTAGCCTAACGTTTTACCGAGACTAATTAATAGTCTTCCTATCATTACTATTATATAAGCGTTAAACAATACTCTTCATCCACTATGTATAGACAAGGGCCAGACATGAAACACCAGAGCGCCGGATCATTTTGGCATATAACACTACTGAATCCAGCAACCCAAGCGGCCCTCAAAACCAGATTCCCAGTACAGCGGTAGGCTAAAAAGATATTACAACAATACTTATGTAACTCATAATAATAGCCCAAATAATTACCATAAGGTCTTAATAATGTTATTATAATTAATTAAAAGCTATAATAAAAATAGTGTAGGCGTAGCTCACTTACAACGGGTTTTCTCGAAAACCGGGCTTCGCATGGAGCAGCGTTTCCGAACCGAAAGGCCCTTTTTCTCGGGACTCTAGGAGCCTCGTGGCTTCCTTTCGGTTCTAGGGGTTTACCTAGGCTTAGGAGGGGTTAGGGGCTTAGAGAGAGAAATTGGAGAGAGAAAGCGAGGGTGAAAGGTGTGAGAAATATGAAGGATTCACCCTTTATTTATAAGGGTTTTATCGTAGAGTAGTCTCTAAGCTTTGTCTGTATCTTCCGCGTACAAGCTCTATTTTCTACGTTCTTTATATCAACGCGCTGGTATTTACAAGTACTACAACTTTCATTTAGACCCCGTCGGCTAATTCTCATTGTAGCTCAGATTTAAAAAAATGTATCGAATTCGCCGTGCTTGAAGAGTAGAGACAAAGTTTTGTCCATATCCATGCGTTGGTATTTACGAGTAATAAAACTTTCATTTAGACCTCATCGGCCAATTCGTATTCTATCTCAGATTTACAAATCTGCATCAAATTTGTCGCACTTGAAGAGTAGAGACTAGGCTTTGTCCATATCTTTCGCATATGAGCTCCATTTTCGACTGTCTTATTATCGTTTAACTCCTATTAATGATATCTTCATTTCTTGTTTATATTATTTTGCCTAAAAATCGACCGATCTAAAATTCAAATTTCCAGACTGTTTACTGTTGTGCTAAATCTTAGAAATATCATAACTTCCTCATACGAAGTCAGATTTGGCCGTTCTTTTTATGCACACTCTCGGTTTAACATATAATACGAATTTTGTTTAGATCGCTAAGGCTAGAAACTATTTTTTCGTAAATTCACTTTTTATGATTCCCGGTGTCGTGTCGATTTTGCCGTAAAACTTTGACGAGTCATATCTTCTTCATTATAACTCGGATTTCGGCATTCTTTATATGTACAGAATCCTTGAGACATATTCTACAACTTGGTTTAATCTTTTGTAGAAAATTCATTTTCGACACTTATTGCCTCTAAATTGACTAGCCCAGATCTTCGAGCGTTACAGTATAAATTCATTTTAAACTTAGAGAGCGAATACAAGAAAAACACAAAGAAATCTTGTGTTAAAAATCAATTTTTTTCAATTAGTTTTCAGTTAATGTTTTCATAGAAACAAACATATTAACTATAATGGGTATGGTTTATGGAACAAACATACTAATTTACAAGTTCAAGTTATAATAAAGAAACAAACACATAAACTATAATAGGTATAGTTTATGGAACAAACGTACTATTTTACAAGTTCAAGTTACATTACAAAAACAAACATATAAACTATGATAAGTATAGTTTATGAGACATACATACAGTTTATACATTTCAAAATGATTTTTCATAATTCTACATGTAACCGTCACAAAAGCTTTGTGAGACATACTTCAAGTACTTATCTAAAGTACTAACCAATTCCTGAAATTATAACCAGAGTCTCCATGAGGGAGCGCGTGATACTTGTGTATAGATCTATATGGGGCTGACAATCCCACACCTTTATTGTTCGCTACAGTTAGGTCGGCAGGCCTGGGGTGACAAATGTCGTACCAATTACGACACCCGAAGAACGTCGTGTTCAGGCATTCCGATGTCATCAAGTATGGTTACGATAACTCATAATTTGGTATTGAACAATACGATTAGTGTATGAATAATTAAACAACTTCACATAGTTTTATTTGAAAATAAAATTATAATACAGTATTTTACTGTACAGCTGGTGAAACCAGGCACTGAAAGTAACGGAGTTTTCATACAAGTACAAATACATAATACTATACTAGTATAGAGAAAGCATACATTTCATGGTTTTATGCGAATTAAAACTACACTATACTATTTCAGAGTACAGTATCAACTACACATTTCGGTCTTAGGGTGTTAAGACTACAAAACATTTACAACATAAAATATGAGATTTTCTAGGAAAAACATACTTACGTTTTCAAGGAACAAATGACAGATTTCCAATTACAAACATTCTTATGAACTCACCAACTTAATTGTTGACACTCTTTTCAAAACAACTTTTATTCTAAGGAAAACAATAAACAGGTACCCACAGGTTTTGAAAAAGATAGAGCTTCATTGGCTCATGTCTTTTAAACTTTTGATATACATTTTGTTATCATGTATACAATTATTTTGAACACAAATGTAAAACTTATATTTTATCAATACATGGTTGCTGTACTTTGACTTCTATTATGCAATTGTTGTGATACTTAACATGAAGTCATCTGCCCCCGATCGTTTCCGCCGTTCCGGTTTGGGGTGTGACAGATTGGTATCAGAGCATTGTTTATAGTGAACCAAGTATATCAAACCATAAAAGATATACAACTATAAATACAATATGGATAAAACACTCTGACTAAGAGTTATACTTTTAAATTATAACAATATTTTTATAAAAGTATACATACATGTTTACATACTAGGATAAGTATCACAAGAAGAACAAAACATAATTATTTAGATGTTGAACACTATAGTCAAACCTAGACAGTTGTGTAATCATATATGGGTTATATATATACTGATCAACTATATTTATTTGCAACATGCACCTTTACAAACAGAGCTCTCACTTGGCAGAATAGCTAAGTCAAGTCTCTGACTCTCCTGATAGCCAACGGTATGAGTTTGAATGATTTGAAAGATCTAATGCTAGCTGAATATTACCCGAGGGGTGAAATGAAAAAACTAGAACAGGAACTTTGCAGTCTAAAATGAAGGGCTTTTATATCATTGCTTACACTGCTAGGTTCAGTGACTTGGCTCTACTATATCCCGGGATGGTCGCCCTGGAGAGTAAAAAGGTGGAGAGGTATATATAGGGATTAATTCCCCCAACTCAAGGAAACGTTATTACTGCCAATCCACATACTTTTGATACTGACAAACGTTTGGCACAGACATTAGCAGATCATGGAGTTAGTCAAGACTCCATACTAGCCGTTTCTGAAAAGCCCAAAGGAAGTAACAAGAAAAAGAAGTTATGGAATAAACGAAAGGGGCAATCGTCACAAGAGTGTAACATCTCAAAATTCGAGGCCAAAAATTTCACTTTTGATTAGGTGATTTATAAAATGGTTCATCAAAATGTTTCCAAAATCATGTCAATACATAAAACCATAATATCATGTCTCAAAACCAAATTATCTGAAATAACAAAATGTCATAGTACAATCCCAGAAAACTCTAAGCGGAAATCATAAGTGTGCGTGTGTGATGTGCTACTACACCGCCAGCTCCTTCCCCTTGGATGAAGAGGTACCTGAAACCAAAACTGAAACTATAAGCAAGAAGCTTAGTGAGTTCCCCCATCATACCACATACCATACAATCACATAACATACATACTACCAGGCAATTCTGGGGCACCCATCCTACCCATGTCAAGCCATTCTAGGGTGCAGACCTACCCATGTCAAGCCATTCTGGGGTGCTGACCTACCCATGTCAAGCCATTCTGGGTTGCTGACCTACCCATGTCAAGCTATTCTGGGGTGCTGACCTACCCTCCGGTCTATCTCAACCAAACACGGGGACTATTTCACCCTCTACTACTAACACATAACATCATATCATAATCATGTTGTCAGACATATCTAGGGTGTCCGACTTACCCATTGCTCCTAACAACCGAATTGGGGACTAGTCCCCTTCTACTGATACTATCTCATATAACATGGAAACTAGAAAAGTAGCATACTCACGTATCTAGTAGTCTAGCACACTTACATATCCAACAATCAGATCAGACAGTTATCACAAAGATAACCATCACAACTAACAATTACTAGTGGGTTGGCCTTGGTGCCTTAGACCCACTCCTACTGGAAGGTAACTCACCTCGATGTCGTGTAGTGTCTGAACTATCTTCGGCATGAAGGTCGGCTCTCCTCGACTCCTCAATCCCTACACGACAACACTCAAGTCATCAAACAGAACATACAACCCTAACCAGGGTCAATACCAAAACCAGGCAGAGTAAACATTGGTCAAAGTCAACACCTAGTTGACCTGACTCGTCGAGTTGGTCTGCCAACTCGTCGAGTCCATACTCCACTAACCCGATCCAACCCTGACTCCACTCGTCGGGTCTAGCAAGAACTCGATGAGTTCTCCTTCATTCAAACCATCGGGACCATCTTCATCCGACTCGCCGAGTTCTTCCTTGAACTCGACGAGTTCATCTCCATCATAAGAAGGTGTTCAGTTTGCGATTCACCGAGTTGTATAAAAACTCGTCGAGTCCATCTTCAAATATTGGGAGATTGCCTTGGATTCGCCGAGTCTGTTCATAGACTCGTCAATTCCCATGATTTCCAAGTCCCTTTTCGCGTCTAAACATCTACGTGACTTTCCTCCCTAACAACTGGTCCATCCATAGAAAGGATTTGGTGGCCATTAAACCGTGACTCGCCGAGTCCCAAGAACAACTCGGCGAGTCCATCCTTGACCAACACTATACAGTCGATTTAGATGAGCCTTAACACCTCAAAACCATAGATGTAGCCCCCTAATGTCCATTTCATACGTAAAGCTCCAAACTTTGTGCACATGTATAACATCCGAATTCCCAGGTATATTATTTTATTCATTTATTTTGAAGTTTGTGGAGGGACTCGGCGAGTTGGTGCTTAGAATCGCCGAGTAGGGTCACGGATTCTCATCCGGGTTCATGACTGGACTCGGCGAGTCCATGAGTGGACTCGGCGAGTCCACGATGTTTAATGAAACCCTAATATCCCAGGTTTGGAACCTATTTAAAGGCCCTTAGGGCCGTCATTTGCGGCTACCAAACCCCAGAGAGAAACCCTAAGAGGCCTAGAGCGTTTGTGAGGAAGGAGAGGCCACTTTTGATCATTTTGTTGGTGTGATTGCAAGAAGGAGGTGACCAAAGCAAGAAGAGGCTGAAGGAGGAGCGGTTCTGGTGATTTTAGATTTTAGAGATTTCATCTTGAGGTATTTATTCGGACCTTATTCAGATTTGGTGTTGATTCTTAGAGTTAGGGTTTTCTAACCCCTTTAGAGAATGAATATGTGGAGCAATTGGTCCCTTCTCGAGTTTATACTTTGGATATGGACTCAAAGAGGTCCAGAGACCTTAACCCTTGGAACTTTTTGGGTTGTTTTGGGAGCCATGAACTTAGGATGTTATTTTTGGGACTAAATCACCAAGTGGAACCTTTTAGACGTCCCATGAGTGTCAAGATTAGAGCTTTACGTGTTTATCAGGCTTGGGAAGGTCAGATCTATAGACCAAAGGAACAGATCTGACTTCAGGAGGTCAATTGAGTTTTGTGCATGACATGAACTCGCCGAGTTATAGGGCGGACTCGATGAGTAGGGTTAGGGTTTCTCGTAAATCACTCAGCGAGTAGACCTGCCGAGTTGGGGGAAATAACTCTGTGAGTCAGAGAGGGGTTAGACGACTGGAGAGCAAGGCGGAACTCGCCGAGTTGTTCTTGAGACTCGGCGAGTTGTGTCGAGGTAGCCCCGCGATTCATGCCAGGTGTGACTCGTGGAGCAAGGGGAGGGACTCGACGTGCCAAGCGATACTAGGGAGTTAGGGTACATGTGTAGACTCGTCGAGTTGCCCAAGTGCACTCGACGAGTCGGGTCAAAGTTTGACCGTTGACTTGAGTTGACTTTTAGGGTTGGTCAATAATGAGGGCCTTTGAGCCAAAGGAGGGGTAAAATGGTCTTTCACCCTTCTGAGGGTGCCAAGAGAGGGTCGAGTTTAGTCCTGAGAGTTATATTTATGAGAGTATTACTTTATGTGATTAGGTGGAGGCTAGATTGTATTTCTATCGAGTCAGAGATTTACCGAGACATCTGAGGTGAGTCTTCTCACTATACTTTACCTTGATTGGTAACTAGAGTTATGTGACAGAGTTATTGTATGTTATTTGTGTGATGTGAAGCACTGCATTATTTCTATGTGATTTATGCCATGTGTATAACAGAGTACATCAGAGTTAGAACCGGAAGGTTCACAGAGTTAGGACCAGAGGGTCCATAGAGTTAGGGCTCAAGGGCCCACAAAGTTATAGCCTCGAGTGGCTAGTATTTGTTATGTGTGGTATTTTGGGGAACTCACTAAGCTTTGTGCTTACAATGTTATGTGTTATGTGTTTCAGGTACCGGTGATGATCGCGGGAAGGCGTCGGCATCATTCGTACACACGCATGGGATTTATGTATTTTGATCTTGGGAAATATTTTGTGAAACAAAGTTGTGATACAATGGGAATTTTGTTAATAAAAATGGTTGGAAAATGTGTCTTAAAATGAGAAAAATTATTTTAAATTTTACGATGTTACAACATGCATGGGGGATTTGGCTCAAAAAGCCATAAAAGGTGCTCTACAATATGCATGGGGCTCTCATGGCCATAAAGTTGGCACCTTTATGCCATGAGACCCTTCCAATGACTCAGATCTGAAGTCAAGACCCCATATAACACTCCACAAATCTGAATATGGCTTGGAAAGCCCTAAATGTGTCCAAAACCCAAGTCTAAAGATGAATAAACACATAGAAGACCAAGTCATGGGCATTTTACCTTGATTGTGCGGAAAATGGAACTAGATCTCTGAATCTCTATAGCCCCAACTCGAACTCTCTAGCTTCTTTCTTCTTCTTCAACCTTTGCAAACCACCAAATGTACCAAAATGGCCTTAGAACACCCAAAAATGGTTAGGGTTTTGATACACAGCTTTCTAGGAGTGTTAAGGGTGATGGAGGCTGAGATAAGGTGTTTAAATAGGGTGCAAACCCTCAGATTTGGGGTTTCACTCAACCAGCACCTACTCGCCGAGTCAGTCCCCCAACTCGTCGAGTAGGTTACTTAAACTGTCTGCGAGTCACTCTTCTACTCGATGAGTACGTTGGGCCTCCAACTCGTCAAGTCCTAGAGAAAAACACGAAATACTTCAATAATAGGCATACCAGGAATCAGGTGTTACAAGCAGCCTTCAAAGAAGCAACAAACATTAGCAGTTCATACTATTATTGTTCCTACTACTGTTCCTACTTCTACTTCTACCATCGTTTCTGGTACTCCAGCAACCCTGAATTGATATGCTATAACTTTTCCAAAATGTAATAAACACAACTTCCATGGAGTTTGAGAGGAAATGCACTGTAGAGACTACAATAAGAAGGGTCACACTGCCCATTTTTGTAAAGCACCAATACAACCCATCTCTCAAGTTCCCGCTACGGGAGTAAGTTAAGCTTGTTATGAGTGTGGTGATATAGGGCATTTGAAGAGGGACTGTACAAACATAAAGAATGTTGGAGGAATGGGGAGAATTGTGGCAATTGGTTATGAAGAAGCAGTGGCAGGTCCTACCGTGGTTACCTGTATGTTTCTTCTTAACAATTCTTACACATGCATTCTTTTCGATAACGGTGCGGAGAAAAGCTTCGTAAGCCATCAATTCAAACATCTACTAGAACAAAATCCCCAAACATTAAAAGACACATTTACCATAGAGGTGGAAAACAGGATGACCGAGAACACAAACGACATATAGGATGCACACTTACTATGAACAACAATTCTTTCCAAGTTGAACTTATGTCGTTCTCAATTAAAGTTTTGACATCATCATCAGCATGGATTGGTTAAGTCTTCATCATGCTGATATTTTGTGTTATGAAAAAGTTATTCGTCTTAATCTGCCATGTAACGAATCTCTCGTTATTTATGGCGACAAACCTGGAACGAACCTTCAAATCATATCTTGTGTCAAAGCCTAGAAATATCTTCTCAAAGAGTACTATGCCTTTTTAGCTCATGAGGTAGATAAATCACAAGAAGTGAAAAAAATCAAGGATATCCCTGAAGTTTGTGATTTCCCCGATGTTTTCCCCCAAGATCTTTCAGGAGTTCCTCCTGAACGCCAAGTCAAAGTCTGAATTGACTTTATTCTTGGAGCTACCCCCGCAGCCAAATATGTGTATCGTCTTGCACCGGCAGAGATGCAGGAATTGTCTAGCCAATTAAACGTACAACTCAACAAAGGATACATTAGACCGAGCTTCTCGCCTTGGGGAGCACCAATTTTGTTCGTGAAGAAGAAGGATGGATCTTTTTGCATGTGCATAGACTACCGGGAATTAAATAAACTCTATCAAAAATAGATACCCTTTGCCATGAATTGAAGATCTTTTTACCAACATCAAGGAGCCAGTTTCTTCTCCAAGATTGACCTAAGATCAGGATACCAACAACTACGAGTCCAAGAGGCAGATATTCCAAACACCACTTTTAGAACTCGCTATGTTCACTATGAATTTATAGTGATGCCCTTTGGTTTAACGAATGGACCTGCAGTATTCATGGACATGATGAATCAGGTGTGTCGACCATACTTAGACAAGTTCGTTATAGTTTTCATTGACGATATACTAGTTTATTCCCAAAGTAAGGAAGAACACAGCCAGCACTTACAACAAGTTCTGGAAACCTTAAAGGCAAAGAAATTTTATGCAATGTTCTCAAAATGTAAATTCTGTATCAGAAAGGTGGACTTTTTGGGTCATGTAGTCAGTGAAGAAGAGATACATGTCAATCCCTCGAAGATCAAAGCTATCGAAAATTGGGCGAACCCACGAACCCCAATAGAGATTCGTCAGTTTCTAGGTCTCGCTGGCTATTACAGAAGGTTCATCCAAAACTTTTCAAAGATTCCAAAGCCAGTCACTACTCTGACTCACAAGGGTGTAACCTTCAGCTCGGAGGAGAAACAAGAAACTACTTTCCAGACACTAAAACAAGCCCTATGCAGCGCACCGATCTTGTCTCTCCCAGAAGGGACAAAATATTTTATAGTTTACTGTGATGCATCCAAGCAAGGGTTAGACTGTGTTCTTATGCAACGAGGAAAGCTCATATCTACAACTTAAGAATCACGAGAGCAACTATACCACACATGATCTTGAACTGGGAGCACTTTTTTTCGCTTTGAATATCTGGAGGCATTACCTATATGGTACAAAATGCACAGTTTTTATTGATCACAAGAGCCTCCAGCACATATTAAATCAGAAAGAACTTAACATGAGACAACGATGATGGGTGGAGCTACTCAATCATTATGAATGTGAGATTCGCTATCATCCCAGTAAAGCCAATGTAGTAACAGATGCCCTTAGTCGAAAAGAATCTCGGGCCACCGAGTAAAGTCTCTAAATATGACTATCCCTTCCCACCTATCCACACAGATCAAGGAAGCTCAACTGGAAGCCTTGAAACCTGAAAACATGAAGGGTGCAGCCTTAAGAGGAATGGAAAAGAACTTGGAAATTAAGGATGATAGAGTTCATTATTACATGAATCGGATCTGGACACCGAAGTTTGGTGGCAACAGAGATGTTGTCATGAATAAAGCCCATAAAACTACATACTCCGTTCATCCAGGTTCAGAAAAGATGTATCTGGACCTCAAGAAAATCTATTGGTGGCAGAACATGAAAGGTGAAATTGCTACCTATGTGGGCAAGCGTCTGAGTTGCGCCAAATCCAAGGTAGAATATCAAAAGCCCTCGGGTTAATTACAATAGCCAGAATTACATGAGTGGAAGTGGAAGTGGATTACAATGGATTTCGTAACCAAGTTACCAAGGACAACATGCGGTCATGACACCTTTGTGTAATCATTGACAGATTAACCAAATCCGTACACTTCCTACTGATAAAGGAAACCGGCAAAATGGAGAAGTTAACAAGGACGTCTATTAAAGAGATAGTCTGATTGCATGGTGTGCCAATATCCATTATCTCTGACCGAGATAGTTGATTTACCTTGCAGTTTTGGCAATCACTGCAAAAGTCCTTGGGAACAAATCTTGACATGAGTCCAGCTTACCATCCTCAGACTAATGGGCAAAGTGAGAGAACCATACAAACGTTGGAAGACCTATTAAGGGCTTGTGTGATAGATTTTGGTAAAGCTTGGGATATCCATTTACCATTAGTTGAACTCTCCTACAACAATAGCTATCACACTAGCATCAAGAACCAGGTAACCGATAGTACACTAACCTGTACCGAAATCATCCGAGAAACCACAGAAAAGATTGTATAAATCTAGGAATGGTTGAAAGCTTCGAGAGACGGACATAAGAGTTATGCAGACAAATGACGAAACCCCTTGGAACTTTAGGTTGGTCACCACGTCTTGTTAAAGGTCTCTCTTTGGAAAGGAATGATACGGTTTGCCAAAAGTGGAATACTAAGTCCAAGGTACATCGAACCATTTGAGATTCTAGCTAGAATTGGTCTTGTTGCTTATGAACTCAAACTAACGCATGAACTCAGCAACATTCATCCCATTTTTCACGTCTCAAATCTCAAGAAGTGTTTGTCTGACGAGACTCTTGTAATTCCAGTCGACGAAATCAAATTAAACGAAAGTCAAAACTTCATAGAAGAATCAGTGGAGGTCATGGATAGGGAAATCAAAAGAACAAACAAAGTCATATACCAATACTGAAGGTTCGCTGGAATGCCAAACGGGGACCGGAATTCACTTGCAAACAGGAAGATCAGATGAAACAGAAATGTCCACATCTTTTCCCTAATTCTTGAGTACAACTTTAGAAATAATTTCAGGAAGAAATTCCCACTAACGGAAGGATAATGTAACGACCTATTATTTCAAATCAATGTAATAGACTAGATTAACTTGTAATTCATTTTAAAATAATAAAGAAATAAAATGTTAAACAAACATGATATCTATGAGGAAAGTAGTAGTGGTCGTGACAAGGATTCTGGAAATATAAAGAACACCAAAATCTGAGCTATAATGAAGAAGTTGTGGCCTATCAAAGTTTTACGATAGAACCGGCATGACATAATGTGTCGTAAAAAGTGAATTTACACTAGAATACTTTTTAGCTTTAATGATCTAAATGAAAGTCGTAGTATACATAAAACCGCAAGCGGGCATAAAAAGAACGTCTAAATCTGACTTTGTGTGACAAAGTTATGAATTATCTAAGATTTGGCATACCAATATGCAACCCTAAACTTGAATTTAGATCGAACAATTTTTAGCCAACACAGTCTAAACCAGAATCGAATATCTTGTCAGTAGAAATTCAAAGGTAAAAACACAGATGGAAACGGACGTCGGATAAAGAAGTTATGAATTTTTAACGAACTTTTCTTGTTCCAGCGTGTTAAAAATATGACTTAAAAAATAAAGTAAAAATTAGCCGACAGAGTCTGAACGAAAGTTGTAGAGCACGGTCTCACCTACGCATGGATATAAATAATGTCAAAAAACAGAGCTAGTATGTGAAAGATATGAACTTTTAAAGTTGGAAAGATAAATTCTCGAAGGAGTACACCCTGCATACAAGAGTACGCCCCACGTACTCAAACTAGCTTCGATGCGTATTAGTAGCCTTGACACATCTGAAGCTTGGAAATCAAACCAGTGCCACATTTCAAGGTATACCTAGCATATGAAAGTACGCCCAACGTATCTAAGTTTACAAGGTACGCCTAGCATACCAGAATTTACGCTCAGTGTAATTCAAGGTTTCAGCCACCTGTAAATAGGATGCATGACCTCCAGCTTTAGGTTACTTCTTTTGATCATTCTTTCACCCTAAACACCCTAATTAAGCCATTCTAAAACCCCCAAAGCTTAGGGAACCTCCCTAACATCCGAAGAAAGCCCGGAGCAATCAAAGTCCTGGAGAAACTAATATTTTTTCAATCGAAACTCTGCCCGTGCAGAACTCGACTTTCACCGGAAACTCATAACTTCAAGTAGCTAAGCGCTGACCAAATCACCACTTATCAAGTGAGTTCATACGGTACTGACAATCCCGCACCTTAATTGTTCACTACAGTTAGGTCGGCAGGCTTGGGGTGACAAATGTCGTACCAATTACGACGCCTAAAGAACGTCGTGTTCAGGCCATCCGATGTCATCAACTACGGTTATGATAACTCCCAATTTGGTATTGAACAATACGATTAGTGTATGAATAATTAAACAACTTCACATAGTTTTATCTGAAAATAAACTTATAATACATTATTTACAGTACAACTGGTGAATCCAGGCACTTACAGTTACAGAGTTTTCATACATGTACAAATACAGAATACTATACTAGTACAGAGAAAACATACATTTCATGGTTTTATGTGAATTAAAACTACACTATACTATTTCAGAGTACAGTATGAACTACACATTTTGGTCTTAGGGTGTTAACACTACAAAACATTTACAACAGAAAATATGGGATTTTTTGGGCAAAAAAAACTTATGTCTTCAAGGAAAAAATGACAGATTATCAATTATAAACATGTTGATGAACTCATCAACTAAATGTTTGACACTCTTTTCAAAACCACCTGTATTCTCAGGAAAACAATAAGCAGGTACCTACAAGTTTTGAAGAAGATGGAGCTTCATAGACTCATGTCTTTTAAACTCTTGATATACATTTTGTTATCATGTATACCGTGATTTTGAACACAAATGAAAAACTTATATTTTATCAATACATGGTTGTTGTACTTTGATTTCTATTATGCTATTGTTGTGATACATAACATGAAGTCATCCGCCCCCGAACGTTTTCGTCGTTCCGGTTTGGGGGTGTGACACCTGCTATTGTGTTGTCAGCTTCCTGAGCTATCAATGCCGACAACACACTCAATTAGCAATTGGGTTCCAAGATATAATCCATAATCGTTAGTTGGGGTAAAATGACCCTTTTACCCCTTCCCCAACATGAACCAAGACTGGAGCGTAAATCCAAAAGATCCACAAGGCCCACCAATGGCCCAATTTTCCAAATTGGGCCCAACCCTATATGGGTCTTATCCTAAGCACATAATTTTCTTAATTATAATTATAATTACCTCAACTACCCCTTAGAACTTGGTCAAAGATAGGGTCAAAAGTCAAGGTCAACGACCTGAGTTAATCCAACTGTCGTGTTCCTCTATCAACTACAAAGTTGGGGAAAACTGAGCCAACTCGACAAGTTTATCCACAAACTCATAGAGTTTGTCAGAAACGCATATCTTAATACATTAATTCGACATTATTGACTCCAAGAGCTTCACAACTCAAATCCCGATCAATATGAGATCTGGAAGGGTAAAGTTTCCAACTTTACCCCTAGGAACCACCAAAATGGGTCCAAGCCCAAACCCTATACTTAAAAGAATGAATGCTTAATCATTAAACACTTAATACTCAAAGACAAAGCCTCCAAATTACAGATCTGACACTCTTAAGCTGAAAGACCACGTAAAGTTACCAGCTTTACGCTCATGCATGACTATGACAGGCTCAAATGCTCAAAAAGGGCTTAATAAGGGACTTAAAGAATGAATGAAGCCCTTAAATCCATAAAGTTGCACCTTTATGCCAAAAAAAAGTCCATGAAAACCCTAGATCCGAAAGAATAAGGCTTTTGGACGTCCTAATCCCAACATCCATCCAACCAATAACTCAAACATAAAAATTAACCCAAAAAAGAAAGATCTAAACATCTAGCCATCAATAGAAGAACTTGATACCTCAAACTCCTTGCAAAAGGGATAATGATTTTGGATCCAAGACCACTCCTCCAAGCTTAGATCTTCAAAATTTTCTAACTCCTTCATAATTCACAAAATGGACACCAAACTTCCTTCCAAGGATCAAATGCTTGACAATGGAGGCTACAACTCATTTTAGGGTTTTGATAACAATGGAGATTGATAAGGAGGCTAGCCAAAGGAACTTAAGGCCTTTAAATAGGGTGCATCATCCTAGAAATTAGGGTTTCCTTCCAAGCCACCAACTCGTCGAGTTGAGGCACCTTAACTTGTCGTGTTGGCTCATTTAATACTCGTGATTCTTCCATTTTAAACACATCGAGTTGGTTCCTCCAACTCGCCGTGTTCAACTTGAAATAGGTTTATACTAAAAAAAAATACTCTTCAAGATTTTGGGTGTTACATTATCTCTACATCAGTACTCGGACTCTGAGTCGTACTCAGTTTGGTGTTACTCTTGATAGACAGTTCTCCTTTCTTGGAATTTTCATACTAAAACGTTTTAGCATGTTTTCCAAATATGTATTCTGACTAATTCCAATTAGTCTTTTACTTCTGTCTCTTACAAATCATATCCCCATAATATAAGCATCCTCTCCTAGATCCTTCATAGTGAAACACTTTCCAATCTATGACTTAATTTCTTGCAAAGTTGGAAAGTTGTGTCCTATAACAAGTATGTCATTAACATACACCACTAGGAAGGTTATTGTACTCCCACTAGCTTTAACCTATACACAAGACTCATCTTCACTTCTAGAGAATCAAAACTCTTTAACCTTCTCGTCGAAGCAAAGATTCTATCTGCAAGAAGGTTGTTTCAACCCATAAATGGATTTCTCAAGCTTGCACACTCTATTGGGAAACTTTGCATCAAAAAAACCCTATGGATGACTCATGTAAACATCCCCCAACCAACTTCTCATTAAGGAAAGCTTTTTTGACGTCCATCTGCCAAATTTCAGTCATGAATGGCAACTGTGGCTAGCATTATCCTAATATATTTTATCTTAGGCACTGGTGAGAAGGTCTCATCATAGTCAAACCCTGGGGTTTGAGTAAAGCCGTTCACAACCAGTCATGCTATGAATGTGTGCACATTACCATCCATGTCCGTCTTCTTCTTAAAGACCCATTTGTAACCCACTATCTTCTGACCAGGTTGATGATCAACAAAATTCCAAACTTGGTTGTCATATATGGACTTGATCTTGCTGTTCGTTGCCTCTTTCCATTGGGCTGCCTCAGGGCTTGCCATTTCTTTCTTGTTGTTAGCCAGTTCATCCAAATTTAATAGTGAACTATCACTGATAAATGTGTCACCATCTATAGTAATATGGAAACCATATAACTCACGTGGCATTCTAACTCTACTGGAACGCCTAAGCGGTAATGAATCGTCAATTGGCTCAACTTGAATCTTTTCCTCTGGTTGAACCCTAGTGTCTTCATAGGTTCCTTCATCATTTGACTCTTGAATATCTTCAAGATCAATGGTACTCCCACTGTCCTCCTTGCATATGAGCTCTATCTCGCGAAAGACACCTCTTTAATCTACAAAGACCACGTTCTCACTAGGTCTTTAGAACAAATATCCAAATTCTTTTATGGGTAGCCAATCAAAATACATATCTCACTATGAGGTTCAAACTTGTCATGAGTCTCTCATCTAATGAAAGCTTCACAACCCCAAACCATGATATATACTATCGAGAGAACTTTCCCGGTCTACATATCGTGAGGTCTTTTGACAACTTTCATAGTTGGGACAAGATTAAGAATATGGGTAGCAGCCTCTAAGCCATACCCATAGAAGGAAATTGGAAGAGACTCTCGAATCATCATGCAATGAACCATGTCCAACAAGGTTCGATTATGCCTCTCAGCCACACCATTAAGTTATGGTGTCCTAGGAGGGATGTATTGTGAAACTATTCCACATTCCATGAGGTAGTCGTGGAACTCGATACAAAGATACTCTTTGCCTCTATCTGATCAAAGCATCTTGATCTTCCTACCCAATTGATTCTCGACTTCATGTTAAAAATCTTTGAAGTTTTCAAAGGTTTCGGATTTATGTTTGATTAAGAAAATATAGCAATATCTACTATAATCATTGGTAAATGTTACATAAAATTTATTTGCATCCCTTGTGGTGGATCTAAAGGGACCACACACATCTGTGTGTATGAGATCCAACAACCATTTACCTCTTTCACAAGATCCAGTGAAAGGTGATTTTTTTCATCTTACCCAAAAGACAAGATTCACATGCATCATCTGACCTTAGGTCAAATGATTCCAACACTCCATCCTTTTGGACTTGGGCGACGTGTTTCTTACTAACATGTCTAAGACGACAATGCCGCAAGCATGATTTTTCTATACCATTAGAAGAATCAATTTGAAATACACTATTGCCTAAATTGTCTACACACATTATAGTTTAATACACAACATCACAAGGTAAAGAATCAAAATAACAAACACAATTTTTATAAAAAGAAATTGAACCATTCAAATCATTAAAAGCATATCTAAAACCTTTTTTTGAACAATGCATGAAAAGAAATAATGTTTCGTGTCATTTCTAACAAGTGTGAACAATTTATTAAATCTAAATCAACACCATTACTAAGAACTAGACTATAAACTCCAATTTTGGTGATAGGTGAAGATCGCCTATTCCCCATGATTAAGTTCTTTCTACCATGCTCCACCTCCTTGATTCTTCTTAGCCCCTAAAAATCAAAACAAATGTGAAATCCACACCCTGTATCAAGGACCCAAGAACAAGAAGATGATGAGTTATTAAATAAAATAGTGTATATACCTGCAGAAGTTGGCTTCACCTTGCCATCTTTAATATCTTGCTAATACTTTGGGAAGCTTTGTTTCCAATGCATGCTGTCGTGGCAGTAAAAGAAAGTGGCATCTTTGGGATCAGAGACAGGAGGAGCAATAGAATTGGATTTTGTAACGACCATAAAAATTCCAACCAATTTAAATTTTTCAAAAACAACCCAATTTCATAAAGTTATTACAAAAATGTTTTCAATACATTTATTATCAGAGTATTTCCCAGAACCGCATCATAAACACATAAAACATGAGGAGCGGTACGATCATGCCTTTGCCTTGCCACGGTCTCCTGAGGTACCTGGAACATTTAAACCACAACTGTAAGCCCGGAAGCTTAGTGAGATACCCCCAAAATATCAACCACATATACCATACACATAACATGCCATATCATAACAGAACATAGAACAGCCATGCACTTTGGGTATACTATGTGACTGGTCCACCGCACCGGGCCTTCAGTCAACCTGGTCCACCCTCCAAGTCTAGCCATATCCATCGAGTCTGCAGTGTGGTTGGTCCGCCCGCACCGGGCCTTCAACCCACCGGATCCACTCTCTGAGTCTACAGTATGACTAGTCCGCCCACACCGAGCCTTCAGTAGGCCTGGTCCACTCTCCGAGCCTCGGTACATCTGGTCCGCCCTCGTGGGGCCTACAGCCTATTCGGACCACTCGCTGGGCCTTCGGGATATTCGGTTCGCCCTGGGTATGTTGGCCTACAGCACAAAGCAGGACCCGCCTCAACCCAACCCCAGTCAACCAACCATGTGCACATAAACATATAACCACATAACAATTAATCATCAGTCAACCGATCTAGCAGATCACATGCATAGCATACTCTAAACAGGATGCCGACCTAACTGGTCACTAGCATATACCATCCTAACTACGAGGATGCAAACATAGCAAAGCAATAACACAACAGCAATACCCGGATTACAATCCGATAAAGGGTCGGCCTTGGTGCCTTAGACCCTGTCGACATAGTGAGGATAACTCACCTCACAACGCCGAAACTCTGAACTGAAAAGTAGACTCCCGAATCACCGACTCGCCGAAAATCCCGAAACTAGCCAACAAAGCATAAATAACCATTAGATCAATCACAATATCCTTCCAAGGGTAAATTGACCAATTACCCTTAACTCAATCTGGTCCAAGACTAAGGCCCATAATCACTATGAGAGGCCCAACACTAGGTAGGCTCTCAAGCCCACTAATGTTTCATTAATGGCCCAATTTGCTACATTGGGCCCAATCCCTTAATGGGCCTCATCCTAAGCCCACAATACATTCCTTGGTCCATATAATACGATTTCTGATGGCCCACTAAGGCCAAAATACCCCAACATGCCCCAAATCACGGCCCAAAAGTCATGATCCATGCGGACAAAGTACACGGGGAGTACCCCCCATGTACGCTAAGCGTACAGGCAGAATCATGAGTACGCTGGGCGTACATCACTTTACGCAGGGCGTAACCTTGCTAATCAACAAATCCACATAAGTTCTTAATGGCTCAAGCTCTTAAGTCCAAACTTCATATCCATAGGCCAAATATGTCTAGGATCCATAAAGTCTCAAACTTTATTACCAGGGACGTCCATAAAACTCTTAATCCAAGGTCTTAATCTATTAAGACCAACTTATATCACATATGAGACAACCAAAGCCCTTGGGTCCTCATTTTTCTTACTCAAGAGCTCTCCTAAGGTCTGAAAGGACAGCTTGTTGGAATAGTGTCTAAGGCTGCAACTATATTAGGCAAGTATTTGACCCGGTTGTGCATGGTCCTTTTGGGTTGCCTTCACCATAGCAACTTGATAGGATGATTTATTAAGAGAGAATAAATATTATTAATATATTATAAGAATAATATAAAGAATAATAATATTGTTATTTGATTAATATAAATCATCAATTAATTAGTATTAATTTGGTGACTTAAAGAGATTAATTAAATAAGAGGGTATAAACTGTCAATTGTTTGATAGTTAAACTTTAGACTGTAAATCCATATTGGATAGGGGTGGACGGATTCTAGAAGCTAGAGATAGCTTCAAATCGTCCAAAGGCTATCTAAGGAATGGATTTGGATTGCTTTAAGAGAAGATTATCCAACTAGGGTTTAAGCTGTAACCCTTAAGGAGTCTACAAGTATAAATAGACCCTATGGAAAAGGGAAATCGGCACTTCATCTAAAGTAGAGAACCCCTGGCCGAATTCCCTCCCCTCTCCTCTCTCCCAAATCATCCTCCTTTCTATTTGGTGTTTGTAAGCCATTAGAGGAGTAACAATTGTGACTCTAGAGCTCCAAGACAACAAGATCAAACAAGAGATTCAAAGGTATGATTCTAGATCTGATTTAGTATTGTTATTACACCGAATTAGTCATTAGAAGTCTTGGATTCAAAGCATGTTTAATTACAAAGCCTAGATCCAAGCATTAGGGTTTTGTATGCGCACATAGGAAAGTTCTTATGGCTAAATCCCATCAGTGGTATCAGAGCCTAGCTTGGTTTCTATTAAATTGTTGCTTGTTTGTTAGAAACTTAACTGCAAAATTCGATTTTTGTGTTTCTGATTCATGGAATCGGCGAGTTCCATAGTGGACTCGGCGAGTTGGCCTGACTCGGCGAGTCCCTTGGTGCACTCGGCGAGTCCAAGCGTCAGGAATGGCCAAATTCGAGATTTCTTCATGATTATCTTATGGAAACTTACCTTAATCATATTAGATCAACCCCAATTCATTTTTTTGATATATATGACTATAATCTTGATCTAACTAAAGATATTTATCAACTAATAAAATATTTAATTTCCTTATATGATAATTAATTAATTATTTTGATTAATTTGGTAATTATCTTGCATGAAATCCTGAATAAATCAAATATAGATAATTAGGGAATTAATTGTTAATTAAAATTATTTGTTATTTGATCCTCCATGTTTTAAATGTTTAAAACTTGTCCTCAAGTTTTGAAATTTATATTTTGTGATTAAAAGTTTTAATTTAGACAATTTAAATTTCAAACTCTAGATTTTAAAAGTTTAAAATACAACCCTATACTAGTACAATACTACAAGATTAATATATATATATATATATATATATATATATATATATATTTATAACTAAAATGCTAGTCTTACCGTTAGTAGGCCTCATTCACGAAGCCGATCTATAAGGTGGGTATAAGGTTGCGGCCTATAAAATGGCGCTTAATGGGTGTACACTCACACCCACGGCTTGCTTGATCGGTGGAGGGTCGTTAGCCGAACGGGTAGGATAGGGCAACCTCATCCTCTCATTAAAAGTACAATAAGAAATATAAAGTAACTACACACAATTTTTTAAAATTTCCCAATCTTAGTTACTTTAGGAAAAGTGAATTGATGCAATCCCATGAAATTACACTTTGCACCCTTGCTAAGAAGTTAGTGGAGCGTGTGTGGTTTACCGGCACACTTATTTGTTCTAAGCAAAGGTGGCAAAGGGTGATTCATTGTATATCATAGTTCGATGAAGCGTGTGTGGTTTACCGGCACATCGAATAGGTGATCGTTACAATGAAGGCACCATGTGAATTTGCATGGTAATTCACACTCGGTTTGTGATCCTCAGTATCCCAGTCACAAACAAGAGGGGCATATCGAGATTTAAACATGCCATTGAATAGTTTCAATGAATCACATCCAAACCTAGGAATTCTCAATACATTTAGGACTTAAAGTTATGTTTTATTTATGGTGGCGAATTTGTGAATCGTCATTCACTTACCTTCATTTTACTTGCATGTTGGATTACGGCATCCCTTTTCTAATATATAAATATTGTTGTTGGATCCTAGCCCTAATTTTTCTTATTTGGTGACAATTAGGGATTCATATTCTAATCTATCTTCGTCCTTTCTATTTATAGATGTCGAACGCCAACAACGCTGCTGCTAGTTCTTTCACATTGATGAACCTTTGTCAAAAGGTCACTTTCGATGGGACGAACTTTAGCGAATGGATAAGATACATTCGCACCATTGCTCGCTATGAGGATAAAGAGTATGTCCTCGATGAGAAGCTCGAGAAAATCAACCCTGAAATCGCTACTCCGGCTGAAATAACCGCTTTTGAAACTCATGAGCGCGATGCAACAAAGGTACATTGCATCATGATAGCCAGCATGAACTCCGAATTCCAAAAGTCCTATGAGGACATGTACCCGTACGAGATGCATCAAGACTTATTGGAGAGATTCCATCAAAACGCAAGACAAGAGCGTTATAAAATTTTCACTAACATGATTTCCGCTAAGATGGGTCATGGAGAGTCTCTTACCGTGCACCTGCAAAAGATGCAAAGGTATGTCGACCGTCTTCGCAAGTTGAATGTTGACTTTGGGGAAGACTTGGCGATCGACATTGTGCTTCACTCTTTGCCTCCGAGCTACAATATATTTAGGATGACCTACCACATGAACAAAGAGAAGGTCACCCTAAGCAAACTCCAAGGTCTCTTGAGGGTCGCTGAGAGCAACTTCAAGGACAAGTCTGTTGCACCAACTCCCAATCCGCCTGCTACTCCTGTCTTGACCATTGGACAAGGAAAGGGAAAGAAGAGGAAGGCTATTTTAAAGAACTATCGCAAGGTTAAAGCCCGAGATGGTGCCTCTTCTAGTGGGACCAAAGTTGATCCTGCTAAGCCCTGCCCTAACCCTAAGGAGGCAGAGTGTGACTACTGCCATAAGATAGGACATTGGAAGAGAAGCTGCCCAGAGTACCTGCAAGCCATCAAGGAAGGAAAGATCAAGCCGTCTTTCACAGGTATATACATAATTAAATCAAACGATTCTAATCATGATATTTCTTGGTTTCTTGACACCGGTTGTGGTTATCACATTTGTTCTAATGTGCAGGGACTAAGAAGAAGTAGGGATGTGGAGCAAGGAAGGATCAATCTAATCATGCGGAACAGAAGATCGTCGCCTGTGACCAAGATTGGAGTGTATTCTTTAGTGCTTAGGAATAATTTATGTTTAGATTTAAACAATTGTTGCTATTCGCCAGAAATGGCTAGAAACATCATTTCATTTCATGGTTTGTTTAGACAATGTTTTAGATTTTCTTTTAATAATGAGAATGGCTCTATTTTGGCTTATCTAAATGGTGTCTTTTATTTTGAAGCTATACCATGTAATGGAATTTATGAAACTGTTATGATTGTTGATAACTTAGGAAATGATGTTTTGAACATAGATTCTTCCAATAGTATGGATAAAGCATCCTTGTGGCATTGTCGCCTTGGACATGTCAACAAGAAACGCATAGCCCAACTCCAAAAGGATGGAGTGTTGGAGTCATTCGACCTTAGGGAAGATGACACATGCGAATCTTGTTTGCTTGGAAAGATGACTAAGTCACCCTTCGCTGGTTCTTGCGAAACGGTGAGGGTCTATTGGACCTAATACATACCGATGTATGTGGACCGTTTAGATCAACCACTAAGGATGGGAACCGCTTCTACGTGACTTTTAACGATGACTATAGTAGATATGGGTATATCTATTTAATCAAGCAAAAGTCAGAAACTTTTGAAAAGTTCAAAGAATTCAAGAATGAAGTGGAGAATCAATTGGGCGGGAAAATCAAGATGCTTCGATCCGATCGAGGAGGAGACTACCTAAGTCTTGAATTCCACGATTATCTCAAGGAGTGTGGAATAGTTTCACAATTGACGCCACCTAGGACACCATAATTGAATGGTGTGGCAGAAAGGCGTAATCGAACCTTGTTGGACATGGTTCGCTCTATGATGAGTCGTGCTTCATTACCTATCTCTTTTTGGGGGTATGCCTTAGAGACTGTCGCCCATATCCTTAACCGAGTCCCTACTAAGAAGGTCACCAAAACACCTCACGAGATGTGGAAAGGGAAAGCTCCCTCGTTGGCACACATCAAGGTTTGGGGTTGTGAGGGTTTCGTAAGCCGAGACACTCACGACAAGCTCGAACCTCGTAGTGTGCGATGTATTTTCATCGGCTACCCGCAGAAATCCTTTGGATATCTCTTCTATAGACCGAAGGACAGTGTTGTCTTCGTTGCGAGGAGAGGAGTTTTCCGAGAGTGAGAACTCATAAGCCAAGGAGACAGTGGGAGGCAAATCGAGCTTGAAGAGATTCAAGAGTCGATAGATGAAGGAACCTCTACCGCTGGCACTCAACCCGGGGAGGAAACTCTGGTTGAACCGATTGACGAGTCCTTACCTCTTAGACGTTCCGAAAGAGTTAGATTTCAACCCCAGTTTGATGGTTTTCATATTACTACCAAAGGAGACACATATATTAGTTATGGTACATTAATAAATCTTGATGAACCTAATAGCTACAAGGAAGCCATGGCAGGCCCAGAGTCTGCGAAATGGAAAGAGGCAATGGATAGCGAGATCCAATCCATGTATGATAACCAAGTTTGGAATTTGGTTGATAATATGCCCGGACGAAAGACCGTTGGGTGCAAATGGATCTTCAAGAAGAAGACCGACATGGATGGAAACGTACACACATATAAAGCGCGATTGGTCGCGAAGGGATTTACTCAAACTCCCGGAGTTGACTATGATGAGACCTTCTCACCAGTTGCGAAGATAAAATCTATTAGAGTGATGCTAGCAATTTCCGCATTTCATGATTATGAGATTTGGCAAATGGATGTCAAGACCGCTTTCCTTAATGGGAAGTTGGCTGAGGATATTTACATGGCTCAGCCATAGGGGTTTGTGGATCCAAAGCATCTGAATAGAGTGTGTAAGCTTGAAAAGTCCATTTATGGACTTAAGCAAGCGTCTCGCAGATGGAATCTTTGCTTCGATGAGAAAGTCAAAGAGTTTGGATTTGTACGAAGCGAAGATGAATCATGTGTATATGTCAAAGCCAGTGGGAGTATAGTTAGCTTTCTCATTTTGTATGTCGATGACATACTACTCATAGGAAACGATATCCCGAATCTGTACGAGGTTAAGTCCTGGCTCGGGAAGTGCTTCGCTATGAAGGACCTCGAAGAGGGTTCCTATATTTTGGGAATAAGGATAGTAAGAGAGAGAAGTAAGAGACTAATAGGACTTAGTCAAAACACTTACTTAGAGAAGGTACTAAAACGTTTTAGTATGGAGAACTCAATGAAGGAGAATTACCGATACAAAGTAATGCCAAGTTGAGTAAGACTCAAAGTCCGAGTACCGAAGCTGAAATAGCAGAAATGAGCCGAGTACCATACGCTTCCGCAGTTGGCTCAATCATGTATGCTATGACTTGTACTCGCCCTGATGTAGCCTTTGCTTTGAGCATGGTTAGCAGATATCAAGGGAATCCTGGCAGAGCTCATTGGATTGCAGTGAAGAATATCCTTAAGTACCTTCGGAGGACGAAGGAATGGTTTTTAGTCCTCGGAGGGAGTGATGACTTGAAGGTGTGAGGGTATAGTGACGCCAGCTTTCAGACCGACAGGGACAACTACCGTTCGCAGTCGGGCTGGGTCTTTACCCTGAATGGAGGAGCAGTAACTTGGAAGAGTTCCAAGCAAGAAACCGTAGCTGATTCAACGTGCGAATCAGAGTACATTGCAGCCAACGAAGCGTCGAAGGAGGCAATATGGCTGAAGAAAAGACCGTTTTTCATTTATGCTTTTAAAATATTTTCAGAGTAAATCCTTTTTATTTGAAAGAGTTGCGAAATTTGTTCCCCAAAACAAAACATGGTAAAACAATGTTTACCAAAGCATTTCATAAAAGAAATGTATTTTCATTATAATCAAAACTCGGGGTGTCATGTTCCGAAAAAGACCAATAAGCATAAACGAATAACATTACAAGTCATTCAACAAATATATACATATACAGACTTCTAAACAAAACAACTGATGGTTTTCAACCCACAATAAATAATCATATTTAATTTTCACCAACCAACAATAACCCAATTACCGATTCCCGTTATTCTCACTTTATGTCCCTAAAACAACTAACACAAGGGACCTAGTCTAAGAATATTTCATCGGGGCAACAACACATGCTTCGGGGGTACCTCAGCAATATAAGTCAAATAAGGCAACCATGAGGGGGATGGAGTACAACGAATGAACACCCAAGTTCATTAACACCTACAGGTGGCGAACTTGCTAATGTTTCCACAAGACTGTCTAGAATAGCCAGTGGTCGTCATCTAAATTCCGCTAGATGACTAAATCAAACAACAACGAGGCCTCTCATCTGTTTATTACACACCAACTATCTACCCATGTTCTACCCAACATATTAGTAGATAAAATATACATTTTTATACATAGTTTTGAAAACCTGTATAACATGCTTTAATCAACACATAATCCACATAACAGATGAGGCACACACACACATAACACATATCTCATAGAGAATAAATCATATTTATGAGATAGAAGAGAGTGAATACACATTCACACATACAATCAACAATATACTATACACATAGCACGTATTTTATAGAAAATACTTAATATTTATGTGTTAGAAGAAGGTAACTACACACTCACACTTATAAACAACAATATACTTAATACACTCGAACCAAACTTGTATTATTATCGTGTTTATGAAAGGTAGCATACACTCACTTGATCAGAAGATGATCGGACAGCACTACGACTTGCAGAAGTAGTAATCCTCAGCAGATCTGGAAGATCTCTTCAAAAATCGAACTTCTCGCGGGCAGAGCTACGGCTCGGGAACCGCACTTCTCGGGATCTTCGGGATCTCGGGACTTGCCTCGGGGCTCGATTATGATACCGGGGCTTCGGGATATTTCTGGCACGCAAAACGATGCAAAACGGGAGAGAGAAGAGAAGAAATTGGCAATTGGGTCGGCTGCCCTCGCATCCTATTTATAGGAGGCTGGAGCCTCGGAGTACACGGCGCGTACTGCAGTACGCAGCGCGTACTGCTTCCGAAATCGTCACTGCATGCGTCATCCGAAATGTCGACACTCTTCGGAGTACGCGGGGCGTACCTCGGATCAGATCGGTGACTCGCCTTCGGATAATGCTTCCGAATTTCCATTTAAATTTAAATACAAAATAATTAATAAACTTCGGAAATTCATATCTTCTTCATACGAACTCCGTTTTCGACGTTCTTTATATCCACGCGAAGGTGAGACTACGCTCTACAACTTTCGTTTAGACTCCGTCGGCTAATTTCGAATTTATTTTTATTATTTATTTTTAATAGGCCGCGACAGAAAAACTTCGTTATAAATTCATAACTTCTTCGTTTGACGTCCGTTCTCGCCTAACTTTTTATCGCTTCGATACCAACAACGAGACCTTCGATCCTCGTTTAGATTGCTTCGGCTAAAAACTGCTCGATCTCAAATCGAGTATTTCGGGCTGCACACCGCTAAGCCGAAACTTCGATAAATCATAACTTCCTCATACGAAGTCAGATTTGGGCGTTCTATGTATATTCGGAAACCTTGTTTCAACTACTACAACATTATTCAAAGATATTAAGTTTATTTTACACTTAAATTTTGACGCTTATTTTTATTCTTAATTAATCAAACCACATAATTAAGCAATTAAGCACAAAACACACAATACTTAAATAATACAATCTTTATTATTTCAAAACGGGTTACAGAGGTTAACCTAGACTATTACATTGCTAAAAATGGCAAGCCCGGAAACACAGGCGTTACAATTCTCTCCACCTTAGAATGATTCCGTCCCCGAAATCACACATCAACAAACAAATGCAGATAGTGATTCAACATGTCACTCTCCGTCTCCCAGGTGAGATTCGGCCCATTCGTGTGTTTCCATCGGACAAGCACTAACCCAACCATTTTGCGTCGCAACTTCTTAGTCTTTTGGTCAACAATTGACTCTGGTTCTTCAATCAACCTTTTGTTCTCATCAATTCTCAATTCAGAAATTGGAATTATATCGGGAACTTCTCCCGTGAGCTTCCTCAAATAACACACATGAAAAGTGTTGTGAATTCCATTCAGTTCTTCGGGTAATTCGAGCTTGTAAGCTTGGTTCCCAATCCTTTGAAGAACTTTAAACGGTCCAATAAACCTTGGACTCAACTTTCCCCTTTTTTCAAATCTTATAAGTCCCTTCCACGGCGAGACTTTAAGCAAAACCGAATCTCCAATCTCAAAAGTCATCGGTCTTCGCTTTTTGTCAGCATAGCTCTTTTGACGATCTTGAGCTGCTAAAATTCTTTCCCTAATTATTTTCAACTTTTCAGCAGTTTGATTAACCATCTCCGGTCCCATAAACTGCTTTTCCCCAGCCTCAAGCCAACAAGACGGCGTACGACACTTCTGTTCATACAAAGTTTGATAAGGTGCCATCTTAATGCTCGAGTGAAAACTATTATTGTAGGAAAATTCTACCAAAGGTAAATGTTCATCCCAATTACCTAGGAATTCCAAGGTACATGCTCTCAGCATATATTCAAGTGTTTGTATTATTCTTTCACTCTGACCATCAGTCTGCGGATGGTAAGCTGTGCTTAAACATAACTTGGTACCCATTTCCTCTTGTAGACTTTTCCAAAACCTTGAGGTGAAACGGCTATCACGATCCGATACAATCGTTAACGGAACACCGTGAAGCCTCACAATTTCCTTCACGTAAGAATTCGCAAGCTTTTCCATAGACCATTTCTCCTTGGCTGCTATGAAATGCGCACTCTTAGTGAATCGATCAACGACCACCCAAATCATGTCGTGACCATTCTTTGTTCTGGGCAGTTTAGTGACAAAGTCCATAGCAATGTCTTCCCACTTACCCATAGGCACAGGCAATGGTTCTAAACTCCCGTACGGTTTCTGATGTTGTGTCTTGACTCTCGCACAAGTCACACACTCAGCCACATACTTTGCAACATCAAGCTTCATCGTTGGCCACCAGTAGTAGGGTTTCAGGTCCCTATACATTTTAGTGCTACCAGGATGAATCGAGTACATGGTTTTGTGAGCTTCTTCCATCAGAAGATCCCTAATTCCTCCTGACTTAGGTACCCAAATAAGATCTTGGAATACCTTCAGCCCATGACCGTTTGTACCAAATACCAACGTTTTACCCAAACGTTCCTCCTTTCGGTCATTTTTCTCAAAAGCTTCCTCTTGAGCTTTCTTTATACTTTCCACAATGGTCGAGACAACTTCAATTCTCAACGCTCTTGGCCTTTTCCTTTCAAGATTGACTTTCCGACTGAGAGCATCAGCAACAACATTAGCTTTACCGGGGTGGTAAAGTATCTCACAGTCGTAGTCTTTAAGTAATTCTAGCCAGCGTCGTTGCCTCATATTCAATTCTTTCTGATTAAAGAGATATTGGAGACTCTTATGATCAGTGAAAAGTTTGCACTTCGTGCCATAGAGGTAATGCCTCCATATATTCAGAGCGAAAACTACCGCTGCCAACTCCAAATGATGAGTCGGGTGGTTCTTTTCATGCTCTTTCAGCTGTCGAAACGCATATGCTATCACCTTTTCTCTTTGGGTCAAAACACAACCCAATCCAACCCCATACGCATCGCTATAAACAGCGAAGTCTTCAACTCCATCGGGTAGAGAAAGTATCGGTGCCTCGCATAGCTTCTTCTTTAACTTCTCGAATGCTTCTTTATGCTTATCACTCCAAGCATAAGTAGCTCCTTTGTGGGTCAAAGCTGTTAATGGAGTAGCAATCGAAGAAAAGCCTTGGATAAACCTTCGGTAATATCCGGCTAATCCTAAAAAGCTTCGAACCTCCGTGGGACTTTTCGGTTGTTCCCACTTCATCACAGCTTCGATCTTCGTTGGATCAACCATTATCCCCTCTTGGTTGCCCACGTGACCCAAGAATTGGACGAATCCAAAAATCACATTTGGATAACTTCGCATACAGCTTCTCCTGCTTCAAAACTTCTAACACTTCTCGCAAGTGTGTGCTATGCTCCTCCTGGCTTTTCGAGTAAATCAGAATGTCGTCTGTGAACACTATCACGGATTTATCAAGGAACGGATTACAAACCCTATTCATCAAATCCATGAATGCTGCCGGAGCATTGGTTAGTCCAAACGACATAACCAAGAACTCGTAGAGTCCATATCTAGTTCTGAATGCAGTCTTCTCGATATCTTGCTCTCTTACTTTCAGCTGATGATATCCTGACCTTAGATCGATCTTCGAGAAATAGCTCGAACCTTGCAATTGATCAAATAGGTCATCAATCCTCGGCAACGGATATCTATTCTTTATTGTTGCCTTATTCAGCTCTCTGTAATTGATGCACATTCTCATGCTTCCATCTTTCTTCTTCACGAACAACACCGGAGCTCCCCAGGGCGATGAACTAGGTCTAATGAAACCTTTGTCCAATAACTCCTGAAGTTGCATCATAAGCTCCTTCATCTCTGTCGGTGCTAATCGATAAGGTGCTTTTGCTATTGGCGTGGTCCCTGGTAACAAGTCTATTCTGAACTCCACTTGTCTATCAGGTGGTAATCCAGGAAGATCTTCGGGAAATACTTCCGGATAATCACACACCACTGGAATGCTCTGCATCACCTTCTTTTCTTTCTTAGCATCAATCACGAATGCTAAATATGATGTACATCCCTTGGTCAAACACTTTCTGGCTTTCATTAGAGAAATGATTCCAGAATTTACTCTGCGTTTGTCCCCATACACCATAAATGAATCCTTCCCAGGCGGGTTTAATTTAACTATCTTCTTCTTGCATAAAATTTCAGCATCATTGGCGCTAAGCCAATCCATTCCCAACATGATGTCGAAACCATTAAGCTCGATAGGCAATAATTCCTCGCGGAACTTATTCCCATTCAGATCAATTAAGATGTTTTTCATACGATGGCTAACAGGTACAAACTTGCCACTAGCAACTTCGACTAATAAAGCATCATCTAGTCTATCAATAGGCAAAGCTAGCTTTCTACCAAACTCATGCGAAATAAATGAGTAGTTGGCTCCAGAATCAAACAAAATTTGAGCAGGTAATTCGTTTACGAGAAAGGTATCTGAAGCGACATCAGCTTCATCTTTAGCAGCCTCAAGTATCATCTGGAAGGCTCTCGCCTTCGGCTTTGGTGGAATGTTGGGCCTAGCTGCCTCCTTTTTCTTCGGACAGTCTTTCAAAATATGCCCCTCTTCATTGCAACCAAAACACATCCTTTTGTTGTTCGGACATTCATTGGCAAAATGTCCAACCTTTCCACACTTGTAGCAGGTCACATCCTCGCTACATTTCCCAAAGTGCTTTTTCTTACACTTATCACACCACTTCGCTTCGCCTCCTTTTCCTCCAAACTTTTTCGAATCAGATTTCGAAAATTTGCACTTCTTACCGGAACCAGATGTTCCCTCAAACTTTCTTTTCTCACCAACCTCAACCTTGACGGTGGTTCTTCCCTTTATCATGTTCTCAACAGACTTGACAGCCCAGATAGCAGCCTCTAGAGTAAGTGCCTGACATATTGGCACCTCGTACTCCCATGGGAGTCCCTTCGCATACCGGTCCACCTTTGTCAGCTCATCTGGAACGATACGCAAGGAAAACTCCATCTTATCAGTGAAGTTATTGGTGTATTCATCAACTGACATGCTGCCTTTCGTCAATGTCAGGAACTTGTTCTCCAACTCCAACAAATTTTGAGCCGAGCAGAACTTGCGCTTGAACTGCACCAAGAACTCTGCCCATGACAATTGCAGTGGCTCATTAGGGCTCAAAGTCTTCCCTAGCGTGTTCCACCAACAAACGGATCCACCTCGGAATTGTCGCACTTCATAGATAGTCTGCAACTTACCTCTGCAGCCACATGTCATGAAGGCTAACTCCATTTCGGAGATCCAATCCATAACCCCAATCGGATCCTCCTTTCCATTGAAGGTCGATAGTTTGCAAGTTAAAAAGTCCTTGTACTTGCATCCCATTCCATCATTCCTTCCATCATGGTTATCTTGCCTAACTATCGGTGGGTTGGCTTGACCAATAGACCCACTGAAGTTACCACCTTCCGAGTGCCCTTCATTTAATTCAGGCTCCTCCACATGAATTGACAGTTCTTCACGATGTTGCTGAAGCAACCGTCTAGTTTCATCCATCTGACGGTCCAACATCGTCTGAATCATCATTTGCACACCAGCCATGGTTATTGGCTCAGGTGCTGCTGCTACGACAGGTACTTGCTCAATCACTGGTGGTTGATTCCTGTTTTCATCAGCATTTCCAACTCCACTTCTTGTTCTCACCATTTTGATCTACACACCGAATAAGGTGAAATTAGATCCTCAATCACGATAGATATTCAAATCTTCCTTATCACTCTGAAACGTTTACATGCTAGATCTAATATCGTAGACGTACGCTTAGAATCCTACACACATAAGGTTTCTAGATCCGGTCGGCAACAGACCATAGATCCGAACAAATAATATCATATATGGCAACATATAACATTTAGCACATAAATGCATTTTAGGCAACTTCCCTAAATTAAATCAGTGCTCGTGTCTAAAACACAACAGACACACATCTCAAAATTTCACTTAGCATTATAAGTGTAAGTCTAAAAATCCTACAAATTCCTAGTTCGCTTAAACTAATGCTCTGATACCAACTGTGACATCCCCAAAATCTCGGCTAGAAAAGACCGTTTTTCATTTATGCTTTTAAAATATTTTCAGAGTAAATCCTTTTGATTTGAAAGAGTTGAGGAATTTGTTTCCAAAAACAAAACATGATAAAACAATGTTTACCAAAGCATTTCATAAAAGAAATGTATTTTCATTATAATCAAAACTCGGGGTGTCATGTTCCGATACAGACCAGTAAGCATAAACGAATAACATTACAAGTCATTCAACAAATATATACATATACAAACTTGTAAACAAAACAACTGATGGTTCATCCATCTCATGCCCTCGCGCCACTTCCTGTAATACAAATAAAACTGAGTGGGTCAGGCTTGGGAGCCTGGTGAGCATATAGGGTTATCAACCCACAATAAATAATCATATTTAATTTTCACCAACCAACAATAACCCAATTACCCATTCCCGTTATTCTCACTTTATGTCCCTAAAACAACTAACACAAGGGACCTAGTCTAAGAATATTTCATCGGGGCGACAACACATGCTTCGGGGGTACCTCAACAATATAAGTCAAATAAGGCAACCATGAGGGGGATGGATTACAGCGAATGTTCATTAACACCTACAGGTGGCGAACCTGCTAATGTTTCCACAAGATTGTCTAGAATAGCCAGTGGTCGTCATCTAAACTCCGCTAGATGACTAAATCAAACAACAACGAGGCCTCTCATCTGTTTATTACACACCAACTATCTACCCATGTTCTACCCAACATATTAGTAGATAAAATATACATTTTTATACATAGTTTTGAAAACCTGTATAGCATGCTTTAATCAACACATAATCCACATAACAGATGAGGCACACACACACATAACACATATCTCATATAGAATAAATCATATCTATGAGATAGAAGAGAGTGAATACACATTCACACATACAATCAACAATATACTATACACATAGCACGTATTTTATAGAAAATACTTAATATTTATGTGTTAGAAGAAGGTAACTACACACTCACACTTATAAACAACAATATACTTAATACACTCGAACCAAACTTGTATTATTATCGTGTTTATGAAAGGTAGTATACACTCACTTGATCAGAAGATAATCGGACAGCACTACGACTTGCAGAAGTAGTAATCCGCAGCAGATCTGGAAGATCTCTTCAAAAATCGAACTTCTCGTGGGCAGAGCTTCGACTCGGGAACCGCACTTCTCGGGATCTTCGGGATCTCGGGACTTGCCTCGGGGCTCGAGTATGATACCGGGGCTTCGTGGATATTTCTGGCACGCAAAACGATGCAAAACGGGAGAGAGAAGAGAAGAAATTGGCAATTGGGTCGGCTGCCGTCGCATCCTATTTATAGGAGGCTGGAGCCTCGGAGTACGCGGGGCGTACTGCTTCCGAAATCGTCACTGCATGCGTCATCCGAAATGTCGACACTCTTCGGAGTACGCGGGGCGTACCTCGGATCAGATCGGTGACTCGCCTTCGGATAATGCTTCCGAATTTCCATTTAAATTTAAATACAAAATAATTAATAAACTTCGGAAATTCATATCTTCTTCATACGAACTCCGTTTTCGACGTTCTTTATATCCACGCGAAGGTGAGACTACGCTCTACAACTTTCGTTTAGACTCCGTCGGCTAATTTCGAATTTATTTTTATTATTTGTTTTTAATAGGCCGCGACAGAAAAACTTCGTTATAAATTCATAACTTCTTCGTTTGACGTCCGTTCTCGCCTAACTTTTTATTGCTTCGATACCAACAACGAGACCTTCGATCCTCGTTTAGATTGCTTCGGCTAAAAACCGCTCGATCTCAAATCGAGTATTTCGGGCTGCACACCGCTAAGCCGAAACTTCGGTAAATCATAACTTCCTCATACGAAGTCAGATTTGGGCGTTCTATATATATTCAGAAACCTCGTTTCAACTACTACAACATTATTCAAAGATATTAAGTTTATTTTACACTTAAATTTTGACGCTTATTTTTATTCTTAATTAATCAAACCACATAATTATGCAATTAAGCACAAAACACACAATACTTAAATAATACAATCTTTATTATTTCAAAACGGGTTACAGAGGTTAACCTAGACTATTACATTGCTAAAAATGGCAATCCCGGAAACACAGGCATTACACGTAGTGAAGAGGATATCATCAGAAGATAACCCACCAGATCCGCTTACGAAGGGGCTGAGTAGGGTTAAGCACTTGCAGCATGCTAGGAGTATTGGGCTGAAGGATGATATTAGCATAAATTAGATAGTATTAGAAACGTATAATAGATAAATGTAATTAACATTTGATGATTAAATAAAGGAGTTTTATTTATGAGTAATGTTACTATCTTATGTTAATTGTTTAACTATTGTTTCTCTTTGCATGTTTTGACTTCCAAAATAATTGAGAATAATCGAATTATTCAAGTTATCCACAATCGTTCATATGTTCGAAGTAGATATGAATGAAGATTGTCGTGAATTGGTGCGTAGATTGTCTAAATGGTATTAGACATAGCAAAAGATTGTTGCGACGTTCATGAGTGCTTATGAACTCGTTTTGAGCATTGGAACAAACTCGCGCTTGCTGGAATCACCTTATCGAATATGATATAAAAAGGTGATCGCAAGACGATAATATGATATAGTCTTAAAACCTAGATATATGGTTTGTTATTTGTTAATGGGTTGTACATTGATAATGCAAAAATGCATCAGTAACTCGGTGTTATAAAACACATTCTTGTGTATAGTTGGTTAATGAATAAGTAAATGCATATAAGTTGAAGTTTATCTGTGACTTTTATCCCAAGAGGGTAAAAGCGATATCTCGACCGCTCGATGATTTGTTTGACTTATGTGTCGGGCCCGGTCAGAACTAAATTGATGTGTTCGATTAAGTTCTATGTCAAATAAGTCGGAGATCGAGAAACCAAAATGCTAGACTAATCATTCCAGATAATTGTCAGCATGATATCCAACAGAGGACTGTATGATCCCTTATCTAAAGGACAAGATTGATTAGATCAGAGTTTGACAGCGTCTTTGAGAGCCATGATTGCAAAATCGGATTGTACTTGTGCATATAGTTACTAGACTTATCCAAGTGGGAGACTGTTGGAATAGTGTCTAAGGCTGCAACTATATTAGGCAAGTATTTGACCCGATTGTGCATGGTCCTTTTGGGTTACCTTCACCATAGCAACTTGACAGGATGATTTATTATGAGAGAATAGATATTATTAATATATTATGAGAATAATATAAGGAATAATAATATTGCTATTTGATTAATATAAGTCATAAATTAATTAGTATTAATTTGGTGACTTAAAGAGATTAATTAAATAAAAGGGTATAAACTGTCAATTGTTTGATAGTTACACTTTGGGTTGTAAATCCTTATGGGATATGGTTTGGACGATTTCTAGGGCTAGGATAAGCCTCAAATTCGTCCACGGCCTATCTAAGGTAAGGATTTGGATTGCTTTGAGTAATAGTTATCTAGCTAGGGTTTTTGAGTGAAACTCTAGGAGCCCAACAAGTATAAATAGACCCCGTGAGCAAGGGAAATCGGCACTTCTGCTAAAGCAAGGAAACCCTGGCCGATTTCCTCCTCTCTCCTCTCTCTCATATCATCCTCCTTGCTAGTTGGTGTTTGTAAGCCATTAGAGGAGTGACAATTGTGACTCTAGAGCTCCAAGACAACAAGATCAAACAAGAGATTCAAAGGTAAACTTCTAGATCTGATTTTGTATTGTTCTTATACCTAATTAGTCAAATAGAAGTCTTGGATTGAAAGCATGTTTAATTAGAGAAACCTAGATCCAAGCATTAGGGTTTTGCATGCGCACATAGGAAAGTTCTTATGGCTAAAACCCATCACTTTCCTCTTTTTATCCTTTCCTTATCCAATGGCTAGAATGGGAGCACTAGCATGAGTGGAGGAAATACTCTTTCCCTTCATCCCTGCTTCAATTGTCTACAGGAGGTTGTGCAATTGAGCCAAGGTGGTCTCACTATTGTTCAGATGATAAGTCAACATGAACTAATCATATAAAATAGGTAAGGAGTTCAAGACTATTTCAATAGCCAACTCCTCATAAACATGAACATTAAGCCTAAGAAGGTGATCTACATATCATTGCATCCTTTGCATGTGGCTACTAACAAACTCTCCCTCTTTTATCTTGCTTGCTATGTGGGACTTTACCACCATGTACTTTTCTTGACGAGTTTGTTTATGGTACTTTTCCATAAGGTCCTTGCTTATCTCGTATGCCCAGTAATCCTCATAAAATCTTTTCAACTCAGGAGTCATGGTGGCTACCATGATTGTCACACCCCCAAACCGGAACGGCAGAAATGTTCGGGGGCGGAGGACTTCATGTACAGTATCACAACAATTGTATAATACGAACCAAAGCAAACACAACCATTACATTGATTTAGTAAAGTATTTACATATGTTCAATACATAGTTTATGCCATCAAAATGTATAACAAAAGTATAAAAGACGCAACTCTAAAAGCTCTGTTTCTCAAAATCTGCAGGTGTACCATTCTTACCGGTTCCCTGAGAATACAAGTGATTTTGAAAGTGTATCAACATTTATGAATACTATCATGAATTTTTCTGAGAAAGGACGGTACACCCGATTCATTAAGTCCATGAACACTGGCGGTGCATTTGTAAGACTAATGGGCATCACCACAAATTTGTAGAGGTCGTATCGGGTTCAGAATGTTGTCTTGGAAACATCATTCTCCTGGACTCATAAGTGATGATACCTCGATCTCAGTTCTATCTTTGAAAAGTAGTTGGCTCCTTGCAGTTGATCGAAGAGGTTGTCTATTCTAGGTAGAGGGTAGTGATTCTTAATAGTGAGTTTGTTTAGTTCGCGGTAGTCTATGCACATTCCGAAAGATCCATCCTTCTTCTTCACGAAGAAGGTCGGTGCCTCCCAGGGTGAGAAGCATGGTCTAATGAATCCCATATTGATCAGTTCGTTTAGTTGGCTGGATAATTCTTGCATTTTTGCTGGTGCTAGACAATAAGGGGATTTGGCTATGGGGGTAGCTCCAGGACTCAAGCTGATTCAGAACTTGACTTGGCGTTCAGGCAGAATTCCTAGAAGATCCTCGGGGAAAATATATGTAACACCCCGGATTTCCAGGTATCTTTTATTCATATATTTTTGGTGTTTTGTGAGGGGACTCGGCGAGTTGGAGCTCAAACTCGCCGAGTAGGATCGCGGTTCTGGACGCGGGTTCGCGCCTGGACTCGGCGAGTCCAAGGAATGGACTCGACGAGTCTGCGCTGTTTAATGAAACCCTAATTTCCCGATCCTAAGCCATATTTAAAGGACCTTATGGCCCTTCATTGCGGCTACCTTGACCTTGAGAACACCAAACCAGCTGAGGGTTCTTGTGAGTGAGATAAGAGGCCATTATTCACCAAACTTGTGTGTATTTGCAAGAAAGAAGGAGAAAGTCAAGCTACAAGAGTTGGGGAGCTTGGATCTACTTCCATTTCGTCAGGGGAAGCTTCTTGAGGTATCATTCAGAGCTTATTTCCGTATTTTTGTTGATATGGTCAAATCTAGGGTTTCTTCATGCCTTGTTTGCTTGGTAATTGAAGTGTGAGAGGTCCCATGGGGATATGGTACCTAGATCTGGACCTTAGCAGGTCCAGAGAGTCCCAAATGCCATGCTTTATGTCCTTCCTTTTGGGTTGGAGATTAGGGTTGCCATCTTAGAATTCATTTCTTCAAAAAGAGCCTTGTACGTGTTGCATGGTAGCCAAGACTATGACTTTACATGATGAATGAGCTTAGGAGGGCCAGATCTATGAGTGGATGGAGCGGATCTGACCTCAGAAGCGAGATTGAGTTGATGCATGGCATGGACTCGCTGAGTCTGAAGAACAGACTCGGCGAGTAGCATGAAGATTGTCCTTAACCACTCAGCGAGTGGTCCTGCCGAGTTCTAGGTTGACTCAGTGAGTCAGGGAGAGTTAGAGAGGGTGACAGGTGGACTGAGTCGAGCTGGAACTCGTCGAGTTGTTCTTGAGACTCGGCGAGATGAGTCGTGGTGGCCCCGCGATTCATGCCAGGTGGAACACGTCGAGTCAGGGGAGTACTCAACGTGTCAAAAGAGAATCCTAGAGAGTTGGTGAAAACGTTTAGACTCGCCGAGTTACTTTAGTGCACTCGCCGAGTCCGGTCAAAGTTGACCGTTGACCGTTGACCAGAGTTGAACAGTGTTGACTTGATAGGGGTAGTCAACCTTAGTGGTAAAAGTGTTAATTAGAGATATATGATGTTATAGGAGGATTATAGCTCGGAGGATCGAGCACGAGTGATTTCCAGGATTCGCGAGTTATCGAGATATACGAGGTGAGTCTTCTCACTATACCTTACCTTGAGTAGGTAATCAGAGTTATGTGATAGAGTATGTGTATGTTATGTGTATGTTATGTGTTGTACTGCATGATGTCTATGTGATTTATGTTGTGCATGCTTATAGAGTTGGAACCGGAAGGTTCCCAGAGTTAGAACCAGAGGGTTCACAGAGTAGGGTCTACGGACCCACAAAGTTATAGCCTCGAGTGGCTAATATGTGTTATGTGTGGTATTTTGGGGAACTCACTAAGCTTTGTGCTTATAGTGTTAGTGTTGTTTGTTTCAGGTACTAGGATGACCGTGGGAAGGCGTCGGCTTGATCTGTACACACGCATGGGATTTTTTTTTACGATATATGATCTTGGGATTTTGTATGATGTGAATTGGAGTTTTAAACTTGATGTTTTATGAAAATTAAATGAAAAATGTTTTTATATTTTGCGAAAAATTATTTTGAAATTCACGGTGTTACAAGTTGGTATCAGAGCCTTGGTTTGAGGGATTCGAGTACACCATCGGGCGTATTTGAACTCAAACTGAGGATTTGAGAAGTATTTTCAAAAAGAGTAAAAGATTTTGGAAAAACGCAGAGCAGAGTGTGTGTACGATCGGTCCGCGCCCGAACGGTGATTTCCCAAGATACCTTCATGTTATGTGATATTGATATTGCTATGATGTATTCGCATGCTAGAGTAGGCTAGGTATTCCTATTAGGGCTAGAGTGGCCTGATTTGTGATGCCTTAGCCTACGAAGAGGTGAGCTGCTATGAGATGCTTGAGAGTGAGTAGGTAGTAGCGAGGGGCTTATGAGAGATCTATTAGAGAGTGGCCTATGCATGATAGAGTACTTGGAATTTGGGATCCGAAGAGGAGGACTTGGGGTGTATTCTGATACGGTGCGGACAGTAGTATTGGGCCCGTACTACTGAAAGCACCAGAGCGGTGTACAGCCCAAGTAAGAATCTTTGGAATACCAAGGATCAAGGAGGAATGAGTTGTCGAGTGTGAGTATGCTCGAATGGGTTCTAATTTATCGTATGTTGTGTTTCAGAGGTAGATCATGGTGAGGAGACGTTTGATGCCTGAGCGCAGTGATACCAGTGATGAGGAGATGATCCGCCGGATCATCCACGAATAGGTGGCTGCGGCCATCAGGGCAGAGATACCAGAGATGTTCGGGTCTATTAAGACCACGCTGACTGAGACCTTTGATGAGCGTTATGCCGCTCTTTCTGAGGCTGCTATTGCAGCGGCCACCGCAGCTATTGCTGCCGCGAGGCCGCAAGGTGGTGATGCGTTGCTGTTCCGGGAGTTCAGCAACACAAAACCACCAGAGTTTGATGGGACCCAGGATCCGGTGGCAGCTATGAGATGGATTTCTGATATAGAGGGGTGTTTCTTCACTTGCTCCTCTCCTGAGCATTTGAAGGTTCGGTTCGCGTTGAACCAGCTTCGCTTGGGAGCGAAGGACTGGTGGAAGTTTGTGACGGCGCATTTTACGCCTGCTGAGCTTGCGGCAGTGACTTGGGAGAGGTTCACTGCCATGCTCCGGGATAAGTATGTTCCCCAGGTGGAGAGGGAGCGTTTGGCCCAGGAGTTTCTGACCCTCAAGCAGGGTACTGAGTCAGTTACAACGATTACTAGGATGTTCCATGAGAGGGCGATGTTCTGCCCTGAGCACGTGTCCACTGAGTAGGCACGTATGAGCCGATATTTGAGCATTTTGAGCCGAGACATTCGGGAGTTCGCGGCGAACTCCTCGTACCGGACATTTGCTGTTGAGCTAGAGACTCAGGCCAGGGAGAAGGCGGAGTCTCAGGGGAGGGATCGGCGACCGGCACAGTCTCAGCCGGCAGCTAAGCGGGCCAAGCCCGCTGATCCCAAACCAGGGAGCTACAAGGGCCGCACTTGTGGGAAGTGTGGCAAGGGTCATGATGGAGTCTGCAGAGCTGGATCTTGGTACACGTGTGGCAAGGAGGGGCATATGGCCAAGGACTGCCCCAAGGGGTTTGCGGTGTGTTTTCACTGCAACCAGACCGGACACCGGAAGGCGGAGTGTCCGCAGTTGCGGGGATCAGCTCAGGGAGCACCTCAGGGATCTGCCCTTGCCGCCATCAGAGCTACAGAGAGTCGGCCAGTGAAGGCCGAGGCGCCGAGGGCACGAGGGAGAGCCTTTCAGCTGACCGCGGAGGAGGTCCGCGCAGCGCCCGATGTCGTGGCTGGTATGTATTCTTTTGTGTATTTATTTTGATGTTGAGATATTATGCTTATGTTATGTTATGCGTAGGTACTTTTCTTGTGAATTCTGTACCTGCCTTGGTGTTATTTGACTCGGGTGCAAGTCGGTCTTTTGTATCTTTGGCTTTTAGTCAGCATATCAGTGTTAGTCGTGAGGCGTTGAGTTGGCCTCTGAGAGTTTCCATAGATGATGAGAGGGTGATATATGCCACGGAGGTTCTCCGAGGTTGCGTAGTCGAGATTTTCGGTGTTGAGTTCCCGATTGAACTGGTTCGTATTGCGATGGGTAATGTCTGTGTTATTGTGGGCATGAAATGGTTGAGCAGATTCGGTGCGGTTATCGATTGCGAGCGTCAGCTGGTGACCATACGAGACCCTAGTGGGGGAGTTCTTTCGGTGTACGGCGAGGGTACACGTTTAGGATCAGTGTTTTGTTCGGCCGCTAGGGCAAGGCAGTGTCTACAGCAGGGCTGTAAGGGTTTTGTGGCATATGTGATGGATACGCGGGTGGATTCCGAGAGCCCGAGTTCAGTAGAGGAGGTTCCGGTGGTGCGTGAGTTCCCGGATGTATTTCCCGAGGAGTTGCCGGCTGTGCCTCCTGTGAGGCAAGTGGAGTTCAGTATCGATTTGGTACCGGGGGCCGCGCCTATCACTAAGGTGCCCTATCGCCTTGCACCTCCAGAGATGCAAGAGATATCCTCGCAGCTTCAGGAGCTGTAGGGGAAGGGATTTATTCGGCCGAGCAGCTCGCCATGGGGAGCGCCTATCCTGTTCGTCAAGAAGAAGGATGGTTCACACCGGATGTGCATTGATTACCGGGAGTTGAACAAGCTGACGGTCAAGAACCGTTACCCGTTGCCGAAGATCGACGATTTGTTCGATCAGTTGCAGGGAGCATCTTGGTTCTCCAAGATCGATTTGAGGTCTGGATATCATCAGGTGAGGGTGCGGGATGAGGACGTCCAGAAGACAGCGTTCAGGACGCGTTATGGGCATTATGAGTTTGTGGTGATGCCTTTTGGGCTCACCAATGCCCCGGCGGTGTTCATGGATCTCATGAACCGAGTGTGTAGGCCGATGCTGGATCGGTCGGTGATTGTATTTATCGACGACATTCTGGTATATTCGAGATCTAGAGAGCAGCATGAGGAGCATTTGAGAGAGGTTCTCGGAGTTCTGAGGTCGGCGAGGCTTTATGCCAAATTCTCCAAGTGTGATTTCTGGTTGCGGGAGGTCCAGTTCTTAGGACATCTCGTTAACCAGGAAGGGATATTGGTTGATCCGGCCAAGGTTGAGGCGGTGATGAGTTGGGAAGTGCCGAGATCACCCTCCGAGATCAGGAGTTTCCTCGGGTTGGCAGGGTATTATCGACGGTTTATTAAGGATTTCTCTAAGATCGCAGTGCCACTCACCAGATTGACCCGGAAGGGTGTTGCTTTTTCATGGGGCCCCGAGCAGCAGGCCTCCTTTGAGACACTTCACCAAAGGTTGTGCGAAGCCCCGGTGTTAGCCCTCCCGGAAGGGATGGAGGACTTCGTGGTATACTGTGATGCATCGATCTTGGGGATGGGAGCGGTGTTGATGCAGAGAGGGCATGTGATAGCATATGCATCGAGGCAGCTGAAGCCTCATGAGACGAGATATCCCACCCATGATCTAGAGTTGGGGGCAGTGGTGTTCGCTCTCAAGATTTGGCATCACTACTTGTATGGGGTTCGGTGTACGATATACACGGACCATAAGAGATTGAAGTATTTGATGGATCAGCCCAACCTAAATATGCGTCAGAGAAGGTGGTTGGATGTGGTCAAGGATTATGATTGTGAGATCCTGTACCACCTAGGCAAGGCTACTGTGGTAGCCGATGCATTGAGCCGCAGGGCGGAGAGCACCCCGCTGCGGGATGTATGTTTGAGATTGACCGTGATAGCTCCAGTGTTGGACGGCATTCGTAGGGCACAGGCCGAGGCTGTGCAACCTGAGATGCAGAAGAGGGAACGGGTTGTTGATTTGGTTTCAGAGTTCGTTACCGATGGTCGGGGGCTTATGACATTTCAGGGGCGTATCTGGGTGCCGTTTGTGGCAGGAACGCGTACCATTTTGATGGAGGAGGCTCATCAGTCGAAATTTTCGATCCATCCGGGGGCCACTAAGATGTATTTGGATCTGAGAAAGGAGTATTGGTGGCCCTGTATGAAGAGGGATGCCCCGTGGTTTGTTGAGAGGTGCTTGACCTGCCGTAGGGTTAAGGCCGAGCACCAGAGGCCGCATGGTAAGTTGCAGCCATTGGAGGTTCCCGAATGGAAGTGGGAACATATCACTATGGATTTCATCACCAAATTGCCAAGGACTGCCAGGGGAGTTGATGCAATTTGCGTGATTGTGGACAGGTTGAGGAAGAGTGCTCATTTCCTTGCTATCAGTGAGAGTTCTTCAGCAGAGAAATTGGCGGAGGTGTATGTGAGGGAAGTGATATCTCGGCATGGGGTGCCGATCTCGATTGTTTCAGACCGTGATGTGCGTTTCACTTCCAGATTCTGGAAGAAGTTTCATGAGGAGTTGCGTACTAGACTGCATTTTAGTACCGCGTATCATCCCCAGACAGACAGTCAGAGTGAGCAGACGATTCAGACACTCGAGGACATGCTCCAGGCATGTGTGTTGAATTTCGGGGGTAGCTGGGATGCATATTTACCCTTGGCAGAGTTTTCCTACAACAACAGCCATCATTCGAGCATTGGTATGCCACCCTTTGAGCTGTTGTATGGGAGGAGGTGTCGGACCCCCATTTGTTGGGGAGAGGTTGGACAGAGGGTGATGGGCACTACAAAGATCGTGCTTCAGACAACAGAGCAGATCCAGCATGTCAGACAGAGGTTGTTGACCGCTTAGAGCCGACAGAAGAGTTATGCAGACAGACGCCGGTCCGAGCTTGAGTTTCAGGTCGGTGACCTTGTACTCCTGAAGGTCTCTCCTTGGAAAGGAGTGATTCGATTCAGGAAGAGGGGCAAGTTGGGGCCCCGATATATTGGTCCTTTCCATGTGATCGCGAGGGTAGGCCAGGTAGCCTATCGTTTGGATTTGCCAGCAGAGTTGGGGAAGATTCACAACACTTTTCATGTGTCGCAGCTGAGGAAGTGTATAGCCGACGAGTCGGCAGTGGTTCCATTAGAGGATATTCAGGTGGATGCGAGCCTGAATTATGCCGAGAGACCAGTGGCCATCAGAGATCGGAAAATCAAGGTTTTGAGGAACAAGGAGGTACCCTTGGTGTTGGTTCAGTGGCAGCATCGGAAGGGATCAGAGATGACCTGGGAGCCGAAGCATGAGATGCGTAAGCAGCATCCAGAGCTATTTGCAGAGCAAGACTTCGAGGGCGAAGTCTAGTTCTAGTAGGGGAGAATTGTAACAGCCCGGATTTCAAGGTATCTTTTATTCATATATTTTTGGTGTTTTGTGAGGGGACTCGACGAGTTGGAGCTCAAACTCGCCGAGTAGGATCGCGGTTCTAGACGCGGGTTCGCGCCTGGACTCGGCGAGTCCAAGGAATGGACTCGGCGAGTCCGCGCTGTTTAATGAAACCCTAATTTCCCGGTCCTAAGCCCTATTTACAGGACCTTATGGCCCTTCATTGCGGCTACCTTGACCTTGAGAGCACCAAAGCAGTTGAGGGTTCCTGTGAGTGAGATAAGATGCCATTATTCACCAAATTTGTGTGTATTTGCAAGAAAGAAGCAGAAAGTAAAGCTAGAAGAGTTGGGGAGCTTGTATCTACTTCCATTTCGTCAGGGGAAGCTTCTTGAGGTATCATTCAGAGCTTATTTCCGTATTTTTGTTGATATGGTCAAATCTAGGGTTTCTTCATGCCTTGTTTGCTTGGTAATTGAAGTGTGAGAGGTCCCATGGGGATATGGTACCTAGATCTAGACCTTAGCAGGTCCAGAGAGTCCCAAATGCCATGCTTTATGTCCTTCCTTTTGGGTTGGAGACTAGGGTTGCCATCTTAGAAGTCATTTCTTCAAAGAGAGCCTTGTAGGTGTTGCATGGTAGCCAAGACTGTGACTTTACGTGATGAATGAGCTTAGGAGGGCCAGATCTATGAGTGGATGGAGCGGATCTGACCTCAGAAGCGAGATTGAGTTGATGCATGGCATGGACTCGCCGACTCTGTTCTTCAGACTCGACGAGTACCATGAAGATTGTCCTTAACCACTCAGCGAGTGGACCTGCCGAGTTCTAGGTTGACTCAGTGAGTCAAGGAGAGTTAGAGAGGGTGACAGGTGGACTGAGTTGAGCTGGAACTTGCCGAGTTGTTCTTGAGACTCGACGAGTTGAGTCGTGGTGTCCCCGCGATTCATGCCAGGTGGAACTCGTCTAGTCAGGGGAGTACTCGACGTGTCAAAAGAGAATCCTAGAGAGTTGGTGAAAACGTTTAGACTCGCAGAGTCGCTTTAGTGCACTCGCCGAGTCCAGTCAAAGTTGACTGTTGACCGTTGACCAGTGTTGACTTGATAGGGGTAGTCAACCTTATTGGTAAAAGTGTTAATTAGAGATATATGATGTTATAGGAGGATTATAGCTCGGAGGATCGAGCACGAGTGATTTCCAGGATTCGCGAGTTATCGAGATATACGAGGTGAGTCTTCTCACTATACTTTATCTTGAGTAGGTAATCAGAGTTATGTTACAGAGTATGTGTATGTTATGTGTATGTTATGTGTTGTACTGCATGATGTCTATGTGATTTATGCTGTGCATGCTTATAGAGTTGGAACCGGAAGGTTCCCAGAGTTAGAACCAGTGGGTTCACAGAGTAGGGTCTACGGACCCACAGAGTTATAGCCTCGAGTGGCTAATATGTGTTATGTGTGGTATTTTGGGGAACTCACTAATGTTTGTGCTTACAGTGTTAGTGTTGTTTGTTTCAGGTACTAGTGATGACCGTGGGAAGGCGCCGGCTTGATCTGTACACACGCATGGGATTTTTTTATGATATGTGATCTTGGGATTTTGTATGATGTGAATTGGAGTTTTAAACTTGATGTTTTATGAAAATTAAATGAAAAATGGTTTTATATTTTGCGAAAAATTATTTTGAAATTCACGGTGTTACAATATCACAAAATTTGTAGACTTCGGGGATGCCCTTAAGGTCTTTAAATTCTTGTTTTTCGTTAACTACATGATCTAGGATTGTGTGACACTCCTTTCGCAAATATTTTTTGAGCTTTGATGCATGAAATGATGCGAAGGTTCATGTTGAGTTTGTCTCCATAGATACCGAGGGCTTCGCTATTTGGCAGATTGAGGCAAATGGCTTTTTCGTAACAAAGGATATCAGCACAATAAAGACTTAGCCAATCTATACTGATGATGACATCGAAGCTTTTTATGGAGACCAGCATCAGATCGATTAGAAAATAATAGTCGTTTGGAGTGAGGGTGCATCCTATGAATACATCGTTAATTCTCTCTTTCTTTCCTTTAGCCATCTCGGCAGTGAACATTTCGTTTAGTGGTTGGGATTTGTATTTGAGTAAGTGCTTGAATTTATGACTAACAAAACTCCTCGTTTTAGCTTCTTGCTTGCGAGTGCTTTTTTAATGTTATTTGTTGTTTCCAAAAAAAGACTACGGTGGGATCTACAACTGCCTCCTCCTAGCCCATGGCTAGCACTCTCCCTATTTTACCAACATCTCTTGCCTTACGGAAATTCCTCTTATAGTGCCCGGTTTCACCACACCCATGACATGTCTGACGTATTCCAGTTCCGAGGGTCTGAGCATTATGTTGTACATGTGTATTGCAGAAGTGGGTTGTATGCCCTCTTCTTATTGCAGCTAGTGCATTGCAACCCCCGACAAGGTCCATGATGATGAAAGTTGCATTTTTTGCACCTAGGGAGGGTTCCAGCGTATCTGCTGGTAGGTGCTTGAGTAGTGGGTACAGCAGCAGGAATGGTAGCGGCATGGACTGCCACTTTTTGCTGTTTCTTGGAGGGCTCTTAAGAAGATTGGCCCTTTCTCTTGTTCCAGAATTTTTTATTTCCACTACCTTCTTTCGGTGGTTCAGGAGCGGCTGCTACGGGGTTGTGGCGAACCCCGTGATCCACTATGGTATGTGCCAGACCCTTGGCACTATCAAAAGTGAGTGGTTTAGTAGCTAAGACATTCCCTTGACTTGGGGGTGTCAATCCCATATGTATGTTTCAACTTTCTTGCTCTCCGGGGTGACCATCCTAGGACACAAAAGAGTCAAATCACTGAACCTAGCAGTGTAAGTAGCGACGTCGGAATCCTTCATCTTCAGATTCCATAGTTCCTGCTCTAGTTTTTGCATCTCGTCCCGCGGGCAGTATTCAACTAGCATTAGTTCCTTCAAATCGTCCCAACTCATAGCATTAGCTACCGGCATCATTAGGGATTTTACTTATCTGTTCCACCAAGTTAGAGCTCTATCAGTGAAGGTGCATGCTGCAAATTTTACGTTGCTTGACTCGGAGCATGCACAAATTTCAAATATTGATTCAATTTTTTCGAACCAATGAGTTAAGGCAATGACACCTCCTGTGCCATCGAAAGATCGAGGTTTGGCATTCGTGAAATCCTTGTATGAACACTCCCTCGGGTGCCCATGACTGTCTCCCTGATTAGAAGGGTGAGCACCACTGTCGGCTCCGATGGTGCCACTCACGTTTGTTTGAGTCATGGTTGCTACCACGGCAACAGTTGCTACTACTTTGAACACAACAGGGTTGTACTGAAGAGATGGCGGCGGTGGTGGATTCATTGGAGGGTGTTTTTCTTTCTATTGGAGTGGAGGCATCTTTCTCTAAATTGATTTATGAGAAAAACTGATGATAATTCCTCTATAGTGATCATAAGTCATGTGATATTGAATAAGGTATATCTTATCCTGACAGTTATAGTGTTCTATGAAGCGATTTACAGTGGAAGTCTACTAATATAAGTAAACAATCACCTTGAAATTAATAGCAACACTTGGAATGCAATTTGTACAATTTGATTTGTTCCAGATTTCCCTATAAGCACATAGGGTTCTCAAATTATATATAACTAAAACCAAATAGACCTTCGATTAAGTGATCCTATTCTAAGTCCACAACCAAACAAGGAATAGGAAGTAAAGTTAAATCACCTTTTCTAAGTCTATAAAATATTATTTGTATATAAATTATGTGTATACATTTAACAATTATAGGTCTATCAATATGAGTTCCTTCTTTTCATGTGTTTGACTTCAAGTATTATATTGTTATAAAATACTCCTATAGTATTTTAGTTGTATGTTCGGTTTTGGTGTTTCCTTTGTATAGAGCTTGGTAAGTTTTAGACTTCTTGCAACACCACTATCACTCCCAAACACATGTTGGTTGTATCTCAAATAAATATAGTTGATTGGGCTATATTTATCCCAGATATGATTACGTTGTTGGATTAATGTCTATGTCCATAACTATAATTGGTAAGACTTGACCCGACCCGGAATGGTCCATTTAGGTTGCATGGCATCATGCATTTGGATTGACTATAATGAGAGAAATAACACTTAAGGTTTGTTAATATATTATAAGCTCTAATATATTAATAAGATTATTTAATTAGTATTGATCAAGAATTAATCTAGAATTAATTAAGTGATCAAAAGAATACTAATTAAATATATAGGTTGATTGTGTAAATCATCCACACTTGTATAGTGGGCTAATATTCCATGGATTGTCAAGTTGGGCTAAAACCCATAAGATGATCCATGGTATATTTGAACCCATGGATCCAAGGAAATGGAATCCCATGACAATTAGGGTTTACCCTAACTGTCACTAACTATATAAGCATCTTATTGTTGACAAAATCGTCCACTAGAGTATATGTGAAAGGGCTAGCCGATTTTCATCAAGTGTGTATATTCTCTCAAGTTATTCGAAGTGTATTTGGTGTAGTGTGAACCATTTGAGGTGTCACACTTGGGGCACTAGGCACTCAAGCTTCATGAATACCTTCAATATCAAAGAGGTACGTAATTATATCTTGAGATATTCATATGAATCAATGTTATTATGCTAGTTAGGATGAATACCTTGGAAAGTTCATATTTGCATGTATAATAGAGAAAACATAGATCCAAGGTATTTAGGGTTGCATGTACACTTGGGAGTGTTAGAATGCTCAAAACCCAACATACGTAATTGTCCAGGTTTAACAGTAATGTCCAACATCTAAATACTTTTGTCTTTGTGCTTCTTGTGATACTATTTCTGGTATGTGTGTATACTTATATACTTCTTATAAAATACTTAACTTTTAAAAGTATACTTTTAGTTCAGAGCTCTTCGGCCCCTTAGTGTTTTATTTGTATATCATGTAAGGTTTGATATACTTAGTTCACTATAAACAACGCTCTGATACCAATTTGTCACACCCCCAAACTGGAGTGGCGAAAATGTTCGGGGGTGGAGGTCGTCATGTACAATATCACAACAATTGTATAACAGGAACCAAAGCAAACACAACCATTACATTGATTCAGTAAAGTATTTACATATGTTTCATACATAGTTTGTTTGCCATCAAAATGTATAACAAAAGTATAAAAGACGCGACTCTAAAAGCTTCATCTTCTCAAAATCTGTGGTTGTGACTGTCTTACCGGTTCCCTGAGAATACAAGTGATTTTGAAAGTGTATGAACATTTAATTTGATGAGTTCATAAGTATGTTCTAGTGATGGAAAACTTGTCTTTGTACGTTCGTAAATGCTAGTATGTTTCTCTAAAAAATCCAATATTTTCTATAGTGATTGTAATGTAGTCATGTATGTTCCTTGAAAATGTATATCGTAGTTGTATACTTAGTACTAAAAGTAGTGTATTGCATATGTATTTATATGAAAAACCCTTGTATGAAGGCATGGATATCATCAGCTATAGTATAAAGTAGTGAATCATTGTAGTGTTTGTATGAAAAACCTTGTAAGAGTGCCTGGATACCACCAACTGTAGTGTAAAGTAGTGTGTCATAGAGTACTGTAGTTTTATTAATTAAAATAAAACCATTGAAGTAGTGTTAATCCCGTAAACAAATGTTTTCGTAATACTGTTGTGAGTTTCATATAACCATGCTTGATATGACCTAGTGACCTCTGCGACGTTCTTCAGGCATCTGAAAGTTGTCACATTTGTCACCCCAGGCATGTCGGCCTAACTGTAGCTAGCAGTTTAGGTGTGGGATTGTCATCCTGTATAGATCTATACACAAATCTCACGATCTCCCTCCAAAGGACTCTAGTTATACTGTATAGGATTTAGTTTGTACCCTGATGGATACTAATGAAGTAGTGCCTCACAACCCTGTATTAACTAGTTTACGTGTAGTGCTATAGTGTTCTCTTTTATTGGAAATTGTATGTATAATCTTGTGGTAGTGTACTTTCTAGTGTAAAATAATTATATTTAAATAATTATTTTAGTAGTGTATACTCGTATCAATGTATTAGAGTAGTGTTTCCTAAACTATACCTATTATAGTTTGATTGTATGTTCTTGTTTCGTATATTGTACTTAGCAAAATAATGTAGTGAATCTCAGAGTATACCTATTATAGTTTAACTGAAATGTTTTGTAGTGAAATGAAAACATTTGCAATTTAATTTTTATGAAAGAAAAATATCCTTATGTTCGACGTATTACAAAAAGGGTTAAAAGTATATCAAATATTTTTAGGAAATGTAGCGAATACTCGGTCTGAAACAATTACAAAGGTATTAAAACTATTTAAAAATGTTTGTATAAACACAAAATTCCTTGTGTTTTACTTGTATACCCCCCCCCCCTCCCCCTTAAAAATATTAAAAACATTGAAAATATATGGGTATGAACTCACCTCAAATATGCATTAACTAGAATTAGTGAGTTGTAGAGACGATCATCGGGTAAGCGTACGTGCGAATCACGTTATCCTAAAAATAGTTATATTCGACGTCGTATTTAAATTAATAAGATATTAATTTAAATAATGAATAAAATAATATTGGAAATAATAATTAAAGTGCCAAACAACACTTTGATCATGTAAGAAATACTTATAATAATTATTTGGAATTGTTTGGAACGTTTAAAATGGGTTCTCAATGGCAAAATAGAGTTTTCAGTGGAACAATTGGAGTTTTCGATTGGGCAATGGGGGTTTTCAGTTGGATCTTAGGAAATTAAGAAGATTTGAAGATTGTTCTTGGGAAAAATATGAAGATTTGAATATTGGATGAATATATGGGAAAACTCCTTTGAAGATTTGATGATTACGTATGATACTTAAGAGGATTTTGGATGACTTTTAGGTGCAATTTGAAGGTGTACACGGTTGAAAAAGTGGGAAATGAATTGGTTTACGGGTGAACACACACACACATACACACACATACACACACACACACACACATATATATATATATATATATATATATATATATATATATATATATATATATAGGGGTGTTCTCAGTTCAAGTGGGCCTTGGGCTTTGGGTTCACGGTCCATTATTAGGCTTTTAATGGGGTTTTCGGCCCATTAAGGGTGTTCTCGGTCAGGCTTAGCCGAGAACCCTTGTTTTCGCTTTAACTTTGACCGTAAATCTCCATTTGGGGTGGTTTCTTGGTCGTGAACTCCCTTTGGAATTTACTCCTTGACCGTGAACTCCTTTAGAGTTGTTTTCTTTAATTTTTAATTAAACGTTGGACTTATATGTTATTATATTAGACATATTTTGCATTTATACTTATATATACGTTAAGTAAGCATGCACACTAGGCATCCAAGGTCCTTGTAACTACAATATAGGCAATGAGTTTTACTTGTACATGTTTGTAGTCTAGACTTTTATTAACTCAAAACAACGGGTTGTTACAATGATGCAAGAAACTTTTGTTGCATCATTGCAGTGCCTCTTGTAGGGGGCTAATTCTTCAGGAGTGGCCTTCTCTTCGTCAATCTTAATTAGTTCTTTCTCAAGTACATACTCATTATCCTCAAAACGAAGGGTCATCTTAATGTTCCGCATCCCATCATTGTTATTGGAACCATCCAATGTGACTTTGGAGCAGATTGAGAGCAATGAGAAGCTTTGGTTTGAGGAGTAGGAAGAACCAGAAGCATCAGTTGGAGTGGACACCTGTAAAAAGAAGGCAGTTTTAGTTAGATAAGAATAATCCTTAATATAACAACCCAAAATGAAATATTAAGGCTAGGATCCAACTAAATAATTCACAACTTAGAAAAAGGATGTCGTAATCTAATTGCAAATTATATAAAGGTAGGTAAATGACGATTTACCAATTCCACCAAAAAAACAAAATTAAGTTTTAATGGAATTCCTCTTTTGAGATTCATTGAAACTATTCAATGGCATATTTAATCTAAGATTATGCTCTTATATTTGTGACTGGGATACCGAGGATCACAAACACGATGTGAATAACCATGAAAATGTGTTTGGTAACCTCATTGTCATTTATCATCTCAATTGGTGTGTTAGTAAACCACACACGCTCCATCAACAGTGAAAATTTATGAGATACCCATTACTACTATTTATTAGTCCCTATTAGTGTGTCGATTAACTATACACACTCCACTAACGACTTATAAAGAGTAATGAGCAAGTTCATAGGTTAGCATACAAATTCATATTTTTCCTAAAGTAACTAAGATTTGGATATTTAATAATAGAGCTTAGTTACTTTTTAATATCACTATACTATTAATGAGAATTAATTTGTCCAATCAAACCCGTTCGGCTAATGTCCCTCCACTAATTAAGGAAGCGGTGGGTAAGAGTGGACACTCATTCAACAACCATTTGATAGGCAGTTTCCTTATAGCCCCTTATAGACTAGCTTCGTGAATGAGGCGTACTAACGGTTCGACTGACTTAGGCGTATACATATAGTAATAATTAAACTTTTAATTATACAAATAGTATAAGGTGTATTTTAAAACCTTTCGAAATACTATAATTATAATTAAATTTAAAAAATTAAATAATTTATTTAATTTTAAAAAATGAACCAAATGATTTAATAATTATCTATTAATTAACATTTAATCAATTATATTAAATCAAATAATAATTATTAAATTTAATTAATCAAATAATTTAATCCTAATCGTACACCCCCAATATTTTTGAAAAAATGTGTATAAGATTAATCCGATTTTAATTATCTCTTTTTAGGCAAGCAAAATAATAATTACCATAACTTGAAAAAACCTAATACCTATCAATTTTCGAAAATTTCTTGGGGAGGAAGGTTAGGGTTTCAAAACCCTAACCCTAATTTCAAAACTTAAGGGCCAAGGTTAGGGTTTCAAAACCCTAACCTTAATTTTGAAATTTAAGCCTTTTAGGGTTTAACTTCCATAAACCCCAATTTGATCAAATTCAATAATCATAGCAAATTCAATTGAAAACAAACTAAATGCTCTGATTACACTGATGGATTTTAGGCATAACAAAACAAACGTAAAACTCTTAAGTGTGCATACAACCTAAAACAAGATCTATGTTTTCTCTGTTGAACTTATAACTATGAACATCAAAACAAGAACCCTAGAAATCTTAGGTAATTTTCGAATAAACACATAAAAGGGTTTACGATTACATACCTTATTCTTATTATAGCAAATAACAATTATCCTTAACTTGTTGAAGCTTTGGAAGCAAGCACCACAAGTGTCGTACGTCTAGTGGTTCCCACCCAAACTTATCTAGAGTTTCAGCTAGTATACCACATATCATAGAATGGGCCGGCCTTGGTGCCTTTGACCCATTGGTATGGTGAGGAGACTCAAGTCTCGAATGTTGAACTGACAAGCTAAGATCAGATATATCCTACGCACTGCTCCTCCTCAACCGCCTATAATCAGCATGTGATTAACTTTTTACAATCCGAAATACCATAAATACCCTCTAAGTCAACCTTGGACAACCCTGGTCAAAGTCAAAGGTCAACGGTCAAGGTCAACAGTCCATGTTGACCTTAACTCGCCGAGTGCATCCAGCAACTTGTCGAGTTCCACCCGAGTTCATTCTACTGAATCCCGAGTCAACTCGTCAAGTCACCTTAGTGACTCGCTGAGTTCATCAATTGTGACAACCGTTAATTTATGGTCAAGTCAAAGTCAAACTATATCAATGAGTCAAAATGGTCAACTCATCTAGTACTGGTATGATGGGACTACTCTATGTTTACTAGTGTACAACTCTCCATCTTAATAATAAAGTGTCACTCAAAGTTTCATATGTTCAGAAATTCTAAACCCTAAGCAGGGTAAGTGATGTAACAACTCTATAAAGCACTATTACGTACCCTTTGGGGGCGTATCACACTCATAATGAGTCATAGTGGGGTCTACAAACCTTGCTCTACGGGGCCAAACACTATTAAAGGCCACCGGCAAAGTCTCTCTTAATCTCTCTCATTCTACCTCTCTCTCCCAAATCTCTCTCAAATATTTTTCAGCTTTTCATAAGAATCCATGTCATCCCAACCCTTCAATTAGTTGAAAAACACTCGAAACGGAAAGAAAATATGAAAAACAACACCATGAGTGCGAAACCCTTCTGATGTGAAACCCTCTCACACGAAACCCTTCTGGTGCGAAACCCTCTCATGAAAAACCCTTATGATGCGAAACCCTCTCATGCAAAACCCTTCTGATGCGAAACCCTCTCATGTGAAACCCTTCTGATGCAAACCTTCTCAGCTGCGAACCTCATGGATGCGAACCCTCTCGGCTGCGAACCTCTTGTATGTGAACCCTCTCGGTTGAGAACCTCTTGGATGTGAACCTTCTCGGCTGCAAACCTCTTGGATGCGAACCTTCTCAGCTGCGAACCTATTGGATGCAAACCTTCTTAGCAGTGAACCTCTCAGCAACGAACCCTCTCGCATCCTCTTCCCGTTTTTTTACAACTTTTGCATTTTAAGCCCGTTTTTGATTATTTTGACGTCGGATTTTCACCCAATTCGTATTTTTATCATTTTAAACCCTCCAAACTCATATTTTGCCCACATCTTGAAGATTTAGTAAATATAAATCATATTTTTCTTAGGATAATACCAAGAGTACATAAAGTACGTCTTTGACTTTTCTCATAAAGTTATGACACCAACCACTCTCATATCAACTCTATGACAAATTTATGTCACTATTCACATGTAGCTAGTCAATTCACTTAGCTTCTTCAACACACTTTCTATCCAACCAACCTTTCTAGACAAATCCAAGAGATTTGTTCCACTTCTCCAAGATTTTATTTGTTATCACCAAGAACAAATTTCTCTCTCTCTCTCTATATATATATATATATATATATATATATATATCACGAATTCTCTAAGTTCTTGAACTTTCCTCCCTTGGACTGGTAAGAATATTCTCTAAACTTCTACACAATCTTCATACAAATCGTGATCATTTACACAAATATTCACATATTTGTTCTTAGGATCTTCAAATCTTTAAGCATCTTTCAAGTGTTCTTGACTTGAAACTCTTCACCTTCGACCTTCCATTTTTCAAGAAATCACAGAAGGTGAGTTCATACCCCTACATTTTTATGTTTTCTTCAAGTTTTAGGGGTGGGGGGCATATAAGTTACAACACCCAAAACATATTCTAAACTAAATCAACAGCATTCAACAGAAAAGTTATGGTCTATTCACGAACTGTTTTGACCATCTTAAACTTAATATTTTACAAAAATGTTCAATATTCAATTAGTTCAGGTTTATACCTTTCTAATGACTACTTTCACATGTTCATATGATTTTTCTACAATTTATGGTGATTGTTACAAAACTATCTACCACTGCAACAAAGATTTCGTACCAGTCAGTGAAAATGGTCATTTTGACACTAGTTAGAAATCATTAGAAATCATAATAAAAATTATGAGTATACTAGACACATTTTTTGAACTTTCGGAGCTTATGGATTTAGATTTCGAATCACGATGATTTTTTTGTGATTTTTACAAAACAGGGACAGAAAAGTTAAAACTAGTTAAAAACAATTTACAAATTTTTAACACTTTGTAACATGTTGAGCAAAGTGTATAACAATAAATAGCTGCATATTGATTTTATTTCATGTTAGTTTACCTCCATTAAATGGAAATAGACATTCACCTAAGGGTCCTTCCTCATTACAAACACGCATGGTAAACTATGATAGGTATTGTTTATGGCACATTTATACTACGAACATACTAAGGAAAGTACACACATGATAAACAATGATAGGTATAGTTTATGGTACATTAACACTACAAACATACTAAGGAAAGTACACATATGATAAATTATAATAAGTATATTTTATGGTACAGTAACACTATGAACATACTAAGGAAGGTTACACTCACTCTACACGTAAACTCGCTAAATCCGGTTGTGAGACACTACTTCATTGTACTCCTTGAGTACTGTTTAAATTCTTGTATTATAACCATAATTTCTTGTAGGGAGAGCATGATAATTGTCTATAGATCTATATTGGGACTGACAATCTCGCACCCTAAGTTACGTACAATAGCTAGACCAGCAGGTCTGAGGTGACAAATGTCAAAACATTCTGATGCCTGAAGAACGTCGTAACAGGCTTACTATGTCAATTGCACGGTTATAATAACTCACATAGGGAAACAATGACACAAATAGTTTACAGGAATTCCTACACTCATAAGAGTTTTTATTTATCTAAAAACCGCTCTTACTATCATAAGTATGGAGGATACTTGTACAACTCGGTGATGAGCTATAAGACTATAACTCACTCTATAAGGAAAATATTGGATTTTTCTTAAACATACAATACATTTACAAAGATAAGAAGTTCTATATACGTATAACTGGAATATATACCTTCTCTAAGAAAAAAGACTCACACTCAACGGTCTTAGGGTAGTTAAGACTACATATCATTTAGAATAGTTGGATTCCATCCATATTTGCTATGTGTATACAGCAGGGTGATATTAAATTTAGACGCGATCGACTTGGAAATGGCTGGGTCCGCCTTAGATCCTGTTCCTTGTGTGGTTGTGTGTAACGCCCACAGATCAGGGCTAGTCAATTTAGAGACGATGAGCATCAAACATGAGTTTTTGATGGAAGATTATTTAGAAGTATTAATCTTAACCAATTTGTAGTATATGTTACAAGCGTTTCGTACATATAAAGAACGCCGAAATCCGAGTTATAACGAAGAAGTTATGACCCGTCGAAGTTTTACGGCAAAACCGACACGACACCGGGAGACGTAAATAGTGAATTTACGATGGAGGACTCTTTAGCCTTAGTAATCTAAAAAAAATTCATACAATATGTTAAAATGAGAGCATCAATAAAAAGAACACCTAAATCTGACTTCGTATGAGGAACTTATGATTTTTCTAACATGTAGCATAACAGTGCACAACCCGGAAATTCAAATTTTAGATCGGTCATTTTTAATCAAAATAATCTAAACGAGAAATGAAGATATCGTTAATAGGAGTTAAACGATAAAAAGACAATCGAAAACAGATCTCGTATGCAAAAGATATGGACAAAGCTTAGTCTCTACTCTTCGAGCACGGCGAATTCGATACACTTTTGTAATTCCGAGAAAGAATGAGAATTAGCCAACGATGTCTAAATGAAAGTTGTAGTACTCATAAATACCAACACGTGGATATAAATAATGTCGAAAACGGAGCTCGTATGCGAAAGATATGGACGAAGCTTAGTCTATATTCTTCGAGCGCGGCGAATTCGAATACAGTTTTGTATATCTGAGATACAATAAGAAGACGGGGTCTAAATGAAAGTTGTAGTACTCGTAAATACCAACGCATGGATATAAATAACATAGAAAATGGAGCTCGTATGCAGAAGATACGAATGAAGTTTAGAGACTACTTTACTATAAAACTCCTATAAATAAAGGGTGAACTCCTCATATTTTCTTCACACCATAAACCTCTCTTTCTCTCTCTAACTTCTCTCTAGCCTCCCTAAACCCCTCCCAAGTCTAGGGAACCTCCCTAGCATGAGAAGAAAGCCCCGGAGCGCCCGACGATTCCGAGAAGAAAAGCTTTCAGCTTGGAAACGCTGCTCCAGCGAAGCCCGGTTTTTTTCTATAAAACCTGTTGTAAGTGAGCTATGCCTACGCTATTTTTAATATAGCTTCTAATTAATTATAGTAACATTATTAGGACCTTAAAATAATTATTTGGGCTATTATTATGAGTTATATTGAGTGTTATTTAACGCTTATATAATAATAATAATAATAATAATAATAATAATAATAATAATAATAATAATAATAATAATAAGAGCTAGACTATTAATTAGTCGCGGTTAACGTCAGACTAAACCCTGGTCATATTGATACTAGGTTTTGTCGAGGAAAATTGTGTTAAGAGTAACGAAGTGTTGTCCAAGCGCCGAGTCACCATCTTCTCAAGTGAGTGCATGGTCCCTTTCATCTTACATATAGATATGAATTATTTTAATATAAATTACGTGCTATGTGTGCATATTGTCTGAATACTTGTTGTCTATGCTGGTGAAAGATTTTTATACATGTTTTAAATGATGTAAACTGTATAAAGTATTTTATATCTACAAACTATGTTGGGTAAAACATGGGTAGATGAATGATGAGGGATAAAAGCTGAAATAGAGGAACATTAGTAGTATGGACCTAGTGCCCTATAGGTATACATTGGCAGCAGTGGACCTAGTACCCTATAGGTGAGCACTGGCAGCTGCGCCACAACCCGTAGACAATTTAGATCTACGGTAAACGTCCTAGCAGCTACACTCTAAGGACAGTATCGGCAGTTGCACCTAATAGGGAGCCTTATGACCATGACAGTAGCGTTTAAAGGTCAATACCGGCAGAAGCGCCTCATAGAAAATGTCGCAATTTTGGCAGCGGTGCCAAAGTAATAGAACTAGCAGCTGTGCTTGACAGCTGTGTCATTGAAAACAATGGACTTCATACATACTCCTTAGGATAATCCTTAGGAATGAATGAATGAGAAATAGCTGATCCCTAGGGTAAATCCTTAAGAAGATAATGGGAATGGGTAATTGGGTTGATTGTTTGATGTTTAAATGTAATAAGTATATTATTGTGGGTTGAAAACCCTATATACTCACCAGGTTTCCAAACCAGACCCACTCCAGCTTATTTGTATCACAGGTGTCGATACGAAGCTACTTTACACTGAGAGATTTAAAAGAGATGTAAATTACTAGTGTAAATGAGTGTAAGTTATTTTTATGCTTATGTTCCTGTACTGACGATGACATCCCAATGTTTTAAAATAAATAAAAACAAACATTTCTTTGGAAATGCTTTGACAACGTAATTATGTTTGACGGTCTTTTCTGGCCATGAAAATTGGGGATGTCACATTGTGGGAGTAGTGCAGACCCATTATGTTTGACGGGTTATTCGATCTCGATTCGTATATAACTCCATACACTGGGGGAGTATACATGGAAGCTATAGGACTTTCTAGGAGCACACAATTTTATGACACAGAAACTTACATAGTTGGAGTAACATTTACTCGAGAGCATGCATACATAAGGGTTGTATCATCATAAAACTACATTACACTGTTTTCAAGTACAAAATAACTTTCATTTCGGAAATCATGCATTCAAATGGTTTTTATACATATTAAGGATCCATGTAATACTACTACTTAAAAATACGATAACATTTATACATTTTGGTCCGAAGGGACTAAGACTACATTTCATTTTCTAAGAAAATGTAGGATTTTCTGGAGGAACATACGAACATTTTTAAGGAGCAAAGAATTTATTTTATAAAACAAAATGCTTATGAACTCACCAACTTAAATGTTGAAGCTCTTTCAAAATTACTTGTATTCTCAGGAAACCAGTAGCCAGGTACACACGCAGGTTATCAAGACGACGAAGCATAATAGATTCTAATCTTAGTTATTACTATAAACATGTGGAGTCATTCAAGCTATGTTTAAAATAAAATGTAAAAACTATATATTCAATACAATGGTTGTTGTTGCTTGGATTACTATTATTCAATTGTCATGATATTGTACATGACGTCCTCCGCCAAATGTTTCTACCGTCTTGGTTTGGGGTGTGACATCAATTGTCCAGAAAACCTTAAGTCCATTCAGACCAAAACCCTAATCCTTCATTGCACTCAATCAGAAACTCAAAACGGGCAAACCCTACCCTGACTTGTCGAGTCAACTAAGGGACTCAACGAGTTCCTTCAATCACTTTTATGTTCAACCCTTTTCAGTGGGATCTAAGGTCCCAAACTTCAGATCCAACATCCCCTAGTGCAGATACCACATAAAGTTGCAAACTTTATGTGCATGCAAGGCCTCACAAGGCTAAACCATCAAAGCTAAGCTTCCTTCAAGGTTTTAGTGCATGGAATGGGACTAAGCTGGATAAAGCGAGCAACTATATGTCATTGGGGACCTAGAGAGGTCGAGATCTGGAACCATATCCTTATGATAAGTCCAACTCCGAGTAGGACTCCATTTTGCACCAAAAATGGTCATTTGCTTCAAGGAAAAGGGATCTAAACAACTAAAGATCAAGGTAATGACTTTATACCTCCAGATGGTTGCCAATACAAACTAGATGTCGGATCTACTACTTCTCTTCTTGCTCCTTCTTCTTCAAGCTAAAAAATCCTTCACAACCACACCAAAATCACTCACAAAATCTCTCTGTCTCTCACTCAAAGAGGTGTGAGGTTCAACTAGGGTTTTCTCTCACTAATGAATTTGTAAGGGAGGCCACAAGAGCTAGATTATGTCCTTTAAATCGGGTGAAAACCCTGAAAATTAGGCTTTTTCTTTACAGTGCCTATTCGTCGAGTCAGGTCCCTCTGACTCATCGAGTAGCATTTAAAATTTGCGTCCTCATAATGACTTCTACTGGACGATTTGGATCTCCCCAATTCGTCGAGTCCATCCACAAAACCCTAGAATTGATAAACTACATAATACCTAGAACGAGTGTTACAAATCTCCCCCACTTAAACTAGACTTCGTCCTTGAAGTCTGTCGAAACAAATAAGTTTGGGTAATGGTCACACATCTCGTCCTCTTGCTCCCATGTCCATTTAGAGCCTCTTCGGTGCCACCATTGCACCTTTACTAGCTTCACTTACTTGTTCCGAAGAACCTTGGTCTTCCTATCTAGAATCGCAACAAGTCGCTCAATGTAGTTTAGGCTCTCATTTACCTGAATTTCATCCAGAGAAACGACTGCGGCCTCGTTGGTGACACACTTCCGGAGCTATGACACATTGAAGGTGTTGTGAATTTGCCTAAGCTCATCTGCAGATCAAATTGATAGGCCACCTTGCCCACCCAATCCATAATCCTGAATGGTCCAATATATCGAGGCCCTAGCTTTCCCCTCTTCCAAAACCCGATAATCCCCTTGCATGTTGACACCTTTAGTAGCACAAAGTCCCCCACCTGGAACTCAAGATCCGATCGCCGCCGATCAGTATAACTTTTCTGACGGCTTTACGCGATCCGCAACCGGTCGTGCACCTATTGAATCAGCCTGGCAGTCTTGAATACTTCCTCAGTGCTCCCCATGACCCTATGTCCAACCTCGCCCCAACAATGGGGGTCCTACATCTCCTGCCATACAACATCTCAAACAGAGTTCGGTTAATACAAGCATGGTAACTATTGTTGTATGAGAACTCTGCTAATGGGAGGTATGTATCTCAACTACCTCAAAAATCCAATACACATGCCCGAAGCATATCCTCGAGTGTCTGGATCGTCCTCTCGCTTTGGCAATCTGCCTAGGGGATAGTCGTACTAAAAAGAAACTGAGTGCCCAGTTCCTCGTGGAACTTCTTCTAGAATCTAGATGTAAATCGAACATCTCTGTCAGAGACTATCGAGACTGGCACCCCGTGTCTCGCCACCACCTCTTGCATATAAATATCCACCAGTTTCTCAGCAGAGATGCTCTCGGTGATCGGAATAAAGTGGGCACTCTTTGTCAGTCTATCCATAATAACCCATATTACATCCACACCCTTAGTTGACCCTGGTAACTTTGTGATGAAGTCCATAGTTATCTCTTCCCACTTCCACATGGGGATGGGTAGCATCTAAACCTTGCCATGAGGCCACTGATGCTCAGCCTTGACCTTCCGGCAGGTCAAGCACCGCTCCACGAACCAGGCGATCTCCCACTTCATGCAGGGCCACCAGTAACTCAACCTCATGTCTCTATACATTTTTTCAGCCCCTGTATGTATAGAGAACATGGACTTGTGTGCCTCCTCCAATATTTTCTGCCTCACCCCTCCCGATGCCGAAACCCATAACCGACCACACTGAGTCAAGAGTCCTTAATCGTTCCGGAAAAATAGGGGAATTTTCCCCCGTATCCGCTCTAACTTCCAGTTTTATTTCTTCAAACCATCCACTTGATCCTCCTTGATCATATCAAACAATAGAGAGATCACCTTTATCCTCAAATAAACGTTCCCAATCAGGGAACCTGTCGTCTTGCGGGTCAAAGCATCAACCACCACATTGGCCTTCCGTGGATGGTATAAGATCTCGTAGTCATAATCTTTCATCATGTCCAACTACCTCCTCTCTCGCATTTTGAGGTTCTACTGATCCATCAAGTAATTCATGCTCTTATGATCAGTGTAAATAGTACATCGTACCCCATACAAGTAGTGCCTCCAAATCTTGAGGGCAAACACCACTGCCCCCAATTCCAGGTGGTGAGTGGGGTAATTCTCCTCATGAGGCTTCAACTACCTCAAGGCGTAAGCGATCACATGCCCCCTCTACATTAGTACATCCCTAACCCCGAGATCAATGCATCACAGTACACTACCAAATCATCCAGTCCCTCAGATAGCATGAGAATCGAAGCCTCACATAACCTCTGTCTCAGGGTCTCAAAATCTAACTGCTGATCTGAGCCCCATCGAAATGTCACATTCTTCTTGGTCAAGCAGGCCAAAGGCACGATGATCTTGGAGAAGTCCTTGATGAATCTCCGGTAATAGCCCGCTACACCCAAGACGCCTTGAACTCCCGAAACGAGGGAGTTCGGGCCCCGACCTATCCCGCAACAATCTCAGCTCTGAATTCCATGAGCCTCTCCTCCACGATCTCCATCATACCCTCCATGACAGACCCAAAGATAATTGGGTTAGCATCAAGGATGTCCCTATTAAGATCTGTTGCAATGAGCTCGCACAGCCTCTCGTCAATGGGCTCAGTAGTGTCACCTGACCTAGACCCAGATTCTGACCCCGATCTTGATCCTCCTACTCCGAACCATTTCGTCACCATACTCCTCTCTTGGATTAATGTCTAAGTCCATAACTATAATTGGTATGTACTTGACCCGAGAGTAGCATGGTCCATTTGGGTTGCATGGCACTGGAACAATATGAAGGATGGATAATTGAGAAGAGGTTATTTATGGTTTATTAATATATTATAAGTTCTAATATATTAAAATGAAATCATATTATTTAATTAGTATTGATCAAGAATTAATTTGAAATTAATTTTGCGATCAAAAGAGACTAATTAAATATAATGGGTTGACTTGGTAAATCATTCATTCTTATAAAGTGGGCTTATGATCCATAGTTCTTCATGTTAGGCTAAACCCATGTGGTAACCCATGGACACTCCATGGAGGTTTTAACCCATGAAGCATGAGGGATATGGAAAGTCATTAGGTTTACATGGTGTAACACTAGTTTGCCACACTATATAAGAACCCCTCTAGCTCATGAAATGGTGGCTAAGGAGTAACTAGTGGTTACACAAGAGGGCAAGCCGATTTTATGACTGTTAGTAACCTCCTCGCAAGTTCCTCCATTGTTGGTGGTATTGTGTGATTCAATTTGAGGTGCAACACTTGGGGCACTAAGTTCTTAAAGGCTTAAGGAATCAAGGTACAAGAAAAGGCATGTCATTCTACTAGATTTTTGTATTACATATACTTCATGGTATGCTAGTTAGGATAAAACGTTGAAAAAATGATAGTTTGCATGTATAATAGAGAAAACATAGATCCAAAGTTTTTAGGGTCGCATGCACACCTTAGGAGTGTTAGAATTCTCAAAACCTTTAGTGGTATCAGAGCCTAGGCATGTTTTCAATTATACTTGATGCTACTTGCTTGGAAATGCGTTAAAAATCGAATGTCAGCTTCCTAGACAGTGGACTCGCCAATTCCACTAGGGGACTCGCCGATTCCAAGCACAAATCTAACCAACTTGTCGATTTTGTTCTTGCACTCGACGAGTTGGTGCTCCAGAATGCACATTTTTGGCTTTTAAGGTTGGAATTGGACTAGGATCATTACCCTAAACTGTTTTTGAACTTATAAACATGTTTTTGATGTGGTAATGATCATTCTTATCCAACTTAAAAGATAATTGTCAAACTTTCATGTTTTGTATTAGTTTATATGGTTAGGCTAATTACATGAAATTTGTTTGATATGAATTATCTTGTTCTTATGAGTTTAATTTAGATCATAGACAAATTGTTTGATTTTCATGTTAGAATTTTGATCTAAATGGTTTCTGGATGAATTCCATAACTTGTCCTCAAGTTATGGAGATTGAAAAGTTTTTCATTTAAAGAAATCATTAAACTTATAGGTTATGAACTTGAAGACTCTTTTTCCATAAATGTTTTTATGAACTCCATAACTTGTCCTCAAGTTATGGATTTTCAACAGTCTTTTCATTAAAACCTGTATTAAACTCATAAGTTATGGATTCCAAAGGGTTTTTGAATAGTTCAAAACTTGCCCTCAAGTTTTAGAATCTGTAAATGCAAAGTCTCACTTTGAAACATTTAGTTCCAAACCTTAGAATTTAAAAGTTTAATATTCAATCATTATACTATTATAATATTATAGGTGTAATATATATATATATATATATATATATATATATATATATATATAAGAGTAAAGTCAGTCTTACCGTTAGTAGGCCTTATTCACGAAGCCGGTCTATAAGGGGGTATAAGGTTACTGCCTATAAAATGGTAGTTTAATAAGTGTCCACTCTCACCCACCGCTTCCTTGATTGGTGGAGGTCATTAGCCGAACGGGTAGGATAGGACTCTAATTCTCCCTTCATTAAAAGTATAATGATAAATATAAAGTAACTAAACGCTTATAAATTCCCAATCTTAGTTACTTAGGAAAATGTGAATTTTGTGCTAACCCATGAAATTACACTTTGCACCTAGTAAAGTCGTTAGTTGAGCGTGTGTGGTTAACCGACATACTAATCTGGGACTGAAAACGCGTGGCAAAGGGTAGCTTGATGTTAATCATAGATCAATGGAGCATATGTGGTTAATCGGTACATTGATTAGGTGGTTGCAACATTGGGTGTACCAAGCTAATTTGCATGGTTATTCACACCTTTTTTGTGATCCTCGACATCCTAGTCACAAACTTGAAGGGAACACTCAAGCTTTAAACATGCGTTTGAATTGTTCAATGAATCTGAAAGGATCTTGGAGTTTCAATTCACTTCAAACCTAAAATTCTTTTTCATTTTTCGTGGTCGAAATTGGTAAATCGTCATTTACCTACCTTCAAATATTTTGTAGTTTGGATTACGGCATTCCTCTTCGAAATTGTAAAATATTGTGTTGGGTCCTAGCCTTAATATTTCATGTTGGGTGTTATATTAAAGACTTAAATCAACTAACTTGAATTTCTCCCATTGTAGATGTCTAGTTCAGACAACTATTGTCTTCCAGAATCTTTTGAAAAAAAAAACCTTTCTTTATAAAGATGATTTTCCACAAGGCAATCAAGATGAAATATTATTCCCTTTTTCATGTTGTAGTGGAACTTCACTTCCTCCACCTCTTCCAGTAATTCTCCCTAACCCACAAGTTCTAGGTCACTCATAGCCCTATTGGCGGGAAGGAAAGTCTGTATGTGCTCACGTCTTGGAGATGAAGTTACATTTTGATAAGTTGGGAGAATTAGGTGTCCAAATCTCAAGGAAGTTGGCTGTTGACTGGGTTCTTCAGTCACTTGCCGAGTCATATAGTGAGTACGTTAAGGACTACTATGTGACATACCACGACATTACCCTTATTGATCTAACATATTTTCTTGTTTTTGTTTAATCAGTAATGATTTGGTGCACTGGTAAAGAAAATTTGATTGGAAGAGCTACTCCCCAAACTTCCATGGACATTGATAATGGCAACACTGGAAGTCCAAAAAAGCTTTCTCTTCCTAATGGAAAGGGATCGAATATGGTCAAGTCATTTAAACAAATGGTAAAGAGAAAGGCTAAGTCTGAGATAATCTTGTGTACCATTCCCAAAGAGTCCATATGTTTCTATTGCCAAGAAAAGGGGCATTGCTTGCAAAGCTTCCCTAACTACCTGAAAGATCTAAGAGAAGGTAAAATCAAAACATTTTGACTCTGCTTCAGGTAAGTTCACTGTCTAACTCTATTAAGTTCCTAATTGTTGATTCTTAATACATGATGTGACAAGGTTGCATTTTGATGTTTTATAGGATCATGAAAATGGAAGGAAGCTTAAAGTAAGAGCATGATGAATCTGATCGCGAAGATGGATTTCAATCGCATGGTTCGAAGGTCGTATTTTTGAGCTGCTGCTTAGGAGTTATGATAGATTGCTTGTAAATATGTAATAACATAGTTTTCATTTGTAATTGCATTGTAAGGAAAAAATTCTGCATTTTATAAATAAATAAAATTTTCTTTTTATTTTTATTATATATCCTTGCAATGGGATTTGCAAAAATTGATGTTTGTATGTTCCTTTGTTAGCAATATGAATTTGATTCTTTCGTTTGTGGTAGTGTCGAGTATTTGCCAAATAAGGAAAGATTTTCATCACCCAAGTTTCAATTGGATAGAAACTTGGATTCATGCGAGTTGTATTGTATGACGAATGAGAATTTTCATCTTTGGTAAATTAAGACTAATTCCTTGTTTACATGTATAGGTGAGTCAACAAAAGGACTAGGGGATTGGGTACACTGGGTGTACGTTGGTCAGGTCCACCACAAAGATCGATAAGACTATTCATCATGATTTACTAAAGTTTAGTAAATATGGTTATGCTTACAAGTTTAAGTATAATTCTAAACATTTGAAAAGTTTCAGTTTATGGCAGAACGAATGAGAAGAATCAAATTACGCAGAAAGATAAAAAGTTTCTCCAATCTAAAAAGATGGGAGAGTACTTGAGTATTGTGTTTTATGACCATCTTAATGATTATGGAAAACCATATCACAATTGATCCTCTGAGGATATCTTAGTGCATTTGTATGGCTAAGAAGAGGTATCTTGAATTGTTGAAATAGTTGAATCAAGAAGATGAGTCATACTTCGTACCAAAAACAAGTCTAAGAGTCATACTCCAAGATTGTGCCTTGAGTGACATTAAATTAAGAAGGTGTATAACACTTATCAAATGTGGAGTAAAATGTTTTCTGCTCTTCTACATTTTAAATTAGTAAGTTGTGATATCTTGGTAAGGACAAAGACCAACTAAGGCCAATGGTGTGAAGTGTTTATCTTGATAAGAATCTGCACTAACTCTTGAATATTTGTTTGTAAAGGAATGGTTCTTGACAAGAGAGTCTTATATGGCAAGAGGACAGTGGGAGTCTTAATGGTCTTGAAAGGTTCAAGAACTAATCAAGGATAATACCTATTGCTTATCGCTAGCACACGACTTGAGGTTTGTAATCTATCGTGTTGACATATTCTTGTTTCTGTGTCCATTCCAGTAAAGTTGACCATGCATGTGAGTTCTATGAGTTCTTGATTGTTTGCATAAGAACTACGAAGTAATGGTAGGCACTTGTGCTACCAGGTGGCAAGAAATTAATATTGAACATGTTCAGTCCATATGAGTTTGGATTTGTCACTAAGCATGTCTTGTAATTATGGTTTTGACAAATTCAGATGGATAGGAATACATACACCATTAAATGTAAGTGTCATAAGGTTTCTCTTCGCCTCATGAAAATGACTGTGAGGAAATGATTTCACTAAATAGGTTTTAAAGAGATAGCAATTGTGTTATTTGCATTCTCAAATTCAATTATGATTACGACATCTCTTTTCATAGTTCAAATTGTGAGAAATGGAAAAGGGTCTAAAAATTTAAGATTTATTGTTGTAAGTTCTAAAATTGTTAAGACACACATTGCTATCTAAGGAAAGGTGTATGATATTGAGAAGCCTAGATAAAGTCTTATCAAAGCCTCTCATATCAGAAATCTGAACTTTGGTAATGAAAGTCAATAAGTATTGATTTCTAGAACTGCAGCTGATTTCTGAATATATGTCAAAGCTAGTGGGAGCATAGTGTTATGTTGGTAAGTTAATAATTATTATGCTAGTGGGAGCATAATTATTATGCCAAGTATTGCAAGTTAGCAATGTTAATTATAGAAAACAAAAGTTTCAATTCAAAAAGTTGCAGGGTTTGACAATGTTGTTTTGCTATAATTAAGGGAGAGGAAAGTATACTTCATTTCAATTCTAAAAACTAGATTGAGATTTTAATCACATTTAGTCATATATATATATATATATATATGAATGAATGTTATGTTGGAATGGTTCAACATAAGGAAATTCTATATATGGAAATATTAATTGTGTTCTCAAAATTTGATTATCATTACGGCATCCCTCTTCATAATCAAAATTATGAGAACATGGCAAGTAGAAATATTATAGCAAACGGCTGATCAAGTATCATGTATTTATGTTAGACATTACGAAACGCATCCTATATGCTTCGGGTATTAGATTGATTGCATATGCTATAGTATTCTCGTCATCTCAATTTTCCATATGCCTAGGGAATTAAGAAGGAAAAAGGACTAGAACCGGACATGACTAAAGTGGTTAACAACTATTAAGGACAAACTAAGTTTCCCCAAGGATTGGTCTCCTGTAGTTGGAAGAATAAAATGGATGGACCATGTTGACATACTCTTAAAAGAGGCAACTTTTGTTTAGAAGTGATAGTCGAAATGGGAATATGGAAATGTTTCCATAAGTGGGAGTTATTCTTTAAATTTGTGTAAGATTAAGAATACATGCAAGAAGGATGTTCAAAGGAATGTACTTTGAATTTGAGACTTCGCCTCCTTGGAATTTTTTTTGTTATCAATTTCCAGTGGAAAGATTTTTTAATATCGTTGGTCAAGTCTCTGTGACTTTTGGTAGCTAGATATTACAAAAGAATCAATACATGATAGTTTGGAATCTAACACTTCCTAGTAGTTACAAGAATTTGGAATTCTTACACTTGCAATAAGGATTTGGAGTTATGGAATAAGCATCATTGAAATGTTTTCAATTGATCTATTTCACAGAGTAAGGACCATTGACAAACATAGTGTGCATGCTTGGAGCAAGGCATAACTAGTGTTTAGACAAACATAGTGTACATGCTTGGAGCATGGCATAGCTATTGTTTTAATTCTAGTATTAAGTTGATAAATCGAAACATTATATTATGAATAATGTGTAATCAATATGGTGATTAAACAAAAGGTGTTTTATTTATATTCATAAGTTATGAGACCATATTGGATTCGATTATTCTTGTGTTTCACTTTACATGTTTTGACTTCCCGAATAACGAGGTTATTCAAACCATCCACAGTCGGTCATACTTTGGAAGTAGGTATTGAGGCAAGACTATCATAAATGGGCATGTAGTTTGTCTAGGACAAAGTGGCTATAGTGTTCATGAGTGCTCCTAGAATAAGATTCAGGTGTTTGATTCAACCCACACTCATCTGAATCACTTCATGGATTTTATAATGAGTGATTGTGAGACGATAATATATTATATTCTTGAAACGGAGATGTGTGAGTTGTAGTTGCGAGTCGGTTGCACATTGACATATGTAAACGCACCAGTAACTTGGTTGTTATAAAACATATTGTTGTGTGTAATTTGATGAGTAAGTACAAGCGATCATTTGGGTCAAAGTTTATCCGTTCCTTTTACCCCATGTGGAAAAAATCGATATATGTGGGCCCATCGATGATTTAGTGATCACATGCCTGGACTGATTTGATTTGTTCAATTAGTCGGTCGTCATAAATCGGAAATCAGAAAATAATAGATAGACAGATAGAATGACTATAATCCATGTCTCAGTCCATATGATGTCTAGAACGGAGGAATATATGATCCCTTATCTAATGGATGCGTTATTAACTAGGTCAGAGTTCGACAGTGGCTTTTAAGAGCTATGATTGCTAGTCGGGTTATGGAGTCGTACTTGCAATAATAGTTATTAGACTTATCCAAGTGGGAGACTATTCGATTAATGTCTATGTCCATAACTATAATTGGTATGTACTTGACCCGAGAGTAGCATGGTCCATTTGGCTTGCATGTGTCACACCCCGAAACCGGAACGGCGGAAACATTCGGGGGTGGAGGACATCATGTTTAGTATCACAAGACATGTATCATAGTAATCAAAGTAATAAACAACCATTTCATTAGAAAGAAAGTGTTTACAAAGTATGTGGTTCACATAACATAGACTACAAAGTAAATAACAAAACAAGACTTGAAGTTATTATGCTCCATCTTCTGAATTCCCGGTGCGCGTACATTTCTACTAGTTTCTTGAGAATACAAGTTATTTTGAAAGCGTAGATCAACATTTAAGTTGGTGAGTTCATAAGATTTTAGAGATGTAAGTATGTTGTAAAAATTTGTAGTAATTTATATGTTCTTTTTAGAAAAGTTCGTCTGTTCCTCCAGAAAATGCTATATTTCCTACTTTGATGAAAGATAAATAAAAATGACTCTATAATCCTTTCTATGAGTACTAAGTAGATACGAGTTATATAAAACCCAGAGTAAAAAACAATCGATTGTGTGTATCTTCCCTAAGCCCACAACCATACAAGGAACAGGGAATGAGGCGAAAGACACACCTCCCATTGTTTGTTAGATCATCGTTGTATATAACCTTGGCATATTCACTTGTTACTCACAGAGTTAATTGCAATAGATCCCTTATATTCGATGAAAACATTCTTTAAGAAAACCCTTATTTCTTTTAGTAAAAATAGTAACCACAATGGTTCCTTCTATAATCACTTGGTTTATACTAGCTATATATAATCTAATATCGAATACATAGTTAGTTGTGTAAATCTGCCCCAAGTACACAACCAAACAAGGAACAAGAAGTAAGGTGGAAAGCACACATCCAACTACCTATTGGGTATTAATCATATATAACCCCGATGTATAAACCAAGGTATTATAGAATTAACCACCTAAGGTCCTTTAAGTTATACTGGTTTAATAAAATGGATTAAACACTTTATTGGTAAGTTTCTAGTTTAGTCTACTTCGTGTTGTTTCTGAAAAGTGTGTCCTTGTACTAGAAAGCGATGTATTTGAATTAGTTTGCTATGACCTGACCTATACTTGGTACTCCTTATGATTATTTGGTGTGTGTGTGTATATATATATATATATATATATATATATATGAACTAAGATCAGATAGATAGTAGACTGGGTGCATCTGCCCTAAGCCCACAACCAAACAAGGAATAGGAAGTAAGGCGGAAAGCACGCGTCCTACTATCTCCTATACTCGATTTACATATATCCTTGATGTATACACTAAAGAATCACAAAGTTAGCATTATGTGTCCCTTTCTACTTAATGTTCATGTTACGAATAAGTTACCTATTTTATTTATTACTGCCAAGTACTTTACTAAGATACTTTGTATAAATAATTTCGATTTCCATGTGTTTCTATCACCTCGTGCCTGCTAACCCAGGTACGTGTAATCGTACTAGTGTTAATTCCAACTCGAAAAGATATATTAGTATGTTTTATCACCTCGTGCCTGCTATGTAACGCCCGTAGATCTGGGCTAGTCAATTTAGAGATAATAGGGGTCCAAAATAACTTTTCAACAAAAGATTATTTAGAGTAAATAATCTTAACCACGTTTTAGAATATGTCTCAAGGATTCCTTACATATAAGGAACGTCGAAATCCGAGTTATAACGAAAAAGTTATGACCCGTAGAAGTTTCGCGACGGAACCAGCACGATACCGGGAAGCGTAAATAGTGAATTTACGGTAAAGCAACTTTTAGCCTTAGAGATCTAAACAAAAGTCATAGAATACGTTAAACCGAGAGCGTCCATAAAAAGAACGCCCAAATCTGACTTCGTATGAGGAAGTTATAATTTTTCGAAGTTTTGGCTTAGTGGTATACAGCCCGAAACTCGAATTTTAGATCGAGCGGTTTTTGGCCTATGCGACCTAAATAAGAATTGAAGATCTCATTAATAGGAACTCAACGGTAAGAAGACAGACGAAAACAGAGTCCGTATGCAGAAGTTATGAATTTTACGCGGACATTTAACAGTATATAATCTTCTCGTACTGTTAAATTTAAGATTGGTCGAGAACTAGCCGGCGGAGTAAAAATGAAAGTTGTAGATCTTATTTTTACCTACGCGTGGATATAAAGAACGTCAAAAACAGATCTCATATGTGAAAGTTACGTATTTTAGAAGTCAGGAGTGTGTTGTGCGAAAATTGGTGATGTGGCACAATCTTGGTCATTGCTTTCTCCCCAAATCTAGCCACTAGATGGTGACATGTGGCACCAAGTTCAACCATTTTTCACCCTATAAATAGAACCTCTCCCACCCTCATTTTCTTCACACCTTTCCCATTCTTTCTTCTTTTTACTCTCTCTCTCTCTCTAGAACCTCTCTCTAGCCCCGAAACCCCTCAAAAAGCCTACGGAACCTCCCTAGCACGAGGCGGAAGCCCCAGAGTGCTCGACGGCTCCGAGAAGAAGAGATTTTCGGCTTGGGAATCCTGCTCCAAGCAAATCCCGGTTTTCTATAAAATCTGTTGTAAGTGAGCTACGCCTACGCTATTTTTAATATAGCTTTTATTTAATTATAGTAACGTTATTAGGAACTTATAATAAGTACTTTGGCTATTATTATGGGTTATTTAAGTATCGATTAACGCTTATATAATAGTAATAATAACTAGACTATTAATTAGTCTCGGCGAATAACAGACTAAACTCTAGTGGTAATAATACTAGGTTTCGTCGAAAGAAATTATTTTTTTTAAAAAGCGAAACGTTGTCTGAGTTCGGAATCACCACCTTTTCAAGTGAGTGCATGGTCCCATTCATCTTACACATAGATATGAATTATTTAATATAAATTACGTGTTATGTGTCCATATTGTCTGAAGACTTGTTGTCTATACTGGGTGGAATATTTTTATACACATTTTAAATGATTTAAATTGTATATGTATTTTATATCTACAAAACGTGTTGAGTAAAACATGGGTAGATGTAATAGTTGCTATATAACCAAATAAAATAATGAGAGGCCTCGATATAGATGTTATTGATGATCCAGTCATCTAACGGAGTATAGATGACGACCATGGACTATTCTAGACAATCCAGAGGAACGCTAGCAGGCTCGCAACTTGTAGGTGTTTATTTGAATTGTGTGCTCACCAGCAGTACTCCATCCCCCACATGATTGCCTTATTTGACATGAATTGCTGAGGAAACCCCGAAGCATGTGTTGTCACCCTGATGGAAGTCCTTAGACTAGGTCCCATTGTGTTAGATGTTTTAGGGAAGTAAAGTGAGGATAATGGGAACGGGTAATCGAGTTTGTTTGGTTTGATAAAGTTAATAAACTTATTTATTGTGAGTTGAAAACTCTATGTACTCACCAGGTTTCCCAACCTGACCCACTCAGTTTATTTATATCATAGGTGTTGATATGAAGTCACATTACACTGAGAGATTAAGGAGATATAAATCACTAGTGATAATGAATGTAAGTTATGTTTATGCTTATGTTTCTGTGTTGACGATGACATCCCAAATGTTTTAAAATGACTAAAAATACTACTCTTCGGAAATGATTTGATAACGTATTTATCATGTTTTACTGGGAACAAATTCCGCAACATTTTTATTAAAAGAGGTACTCTGATTTTTATAAAGCATAAACAAAATCGGTCTTTTCTAGCCGTGAAAAGGGGGATGTCACATGCTAACCCTAGTACGTGAAATCGTACCGGTGTCAATGCAAACTCGGAAAGATAATTTAGCATCTTAATTCATTACAAATGATGAATTAAGGATAACACATCTTCCTAGAGTACTAGGAATATCGTATACGTTTGTAATCCTAGAATTGTTCGTATGTTAGTGTTATAGTATGTTCCTCCCTGTACTTGTTATAGTATACTCTTCTCTGTACTTGTTATAGTATGAACTGAACCCCTAAACTATACATATTATAGTTTACTAGTATGTTTACTTGAACTGGTATGACTTGAAGAAAAAACTCTTTCTATCTACTAAGTTATGATTATACTTTAAAAACGGATTTTTGTAAACTATAAAGTAACATAACTTTAAAAGAGTTTTTGAAACGTTTGGATCACTTAATTATGCATAAGCAATTTTTTAAAAGATGTTTATAACAAAACATTTACACAATTATCATTATGTTCAACTTGTATTCCCCCCCCCCCCTCCTTAAAAGCATTTAAAACAGTTTAAAAGATTGATTTTAGGGGTGTGAACTCACCTTATGTGGGTGATTCAAACGAATATGTGCATAAGGATGAGAAGTTCCACGAATGAAGTCCCGAAACACAAACGAGTCCTAAATGACCTATATGGCAAGTATTTGCATGAATATAGTCTTTATAAGCAACTATCATGCAAGGAAACACTCCAAGGGACTAAGGGACACTTGGAATGGAGTGTAGAATCACATGTGATTGATCAAGGGGTGTTCACGGCCACCATATGGTGTTTTCGGCCATGGAGTTTATGGCCGTAAACTCATGGTCAAACATGTATAAGAGGGTGGTTTAAAGTCCTATTAGCATCAAGGAAGTGTTCTAGGTCAGAAGCTTTGCTTCTAGGAGGGTTTATGGCCAAAATGGCACCATTATAAGGGTTTACGGCCAAGGGAGATGCTCTTGGTCATAAACTCCTATTGTTCTTGAGAAATGGATGATTTCAAAGTGTAAATCAAGTGCTTCTAGCATAGAACAAGTTGGGGAAGGAGTACTCACGATATTGAAGCTTGAAATGGTTGATTTTAGACCAAAACACTAGTGTGTGTTCTTGGTGTTCTTGGTGAAAGATGAAGATTTGAAGATCTAGACAAAAAATGGGTGTTTTCATGGATGAATCTAAGAATGATACATGTTTAAGAAGGATAAAAACAATTAGAGAGAACAACACTTACGTTTTTGGAGGACTTGGATGAAGAATTTGATGATACTTGAGAGAGTTTGAGGAGATTTCGGCCAAAGGAGGAAAAGAATGAAGAAATGAAGTCTACACTTATATATAGGAGGGGAGTTTACGGCCACGGTTGAGTTTATGGTCATAAACTCCATGTTTACGGCCGTAAACTCCACATGATGGAGTTTATGGTTTCGTTTGATGATTTTGAACTTCAGTAGCTATATCCTAACACTTCTTCCATGAATGTATGAGGCTTAGAGCACTCGGACAGTACCTTATCAAGTCCAAAAGATAGCAGAAATGATTCTGACTCTCGATTGACTGGACTTATAAAGAAAAAAAATCAGGTTGTCACAGCATGGCACCGGAACAATCTGAAGGATGGATAATTGAGAAGAGGTTATTTATGGTTTATTAATATATTATAATTTATAATATATTAATATAAAATCATATTATTTAATTAGTATTTATCAAGAATTAATTTGGAATTAATTTTTTGATCAAAAGAGACTAATTAAATATAAGGGGTTGATTTGGTAAATCATTCATTCTTATAAAATGGGCTTATGATCCATAGTTCTTCATGTTAGGCTAAACCCATGAGCTAACCCATGGACACTCCATGGAGGTTTTAACCCATGGAGCATGAGGGATATGGAAAGTCATTAGGACTTACACGGTGTAACACTAGTTTGCCACACTATATAAGAACCTTTCTAGCTCATGAAATGGTGGCTAAGGAGTAACTAGTGGTTACACAAGAGGGCAAGCCGATTTTATGACTGTTAGTAACCTCCTCTCAAGTTCCTCCATTGTTGGTAGTGTTGTGTGATTCCATTTGAGGTGCAACACGTGGGTTCTAAGTTCTAAAAGGCTTAAGGAATCAAGCTACAAGAAAAGGTATGTCATTCTACTAGATTTTTCTATTACATATACTTCACGGTATGCTAGTTAGGGTGAAACCTTGGAAAAATTATAGTTTGCATGTATAATAGAGAAAACCTAGATCCAAGGTTTTTAGGGTTGCATGCACACCTTAAGAGTGTTAGAATGCTCAAAACCCTTCACTTACTTGGCTTGGTCGATTGCGCGCATTGCACTCTCCTTTTTCTTATTCTAAAAACTTTTTAACTTTTATTTTTGAAATTTTTTTTATCATTTCCTTAATTTGAGTCCTGACGTACCCGAGAGTGTGCCTGAATCCCTCACACCAAGGCTCTGATAACAACTTCTAACGACCCAAATTTTTTTTCAAATAAAATTTTCATATTTTTGAATTAGCCAAACATTCCCATCAAAAGGTGAAGTAACATTAACCACTGTTTTTCAATATTCATAACATTATCACTTATTCAAAACATCATAGGATCCCATCAAACAATTGTCGGAGAGTGCATGTTGCGCCATCAAGCCTTGCCCTTGCCCTTAGGCTTCGAAGTACCTGAAACAAATCTACAAACTGTGATCTAATGCTTAGTGAGTTCCCCATAGGATACCTCACACACCATCCACATAAACACATATCATATTAGCCATAAATCTACACATACCACATAAGCCATGCATGCAACAACCTAATTTTACAAAGAAAAATTTTCATTTTTAAGTTAATCAAAACCAATCTCATAAACTGTTGGGTCGTGTTTTGTAAAATGTTGCGTCTATTGGGGTCGTTAGCTAGTCCATTTTTGTATCTCCGGTATGGGCCTGTCCATCCGTAAGTCTAGTAGGGTTTACTATAAATATAGGTGCTTGCATGCATCTTAAGAGGAGGACGATCGTAACGATAGAATAGATTGATCAGAGCTTAATTCAGAAGTTTTATTATCGTTCTTGTAACCCTAAATCCTCTACAGCGGAAGTTCTTAGTCGAGCTCTGCTGAGGATTGTTTGATCTAATCATTCGACATATTTTTATCCATACTTGTCTTATTCATTGTTTTATGTTCATCGTAATACCTGTTACAAAGATCTAATCGATCTTCAAGTTTGTTTTTAACTTATCAATTGGTATCAGAGCAGGAGGCTGTGTAATTCATACACATCTTTTCTGTGAAAAAGGTTGCGATTAGGGTTATTCCGCATTAACTAATATTTATTGAGCCGTCATCCCATAATTGACGTAACTCAGTATTTATTCGTGTTGCCCTAATTTAATATATTACTAGTCTGATCTTTTAAACAGGATTATTTGATCAAGCATGGACGAGTCTCAGTCAAATCCCATTAACATCTCAAACAGCATCGGATCAACGACGAAGATTCCCATCCTTTACACCCAAGATTACGAAGTCTGGGCACATCACTTTGAAGATTATGTCAATGGATCTGAGGACAACGGATATCTTATTTGGGAAGCAATCGTGTCTGGACCATTCGCTCATTCAGCAACATCAAGAATCATTAAAACTCAGAAAGAGTATAATGATCTGTTGAAAGACGTAAAAGATATTGCTCAAGACGAAAAGGATAAATTTCAGTGCAATATTAAAGCATTGAGACTTATCAGATTCACTCTTCAATCTGATACTTTCAGGCTGGTGAGTTCGTGCAGCACTGCTAAAGAAATATGGGATAGGCTGCGAGAGTTATATTCCACAGACGTAGATCTCGAGCATTCCATTCAAACCTTACTTTTGTCCGAGTTTGGTGAATTCAAGCAGAGTCCTGAAGAAACTGTAACGCAGACGTTCGATCGCTTCAATCATCTTCTTAGTAAGATGATTAAAGATGATATTGAAAGGAAGTTGATTGAACAAAAAGTTACATTTTTAAACGGTCTTAGATCTGAGTGGAGAGTGGTTGTGTCCACTGTTAAAGCGCATGAGCAATTCAAATCTTACTCTTTGGCAAAGCTGGTAGGGATTTTGAAATCCCAAGAAAAGATTGCGTTACAGGAGAAAAATGTGGTTTCAAGCTTGGGATCATTGGCCCTTCTATCCAAAAGCAAAGTTGTGATGGAAGATGAAGACCTTAACTTAGAGGATTATGACCTTACCTCTGAAGACTATACAATGATGGTTTCAAACCCAAAGAGGTTCATCAAGAAAAGTTTCCCTACCAATAAGAACCGAAATTGGCAGGGAAGTTATAGTTCTGAAAAAGTCAGGGAAGAACCGAAGGCAGAAGAACCAAAGAAGGAACCGAAAGCTGAAGGAGATTCGAGTGTGAACTGCTACTATTATGGAGGAAAGAACCATTATGCCAAAGATTGTGTCCTCAAGAAAATGGCAGAAAAGGATGAGGAGAAAGATGAAGAAGCTATGGTAATGAAAAAGCTGGAAGAGATAAAGAAAAAGAAAGTTGTCACTAACCCTTCAATGAATGCTTTAATTGTGCAGGCTTCGGCTGCAGATGATGACTTCGGTGACGTGGAGGTCTGGTCAACCGATTCTGAGGATGATGAAGTAAGGAAGCCATCTCATGGAAAGGCTTATGTGGCGAAAGATGAAGGTAGTGGTGGAAAGTGCTTGATGGTGTCGGATGTATCTCAAATGAGGGGATACAACACAGATGGTGGGAATGAAGACACAAAGGAGCGAGAGGACTTGTGCTTCACAGCAAAACCTCTCAGCGTGCAGTGTAACGAGCTTGATGAATTAATCAAGAAGGTACAATCAGTTTTTGTTTCATTCAAAGTCCCACAAAGTTCATATGAAAAAGAATTAAAAATGTTAATTCAAGAATCTCTCATCTAGACAGCAGTTTAACTCAAACACGGGTCACCAATTCTAACCTAACTGACCAAATAAGCAGGGTGTCTTCCAAGAGTGAGGAACGGAGGATGTGGATCGAGCTAAAGGAGTCGGAGTTAATCAAATCCAAGGATGAAAACATTTATTTACAAAGAGACAATTTAAAACTTTTAAAACAGAGAAATGTCTTTTGTTTAATTGTTAAGCGTCTTTACACTAATATCATTCAACTTCATTTGAACTATGAAATAGGGCAGAAAATTCATCACATGATTTTGCCCTTCCTTGAGTTTAAGGAGGATGAAATCGACGTTGAAGCATACAATTGTGAAAGTGTTGTTTCGTCTGAGGATGTTAATCCGACATATATGTATGGCCTAGACAAAATTGAATCTTTCATAAAGTCCAAGGACCATAAGGATATGCTGAAAAATCTTTTGGATGAAAATGATAAACTAAAACTAAGAACCGAAACCATACAAAAGTTTGACTCATTGAATGCCAACTTGAGCTCAGAAAATAAAATTGATGTTGAAAATGCATCTGAGCTTAATGAGGACGATGATATGAGTGAAATTTTTGTAGAGGATGTAGTTGACTGTTCAGAGTTTGTCAAGAGTGAACCCAAAAACCACAAGAATCTTATTTCAGAAAATTCTGTGGAGTTTGCTCGACTGTCCCAACAAAAGTCCCCGATCCTTGAAGAAAAAGCTATAGTATACCAAAAAGTAAGGACGACTCCAAATCAAGTGTATAAGCTTACAGTTGTAACCGAACATCAGACAGCCGAACTCACAGCCATTGTAAACGAAGATAATGTTGATGGTTGTGATGAGTTCTTCTGGTCCGCTCCTATCGACAATGCTGACGAAACCGTTGGTCTATCAGAAAGGACGTCATGGAAAACCAAAGGCAGATATGTGCCAGAGCCTTTGAATAAGCCTGATAGCTTCGATGTGCCAAGTACTAGTGGTACAAAAGATGTTCCTGAAGAAAAAGAAGTTTCTGCAAAAGAAGTCACTCCTTCAAGCGAAGCATCATCAGTTCAAAATGAACCAGCTGACAGAAAGCAAAAACAAAAAGCGAATATCCATCGTCAGCCGAAGCAGGTGAAAAATCAAAAACAACAAAGGAATCAGAGATACAAGAAGAATCTCTCTGAACGAAAATAGTTTTGGCAATCTCAAAATGCCCATTTCTCTTATCATGACAGAAATTCAAAGTCAGAGAAAAGTACTGTTAGATCGCAGGAAAGTAATAACAACCGAAGGGAGAGGTTTGGTTCTGAGGATCATAACAACCGAAAGGATACATTCGGTTCTGAAAATTATGACAACCGAAGGCAAAGGTTCGGTTCATAAAACACAAGCTACCGAAAACATAAGTTCGGTTCTGAAAGCAAAAGCAACCAAACTTCTAGGATCTCTCGTTCTACTTCTTCTAATTCTTCTAATTCCTCTCAGTCACATTCTAAATTCAATTCTGTTCGCAATCAAAAACCTAAATCTTCAACAGATCTGAAAGGAAAATCGAAGCTTTCATCAGTCGAAACAGATCAAAATCATCCCAAAGTCCAAATACCTAAACCAGAATCCAAACCGAAAGCATCAAATCCCAATAAAATTAAGGTTTTCACCGTTAAAAAGAAAGATGAAACAACGTTAATAAAAAGAACATATCTTGTCGACATCTCTCTTACTATTCCTGTTCCTGTGAAAGGCTCACGTGGACCCAAGAAACTTTGGGTTCCTAAATCTGCTTAATTTTTGCAGGTTATCAGTGACGAGCAGTTTGACGAAGAATGGTATATTGACAGTGGCTGCTCGCGTCATATGACAGGAAGGAAGGAAGAGCTGAGGGAATTTCGGTCTCTTTCAAACGGTGGAAATGTCAAGTTCGGGAACAACTCATTCGGCACAATAAAAGGCTATGGAATGATAACAAATGGTGATTTTACGATTAGGAAGGTCACATACGTTGAAGGTCTACAGCACAACCTCATCAGTGTATCTCAGCTTGTTGGAGGTACCGGTCTCAAGGTCTCATTCGATGATGAGGGTTCGGAAATAATTGAGAGGAAAACGAAAAGAGCTATTCTCAAATCGGAGCGCAAAGGCGAAATGTTTCCCCTGAACCTCAAACCCATCAAAGGGAATCCAGCTATCTGCCTGTTATCCAAAGCACAATATGACGAAAGCTGGCTGTGGCACCGAAGGCTCTCTCATCTCAACTTTAAGGACATCAACAAACTTGTCACTGGAGGTCATGTTCGAGGTCTTCCATTGCTCAAATACGATCGATAACATTTGTGTGCTGCATGTGAAATGGGGAAGCAGAGTCGTCAAAGTCACCCATCAATTGTAAACACTAAAGTTGTTGAACCACTAGAGATAATTCACTTTGATTTGTGTGGTCCATCATCTATCGAAAGCATCGGCGGTAGCAAGTACATTCTTCTCATTGTTGATGACTTTTCGCGTTTTACATGCGTGTTCTTCCTGAAGCATAAATCTAAAGCGACTCTCAAGCTAAAGGTGTTCATCAAGCAGGTTGAAGTACAGCTGAAGAAATTCGTTCGCAACATCAGGAGCGACAATGGTCTGGAGTTCAAAAATAAAGAATTCGAAGAATTCTTAGCCGAAAAAGGAACCAGTCACAACTTCTCAGCTCCCTACACCCCTCAACAAAACGGGATTGTCGAAAGACGAAACCGATCTTTGTGTGAGGCGGCCCAAACCATGCTAAGTTTTGCTTCTTTACCTTTATATTTTTGGGCTGATGCTATTGCTGCAGCTTGTTTTACGCAAAGCAGGTCTTATCTCAATAAGCGATACACTCTCACTCCTTATGAGATCATCAACAACAGGAAGCCAAATGTCAAATTTTTCCATGTATTCGGCTCACGGTGCTTCATCTTCAACTCTAAAGAACATCGTAACAAGTTCGATGTCAAAGCCGATGAAGGGATATTTCTGGGCTATTCTCTCACTTCTAAAGCATACAGGGTATTAAACAAGCGCTCGAGGAAAATAGAAGAGACTTATTATGTGACATTTGAAGATAGCTATGTCAAAAAGCTAAAAGCCAACGAAAACACAGTTGGAGAAATCTTTTCTCAAATAGGCCAAGTCACAGCCTCGATCGCAAACTTATTTGAGAAGTTTGTCGAATTATTCGATGAACCAGAGAAGGCTACTCTCTCGGAAGCCTGTGCAGCAGACAACAAAGTAGATCATCTGAAGCAACTCATTGAAGATGCTGCCAAACAAATGAAGGAAGGAGGATCAAGTTTCAACGAACCTCCACAGCACGATGCTTCAGTTGAGGGGGAGGATCCATCTTCTTCATCAAAGACGAGTTCACATGTTGAGGGGGAGGACAGTTCTCAAGCTACTCCCGAACGCACAACAGTACCCGAAGGTGCTTCAACACCCGAAGGTGCAACAACACCCGAAGGTGCGTCAACACCCGAATGCTCGACACCACCCGAAACCCTTGTAGCTCCAGAAACTCAAGACACACCAGAAAGCTTATCTGTCGAGGGGGAGAATGCCAATGTGCTTTACGACGATGACAGTCAATCCGAACTAGAAGAAATGGTAAACGCTGAATTAGATCCATCTTATGATCCAAATTACCCTCCTCTTGTCAAATGGACCAGAGATCATCCTGTCTCCCAGGTTGTCGGTAACGTCTCTGAAAAGGTTCTGACCCGATCACAACTTAAGGCAAAACAAACTTCCTTATTTTCAAAAGTAGAATTTTGTATGTTTAACTCCTTCGTCTCAAAAGTTGAACTAAAGACAGTTAACATTGCTCTTGGTCACTCCGATTGGGTTCAAGTTATGCAAGACGAACTGAATGAATTCGAAAGGAATAAAGTTTGGCGCCTCATTCCAACTCCTCAAGATGCCTCAGTTGTTGGTCTCAAATGGGTCTTCATAAATAAAATGGACAAGGAAGGCAACGTGATACGAAACAAAGCACGTCTGGTGGTGAAAGGATACTGTCAGGAGGAAGGAATCGACTATGAAGAAACTTTTGCTCCTGTAGCTAGGGTGGAATCCGTTAGAATATTTCTTGCCTATGCTACACACAAAAACTTTGAAGTCTACCAAATGGATGTCAAGTGTGCATTTCTAAATGGAGAACTTGAAGAAACCGTGTACGTGGAGCAACCTCCTGGATTCGTAAATGAAAGGTACCCCAATCATTGTTACATTTTGGACAAAGCCGTATATGGACTGAAACAAGCTCCGAGAGCCTGGTATCAAACGCTAACCCAGTTTTTAAAGATGTCCAAATTCAAACAAGGTTCGGTTGACCCAACCTTCTTTCGTAAGAAGGAAGGTAACCACCTTATGATTGTTCAAATTTACGTCGATGATATCATCTTTGGCTCAACGAATCCTAGCTTAACGGCTGAATTCAGAAAGCTGATGGAGACTAAATTTGTAATGAGCTCAATGGGTCCAATTAACTTTTTCCTTGGTTTAAATATTAGACAGGGACCCGAAGGCATCTTTATTAATCAGGAAGCTTACACAAAGACTCTCCTTGCAAAATTTGGCATGATGGGAGATTCAAAAGTTAAAGTTCCAATGGCGTTCGGTACCAAGCTCACTCCATCCTTGGAAAAGCCAGCAGTTGATATTACGCTATATCGCCAGATGATCGGTTCTCTAATGTATCTTACTGCTAGTAGGCCTGATAGAATGTTCTCCGTATGCTACTGTGCTAGATTTCAGGCGAATCCATGTGAACCTCATATGCTTGCAGTGAAGAACATACTCCGTTATCTCAAGCGAACTACCTCTTTAGGCCTATGGTATCCATCCAACTCAGGCTTCTTCGTTCAAGCCTACACAGATGCAGACCTTGGAGGCTGTGGACTAGACAGGAAAAGTACCACGGGAGGCTGCCAATTCCTTGACGGGAAGTTAGTTAGCTGGCAATCAAAGAAACAAACTTATGTGTCTTTGTCTACAGCTGAAGCAGAATACATTGCAACTGCCTCCTGTACTTCTCAAGTGATTTGGATCCAAACTCAACTCAGAGACTATGGACTCGATATGAAAAAGATCCCACTATATTGTGACTCTGAAAGTGCAATTAGGATTTGTCATAACCCAGTGCAACACTCCAAGACTAAGCACATAGCACTGAGGTATCACTTCATTAAGGATAATGTGGAAGATGGGAACGTCGAAATTCATTTTGTTCGAACCACTGATCAACTGGCTGACATCTTCACCAAAGCTCTTCCTGAAGCGTCGTTCAACAAAATTCTACAAGGGCTAGGTATGATGGAATCGGAGTCAGTACCACAAACTACCTCTCAAACTCAAAAGTAAGAAGCGAAATAGACCGAACGTTCGGGTTCGGGTCTTGTACTAATGTACCGAAATGAACCGAACGCTCGGGTTCGGTTGAATAATCTACTTTTCGCTCATCAATCAAAGGTAGTTTTCTTGGTCGTAGATATTATGTATAATTGTTCAGAGTGCATTTATCTTATTGTCAAAGTTACTCTCTTTGTTAAACCTATTTTCTTTGGCAACCGAAATATACGCTCGGGTTCGGTTCCAAAGTTTTTTACAACCGAAATAAACTGAACGCTCGGGTTCGGTTCCAATTTTTTTTTCTTCTCTTTTTTTTATTTATTTCACTTTTACTTTTTTATTTTTATCAAAAACTCCAAAAATATTTTTTTTAAATTCAAAAACTTCAAAAATATTTTGTTCTTTATTTTCTTTTTGGCTTTAATTCTATTTGTGTGTTCGTTTATGGGGAAATTGTTAAATTAGCTAACTGTCCCTAGAAGCATGTTGTTGTATGTGTCCAAAGCCTCACCTGATTCTGAATAAAAGCCTTCCTGAGTTGGTATACACAAACCTTGTCTTCCCAATTAGGCTATCACATTTATTCTAATCATGAGCTACCTAACTCTCTTCTCTCATGAGATAAGAGTTTTCTGTTTGGTCCAATTTTTCACAGCAGAGGTACTTTGATTTCTTACACCATCTACATTATATTTCTCCATCACTTTCGTTTCACAAACGTAACCCTTGAGACTCTCAAGAATTTCCACTGAGGTTTATGGTTACACAATTACTGTGTTCATGATCTTAATTTTGTGCCACTACGAGCTAAGTGAAACCCAAAATTCAATACCCACTACGAATTGACGGTGAACAATTAATTTGCTCTAGTTTTCACTAATGAATTGACGGACGTATCTTCATGAAATCTCAAATTTTTCTTTTGTGTGATTCCTATGAAATTGTTAAAACCAATAACATTTCTTCCCTTGGGATCCAGTTTTTTTTGTTGAGATTTCATATATATATATATATATATATATATATATATATATATATATATATATATATATCCTAGCCAGATTAAATTATCTCCAAACTACTTGTTCAATAGACTACACCGGTCTCACAAGTACTTCGTTCGCCTTCTATCTTATATCAAGATTAAGAATTTTGAATCGAAGCGAAAGCCACCCTAATATGTCTAGTTAAAAGAAGTCTTTCAACAGTTCTTAATAAGTGTTTGATCGTTATTCAACGGGAAACCACACAAACACTTCAAGGTCTCTCTTGACTTTGAAGGAAGAGATTCGTGCCCGGGATCATTTGTTTCGTGTCTTTATTGACATCACATATTTTCCCTAAAATATTGCTTTATTTCTTTTCTTTTACACCTTAAGCACGAAAATCTTTGATTTTTCAAAATTCAGGTTCTATTAATTACAGGCATTTTCATTGGATTAGTGGTTAATTAAAGGTTGTGGTTGATTTTAATCCACGTGGGAGTATTCTTCAAAAGATGCCGTTACAATTTAAGTGGATAAGGTGACGTCTTGCTGACTCAGGCAGGAATCTAAGCGATTTGATTTCAAACAGCGCTAAAAGGGGACGCGTGCGAATCGGAACCGTCTCATATCCAAACGGCGCCTGATGGGAAGGCGTGTTATTAGGGGTCTGACATTCTCTCTCATGCGTGATCATCGGTAGCCCCAACTGTCACGCATCAGTCAACTCCGAAAAACCCTTCAATTCTTAATCGAAGATTTGGGAAGATCTTTCTCTCTCCTTAAACCCCAGTATAAAAGGCAACATAATCCTTCATTTACCTCTTTACCGCAATTAAAATTCCCAGAGAGCAAAAATTCCTTAATCCTTCCCTGTTCATCATCTTCTCCACTTTCTTCAAGCAATGGCAGATTCATCTTCTGATCACGCAACATCCCACATACTGACCATTCGCCCACAACAAAGCCTAATCATCGATTTAACCCCTCATGCTTACGACGCCTTCATGTTCCCCATTATCGAGTGTTTGAAGTTTTCTCCGATCGCTCCTGCACTTACAAGAGCTGAATCTGTTCCGATGGAGTTCTTGTCACAAATCTTTGCGACTGCTCACTATGACAAGGTCGTTGACAGAATCTTCTTTGATGTCTTTCAGCACAAGGCATCAATTTCCAAGCAAAGGTTTTGCTCGTTGTTAGGGTTTGAATCTGATTCTACGAAGGTTAACCCTGAAACGATTCCAATGGGGCACTTGTTCAACATGTTTTATAACATGGGTTATACGGAGGTGCTTACTATGGTCACAAAGTTCAAGAAGTCGTGCCTACCTCCTCAGTGGAACGGGATGTGCACTGTTCTATTCAAAGGGTTATCTGAAAGAAGTGCTGGATCTGATGGTGCCAGTCGGTTATTTCTGTCAATAATGTATGGTATCTACAATGGCATCAACGTAGATTATGGGTTTGTTCTATGGCAACAACTCATCCAGAGTCTCTCCTCTACCTCCAGACATTCTGAGATTTCATACGCTAGGTTCTGGACGCTGATCACGAAATGGGTGATGGACAAGTACCACGTCCCCATTGTCGCTGGTGCTCCAATGTCTTCGATTGGTACCTTCCATACCACGAAGATCATTGTCTCGGACGCTTCCAAGTTTCCGTTCAACGGTTCAATTCCGGAAACTATGTATGGAGATGTTCCTGCTGATAGCCGGATTATCAGAACATATAAGGAATTCAAGCGTTTTGGTCCGAGGGATCTTACTCTGGAGATGTTGAAGTCCATTCATGACGCCGACAAGCCTGCTCCAAGAGGCAAGAAGGCTGATAAGGGGAAACAAGTGGCAAAAGGAGCTAAGGGCTCGTCTCCAAAGAAGAGGAAACCAACAAGGCTGCTCCGTCTCCGCAGCAAAAGAGACGAAAAACTCAGCCGAAGCGAAAGCTGATCATTGCTTCCTCCTCAAGCGAGTCTGAGGGTGAGAGTTCGGATTCTGACGACTCTCCACGAGGCAACACTCCACCCAGATCTCCTACCCCAGACGTTCATGCCTCTACTTCTCCTATTAACTCTCCACCCAAAACCATTCCTTTTTCTATTCCCCCCATAACTTCCACTACTTCAATACCACCCACTACCATCCCAATACCAACACCAATATTCACCGATGCAACCACAACATCCACTGCAGATGTTAGAGCCAACGTATCTGATACGGGGGTTCATACTGATGCACCCGAAACCACTCCCGCACCCGAAACCACAAAAACACCCGAACCTACAACAACACCCGAAACAACCCAACCTGAACCTACCCATACTTCTGCACCACTAGCTTCACCAACCCCACCTTCTTCTGATCATGCTTCAGAGGGAGAAGAACTACTCCTTGGCGGAGAGGATATGACGTTTGACTCAGTCTACTATAGTCCGTTTCAAGTTCAGAGTGATGACGATGACGACGCTCCTGTAACCAAGCAACATCTCAAGGAGCTCCATGACAAGATTGACTTGCTCATCGCCTCCTCTTCCACTACTCAGTCATCCCTTTCTGAAGATGCAGTTCAGAAGATTGTTGACGCTTTCTCCAAGGCTCAGCAAGATTCTCTTGCTTCTGCAACCTCTGCCATAGATGCCTCAACGAAAGCCTGTCAGGTTGCGACCGAAAAAGTCGATAAACTATTTTCTGATGCCTCTGCCCTGTTAAAGTCTTTACAGGAGAGTGAAAATGCTGCCAAGACTACGTTGGAACCCATTGTTCAGCAGCTGGCAACGTCAGTCTCCACTAAGTTGAAGTCCTTCGCTTCATTTCGTCAAACGCTTTCAGATGACAACTCAGCATTTCGCGCAACCATTGACGAGCGTCTCTCGAAGCTACAAGCCGATTTGGCTACTGAGAATTCTTTGATGGATGTTCTAGCCAGGAAGACCGCCGCTCTGAAGGTCAAGAGTGTTCAACTCTCCAACTCTCAGCAGGAGAGTGACTCTCTTCGGTCCGAAAGGGAGGTGATTAAATCGTGTGTTTCGGATGTCCACTCTGCCATCACCAACATCCTCGAAGCACATGATCCCATCCTAAACTACATTGTGCGGCGTGACCTTGCAGAGAAGCTCGCTCCCGCCCTTGCCTTGCTAAGCAAAATCGAAGGCCTACTTGATTTCGTGTCCATTCCGAAACAAAGGGGGAGAGAAGGAGTCAATGTCTCAACCACCTCCTACCTCAAAGGCAACTCACACAACCGAACCTCCTCCAGTAGGCCAAGCCTCCGGTTCTGGTGTGAAAGATAAAAGCAAGAAGATTGCTGAGGAGGAAGAAGATGAAGATCAAGAGACTATCGTTGAATTGTTGAAGAGAAAAAGTCGAAATGATGATGCTGATATCAGTGCTCGTGTGGCTAGAGAAGCTGAAGAAGCTGAAAGAAAACAGAAGGAAGCCCACGACCTTCTTGAGAGTAGGAAAATTCTCTTTCCTGCCTGGACTCTCGAGAGGATGATTAAAGAAGCCATTGACACTCCGAGTATCTTGTGGCTGGAACCTGTAATCTCACTTGATTGTTCCAACACTGTCGATTCACAATTCGACATGCCACTGACCCGAAAGGCTTTCATCTTTCACGCCTTCGCCAACGTTTCAGAGTTCCCTCATCCTCATCCACAGGTTGATCGGGACTTGATCAATTTCTATCTGAAGGCCGCTCAACCTCAATATCAGACTTGGAGCGCTCAAAAAATTGTAAACGTTCGGGTCTTGAAGCCGTACAGTGAAGGGAACTTCATCAACATTCGGTTCAAGGTACTTCGGGGATCTGCCAAAACTGAACATGCCATTTCCCTTGCAGATCTTCTGAACCTTAATCCCCATGATTGGATAATCTTGCACAACATCCTTCTAACCAACAAAGCTGAATACGGTCCGATTATTGACCATTTCAAGAGGATGCTCGTGTGCTACATCATGGAAGTTGCACTGATGGATCAGGAGATAGCGAGCGTATTTAAGAAGAAACCAACAATATCTCCTGTTGGCTCTGCCAGTGATCTGAACCAAATGCAGATGGGTAAAATTGACTCGAGAAGGAATTCGGTCATGTTCACCAGGAACGAAGGACAAAAATGTCTTTTTGCCTTGGCTGACAAACATCTGTACACCACTGCTTGCTTAGAGCATGTTTTGGAGATTATCCACAGATGCAAGCAAAACACAGCGGATGATGTCAAGTACTTCGATGACATGATTCAGTGGTACATTCGGTTCAGACAGACCATTCTCGCGCTAATCTCTCGTTTGTTTGATACTACGAAGAAAGTTCCCGCTGCTGGCCCAAGCAAGAAGAAGAAGTAGTCTCGCTCCAATTTGACGCAAAGGGGGAGATTGTTGGGTCGTGTTTTGTAAAATGTTGCGTCTATTGGGCTCGTTAACTAGTCCATTTTTGTATCTTCGGTATGGGCCTGTCCATCCGTGAGTCTAGTAGGGTTTACTATAAATATAGGTGCTTGCATGCATCTTAAGAGGAGGACGATCGTAACGATAGAATAGATTGATCAGAGCTTAATTCAGAAGTTTTATTATCGTTCTTGTAACCCTAAATCCTCTACAGCGGAAGTTCTTAGTCGAGCTCTGCTGAGGATTGTTTGATCTAATCATTCGACGTATTTTGATCCATACTTGTCTTATTCATTGTTTTATGTTCATCGTAATACCTGTTACAAAGATCTAATCGATCTTCAAGTTTGTTTTTAACTTATCATAAACCATAGTTTTCCAAACATATATTTTCAAAATAACGTTCATTACATCATTATTTTCCTTTTAAAACATCAGAGGGTCCCAAATACATTAAAAAAAAGAGAGATAGAGTGTGTGTCATGTCATCACGCCTTAACCTTGCCCTTGGGCTCAAAAGTACCTGAAACAAATCAACAACATGTAAGCGAAATGCTTAGTGAGTTTCCCAGAGCATACCACACACATTCACATACACATATCCTTTTAGCTAAGAAAGCTATAAACAGAAACCATGCAATATAATCCAGCAAGAATGCCATGGGCTACACCACATGGTCTTTACCTAGGACTGCCATGGGCTACCCCACATGGTCTTACATCCAATGCCATGGGCTACCCCCACATGGTCTTTACCTAGGAATGCCATGGGCTATCCCACATGGTCTTATATCCAATGTCACGGGCTCCCCCGGGGTCTTCCATACCAACATAATATCATATAACATATCAATTCATAAACGAATAACACACACAAAACATGATCACATAATTGGCCGGCCTTGGTGTCATAGACCCATAGGTATGGTGAGAAGACTCGCCTCAAACTATTGAATACAATAGCTGCTCTCTTAACAGTCTGAAACCACTAGTGCTGAACAATAACAATATTAACCCAAGATTAGAGTTTGATCATGGTCAAACTGAAAACTCAACCCCAAAGACCTTTCCTAATGGCCCAAGAGTCTTCCTTGGCTAATGCACCCCAAGGTCCATGTTCAAAATTTATTAATGGGCCATATGGCCCATCAAGGCCCAACTATAATACTTCCGGACCAAGACTGATCAGTTGGCCCATTAACTCGGATTATGGCCAGGCCCAAAGGGCTTATGGGCCGAAAACAAGTCCAAGTCCATCGGGGGTGTGTACGCCATACGTACCACCATGGTACGCGCAGTGTACCGGGCTTCAGCACATTACGCGCGGTGTTCTCTAAGCTACGCCCAGCGTAGGAACAGATTAAGCACTCTTTCCATTATGTGCTTATTACTCGATGGTTCAACATCCCAAAATCAGATCTAGGCATATCTTAACGACCTAGGTCATAAAGTTGGAAACTTTATGACCTTGCATGCTATAAACTACCTCAAAGCCTCATTTCTCACTCTAAGACCTTAAGTAAGAGCTCTCAAATCATGCATGGATTCTTAGCACCCACCAAGCTCGTAACTTTATGCACTTAGCATGCATACAAATCTCAGATCTGGACATCTAAGTCTCTAGAGTTGCTTCACATCCAAGAGAAGGCCAAGATCCAACTAAAGGGGACAAAATGGAAAGCCTAACTAGATCTAAAGAAAAAGATGGAAAGGTCATGACTTTATACCTCCAATAGCCTTCCAAGGCGAACAAAGTGTAGAATATTGAAACTCCAATCCATTCCAAGCTTGCTTAGGATCTCCTTCTTCTTTAATGAACTTTATAAAGACCACAAAACCCACTCCTTAGGCTCAAATTCTTTCTCACAAAGATTCTTAGGTGATGAGGGACAAAAATGAGGGTCTAAGGGCGAATAAGGTAGAGTCGAAAGGCTTAGAGGTGTTTAAATAGGGAGCACGACCACACATTAGGGAAAATAAGGTTGGGTCCAAAGGCTTAGAGGTGTTTAAATATTGCGTACGCCGCGCGTACTTTCCGCGCACGCACTGTTCCTTCGCGATCCTTCCATCTTAGTACGCTAAGCGTACCCAAAGGAAACCATTAGCTAATTATTTCCAGTTTAAGGGTTTAAAATTAATATCTGACTAAGAGTGTTACAACTCTCCCCCAATTGAACTAGACTTCGTCCTCGAAGTCCGTAGCTGAAAATAGATCGGGATAATGCTCCCGCATCTCCACCTCCGGCTCCCACGTCCATTCGGAGCCCTTCCGGTGCTTCCATTGTACCTTTACCAACTTCACTTCTTTATTGCGAAGACCCTTCGTCTTCCTATCTAAGATGGTGACCGGATTTTCGACATAATTCAAGCTCCCATCCACCTGAATGTCATCCAAGGAAACAACTGCGGTCTCGTCCGCAACACACTTTCGAAGCTAAGACACATGGAAGGTGTTGTGAATCTGACTAAGCTCCTCTGGTAGCTCTAAATGATATGCAACTTTGCCCACTCAGGCTAAAATCCTGAACGGGCCTATGAACTGAGGCCCCAACTTTCCCCTCTTACGAAACCTGATAATCCCTTTCCAGGGTGACACCTTCAGCAGTACAAAATCCTCCACCTGAAACTCAAGATCCGAGCACCGTCGGTCATCATAGCTTTTCTGACTGCTCTGTGCGACTCGCAACTGGTCACGCACCTGTTGAATCAAGCCGGTGGTCTTGAGCACCACCTCCGTGCTTCCTATGACTCGATGCCCAACCTCGTCCCAACACACCGAGGTCCTGCACACCATCCATATAAAATCTCGAATGGAGCTCGGTCGATACTGGCATGACAAATGTTATTATACGAAAACTCGGCCAGTGGGAGGTACGTATCCCAACTCCCTCAAAAATCCAGCACACACGCTCGCAGCATGTCCTCCAGTCTCTGGATCGTTCTCCCACTCTAACTGTCAATCTAAGGGTAATATGTCGTGCTGAAATGCAGCTGAGTACCCAGTTCCTCGTGGAAATTTTTACAAAACTTGGATGTAAACTGAACATCCATATCCAAAACCACCAACACTGGCACCCCGTTCCTAGCCACCACTTCTCGAACATACATGTCTGCCAACTTTTCTGCGGATATACTCTCGGATATCGGAATGAAGTAGGCACTCTTCATCAGTATGTCCACGATGACCCATATGGCATCCACTCCCCTCACCGTCCTCAGTTGCTTCGTAATGAAGTCCATAGTGATCTCTTCCCACTTCCACATAGTAATGGGTAATGGCTGAACATTGCCATGAGGCCGCTGATGCTCGACCTTGACCTTCTTGTAGGTCATGCACCGCCCCACAAACCAGGCGATTTCCCGCTTCATGCAGGTCCACTAATAACTTAATCTCAAGTCTCTATACATTTTTGTTGCACTTGGATGTATAGAAAACTTGGACTTATGAGCCTCCTCTAATAGTCTCTGCCTCACTCCCCCTGCCAATGGTACCCACACTCGGCCACACCCCAAAACCGATAACGGCGGAATACGTTTCGGGGTGGATGACGTAGTGAACAGTATCATCACAATTGCATAATAGTGGAAACAAGAGACATACAACCATAGCATTACATAGTGAATTTAATTACAAGCGTGTTTAGTAATGTTTAACAATCACTCAAAAGTAATTCAAAAAAATAAGAGATGGGTCTTGTGTGCTCCACCTTCTCCAAAAATGTCGCGACTGTACCTGTCTATCTTTGACTTGAAGATACAAGTTATTTTGAAAACAATTATCAGCATAAAGCTGGTGAGTTCATAAGAGTTTAGTGTGAGTTTTTGTATACAAAGCATTAGTGTTAAAGATGTATCATTTATGTTCATAAGTAGTAGAAACTTAGAAAATCCCATAGTTTCCAGGTAATACATTGTAAGTGACAATCTGTGAAAAGTATGCATTCTTTATTCCTTTGAAAACAGTTTATTTTAAAAATACATTGGCAAATCTCCAAATAACAAATGTGATAGGATAAGTTAAGCCCGTGATCAATGATAGAGGTGCGAGCTTCCTTTAGTGATAGATACTTACTTACTTCGGGATGTGGTTTAACATTTAGTGTAGTATTTTAGAGTAGTTGTAGTGTATTCCTTGTATATTACTAATAGTGAGGATAATGGAGGATCCCATGACCTTCCCAGTCATGCACAATATAGTGAAGTAGTGGCATCCCTGGGCCTGTACGGCGCGGACTGAAATAAACAGTCGGGATGTGATAGCGTCTGCCCCGTATAGATCTATACATGTAGAGTCGTCTCCCTGCTGGAACACTCCGGGCGTAGTCGATAGCGAATAGAGTATCTCGTAGTGGGTTAGTGTATTATTGTTTATTTAGTGTTTTCTCTATTGTTATAGTGTAGAAATCTTTTAGTATTGATCATAGTGTATTCTCTTACTAGTGTATCGTCTAGTAATAGTGAGTATTATAGTGTAGATAGTAATGACTTTAGCGAATAGTAGCGGTAGCGACCCTAACCATACCTATTATGGTTATCTTAGTGGGGATGTTTCTTAGCACGTTAGTGACTTTAGCATTAAGTGAAAGCAGTAATATTCGTATCCCATACTGATATACAGATTATATAAGTAAGAAATCAACGACAGTCGGACGGATAACTACTACCCTAAGCCCACAATCAAACAAGAACAGGAAATAAGGCGAGATATCGGTCCTAAGTCCTCCAAGTCTTATTTATATAAATATATCAGAGTGGTTACATTTTATAAGTAAATTGATTTAATAACAGTATTTTTTTTCAAAAGAACATTTATTATCTGACTCACTGTTTAAAAATAGTTTGAAAAGAGTGAAACCCGTTTATAAGGCATAGGGACAAATCACATGTGATTTGAACTAAGGGTAGTGAATCACATGTGATTAATCCTCGTAACTCGGAAATCGTTCTGTAAAACTTTACATAAACATTTATAAGCAACTTGTATCTCCCCCCTAAAACATGTAAAACACTTGAAAGGTTCATTAAAGGGGTATGAACTCACCTGAAATCGCGGAAATCGGGTGAATCGGGTAAATCGGGTAATAGTGTCGATTGAGCGTTTGGTACCAAATAACCACTTGAGCACCTTTTAGGACCCTAATTTCATATGAAATATGTATTTCACAAGAAGTTAATCATCTTATGCTTTTCATTATAGTATTTGGACATTCTAGTGTCGTTTTCGGGGTTTTAAGGCCTAGAAAGGGTTCCCGGGAGTGGTACAAGGCCATGGATGATTTACGGGAGGGTCCTTGAGTTCACTCTCTTAGAGTTTATGGCCTAAAAGCCATTCTTTGGGAGTTTACGGCCGTAAGCCCCCTAGGCTTGGCCGTAAACTCTTGTGACACTCCAAAATGTGTGTTTAGGGCCTTATCTCACTTCCTTAATTTAGTGGTGTGTGTTTTGAACCAAGAGGGAAGGATTAAACATCATAATTTGTGCCATTTTTAGGGAGTTTATGGCCAATACTTGTTCTTGGGCCGTAAACTCCTATAGACCCTTCAAGATGTAGGTTTTACTTGTACAACATGGTCTCATATGGCTTAGATAAATCCTAGAAGGCCCTATAGTGAGTTTGGGACAATTTGGCATGAATTTTTGGGGAGTTTACGGCCCAAGAACATTCTTGGCCGTAAACTCTTCATTTGGTATCAAAATGAGATGTTTTATGGTACAACACACTTCCAAAGGCCTTAGATAAATTCCTTTCATGCATTAGGGTAGTTTAAGGACTTGTTTGACACAATTTCTTGGGTGTTTACGGCCCAAGCTTAAGCTAGGCCGTAAACTCCTCATTTTGGCCTCAAATGGAGTTGTTTGATGCATTTAAGTGTTCCTTGGAGTCAAGTTTAATTTACCAAACATCCTAGAAGTGTTTTTGGGGCTTAAAACATAGATTTATGGGGTGTTTGAGGTGTTTACGGCCTAAGCACAAGCTTGGGCCATAAACTCCTTTTTAAGCATCAATTTCTAGTGTTTTAATGTCCAAACTCTTCTAGTTATAAGCCTTAATTAGTATACTAACTCACAAGAAGGAAAAACTTGGTCTTTGGCATGGTTTTGGGGGTTTACGGCCTAAGGAGCTTCTTAGGCCGTAAACTCCTCTTTGGACCTTGATTCCTATGATTTTGGCCCTAAAATTCAATGAAGTATGACTAGAATAAGATAGAGGGTGAGTACTTACGTTTGGAGGTCAGAAATTAGCGGAATCGGGGCCGATTTCGAGTCTAGAGAGAGAAAGTAGAGAGAGAGAGTGGGTGTGTAGTAAATGAGTGTTCAAATGTTATGCACACCCATTGCATATGTCTCGGGAATCGCACCCGATACACGGCTACCCGATGTTTAAAGTTAACTGGGTTAAAACTTTTTACCCGGGTGAAGTGGTTGAAAGGGTAATACAACTCTATTAGGTTAAACGGGGTTAACACATACGAGTTATATTTCTCATGATAAAATTAAGCCATGCATAAATTTAGATATTTGGATATTGACGATTCCAAATATTACATAAACTAACGTATAATGACACGTTCCATTAGTGAAAATGGGATTTGTAACGGAATTAGATTTGGGGTTGTCACATCATCCCCCTGTTAGGGGAATTTCGTCCCGAAATTTAGAATACAGACAGATACGATACTACAATACTACTAAGCAAAGAGATGAGGATATTTGATTTTCATTTGATCCTCGCGCTCCCAAGTGAATTCCGGTCCTCGCTTGGCGTTCCACCGAACCTTCACAATTGGGATGCGGCTTTGTTTCGTCCGTTTTACTTCACGATCCAAAACCTCCGCAGGCTCTTCCACGAAGTTGAGGCTCTCGTTGAGCTCGATCTCATCGAGGGGAATCACGAGAGTCTCGTCAGACAGACATTTCTTCAAGTTTGAGACGTGGAAGGTCGGATGTATGTTACTTAGCTCGCGGGGTAAGTTTAGTTTGTAAGCTACAGGGCCGATTCTGGCAAGAATCTCAAAAGGCCCTATGTACCTTGGGTTTAACTTTCCACGCTTCCCGAAGCGTATCGTGCCTTTCCAGGGCGAGACCTTCAGAAGGACTCGGTCTCCGACCTGGAATTCCAAGGGTTTTCTTCGTTTGTCGGCGTAGCTTTTCTGTCGATCCCTAGCGGCTTTTAGTCGTTCACGTATCTGCACAATCTTCTCGGTCGTCTCTCGAATGATCTCCGGACCAGTGAGGGCACTGTCAGGAACTCGTCCTTTAGCTAACTGAGTGTCTCCCACCTCGGCCCAACACAAAGGGGATCTGCACTTCCGGCCGTAGAGGGCTTCGAATGGAGCTGCCTTGATGCTCGTATGATAACTATTGTTGTAGGAAAACTCCACAAGAGGTAAGTGTGTATCCCACGATTTCCCGAAGTCGATCACACAGGCTCGCAGCATGTCTTCTAATGTTTGGATCGTCCTCTCACTTTGTCCGTCAGTCTGCGGATGGTAGGCTGTACTCATATCCAGCCTCGTCCCTAGTGCCTTTTGTAATGATTGCCAAAATCTAGAGGTGAATCTACTATCTCTGTCTGATATAATAGATATAGGGACGCCATGCAATCGCACTATTTCTTTTATATAAGTCCTAGTGAGCTTTTCCATCTTATCCGTCTCTTTGATGGGTAGGAAGTGGGCAGACTTGGTCAACCGGTCAACGATGACCCAAATGGTATCTAATCCACCTGCTGTCTTGGGCAGCTTGGTGATAAAGTCCATTGTGATTCGCTCCCACTTCCATTCTGGTATTTCCGGCTGTTGGAGGAGTCCTGATGGCTTTTGACATTCTACTTTGACCTTCGCGCAAGTAAGGCACTTACTTACAAAGGTAGCGATCTCCGCTTTCATGTTCGGCCACCAGTATAGCTTTTTGAGATCCAGATACATCTTATCTGAACCCGGGTGGACAAAGTAACAAGTGTTCTGTGCTTCTCTCATAACCAACTCCCTAAAACCTCCATGGCATGGAGTCCAGATTCGGTCCATAAAGTAATAGGCTCCGTCACCCTTAACCTCCAGATTTTTATCCATTCCGCGCAGGAATTCTCCCGTCACGTTTCCCGGCTTTAAAGCTTCCAGCTGAGCCTCTTTGATCTGCGTGGATAGATATGAATGTATAGTCATTGTCAACGACTTGGTCCTTCGTCCGGAATATTCTTTTCTGCTCAGGGCGTCCGCTACTACGTTGGCTTTCCCCGGATGATATCTAATTTCGCAGTCGTAATCATTAAGTAACTCAACCCATCGACGCTGTCTCATGTTGAGTTCTTTTTGGTTTAGTATATGTTGGAGGCTTTTATGATCTGTGTACACCACGCTCTTCGTCCCATACAAGTAGTGTCTCCAGATTTTTAATGCGAAGACGACCGCTCCTAACTCGAGGTCGTGAGTAGTGTAGTTCACTTCATGGTTCTTTAGCTGTCTCGAGGCATAGGCGATAACCTTGCCTCGTTGCATCAAAACGCAACCGAGCCCCTGATTGGATGCATCACAGTATACGACGAAATCTTCTGTCCCTTCGGGAAGGGATAATACTGGTGCGGTGCATAGGGCTCGCTTCAGGGTCTGAAATGCCTTCTCCTGTTTCTCTTCCCAGTCGAATGATACACCCTTCTGTGTTAACGTGGTGAGAGGCTTCGCAATCCGAGAGAAATTTTGGATGAACCTACGGTAGTAGCCAGCGAGGCCTAGAAATTGACGAATTTCCGTAGGCGTCTTTGGTGCTGACCAGTTCTCAATAGCTTTGATTTTGGAGGGGTCCACGTGGATTCCGTCTTCACTGACCACGTGCCCTAAGAATTCAACTCTTCGGATCCAAAACTCGCACTTAGAGAACTTCGCATACAACTTCTCGGATCGCAGGGTTTCCAGGACTAATCGTAAATGATTTCTGTGCTCTTCCTCGCTTCGAGAGTAGACGAGAATGTCGTCAATAAAGACGATGATGAACTGATCTAGATATGGACGACATACCCTATTCATCAAGTCCATGAATACTGCGGGGGCGTTAGTCAGTCCAAAGGGCATCACTACGAACTCGAAATGCCCGTAGCGGGTTCGGAAGGCTGTCTTTGGAACATCTTCCTCAAGCACCCGTAATTGATGGTACCCTGATCTAAGATCAATCTTGGAGAAGTAACTTGCTCCTTGGAGTTGGTCGAATAGGTCGTCGATACGAGGGAGAGGATAGCGATTTTTGATCGTGAGTTTATTGAGTTCCCTATAATCGATGCACATCCGAAATGACCCATCCTTTTTCTTCACGAATAAGACCGGAGCTCCCCAAGGCGAGAAGCTCGGTCTTATAAAGCCCTTGCTGAGAAGTTCATTGAGTTGGCCGGATAGTTCTTGCATTTCGGCGGGCGCTAGACGGTAGGGCGACTTAGCTATGGGGGTAGCTCCTGGAATTAGATCAATTCTGAATTCAACCTGTCGTTTGGGAGGTAGGCCTGGAAGATCCTCCGGGAAGACATCAGGAAAATCGCACACTACAGGAATGTCTTTTGGATCTTTCGATTTCTGGTTAGTGTCGACAACGTGAGCAAGAAAGGCGCGATATTCCTTGCGCAAGTATTTCTGAGCCTGAATGCTAGAGATGATACGAAGGTTTGTACTTGGCTTATCTCCGTATATCACTAGGGTCTCTCGATTCGGAAAGTTCAGGCGAATGGCTTTCTCGGAACATAGGATGTCGGCGTAGTGAAGGCTTAGCCAATCCATACCAACAATGACATCGAAATTTTTTATTGAGACTGGTATAAGATCGATTAAGAAGGGGTGATCATCTAACGTGATAGTACAACCTATATAAATTTCATTAGAGCTTTCTGTCTTCCCATTAGCCATTTCTACAACGAATGTTTCTTTTAGTGGTTGAGGGGTTTGTTTGAGTAAATGTTTAAAGTTTTGATTTATGAAGCTCCTTTCTGCACCACTATCGAATAAGACACAGGCATAAGAGTTGTTGAGAAGAAACGTACCCGTGACCACCGTGGGATCAGCTACTGCTTCATTGTGACCGATAGCAAGTAACCTTCCAGTTCCCCCAGCATTTGCGGCCTTCAGACAGTTCTTCTTAAAATGGCCCGCTTCACCGGAGCCATAACAAGTTCGGGTCACTCCCGTACCAGGAACCTGTGTGATAGGTTTGGGAGGGGCCTTGCAAAATCGGACAGTATGGCCCTTTCGTCCGCAGTTGGAACACTGCAATTCACGGCATGGACCGTTGTGGTGAAAAGGGCACTTGGGACACTTAGGCAAGTTCCCACTGTAAGCTTTCGGTGGGGCTGGAGCAGTTGGTGCGGCTGGGGTAGTGGCAGCATGGACCGCCACAATTTGCTGGTCCTTAGAGACGGTTTGAGTCTTCTTGCCCTTCTTCTTATCCCATCGTTTCCTTTTTCTGTCAGATGATCCGGATTGTGCAGTGGTAGTTGTGGTTGTTGTTGCTGGAGTGGAGAAGATTTCGTGGTTGATCAGACTCTGGGCCAATTCCTTGGCGCTGTCAAAAGTGGTAGGGCGTGAGGCCAGAACATTTCCTCGATACGGGGGCACTAAACCCCAGATGTAACGTTCAATCTTCTTGCTTTCAGAGGGGATCATGTTGGGACACATAGCCGCCAAGTCGCAAAACCTGGCCGTATAAGCCGTTATGTCGGTCCCCTTCATCTTGAGGTTCCAGAGTTCTTCCTCAAGCTTCTGAACTTCGCCCCTAGGGAAGTACTCTCCTCTCATGAGATCTTTTAGAGTGTCCCAGCCCATGGCATTGGCTGTGACCAAGGAGAGTGTGTTGACATGGCCATTCCACCATGACAAAGCCCGGTTAGTGAGGGTAGCAGTGGCGAACTTGATTTTGCTCTCTTCGGGACAAGAGCACATTTCGAATACAGCTTCGGTTCTTTCGAACCATTGGGACAATGCCAGAATTCCTCCGGTCCCATCAAAGAAAGCAGGTTTACAATTCATGAAGTCTTTATAAGTGCATCCCTGCACTCGTTGGTGGACTTCACCAAATCTAGAATGTACACCGCTCGCATCACCCGAGTTCATTTGGGCCATGGCTGCTGTTACAGCCGCAGTCATAGCCGCTTGGAACAACACCGGATCGAACTGCGGAGGAGGAGGTGGTGGAGGAGGGGTTTGAGTTTCAGGTCTTCCTCTGCTGGGACGCTTTCGTGGAGGCATCCTTCACTGGAAGATCATAGAAATGATAGCAATAGTAAGAGCCTATTGCGAACATGAATAGTGCGTTTCGTGGATTAAATCAACATAATCCAAGATCAGGGTAAGAGTTCTGGCAATAGAGAAATCATCTGCCAATATACTGGTATTAATGATGCAACAGAAGTTCATGAAAATTGACCTAGCAGTAGGTCTTACACCACACCATTGAGAAAATGTTGGCAGTTTAGAGTTTCAGCTAGAGTACTTTTAAACTAGGAATGTTTACAGACAAGGGACCTATGGAACATAGAGATAAAAGGCTAGTCCTTTAAACAAAAGAGTGAGGTAACTAGATGTCTTCTACTGGCGACGATTGCTTGTTGGGCGAACCCTCAGATCCGCTAGTTGACGCATAACTTCTTGAAGGTGTCGATCCTGAGTCCTTTGGCGTGCTCGGAGTTCCCTAACTTCAGCTCGGGATGCTGCCAGCTGATGCTGGAGAGCCTCGTTGGTCCTCCTTGTCCTGTCCATGGCTTCTTCGAGTTGGCGGATGCGAACAGTGTTGAGGTTTGAGTTGGCATCCACTTCTACCACTCGACCAATGGCAGCTTGACTTTGCTCAACATTCCTGGCAATTCTTCGGATCATGATGGGCAGAACCCGATCTGCTGATCCTCCTTCACTTATGTTGTAGAAACTTCGGTCTCCATTGTAAGGCAAGGGCTGACCCTGCTCCTCGCTCCATCGATGCAAGGACATTGCCCACATAGGAGTGGGGCCCTGAAATGTCGGTCGGGGGTTAGGGTTTGGGGCTTCAGGAGGTTGGTTGTTGACTTCTGGCTCGGAGCTCGAGCTATCCGAGAAGCCTTCAGCATGATGATCATCCAAAGGAATAGGGTGATCGTCGTCGGACTCCTCTTCGAGCCATCCTCCATTGCCCTGGTTCGGAAAGTACGGATCACCGGGTAGGTGGAAGCCAGCCATGCTATCTACGCGAGAAAGGGGGAAAAGAAGATTAATAGGCGTACTATTCTAAGGCACTTATAGGAGGATTCATTACTAGTTGACCCAATACTTGCATAGTGCATACCGATTACATGTAACCGAAGCAAGATAGTCCTTCGAATAAACCACCCTAACTTCAGACCCCCAATCAAACAAGAACAGGGAATGAAGCAAAGGCTGGAGATTCTGAGTCTATAGCGCCCTAATCACATGTAATCGTGGTGTATCCACTTAGCAACTATTGTCCTACTAGTAACGACCCTTTTTGTTAACACATACATATAATCTAGAGATACAGAATACTCCTATAGTATTCTTATGTTAGCGTTATTGTGGTATTATTGGTAAGTTTTAGACTCGTTGTAACATCACAACCAAACTTAGGCACATGCTAGTCACTCCCAGGAAAACGTAGTTGATCAGGCTACATCATCCTGAATGTGACTATATGTCTCTAAACCCAATTGCGTTGCCCAACAATCTTAATACTTTCGTTTTGTTCCAGGATAATACGGATTCCTGTGTTTTATAGTGATGGGAGTATATATACTTAGTTAGATCTTTTAGATACTTAACAGTATATATTCTTGGTCAGAGTGTTTTAGTCCCGAAGTGTTTATAGTTCGTATATCTTTTATAGGTTGATATACTTGATTCACTATAAACAATGCTCTGATACCAATCTGTCACACCCCAAAACCGATAACGGCGGAATACGTTTCGGGGTGGATGACGTAGTGAACAGTATCATCACAATTGCATAATAGTGGAAACAAGAGACATACAACCATAGCATTACATAGTGAATTTAATTACAAGCGTGTTTAGTAATGTTTAACAATCACTCAAAAGTAATTCAAAAAAATAAGAGATGGGTCTTGTGTGCTCCACCTTCTCCAAAAATGTCGCGACTGTACCTGTCTATCTTTGACCTGAAGATACAAGTTATTTTGAAAACAATTATCAGCATAAAGTTGGTGAGTTCATAAGAGTTTAGTGTGAGTTTTTGTATACAAAGCATTAGTGTTAAAGATGTATCATTTATGTTCATAAGTAGTAGAAACTTAGAAAATCCCATAGTTTCCAGGTAATACATTGTAAGTGACAATCTGTGAAAAGTATGCATTCTTTATTCCTTTGAAAACAGTTTATTTTAAAAATACATTGGCAAATCTCCAAATAACAAATGTGATAGGATAAGTTAAGCCCGTGATCAATGATAGAGGTGCGAGCTTCCTTTAGTGATAGATACTTACTTACTTCGGGATGTGGTTTAACATTTAGTGTAGTATTTTAGAGTAGTTGTAGTGTATTCCTTGTATATTACTAATAGTGAGGATAATGGAGGATCCCATGACCTTCCCAGTCATGCACAATATAGTGAAGTAGTGGCATCCCTGGGCCTGTACGGCGCGGACTGAAATAAACAGTCGGGATGTGATAGCGTCTGCCCCGTATAGATCTATACATGTAGAGTCGTCTCCCTGCTGGAACACTCCGGGCGTAGTCGATAGCGAATAGAGTATCTCGTAGTGGGTTAGTGTATTATTGTTTATTTAGTGTTTTCTCTATTGTTATAGTGTAGAAATCTTTTAGTATTGATCATAGTGTATTCTCTTACTAGTGTATCGTCTAGTAATAGTGAGTATTATAGTGTAGATAGTAATGACTTTAGCGAATAGTAGCGGTAGCGACCCTAACCATACCTATTATGGTTATCTTAGTGGGGATGTTTCTTAGCACGTTAGTGACTTTAGCATTAAGTGAAAGCAGTAATATTCGTATCCCATACTGATATACAGATTATATAAGTAAGAAATCAACGACAGTCGGACGGATAACTACTACCCTAAGCCCACAATCAAACAAGAACAGGAAATAAGGCGAGATATCGGTCCTAAGTCCTCCAAGTCTTATTTATATAAATATATCAGAGTGGTTACATTTTATAAGTAAATTGATTTAATAACAGTATTTTTTTTTTCAAAAGAACATTTATTATCTGACTCACTGTTTAAAAATAGTTTGAAAAGGGTGAAACCCGTTTATAAGGCATAGGGACAAATCACATGTGATTTGAACTAAGGGTAGTGAATCACATGTGATTAATCCTCGTAACTCGGAAATCGTTCTATAAAACTTTACATAAACATTTATAAGCAACTTGTATCTCCCCCCTAAAACATGTAAAACACTTGAAAGGTTCATTAAAGGGGTATGAACTCACCTGAAATCGCGGAAATCGGGTGAATCGGGTAATAGTGTCGATTGAGCGTTTGGTACCAAATAACCACTTGAGCACCTTTTAGGACCCTAATGTCATATGAAATATGTATTTCACAAGAAGTTAATCATCTTATGCTTTTCATTATAGTATTTGGACATTCTAGTGTCGTTTTCGGGGTTTTAAGGCCTAGAAAGGGTTCCCGGGAGTGGTACAAGGCCATGGATGATTTACGGGAGGGTCCTTGAGTTCACTCTCTTAGAGTTTATGGCCTAAAAGCCATTCTTTGGGAGTTTACGGCCGTAAGCCCCCTAGGCTTGGCCGTAAACTCTTGTGACACTCCAAAATGTGTGTTTAGGGCCTTATCTCACTTCCTTAATTTAGTGGTGTGTGTTTTGAACCAAGAGGGAAGGATTAAACATCATAATTTGTGCCATTTTTAGGGAGTTTACGGCCAATACTTGTTCTTGGGCCGTAAACTCCTATAGACCCTTCAAGATGTAGGTTTTACTTGTACAACATGGTCCTATATGGCTTAGATAAATCCTAGAAGGCCCTATAGTGAGTTTGGGACAATTTGGCATGAATTTTTGGGGATTTTACGGCCCAAGAACATCCTTGGCCGTAAACTCTTCATTTGGTATCAAAATGAGATGTTTTATGGTACAACACACTTCCAAAGGCCTTAGATAAATTCCTTTCATGCATTAGGGTAGTTTAAGGACTTGTTTGACACAATTTCTTGGGTGTTTACGGCCCAAGCTTAAGCTAGGCCGTAAACTCCTCATTTTGGCCTCAAATGGAGTTGTTTGATGCATTTAAGTGTTCCTTGGAGTCAAGTTTAATTTACCAAACATCCTAGAAGTGTTTTTGGGGCTTAAAACATAGATTTATGGGGTGTTTGAGGTGTTTACGGCCTAAGCACAAGCTTGGGCCATAAACTCCTTTTTAAGCATCAATTTCTAGTGTTTTAATGTCCAAACTCTTCTAGTTATAAGCCTTAATTAGTATACTAACTCACAAGAAGGAAAAACTTGGTCTTTGGCATGGTTTTGGGGGTTTATGGCCTAAGGAGCTTCTTAGGCCGTAAACTCCTCTTTGGACCTTGATTCCTATGATTTTGGCCCTAAAATTCAATGAAGTATGACTAGAATAAGATAGAGGGTGAGTACTTACGTTTGGAGGTCGGAAATTAGCGGAATCGGGGCCGATTTCGAGTCTAGAGAGAGAAAGTAGAGAGAGAGTGGGTGTGTAGTAAATGAGTGTTCAAATGTTGTGCACACCCATTGCATATGTCTCGGGAATCGCACCCGATACACGGCTACCCGATGTTTAAAGTTAACTGGGTTAAAACTTTTTACCCGGGTGAAGTGGTTGAAAAGGTAATACAACTCTATTAGGTTAAACGGGGTTAACACATACGAGTTATATTTCTCATGATAAAATTAAGCCATGCATAAATTTAGATATTTGGATATTGACGATTCCAAATATTACATAAAATAACGTATAATGACACGTTCCATTAGTGAAAATGGGATTTGTAACGGAATTAGATTTGGGGTTGTCACACAACAAAGGCGAAATCACCATCATCCTCATATAAATGTCCCGAATCGGGGACCCCGTCACCTTGCGACTCAAAGCATCGGCCACCACGTTGTCCTTCCTGGATGTTATAGGATCTCACAATCATAATCCTTCAGTACATCCGACCATCTCCTATGCCGCATATTAATGTTCTTCTGATCCATCAAATACTTTAGACTCTTGTGATTGGTATAGATAATAAATCGCACCCTATACAAATAATGCCTCCAAATCTTGAGGGCAAACACCACCGCCCCCAGCTCCAAATCATGTGTGGGGTAATTTGCCCTGTGATGCTTCAATGGCCTCGAGGCATAAGCAATCACATGCCCCCGCTACATCAATACTGCACCCAATCCCGAAATCGATGCTTCACAATATACCATTAAATCATCCAACCCCTCGGGCAGTATTAAGACTGGAGCCTCGCATAACCTCTGCCTCAGAGTCTCAAAAGCCCTCTGTTGATCCTCATCCCACCAGAAAGTCACATTCTTCTTGGTCAAACGGTTCAATGGTGTAGCAATCTTGTAGTAATCCTGGATAAATCTCCAATATTAACCCGTTAAACCCAAGAAGCTACGAATCTCCGAGGCATTCCTCGGTACCTCCCATCGCATCACAGCCTCCACCTTCACTGGGTCAACCGAAATACCTTCTTGATTGATGACATGCCCCAAAAATTGCATTCCAGCAGCCAGAAATCATATTTGGAGAACTTTGCATAAAGCTTCTCTGCCGTCAAAGTCTCCAGCACCTCTCTCAAGTGCTGCTTGTGCTTCTCTCTGGTTTTAGAGTAAACCCGGATATAATCAATAAAAACGATCATTGACCGATCCAACATCGGTCTTCATAGCCAGTTCATGATATCCATGAACACTGTCGGGGCATTGGTGAGCCCAAATGGCATCACCACAAACTCATAATGCCGATAATGTGTCCTGAAAGTTGTCTTCGGTATATCCTCATCCCTAATCCTCAACTGATGATACCCGGACCGAAGATCAATCTTGGAGAACCAAGATGCACCAGGAAGCTAATCAAATAAATCGTCGATCCTTGGCAAAGGATAGTGGTTCTTCACCGTCATCTTGTTCAGCTCCCTATAATCAATGCACATCCTGTGTGATCCATCTTTGTTTTCACGAAAAGAATCGGTGCATCCCACGGGGAACTACTCGGACGTATGAACCCCCAGTCTAGCAGCTCCTAAAGCTGCGTAGATAACTCCTGCATTTCGGGTGGTGCCAACTGATATGGTGCCTTCGCGATCGGGGCGGCACCCGGTACCAAGTCAATTCTTCGGGAAATACATCCCGAAATTCCTACACAACCGGCACACTTCCCAAATCCGATACAGCCTCCGATCTCGTATCCGAAACATAAGCCAAAAATCCTAATCATCCTTGTTGTAGAAACCTCCTTGCCCTCGCAGCCGAACAGAGGGTCGGTCCCTGTGAGGCCCTCTCACCATGAATAACCAGCTATCCCCCACTTGGGGTTCGAACCCATACCAACTGTCGCTCACAATCGATCATGGCCCCATTGCCCCCCAGCCAGTCCATCCCAATGATCACCTTCAATCCTCGCAACGGTATAAGAACTAAATCCACGTGAAACCTCTCGTCATGCACATTCAGGACACAGTCCTGAAATACCCTCGCAGCATTCACAGTGTGATCATCTGCAATCTCCACCTTGAGCGGGGTATCCAGAGTCCCCGGCGCGTCTCGGAACTTCTTGCTAAGCACAAGAGACACGAACGATCGGGTAGCACCCGAATCAAACAAAACATGAGCCGACATACCATTTACCAAAAAGGTCCCTATGCAAAACATAATACATACATATAAGAAATTTTCAACCACAAGATAGAGAAGAATAAACACATACCAGCCACGACGTCTGGTGCTGCCCGAGCCTCCTCGGTAGTCAGCTGAAAAGCACGGCTTTTCATCGTTGGAGCTTCCGCCTTGACAGGGCGGCCATCACTAATCCTCATAGTGGCGGGCGTAGGTGCCACCACTGATCCTCCTCCTCCTTCCTGCAACCTCGGACAATCGGCCTTTTTATGGCCTGTCTGGTTGCAGTGGAAACATATCAGGCCCTTCTTGGGGCAATCCTTACTCATGTGGCCCTGTTGGCCACAAGAGTAACATCTTGATATCCCAGCTGTCCGACAAGCCCCACTATGAAACCTCCTGCATTTGGCACACCGGCCCCAACCCTGGTGGCCAGTACTCAAAGAATCAGAAGTGTTAGGCTTCTTAGCCTGAGCCCCTGCTGCCTGTACCTACTCAGTCTTCCACTTCGTGCGGGTCTCCAACTCCATCTCCCTCTCACGGGCCTTCTCCACAATCTTGTTCAGGGTTTTGCACCATGTAAAGCTCACAAAATCCCAAATATCGTCCCTCAACATAGCATGATATCGGTTCCGCCTCATCTCCTCATCCCTAGCATACAGAGGAATCAACAAAGCTCGCTCTCGAAACTTGGCAGTGATCTTTGCACAGTCTTAGTGGTCTGATGTAACCCATGAAACTCCATCACCAACCGTTGCACCTCAATAGGTGGTGCAAACTCCGCATCGAAACGTCGAACAAACTCAGCCCACGACATCTCAGCCACACCGGCTGCTCCCACTTGGCTAGTAACCTCGCCCCACCAATCTCAGGCCCTGTCCCTCAACATACAAGAAGCAAATCCAACCTTTGCCTCCTCTGGGCAAGAACTCGTGTGCTAGGCATTCTCAATTTCCGCTACCCAGCGTCTGCTCACAATGGGTTCCCTGACCCCGGAGAACTCTGGAGCTCCACATGCCTTGAACTCCTGAAACGAGGGAGCTCAGGCTCCACCCTGACCCACAACAACATCAGCCATGAATGCCCTAAGTCTCTCCTCCATGATCTCCATCATACCCTCCTTGACTGTCCCAAAGATGACTGGGGTAGCGTCAAGGATGCCTCTCGTAACCTCGGCCACAATCAACTCACGCAGCCTCTCATCAATACCATCAGTAGTACCTCATTGTTCCTCCTCGAGGTCGTCAGATCTAGCAATGCTTCGGGTATAGGTCCTATGCTTCCAGTAGTACGGGCCCAATACTACCTTCCACAGCTACCTGTACCTTTCCCCACTGCTCTACATGATAACTTCGATTCGTCCCACAACCCAACCATATCCCACAATTACCAAATACATCAGCCTCAGGCTGTCCTAAGACTCGCTCCACTCATATCAACCAAACCAATCATGACAGGCTGCTTTTATGCATGCAAATTATACACAGGAAGGATCAAATAGACTTTCGAATAAGAGATTCTACCCTAAGACTATATCCAAACGAGGAAAAGAAAATGAGGCCAAATCAATCATTCTGAGGCTATAAGCTCCTAATCGTATACAATTTTAAAAACATACACTTAGCAGGTTCCATATAATCAACAAAGCTCAATATCAGTATCACATGGTTATTCGAATTAGGAAACTACTTACTTGGCTCGGCTGATCACGTGTGTCACACTCTCATCTTTTGGGTTTCTTTTAAATTCCTTTTAGGTTACTTTTGAAAACATTTTATCACCTCCTTAGTTTGAGTCCTGACACACCCGAGGATGTGCTCGAATCCCTCAAACCAAGGCTCTGATACCAACTTGTAACAACCCAATTTTACAAAGAAAATTTTTCATTTTTAAGTTAATCAAAACCAATCTCATAAACCATAGTTTCCCAAACATATGTTTTCAAAATAACAATCTTTACATCATTATTTTCCTTTTAAAGCATCAGAGGGTCCCAAATACATTAAAAAGAGAGATAGAGTGTGTGCCACATCATCACGCCATGCCTTTGCCCTTGGGCTCAGAAGTACCTGAAACAAATCAACAACATGTAAGCGAAATGCTTAGTGAGTTTCCCAGAGCATACCACACACATTCATATACACATATCCTTTTAGCTAAGAAAGCTATAACATGCCACAGAAACCATGCAATATAATCCAGCAAGAATGCCATGGGCTACACCACATGGTCTTTACCTGGGACTGCCATGGGCTACCCCACATGGTCTTACATCCAATGTCATGGGCTACCCCCACATTGTCTTTACCTAGGAATGTCATGGGCTACCCCACATGGTCTTATATCCAATGCCACGGACTCCCCCCGGGGTCTTCCATACCAAAATAATATCACATAACATATCAATTCATAAACAAATAACACACACATAACATGATCACATAATGGGCCGGCCTTGGTGCCATACCCATAGGTATGGTGACAAGACTCACCTCCAACTGCTGAATACAATAGTTGCTCTCTTAACATTCTGAAACCACTAGTGTTGAACAATAACAATATTAACCCAAGATTACAGTTTGATCATGGCCAAACTGAAAACTCAACCCCAAAGTCCATTCCTAATGGTCCAAAAGTCTTCCTTGGCTAATGGGCCCTAAGGTCCATGTTCAAAATTTATTAATGGGCCACATGGCCCATCAAGGCCAAACTATAATACTTCCGACCCAAGACTGATCAATTGGCCCATTAACTCGGATTATGGCCAGGCCCAAAAGGCTTATGGGCCCAAAACAAGTCCAAGTCCATCAGGGGTGCATACGTCATGCATACCACCATGGTACGCGCAGCATACCGGGCTTCTACACATTACGCGCGACGTTCTCTAAGCTACACCCAGTGTAGGAACAGATTAAGCACTCTTTCCATTATGTGCTTATTACTCAATGGTTCAACGTCCCAAAATCATATCTGAGCACATCTTAACGACCTAGGTCATAAAGTTGGCAACTTTATGACCCTGCATGTTATGAAGGAACTCAAAACCTCATTTCTCACTCTAAGACCTTAAGTAAGAGCTCTCAAATCATGCATGAAGTCTTAGCACCCACCAAGCTCGTAACTTTATGCACTTAGCATGCTTACAAAGCTCAGATCATATCTCAGTCTCTTAAGTTGCTTCACATCCAAGAGAAGTTCTAGATCCAACTAAAGGGGACAAAATGGAAACCCTAACTAGATCTAAAGAACAAGATGGAAAGGTCACGACTTTATACCTCCATAAGCCTTCCAAGGTGAACTAAGTGCAAAATCTTGAAACTCCAAGCCACTCCAATCTTGCTTAGGATCCCCTTCTTCTTGAATGAACTTTACAAAGACCACAAAACCCACTCCTTGGGCTCAAACTCTTTCTCACAAAGATTCTCAGGTGATGAGGGATGAAAATGAGGCTCTAGGGGCGAATAAGGTTGAGTCCAAAGGCTTAGAGGTTTTTAAATATGGGGCAAGACCGCACATTAAGGTTTTGGTCCTCTGTTGTGTACACCCCGCGTACGCACAGTTCCTTCGCGAACCTTCCATCTTATTACGCTAAGCATACCCTTAGGTACGCCCAGCGTACCCAAAGGAAACCATTAGCTAATTAGTTCCATTTTGAGGGTTTAAAATTAATATCTGAATAGGAGTGTTACAATGTATATAACATATAGGGATGTCGCGGGCTGGTCCCCAGTCTCTTACTCCAGGATACCATGGTCTCCCGACATGGTCTTACACCTAAGTTACATGGGCTCTCCCATGGTCTTTAATAGGAAATCCTTGGGCTCTCCACATAGTCTTACATCTGGTTTCCATGGGCTCTCCCATGGTCTTTTGTAGGAAATCCATGGGCTCTCTAAATGGTCTTACATCCAAGTGTCATGGGTTCTCCCATGGTCTTCCATACAAGCATACAACATATAAAACTAGCATACATCCTATCACATAACCAACTATCATATCTCATAACATAACTTCATCTAGTGTACCACATATCATAGAATGGGTTGGCCTTGGTGCCTTCGACCTATTAGTATGGTGAGGAGACTCACCTCTCAAATGCTGAACTGATAAGCTAAGATCAGATATATCGTACGCATTGATCCTCCTCAACCACCTATAATCAGCATGTTATTAACTTGTTATAATCCCTAAATACCATAAATACCCTCTAAGCCAACCCTGTACAACCCTGGTCAAAGTCAAGGTCAACAGTCCATGTTGACCTCAAGTCGCCGAGTGCATCCAGCAACTCGACGAGTTCCTCCCGAGTTCATTCTACTGGATCCCGGGTCACCTTAGTGAGTCTCCGAGTTCATCAATTTTCCAGAAAACCTGAAGTCCATTCAGACCAAAACCCAAATCATTCATTGCACTCAATTAGAAACTCAAAAACAGGAAAACCCTACCCTGACTCGTCGAGACAACTAAGGGACTCGACGAGTTTCTTCAGTCGCTTTTATGTTCAGCCCTTTTCAATGGGATCTAAGGTCCCAAACTTCAGATCTAACCTCCCCTAGTGCAGATACTACATAGAGTTGCAAACTTTACATGCATGCAAGGCCTCACAAGGCTAAAACATCAAAGCTAAGCTTCCTACAAGGTTTTAGTGCATGGAAAGGACCTAAGCTGGATAAAGTGAGCAACTTTATGTCATTAGGGACCTAGAGAGGTCCAGATCTAGAACCATATCCTTGTGATAAGTCCAACTCCGAGCAGGACTCCATTTTGCACCAAAAATTGTCATTTACTTCAAGGAAAAGGGATCTAAACAACTAAGATCAAGGTAATGACTTTATATCTCTAGATGGTTGCCAATACAGAGTAGATGTCGGATCTACTGCTTCTCTCCTTGCTCCTTCTTCTTCAAGCTCCAAAATCCTTCACAACCACACCAAAATTACTCACAAAAGCTCTCTCTCTCTCTCTCTCTCTCTCAATCAATCAAAGAGGTGCAAGGTTCAACTAGGGTTTTCTCTGGCTAATGAAGTGGTAAAGGGGGGCACAAGAGGCAGGTTATGTCCTTTAAATAGGGTGCAAACACTGAAAATTAGGGTTTTCCTTTACAGCGCCTACTCGTCGAGTTGAGGCCCTCCGACTCATCGAGTAGGATTTAAAATCCGCGTCCTCATAATGACTTCTACTCGACGAGTTGGAGCTCCCCAACTCTCCGAGTCCATGCACAAAACTCTAGAATTGATAAATTAAATAATACCTGGAACAGGTGTTACATCTGGAACCTTTTGTTTAAATATTGAACAATTGCACTTTAGTCCCTACATTCTTAATTAATTCCATAAATCCCAAAATTAATTCCAATTAATTTCTGATTAATTATTAATTCAATATTATTATTTCTAATTAATATATTATTCTTATAATATATTAATAAATTATTTATTTCAATTTATTAATCAAATAATAAATCAACCACTCTCTCCAGAAATCGTCTTGTCCAATTGCTAGGTTTGAGGGCAACCCAAAAAGTCAGTGCTACTATCAATTCAAGTTTATACCAATTATAGTTATCAGCTTAGATATCTAATCTAACAATTGGACCTATCAACAGATTCCCATAGGTTTATAGGAGTATCCAATGTCTTGAAAAAGTGGTTCCCAATTTTTATAAGATTATCATAACTCCATAAATGAATGGGTATTCCCATAATTTTAAGTCATGCCAGCCTCTTGAACTTGATTTTCTCAAATCCATCTGGCTTTTTCCCACACAATCCTTTTCCTTTAAAAATTCATTTGTTCTAGTCGATGATTGCCAGTACAACATAGCAATCATACCACCAAGATAGTATATATTTATACCTTCTACTCCATCGTCTTCAAGGATTATTGGTAAATTACGAAGATGCTCTAGACTATGTACTTCGTTAACCAGAGCCTTCATGGCGAACAAATCTGCTTTATATGCTTGCACATTAAGATAAATAACTATAGGGGGAGACTGCCTATTGTGAATCTTGTCTACACCTTTGACAACATCAACAAAAGATCTTTGGTTGTCAGTCTAATCCCTGCCTAGTATTTTGGTGGAATGCCTCACAAATGTTTTTTGTGGAGCAAAGAACTTTGATTTTGTTGTTGCATTCTATAAATATCTAGCTATGTTGCACTTGAGAATATTTTTCCAATTTTTTTCAGATTCGAGTTTTTCGTCTAGTGCCTAGATATCACCTGTCACTTTAAACCTGATGAAGGCAAAGTTGGAACCACTAGCATCCTTCTTTATCGCTATGTATACATCCACCACCTTGCCTTTCTACTTGAAAACCTCTCTCAACTCGTTATAGTTAGCCCCGTCCGGTTTGTTCGTCGCATAGAACTAGCCCTGTCAAAAATACCCATTACCCGAATTACCCACCCGATTTTTTCGGGTAACGGGTAAATCGGGTCGAGTAAATCGGGTATCAGGTTAATTTTTTCGGGTAAGTGGGTAACCCGAAATTTTTTTCGGGTCGGGTAAAGGGTAAGTTGTTTGGGTTTCGGGTATACCCGATTACCCGAAATATATATAAGAAATAATGTCGTTTTATGAGTTTATCTAACCCTCCCAATTCCCAAATCCCAATTTCCCTCGTTGAGGCTCATTCTACTTTCCCCACGTCAAAAAACCCTCGTACCTTGTCCGCTCTTCGTTGGTATTCGTCACCAATGGATGACTATATTGAAGTAGAAGATGAGACGATTGAAGTTAACAACCCAACCAATGATCAAGTTCCACAAGAAAAATAAAAAAAAAAATAAAGAATTCAACCCAAGATCGAAAGTTTGGAAAGAATACTTGATATCTCAAATATTATTGAGTAAAAAATCTCAATGTTCAAAGTTTAGCATGACATACTTATTTCATTACATTTATTTTTATGTGCCATTAAAAAATTTAAAAAAAAAATTAAAAATCCGGTAATACCCGAATTACCCTTACCCGACCCATTACACGAATTACCCATACCCGAATTACCCGAATTTAATTTGGGTAGGGTAACAGGTAAATTTTTTTATATGAAAAACCCGAATTACCCGACCCGAATTACCCGAAACCCGAAAATTTTACTCGATCAACACCTCTACATAGAACATCATGATCATTTGGTTAGGTGGAAGTTTCCACCGACGAACTTCCGTTCATTCACCCTCCTTGTTCACTCGACCTTTCATATTGTCTTTATCACAAATCCAAACCCAAATGATTTTTTATTAGTTGGAAGACTGGACTGTCAAGATTTCTCGGTCAAAATTCCAATATGAAAGACCATGTTATTGGAAGGGTTATTAATCTTTAAAATAATAATAATAATTTTTTTTTACAAATTGATGTTTGATTAAGTCCAATTTAGTTTTGTGGTAAATTAGACTATTACTTTTATAATTTTAACTTTTGATCTTGATATGAACCTTGTTTTTATCTTAAAAATTATAATTTGATTTTTTTTTTTTAACTAAATTTGTTATTTTTATTAGTATTACTAGAGTAAATATAAATTTGGTCATTGTGTTGGTATATATATATATATATATATATATATATATATATATATATATATATATATATAGTTTCAGTCTCTTGAATAAAAGAATTACAGAAATGTCCAAATAGTAGTTTTTTATTTTGCATGAAGTTTATTAAATTATCCTAATTTTTTGTAACACCGAGAATTTCAAAATAATTTTTCACAAAATATAAAACATTTTTCATTTAATTTTCATAAAACATCAAGTTTAAACTCCAATTCACATCATACAAAATCCCAAGATCACATATCATAAAAATCTCATGCGTGTGTACAGATCAAGCCGGCGCCTTCCCACGGTCATCACTAGTACCTGGAACAAACAACACTAACACTGTAAGCACAAAGCTTAGTGAATTCCCCAAAATACCACACATAACACATATTAGCCACTCGAGGCTATAACTCTATGGGTCCTTAGACCCTGCTCTGTGAACCCACTGGTTCTAACTCTGGGAACCTTCCGGTTCCAGCTCTATAAACATGCACAGCATAAATCACATAGACATAATGCAGTACAACACATAACATACACATACTCTGTCGCATAACTCTGATTACCTACTAAAGGTAAAGTATAGTGAGAAGACTCACCTCGTATATCTCGATAACTCGCGAATCCTGGAAATCACTCGTGCTCGATCCTGCGAGCTATAATCCTCCTATAACATCATATATCTCTAATTAACACTTTTACCACTAAGGTTGACTACCCCTATCAAGTCAACATTGGTCAACTCTGGTCAACAGTCAACGGTCAACTTTGACTGGTCTCAGCGAGTGCACTAGGGCGACTCGGCGAGTCTATACGTGTTCACTAACTCCCTAGGATCCTCTCTTGACACGTCGAGTACTCCCCTGACTCGACGAGTTCCACCTGGCATGAATCGCGTGGCCACCACGACTCAACTCGCCGAGTCTCAAGAACAACTCGGCGAGTTCCAGCTCGACTCAGTCCACCTGTCAACCCTCTCTAACTCTCCCTGACTCACTGAGTCAATCCATAACTCGGCAGGACCACTCGCTGAGTGGTTAAGGACATTCTTCATGCTACTCGCCGAGTCTGTTCTTCGGACTCGGCGAGTCCATGCCATGCATCAACTCAATCTCGCTTCTGAGGTCAGATCCGCTCCAACAACTCATAGATCTGGCCCTCCTAAGCTCATTCATCACGTAAAGTCACAGTCTTGGCTACCATGCAACACCTACAAGGCTCTTTTTGAAGAAATGACCTCTAAGATGGCAACCCTAGTCTCCAACCCAAAAAGGAAGGACATAAAGCATGGCATTTGGGACTCTCTGGGCCTACTAAGGTCCAGATCTAGGTACCATATCCCCATGAGACCTCTCACACTTCAATTACAAAGCAAACAAGGCATGAAGAAACCCTAGATTTGACCATATCAACAAAAACACGGGAATAAGCTCTGAATGATACCTTAAGAAGCTTCCTCTGACGAAATGGAAGTAGATCCAAGCTCCCCAACTCTTCTAGCTTGACTTTCCCCTTCCTTTCTTGCAAATACACACAAAATTGGTGAATAATGGCCTCTTATCTCACTCACAAGAACCCTCAGCTGCTTTGGTGCTCTCAAGGTCAAGGTAGCCGCAATGAAGGGCCATAAGGTCCTTTAAATAGGGCTTAGGATCGGGAAATTAGGGTTTCATTAAACAGCGCGGACTCGCCGAGTCCATGGCGCGAACCCGCGTCCAGAACCGCGATCCTACTCGGCGAGTTTGAGCTCCAACTCGCCGAGTCCCCTCACAAAACACCAAAAATATATGAATAAAAGATACCTGGAAATACGGGCTGTTACAATTCTGCCCCACTAGAACTAGACTTCGCCCTCGAAGTCTTGCTCTGCAAATAGCTCCGGATGCTGCTCACGCATCTCACGCTCCGGCTCCCAGGTCATCTCTGATTCCTTTCGATGTTGCCACTGAACCAACACCAGGGGCACCTCCTTGTTCCTCAAAACCTTGATTTTCCGATCTCTGATGGCCACTGGTCTCTCGGCATAATTCAGGCTCGCATCCACCTGAATATCTTCTAATGGCACCACTGCCGACTCGTCGGCTATACACTTCCTCAGCTGCGACACATGAAAAGTGTCGTGAATCTGCCCCAACTCTGCTGGCAAATCCAAACGATAGGCTACCTGGCCTACACTCGCGATCACACGGAAAGGACCAATATATCGGGGCCCCAACTTGCCCCTCTTCCTGAATCGAATCACTCCTTTCCAAGGAGAGACCTTCAGGAGTACAAGGTCGCCGACCTGAAACTCAAGCTCGAACCGGCGTCTGTCTGCATAACTTTTCTGTCGGCTCTGAGCGGTCAACAACCTCTGTTTGACCTGCTGAATCTGCTCTGTCGTCTGAAGCACGATCTTCGTACTGCCCATCACCCTCTGCCCAACCTCTCCCCAACAAATGGGGGTCCGACACCTCCTCCCATACAACAGCTCAAAGGGCGGCATACCAATGCTCGAATGATGGCTGTTGTTGTAGGAAAACTCTGCCAAGGGCAAATATGCATCCCAGCTACCCAAGAAATCCAACACACATGCCCGGAGCATGTCCTCGAGCGTCTGAATCGTCCGCTCACTCTGACCGTCTGTCTGGGGATGATATGCGGTACTAAAATGCAGTCTAGTACCCAACTCCTCATGAAACTTCTTCCAGAATCTGGAAGTGAAACGCACATCACGGTCTGAAACAATCGAGATCGGCATCCCATGCCGAGATATCACTTCCCTCACATACACCTCCGCCAATTTCTCTGCTGAAGAACTCTCGCTGATAGCAAGGAAATGAGCGCTCTTCGTCAACCTGTCCACAATCACCCAAATTGCATCAACTCCCCTGGCAGTCCTTGGCAATTTGGTGATGAAATCCATAGTGATCTGTTCCCACTTCCATTCGGGAACCTCCAATGGCTGCAACTTACCATGCGGCCTCTGGTGCTCGGCCTTAACCCTACGGCAGGTCAAGCACCTCTCAACAAACCACGCGACATCCCTCTTCATACAGGGCCACCAATACTCCTTTCTCAGATCCAAATACATCTTAGTGGCCCCCGGATGGATCGAAAATTTCGACCGATGAGCCTCTTCCATCAAAATGGTACGCGTTCCTCCCACAAACGGCACCCAGATACGCCCCTGAAATGTCATAAGCCCCCGACCATCGGTAACAAACTCTGAAACCAAACCAACAACCCATTCCCTCTTCTGCATCTGAGGTTGCACAGCCTCGGCCTATGCCCCACGAATGGCGTCCAACACTGGAGCTACCACGGTCAATCTCAAACATACCTCCCGCAGCGGGGTGCTCTCCGCCCTGCGGCTCAATGCATCGGCTACCACATTAGCCTTGCCTGGGTGGTACAGGATCTCACAATCATAATCCTTGACCACATCCAACCACCTTCTCTGACGCATATTTAGGTTGGGCTGATCCATCAAATACTTCAAACTCTTATGGTCCGTGTATATCGTACACCGAACCCCATACAAGTAGTGACGCCAAATCTTGAGGGCGAACACCACTGCCCCCAACTCTAGATCATGGGTGGGATATCTCGTCTCATGAGGCTTCAGCTGCCTCGATGCATATGCTATCACATGCCCTCTCTGCATCAACACCGCTCCCAACCCCAAAATTGATGCATCACAGTATACCACAAAGTCCTCCATCCCTTCCGGGAGAGCTAACATCGGGGCTTCGCACAACCTTTGGCGAAGTGTCTCAAAGGAGGCCTACTGCTCGGGGCCCCATGAAAAAGCAACACCCTTCCGGGTCAATCTGGTGAGTGGCACTGCGATCTTGGAGAAATCCTTGATAAACCTCCGATAATACCCTACCAACCCTAGGAAACTCCTGATCTCGGAAGGTGATCTCGGCACTTCCCAACTCATCACCGCCTCAACCTTGGTTGGATCGACCAATATCCCTTCCTGGTTAACGAGATGTCCTAAGAACTGGACCTCCCGCAACCAGAAATCACACTTGGAGAATTTGGCATAAAGCCTCTCCGACCTCAGCACTCCGAGAACCTCTCTCAAATGCTCCTCATGCTGCTCTCTAGATCTCGAATATACCAGAATGTCGTCGATAAATACAATCACCGACCGATCCAGCATCGGCCTACACACTCGGTTCATGAGATCCATGAACACCGCTGGAGCATTGGTGAGCCCAAAAGGCATCACCACAAACTCATAATGCCCATAACGCGTCCTGAACGCTGTCTTCTGGACGTCCTCATCCCGTACCCTCACCTGATGATATCCAGACCTCAAATCGATCTTGGAGAACCAAGATGCTCCCTGCAACTGATCGAATAAATCGTCGATCCTCGGCAACGGGTAACGGTTCTTGACCGTTAGCTTGTTCAACTCCCGGTAATCAATGCACATCCGGTGTGAACCATCCTTCTTCTTGACGAACATGATAGGCGCTCCCCACGGCGAGCTGTTCGGCCAAATAAATCCCTTCCCCAGCAGCTCCTGAAGCTGCGAGGATAAATCTTGCATCTCTGGAGGTGCAAGGCGATAGGGCGCCTTAGCGATAGGTGCGGCCCCCGGAACCAAATCGATACTGAACTCCACTTGCCTCACAGGAGGCACACCCGGCAACTCCTCGGGAAATACATCCGGGAACTCACACACCACCGGAACCTCCTCTACTGAACTCGGCCTCTCGGAATCTACCCGCGTATCCATCACATATGCTACAAAACCCTTACAGCCCTGCTGTAGACATTGCCTTGCCCTAGCGGCCGAACAAAACGCTGATCCTGAACGTGTACCCTCGCCGTACACCGAAAGAACTCCCCCACTAGGGTCTCGTATGGTCACCAGCTGACGCTCGCAGTCGATAACCACATCGAATCTGCTCAACCAGTCCATGCCCACAATGACACAGACATCACCCATCGCAATAGGAACCAGATCAATCGGGAACTCAACACCGACAATCTCGACTACACACCCTCGGAGAACCTCCGTGGCATGTATCACCCTCTCATCAGCTATGGAAACTCTCAGAGGCCGACTCAACGCCTCACGACTAACACTGATATGTTGACTAAAAGCCAAAGATACAAAAGACCGACTCGCACCCGAGTCAAATAACACCAAGGCAGGTACAGAATTCACAAGAAAAGTACCTACGCATAACATAACATAAGCATAATATCTCAACATCAAAATAAATACATGAAAGAATACATACCAGCCATGACATTGGACGCTACGCGGACCTCCTCCGCGGTCAGTTGAAAGGCTCTCCCTCATGCCCTCGGTGCCTCGGCCTTCACTGGCCGACTCTCTGTAGCTCTGATGGTGGCAGGGGCAGATCCCCGAGGTGCTCCCTGAGATGATCCTCGCAACTGCGGACACTCTGCCTTTCGGTGTCCCGTCTGATTGCAGTGAAAACACACCGCAAACCCCTTGGGGCGGTCCTTGGCCATATGCCCCTCCTTGCCACACTTGTAGCAAGATCCCGCTCTGCAGACTCCATCATGACCCTTGCCACACTTCCCACAAGTGCGGCCCTTCTGGCTCCCTGGTTTGGGATCAGCGGGCTTGGCCCGCTTGGCTGCCGGCTGAGGCTGTGCCGGTCGCCGATCCCTCCCCTGAGACTCCGCCTCCTCCCTGGCCTGAGTCTCTAACTCAATCTCCCTCTTCCGGGCATTTGCCTGAAGCTTAGCAAATGTCCGGTACGAGGAGTTCGCCGCGAACTCCCGAATGTCTCGCTTCAAAATACTCAAATATCGGCTCATACGTGCCTGCTCAGTGGACACGTGCTCAGGGCAGAACATCGCCCTCTCATGGAATATCCTGGTAATCGTTGTAACTGACTCAGTACCCTGCTTGAGGGTCAGAAACTCCTGGGCCAAACGCTCCCTCTCCACCTGGGGAACGTACTCATCTCGGAACATGGCAGTGAACCTCTCCCAGGTCACTGCCGCAAGCTCAGCAGGCGTAAAATGCGCCGTCACAAACTTTCACCAGTCCTTCGCTCCCAAGCGAAGCTGGTTCAGCGCGAACCGAACCTTCAAATGCTCAGGAGATGAGCAAGTGAAGAAACACCCCTCTATATCAGAAATCCACCTCATAGCTGCCACCGGATCCTGGGTCCCATCAAACTCCGGCGGTTTTGTGTTGCTGAACTCCCGGAACAGCAACGCATCACCACCTTGCGGCCTCGCGGCAGCAATAGCTGCGGTGGCCGCTGCAACAGCAGCCTCAGAAAGAGCGGCATAACGCTCGTCAAAGGTCTCAATCAGCGTGGTCTTAATAGACCCGAACATCTCTGGTATCTCTGCTCTGATGGCCGCAGCCACCTCCTCATGGATGATCCGGCGGATCTCCTCATCACTGGTATCACTGCTCTCAGGCATCAAACGTGTCCTCACCATGATCTACCTCTGAAATACAACATACGATAAATTAGAACCCATTCGAGCATACTTACACTCGACAACTCATTCCTCCTTGATCCTTGGTATTCCAAAGATTCTTACTTGGGCTGTACACCGCTTCGGTGCTTTCAGTAGTACGGGCCCAATACTACTGTCCACACCGTATCAGAATACACCCCAAGTCCTCCTCTTCGGATCCCAAATTCCAAGTACTCTTTCATGCATAGGCCACTCTCTAATAGATCTCTCATAAGCCCCTCGCTGCTACCTACTCACTCTCAAGCATCTCATAGCAGCTCACCTCTTCCTAGGCTAAGGCATCACAAATCAGGCCACTCTAGTCCTAATAGGAATACCTAGCCTACTCTAGCATGCGAATACATCATATCAATATCAATATCACATAAGATGAGGGTATTTTAGGAAATCACCGTTCGGGCGCGGACCGATCGTACACACACTCTGCTCTGTGTTTTTCCAAAATCTTTTACTCTTTTTGAAAATACTGCTCAAATCCTCAGTTTGAGTTCAAATACGCCCGAAGGTGTACTCGAATCCCTCAAACCAAGGCTCTGATACCAACTTGTAACACCAAGAATTTCAAAATAACTTTTCACAAAATATAAAAACATTTTTCATTTAATTTTCATAAAACATCAAGTTTAAACTCCAATTCACATCATACAAAATCCGAAGATCACATATCATAAAAATCCCATGCGTGTGTACAGATCAAGACGGCGCCTTCCCACGGTCATCACTAGTACCTGGAACAAACAACACTAACACTGTAAGCACAAAGCTTAGTGAGTTCCCCAAAATACCACACATAACACATATTAGCCACTCGAGGTTATAACTCTGTGGGTCCTTAGACCCTGCTCTGTGAACCCACTGGTTCTAACTCTGGGAACCTTTCGGTTCCAACTCTATAAACATGCACAGCATAAATAACATAGACATAATGCAGTACAACACATAACATACATATAACATACACATACTCTGTCGCATAACTCTGATTACCTACTCAAGGTAAAGTATAGTGAGAAGACTCACCTCGTATATCTCGATAACTCGCGAATCCTGGAAATCACTCGTGCTCGATCCTCCGAGCTATAATCCTCCTATAACATCATATATCTCTAATTAACACTTTTACCACTAAGGTTGACTACCCCTATCAACTCAACACTGGTCAACTCTGGTCAACAGTCAACGGTCAACCTTGACCGGACTCGACGAGTGCACTAGGGCGACTCGGCGAGTCTATACGTGCTCACTGACTCCTTAGGATCCTCTCTTGACACGTCGAGTACTCCCCTGACTCGACGAGTTCCACCTGGCATGAATCGTGGGGCCACCACGACTCAACTCGCCGAGTCTCAAGAACAACTCGGCGAGTTCCAGCTCGACTCAGTCCACCTGCCAACCCTCTCTAACTCTCCCTGACTCACTGAGTCAATCCATAACTCGGCAGGACCACTCGCTGAGTGGTTAAGGACAATCTTCATGCTACTCGCCGAGTCTGTTCTTCGGACTCGGCGAGTCCATGCCATGCATCAACTCAATCTCGCTTCTAAGGTCAGATCCGCTCCAACAACTCATAGATCTGGCCCTCCTAAGCTCATTCATCACGTAAAGTCACAGTCTTGGCTACCATGCAACACCTACAAGGCTCTTTTTGAAGAAATGACCTCTAAGATGGCAACCCTAGTCTCCAACCCAAAAAGGAAGGACATAAAGCATGGCATTTGGGACTCTCTGGACCTGCTAAGGTCCAGATCTAGGTACCATATCCCCATGGGACCTCTCACACTTCAATTACAAAGCAAACAAGGCATAAAGAAACCCTAGATTTGACCATATCAACAAAAACACGGGAATAAGCTCTGAATGATACCTCAAGAAGCTTCCTCTGATGAAATGGAACTAGATCCAAGCTCCCCAACTCTTCTAGCTTGACTTTCCCCTTCCTTTCTTGCAAATACACACAAAATTGGTAAATAATGGCCTCTTATCTCACTCACAAGAACCCTCAGCTGCTTTGGTGCTCTCAAGGTCAAGGTAGCCGCAATGAAGGGCCATAAGGTCCTTTAAATAGGGCTTAGGACCGGGAAATTAGGGTTTCATTAAACAACGCGGACTCGCCGAGTCCATTCCTTGTACTCGCCGAGTCCAGGCGCGAACCCGCGTCCAGAACCGCGATCCTACTCGGCGAGTTTGAGCTCCAACTCGCCGAGTCCCCTCACAAAACACCAAAAATATATGAATAAAAGATACCTGGAAATCCGGGTTGTTACATTTTTTTAATATTTATTTATTTATTTTAATATTTTAATTTATTAAAACTAACAGAGGCTCATATCTATCCTGACCCCACTCATGTAGGCCTCCCTTCTGCCACGACCATCACCACGACATGTTTCCCTCTCCCCCCTCTATTTTCATGTAGCGGTTGATTATAACAAAAATACAAATGAAAAACTCTTGGTGATCGTTCTGTAACAAACTTTAATCGAAGCTTGAATTTGAAAATATGCTTGAACTTAGAAATTTGGTCATTGTGTTGGTATATATATATATATATATATATATATATATATATATATATATATATATATATATATATATATATATATTTTGATTGGATGTAGCGCGCTGGCAGGTGAGCCCCTCTACATGAGGCCATTTTGTTCATACACGTGTGAGAAGAATAGTGTGGACACATGTCGTCTAGAATATTGTTACACTATGATTGATCTCTAGCTCCACCTACATAAGATGAGGGGGGTTGGCTAAAAAGACACCTCATATTATAATAAGGACACCCTAGTTAATTTTTTAAATATTTTTATTAGCTGAAATTGTATTGTTTTCCAAAAAAACTAATTATAGGTTGACTTTTTATAAAAATGATAATAGAGTGTTTAAGGGGTGTCTTATTAGCATCTAAAAACTTAGACAACAACTTAAAGTATATTTTATATTAAATAAATTAGGATGTTGCATCTAAAATATATGTTACATTATTATAATTTTCTTTTATTCATTTATAATTTCTTGTTTTCGTTTTACAATTTAATAAGTTAAAGATAAAATATAATTGAATCGACTCATTCCTTCATGTCAAAATCACCACTCTATACACAACATTCATAATTAAACCATATTTGGTCGATGATCAATGAAATTTCAAAAACCGTTAGCTTATAAATTTATTTTTATTTAAAACAGTCAATATATAAAGTGATTAAGAAAATAATACATTTATTCTTAAAACATAAACTCACAACCCAATAAATATAAAATTATGTTTATGTTATTAAGAGGGTGTTTTGAGAATAGCCTAAAAGAGAAATCTTTTAATTTATTACCGGTTTTATACCCGTTAAACTTAAAAAGTGTTTGAAATTAGATAGATACCTATTTTAAAAATAACTTATAGATATCTTACATTTTCAATAAGTAATTTTTTATAAGTTACTGTTTCTAAATTATTATATACCATTTGTAATGTATAATTGTCTCGTATTTTTAAAATACTTTTTTTGGTCATTTTGCAAAACACTAAAAAAAATATTTATCAACTTATAACATTTTGAAATGACAATCCAAACTTTATTTTTTTTTTTAAGTTTCAGTTTTATAAGACAAAAAACGTTAAAAGAAATATATAAGCACTCACAAACACCCTCTAAATTACATGTGGCTTTTCAAAAATAAAAAGGAAAAAACACGTCACTAAAAGGACACATATGTTTGGATCAGGAATATTGGTGAGGTTTAGCATCCCAAAAAGGTTTGGTAGTTGTATAGAAATTAGTTGCAAAATGTACGTGTACAAATGTGGTTAGTTCTTGTAGTTTGTGCCCAACATAATTACATCTACATTATGGGTCCCAAGTCCAACGGCATATATCAAAATTTGACATCTGGAACCAATAACTAAACCTAATAAATATGATTCGATCTTTGGCTCTTTGCCCCTATAAAACGTGAACCGTTTATATTATCGTGTCACCACAACCATCAATATCTCCATCGCTATTATTATTGGCTGTGATTGATTATTGAATGCTGGTGATGTTACAGTAGCAGAAGTCGTATGTTATGCTTTTATGGAATAACGAAGTTTTATTAAAAAAAAACTAGTAAAATATTAGTAAAAGGGAAGCGTTACAAAACAGAATTAGCTAATATAAGGTTGTGCAGGGAAGGTTATTTTTGACATAGTAGTTGAAAACTATTAGTTAAAAAGCTAACTGTTAAATGAAAACCTAGCTAATAATTGAAAAATTAGTTGATAAAAAATAACATTTTGTAAAACTAGTTGTAATATATAAAATAACATAAAAGAACATGTAAGACTATGTGTTTCTATAATCAATTAAGGGTGTATTTGGAAATTAAAAAAAAAAAAAAAAACCCTCCTAAAAAGCTAGTCTAAGGCTATGTTTCGTGTCACAGCTAGCTGAAAAGTTAGCTTATTTTTCGAGCTTTTTTAAGTTGTCATGTCTGACAAACCAAAAAGTAGCTTATAAGCTAGTTTTTTAAAAAACTACTTAGCCTAACGTTTTAGAAGTTTTTTTTAATTTTCTAAATATACCTTTTAATTAATTATAAAAACACATTCTTTTAAACGTTTTTTTATATCATTTCATATTTTTCAGCTAGCTTTTCAACTAGTTTTACCAACCGTCATTTTTTATCAGCTAGTTTTTTATTTAGCAGTTAACTTTTCAGCTAGTACGCCAAACATAGCCTAAGTAGCTTTTCAAAAAGCTAACTTATAAGCTACTTTTTGACTTACCAAACACGACAACAAAAAAAATACTCGAAAAATAAACTAGTTGTGGTGCGTCAAACACAGCCGAAGTCGCATATTTAGTTACTAGTGACACAAAAGTTGTGATGCTTGGAAATGTTACTGGTGTCGAGATTTGGAGATGTACAAAGAAATCTAGGCTTGAAACTACACTTAAAAGATTAGTGTAGTTATATATGTGGCCATATATAGCTTAATACTGATTTTTCATAAAAATGTGGTTAAGATCTTTTTCATTTATCATGGTTTAGATAAATAATGTTTGAAATCATGACAGAATTGTGGAAATTGAAAGAGAAAATAAATGGGGGAAAATATTTTAGAAGTTAGGAAAAGAATTACTAATTTACTTTTACTTTTGAAAATGTATATTTTCATAATATATTTTTAACAGCAAGCCGCATAAGGATGCTGAGAGTGATGTCATACTTGTTATAGTGTACATAAGCGTCATGTCAGTTTTGTCACATTTTAGCCAAAATTTATCATTTATTTGGCCTGTGTTGCCCAGTTGTCATGCTATTTTTTTTTTTCTAATATATATATATATATATATATATATATATATATATATATATATATATATATATATATATATATATATATATATATAATTTCAAATTACAAACCTGAAATTTAAATAATGAAACCATGAAAATAAAATAATGAAACCTAGATGTTATATTTTTTCGCGACCTCCTCTTTTGTTTTTATCGTCATTTCTTTTTCATGTCATGTGAGAGCGCTACTATCTCCCGTTAAGATCGTCATGGCACAATTTTTTCTTTCTCTTGCGCGACCGTCAAATATTGTTCCAAAGACGACTTCAAATTGTTCATTTTGGTTGTTAGTTAGTCGATATCACCCGAAGCATTTCCCGAACCACTTGCCTCCGTTTTTTCCTTTCGCTTGGTTCGATTTATTCCCATGGGAAGAATGGCTCTTGGAGCCTCAAAAGGCTTCTCCTCATTGAGGTTAATCCCGACATGCGCGTCAGACGTTTGACTATGCATCGTTTCAGATATTTTGGTTATTTTAGAAGAACCATCGTAAAGGTTTCAAAAGTATCGACCTCTTGCCAGTTTTTTTTTGCAATTTCAAAATATTCCAAACATATAGAAATTTGAAATTGCGCAATTTCTGATTCTGGTACATGTCAACAACTTTTTTTCAAAATAGTTTCATCATTTGCACCACTTTACCATTGTTGTTTGACACTCGAAAACACCCCCATTAAACTTTGTCACCACTTGGTTGATATTTCTCCATTTCGAATAAATTTGGTCTTTTTTCCGGTACTCTCCAAGATTCATCTCCGTGAAAAAACACCGTGTAATTTTACGGAAAAAAGTTGGACAATCTTGGTTGTTTCCGACCACCGGATCTTTAGAAACATCCACCCACGCACGAGTTAACGCCTTTTCTTCAGTCGGTGTTCATTGTTTTAGAGCTGTCCTTCCACTTTTTTTGCGATGGATTCTCTTTCGGCTCCAATTCCGTTTTTGGGACGACTTCAGGTTCCCCTTGAGTTTGGAATTGGGTTTGGAAATTCATTGGGGAGTCGGGAAGACCATCAAATGGATTGAAGTGAGTTTCCATTTAGGATGAGAAGTTCATTTGTGGTTGGTTTTGAAATTAGAGTTGCCTTTGAAATTGTGATTGACTTTGGAATTGAAGTTTGTTTATTGTGTTTGATTTTAGTATTGAGGTTGGTTTTGGGTTTAAAATTGGTAGTAAACACTACCAATGTGTAAATTTTGTGGATAATAAATTGGCCAATCGCTTTGATTTTGAACGAAATTTGGTGAAGAATAGATGTTTGGGTTTTTGGTGTTTCTTTTGATATTTTTTTGCGTTTTTGGGTGGAAGGGGAAACCATTTTTTTTCACAAAAATTGTATTGTTTGAGTGAAAAAATGAAAATGGTGAAGTGGGATAAAATAGAATATGTAGTGTTATTTATGTAGGGTAAAAAGGGGGGATTTTTTGAAAAAAAAAAGAATTGAACAAAAAAGTCACAAAGACCCTTCCAACGTTCAACTCAATTAAACCCATACAATGGCATACACTCTCTCTCATTGTTACATTTGTGCCAAGTTGCCAAGCCGAGCTCAGCATGCTGAGGGCCCGGCCCGGTGTTCGCCGAGCTAGCCAAGACCGTTGTCGAGTCTACTCCAAGAAGCCTAATACACACAATATTGTGCAATTCGAACTTGAGGCTCGTATTTTGAAGTGTGTGCAGCCTACCCAACAAGCAGACCAGAATAACCAGCTTCCAGTCCAACTCGCTAGAGCTCAAGCCCAAGCCTCCAAATTGAAGCTTTGGAGAGCCTTCTAAGTACGCCATCATTTTTATAATTTATAATTTTATAATGTTATTATTATTTTTTAACTTTTTTTGTATTTCTTACGTACAATAAAAGATGAGGTGTTTTTATAAAAATAAATTGTGTAATATTTAACTCGGTTTGAAGGTTCGTAACGACCCATTTGACTATTTAAGAGCGGTGAAGGCGATACATGATATACCATGGTGGCGTCGTGGGGGCAAACACAAAATACAAGATGCATATTATATTTCAAGAGGACAGATTATATATGTTCGTGTAAATTTAATTTTTTTTTTTGTAGTTGTTCTAAAATTATTTATGGGCAACTGCCCACATTTTTCCGACCCTAGATCCACCCATGCATGGTGTTTTCATGCTTGGAGTCTAGGGTGCAAAGGTGGAAGTCTAATACCACATGGCTCAACATTTTAAAGTTGTCCCTCCTTCGTGTTGCGTGGGTATTGATCTTTTTGTTTTTAAGAAAAGGTTGGCTATCGTTCTTTACTTCTTTGTCTTCTGAGAGAATGTTTGGTCAATTCGTTGGAAGATTCATATCTAAAACTTATATTTCCACAAGTGTATGCTTTGGAAATAGATAAGTCAATTTGTGTTAAAGACAAGATGGATGAATTGGTTGGACCTTTCTTTGCATGGACCCCCTAAAGGGAGAGTCAAAGAAATCCAGTGGACTACTTTGGAAGGCTTGCTTCGGTCCATGTTCTTTCGTGAGCATCAATTGAAACCCTAATCTAGCCTCTTTAATCCTTAACCCTAGTTCATTGCATGTAAGTTACCCACACCTTTCCTCTTAGTCGAGGTTTTTTCAAAGAACACAAAGAATCATAAACTTTTTTTTGTTAGGTTGAAGATAAATGTATATATGATAAGTTGGAATTTATGGGGCATGTGAATTGTTGCCTTTCTAGTTGGGATTTTAATGTTTTCTACTTTTCTTTGAGTTTTTTTTAAGGATAACACTATCTCGACTTTTTGCTAGTTTTGTAATCATTAGATGTTTATCGCGTTTTAATATTTTTAAGGACAACTATTTGTCAATGACATTGATTCCTTTATATTTTAATATATTTTTTTGCGAATATATATTTTTTAAAATAAAATTCCAAATGTTTTGTTTTCATAAATTTATATAATACATGGCCTTCTTTTTGTTGTATGTACATGAGACAAAAAAAAAGACTTGTATTCAGTAAAAAGAAAACCAACACATAATTACACACTAATATATACCCTATAATAACAACATTTACATTACACATTACACCTTTTACACAAAACCCCCCTCTTCCCCAAACATCCACACAAGGCTATTTCCGTAATTCCACAACCAACCAAACCAAACACCGCCTTACAATTCCCTATGGCTATGCCTCATCCTCTCACCCAAAAGGTCAATTCTCTCCTTCACCCTATCAAGCACCTCACACGCACTCTCACTCCCTTCGGACCTCCTCCTTTGTATCTCATCATGAAACATCGGATGAAACCTCGTTTGGAAGCTTCTATAAAGAAAATACGGCAAAAGCGTCGACACAACAACCAACAACGTTGTCATCCAAAAAAACGGCGTTGGTGCACACGCTTCAATAAAAACACGGTATGCGGTTGTTGACCATTCGGGTTTTAGGTATCCATATACGATTAAAAATACATACCAAAAGAAGATGCTACCCCAAATGAAAAAATGTTGGATCCATGTGAAGTAGTTTATGGAAAGTGCCATCTGGCAGTTGACAGCCCAGACGACACATGTGTACATTATGACACCTAGGATTTCGTAGTCGATGACGTGGCCATCTGAACGGAAGGCTTGGTGGATTGTTGAGTTTTTGCATATGAAGAAGATTATCATGGAGCTTAGGAGTCCGTTGAACATCCATCCTAGGATTCTTGGCCAGTTGAAGAGGATGTTTTGTACTCCTTCTTGGTATAGCATCGGGTACTGCGTATTATCGTTTTATAAAAAGTTTTACTTTAGGCACTTGTACTTTTAGTATTTATCGATTTAGTCGTGTAACTTTTTTTATGTGAGTGAATGTACTTTTTTCAACCGTTTAAAATATAGTACCATTTTTCATGGCAAAATACAAAAAGGCACAACGTAGTTCCTAGATTTTATCGATTTACTTGTTCAACTATTGTTTTTTTTTAATTGATTTAGCCACTCAACTTATAATAATAATTGTAATCAGTGGCTAAATTGATAAAATGCTTTCTTGTATTCTTGTATTTTAACTTTTTTCGTACTTTGGTTAAGGGAGAATATGTTTTTTAAAGGGTTAATGTCATGTATGGGTAACGATTAACGAACTATCTGAGATTTTCAAAAACACAATTTTTTTTTTGTAAAGTACCCCCAAAAGGTAAGAAAATGCAACTTTTTGTTACAAAATACCATTAAAATAAGGATATACTGTGAATAGTATTATTTTTAGAAACAATTGTGTTTTGTAAAAAAAAAAAAAAAAACAAGTAGGTCACTACCCATTTATGACATTTAACCTTTTTTTAAACAGTGATCGAAGTAAACAACTATTTTTGGTCCCTTGATATAGCTGATTTTTTCAATTTTTGTCCTAAAAATATAGTCATTTCATTTGGAACAAGGACTAAAAGTTACAAAAACCTTAAGGACCAAAATTGCAAAAATAAAATATACTCAGGGACCAAAAACGTAATTTACTAAATAAAATGATTTTGTTGCAAGCGTATGAGATATGACTAATCACAAAAGGGAGTTGAATGGATGAAAAGGTAATTAATTAAGTAAGAAATAGTTCTAAATCCGTAAACCTTTTAAGATTTGTTCTAACTTGTATGTATTAACTCAAAATGAAAAATTCCTATATTATATCTATCCCGATTAAGTCCATTAAATTATTAAAAAAAAAAAAAAAAAAAAAAAGTTACCTTTAGGCAGAGTCGTGCTGAAACATCTTGATCAAAAACACCAAGGGCAATGACAGGAAGTGAAGTGAAGAAAACATTGTAAAATGACATGTACCAATCATTGTAAGCGGGTTGACCCGAGAAAGAAGCATGTGCCTCAAACCAAAATAGTGTGAACCCAAAAGCAATGTTTTTGTAAAAGAAATAGCATATCTGTAATTAACATAAATAAATAAATATATATATTATTTAATATATATTCAAAACATTAAATAAACACACTTTCAATTTTCAATGCTTTCACCACTAGGATATGACAAGTTTTCTAGGACTATTTTGTTTATAACCAGGATGACGAGGGCATTTTCGTCTTTTGACAGACAAAAGAGAACCCCACTTTTTATCAAATCATTGTACAACTTCACTTCTTTCTATTACAACATTGTACTTTCATTGTCTTTTCTTATTAAGGAATTGTACTTGTGTTTTTTTTTTTTTGAAAAATCTACCCAATTATAGCAGTAAAAATTGTCTTGTATTTGGATGACATTGTTATTTATTGGAGTAAATTACACGAATGGTCCCTATGGTTTGGGGTAATTTACACGTTTGGTCCCTAACTTATTTTTTTAACACGGAAGGTCTCTACTGTTTGTTTTTGTTGCGGGCTTGGTCTCTGTCTTACCTAAAAAGACTATTTTGGCCTTGATTTTATAATTTAGTTAAATAAACACACCCCCAACCCCACTTCCACCTCACCTCCTTACCTACCCCATCTTATTTAAATAAATTAAAAAATCAAGGGCAAAACAGTCTTTTTAGGTAAGACAGGGACCAAGCCTGCAAATTAAAAAATAAATTAGGGACCAAACATGCAAATTACCTGAAACCATAGGGACCACTCGTGTAGTTTACTCTATTTATTGGGTAGATTTTTAAAAATACATATGTTAAAAAAGAAAGTATGATGCTATAGTAAACAAATCAATGAAAGTACACTGTTATTTCTTGTGGAATATGTGGAATATTTTTAGCAAAAATAAAAAAGAATATTATTAAATCATGGTTTTACTTTACCATCATAGCTATTCGTCTGTAGCACCAATGTCCATGTACCAATAATAATCGTTCAAGAAAACGAAATTGAGCTATGGCAAAATCACTTGCCATTACAGCCTGTAATTAATTATTAAAAAAAAAAAACAAAAAAACAAAAATCAGAAAATAAAAATATAAAAAGTAGAATGTTGTAATAGAAAAAAAAAATACCTGCATTCCTTCTGCACCACTTATTCCAACTCCAATGTCTGCCTCTTGAAGCATCCCAACATCATTTGCACCATCACCAATTGCTAATGTTGTCTTTCGTGTTCCTTCTTTTACCATTTTAGTAACCTATGTGTGTAAAAATAATAATAATAATAATAATTTAATTAATGTGAAATTACTTGAAGATGATAAATTTGATAGAATTTGTTTAGTTTGATGAAATGGAATGGAAAATTACTTGAAGATGATAAATAAGCTATTCCATTCCATTTACCTAAGAAAATTACTTACAAGAGCTTTTTGTTTTGGTGATGAACGACAACAGATAACAGATTTGCAATCAATTGCAACATCCAAAAACAAACTTTCAAGATTTTTTTCAAGAGCAAAAGTCAAAGATCTTCCATCAATTATCAAAGCAAACAACACAGAGCTACTTTTAGCTAAATCAAGTTGTGATCTTCCTTCCATCAATTGCTTCCTTATGCTTTCTCTCTTTGCCTACAAAAATTCTTAATGTTTTATTAAGTGATTCTCATTATTTAATTAATACTATCTTTAAACAAATAATAATAATAATAATACATTTGTAATGGCTTCCTTGTTGTTTAGCTTTTCTAAAGCTGTAATATCATGTGAGTCTAATGTGATCACAATTTGCTTCATTCCTTGAATAAGCAAACTACATGCGTATCTGTAGATGTCATGGTCAAAAAATCAACTTCTATAATTTATGTGATAAAAAATTTAAAAAATCTTGAAAATATAAATTAAGTTTGTGATCATATCATACCCTATGTTTATTGCAGTCTCCATTTTATCACCAGTTAAAACCCACATCTTAATTCCAGCATTTGAAAGTTTTTGTATGCATTCAGGAACCTTGAAAAAAAACATAACATCATTGTGTTAAATAATAATCATAAAAAATTATGCTATAAAAGTATTAGAGAAAAATAATGGAGTTAATAAAAAAATGACCAAAATGGGTGTTCAATAACAAATTCACCATCTTTTTGACCTTTTACTAACAAAATAAACTTAAAAAATTATAAAAATTTGAAAAAGATTCGATTTTGCAATTCAGAAAAGGGTTAATCTCAAAAAAGACCTTATATTTTGTGTTTTTTTATTCCGGATTAAACCTCAAATGTGAGAAAGACCTTGTATTTTTTCATTTTTTTCAGATCTTGTCCTTTAAGTCATTTTTTCCAAAAAGAATTGTCAAATGTGAGGGTTTTTTCGAGAGAATATAAAAAGATTGAGGGTTTATTCGGAAGCATTTAGAAGGTTGAGGGTTTTTTTTTTCGGAAAAAAATGAAAAAATACAAGGCCTTTTTCAGGCAAAAGATAAATTTTGGGTTAATCCAAAAAAAACACAAATTATAAGGTCTTTTTTGAGATTAACCTTCACAAAATGATGATGTCATATTTTGCAGCTTTTTGTAGGTAAAAATAATATTGCAAATTACTAGAATTTTATAATTGGGCATTGTGAAATAGGAATCCATTTTGTTAAAAAGTCAAAAAAGTGGTCAAATTGTCAAATAAGACCCGACCCATTTTGGTAATTTTGATGATTATCCAAAAAATAATGACTTTTTAAGTTTTAAAGCTTTTACCCCCTTTTGAAGTTTATCCTCAACAGCTGTAGCACCAAGTAAAATCAAGTTTCTTTCAATCTTTTCAGCAGCAGCATCTATCAAATCATCACGTTCAACAGACACTGAAGTTTTAGCTTTTATAAACTCTTTTTCCCATTTTTTATATTCTTCTTCTTCAAGAACACGATATGCAATCACCAAAGTCCTTAAACCTGCCTCTGCATATTTGTTGATATGATTCTTTGTTTCCTCTTCAAAGGGTTGACTTTCTTTACAAAGTCTTTCAAACATAACACTGAGTTTATAAAAAAATATATATATAATGTGAGTGGAAAGATTTTATATTTAAATTTGAATATTTATAGTTTATGTGTTAAAAGAGTAAATAAGCCACCTGTCAGCACCCTTGCAGAGTAATAAGAGTTGATTTTCAGTGTTTCTTATGATTACTGACATTCTCTTTCGAGAACTGTTGAATTCGATCATGTTTAGGAGCTCATATGATCTGTAAAAATTGTGAAAATGTTAAAAGATTGAAACTTTGTAGTGTTTTTTTATGATTAAAGATAGGGATAAATGCAAGAAATAGCAATGTAGTTTTGTTTATTTGTATTGCAGTATTGTACTTTGAAATATATTTATTAAGATATTGGATTTTAGAAAATTGTAGTGAATTATAGCAGTGAAAATTGGTTTGAATTTGGATGATATTGCACTAATTGGGAAGATTTTCTGATGTATAGTGTTGTAATATGAAGAAATGAAAGTAAGGTGCTAAAATAAATAAATTAATAAAAGTATGTTGCTTGATTAAAGATAGGGATAAATGCAAGAAAGTAACATATTTTCATTTATTTGAGTATTACATCATCTTACTTTTTAATTATTTCTATAACAATATTGTACTTTCAAAAAATTTCTTACTAAGAAATTGTATTTATAAAAATAAAAAATACAAAAACTACCCGTTTATAGCATTGTACTTTCAACTTTGTTCTTATTAGGAGATTATACTTTGAAATATATACCCAATTGTTTTATATTTGGATTGCATTGCTATAAATAGATAGATGTTAGCCTTTTTACAATTATATTTAATTATATTAGTTTTTATGAAAAGATTAAATGCAAGAAATATCAATGTACTTTCATTGATTTCTTTAGTATAGCATCGTACTTCCAATTCTTCCTATTAATATGAGAAATGAAAGTAAAGTGCCATAATAAACAAATCAATAAAAGTACATTGACATTTGACATTTCTTTCATTTCACCCTTCTACAATTTTAGTCATGAATTATGCAAAAAAAAAAAAAAAAAAAAAAAAAAAGATATATCTAAGTATTATCCCACCTGTCAACCTTTTGGCCATTTACACATTCATGCAAAGAGATTCTTGTTTGTGTTCTTTGAAAGAATTCAAAACCAAGTTCTCTTGCAGCTATAACAAAAGCAGCTTCATCAGGTGATTCAGCTTCATATGAAAGTTCATTTGTTTCCTTATTAACTTCAGGTATTGCTGTATGACATATAGCCAAAACACTAAAGAACTTCTGTATGATATCTGAATTACCTTCATTAACCCATTCTCCCTTCATTATCCTCTCATCCCAAAAGTTAAAACCCTTAATTAACTTCCCTGATTTCACATTATCACCACCATGCTTGCCCAAAGTACCCCCATGGCTGCCCGGGCTGCCCGTGTTTTTCCTCTTAGCAAGAGCTAACTCCACCTCTGTCATCCCACGTCCATAAGCAACACCTCCTATTGAACATTTAACAAACTCCATTGAATTACATGTCAATGTCCCAGTTTTATCTGAAAGAATTGTGTCAACTTGACCGAGTTCTTCGTTTAAATTTGATGTTCTAGCTCTAGCTGGTTTGTTTGTTTCTTCATGATACATATCTTGATCTTGATTTATGAATATGCTCTGTAACACTTTTACCATTTCAATGGAAACGTATAAAGATATTGGGATTAAGTATCCGTATAACATTAACCCTGTTAAGAAATGTAGAAATGCAGCTAGAATTGGTCTTTTTGGATCATAAAGAGCAGTTGTTCTTGTGGGTTCAAGATACCATCTTCCATAACCTTCATTGTTTAAGTCTCGACTTGTTCTTATGCCAAAAAAGATTGATCCAATGAAAGATATTGAAATCAAAGTGGTGAAAAGAATGTAGATTATTTTATCCATTCTTCTTTCTATCTTACTTCTTTTTGAAGGAGGATCCGTTGCATTCTGCATGACTTTAGTATCGTGTCCTGTGAAAATCACAACTCCGTATACATACTCTGTGTTTCTTAATTTTGAATCTCTTAATAGAATCTGTTGAAGTGAAAGTGGATGTTGTTCCCCATCGTATGATAAGCTTCCAACGAATGAGTAAAGATCTTCATTTGGATCTTCACATTTGACAATTGCTTTGAATTGATGAAAAGAGTTGTCATTGTTTAAACAAGATGTGAAATCAAATGCGTGTTTTAATTTCAAATTAGTTTCTCCATCTAGATTCATGGTTTCAACATAACAAATCCCATCTGGGTAGCTTGATGAAAGAAGAAGAAGATCAGATGGAAAATACTCATCTTTATTCACTTTCACAACATCACCAACTCGCAAATCTTTCCATTTGCTTTGAGAAAATGAGTTGCCTCTGTATACGTGAATCCTTCTATTATTCGCCTTTATGTCCTGAAAACCAATTAAAACATACAATCAAATCTTCATATAAAGGAAGGTTTCACAAGGAAAAAGAAAAACAACCAACAGATGAGAGAAAAGTATCCAAAAAAGCAACTTTACCTGTTTCCGACGTCTCCAATCTTCGACACCTTCTTTTGCCATAGTTGCCCCAATCACAACCAGAAGAGGAAAAAGAATACTCGAAGCTCGAAAGGGTGCTAATGGACTAAACGAAACACAAGCTACAACAAGAAAGTAAATATTTGCAACGCGCCTAAACTGTTCAAACAAAGACTTCGGAATGAAATTAATCGCTGTATACTTCGTCGTCGACACGTAATTACTTCGGTATCTGAGCTGAAGTGCTTCTGGATTCTCAGGATCATTGCAATACACAACTCTAGAGTACCCCTTTTGTCCGATTTGAGCATGTTCATCACTTGTCGAAGGTCGAAAACACGAAAGAGAGTAAATTTTACTAAACCGAATCCTCTCATTCCTACCAAACGGCATCTTGTATTAAAAAAAAACCTAATCCGCCTGAAAACTAGCCTCCGGTTTCAAATTCCGATTACTACACACATTCCGACGAAAACGTATACACTAAAAGACGAAGAATAGACAGTGAATCCGAAATACATTCATCAATACTTTAGAGTTTACAGAGCTTCCGAACTATAACTAACATTAACTTAACAAGTTAATGTCTAAACATAGCAAAAACAGATCTTCATAACCTGATCCATTTGACGATATGTTACACATCCAAAAATAGAAACCGCATCTAAGGTTTCGGAATTCGGCTTCAACTTTAATTTATGTAGTCGATATAACTACTTGTTTAACGAGTTTGGAAAACCAAATTTGAAACTTTTGGTGTCCAAATTGAGCTGTTGGAGAAGGTTCGAAACCCTAGAAGAAACAAAATACAAGAACAGAGTAGACAAAATTCCTTACTTTGGTCAGAAGTTGCAGAGATCTCTTACTTCCGCCATTAAATCACTGGTTAATGTTGTGTAGATATATGGATATAGGCTAAAATGCACATGAGTAATATTATTGAATAGTTTTGTATAGGAGTAGTTAGCTTGCTGAGCTATTGCCGTGTCTACAAGCAAACAAACATAAAACGATACGCACATAATGAACAAAATGATACTATTTGGGTAATCCACTTATATATATATATATATATATATATATATATATATATATATATATATATATATATATATATATATATATATATTTGTCTTTAATATTTAGTTTTGTAATAATAAATTTTATTATTATTTTGTGTCTTGAAATTGATTAATTATAGGGCATTAAAACATTACATTGGTTGATGATGTTTTGATAAATATACATTGTCCTTTTAATTTATTTATTGATCAAATTTTACAAGTTATGATTTTTTTTTTAAAATTTAAAGTTTAATGGTTTTTCTATTTGATATGAATAGAAAGAAAATGAATAGACTTTTGCCTTACGAACTCCCTTTTTCCTTGAACTTATTTTTTTATTTAACAATGATTGAGACCCATTTTATGACTATCTTGTTATCATTTCTATTGATGTGTTTTTGTATAGTGACTTTTGTTTATCTTTAATAATATTTTTGGTCAGTCTATTGATTTTAAAGGCGTACAAAAAGAAAAATGGACCACTAAAATTTGAGAGTGGCAATGCAACATATAGCAATGGATTAGCAGGAATAGCGATGGGTTACAAATAGATTAGATACATATTAATAACGGATTACAAAGAGATTACGAATAGATAAAAATTGTTGGCCCCTTCATGACACAGATCATTTATGGTCATTGTTTTTTAGCATTTAGTTATTTTTAGTTCAAAAATAAGTTTTTTGGATTTGAATTTACGGAAATATGTAATAGGTTTTGTGTCATTTAAAAATATGCATAATGTATATACAATGAATGTATTTTCATGGAAATGTATTATTGTAATCAATGTTTAAGACATTACATTATGCTTTTATAATAAGATAAATGACATGTTTACAATAACATAATTAATAACGACTAAAAGTATATTATATAATGCACGATTTTTCATTTTATATATCTAAATTCTTTTCAAAGCCGATGATAACCACCAGGTAGTAATCATGAACATATGTTCAGAAAAAAAAAATTAAACAAATAAAATGAGACATTATGTGATTATGATAATTATCTTTGGGTGTTATCCGTTATTTTAAAGATTTTTTCTAATGATCAAAATTTGTAGAATTTTCTCGTTTCATATGAAACTCATGTTTACTTATAGGGCAAAATCATTCAGATATTAAAAAATAATCATATATCTTTTAAAACTTTTTGATAAATCAGGTGCTTTTGCAATAAAAACAAAGTTAGGGATGAAAATAAAAACATATTTAAGATTAAAAATTACTAATGAGCAATAATAATTGTAATTATGTCATTATAAGTAAAAGTTATATTATATTATCGTTCAAAAGTACACCTGGTTACTATATTTTTTTAAAAAGTTATTTATAAAAAAAAGGTGAAGCCGTACAGATTTGGTCATGCAATGAAGGAAAAGGATTTCGAGACACAGAGAACGTCGGCTTTTAGTTTCTCGAACTCTTCGTCAACAGCAGCATCGTAGCCGTACACGTGTCGCATATCTCTTCGTGAAAAAAGGGAATATGTCAATTTCCACAAATAAATGTGCAAGCGTTTGACGTCGTGGGCCTTGGTTAATCATATTTTCAACTTATAAAACAAAACTAAATTTTTTTTACGGCAAATCTATAGTGCTTTTAATATTATTTATGTTTCTAATGCAACTTGATATTTATGTTTCTAATGCAACTTAACCCTTAACCTTTAGGAAAAAAAAGGACGAAATCATTGTAAAATGTTTTTCAATTTTAATTATCTTCAAATTATAAATTGACAAAGTGATCGGGTTGGAATCATTTTGGTCATGTATATTAGTCATTAGACATAGTGGTAGAGTCGGAGTTAAAGTTAAAATATAATATAAAAAAATTCCTTGCAGTAAGACAAAATAGCGAAACTTAACAAAATGAAAAACTAGACCAAAGAATTTAAAATGTATTTAAAGAAAATAACAAAAAAGTTGTAAAAGTAACCATTTATTTTGAAATGGGCATTCTGGACCAAGAAAAAATATTTTTTGATAAATTTTGAACTGGATTCCAGACTAAAATTTCAGATTTAAAAAAAAAAAAAAAATCCTCTGGAATTTCAAGAACAATTCTGGAATTTTGAGAAAAATATCGATTTTTTATTTAAAATTAGCAAAATATTAAACAAACATAGTAATATTAATTATATACCATATTAGTAAATAAAATTAGATATTTTATTGAAAAATTCTGACATCAAACATTTCAAAATGTAGTATTTCGGAATCCAAAAAAACAATAAAATAAATTTTTTGAAAATTTAAAAAAATAATAAAAAAACTCTGAGATATGAACCGTAACATCCTAAAAATTTAAGATTGGGTTCTTAAATTAATAAAGTAAATAAATGAAAGATAAACTATATAAATAAATTATTATGGGATAATCATATCATTAATTGATAGAGTAAATTACACGAATGGTCACTATGGTTTGGGATAACTTATGCGTTTGGTCCCTAACTTATTTTTTAACTCTGAAGGTTCCTACTGTTTGTTTTTGTTGCGTGCTTGGTCTCTGTCTTACCTAAAAAGATTATTTTGCTCTTGACTTTTTAATTTATTTAAATAAAGACACTTTCAACCCCACTCTCACATCACCTTATCTTACCTAAAAATAATATTTTAATTTATTTAAATAAAGACATAATAGTCATTTTAGGTAAGACAGGGACCAAGCGTGTAACAAAAACAAATAATGGATTCCGAGTTAAAAAAATAAGTTAAGGACCAAGCGCGCAAATTACCCCAAACCATAGAGACCATTCGTGTAATTTACTCTAATTGATATGAAGTTTAGAAATTTATAAGTGAAAATTTTAACATCTTAAAAGTTAAAGGGGTATTTGTGAAAATCGGGTGAGACTTAGGTTTGACTAGAGATTTGACCAACTTAATAACTTGGACTAAGTTTGTGAAGATTAAGATGGAGATGGACCATTTTGGAAGTTAATTGAAGCTTTTAGTTAGTTTAGAGTTATTTGAAAGAGCTTTTGCAAGGATGAGACCAAAAGTGGCAAGTCGGGAAAATTCAAAGCTAGTAAATGGGTCTTCTTTCCTATTTTCTTGGGAAGAACGTGATTGAGAGAAAAGGAGAGTGAAATGGTGATTTTTATGAAGAAAAGGAAGGTTTATAGTGGTTGTTAAGAAATCAAGCTAGGAATTAAAGATATGAAGCAACATCAAGCCTGAAAGGTATAATTGCTTATCCTCTATCTCTATATTTCGAATTCAAGGTTTGGGAAAACCTTAATGTCGAAATTAGTTAGATTCCTTGATTAGGGTTTTGGTTTCTAACCTCCCTTGAGTTGTTTTGATGATCCCATTCTCAATCTAATCATTCCATTGATGGATTTGAGGATTTGGGTGAAAACCCTCATGAACCCTAGAAATTCAAATTAAGGATTTCATGTTTATATGTTAGATTGGAATGGACTTAATGACCTAGATGATGTTTGATGGAAATGAATCCAATAGGAATTCTCAAATTCATACATGATGGTAGAATCAAGTATAAACATGGATCTTAGGTGGTTTTGGGAAAAATATGATGATATCAATGAATTTTATGGATTATGGTGTAATTGTTGAGAAATGAAGTTCATAACCATGAATCGATGTTATTAGAATGATTTGGATGCAAAATGCTAAGTTTTGATTGGTTATTAGATGAATCCGTGGAGTTTGGTGCTCATAGGGGCAAAATGGGAAAGTTGAAATGGAATTGGGAGAAATGTGATAAAAACAATGGATTCCTTAGTATTTGAACATTTGATGAGTAAAGGAAGTTCATAATCATGAATGGATATTCTTGAAATGATTTGAATTCAAAAGCATAAGGTGTTGCTTGATTCCTAGATTTATATATGGAGACATTAGTCATAAGGGCAATTTATGAACATGGAATGGAATTGTGGATTCCATTATTAGATTAGGTATTTACAATGAGATTAGTTGTGGTTTCATGCACTTGAAAACATCCTCATGGGAGTTCAACAAGTTGGGAACATGTTTTGTGGACTTTGGTATGTGCAAGTGCATCATGGACTAGTTACTCTTCTTTTAAACACTAGAAGATTATTATGTTCTTAATGAGTTCATTGAGCACTTAATGGGTTAAGTGGAGTATTTTAAGATGATAAGGCACCTCCTAAACATGTGTGAGAACCTAAATAAATGGTACAAAGTGAACTGGAATGAGCCTTCAAGAGTTATGCAAAGTAGAGTACCATTTTATGAAAAATCGCATTTTACATGTGTAGACCTCATTACACGGGCCGTGTAATGGGAAGGAAACCATTACGCAGGTCATGTTTCCTTATGAACAATGCCATGTAATTTTCTTATTTTTGCATACGGACTTGGATTTATGCGCGGTTTTCGCATACGTTCATATTTTTACATAAGGAATGAGATTAAACAATAACATTTAGTAATAGACCCCATGAGGGGTATTTTGTCATTTTTGATGACTTATGTCTCTATGTTATATAGGTTGTATTTGAGAGTGTTTATCTAAGGAAATCAACTAGAAGAGGACTAGCTAACCTTTGTGTGATTGAGGTAAGTATGTGTTGCGTTTTCCCACTTTGGGGTACATGGCAAAATGATTTTATGATATTAAAATACTAATGTTATGATATACGAAACGTTTTGAAATGAAAGTGTTAAATGATTTTTGGAAAGGATGTTTTAAAAGAATGTCTTGAACGCAAGAATTTTTTGAAAGAAAATAACTTTTTGAAAGAAGTGGTGTTTTGATAACGTGTTTGAAATGTTTTAAAATATAAATGCTTTACTTTTGAAATAAGTATTTTGATACTAATGTATGAAATGTGTAAGGAACATAAAGAAATGATAATAACGTATGAAATATGTAAAGCATGGAAAGAAATGGTAATGATGTATGGAATGTTTAAAGTATGGAAAGTAATGAAAAGAATATATTGATTGAGCCATAATGTCCCCGTAACGGGATATAGAGGAATCTATCGGGGTAACACTTCCCCTTTGCGAGAAAGATTGCCTTACGGAAATGATGTCTTGGTGGAATGATTTTATTCTTTCCACCTTGGTATAGACTCGGTGATATTACTAGGCCCTAAGTATAAAAATGGCAACGGTTTAACACCGAAATTATCCCTTAATGAAATAAATAATAGAATGTGAAAAGAAATGTCGTTATGACTAATGAAATGTTTTGATATAGAAGAGAATGTGGAATGATATATTTTGAAATGAAATGGTAATATATGAAGTGATGTTTATGATAGGTATGAAAAGAGTTTTCCTTGAAAATGCTTGAAAATATATGTTTTGAAAAAATAAAATATTTTTGATAATAAGGTGATAAATGTTTTGGGCCACAAACCCGCGTAGTTCACGAGACAATTTTCTTACCTATCTATTTTTAATGTCATGTATCTCAGGTTACACTTAAGGAAAGAGGATGATAGATGGAAGTTAGAAGTCAAGAGATAGAGAATGAAGTGGAACTTGTTAAGTTCCTTCTTAATTGTATTGATGTAATTCTTATTGGCTTGCTATGGTTGTATTGATGCTTAATGGTAACATCCAACGTTTTAATTTGTAAATGTTTTTATGGGACCGGTTTTGTTAAATGTGGGTTAAGAACCGAATGTTTTTAAAACCATAGTTTTGAAAGAATTTTGAAAAAATTAGGGCGTTACATGAACATTACTCTGGAATTAGGCATTCAAAAGAAAGTGGTTATTTTTCCAAAATTGGAAAAAGATGGTTATTTTCCTTGAAAACCTCGTTTAAAATGGTTAGATTACTTAATTTCCCTTAGAATATATATGTAACATTTTAAAGTAGAACTTTATGCTCTTTCATTTTCCTAAATCGAGTAATTAAATTTTCAGTCTTAACATTTTTTAAGTGCTTTCTTTTCTACACTATAAATCAAAGCATCATTCATAAAATCGTCACATATTCTATTATGCAAATCGGTTTTCAACAACCTTATTATAGAAAAACATCATCCAACGGTTGTGGCTGGGACATGTAAAACCAAAGTTGGTTTTAATAATCTAAAACCAAAAGGAAATATAGTGGTGCTTCCCTATTTCCACTAATGAATGAGAGAGGTCTGTAATTTCCTTCAAGTTGAGAAAATTTTCATCAATTAGCAAAGAATGATAATAGATATCAAGTTTCCCATTAAGATGAACCCTTTTCTAAATTGTCAAAATCATTTTTGTATCTCTCTCTTAAATTTAACAACTTTGATTTATCAAACCTCGAAAATGAGTCACAATGACTCAAAACAACCATGTTCTCTATCAATTCAGTGCCAACTTCACTAAACTAATCCCTAAATTCTTGAATTTGCATATCCGACATCATGGAAATTCATTAAACCATTCCACAACAAAGTGTCTTAGCTTCTTACCAAATAACTTTGACTGAAAATTATGCCCCTTTGGTTGACAAGGTCCTTTAATCAAATATGCCCTCCTTATTTCATCTATTTGATTAGGATGATAAAATTTAATTTTTGGCCTATCCCCCAAGTTCGAAGGAAGATCATTCAAATCAAAAGTTTGTAGCACTTGTGGTTTTTGAGTAGGTTCATTAGGTTGTGGTTCATATGAAACTTGTGATTTTTTTAGTATGTTCAGTAGGTTGTGGAACTTGTGGGCTTTCATTAGAATTGTTTCTTTAAGAAGTTCACCCACCACTGTCATCTCCAACATCTAATTGTGTGACAACCTGAAATTCTTTCCGTCATTGTAACCCATTCCGTCAATAAAATTCGTCGTTTTCGAATTGTTTCCGTTACGTTTTTAAATTAAGTCATTAATTTTAAGTCTTCTATTATGACTTAATGAGTGCCCAAACACATTAGAAACTCATGATAACACCCCAATTTAATAATTGGAAGATTTTAGATTCGACCATATCAGGTAACGACAACTTAATCGGGTGCGACCAAAAGCCTCGGTAAACGTCAGTATCGGGTAGAATTCCACCGTGTCCCAAACTCAACCCATATATAAAGCTCAAATGACCTCATTTTGAAGCTTTTCATCCTCTCTCACTACTCTCTCTCTACAAACTCAATCCTAGGTCCAAAATCACCAAATTCAAGCTTCAAATCATCAAGGTAACTATCCTAACTCATTGTATAACCTTTTCAGCTTTCAAATCCGTGTTCAATCTATGATTTAGGACCCTAAACATGTGTTTACGGCCCTGGAACACTCATGGGCCGTGAACACATATAAGATGGGTTTTGGAGCCCAAAAACCCTCCCAAATCACTTTTGGAGCTTAGAATCGACTTAAGGACATATTGGAATGGACTTAGAACACCTTGAACTCATCATTTAGGGGGTAAATATTAATTTACGGCCCAAGCACATGCTTGGACCATAAACACCATTTATTGGGCAGTAAACTCATTCTAGGATGTTAAGATGCCACTTAAACACCTCATAAGCCTTGGAATAAAGTCTAGAAGCAACAACAAACGAGTTAGGGACCTTAAAATTGATAGAAACCACTCCATAAGGAGTTCACGGCCGTAAAACCCCCAAGAATGGGTTCCTGGGTCGTAAACTCCTATATCTTGGTCAAAGTGTGCCCTAAATTCACCCCATGACTTGTAAAATGAGTTTAAATCACATGTGATTAACCTAGGACCATCAAAGCACATAAGGATTGAGTGGGTAAGAGCTTACGGCCGTAAACTCCTAGTTTACTACCGTAAACTCATCAAATGGTCCATATGATTGATCAAACCCCTTTCTAATGCCCTAGAACCAAACCTATCATCATCCCTCAAATGTTATAAGGCCATTTAGCACTCAAGAGCACCACCCATGAGTTTACGGCCATAAACTCATGGGGATGTGGTGTTTAGGGCCGGAAACTCTTCTAAGAGTTTACTCTTGAAGAGTAAACTCCATTCCTAAGCCATACACCCCTTAGACGCCACCCGGGTCACTCCAAACACTTGAATTGAAGTGTTTTCGCGTCTAGAAAGGTTTATTCTTATTTAATTAATAAACCAAGGTCTAATTAGATACAATTTATGTATCTCTTCATATTACATAGGAACCTCGCATGTTTCAAGCCCTGAACTGACAATTAGCATCCAACCGACACATCTCTCGTCTGGTGAGTTCATACCCCTAAGCCTTTTTCCGAGTTTTTCAATGTTTTCAGGGGGGGGGGGGGAATACAAGCAAACAATAAATGTTTTCAAAACCTAAAACTAATGTAATTCTATATATATCTGGCAAACATTTAGATATCATTACCCCTTTTGTATCATGTGGAGCATAAGGGATGTTTTACTGAATATAACTAAGTAGATTTCAATTACAGTAAGGGAAACAATCAAACCAATCAAATTATTATGGGAATAATTTGGGATCTTTAGTTCTTGTTTTACGGATACAAATTTTATGCAAAGTTATTAGATAAACTATGTCTGATTCAGTTTATCTCTGTTTAATTTAGAGTATTATGCGAGATAATTTCATTGTATTAAACTATTTTTACTGTATTATGTTTCAAAACGATTATTATGTTTGATAACGAACGAGTATACTGTGAATAATTTAATACTAGCTTGTGAGACTATCTTCATTAAACCCTTCGGGTTATCAGTAAATCCTCCCCGAAAGTGTAACCAGAGTCTCCTGGAGGGAGAGCGTGGAATTTGTGAATAGATCTATTCAAAACTGACAATCCCACACCTAAACTGCTAGCTACAGTTAGGCAGGCACGCCTGGGGTGACAAATTCTGGATATCGTCCGATGCCTGAAGAACGTCAAGGAGGTCTCGTTGTCGTATTAGCATGGTTACCCGACTCACAATACGTATTAATATAAGTTTATTCACGGATTATTTTCATATCTATCTTTGATCTATAGAATTTATATCTAGTACGGGATGGTATTCCCATTGTTTTTATATCTAGTATGGGATGGTATTCCCATGGTTATTATATCTAGTACGGGATGGTAATCCCATGGCTTTCAATCTATAGTTTTTGTGTATTACAAACTACCTTATATCTAGTACGGGATGGTATTCCCATGGTTTTCAATCTATATTTTTATGTATTAAAAATATCCACTGTTGTACTGGATGGTATTCCTAGTGGTTTTCAATATATAGTTTTATGTATTAAATTATACACTGATGTATTTAACGGAAATTCAAAACTTTAACTAAACTGTCTTTATAAGAAAATATGGGATTTTCTTGGATAACAACTTTTCAGAAAACCAAAGGAAACATGTTCATTTTCAGAAAACAAAACACTTATGAACTCACCAGTTTTATGCTGATTTTTAAACTGCTTGTATTCTCAGGTTCTCCTTAGACAGGTATCCCGCGTTCTTTTGTAGAAGACGGAGCGTATGGAAGTCTCGTCTTATTTTGATTAACTTATGTAACTACAAAACTTGTATTACTTTACTTTCAAAAAAATGTAATGAATCTATGTAATGTAATGTTTTGTGTTTACTATGCTTACTATGTACATTGGTTGCAATACTTCATGACGTCCTCCGCCCCGGAACGTTTCCACCATCGGTTTCGGGGTGTGAAAAATTGTGCTTTGAAAAATTTTATAATAGAACCCTACAATAAAAATATTTCAAGTTTCAACAACAACTAATCACTAACTATTAACCCTAAGTCATTAAACAAACCTAATTGCTATTTTGTAATTTTTCAACACAATTCAAAATAATGGAAAATTGAAATAAACTAACAATAGATAATAGGACTGAGTTATTGTGGTTGATTACTTGCTTCATTGTGCAAAGTAGGTGAAGGCTCAAGCATGTCGATTGGAGAAATAACGTCAAACGCCATTCACCGGCGACAACAATGAACAACTTAGGCCTGTAAAAAATATTTGAAACCCAAAATACCCCTCCCCCCGGCCCGTTGAATTCAGGTAGATTTGGTTGGTTTAATCAGGTATCGGGTAATTATTTTTAAGTATTTTAATAACCTGATTTTTTTATTAGGTCATGTATAAGGTATGTGTTTGGGGTTTCGGGTATACTCGTATACCCGAATTGTTTTAAAAAAAGGTCCATTAGGTAATGTTCACTTATCCGTCCATGTGTCTCTTAATCTCGTTCTTTCCCGCTATTTCTTTTCTCTACTTAATGAATCATGATCACGTCATTTGAGCTCTGAAACTTTGAGAAAGAAAACCCTTCACTTTTTTTTCTTCCTTCCACCCTATGAAATCAAGAACATCATGTATCTTATTCTCTTTCTCTATTTTACAATCTATTTCCGCCTCTCTAGTTTAGAATTGAAGGCTAATGCGCATTACCACCACAAAGTCAAGAAGTTCTCAACATATTGTCACCATTCACCAGTCATCGTTAGTCGGCATAACCACTACCGACAACAACAAGCATTACAATTTTACTGCTTATCTTATAGTTTCAAATTAAGTGGATTGTGTTTTGGTTAATTTCTTGTTAATGATTTTGAATTTAGGGGTTTTTCTGTTTTTACAATTTGGAAATTTAAAGGATTTTCTTCTTGATTCTTTGGTTAGCTTGTCTTCTAGTGTTTCATTCTAGTTTATCATGTGTGGGTTTATGTACTTGAGCTCTTATTATGAAGTTTATGTGTCACATACTCACATGGGTGTTCGTGATTAGAACTCCATAACCTCAAAATAAATATATTGAAGTATTGAACCATGGGCTAGTACAGTGCGACAACCAAATTAAGGATACACTTTAAAAGTTTTCAATAAATGTCATTTCACATTATTTTAGAGTGGTTGAATTCTTCAAGACCATTTAGCTCTTAAATATTGAAAGATATGATGTGGAATGTCAAACACTAAGGGTTTTGAGTGTATATTGCTTTAAAGGATAAAATGTTTAAACCAAATAAGTTACAAATATTTCTTATTGTTTTCTGTTCTAATTGTTACATGGCTAGAAAAAATTGTTGATGTTTTTTATTTGGTGTTAAATATATATAATTGTTGTTGTTTTCTGTATAATATATATAGATGATGGGACTATCATTGGGGATTTAGAGGAGGTGGCTAGAGTGTTGAACATTATTCGGTTGCATGGTCCAAGCTTGGGTATTGAGTTGAACATTAAGAAAACGGAGATTTTTTGGCCCTCCTGTGATGGTAGGAAGCTTCGTGCCAATTTATTCCCAATGAATATAGGGAGACCTTCTTTGGGGGTGAAGCTCCTTGGGGGGGGGGGGGCTGTTAGCAGAGACGCAGGGTTTATTAGCGGGCTGGCCATGAAGAGAGCGGTCAATACTATTGATTTGATGGGCCTTCTTCCACAACTATGTGACCTGCAGAGTGAGCTCCTTTTGCTTCGATCATGAATGGGCATTGCAAAATTTTTCTTTGGTTTAAGGACTTGCCAGTCGGTTCAGATAGAAGAAGCAACTTTGTTCTTTGACAAAGGATTGCATAGGTTTATCGAGGATATGGTGGTATGTGGAGGCCTTTTCTTTGGAGACATTCAATGGCGGCTGGCTTCCTTACCTATTCGTTTCGGTAGTTTGGGTTTGTACTCGGCATATGAGGTTTCCTCTTACGCATTTGTAGCCTCGAGGGCCCAATCTTGGGCATTACAAGACCACATCTTACGTGACAGTGGCGTATGTGGTATGAAGTTGGATTACCTATGTGTTATGAATCGTCTTCACGATACGATTTCGGGATTTGACTGTAGCAGTTTCATTAATAAGGACACCGCCCCCCCCCTAAATCCCAAAAAGCATTGGCGTGTGCCCTTTTTAGCAACATCATCAAAGATATGGAAGTCGACTTCGAAATGACATGTCAGATAGAAAAGCGGTCTTTGAGTATCCGTAGGCACCTCATGCTAAGGATTTTCTGCTAACTATCCCTATTGATGGTTTTGGCCAGCACATGTCTCCTGTGGAGTACCGAACTATCCTTCGTTACCACCTCATGATTCCCATATTCCCAATTGACGAGATATGCCCAGTTTGCCGCAAGGCATGTTTGGATACCTTTGGGGAACATGTGGTTCATTATAGAGAGCTCCCTGGTTTCAAGTACAAACATGATGTGGTTCGGGATGTTCTCTTTAATGCTTGTCGGTGTGCTGGTATTTCTACGAAGAAAGAAGCGCCAGTGAACTTTTAGACGGACCCAGATAATGGAATGTCCACACTTAGATCGACTGACATTATGCGTGCGTGGATCTTACTGGGGTCTCTCCTCTCGTTGGTTTGGGGAGCGGAGGTTTCACAGCAGGGCATGCCGCTTTGAAAGCCGTTGTGTGCAAAATGGTAAAGCATGAGAATGCATGTATAGAAAATCAACATGTGTTTGTACCTTTTGCATTCGATACATTTGGTTTTCTCGCACTAGAGGCAGTGGAGCTCCTCAATAGAGTCCAATGGGTCATGCATTCTAATTTCATATCTCCTAGATCCACAAATGTTGTTTTCAAAAGAATTGGTTTTGCCATCCAGAAAGGGCTAGCGGTGCAGCTTGTTGCCCGTTTGCCTTCAATCGATATGTATTGAACTATTTTAATAAGTATTTATATAATAGAGGATAACACATAAAATTACCTAATATATATATATATATATATATATATATATATATATAATTGTTGTTGTTATTAGTTTTAATTGTTGTTGTTTTTTTTAATATTATTATATAATGTGTTGTTTTTTGTTTTAATTATTGTTTTTTATCTGTTGTTATATATTGTGTTGTTTTCTATTTTAATTGTTGTTTTTAACCGTTTTGACTATTAACTGTTGCTATTTTCTGTTTTTTAACTATAAGTTCAAAAATATTTTGATTTTTAATTGTTAGATGTAAGAAATAAACGAGTATATTGAAAATGAGACAATTAACCTTGAAAGCCCAACCAATGATCTAGTTCCGAGTTGATCTGGAAGCAAATGAGACACAAACTAAAAATATACACTCCAATTGTAAATGACCAACCCAAAAAAGCCATTGCCTTGCCATCTGCCACTTGAAAGTCATAGAAATCCTTTTTTATAACCTTATGTTCACTTTCATGTTACCCAAATTAATCTTAAAAACTTTCAATCAAACCCAAATGTAATAGACACTTAAGTAATTTTTAGGTATACCCAAAAATATTCGAACCGACCTAAAACCTAAATACCTGAAACCCAAAAACCCAAATTGCAATATAGGTTAGGTATCAGCTATCATTATTGTAAGGAACAAAATGAATTAACTGACCCAAAATACCCGAAACCCGTAAGTTATACCTGATCAACAAACCTAGAACAACTACAACAATGTGACAACGAGCAGGGGGAAGGGAGGGGCGTTAATGCCTTCTATTTTCTCTTTCCCGTTTTCTATTCTTTTTAACAAATAGGTACAAGATTTGGGCTATCTCTTACTTCATTAATTGATTGGGTTATTGTGACAACCGTTAATTTTGGTCAAACAAAGTCAAAAAAAGTCAATGAGTCAAACCAGTCAACTCAACTAGTGCTTGTATATTAGGGCTTACTCTATGTTTACTAATGTATAATTCTCTATAATAATAAATATATCACTCGGAAGTTTCCAATGTTCAGAAAACCTAAACCTAAATAGGGTGAGTGTCACACCCCGAAACTGATGGCGGAAATGTTCCAGGGCGGAGGACGTCATGTTTAGCATCACAACCAATGAATAACAGCAATCATAGCAACACAACCATTACAGTGAATATTTGAATAAAACGTTTACATCTGTTTGAAACTCAATTTGAAATACATTCAATAGTTTTGCAAAATAAAAACTTAAAAACTTAAAAACTCTAAATGCTTCAGTTCCTCGAAAATCTAGCAAGTACCTGTCTACTGATTTCCTGAGAATACAAGTAGTTTGAAAAATATCAGCATAAAGCTGGTGAGTTCATAAGCAGTAATTTGTAATGAAAACTTATTGATAAGCAAGCCGAAATGATTATGTAGTTTCAAGAAAATCCGATATTTTCTTTTGCGAAAAACGTGATCGATTTCGTATACAACCATGAATGTTCATTTCTGAAAATCGTATAGATATGCAAAATACTACTTCATGTGACTAGCTAAAGCTAATCATGAAGTATACGTATTTAAATGTAAAACCATAGCATAAATGATTCGGTTTTTGAAAACCCTGGCTCGGCCAGTATGCATAGTGTGTTTAGTTCTATTTGGTATAAAACTACTGAAGAAAACCAGGTTGGTAAACTATCGGTGATTTATACATAATGTGAGTCATATAACCATGCTTGATATGACTAGAGGCCTTTCCAACATTCTTCAGGCATTGACGTTAAATGACATTTTTACATCTTAGGCGTGCCCGCCAAACTGTAGCTAACAGACCAGATGTGGGATTGTCAGTCCCGAATAGATCTATTCACAAACCTCACGCTCTCCCTCCAGGAGACTCTGGTTATACAGTGGTAGGATTTATCCCTGTACACCTAAGGGTACAGTAATGAAGTAGTGCCTCACAGTATCGTACAATCTAGTTTACAAGTAAAGCAGTAATGTTCTCCCATAATGGAAATCCGAGTGTATTCCACGTATAATGATAAATTACAGTTATGAAAAATCATGATAAAACAATGATATAAACTGTAAATAGCTTCTGTTCTAGTGCATATGTTTAGTAGAGAAAGTTTTCATGCTTGATAAGCTCTTAGAGAAATTCCCAACTATACCGAGTATAGTTTGTATGAATAATGAAGCGAGCATCGAATTCGTAAAAACTATGCAATTTTCGTGAAAACGTCCCTTATGCTCGACATAGTACAAAAGGGAAATAAAGTATGAAATTTTGCATAAGTTTTATGTATATTCCTGAAAACATTTATGTTTAGCTTATAAGAAAAACATTTATGTTTAGCTTGTATTCCCCTCTGAAAACCTTAAAAATACGGAAAAATGTAGGGGTATGAACTCACAGTTGTTGCGTGGAGTTGTTGACTAAAAAGAAGGTTCCCGAGTTGTTGCACGTGACACTTAATGAAATCCTATTATCAAATAAATACGTATATGTATCTAAATTAGCGATTTCGATAAATAAAGTGTCATAAGAACACTTGAATTCGGGTTTCTGCGCGATTTTTGGTTCCGATTCGTAAATAATTTAATTAAATATAACTAGATTATTTTAATAAACCAAAGAGTTTGACTGAAAAGTTAACAAATTTGAATTTTTATTAACGGAATCGCGTAACGGAAACGAGATAAGTTTCGGGTTGTCACATCATCCTCCCGTTAGAGGGAATTTCGTCCTGAAATTCGAACCTAGAAAACAAATCATGGATTAGGAAAGAGATGCGGATACTTCTGTTTCATCTGATCTTTGCGCTTCCATGTGAATTCAGGCCCCCGCTTGGCATTCCAGAGAACCTTCACTATAGGGATGCGACTTTGTTTCGTTCGTTTGACTTCCCGATCCATGATTTCGACAGGTTCTTCCATGAAGTTGAGGTTCTCGTTGATTTCAATCTCGTCGAGGGGAATCACAAGTGTCTCATCAGACATACACTTCTTTAGGTTTGATACGTGGAAAACAGGATGAATGTTGCTGAGTTCTTGCGGTAGCAGGAGTTTGTATGCTACAAGGTCGATCCTAGCAAGGATCTCGAATGGTCTGATGTACCCTGGGTTTAGCTTTCCATGCTTTCCGAAGCGTATCATGCCTTTCCAGGGTGAGACCTTCAGAAGGACACGGTCACCAACCTGGAACTCCAAGGGTTTATGTCTCTTATCGGCGTAGCTCTTTTGTCTATCTCGAGAGGCTTTCAGTCGTTCTCGGATTTGTACTATCTTCTCAGTTGTCTCTCGGATGATTTCAGGAACGGTGAGAGTACTGTCGGGGATTTGACCCCTGGCTAGCTGCGACCATAGAGGGCTTCAAACGGCGCAGTCTTGATGCTGGTATGGTAGCTGTTGTTGTAGGAAAATTCAACCAAAGGAAGATGAGTGTCCCATGACGCGCCAAAGTCAATGACGCAGGCTCTCAACATATCTTCCAAGGTCTGATTTTTTCTCTCACTTTGTCCATCAGTTTGCGGATGATAAGCCGTGCTCATATCCAATTTAGTTCCAAGAGCCTTCTGCAAAGACTGCCAGAACCTCGATGTAAACCTGCTGTCTCAATTGGAAATAATGGATTCAGGTACACCATGAAGGCGAACTATTTCTTGAAGGTCGATCCGTGTGAGTCTCTCCATCTTGAAGCTTTCTTTGATTGGCAGGAAGTGGGCGGACTTCGTCAACCGATCGACAATTACCCTGATGGCATCGTGCCCACTCGGAAACTTGGGTAACTTGGTGATAAAATCCATGGTTATCCTTTCCCACTTCCACTCAGGTATTTCTAGCTGTTGAGGTAAACCTGAGGGTTTTTGATATTCAACCTTCACCCTGGCACAAGTCAGGCACTTGCCCACGAAGGTAGCAATCTCTGCTTTCATGTTCAGCCACCAATAGAGTTGTTTTAGATCCAGATACATCTTATCCGAACCTGGGTGAACAGAGTATTTAGTCTTGTGAGCCTTATTCATGACAACCTCTTTGTAACCACCGAACTTTTGGGTCCAGATTCGGTTCATGAAATAGTACACTCAGTCTTCTTTGACCTCTAAGTTCTTGTCCATTCCCCGCAAGGCTTCCCATGTCACGTTCTCGGGTTTTAAGGCTTCCCGCTGAGCCTCCTTGATTTGTGCGGATAGATGGGAATGGATGGTCATTGATAGTGCCTTTACCTTACGCCCTGAATACTCCTTTCGACTGAGGGCGTCTGCTACCACATTGGCCTTGCCGGGATGGTATCGAATTTTGCACTCGTAGTCACTGAGTAGCTCGACCCATCGTCGCTGTCTCATGTTTAACTCTTTCTGATTAAAGATGTGCTGTAAGCTCTTATGGTCGGTGAATATAGTGCACTTGGTTCCATAGAGATAGTGTCTCCAGATCTTTAATGCAAAGACCACTGCTCCCAACTCCAAATCATGAGTTGTGTAATTGACCTCATGTGTTTTCAACTACCTCGAGGCATAGACGATAACCTTTCCTCGTTGCATGAGCACATAGCCTAGGCCCTGATTGGATGCATCGCAGTAGACCATGAAGTCTTCCGTCCCTTCGGGCAGGGACAAGATAGGTGCGCTGCACAGGGCCTGCTTCAATGTTTGAAACGCAACGTCTTGCTTGACTCCCCAACTGAAGATTACACCCTTTTGTGTCAGGGTAGTTAAAGGCTTAGCGATTCTGGAGAAGTTTTGGATGAATCTGCGATAGTAGCACGCGAGACCCAAGAATTGCTGGATTTCTGTGGGTGTCTTTGGTGCAGACCAATTCTCAATCGCTTTGATCTTGGATGGGTCAACGTGTATCCCTTCCTTGCTAATCACGTGTCCAAGGAAATTCACCTTCCTGATCCAGAATTCGCACTTCGAGAATTTCGCGTATAGCTTTTCCGCACTTAATGTTTCCAACACCTGCCTCAAGTGTTGTTTATGATCATCTTCACTCCGCAAATAGACAAGTATATCGTCGATGAACACAATCACGAACTTGTCTAAGAAAGGGCGGCACACCCGATTCATCAGGTCCATGAATGCTGCCGGTGCGTTAGTCAGACCAAAGGGCATTACTACAAACTCGTAGTGTCTATAGCGAGTTCGGAATGCTGTCTTGGGCACATCATTCTTGTGAACTCGCAACTGATGGTACCCTGATCTTAAATTGGTCTTTGAGAAATAACTAGCTCCCTGAAGTTGGTCGAAGAGATCGTTGATTCTGGGTAAAGGATATCGGTTCTTGATGGTCAGCTTATTCAGCTCTCGGTAGTCAATACACATCCGAAAGGATCGATCCTTCTTTTTCACAAATAAGATCGGAGCTCCCCATGGTGAGGAACTTGGCCGGATGAATCCTTTGTTGATCAGCTCATTGAGCTGACTGGATAATTCTTGCATTTCTGCTGGCGCTAAAAGGTAGGGAGATTTAGCTACAGGAGTAGCTCCGGGGATCAAGTCGATATGAAACTCAACTTGAAGTTCAAGAGGGATTCCTGGGAGATCTTCAGGGAAGACATCAGGAAAGTTACAGACTTCGGGGATGCTCTCGAGGTTTCTAACTTTTCGCGTTTTGTTGACAACATGAGCTAGGAATGCATGACATTCCTTCCGCGGATACTTTTGAGCTTTGATGCACGAAATGATACGGAGGTTCGAACTGAGCTTATCACCATAAATCATAAGGTTTTCGCCAGAAGGAAGACTGAGACGGACAGCCTTCTCGAAGCAAAGAATATCAGCATGATTGGAGCTCAACCAGTCCATGCCGATAATGACGTCGAAACTCTTGATGGACAGAAGCATAAGATTGATGGGAAACGAATAATTGTCTAGAGTAAGAGTGCAGCCTATGAATATGTCGTTAGTGCTTTCCTTCTTTCCGTTAGCCATCTCGACGGTAAATGTTTCGGTTACAGGTTGGGATTTACATTTGATTAGGTGTTTAAATGAATCACTAACAAAACTCCTCTCCGCACCAGAATCGAAGAGAAGGCATGCATAAGAGTTATCAAGGAGGAACGTACCCGTAACAACGGTAGGATCAACAACTGCTTCATTCTGGCCCGTAGCCAAAACTCTCCCTATATTGCCACCAGTTGTTGCCTTGGGGCAGTTTCTCCTGTAGTGCCCAGCCTCTCCACATCCATAACAAGTCTGACCAGCACCCGCTCCCGGGGCCTGGTTGGTTGGTTGAGCCGGTGTCTTGCAGTATCGAGCTGTGTGTCCCTTCTTCCCATAGTTGTTGTAGATCAACTCATGGTAGGGCCCGTGATGATGGAAGTTACACTTGGTGCACAAAGGCAGTTTTCCAGCATAACCACCTGTAGGGGATTGGGTGGGTTGGACAGCAGTGGGAGCAGCAGCAGGAGCAGTAGCAGCATGAACTGCTACTATTTGTTGTTTCTTGGAGGGCTCCTGCGAAGACTGACCCTTTCGCTTATTGCCAGACTTCTTCTTCTTCCCACCGCTATCCTTTTGGGGTCCAGGGACAGTTGTCACTTCCTCCAGATCGATTCCATGATCGATCAGAGTTTGTGCCAGATCCTTGGCGCTTTCAAACGTAGTAGGCCTAGCAGCCAAGACATTTCCTTTGGTGGGTTGCATCAGTCCCCAGATGTACCTCTCAATTTTCTTGCTTTCCGGGGTGACCATTCCCGGACAGAGAAGCACCAGATCACAGAATCAAGCAGTGTAAGCAGCGATGTCGGAACCCTTCATCTTCAAGTTCCAGAGTTCGTGCTCCAACTTTTGCACTTCGCCCCTCGGGCAGTACTCCGCTAGCATGAGCTCCTTAAGCCTTTCCCAACCCATGGCATTAGTCACTGGCAGGGTTAGGGTTTTGACTCGACCATTCCACCAGGTTAAGGCTCTGTCAGTGAAGGTGCAGGTGGCAAACTTCACCTTGTTGGCTTCAGAACAGACACAAATTTCGAAGATGGATTCGATCTTCTCGGACCATCGAGTCAGGGCGATGACACCTCCATTTCCATCGAAGGACTTGGGTTTCGCAGTCATGAAGTCCTTGTAGGAACATGTGACAACCCGTAATTTCCTTTCTGAACAAACCATTTGAAGCCAATAGAAGTAGAACAATTACAGTGAAAACTCAGATTTCGAGTATAAGTTTGGCAGTTTTCAGGATTTTACACTTAAGGAGATATTAGGAGAGTGGATGCACTAGGGTTTTGTGCAACACTGTTATTCCAATACTCTAGGACATTAGAGTTCGTTCCAGGAATAAAAATATTTTCTGCCAAGAATATCTCAGGACTATAAATAGAATTCTGAACCAAATTGGTTCATTAGTTGAATTCCAATTAGAGAAAAGCCAAAATTCTCTCTCACGGATCTTCGGGTTTTTATCCCAAATTGTGAGTACTTCGATCTAGTTATTTTATATAGCTTAGATTGTGTTTAGAAACGCCAATTACATAGCAAATCTGCAAGATTCAGGAGTTTACCGCCCAAGAACGTTCTTGGGGAGTAAACCCCAAAAAGTGGCTTAAATGCTACCTAGTCCTTTCCCCGTGACTTGTAACTACCTTAGACTTGTATGCTAGTGTGTATACGACTAGAAAACATCGAAATCGGATTAATAACCCAAGATTTGGGAGTTTACCGCCCAAGAACACTTGGGGAGTAAACTCCATTTTAAGGTCCTAAAGGGTTCCAATGACCCTCAAAGCTTTAGAACTCGAAATAGAAGCCTTCATTTCATATTTAGGACACCAAAATCATTTCAAAACAATGAGGAAAGTGAGTTCACGGCCAAGGAACTTCTTGGGCCGTGAACTCCATGTTAAATGCCCAAAATGCCCTAAATGCCTTCATTTAGCCAAGAGACTAGCCTAGCACATTACCTTGATGTGTCTAATACCCAAAACACTCAAAATACCAACACCTAGGGGTGTTCATGGCCGCAAACACATGGCCAATTGGTACATGGGCCGAAAACTCTAGTTAGGGGTGTTTTAATGCCATAAACACTACCTAAGGCCTAGACTTGATTTTAGACATGTACCCTAAAGTGTTTAAGGCCTAGAAAACATAAGGAATCACAAGTATTGAGGAGTTTACAGCCAAGAGTAGTTCTTGGGCCGTAAACATCTATAAAGGGGTCAAATGACACCCTAACTCCTTCCTTATGCCTAGAACCCAACATAGATCGTTACCTAGAAATGTTTGAGACTTGAAAACACCATAAAAACCCTCCCAATGGAGTTTACGACCGTAAACTCCAAGGGAATATGGTCTCTGGGCCGTAAACTCCCCAAAGGAGTTAATATGGCACCCAAACACTTGTTATGGCCTTGAAACAATTCACCACATGAGTTGTATAATTGGTAGACACCATTTAGGGACTTGGTTGAGAGTTTACAGCTAGGAGCTTACTCCCCTGGGCCGTAAACTCCAAAGAGCATGGTCATTAGACCTTAAACTTCCATTAGAGGCATTGCACTCCTTTGTTGCAACCCATTAGCCTCCTAGCACTTGACCAAAAGTGTTTTCCTTGCGTTTAAATGTTTATACTTGTATAACTAGTGTTTTAATCACTAATTATTTATATACATATGTCTTCATATGTAATTAGGATCATTGTGTGTGTCTAAAGTCTTCACTTGACACCAAGCACTTGTCCGATCCTTCCTTACGATAACAGTCTGTTCGATTCCAGTCACTTACTGCAGGTGAGTTCATACCCCTTAACTAATGTTTTAAACTATTTTTAAATGTTTTATGGGGGGGGGGGGTGGGATACAAGTAGAATCATGCTACTTATTATATCAATCACATGTGATTAATAAGTAGAATTATGCTAGTTATTACATCAATCACATGTGATTAATATACAGCATTCAAATGATTTGGCTACTCATTAGCCGTTTTACCAAACAGTTTCCTTCAAATGATTTTTATAAACATTTTATATATTTTAAACTCCTTATTACACTGTATATTTTACTATGTATATCACATTTCAAACTTATTTATAATTGTGTTTCAAACAAATGTTTCTTTATACTAAACTGTTTTATCAAACCCATGCCTTCAAATTGTTTTATAGGTTGACATCAAGTTGATCTTTTCTTAAATTAATAATTATGTTTCAAATGTTTTACAAAACTTATTTATGCTTTTATATTATAAATTGCATGCCTCTATATGTATAGTTATATAAGAAATGTTTAAAAGACTTAGGAAGGCTATCCACCCTATTTCCTTTTCGCGCTTGAGATGTGGTCTGGTGGGATATCGGGTACTCGTCCAAAGGTCGTTTAAATATTAGTTATATATCATGTGTACATATATAGTCATAAAAGGTCCTTCCAGTTCATCCCATGCCCGTGGGTAGCAAGGGTATACATCCATGTTCATACGTACCAGTTAGATTACTAGTAAACTACCATATGGGTAGTTTAGGAAGATACTAGAATAATTACTAGAACGCGATATCATACAATGAGTCAGTTCATTCATGAGTCAATACTTCCTAGAACATTACAGTACATTACATATACAACTATACTAGGAAGAGAACATATACAACTATACTAGAATGATTACATTACTATACTTGCTAGGTAGAGAGCATGTACATTACAGCTAGAACAGTTCATTACATTACATATACAAGAATACGTTAATTATTGTGATTTAAATCGGAGCATGACTTAAATGTCATGACCCGAGTTGTAGCCAGAGTCTCTTGGAGGGAGAGCGTGAGTTTGCGTATAGATCTATACTGGATTGACTATCCTACACCTTGCTGCTAGCTACAGCCGGACCTGCAGGTCTGCGGGTGCCAAACGTCATTCCGTTATTACGACCATTCGTATGTCATTGTTACCAGTCGATAGTATGGTGCAATTTATCACATAATGCCTTAATATAAATCCGGTTTAAGGTAATTAGTACAGCAGTAGTTCTTATAGCGCTACGATTTAGTACTACATTAATTTTCCCTGTACACATATTTAGTGATATTTTCACTTAAACTATAAATGTAAAAACTATATTTTGATAATGATAGTTACACTTGGGAAAATTACACACTTTTACAAGAGACGAACATATAGAACAGTTAAGTCTTGGTAGAAGACTACGTAGAGATCAGTCAAGTCTTGGTAGAAGACTCCTTGTTATAATAGTAGGAATCATAGGGATTTCTAGGGTTTTTCAAACGTTTATAGTTGTTTTACAAACATTTTCATACTTACAGTTCTTAAACATTTTCAATACTTACAATTCAATTACTTACAAATTCTTACATACAAATTAAGACACTAAAATACTTATGATCTCACCAGCTTCAAAGCTGATACTCACTTTCAAAATTACTTGTATCCTCAGGTCATCATAGACAGGTACCGATGCAAGGAGAAAGGAAGATGGAGCTTGTTCAAGACTCATCTTTCATTTTGATTTATGCTTTAGTGTTTATCAAAATTTGATAGAACATACTTGTATAATAATTCTATTATTAATGCAATGGATGATGTTGTTGCTTGTTTACTACTTTTCATTGTTGTGATACTGTACATGACGTCCTCCGCCCCAGAACGTTTCCGCCGTTCTTGGTTTTGGGGTGTGACAGAACACTCTTTATGATGTCCCTGACTTCCATCTTGTCTCTGTGGGTCGGTTCCACCTCCAGCTCCTCCAGCGTTTACTTGTGCCATTGCTGCAGTCACGACGGTGGTAACTGCTGCCTGGAACATGACAGGGTCGAATTGAGGAGGTTGTGGTGGTGGTGGTGGCGGAGTGTCGTTGTTCCTTCTGATGGGTCTTGGTCGGGGAGACATCTTGTTCTAGAAACAATCAGGAAGAAGAGTATGGTAAGTCCTCGAGATATATATAAAAGAACAAAATATATCTCATCCTGATAATGAAAGTATTCTACCGAGCGATAATCATAGAAAGGTTACTAACACAGTAAGTTATCGCTTAAGGAAGGAGAGGTAGCAATACTGAGAGTGAATCCGCGTACTAAGTTTGGCTCTAGCGAAAATACTCCTATAGTATTTTATGTGAGATGATTTTGGTAAGTTTTAGGCCTGCTGTAGCACCACAGTCACTCCCAAACACATGTTGGTCATGTCTCGGCTGAATATAGTTGATCAGGCTATATTCACCCTAGACATGATTACATAACTGCCCAGGTTTAACCACAACGTTCCAGCATCCAAAATACTTTTGTTCAGTTCTACTAGCGACACGAATCCTGTTATGTATGCATGCTCATATACTTTTATAAAAATACTTTATATTTTGAAAGTATACTTTTAGTGTAGAGCACTTAGGCCCCTTAGTGTTTATAGTTGTATACCACGTAAGGTTCGGTATACAAGTTCGCTATAAACATGGGCTCTGATACCAATCTATCACACCTCGAAACCGATGGCGGAAACGTTCCGGGGTGGAGGATGTCATGTATAACATCACAACCAATGAATAACAGCAATCATAGCAACACAACCATTACAGTGAATATTTGAATAAAACGTTTACATCTGTTTGAAACTCAATTTGAAATACATCCAATAGTTTTGCAAAATAAAAACTTAAAAACTCTAAATGCTTCAGTTCCTCGAAAATCCAGCAAGTACCTGTCTACTGATTTCCTGAGAATACAAGCAATTTGATAAATATCAGCATAAAGCTGGTGAGTTCATAAGCAGTAATTTGTAATGAAAACTTATTGATAAGCGAGCCGAAACGATTATGTAATTTCAAGAAAATCCGATATTTTCTTTTGTGAAAAACGTAGTGTGATCGATTTCGTATATAACCATGAGTGTTCGTTTCTGAAAATCGTATAGATATGCAAAATACTACTTCATGTGACTAGCTAAAACTAATCATGAAGTATACGTATTTAAATGTAAAACCGTAGCATAAATGATTCGGTTTTTGAAAACCCTGGCTCGGCCAGTATGCATAGTGTGTTTAGTTCTATTTGGTATAAAACTACTGAAGAAAACCAGGTTGGTAAACTATCGGTGATTTATACATAATGTGAGTCATATAATCACGCTTGATATGACTAGAGGCCTTTCCAACGTTCTTCAGGCGTTGACGTTAAATGACATTTTTACATCTTAGGCGTGCCCGCCAAACTGTAGCTAACAGACCAGATGTGGGATTGTCAGTCCCGAATAGATCTATTCACAAACCTCACGCTCTCCCTCCAGGAGACTCTGGTTATATAGTGGTAGGATTTATCCCTGTACACCTAAGGGTACAGTAATGAAGTAGCGCCTCACAGTATCGTACAATCTAGTTTACAAGTAAAGCAGTAACGTTCTCCCGTAATGGAAATCCGAGTGTATACCACGTATAATGATAAATTATAGTTATGAAAAATCATGATAAAACAATGATATAAACTGTAAATAGTTTCTGTTCTAGTGCATATGTTTAGTAGAGAAAGTTTTCATCCTTGATAAGTTCTTAGAGAAATTCCCAACTATACCGATTATAGTTTGTATGAATAATGAAGCGAATATCGAATTCGTAAAAACTATGCAATTTTCATGAAAACGTCCCTTATGCTCGACATAGTACAAAAGGGAAATAAAGTATGAAATTTTGCATAAGTTTTATGTATATTCCTAAAAACATTTATGTTTAGCTTGTATTCCCCTCTGAAAACCTTAAAAATACGGAAAAATGTAGGGGTATGAACTCACAGTTGTTGCGTGGAATTGTTGACTGAAAAGAAGGTTCCCGAGTTGTTGCACGTGACACTTAACGAAATCCTATTATCAAATAAATACGTATATGTATATAAATTAGCGATTTCGATAAATAAAGTGTCATAAGAACACTTGAATTCGGTTGAGGAATGTTACCGAGACTTGCTTGAATCGAAGAAATGGGTTTTCAGCCAAATGTACCACCAAAAAGGTGTTTATGGTCTCTGAAGGTTGGCAAGTTTACGGTTTCTGAATATTGGCGAGTTTACGGTTTTTGAATATTGTCGAGTTTACGGTTTCTGAAGATTGCCGAGTTTATGGCCGTAAACTCAAGAACTGAGTTTATGGTCTTTGAAGGTTGGACCGTAAACTCGGAAGAATGATGTTTAGATGTTGATTTCGAGGAGCTGAGTGTTTCCAGATGTTCCAAAGGGCTCCAAACGTGGTTTTCTCGATGTTTTCCGGAGTTTAAATGCAATTTTGTGAGTTTACGGTTGATGAATCTTAGAGAGAGGAGGAGAGAATGCGGCTAGAAACGTCCCAATGAAGTCAGAGGCATCGTATTTATAGGGGTGAGGTGAGGGGTCCACCCGTCCTTGACCGTAAATAGAGTTTACGGTCGCAAACACGTTTACGGTCGTAAACCCACTTCGACCAGAAATGTTTGATTTTTTTTCCAGATTTTCGGGTTTCCGCGCGATTTTTGGTTCCGATTCGTAAGTAATTTAATTAAATATAATTAGATTATTTTAATAAACCAAATAGTTTGACGGAAAAGTTAACAAATTTGAATTTTTGTTAACGGAATCGCGTAATGGAAACGGGATAAGTTTCGGGTTGTCACAGTGAGTAACGTAACAACTCGATAAAACTCTATTACTTACCCTTAGGGGATGTATAACACTCATAACACAGCATAGTGGAGTTTTCAATCCTAACACTACGGGGAAAAACCCTAGCAAAGGCTACAAACAAAGTCTCTCTCAATCTCTCTTACTACATCTCTCTCTCCCAAATCTCTACCAAAATCTCTCTCAAACTCTCTTTCAACTTTTTATAAACACCCGTATTGTCCCAACCCTAAAATTGGTCGAAAACCACTTGAAAACGGGAAGTTATTATGAAAAACAACACTTTGGAAGCGAAACCCTCTCAGGATGCGTAACCTCTCGGATGCGAAACCCCTCGGATGCGAAACCTCACTTTCGCTTCTAATCGGACACATTCGCTCCTAACCAAGAAGATTCGCATCTCAGCCCTTCGGACCAACCTAGGAACTTTCGCACAGGCGAGTTTCGCTTTTATCCAACGACTTTCGCTTTCATCCGGAGACTTTCATTTCTAGCCGTCCAGTTTTGCCTCCGCGACAACGTTCGCACCGAGAGCTCTCGCACGCGAGACCCTCGCACCCAAAACCCTACTTTCACACTCATCAGACTCTCACAGGTTATTCACTCCTTTCGCAGTGAACCTTCCTTTCGCATCCAACCCTCTTACCTTCGCATCCTCGCCCTATTTTCCGGATTTTTGATCAATTTCGCATTTTGAGTCCCTTTTTAGTGTTTTTGATGTGGGATTTTCACCCAATTGATATTTTTGACATCTTAGACCCTCTAAACTTGAATATTATCTACACCTTGAAGATTTATTTAATATAAATCATATTTTTGTTTAGGATAATATTAAAAGGACATAAATGCACTTTTGACTTTTCCCATAAAGTTATGATACAAGCCACCTTTATGCCTACTTTATGTCACTATCCACTCTCTAGCTAGTCAATTCATTGTCCTTTTCATCACTTCTCCCAACAACCCTTCCAATATACCTTTATGATATCCATATAAACAAATCCTAGGAGAGTATTCCTTCTCCTCCAAGATTGCCACCTTCTCTCTAAAAGCAAAAAAAATTTCTCTCTCTAGCCACAAATTTCAAGAGGTGTTCTTGAGCTTTACTCCTCGTGGTTGGTAAGTACTTTCTTTTAACTTCTACACAACCTTCACATCTTTATACAAATCTTAAATCATTTACACAAATATTTACATATTTGTTCATAGGATCTTCAAATCTTCAAGCATCTTTCAAGTATTATTGACTTCAAACTCCTCATATTCAACCTTCCACCACAAGAAATCACATAAGGTGAGTTCATACCCCTACATTTTCGTGTTTTCTTCAAGTTTTAGGGGGGAATACAAGTTACTACACCAAAACATAATCTAAACTTAAACATCAGCTTTCAACAGAAAAGTTATGGTCTATTCACGGATAGTTTTGACCATCTTAAACTTAATATTTTTTTCAAAACTATTCAATATGCAAATATTTCAGGTTTATACCTAGGAGGAATACAAGTTACAACACCAAAACATAATCTAAACTTAAACATCAGCTTTCAACATAAAATTTATTGTCTATTCACGGACTATTTTAACCATCTTAAACTTAATATTTTTTCAAAACTGTTCAATATGCAAATATTTCATATTTATAACTTTCTAAGGACTACTCGCACGCATTCATACGATTTTCTATAAGTTATGGCGATTTTTACAAAATTGCCTATCATTTCAAAAAATGATTTCAAACAAGTCTGTGAAGATGAACATTTTAACACTGGTTTGAAACCACTAATTATGAATAAAGTAGACTCATTTTCTAAACTCTCAAAGTTTACAGATTCAATTTTTTACTCACGATGATTTTTCCATAATTTTTCTAATAATGCTGACAGGAAAGTAAAACTAGAAAATTTGTTCATAGATTTACTCACACATTGTAACATGTTGAGCAAAGTGTGTAATAATAAAAAGATACATGTTGATTATAGTTCATGCTATTTTTGCTACCATGAAAAGGGTAATAATCACGCACATAAGGGTTTCCATCACTACAAAACATTTGTGATAAACTATAATAGGTATAACTTATGGTTAACTTACACTACAAACTTACAAAGGAAGGTTTCTCTTCCACTACAAAGAGGGTTATTCATTCACACTACACGTAAACTCGTTGAATCAAATTTGTGAGCTAAGTCTTCAAGTAGACACTAGTGTACCTACCTGTATTATAACCAGAGTCTCTTGTAGGGAAAGTGTGATACTTGTATATAGATCTATATTGGGACTGATAATCCCGCACCTAAGCTACATGCAACAGCTAGACCGGCAGGTCTGGGGTGACAAATGACATAACATTTCCGACGCCTGGAGAATGTCGTAACAAGCCATCTATGTCATTATCACGGTTATAATAACTCACATAGGGAAACAACGATACATATAGTCTATGGAGAATTACTACATTCAAACAGTTTTATTCACTTTAAAACTGCATATACTATCATAAGCATGGAAAAATACTTGTACATTTGGTCTTTGGTTATTAAGACTGCAACTCATTTAACAAGGAAAATATTGGATTTTTCTAGAACAAACACTACTTTTACAAAGAAAGGATTTTAACTCTACATACAAAAGCTTATGAACTCACAAACTTAATTGTTGACACTCTTTCAAAATTACTTGTATTCTTAGAAAATCATTAAAATAGGTAACTACCAAGATTTTGAGGATGGGACGCTAAGGCATAAGAGAAATCATTTTATCATTATATTGTAATCGATTTTGAAACATGTAACTCATGAAACCATGTAACTTTTTCAATTATATTTATGATGGTAGTGTTTACTTTGGTCACTATTATACTCGTTGTTATGCTACTATATATCAAGTCATCCTACCCACGGACGTTTTCGTCATCCTAGGTTTGGGGGTGTGACAACTATTAAGTTTGGACTGTAACATTTTTGGTTACTTTAAAAGAGTTGGGTATTATATTTGGACTTTAAACATTGTGGATTTATAATTTTGGGATAGCCTATATTTTTTTAGGGGTAGCATGGGCTACCCCATGCTACCCCAAGAATCCAAGTAAATCCGTTGTTTATTGGACTACACGAAAAAAATGAAACCCCTATATTCCAGAGGTGTTTAATAGAAAAATAAACGAGATGTGTCTTTGATAGAATCAAATGAGATTAAATCATTAAATTTTTGCTTCATCCAAAAGGAGGAACACAATCGGACAAAAGGAAAAACAACAAAAAGAAAACCTTTAACAATTTCTTATGTATTGTCCACGTTTTCACCATCTCATGAGTACAATCCCTGATGAAGCTATTTGTTCACCTTAATAACCTCTTCATATATCATCAATATAGCCCCATTTCTGGAAAAAAATCTTATGCTGTTAAAAATTATGTAGCTTTTAAACAATTTGAGATAGGAGTTGACAAAAAAAAACTCAAACTGTTAATTTAGTAGGTGTTGACAGAAAATAATAGTTGCTAGAAAGAAGAGAGATAAAGGTAAGGTCAACTTGTTACAACTGTTGATACAAGAAACTGGCCCTGTTTAGCAAAGAACCACAATCTAGATTGTAGTTGATACCGCAGTTGGAGTTGATACCATATTAGAAGTTGTCTACTGCAATTGGAGAAGTCTTGTTGAATCGCAACCGCAACTGCTACAACAAAAATGAAGATTACATGAAGATCTGTTTTGTTTTATTACTGACTTAGCGTACACACTTTTTATTATCCAGTGAACCTTTGATGGTCACTGAGGTCAGTACTTTATTAGTTGTTTATTTCGATATGTAACTTTTTGGGACTTGATAAATAGAGTATCCAACTTCATGTAATTTACACACCTTCATGATCTTTCTGAACGATCATTGCAATACAAAGATCTTTCATCTCTGTCTATTATCTTCTGATAACTGAGTTCCTCTTCATCTTACGTTGTTCGCATTTACTAACTTGTGTTTGATTTCAAACCTTGTTATGAATTAACTTGGTGTTTACTTGATATAACTTGCTGTCATTTATGTTTTCTTTACATTTTATCAACTAACTATCTAACACTTCTAACTTATTATTGTTGAGCTAACTTAATCCTTGAGATTAACTTATTCTGCAACTTATTATCTTGTACTAACGTTTGTTCAAGTGTTCTTCAAAAGTTTTTCTCTCAACAATTGGTATCAGAGACAAAGTGGTTTCTTTTTAAACAAAACTCTGATTTTGAAAAGCCTTCTATTCCACTAAAGCTCATTCTTGAAAAAAAAATTCAAAATAAAGGAAATATTGCACATGCTTTATCATTGAATGTTTCCAATAGTGTTCGAGGCTCTAAAAAAGCTCCATTACTGGATGCAATTGAATACCACCATTGGTCGCAGAGAATGGAAAAGGTATCTCAAGAGGCTCGGTAGAGATGTATGGAGGTCTGTAGAAGAAGGACCCTATGTCCCGGTTCTAACTCCCGTTCAAGCAGATGGTGCTTAGGCACGACTAGGTGGAGGTCAGACAGTAATGAATCGACCAACCAAAGATGATCTTGACATAATGGAGAATGATGCCATAGCCTTTTATGAAATATCTTGTGGTGTTGCTCCAGATAATTTTGACATCATCATCAATTGCAAGTTTGCCAAGGAGATCTGGGATGTGCTCAAGAATCTCTATCAAGGGTCAGAACAAGCTCAGGATAAGAAGCTTACCACAACTCTCAATGAGTTTAAAAACTTTAAAGCTCTTCCCGATGAAAGTCTTGACGATTCATTAAAACAATTCAATCTCATCGTCACAAAGTTATCAAATGATGGTACAATTCGAAGTAATCATGAAACAAACCTACAATTTCTGAACCGTTTGGGAAGACATTGGTGTACCGCAAAGATGATTGTGCAAGGGGATATAAAGATTCATATGTTATCCTTGTTCAAGTTATGTGGAGAACTTCAAGCACAAGAATCGACTGTGCTAAAAGATTATGTAGACCTGGGTGGACCACTCGCCCTGATGGCTCAGACTCCACAAGTCAAAACTCAACAATATTCATATCCCATGGAGTCATCCTACCCACTTTCATATGACAACCCACCACATTCATATGAAGCTGATGCTAAAATCGATGATGAATAAGAATTTCCAAATGTTATCGCCATGGTCAGCCAACAATTTTGTCACACCCTTAAACCAGAACGCCGGAAACGTTCAGGGGTGGAGGACGTCATGTACAATATCACAACAGTTGTATAAAAGTAATCAAATAAAAAACAACCTTTGCATTGATAAAATATAGTATTTACATCTGTTTATAACATAGTTTGTATGACATCAAAAAAGTATACCAAAAGTATAAAAGACGTGACTCTAAAACGCTTTATCTTCTCAAAATCCTGTGGGTGTACCTGTCTACTGGTTCCCTGAGAATACAAGTGATTTTGAAAGTGTATCAACAATTAAGTTGGTGAGTTCATAAGTATGTTTTAGTGATGGAAAACTCGTCTTTATACTTTGAAAATGCTAGTATGTTTCTTCAGAAAATCCAATATTTTCTATAGTGAATGAAATGTAGTCATGTATGTTCCTTAAAAATGTATACTATAGTGGTGTACTCGGTACTAGAAATAGTGTATTGTAACTATATGTGTATGAAAAACCTTGAATTAATGTCTGGATATCACCAGTTGTAGTGTAAAGTTGTGTATCATTGTAGTATTTGTATGAAAACCTTGTATGTATGCCTGGGCACCCCAACTGTAGTGTAGAGTAGTGTATCATAGAGTACTGTAATTTTATTAAATAAAATAAAATCACTGAATTAGTGCTAGTCCCGTAAACATAGGTGTTAATTATACTATTGTGATTTTCATATAACCACGCTTGATACGACCAAGTGACCTCTACGACGTTCTTCAGGCGTCTGAAAGTTATGACATTTGTCACCCTAGGCCTGTCGGCCTAGCTGTTGCAAGCAGCTCAGGTGCGGGATTGTCAGTCCCTTATAGATCTATTCACAAATCTCATGCTCTCCCTCCAAGATACTCTGGTTATACTATATAGGATTTAGTTCCGTACCCTAGTGGATACTAGTGAAGTAGTGCCTCAAAACCCTGTGTTAACTAGTTTACGTGTAGTGTAGTGTAGTAATGTTTTCTTGTATTTGAACATGTATGAATATCCTTATAGCAATGTACTTATAATGCAAAATAATTATATTTAAACAATTATTTAGTAGTGTATACTTGTATTAATATAGTGGAGTAGTACAACCCAAACTTCAGCTACTATGGTTTGAATAACCGTTCTTGTTCTTGTTCTGTGTATTGTATATAGCAAAATAGTGTAGTAAATTCCCAAACTAAATCAATTATAGTTTAATTGAAATGTTCTGTTATGTACTGAAAATGTTTGCAATTTACTATATGAAAGTATAACGCCCTTACGCTCGACATGTTACAAAAGGGGTTCAAATATATAAATATATTTGTAAAATGTAGTGAAATCTTTTTTTGAAGAAATTGCAAAGGTTTTGAAGCTGTTTGAAATCGTTTGTATAGAAAAACAGTCCTTGTGCTTTACCTGTATTCTCCCTCTTAAAGCAATGAAAACATTGAAAATAAGGGGTATGAACTCATAGTTAGCGTGTGCTTGCGGCTGGATAGCGGACTGAAAGGATGACTCTCGAGCTGACGTAAGCTGAATTAATGGTATCCTAATAATATTTAAACACATAATTGTATCTAAATTAGTAAAAACCATTAATTTAAGTATTAGAAACACTTGTTTTTGTGTTAGGATATGTTACTAAAAATTGCAGAAGTGTTGAAGGGTTTTCGGTTCCAAGGAGTTTTCGGCCGAAAACGATTCTCGGCCGTAAACAGTTTGCGGTTCTGAGTTCTTTTCGGTCACCTGAAGATATGAAGGCTGTTCTTGGTGGAAAATATGAAGATTCAAAGGATTGTTCTTGAAGATATGAGTGTCCTTGGATGATACTTGAGAGAGAATTGAGAGTGATTTCGAGTGAAAAAGGTGAGAAATGACTAAGTTTTCAGATGAAACATATATATCTGGTTGGGTTTGCGGTCGGAAGGAGGGTTTTTGGCCGCAAATAGTTTCCTGTCGCACGGTTTGCGGTTTCGAGGGTAAAATCTTGGTTTTTCGAGTGTTTTTGAATCCGAAAACTTATATAAATTTTACCTATATTATTTAAATTATTTTCTAATCTTTAAGAACTTAACGAAATAAATAAAGACTCGAATTTAATTTATCAGATTTGACTTTTGTTGACTCGAAGGTATCGGGTTGTCACAAATTCAACAGGCTTCCACCACCATCATTTCATAAAAATCATCAGTTTACCAAACCACCTTTTAACCATAACTTCAATCCACAAAATAACTACTCAAGATACCCAAGAAACCCTCACCATCCAACTCGACCACAGAATGCACATCATTCCAAAGAGGCACCGTAGTCCAACAAACCATCAGACTCCCGTACCTCAACAGAAGATAAAAATGAAGTCATCATCTGCTATAAGTTTCATAAAGAGAATCACTTTTCCAAAGAGTTCAAAGTAAATGTGGTTAAGGACAAGGCATTCTACCTTAGAATTGTTGGATTAGGTGTCTAAGCCCATAACTATAATTGGTATGTACTTGACCCGATAGTAGCATGGTCCATTTCAGGTTACCTTCATCAAGACAATTTGATAGGATGGATATTTGAGTAAGAGGTAATTTGTGATTTATTAATATATTATAAGTATAATATATTGATTGATAAATCATATTATTTAATTAGTATTGATCAAGAATTGATTTGGAATTAATTTAGTGATCAAAAGAGACCGATTAAATTAACGGGGACTGATTATGTAAATCAGTGTGACATATGGTTTGGACTAATGATCCATGATTAATTTGTAATGGGCTAAGCTTATGTGAAAGTTCATAAATTGTTAGTCCATATAGGTTATGGATCATAAGCCTAAGTGTAAGAATTAGGGTTATATATAACTCTTAGAATTCTACACTATATATGTGTAACCCCTTTAGGTAAAATCGGACCTAAGAGTGACATTGCAAGAGTATGGACGGTTTTTGGTGCCTAACCTCTCTCTCATTTGTCTTCCAATTGTTCATGACGTTTGTGACTTATTTGAGGCACAACACTTGGGGTGTTAAGCTCTTGAATGTCCAAATTCAACAAGCTACAACAAGAGGTAATCTTCTAGCTTACTTTTATGATTTATATGTCTAAATTGTATGCTAGTTGTAGGCTTCATGCTTTGGAAATTTTTATTGCATGTATAATTACAGAAAACTTAGATCCGAAGCTATTATGGTTGTATGTGCACCATAGGAGTGTTATAGTACATAAAACCCAACAGTGGTATCAGAGCCATGGGTAGTTTTCTGTTATATTGATGCTTTCTTTATTGTTCAAAGTTGGAAAATGTCGGAAAACTGCACTCTGATGTATGGACTCGAAGAGTCTATACATGAACTCGAGGAGTTCATGATGAAATTGATGAGTCCGTAAGTTGACTCGGCGAGTCGGATAGCCTGTTTGCAGTTTTTCGGGTTTTTTGGCCAGAATTGGATTTGGTTCATTACCTTAAACTGTTTTGCATCATAAAATCTGTTTTTTCTGATATGGTAATGATTAACCTCATTCAATTAAAAGATAAATTGTCAAATTATAAAATAATTACTAGATTATATTATAAACTAATTATTAGTGTAATTTGATTTGAAATTATCTTACTACAAAAGTTGTATTATGATCAAATTGGTAAAAGATAAAATGGTTGTTTTATTTGTTTGAAGTTTGATCTAAATGTTTTTAAGGAGTTACAAAATTTGTGATCAAATTTGGAACTCAAAAGTTTTTTTAAGGAGTTACAAATGAATATTAGTTAAATTGATCTTAATGTTTTTGAAGAGTTCCATAAGTTATGGAACTTGAAAAGTCTCATCTTCATAAAACAAATTAACTCCTTAAGTTATGAAGTTCAAAGGTTTTTCAAGAATTACAAAACTTGCCCACAAGTTTTAAAAGTTGAAAAGTCTCAATTAAGAAACATTGAATTCATAGAAACTGTAGTAATTTGAAAAGTTTTCAAAAATGTAACTCTTGGGTTCATAACTTAGAAAATTAATTAAATGGTTTTAATTTTGAATTTAGTATTTGGATTCTTGATGTTTTTTTTGAATAATTCAAATTAACTCTTATGGACTTTATTAATAGTTAATTAAATGTTTAATTAAAAGAGTATTATTAAATCCATAATCATATGGCTTAAATTAAGAGTATAATTTATTAATAGATTAAACCATCAAGTGTTTTAAAGGTTTAAAATACACCCTTATACTATATAAAATTAAAAGGTTAATATATTATGTATGTATAATTAAAAGGTCAGTCTTACTTTTAGTAGGGCTCATTCATGAAGCTAATCTACAAGGGGGTATAAGGAAACTGCCTATACAATGGCAGCTGAATGAGTGTCCACTCTCACCCACCGCTTCCTTGATTGGTGGAGGTTCGTTAGCCGAACAGGTAGGATAGGACACAAACTCCCACTAAAAGTATAATGAAAATATTAAGTAACTAAACACTTATAAATTCCCAATCTTAGTTACTTAGGAAAAATGTAGATATGGTGCTATTCCATGAAATTGCACTTTGCGCCTTGTTAAGTCGTTAGTGGAGCGTGTCTGGTTAACCGGTACATTAATTTGGGACTAACAATGTGTGGAAAAGGGTAGCTTGATGTTAATCATGGATCAATGGAGCGTGTGTGGTTAACCAACACATTAATTAGGTGATTTGTAACATTGAAAGTACCAGACTAATTTGCATGGTTATTCACACCTTGTTTGTGATCCTCGGTATCCCAATTACAAACTTAAGAGGGTATAATCGAGATTAAACTTGCCATTGAAAAAGTTCAATGAATCTCAAAGAATCTAGGAATTTCAATTCATTTAAAACCTAATGTTCATTTTTGTTTTTCATGGTGGAAATTGCTAAATCGTCATTTACCTACCTTCCAATATTTTACAACAGGATTATGGCATCCCTCTTCCAAATTGTAAATTATTGTGTTGGGTCCTAGCCTTAATATTTCATTTTGGGTGTTATATTAAGGACTTAAATCAACCAACTTAAATTTCTCCCTTGTAGATGTCTAGTTCTGACAACCATGGTCTTCTTGAATATTTTGGAAAAAGCTTTCCACATGAAGAGGATATTCCACATTTGGATTGTGGAAATGGAAATTATACTTCACTTCCTCCACCTCCTCCAAAAATTCTCCCTAACCTACATGTTCATCGACTTGAAAAGTTGAAGGTCACTCAAGCCCTATTGGTTAGCAAACACCAAGATGGAAAGTATGTGTGTGCACACGTCTTGGAGATGAAGTCACACATTGACAAGCTGGGAATGTTAGGTATCGTTGTCTCGGGGAAGTTGGCTGTTGACTTGGTTCTTCAATCACTTCCTAAGTCATATAGTGAGTTCATTAGAGATTACTATATGACAGACCGCGACGTGAACCTTATTGATCCTACCTATTTGCTAATTGTTGCTGAATATGAAATGATTTTGCGTACTAGTAATGCAAATTTGATTAGAAGATCTACTTCCGAAACTTCCATGGACAATGACAACGGAAACATTGAAAGTCCAGAAAAAAATTTCTCTTTCCAAGGGAAAGGGAAAATCTAAGTATGAGATTGTCCCATGTACCATTTCGAAAGAGTCCGTTTGCTTCTATTGCCAAGAGAAGGGGCATGTCACAACTGGAAATTTTGAGCCATGTAATCTATACATTCAAGTTAATGTGAATCAAAAACTTCAATCAAATACATTATACAAGTGCTACAAATAGTCATCAAACAATTGGAAACTTTAGAAGTTCTTGTTTAAGTCCATTTTGGGCTAGAACTCCCTTATTGGATCCAAATGGACCAATAAGCTTCCAATTAGACTATCATGGGCTTAGAACCCTAATTGGGCTCTAATTGGACCCACACTTATTTATTTCAACATTTTGGGCCACGTTGGGCCTATAATGAAATGAATTAAAAGCCTTGATACATGAATAACCTAAACTAGTCCAATAAAAATATAAAAATCCTACTACATTCTTTTAAGCTTAAAACATACCCAAGATTAACTCTAATAGTGGGCTTAGGGGCAAAGGCCCAAAATTTTCCTTTCTCCCTTCACATTCTCGGCCTAAGGCCCAAATCCAAGGAGATAAGAGATGAAGTTGACTTTGGTTGCCACCTCATCTTTACCCATAGGATATCCATGCAATATAGTTCATGTTTCCATGCAACATCACTTCAAAATCACTTCTTTCTTCTCTCCTCTCTCATTCTCGGCCACAAGCACACACACACACCACAAATCTCTCACAAATCCTCTCTAGATCACTCAAGAACAACTCTCCCTCTCCACTCAAAAATCTCGAGTTCTAAGAAGCATTCAAGAGGAAATCTCCACAAAATTCTTCATCTAAGGTAAGATTATGCATAGATCTATGATTTAAATTCTTTTTGTTATCAAAATCCTTTCCTAAACTATGCAAAAATCGTGATCTTGCACCCTAGAACCATCTCAAACTCGAGATCTACCAAGGAAAGGTGCTAAGGCCAAAAATCATCAAGTTTTCTTCCATCTTTTCTTCCAAAAACCGAAACCACACCCAAGGTGAGCTTCATACCCCCTATTTTCTGTTTTTATGAGTTTTGTGGGGGGGGGGGGGGGGGAATACAAGTGAAAGTGTAGATCTATATGTGTTTTGTATGCCTTGTATGATTTCCATGCTTATATGTATGCTTTTGTGTGTTATAATGTTGGATCTAGCCATAAAACCCCTCAAAACCGAGATGTATCTTGTGTGAAATGATTTTAGCTTCAAATATATTTCTACATACAAAGGGTTTCAAGAAAAATGGCTAAGTGGTTTAGTAAAAATTTTCTTTGGGTTAAAAACACAAATTTTAGGCCTAAAATGTGAAAAATACAAAATTAAGGGTCTAAATTGGCATATCACGAATTCTGCTGGATGAAGTGTGCCAAAACAGTTTCCATAAACCAATTTCTGGAAATATACTCATTTAGGGGATTAAAAACATAAATTCCAAGCTTAATGGGCTAAAAATGACATTTTTGGCCCAATGAGGCCCATTATGCGGATTTTTCTGTTTTGGAGGGCCAAAACTGTGATTTTCTGTAAAACAGTGGACTATAAGTGTTGCAAATCCTTTTCAAAGGTTTAAAATGCTTTTTAAATTTAAAAAGGACCAAAGTTGCAAAAATTTTCCAATTTGGGCCAAAATTGCCAAAGTTGCGAAAAAGAAGGGTTAAAACCGAGAAAACTGCATTTTCAGGGACTTAAACTGTTTTCTATGAAAAATATGCTGAAAAATATTAATTTCAATAATTTTTGGTGTTAAAATGTCAAGAAAATTTGTTTAAGGACCAAACCGGGAAGTATTTAATAAAAGGGTTGAAAATGTAAATTTTACAAACAATGAGGGGCTGAAAACAGAAAAATTTCAAGGCTAATTCAATATACACAATTGGATCAAATAATGGCACCGCGGCTTTCGACGAAATACAATACATTACAATACCAAAAGTCGTTGTTAAACGAATTGGCTCGGTCTCGAACCAATAGAAATCTACAACTACTAACACTACGACACTACTACACTACGGTTCATACAAATAACGTTTGGGAACTTAGCTTACTTACGAGTGTGCACAGACGTCTACGCACCATCTTCGGGCCCCAAAAGTGTAAAATCTTGCTTGTTGGGCCTAGCTAGCCCAATGACCTGATCTTAAGGCCCGAAGACGCATATTTTCTACGAAGTGTTGAGTTTCACCGACTTGGCACAACGTAGAGGGACTTTCAATGGCTTGTATACCACTGGTCCCCAAGGGTCCTTGGTATTGCTAGAAGAGTCTACATATTTTGCGAGGCGGGTCGGGGACCCCTCGTACGCATATTATCCCCAACCGATTAATAGAGTCATCGAGGCCTTCGTGTCCTCTTACTCTTCGGATGTGGGACGACACATAGTCAGGGCGGCTGGATAACGTGATTTGTACGAACGACGCCTTCGGGATCGTTAGTATTACTATGAACTGGGCGTTTGTGTAATGCGGGTTTGTAGTAAATAATCATGCTCAAAAATAATCCAACGTTGCCTGGGAATGACACTCCTATCTTTGTAGTGGTTTCAACGCAACTTAACGGATTTCAAAGGATTAGGAAAACATCGGGTTTTCCTAGGTTTTTCAAACATATCGGATTCGAAACGCATATAATTTTTAATAAACAATTTTCACAAGTACAGAAACAAACAGGCATACCTATGGATCTTCACAAACATTTTCGAAAGTTTTTCATTTCAGAAAATATCGGATTTTCTGGTGGTTTTCAAACAATACAAACATTGGATTTCAAACATTACTTATGAACTCACCAACATTTCATATGTTGACGTTTTTCAAAATACTTGTATTCTCAGGGAACCAGTGAATCAAGGGAAATCATATTCAGTGACGGTTGCAGTTTATTTATGTATGAATTGAACAATTTAATTTTTGGGAATGTAATGTTTAACCAATGTATTTCATGTAAACGCTACTGGTTGTACTGTATTGATGAATGGTGACGAATGTTGTTATGTTTCATATATATTCAATGTTATGGTATTCAATTGAGTCACGACAGCCCCCGGACGTTTCCGCCGTCTGGTTCGGGGGTGTGACAGGTTGGTATCAGAGCTTTGTTTATAGTGAACTAGCATGTCGAGCCATACATTGATATGCAACTATAAACCAAAAAGAGGGACTAACATAACTCTGAACAAAACAAGTAAATAAAACACACTTGCTTGCATTAGGAATAAGGACCTAACGTTGAATCAAACACAATAACACTGGTATCTCGGTTAATTCGGGACTGTTCTTAGTGATACCAAGGAGTGAATGTAGCCTGATCAACTACATTCTCTCCAAGGTAAAACTAACACACGTCTTGATGAGATCGGGATAGCTAGGGAACCTAAAATTATACCCTTTATCACCAAAAAGAGAACGTTCGCTTAGCCTGTATAATAGTCGTAGCACCTAGGAATAATGTTAGCATATTCACGTACACGCGCAGACAGCATGGCTGGTTTTCATCACCCTGGAGACCCCTACTTCCCTAATCAGGGAAACAACGGGTGGCTAGAGGAGGAGGAGGAGCCTGAGGAAGAGCCTGAAGAAGAACCTGAGGAGGACCCCGAAGAGGAATCTGACGGGGAACCGGAGGCAGAAGTCGAGGGCGAGCCTGCCGAACCCGAAGAAGACGAAGAACATTTCGAAGAGGAGCTCGATGACAGCGAAGGGGGTGAGTCAGACGCAGAGTCCGAGGTCATCGACCCCCTTACCCGATCAGGGTGCCTGCTTATCGTGTGGGACCCACTGGACCTACCCCTCCTTGGGGCATTGATCTTTGGAGATGGAGCAGACATCAGGGACAACGACCCCCGTTTGGCATGTCACGTGAGTTCTTTGACTTGAGGGACGGAGGACCGGCCGACCGAGCCCTACCGGTCATGGTGAGGCGATTACGGGACACCGGCGACCTTGCTCAGGGCACTGCTGATCAAGTACGCCAGTTGTGGACTAGGGTCGAGCGTGCGGAACAGGAGACGCGTGACGTCCTCCGGGAGTTTCACATGAGGCAGGTAAGGTGGGAATCTCGACTTCAGGACGCAGAACGCTTGGTGGCTCGTCTTCAGGGAGCATCCACATCTTCAGCACCACCTCCTGACGCAGCTCATCGCGGTTAGGGATAGACTTATCATAGTAGGTCATTAGGAACTATGTTATGTACTCCGGCTCTATGTTTAAGTGACTACACTACTCATGGAGCCGTTATGCTGTCGGATTAGTGTCACATATGTATGCTCCTACGAGCAAATTTTCTTGTATTAAATGCGGATAATATTAATAAACTTTGTGTGTTTTGTTATGATATTACCATTTGTTATGTGTTGAGACGTTATGATTGTATGCCCGATAGTAGTAAAGTTTAGGTTCGTACCATACACCTAGTTAGTAGGATCACAACCTCACAGAAACCACGAACACTCAACATCTTTCCGTTCCATGACAGAAAGATGCCTCGCCCAGCTACTCGCGGAAATCCCGAACCAACCCCGCCCGAAGTTGACTCCACTGCTTTCCAGGCAGCCGTGTCTGCTGCGGTCACAGCAGCTATGGCACAACTTCACCGAGGGAACAACGGAGGAGGTAACGGGCAAGGATCCGGAAGTTCGAACAACGGGACGAACCAAGGACTCACTAAAACATGCACCTACAAGGATTTTGCGAACGCTAAACCCCGAACTTTCAATGGCACTGGAGGAGTGATCGCTCTAAAGCGATGGATCGAGAAGGTAGAGTCGGTATTCGAGATATGCGAGTGCCCCGAGCAGATGAAGGTGAAGTTCGCGGCCTGCACTTTCGTGGACCAAGCACTCACTTGGTGGAATGGTCACGTAGAAGCTATGACACTCCCTGTCGCCAACTCTATTCCCTGGGCAGAAATGAAAGAAATGTTAATGGCGGAGTACTGCTCCCGAGGCGAAATACAGAAGATGGAGCAGGAACTATGGAATCTCACGGTGCAGAATGGGAACATCGATGCTTACATATCGAGATTCAGTGAACTATCTCTGTTGTGCCCGGGTATGATCACATCAGAGGGAAAGAAGATCGAACGATTCATCTGGGGACTGACATCCCCTATTCAAGGGAATGTGATAGCTGCGAACCCTGAAACGTTTGACAGTGCAAAGAGATTGGCAAAAAGACTATATGATCATAACCACAAAAAGGGCGAGAAACCGATAGAGACTGAGAAGAAGAAGGAGAGTGATGGTAAGAAAGGATGGAACAACAAGAGAAAGGGGCGTCAGGGCCCCGAGACCTCTAAAAAGCAGCAAACAGTGGCAGTTAACGCTGTCACTGCGCCGGTTCCAGTCACATCACATGCTCCAGCCTCAGCTGCTTCAAATGCTTCAAGACCCTATTCCGGTAATTCTCCCATGTGCAATAAGTGCAGTTTCCATCACCATGGAGAATGCAAGGAGTTCCATTGCACCAGTTGCAACCGAAAGGGACACACTGCAAGGTTCTGCAGGACTTATCCTTCTCAGAACCAGAGTCAGGGAAACAACCAGAACAACAACAACCCCCGCAATAACATCAACACCAATACCGGCGGCAACAACGCAGGGCCTAGCCACACCTGTTTTGGGTGTGGAAGGACGGGGCATTTCCGTCGAGATTGCCCTAACAACAACGACTCAGGAAACAGAGGAGCAGGAAGAATACTGACTATGGGTCAAAGTGATGCAGTTCAGGACCCCGCAGTTGTGACCGGTACGTTCGTCCTAAACCACACTTATGCATGCATCTTATTTGATACCGGAGCGGAGCGAAGTTTCGTAAGTGAGAAGTTTAAACATTTACTAAAACAACAACCCCAGAAGCTAAATGAAACCTATACGGTGGAAATGGCCAATGGGAAAACCGAATCCACTAGGGAAATCTACATCGGATGTACCCTAACCCTCAACCAACACGCCTTACGAATAGATCTGATGCCAGTATCAATTAGGAGTTTCGATGTGATTATCGGCATGGATTGGTTAAGCCCCCACCATGCTGAGATTATGTGCCATGAGAAGGCCATTCGCCTTCGTCTCCCAAATCACGAAACCTTAGTAATTTACGGAGATAAACCCAGTACGAATCTTCGTCTCATTTCGTGCATCAAAGCACAAAAACACTTGCGAAAGAACAATTTGGCGTTCTTGGCTCACATAGTGGACAAGACCAAAGAAGAAACTAAGAAGAGGAATCGTGAATTGTTGAAATGGTTAAATCAATTATGGTGAGTCATACTTCGTTCCAAAATCAAGTCTTAGAGTCATACTCCAAGATTGTTCCTTGAGTGGCATATCTTAAGTAGGTTTATAACACATTTAGAATTGGTAGTTGTGATGTCTTTAAGACCAAGACCAACTACGGCCAATTGTATGAAGTGTTTTATCTTGATAAGAATCCGCATTAACTCTTGAATATTTTTTTGTCATGAAGTGTTTCTTGACAAGAATCTTATATGTCAAGAAGCCAGTGGGAGTCTTAAAGATCTTGACAAGTTTCAAGAACTAATCAAGAGTAAACTTATTGTTAATCACTAGCACACGACTTGAGGTTTGTAACCTATCGTGTTGACATATTCTTGTTTTTGTGCCCGTTCCAGTTGAAGTTGACTATACATGTGAGTTGTATGAGATCTCAGTTGGTTGCATAAGGCAATGCACCTTGATAAGTGACAGTTCATTGATCTGTATAGGTGAGATGCTTAATAACTTGGAAGACATGGTAGGCCCTTGTGCTGCCAAGTGACAATAAATTAAGAGTGAACAAGTTCAGTCCATATGAGTTTGAGTTTTTCAGAGACCTTATGGTAATGGTTGGCAATGACAGATTCACACGGATAGGAACACATACACCATAAAATCTAAGTTTCATAAGGTTTCTCTCCAATTCATGGAAATGATTGTGAGGAAACTCTTTCACTAAGTAGATTTTAAAGAGTTATCAAATGTGATATTTGCATTCTCAAATTCGATTATGATTACGGCATCCCTCTTCATAATTCGAATTGTGAGAAATGGAAAATAGTTTGAACATTTGCAACTTATTGTTGTAAGTTCTGAAATAGTTTAGACACACATAAGGGCTTTCTAATAAAAGGTGTATGAGCTTAGATAAAGGCTTATCAAATCATCTCATATCAGAAATCTGAACTTTGGTAAGAAAGTCAATAAAGTATTGATGTAACGACCGAAAAATACAACAAATTTTAAATTTTTCAAAAAACAACTCGATTCCATTAAATCATTACAAAAAGGTTTTCAATACAAAACATTTAGCGTATTCCCAGAATCACATTACTACAAAATCATGAGGAGCGGTACGATCATGCCTTCACCTTGCCACGGTCTCCTGAAGAACCTGAAAAACATAAAACCACAACTGTAAGCCCGAAAGATTAGTGAGATATCCCCAAAATACCAACCACTTATACCATACACGCATAACATGCCACAAAATATCTGATCACAGAACAACCATGCACTTCGGGTTTACTGTGTGACTGGTCTGCCGCACCGGCCTACAGTCCACCTGGTCCACCCTCTGAGTCTAGCCATAAACCTCGAGTCTATAGTGTGATTGGTCCACCCGCACCGGGCCTTCAATCCACCTGGTCCACTCTCCGAATCTAACCACATACATCGAGTATGCAGTGTGATTGGTCCGCCCGCATTGGGCCTTCAATCCACCTGGTCCACTCTTTGAGTCTACAGTATGACTGGTCCGCCCGCACCGGGCCTTCAGTCGGCCTGGTCCACTCTCCGAGCCTTGGCACGTCTGGTCCGCCCTCTTGGGGCCTACAGCCTATCCGGACCGCTCGCTGGGCCTTCGGAACATCCGGTCAGCCCTGGGTATCTTGGCCTACAGCACAAAGCAGGACCCGCCTCAACCCAACTCCAGTCCAAACAACCATGTGCACATATACATACAATCATATAGCAATTCACAGTCAACAAGCAGATCAAACAGATCACATAACATATCATCATCCTAACCAGGATACCGACCTAACAGGTCACTAGCATAACATCTCCCTATCTCTCAAGATACCGATCTCAATCAGGTCTCTAACATATACAATCCTAGCTCTCAGGATGCAAACATATCAAAGTAATAATATAACAACAACTACCCAGATCTCAATCTGATAAGGGCCGGCCTTGGTGCCGTAGACCCTATTGATATAGTGAGGATAACTCACCTCGATACTGCCGACTGAACAGATAACCCAAGCTGCTCCGACCACTGATACGATCTCCACCACTGGACAACCACCAAGGCACTGAACTCAAAACAATAATCAACGATTACCAAAATGCCCCTGGAAACCACTGGTCAACCCTTGGTCAAAGACAAGGTCAAAGTCAACCCTTGACTGACTCTACTCGCTGAGTCAACCCGATGACTCGCCGAGTCCCCAAGCTCAGAACTTCCCTCAATCTGCGACCTAACTCACCGAGTCACCCCGAGACTCGCCGAGTCCAACAACTCTGAGTCCACTCGCACATAACTCACCGAGTCATCCCTTGACTCACCGATTCTCGACTCGACCAGAAAATATTGGGACTCTTCGACAAGACTCGCCGAGTCTAAGGCTATCTTCAACCTACTCGCCGAGTTGTTCATACAACTCGCCGAGTTCCAGGCCATCTTCATCCAACTCGTCGAGTTCCAGCTCATCTTCAAGCAACTCGTCGAGTCTACCTATGTGACTCGCCGAGTACCACCGGTCTGAATCCATACAGAAGCACTCCAGGCCATGCAATTGATCCAAAACATAGATCTAGCCTCCTACAACCCATCCATCACGTAAAGTGGCAAACTTTACGTGAATCCAAAGAGATCTAGGCCTTATACACTTTAGGGCTAGGGTTTGGGACATGATAGCTTCACTACACACTCAAACACAGGGACTTTCAGGCATTCCAACCCTTCTCCATTCCAGATCTGAGGTAGCAACCTCATATCTAACCTCTAAACTCCAAAACACCAAAAGATAAGCTCCCCACAAACCCCATAATGATGAATCCAAAGAGTAACAGCCCAAGGATGAGATATTACCTCAAAAGAACGCCCCAACTGCAATGGAACTCGAATCCAAGCAAAGCCCCTTGCTCCAAGCCTCCTACCCTTCAAGATTTCCTCAACAATTGCTTCTCCAAGCTCCTGAATGCAACTTGATCCACTCACATACGAAGGTTAGGGTTTCTGGACTTGAGGATGAGTAAAGAGGCTAGGGGAATGGATGTTATGTTCTTTATATAGGGCGCAACCCCGAGAATTAGGGTTTTCTCCACTCAGCGCTTACTCGCCGAGTCTATCTTACTGACTCGCTGAGTCGGCTACTTAACACGCGCCCAAGTCATGACTCTACTCGCCGAGTCGCTCTTTCCCAATTTACTCTTTTAGCCCTTCAACTCTACTCTTGATATTTCGGGATGTTACAATTGATTTCTAGAAGTCCAGTTAACTTTTGATACATGTCAATGCTAGTATGAGCATAAATGTTATGCTACTAACAAAATAATTGTTATGATAGTGGAAGCATAATCATTATGGTAAGTATTGCAAGTTAGCAATGTTAATTATAGAAAACAAAAGTTTCAATTCGCAAAGTTGCAAAGGTTGAAAAGTTGTTTCACTATAGTAAGGGAGATGATACTTATACTTTATTTTGAATCTAAAAGTTTAGATTGAAATATTAATCAAACTCAGTCATGGATATATATATATATATATATATATATATATATATATATAAATACCATGTTGAAATATTTCAACATTGGAAATTATATATATGGAAATATTATAGCAAAATATTGGTTGAGTATCATGTCTTTATGTGAGACATTATGAACCGTATCCTATATGCTTCAGATATAGGATCGATTACATATGCTATAATATTCATGTGTTCTAATTTTTCAAATGCCTAGGGCGTTAAGAGGGAAATGGACTAGAACTGGATATGACTAAAGTGGTTAAACAACTCTCAAGGACAATCTAAGGTTCACCAAGGATTGGTCAGTTGTAGTTGGAAGTATAGTAATAGATGGACCATATTGACATTATTATTAATAGATAAGACTCTTTTAAGAATGGATTGTCATATGGAAAATATGGAAATGTTTCCATATTGGGAGTTGGATATTAGGAATCTATGTGGAAGTTAGAAACTTTTATGCAAGAAGGATGTTCAAAGGATTGTACTTTGAAATTGAGACTTCGATTCCATTGAATTGTTTTGTAACAATCTACAAAGGAGTACTTTGTAATATCGTTGGCAAAGTCTCTGTGACTTATAGTACCATGACATTACAAAAGGCTATATTGCATGATAGTTTAGATCATAACGCATTGTAATAGTAGAAAGAATTTGGTATTCTTACAATCATGAAAAGGATTTGGAATTGTGAAATAAGAATCATTTGAAATGTTTTTAATTGATCTATTTCACAAAGAAAGGAGTATAGACAAACATAGTGTGCATGCTTGGATCATGGGATAATTATTGTTTTAATTCAAGTATTAAGTAGATAAATCGAAACATTATACAATGAATGATGTGTAATCAATATGGTGATTAAATAAAAGGTGTTTTATTTATCTTCAAAAGTTTTGAGACCATATTGTATTCAATTATTCTTGTGTTTCACTTTGCATGTTTTGACTTCCCGAATAACTAGATTATTCAAACTATCCACAGTCGATCGTACTTTGGAAGTAGCTATTGAAGCTAGACTGTCATGAATGGGTCTGTAGATTGTCTAAAGGTGTTTAGACATAGGAAAAGTTTGCTGTAGTATTCATGAGTACTCCTGTAATAAGATTTGAGTATTGGATTAAATCCATGCTCATTTGAATCACTTCATGGATTTTATCACGAGTGATCATGAGACGATAATAAATTATATTCTTTAAACGGAGAGATATGAATTGCAGTTTACAAGTTGGTTGCACATTGATAATGTGAAAACACACTAGTAACTTGGTGTTATAAAACATATTGTTGTGTGTGATTTGATGAGTAAATAGAGCAAGCGAATGAGTCGAAGTTTATCAATTCCTTTTACTCTAAAAGGGATAAAGGCAATATCTATGGGCCCCTAAATGATTTAGTGATGACAACCCTAAGTGCTTGGCCAAGCCTGAACTGATTTGATTAGTTCAATTAGTCGGTTGTCATAAATCAAAAATCGGGAAACAACACATGAAAAAAGAGAATGATGATAATCCATGTCTCAGTTCACACGATATCTATAATGGAGGAATATATGATCCCTTATCTAATGGACACGTTACTGATCAGAGTTCGACAACGACTTTTGAGGGCTATGATTTCTAGTTGGGTTTTGAAGTCGTACTTACAATTATAGTTATTAGAATTATCCAAGTGGGAGATTGTTGGATTAGGTGTCTAAGCCCATAACTATAATTGGTATGTACTTGACCCGAGAGTAGCATCGTCCGCTTCGAGCTGCCTTCATCAGGACTATTTGATAGGATGGATATTTGAGTAAGAGGTTATTTGTGATTTATTAATATATTATAAGTATAATATATTAATTGAGAAATCATATTATTTAATTAGTATTGATCAAGAATTGATTTGGAATTAATTTAGTGATCAAAAGAGGCTACTTAAATTAACGGGGAGTGATTATGTAAATGAGTGAGACATATGGTTTGGGCTAATGACCCATGATTAATTTGTAATGGGCTAAGCTTATGTGAAACTCCATAAATTATTAGTCCATATAAGTTATGGATCATAAGCCTAAGTGTAAGAATTAGGGTTATATATAACTCTTGGAATTCTACACTATATATGTGTAACCCCTTTAGCCAAAATCAGACCTAAGAGTGACATTGCAAGATTATGGACGATTTTTGGTGCCTAACCTCTCTCTCATTTGTCTTCCAATTGTTCATGATGTTTGTGACTTGTTTGAGGCACAACACTTGGGGTGCTAAGCTCTTGAAAGGCCAAATTCAACAAGCTATAACAAGAGGTAATGTTCTAACTTAATTTTATAATTTATATGTCAAAATTGTATGATATTTTTAGGAATCATGCTTTGGAAATTTTATTTCATGTATAATTAGAGAAAACTTAGATCCAAAGCTATTAGGGTTGTATGTGCACCATAGGAGTGTTATAGTACATAAAACCCAACAAGAATGGCCAAGAGATGGAAGAAAAAGAAAAGGAAGAGCTTATGTTGCTCAAGTAAAGAGGGATCATCAAGTGTGGTCATTTGGAGATGAAGATGAAGAGTTTGACAGCAACAAGAGAAAAGGGAAAATCTGCATGGTTGCAACTACTGAAGAGGACAGATCGACGAATTTGTAGAGGACTTACTGCTACATGGCCAAATATGGCACTCTCAGCATCGTTGAAAAGGTAAAAATCATGATCCATTCTAATAATTATGACATACATGATTGTGAACCATACTTAGAAAGACTTAGTGACACATGTGCTGCTGTCCTTTCAGACTAGAACAACGCACTAGACGAAAAGAACATAGCGTCCCAAGAGCTTTATCATGTGAGAGGGAGACTTGAGGATAAGAGACTTAAGGTTGCCATGTTAGAAAATATTTGTTGTTAGAAAAATATGCTAGGATGTTGAATGAAATTTAGTTAGTTATTGCTTTAAATCAACGAGATCTTGCCCGAAAAGAGATTGTACGTTTAAATCAATTAACATAAAAGCTTTTTAATGAGGCTGAAGCAATTGAAAATTTAGTTAACAATGGGACCGCAGAAAACACTTATAACTGGGGATGGTCTAATGGCTACTCAACCCAAGAGAACTCTACTCCCCAGTTCAATTTTGATCGTCCATGTGTCCTACCGGATCATGAGTTTCATTACCCAGTCAATGATAAAACATTCCCTGAAGACATAAGACGTCACTTTAGTAGACTTTATGAACTGAGTAACAACTGCGTCATTGAGGAAATTCTTCCCGAATCCTCGGGTAATCCAATTGATACCCATCATTGGCACAATTTGTCCTAATTCTTAGTCTACTTCGGATGTAGATGAAGAAATCATTGTGGAAGGACCAGAACTAGTTGTAAATTGTCAATCATTGCATTCCATAAAATGTCCCAACAAAAAGCCGTCTTTAACATACTCCGTGGCAGTCCAGTCATCCGTACCACATACCCTAGTCAAGTGCACAACGATTCTTTAGCCCATTCTTCATGAATTAGCAATTGAAAATTTTGAATTTGTCCAATGTTCTCAAACTTCTTAACTTTTTATTTATGATGATTCAAGTCTCCGTTTTTCAACTCATTCAAAGATTGTCAAGAATCCGCAGTTAAATGTCTCTGATTGTGTTTCTCCAAAGACGTAAGAAAATTGGCTTTCAAAGAGGAACTCATATCCTGAGGTAAAAAGCAGGAAACTGATCTCCAAAGTAAAATTTTCAAACAAGCCAAGATTTCACATCAAAAGAATTTTGAAAAACCCATTACTGTTAAAAATCTTTCAAAATACACTGCAGTGAATGGATTATGCAAAAAGGAATGTACTATGACAAAGTCTCTTTCAAAATGTCCTGCAAAATCTCGAAAGAAAGTCACTTCATTTCAACAATATTCCTTAAACGATCAAAAGTGGAAGGGTATCATGCCAACTCCTAAACCTTCAAAATCACATCAGTCAGTCTTCGAGTCAAAACCTAAGACTAGTTCACATTACAAACCCTTTTCAAGTCTCAAGGTCATTATAGCCAAACATCACCCAAGGACCAGTCATAAGTCTCCAACCACACCCTTCAGACCGTTGACAAAGTACGGTGTCTGGATAAACAAGAAAAATCGTTCCTTTGTATTTTACCTGCTAAAAACGTCATGTCCAACCCAACCTCGAAACACCCCAAAAGTTGTGAAACATCCTGGACTAGGTTCAATAACTGAAAAACAACCTGTTCCTAAGTCCCATATGTATACATCCAGTAAGAAAATTTCTCATATGTCCCCGGGCTCCACACTTGTTTGGGTGCCCAAACTAACCCTTTAATTTGCAAGCAATGTGCAAGGAGGAACAAGAAGAGGAGTGGTTAATCGATAATGCCTGCTCCTTGCACATGACCGGAAGGTTAGAACACCTTCACGATTTCAGGCTAATCTGTAATGGTGGACACATCACTTTTGGAAATAATGAAAATGGAATCATCAGGGGTTACGATGTGCTGACCACGGGAAGTTTCTCAATTCATAGAGTTTCTTACATAGAGATTCTTAAGCATAACTTGATCAGCGTAGGCTAACTAAAGTTGGTCATCGGGTTGAATTTGATAATGAATATTGCTACGTTTGGATGTCTCATTGATCATTGGCAAACCGCAATTATGTGTTCTATCCAAAGCAGTATTTGAAGTAAGCTGGTTATGGCACCGCAAACTGGCTCATCTCAACTTTAGATACATCAACAACCTGGTCACCGAAGAATTAGTTCGTGGTCTCCTAATCTTAAAGTATAGCAACGATACGTTGTGTCCAGCTTGTGAGTGTAGAAAACAAACAAAGGGAATTTATCCTCTGCTTGTCTATTCTTCAATCGTTGAACATTTAGAGCTACTTCACATTGATCTCTGCGGTCCATCAACTGTAGCCAGTTTTCATCGCAAGAAATATATTCTGGTTACAGTTGATGACTTTACTCGCTTCACTTGGGTCTTCTTCTTGAGACTCAAATCTGACACACCATAGATCATGACCAACTCTATAAAAGAAATAGAGGTCCAAATCAAGCTACCAGTCAGAAGGATAAGAAGTGACAACGGAACCAAATTCACTAATCAACTCTTGAATAATTTTTTGGTTTCAAAGGGCATCAGTCATAACTTTTCAGCACCCTACAAACCACAACAAAAGGAGTACTAGAGCGAAGAAATCGCACATTGGTCGAAACAGTTAGATTAATGTTGAACTTTGCCAACCTTCCTCTCTACTTCTCGGTAGAAGTAGTGGAAACGGCATGCTTTGTTCAAAACCGAAGTATCATTTGCAAACGTCTTAACAAGACTCCTTATGAGGGTCTCAACAACCGCAAACCCAATGTCCGATTCTTCCATATTTTTGGATGCAGATGTTTTGTGATCAACAACAAGGATCACCTTAACAAATTTGCAGTGAAATCAGATGAAGGCATTTTTCTTGGTTACTCAACCAACAAAATGGCCTACAGGGTTCTCATTAGACTTACAAGACTGATAGACAAAATCTTTGATGTCAAATTTGATGACTATTACGTCCGCAACACTACTCCTTCAAGTGAAGCGAAAGCTATCCTGGAAAGTGATATCCCAACCTCTTTGGGTCCGTTGAACATAGTTGAAATCAACTATGATGATCCTTTTGAACCTGCAGAGACAACTCATCTCTCTGAAATCCTGATGTCTTCATTAGCCCAACAATAACATGTTGAGATATCTGGTCCAACCTTGTCTCAAGATTTGTTACTCAATACTTCCACCTCGCCAGTTGAGGGGGAAAGTTCAACTCCGTTGGAAGTGACAACCATCGAGGTTCCAGTACTAGAAATGTTGGATTAGGTGTCTAAGCCCATAACTACGACTGGTATGTACTTGAACCGATAGTAGCATGGTCCATTTGGGTTGCATTCATCGGAGCAATTTGATAGGAATGATATTTGAGAAAGACGTTGTTTGTGATTCATTAAAATATTATAAGAATAATATATTAATTAATTGATATTGATCAAAAATTATTTTGGAATTAATTTAGTGATCAAAAGAGACTGATTAAATTAAGAGGGGCTGATTATGTAAATCAGTGGTACATATAGTTTGGGCTAATGATCCATGATTGGTTAGTGATGGACTAAGCTTATGTGAGAGTCCATGAAGTGTTAGTCAAAATGAATTATTGGATCAAAATCCTAAGTGAATGGATTAGGGTGTACAAGTGTCTCTTGGAATTCTACACTATATATGTAACCCCTAAGCCCCTAAAATCAGTACACAAATATTCTAAGAAGAGTATAGACGATTTTGTTGCCTCCTAAACCTCTCTCATAATCCTCCATTTGTTCTTGGTGTTTTGTGACTTATTTGAGGTATCACATTTCAGGTGCTAAGCTCTTGTAAGGCCAAGTTCTACAAGCTACAACAAAGAGGTAATCATCTAACTCGTTTTTATGTTTCAAATATCAATGTTATATGCTAGTTAAGCTTGATGCTTTGGAAAATGAAAATTGCATGCATAACTAGAGAAAACTTAGATCCAAAGCATTAGGGTTGTATGTGCACAATAGGGATGTTATAGTGCTCAAAACCCATCAGTGGTATCAGAGCCTAGGGTGTTTTCTTTTATATAGATGCATTTGCTAATTGGTCAAATTTGAAGCAAATTGAAATCGGCTCCTTGCCTGGTGGACTTGACGAGTCCTATGAAGGAACTCGACGAGTTGATCCCGAGTTGAGCCAACTCGACGAGTCCATTGCCTGACCCGACGAGTTGGATCATCTTTTTGCAGATTTTCATGTTTTTTGGCCAGAATTGGATTAGGTTCATTACCATAAACTATTTTATATCATAAAATCTGATTTTTCTGATATGGTAGTGACTATCCTCATCCAATTAAAAGATAAATTGTCAAATTTTAAGATAATTACTAGACTATATGATAAGCTAATTATTTTTATTATTTGATTTGAAATTATCTTGCTATATGAGTTGAATAAGATCAAAATTGGTAAATGATAAAAATATGTGATTATTTTACTTATTTAACATTTGATCCAAAAAGTTTTGAAGAGTTTCAAAACTTTCCCTGAAGTTTTGGAATTTAAAAGGTCTCATTTATAAAACATTAAAATTCGAAAATTCAAGAGTTTTTGAAGAGTTTCAAAACTTTCCCTCAAGTTTTGGAATTTGAAAAGTCTTATTTATGAAACATTAAATTCTAAACCCTCGAATTTTAAATGGTTAAAATTCAACCCTTATACTATTATAATATTAAAAAATTAATACTTATATATATGTATAAGTCAGTTAGTTTTACCATTAGTAGGCCTCATTCACGAAGCCGATGTATAAGGAGGGTATAAAGAAACTGCCTATAAAATGGTGGTTGAATGGGTGTCCACTGTCACCCACCGCTTCCTTGATTTGTGGAGGGCCGTTATTCGAACGGTTAGGATAAGACATTAATCCTCATTAATAAGTATAATGATATTATAAAGTAACTAAACTTTTATAAATTCCCAATCTTAGTTACTTTAGAAAAATGTGAAAATGGTGCTATTCCATGAAATTGCACTTTGCAACTTGCCAAGTCATTAGTGGAGCATGTGTGGTAAACTGACACACTAACTTGGACTAACAAGGGTGGCAAAGGGTAGCTCGATGTTTGTTATAGATTAATGGAGAGTGTGTGGTTTACCAGCACAATGATTAGGTGATAAATGATATCGTACCAAGCACATTTGCATGATTATTCACACCTTGTTTGTAATCCTCGGTATCCCAGTCATAAACTTGAAGGGCATAATCGAGAGTTAAACATGCTAATGAAAAGGTCAATGAATCTCAAAGAATCTAGGAATTTCAATTCATTTAAAACCTAATGTTCATTTTCGTTTTTCATGGTGGAAATTGGTAAATTGTCATTTACCTACCTTCAAATATTTTGCAATTAGATTACGGCATCCCTCTTCTGAATTGTAGAATATTGTGTTGGGTCCTAGCCTTAATCTTTCATTTGGGTGTTATATTAAGGATCCTTATCTAATCAAAACTTTGTCTTTCTTTTTTAGACGTCTACTTCAAACACTACTTCAAACTCAAACTCTTCTGGCTCTTTCTCCCTCATGAACTTATGTGGGAGGGTCATTTTTGATGGATCAAATTTCAATGATTGGATTAGAAACATCCGCATGACCATTCAATACGAGGAAAAATAGTATGTCCTCGACAAAGAGCTTAAGGAGATTGATGAATCTACTTTCATTCCTGAATAAATAACTAAGTATAGGGCTCATGAAAAAGACACAACAAAGGTGTCGTGCATGCCACTGTGACTCCTGAGCTTCAGAAGTCATATGAGGACTTCTGGCTTTTCGAGATGCACCAAGACTTGATGGAAAGGTACCGTCAAAGTGCTTGACAAGAAAGGTATGAAATCATTGTCTCCATGATAACAACAAAAATGAAGGATGGAGAGTCCATCGCGACCCACTTACAAAAGATGAAAAGGTTTGTGGACCGCTTGCTGAAGTTGAATGTCAACTTTGATCAAGATTTGTCCATTGGCATTATCCTACACTCTTTTCCTCCTTGTTATGATCAGTTCAAAATGACTTATCATATGAACAAGGAGGAATTAACACTAAGCAAGCTTCAAGGCCTACTGAGAACTGTTGAGAGTAGTTTAAAAGGCAAGTCTATTGTACAAATTCCTACTACTGCTGCGATTATTCTGGATATTGGACATGGGAAAGGGAAGAAGAGGAAGGCTCCATCTAAGAGCCACTAGGGAAAGTCCCATAATGGATCCTCTTCTAGTGGGACCAAAGGTGGTTCTACTACTCCCTCTTCCAATCCGAAAGAAGTAGAGTGCTTTTATTGTCATGATAAAGGGAACTGAAATGAAGCTGCCTCAAATACTTGCAGGACATCAAGTATGGGAAGATAAAGCCCATCTTCGCAGGTATTTACACTATTCAATCTAACAACCCAACACATGCTAATTCTTGGGTCCTTGATACAGGAAGTGGTTTTCACATTTATTTTGATTTACTGGATCTAAAAAAAAGTAGGGATGTGGAGCATGGGAAGATGAACCTGATCATGGGGATTAGGAAAGCGTCTCCTATCTCCAAGATTGGAGTTTATTATTTATTGCTTAATAACGGGTTAGAGTTAGATTTTAATAATTGTTGCTAGTCGTCAGATATGGCAAGAAACATTATTTCTTTTCATGGTTTGTATAAACAGGGTTTTAGATTTTCATTTAATAATGAAATTGGTTTTATAAATGCTTTTTATTATGGTATATTTTATTTTGAAGCATTGACTTGTAATCATATATATGAAATTGTGATGGTTGTAGACAACTTAGGAGATAATGTATTGCGTATTGATTCGTCAAATGGTTTGGACAAAGCATTCTTGTGGCATTGTCGGCTTGGACATGTCAACAAGAAGAGCATAGCCCAACTCCAAAAGGATGGAGTGTTGGAGTCATTTGACTTAAAGTCGGATGACACATGCGATTGTTGTTTACTTAGAAAGATGATCAAGTCACCTTTCACTACTTCTTGTTAATGAGGCGAGGGTTTGTTAGATATCATACACATCGATGTGTGTGGACCCTTCAGATCCGCCACAAGGGATGCTAACCGCTTTTATATGACTTTTACCAATGATTATAGCAGATATGGGTATATCTACTTAATCAAGCATAAGTCAGAAACCTTTGACAAGTTCAAGGAGTTTAAACAAGAATTGGAGAATCCGCTGGACAGGAAGATAAAGATGCTCTAATCCAATCGAGGTGTCAAATATCTTAGTATCGAGTTCCATGACTATCTTAAGAAATGTGGAATTGTTTCACAATTGACGCCGCCTAGGACACCGCAACTGAATGGTGTGGCTGAGAGGCGCAATCGATCCTTATTGGACATGGTTCGATCCATGATGAGTCGAGCTTCGTTACCTATCTCATTCTGGGGGTATGCCTTAGAGACTGCCGCCCATATCCTTAATCTAGTCCCAACTAAGAATGTTGCCAAACACCTCACGAAATGTAGACATGGAAGGTTCCCTCGATGGCACATATCAAGGTTTGGGGTTGCGAGGCTTTTGTAAGAAGAGAGACTCACGGCAAGCTCGAACCTCGTAATGAGCGTTGTATTTTCATCGGCTACCCACAGATATCCTTTGGATATCTCTTATATAGACCGAGTGACAATGTTTTCTTCGTTACAAGGAGAGGGATTTTCCGCGAAAGAGAGATCATATGCCAAGAGGACAGTGGGAGGCAACCTGAACTTGAAGAGCTTAAAGAGTTAAGTGATGAAGGAACCTGAAAGACTAGCACTCAAACCGAGGAGGAAACTCTTGTTGAACCAGTTGACAAGTCCTTACCTTTGAGACGTTCCAATAGAGTTAGAATGGCAGTTGAGTTTTATGGTTTCCATATTACTACAGATGGTGATACGTTTATTAGTGATAGTACACTGGTAAATTTAGATGAGCCTATTAACTACAAGGAAGCCATGGCGGGTGTCGAGTCTGCAAATTGGAAAGAGGCCATGGACAACTGTTGGATTAGTGTCTAAGTCCATACATATAATTGGTATGTACTTGACCCGATTTGGCATGGTCCAATTGGGTTGCATGGCATCGGAACAATTGGATAGACAAAATGAGAAAAAAGATACTTATGATTTATATTAATATATTATAAGTTCTAATATATTAATATCGAATCATATTATTTAATTAGTTTGATCAAGAATTAATTTAGAATTAATTTAGTGATCAAAAAGGAACTAATTAAATATGGACTCTTATATATAGGATAGGCCAAGTTCATTTAGGTTGGGGTAAGTTTTCATGGATTGTCCATGGAGTTTTTAACCCATGGATCCTATGTAAATGAAAGGTCATGGGTATTAGGGTTAAATGAATGTAACCCTAATCCTCCACACTATATAAAGAGGTCTCTAGTTCATGAAATGGGCACTAGTGTATAGTACACAAGAGGGAAAATCCGATTTCTTAAGAGTGAACTTAGTATTCTTCTTCTCAACTTATTCCAAGGGTTTTTGGTGCTGTGTGAACCATTTGAGGTGCAAAACTTGGGGTACTAAGCTCTTAAAGGTTCAAGACTTCAAGCTCCATCAAAAGGTATGCCATTCTATTAGCTTCTTGTATTATATATACTTCATATTGTGCTAGTTAGGATGATACCTTGGAATATTGAATATTTGCATGTATAACAGAGAAAACATAGATCCAAGGTTTATAGGGTTGCGTGTAGACCACAGGAGTGTTAGAATGCTCAAAACCCATCAGTGGTATCAGATCCTAGGCTTGTTTTCAATTATACTTGATGCAAATTGCTGGAAAAAGCTGGAAAAATCCATTTTTTTGCTGTCTGGACAGGGGACTCGATGAGTCCATTGAGGGACTCGACGAGTCCATGTGGAAATTCATCCAACTCGTCGAATTGGTTCATGTACTCGACGAGTTGGACCCCCTAACAACATACCTTCGAGTTTTAAGGTTGAAATTGGACTAGAATCGTTACACTAAGCTGTTTTTAAACTTATAAACCTGTTTTTGATGTGGTAATGATCATTCTAAAACAATTCCAAAGATAATTATGAATAGATTCATGTTTTGTATTAGTTTAATGGTTAGGCTAATTACATGAAAATTGTTTGATTTGAATTGTCTTGTTCATATGAGTTTAATCTAGATCATAGTTTTGCTTGACTTGTTTGTTTAATTATTAGATGATCTAAATGGCCTTTAATGGATTCGATAACTTGCCCTCAAGTTATGGAAAACCAAAATTTTTTGTGTTAAATATTCATTAAAGCCATATGTAACGCCCGTAGATCCGGTCTAGTCAATTTAGAGACGATAAACGTCAAAAATGAATTTTTGATGGAAGATTATTTGGAAAGAGTAATCTTAACTAAGTTGTAGTATATGTTACAAGGATTCTGTACATATAAATAATGCCGAAATCCGAGTTATAACGAAGAAGTTATGACCTGTCGAACTTTCATGACAGAACCGGTACGACACTGCGTGACGTAAATAGTGAATTTACGTTAGAGCGATATTTAGTGAAAAGTCCAATTAATAGTTTGGTCTAGGCTTTCCATGTAATAGGTTCTTTTGGTCATTTGATAGCTTATAGTATTTTGCTTGAAGTTTACGGTTACTGTAATGAGTTTACGGCCAGAAACCCAAGGCCGGCCCATGATAATATATATAGAGGTATACTAGGTCTTTTATGGTTGTTGATGCCTCGGTATTCTCAGCTCTTGTAAACTGCAAGTTGTACCAGACTTGATTTTAATAGAAAAGTGTGTGCAAGCTTGTTTGATTCTCTATTCTACTCGTTCTTATTTGATTAACTGATTGTATTTGCTGTTTCATAACTGGTAAGATCCTTTCAGGACCTTACAATTGGTATTAGAGCGAGACCAGCGTCAAAAGCACTCTACAATCGATTTTGGACCGGGTTCTCATATGTTTGCGACTAAAAGTTGGTGATTACTGCAAAAGGGTTCTTAGTTTCGTCAAAAATCTGCAAATTCTCTCAAGTTTAAGAGCTTACGGCCTTAGCTTACGACCATAATCTCAATTTACGGCCAAAAATTCTTCGAAGTTCTTGTACCGTAAATTGTGTTCTTGGGCTGTGAATAAAGAGTATTCATAAACCGGAAACTGATTGTTCTTGGACTGTGAACTTTAGACCGTAAACACCTTACGACCGTAAACCCAGAGTTTACGGCCGCAAACACTCATCTGACCGTGAACTTTGTTTATGGCCGCAAATATTGTTTTGACTGTGTTTGACCAGAAACTTAATTTAATCGTAAATAATTTAATTTATGTTTCATATTAATTAATTAATAATAATGGATTCTCAAAGTCAAACACACCACCACAAGCTGGATTCAGTTATGGGCACAACCACCCGAATTCCTAGACTCTTATCCGCTGAAGGTTTCCTAGAATGGAAGTATATAATTAAGCAGTACATAAAAATGAAGGAATTCAAAATCTGGAGAAGCATAATAAAAGATCCTGTCAGAATAACCACTACTGTTGCAGGGCAAGTGGTTGACAAGAAGATGGAAAACTACACTGATGAAGACTTCGAGAAGGTTGAAGAGCAAGAAAAAGCTTTGGCCACCTTGACCATGGCACTATCTCCAGACATTGCTCAAGGTTTCAGGGAGTACACTTCTGCTAAGGCTTTATGGGAAGCCCTAATTGAGATCTACGAAGGGAACTAAGATATGAGGGAGAGTCGCCAAGATATGCTGCGACAACATTTCAATATGTTCAACTACATTCCTGGAGAAACTCTTGAAGCACAGCTGCAGAGATTCACATCTGTTACCACTGAATTGACTGTAGCCGGGATCTTTTACACCAAGTCTGAGATAAAAAAGAAGCTACTTAATGCTCTCCCAAAGTCTTGGGACATGAATGTAGTTGTTACAAAGAAGACTAAAGATCTAAGCGAGATCTCTCTTGTTGAAGTGATGGCAGTCATCAAGGCCTGTGATATTGATGACAAGCAATGGGAGATAAACCATGTGAATTCATACTCAGCTGCAAACCTTGGGATCTCTTCTAACAATGCTCTTTCATCTCTCACTTTTTCTTCTTCAGGTCAATCATTTGCTACTCAGCAAGCTCAGGTTCAGTCCTTCCCCACTCCATCAGCCTCCTGTGCATCAACCATGCCTTTCTCACAGAACCAATCGTTTGTGGCTGCTCAAGTTGGTTCCTCCTCCAATGTGGCTTCTTCTTCAAAAGGAAAGGAGGGTGATGAAAATCTCGCTCTTGCTACAGGGCTTGTCAATTGCTACAATGCACTCATAGCTAGAGATCTTCCAACGCAACTATCATTGCCGATCTTGATCAGATTCACCCTGAAGACATTGAAGAGATGGATATTACATGGAAAATTGCCATGACAGTTTTTAGGGCGAAACAGTTTGCTAAGAAGACTGGAAAGAACAACTGGGGGATGAGTGCTGACAAGAAGGTTGGGTTCAGCAAGGGAAAGCTGCAGTGTTTTAACTGCTATGAGCTAGAGCATTTTGCTCGTGATTGTTCACAGCCAGACAGAAGATTAAATAATGATAGGACAATAGTTGCAGTTGTGAACAATCGAAGCGGTACTCATGTCAACAACGAGAAGGCTATGGTTGCACTATCATTTGACTGGGAGGATCAGATGCAGGGCCTGAACTTATCTGGACCTGAAAATGCCCACCTGGCACAGGTTAGTGATGATGCTCTGACAGAGATTGTTGCAGCTGAAGATCAAATGATGGAGCTGCAGTTTGCATTGATGGTATCTTCTTCTCATGAACCTAATAAAAACGAGATAAGTCTACCCTCATGCTCTCAAGCTTGTATTGATTATGTTAAAATTCTGCATGAGAAAATTGAGACATTAGGTAGCGAAGTAGAGAACCTTAAAATTCTCCGTGAACTTAACATCTCACTAAAAAGGGAAGTAGAAGACCTTAGATATGAAGGTTACCAACTCAAAACAGGTCAAAAACCTCTTAAATCCCAATTAGAATCTAAAATAAAGGACTTTAGGAGACTTCAGGAAGACTATAGTAATAAATGCGAAAATTATGACTATATAATGAAACAGAACACTGAACTAGTGGCTGAAATTGAATCATTAAAGGGCGAATTTGAAACTGCTGATTTTGTCAAAATCGTATGTTTGTACATTTTGAATTTCCAAGAGGAGAGAACGAATTTAGAGGAAGGTCTTTAACTAGAAATTCCTAAGAAATCGTTCTCAGAATGATGATTGGAAAAATGATCGGAGTAGAAATGGGCCGTTTTTCAAAAACATAAAAAGGTTTTTCATAACAAAGTCCCAAGCAGTTTGCCAAAACCGAGCATGGCCAAGCCAAGGTCAGTTTTGTCAAGAAGCAGTAGTGGGTCTTCAACTAATTCAAGTAGAAAACCAAAATGCTTCAAGCAAACTGATAAACATTCGATTTCAAAACCACCCGAGACTGTTACAAAACCTAATTATAAATGGTTGCCCAAATTAGCTTCCAATTTATCATCTGTGTCCTCTGAAAAATCCATAAATGATAATAAATCTTAGAAGGCATCGGGACCACCTAGGAAAATAATGACCTGGGTTCCCAAATCTAATTAAACCCGCACATCTTGTAGGGACAGTTGCAGGGGGAATGTCGTCAGACCCTGGTTCGTCAACAACGGTTGCTCTCGACATATGACAGGAGATATCGCCCAACTGCACAACATTCAATCCTTTAATGGGGGATATATCTCCTTTGCGGATGGAGAAGGTGGCAAAATCACTCAAAGAGGAACTGTCACAAATGGGTTTTTGAGTTTCGAAAATGTCAACTTTGCTCCGGAATTGAAGCATAGTTTGTTGAGTGTGTCTCAGATATGCGACAAAGGCTATTCTACACATTTCACCGAGAAGGAATGTATGTTTCTCAAGCCAGGATTTGTCATTCCAGAAGAGTGGATGCTTGTAAAATATAAAAGGGATGGGTATGCCTACATCATTGATATGAATAACAATCTTCTAGAACAAGTTACGTGCCTCTTCTCAAAGATTTCTGAATAAACTGCACTGCTGTGGCATAAAAGACTTGGTCATGCCAACGCCAAGAACTTGAATCATCTTGCAAAGAATGAGATGGTCCGTGGTTTTCCTTTCAAGGAGTTTATCACGTTTGAGAAGTGTATGTCATGTGCCCAAGGTAAGCATCATAGAAAACCACACCTACCAAAACAAGTCAACTCAATTAGTCAGGTGCTTCAATTGCTACATATGGATCTGTTCGGACCAGTAAACGTTCTCAGCATTAACATAAATTCCTATTGTCTAGTCGTGATTAATGATTTCTCACGTTTTACATGGGTTTTCTTTATATCTAATAAAGCTGGAGTTGCTGATCTGATTAAGAAATTCATTGTGTTAATTGAGAACCAAACTTACAACAGGGTGAAGGCGCTTCGTACTGAGAACGGAATAGAGTTTAAGAATTCTGTACACGATCACTTCTACGCAGAAAAAGGGTATTATGTGTCAATAAAGCTCCGCTCACACACCCTAACAAAATGGTGTTGCTGAGAGGAGAAACAGAACTTTGAAAGATGCTGCAAGGACGATGCTGTGTGACTCCAAACTGCCAGTCTTCTTTTGGGATGAGGCGATAGACACTGCTTGCTACATTCAGAATCGCGTGCTGATCAACAAAGCTCAAATGAAGACTCCATACAAGATTCTATATGGTCACAAGCCTTCAGTCAATCATTTCTGTATATTTGGCTGCCCTTGCACCCTTCTTCACTTAGAGTCCAACCCAAAGTTCAATGCCAAAGCCGATGACTGTTACTACATAGGGTATGCTGCTCGGACCGCCTATAGGGTCTATAATAAGAAGACAAAGCAAGTTGTAGAATCTTATGACGTGCGCAGGTTGGAAGAAAATGAGACGGATGCTCGAGTAGGTCCAGATTGGTTGTTTGATTACACATCTCTGTTCAAATCTATAAATGTGTCTTCAGGTAGCTCATTTGGATCTATCTCCGGTTCGAAGAATGTTTCTGAAGATGAAGACGAAGAAGTTGTATATAGACCTCCAGCGATATCCTCTTCACAACCTGAGGGGGAGACTCCTACTTCGCCTGAGGGGGAGTCCTTCACTTCGCCTGGGGGGGGGGAGTTCTTCGCTTCACCTGAGGGGAGTCATCTGTACATCCTGATAGTCTGAAATCTCCAGTTCAGAATACTACTCCTGATGCTGAAACAACACCACTCACTCCTATAGAAAGAGAGTTCATGTCCAAAGACTCTTCCACTGCTACTTCAACATTTATGGAGCTACTCTTTCCTGAAGACTTTTCAAATGAGTTTGTGGTAGAGTTGTCTGGCGCAGCTCAATCAACAAATGAGGGAGGTGTCAATATTCACAATCTTCCTGTCTCGCTTAATGACATCGGCCAGGAAATACCCTTAAGGATTCAACGTGATCATCCGATCGACAACATCATTGGTCAGCTGGGCGATGGTGTTAAAACCAAAAGTCAGAGTGGAGATGTCAATACCTATCTTTACTCTTACTTTATTTCTCAAATAGAGCCCAGGAATGTTGAAATGGCTCTGAATGAGCCCAGCTGGGTAGATGCAATGCATGAAGAGTTACATCAATTTGAAAAACTTGGGGTTTGGAAGTTAGTTGAGTTGCCAAAGGGAAAAAAGTCCCTTGACACACGATGGGTCTATCGAAACAAGCAGGATGATTCAGGGGTTATAGGGCGGCACAAAGCTAGATTGGTGGTCCGCGGGTTTCGACAGGTCGAGGGTCTTGATTACACTGAAGTTTATGCTCCAGTAACTCGCTTGGAGGCTATTCGTATCTTCCTAGCATATGCTTCCTACATGAACTTTACCGTTTAGCAAATGGATGTCAAGACCACCTTCTTGTATGGCAAGGTGAAGGAAGAAATGTATGTTGATTAACCTCTTGGGTTCATTGACTCAAAGTTTCCTAATCATGTCTACAAGTTGGACAAAGCATTGTATGGGTTACATCAAGCTCCTCGAGCGTGGTATGCAACTCTGACAAAGCATTTGCTCGAGCATGGTTACTCTCGTGGCACTATCGATCAGACTTTGTTTATCAAGCATTTCGGTAATGATCAAATACTTATGCAAATCTATGTTGACGACATGGTCATCCGTAGATGAAGATGAAGCCATCAGCAGAGTTAATGGCAAAGGGAAGATCTGCATGTTGGCAACTGCGGATGATGATGGGTCTACAAAGATGAACAAAAACTACTGCTACATGGCAAAGGATGGAACTCTAAGCATCGTTAAATAGGTAAAACTCATGATCCAAACTCTAAATTATAGCATGCATGATTGTCAACCTTACATAGATAATCTTAATAACACATGTGCTGTCGTCCTTACAGACTATAACAAAGCCTTAGATGAGAAGAACATTGCGTCCAAGGAGATGTTCCATGTGAGAGGACGACTGGATAACAAAAGACTCAAAATGACTATGATAGAAAGAGATTTAGAATTAGAAAAAGATGCGAGAATGTTGAGTGAAACCCAATTAGAGATAGCTCTGAACCAGAGAGATTTAGCTCAAACTGAAATTGTACATTTAAATCTTTTAATCGAAAAATTGCTCAATGAAAGTGAAGCTATTGAAAATTTGGTAAATAATGGAACCGTGGACAATACATACAATTGGGGTTGGTCCAATGGATATCCTACCGCAATGGATTCCTCACCCCGGTTCAATAAAGACAGACTTTATGTTGCTCCAGACCGAGAATTTCATTTCCCAGTCAATGACAAGACTTTTCCCGAAGATAGCAAAACTCACTTCAGTAGACTGCACAATCTAAGCAACAATTGTGTCATTGAGGAAATTGTGCCTGAGGTTTCTGGTCACACATGTGATCAAACTCCTATCAGTGGCACTACTTTCTCAAGTTCTCAAAACTCATTCGTAGTCGATGAAGAAATTGTCATTAAGGACACCGAAGTCTCTAGAGACTTTCCATCTCTGTCCTCAGACCGTAGTGTTCCTCACTGTAGTCAAAAGTCTCAAATGAGTCCCACTGAAGTCCCAACTAAGACATATTTTGTGGTAGTCATGTCATCGTCGCCGCATTCTTTAAACAAAAGTTTTGTCACTCTTAAAACGATTTTTCATGAATTACCCATAGAAAATTTTGAAGTGGGTCAATGTTCCCAAATCCCAGAATCATCAAGTTCTGATGAATCAAGCCTACGTTTTCACAAAATTTCAAAGGATTCCCGGAAACCATAGTTGAATAACAAAGACTGCAGTTCACCAAAATCTTTAGCTAAAAAGGCTTTCAAGGAAGAAATTCGCTCCTGAGGCACAAATAGACAAAATTTTTCAAAAAACAAAAGGCATGTCAGATCTCAGAAGTCCAAAAGTCCAGAAAAATTTGTTTTCTCTCACTATTTTTCAGAAAATCCTACCACCAAGAAAACATCCAAAAAGCAATGTACAATTTCAACAGTCATTCCTAAGTCATCTAACATGACTAAAAGGAGTTCAAAGTCTTTTCAAAACGGTGTTTTTCAAATCTATTCCTCAAATGATCCGAAATGGAAAGATATTTTACCCACTCCAACACATTTAAAGTCACGTCAAAACATTCACAAATGGAAGGGTATTTTACCAAATCCAACAAAAAGGACACAAAGATCTACACGTGCTAAACCTCTTTCAAAACAAACTTTTCAGAAAAATGACAACACTCATGACAGATCTTTTCAACCTCGGTCTAGTCAAAAGCCAAACAACTTTTCCTTTAGACTGCTGACCAAACGTTGTGTCAGAACAAAAGACAAAATCTCAACCTATGAGTGTCAGTGTAGTTGCAAAAATCAGAAACCTCATAAGTTTACAAAAACACATTACACCTCAAAATTGCACAAACGTCCAGGACTAGGTTTAAAAGTTGACATGAAACCAGTCCCTGCAACCTCGGTCCATGCATCACTCAGAAACTCACCTATTGTCCCAGGCTCCAAACTAGTTTGGATGCCTAAACTAACCGTGTCATTCTCAGGCTTTGTGCAAGGAGGAACAAGAAGATGAATGGTTAATTGACAGTGCCTGCTCCTTGCACATAACCGAAAGGTTAGAATACCTTCGGGATTTCAGGCCTATATGCAATTATGGAAATGTTGCATTCGGCAACAATGCGAATGGAATCATTCGAGGTTATGGTGTACTGACTACGGGGAACTTATCAATTCAGAAGGTTGCTTATGTAGAAAGCCTTAAAGACAATCTCATCAGTGTTGGCCAACTATGTAAGGCTGGCCATCGAGTTGAGTTTGATGATCAATTCTGTTACGTTATGACGAGTGATAGGAGCATCTGATTGATCAAGTCACGGTCCGAGGGTACTATGTATCCTCTGGATGTATCTCTCATCATTGGAAAACCGCAGCTGTGCTTTCTCTCCAAAGTTGTATCCGAAGTTAGCTGGTTATGGCACCGCAAGCTCACTCATCTCAATTTCAAGTATATCAACACTTTGGTTACTGGGTAGCTGGTCAGAGGATTACCAATTCTCAAGTTCATCAATGACACTCTATGTCCTGCTTGTGAATATGGTAAGCAGTCCAAAGCAAGTCACCCCATGGTGATTGACTCTTCAATATCTGAACCACTTGAGCTAATGCACATTGATCTCTGCGGTCCTTCAACCGTAGCCAGTCTTCATCACAAAAAATACATACTGGTTATAGTTGATGACTTCACTCGCTTCACTTGGGTATTCTTCCTCACACTCAAATCCGAAACACCGCAGATTCTCATCAATTTCATCAAAGAGATAGAACTCCAGATCAAGCTGCATGTAAGACGCATCCGCGGTGATAATGGAACCGAATTCTCTAACCATCCACTCAACAACTTCTTGGTGTCTAAAGGTATCACTCATAACTTTTTAGCTCCTTATACACCTCAACAAAATGGTGTAGTAGAGAGAAGGAATCATAAACTAGTCAAAGCAGCTAGATCCATGCTCAACTTCGCACACCTTCCTCTTTACTTCTGGGCTAATGCTGTAGCAACCGCATTCTTTGTTCAAAACCGAAGCATTGTGTGAAAACGCCTCAATAAAACACCATATGAGGGCCTCAACAACCGTAAACCAAATGTTCATTTCTTTCACATTTTAGGGTGTAGATGTTTTGTGATCAACAACAAAGATCAGCTTAACAAATTTGCACTGAAGTCTGATGAAGGTATCTTTCTTGGCTACTCGACGAACAAGGTTGCTTACCGGGTTCTTATCAGACGTACGAGGCTAATCATTGAAAGCTTCGATGTAAAATTAAATGATTCTTACATCCGCAACGCCCCTCCAACCACTGAAACCACTGCCATCATGGAAAGTGACATTCCTGCCTCTTCAGGTCCTCTAAACCCGGTTGAAGTCAATTATGATGATCTTTTTTATCTTGTTGAAACGGCATCTCTATCCGAAGTTCTTGTGTCACCAACTGCTCAACAACAACACGCAGATGTTTCTGGTCCATCTCTATCCGATGTAGCATCTCTTAATACTTTCACCTCTCCGGTTGAGGGGGAAAGATCTACTCCGGATCAAGAAATAACCATCGAGGTTCTAGTACTTGATGATGCTCAAGCTCTTCTCCTCAGAAGCTCACTACCATCAAACGTATCTTCGGATTCGGATGATGAAATCATATAGAACATTGACACTCGAACCGATTCAAGGATCATCACTCTCCCATTAGCAGTCCAGGGGGAACCCTCTCAGGTTCCAGAGGAGCTCCCATCAGCAATCCAGGGGGAACCTCTCCAAGCCGTTCAAGAAAATTTTAATCTCGCTCCAACAAGACAACATATCTCTGCAAGATGTTCTCAAATCCAAGGGGAACTGCCATCCCCATCCGAAGAAACCTCAGATATTGAAGACATTCTTTCTATCGCAGCCGCTGACCATCTGATGCCTCGTCTACATGGATGGACGAACGACCACCCACCAGGTCAAATTAATTGCAATCCATCCGTAGGTATCCAGACTCGATCTGCCAAGGACTTATCTGATCATTGTCACTACGCAACATTTATGTCCGCAGTCGAGCCTTGATCGATCCAAGAAGCATTACTGGAACCTGATTGGATTTCTGCAATGCAAGAAGATTTGGAAGAATTCAAAAGAAACAAAGTGTGGCAACTTGTTCCCATACCGCAAGGCCATACTATTGTTGGAACAAGATGGGTATTCAAGAACAAGCTAGATGGATCTGGTGTGGTTATCAAAAATAAGGAAACAGTGGTTGCAAAGGGGTACAGTCAACTGGAAGGTGTTGACAACGACGAAATATATGCTCCAGTGGCAAGAATGGAAGCCATTCGAATCTTTTTAGCATATGCTGCCCACAAAAACATCAAGGTACACCAAATGGATGTTAAAAGTGCTTTTCTCAATGGGGAATTGAAAGAAGAGGTTTATCTGCAACAACATCCCGGTTTTGAAAGTATTGAATTCCCTGATCATTGCTACAAGCTTCAAAAGGCGGTCTACGATCTGAAGCAAGCTCCAAGAGCTTGGTATGAGACTCTTTCTGATTTCCTAGTCTCTTTAGGCTACAAAAGAGGAGTGATTGATCCCTCATTGTTTATAAAAGCAAACGGTGACCACCTTATGCTTGTACAGTTGTACAAATATACGTGGATGATATCATCTTCGGATTGACTAATCAAGGAATGGTGGATGATTTTGCTAAGCTCATGACAAACAAATTTCAAATGAGCATGAATAGAGAGATTAATTTCTTTCTAGGTCTTCAAGTCAAAAAAATTCAGTAAGGGATATTCATTCATCAAGAGAAGTACACAACTAAACTATTGAAGAAATACTCTATGGACAACTGCTCCTCGGCTAAGGTCCCTATGGCCTTCGGATATAAGATCTCTGTTGATCCCTCTGGCGAATATGTGGATCACAAGACGTATAGAGGTATCATTGGCTCTCTTATGTACCTCACCGCAAGCCGACGAGACAATGTCTTTGCTACTGGTGTAAGTGCAAGGTATCAGGCTGACCCAAAAGTGTCACAAATGACCACAAAAAATCTCTTGGTCTGTGGTACCCCGCAGGCAATGATTTCAGTCTGAAAGCTTTTACCGATGCGGATCATGCAGGATGCAAACTTGATCAAAAAATTACATCTGTTGGATGTCAATTTTTGGGTGGTCGACTCGTCAGCTGGTCCTCAAGAAAACAAAGATGTGTTTCTTTGTCCACCGCAAAAGCAGAATATGTGGCCGCAACCAGTTGTTGTTCTCAAGTTCTATGGATGAAGACACAATTGTTAGACTACGGATACAGAATCTTGCGGATACCAATCTACTGTGATTCTGAAAGTGCCATAGTGATTTCTCATAATCCTATTCAGCACTACAATACGAAACATATTGAACTGCCGTATCACTTCATCAAAGACCATATTCTGAAAGGTAACATCGAACTCATCTTTGTCCCTAATCATGAAGAGATTGATGATGTATTTACAAAAGCACTTGACTCTACCAAACTCAATGCATTCTTACAAATGTTAGGGATGATGAATCCGGACCCTCAATTCTTCTTGAATTGATAGGTACCGTAGACCATCTTGGTCTCCATTGTGGTCCTAACTGAAAGACACTTATAACAGATGGTTTTGGTATATCATGTGTACTGCAGTCTATGTACCACAACCATATGTTATATCTATCTTTCATGGATCTTTCTTACTTGTTATTACTAACTTTTTATACAAGTGCTCTTCTCAGTTTCTCCAACTGCAGTCATCTGCAATGACAAAGAAGCCATCCACATTGATGTGTCCATCCGCAATCACATAAATTGATTTTCAGACTGTTCTTTCTTTTTCAAATCATAAACAAAAATAGTGTGCTATTTAATGATCCTTCATTAAATAAAAAACATTCCTTTGAGATACTGTCTCATTCTTTTTCTCTAAACCTCGTGTCAGACCTATTTTAGGTATGATGACAAAATAAAGATTTTACAAATCAAATCCTTTAATATGTCTTTTCCTATTACCCCAAACCAATACATCCGTTACAACTTCCCCTTTATCCAACGGATTTATCTCACCCCCTCCACACATTCTCAAGATGTGATACAACATCTGACATTTCATTAAATGCAAAGTCCTTTTCTGGTTAATCCCAAACTCAGTCTTTATCCCTCTTTTTTCAATATGTGTCTAAGATTAAAGATGCTCATTTAAAGATAAACCCAAACGTTTTTACCCAATTTCACTTAGGTAAAAAAAAAACGTTTCCCACTCCAATAAACCACTTTAAAACCCTTTTCTTCTCCACAAAGAAACGTTTACGCTCTCAAAACCCTTAATCTTTTTTTGTATTATTCAAGCTCTCTCAAACTCAACACTGCTGAAATCCGGTGTGTCAAAGAAACAATCAAAATCCTCTGGATCAGTGAACCCAACTGGTTCAGACTCTCCCACAATTGCTTCAAGTAGTTTCAGAGTTGTCTTCGATGAAAAGCCTTCTTACAATGCTCCCACCAAACTCATAATCAAGTTCTTGAAAAACCATCCCCTGTTTAGACCATTTGATGCTTTCACAAAAATTGTTCCAATTTTAACTCTCTACAAATATGCCTTTTCTGCCTATCGCCCAATCGATAACCCCCAAGAAGTCCACCTAAACCTTATCAATGATTCTTTGGTCATTCTGTCCAAAGAAAAATTCCTCAACGCCATTAACCTTCTTATTCATCCCTCCATTAAGTTTTTCAGTCCATCAATGGCGGGCATCACTTCAGCACTCTATCAGATGGGGTATCAGAAAAAGATCAAAGGGATTGGTGAATTCAAGAAGAACCAATTGCCTACGGTCTGGTAGTTTGTGTGCCACTTCATCATCCACAGTCTATTCGGTAGAACCGGAGGCACTGACAACATGGGCCTTAAACTACTAGAATTGGTTTGGATCATCTTCATAGGCCACGGCGTAAACTACGGACATATACTTTGGGATGATTTTCTACAATACATTCCCAAAGACAGCCCAAGGCAGAACCCAACCGAACTCACATTTGCTAGGTTCTGGTCTGTCTGCATTTCTGATTTACATGCGGACGCTGGAATAGACATGGGTGGTGACATTAACTTCTTCGTCACCAAGGATCTTAAAAGGTACAATCCTTCCTTTGATCAAACAATCTTTGGTCCAATCCGCAGACTCCCTACCCATATTCTTTCTACTCTTGGTCTTGAGACTGCTGATGTATTAGACCACATTGAGGCTACGGAAGGTGTTGACCCATACCTTCCTACCCTGCCTCTTCTATCCACAGTCATAAACCCTGAAGGTACCGAAGTCCCTTCCTCTACAACTCTCTCTAATATCTCTCACTCCCAAAGACGAAAACATAAAGTTTCTACCCTTCATGGCCCCCGCAACACAAAGAAATTTGGAACTCCTAAAAAGGATGCTTCCAAACCCTCCAAACCCTCAAAGAAAAGAAAAACACCATCCACAATCACAACTGTTGAACCAAGTCGTCATGACTCCAGCAGTGATTCTGAAGAGGATAACCAACCCATATCCGTCCTCAAGAAACGAAAAACTGATCCTAGTAGCCAAATGCTTGACCGGACCGATACCTCAGCCTATCTACAGGCTCCGGTAGTCCTTGGGATGCCTGCACATCCATTAGAAACCACTATCTTTTTCCTTTCAGTCTCAGAAAGTGAGTATGAATCACAACAATGAGGAGACTCCCCCTAGTACATTCCCAAAGGGATAATACTGGTTCTCGCCCTAAAGTCTCTAGGGCTTCCCGATTGCATATCTTTTCATCTGAGGAGTTGAACTCCATCCTATTGAATGTCACCCAAACACTTCAAACACATTCCCAACCGTAGGGCACTTCTTCCGCCCATGCCAGATCTGAGCTGAAGCCAAACTTGACCACGGGTCAAGGATGTGACAACCCAAAAATTTCCGTTAGTTTTAACGTCGAAATTTAGTATGTCAAAAATTAGCCAAATTTATCCCAAAAGTACTTTTGAATGGATTTAAACCCGTTGGAATATTTTAAATAATATTCGTCAAGCGAACCAAAAATAAGGCGGTCTAATTTTAAAAGAAATTTTTTCCGTGGTTAACGGTAGTCATGAAAAACTCCGTTCGCGGTTGGTGTCGGGTGGACCCCCAACCAAGCCATAAACTCCACCCTATATAAGGGTTGAGTGGGTTTCATTCCAACCCTTTTCCACACCTTAGGAGTCTCTCTCTACAAATCAGGTTTGGTCAAAAATCGTCTCTTTCAAGCCCCAAACTAGTAAGTGATCTATCCTAACTTGTTGTCTAGCTCATTTAACTTACAAATTCGTGTTTAAATTACCCAAAACCCTCAAGATCATGAGTTTACAGTCCAAGAACACTCTTGGACCGTAAACACTGATAAATGGGGTTTTAATGCCCAGAAACCCTTCCAAACCACTTATGGAGCTTAGTTATGACTTAGGGGCTTACATGAAAGGACTTTGAACACCAAAATCTTAACAAATGGGGAGTAAACATGAGTTTACGGTCTAAGAACATTCTTGGACCGTAAACCCATCTTCAAGGACCATAAACACTTTTTGGGTGTTAAATTACCCCTCAAACACCTCCAAAAACTTCCATGAGTGTTTAGAGCCTTGTAATCCTTCATGTGATGCACCAAAAGATGCCCCAATGAGCAACACTTGAGTTTACGGTTTGTGAAGGTCTCCCAAAACAGTAAACACCCCTTCTTAGACCATAAACACCCCCAAAGGGTGTTAAAGTGCCCTTAACACTTTGTATGGCTTAGAATTCGACCTAGAACTTTGTATGCTTAACCTACAACCACCAAAACACATGATTCATGGACAAACATGAGTTTACTGCCTTAAACTCATGTGTTTAAAATAGTAAACTCACCAAGAACACCTTCATAGACCGTAAAAACCTTTCCAAGGTGTTTAAGTGCCTTTAACACCTTCCTATGCTCATATAAGTGACTAGAACCTTGCCTACATATCCTAGAACCACCAAAGCACAAAAGAAATGGACTAACACGAGTTTACGACCGTAAATTCCTCAAGGAGTGGTCCAAGGACCGTAAACTCCCTATTGTGTCTATTTTGAGCCCCAATCACTTCCTTAGCCCTTGATTCAACTCTAGCATGATTCTATGAGTGAGATAAGACCTTTAAACATCCCATGACACCACTACCATGAGTTTACAGCCGTAAACTCATAGGGAAAGTGGACTTGAAACCGTAAACACTCCTAAGGGCCATCATTTGAAGAGTAAACTCCAATGTGAGTCCATACACACCTTATATGCAACCCTTGGTACTCCTAGCACTTGTAGCAAAGTGTTTTTATGTAGTAGGACTTCATTAATTGCTTAATTAGTTATTAAATGACTAATTAGATACTTAAATGTATCATTACATGTTAAATAGGATTCGCGTGTGTGGTCAAGTCCTCACTTGACACTTGGCATCCTATACCGTCCACTCATCCGAATCACCAACGACAGGCGAGTTCATACCCCCTGATTTAACCTTTTAAACGTTTTTACATGCTTTTATGGGGGGTGGGGGAATACAAGTTAAAACATGCTAGTTATCATATCAATCATATGTGATTTATAACCCGCATGCACAAGGATTTATCACAGTTTCAGCTGTTTTATCAAGTATAATACTATAGATGGTTTTCCAAAACGTCTTTACTTGTTTAAATCTTTCTCAAATAGTCTCTCGCGCCGTATGTTTTACTTCAAAACCAGTTACAGCAGGGTTTTAAACAAAGGTTTTCTTTACTTATATTGTTTTTTATCAAATTATATTCAAGACGTGTTTATGAACGGTTTTCAAAGCTTGTTTTACATAATGATATCAAGTCGTAAATTCTTATTTTTAAAGGTTTTCCAAAGGTTTTACCAAAGTTCTATTCTATGCTTCTACTTCGTTAAATGCATGCCTGTACTTGTATAGTTATATAAATAATGTTTAAAAGACTTAGGAAGGCTACTTCCCCCTATTTCCTTTTCCACATTGGGATGTGGTCTGCTGGGTATCGGTTATCCGTCCGAAGGTCATTTAAACATTAGTTATATATCATGTATACATATATGGACATAAAGGTATCCATCGACCAGTTCATTTCCCTTGGGTAGCAAGGGCATCTTTCCATTCACCATTCATAGATCAGAGACACTAGTAACTATTATAGGAATAGTTAGGATATTCTATTTACTCTTTCTAGTACGAGAATTCCAAAGGAGTCAGTTCATTCGTGAGTCTATATCGTTACTTCCAGTACTTACATTAGAATTCAAAATACAAGATGCATTTTCAAGACACAGATCTCCCCGTCATCAAGTTGGTAACCAGAGTCTCCTGGAGGGAGAGCGGGCATTGTATGTATAGATCTATACGGGAATGACACTCCCGCACTCTGACTGCTAGCTACAGTCCTCGACCTACCAAGCCAAGGGGTGAAAAATGTCACAATTATTCCGATGCTTGCAGGGCGTTAAGTACTCTAGCGTCAATTAGTATGGTTACGAGTATCTCCATGTTTACCTTATAATTCATGGCCTTAAGGTAACGAGAATTAACACGGTATTCTTGAAACAACCCATTTAGGATCACCATTTGTTTTAGACCTTGCTAGCTGTATCATGCATTTGATACTGTCTGGGGTTTGTGTTTCGTTGTTTTAGCCCTTGCTAGTTGTATCGTTCATTTGATACTGTCTGCGGTCTGTGTTTATTTGTTTTAGACCTTTCTAGATGTATCGTTCATTTGATACTGTCTGGGGTCTCTGTATTCTTTTTCTTACACCTTGCTAGCCGTATCATTCTTTTGATACCGTCTGGGTTATGTGTTCCTTTTGTTAGACTGAGCCAGGCGTATCATTCATTCGATATTTTCCTGGAGTCTATGATTTCTTTTGCCTTAATCAACAGTATTACTGTTGAGGCATATGTTATTTTTCCGCTGGTATTTTTACTTGTGATTTTCTCATTATTCCTTTAAAGTAAATACTGTTTTCCGAAAATGATAGTAATTCGGGGAAAACTACTCTTTAAAACATAACTCTGTCAGGTCTTGGTAGAAGACTGCTTTTAGTTAGAAAATATAGGATTTTCTTGAAAGGACGCTAATACACCGTAGATTCGAAACTACTACTTTTCATAAAGTTATTTTGAATAAAAATGCTTACTTACACAAATGACACTGAATACTTATGAACTCACCAGCATTTATAAAAATGCTGATACTCGGTTTCAAAATAACTTGTATTCTCAGGTCAGCGATAGACAGGTACATTCCGGGAGCTTTTGTGGATACAGCCTAGTACCAAGCTGCACCTATATTATTACTTGTATTACTTTGATGTTGCTATGAAATGTAACTATGTAAAACTATTGCTATTAATGCAATGGTTGTTGTACTTTGATTACTATACTGCATATGTTGTGATACATGACATGATGTCATCCACCCCAGAACGTTTCCGCCGTTCCGGTTTTGGGGTATGACAAAGGAGACCAAGGAAGCTCAAGAAATCATACTCTGCTTTCATTAGAAACAGGTGGTTTAGGAACGGTGAGCACAAATGTGCAAGGATGTGTGAACCCAAGGGACACCTTGGTGTATTTACAAGGAATTGGCGGTGAAAACTCGAGTGATTTTGGAGCAAGTATCAACCCTCAAATGAGGCTAAAGCCAAGAAATATGCCGCTTTTCGTAGGGCATTCCAAACTCGCAAGGATTAGCAAATCAAACAACAGTAGCTCAAGAAACAAGAAATACAAGTTGTGGCTAAGTATTGGGCATATGCAATTAACAATGCCAATACCATAGCCACCATCCTCAAAGTTCAAGATTGGATGACTCAGATGGTTGAAACCTTCCACAAAACTCAGGTAGCCACTGCTGATCAACTTGTCTCCAAAGTTCTTCCAACTCCCACTGCCGAAGGTTCACAAGATGAAGGACCAAAAATCGAAGTGAGTTCTGATCCCATCGTTGGTTTCGATGATGCTAAACTTCAAGAGGTAAACAAACCCTCCCCTTCTGATGACGACCTAATGATGTTTGATGAAGACGAAGAATCCAGTGGTTCTCATCACTCAACCTCTATGCCCAAAGAGAAGAAGAAGAAGAATGTGGTGACCAGGAAGGAATTTCTTAGTCTTCAGCAAGATTGATCAAATCCTAGCTGCTGTCAAGCCAAATCAACTACAACCAGAAGACATACTTGGACCGCAGTCCCTGATGGAAAGAATTGAAAGGCTAGAAACAAGAGAGAGAATGGCTGTGGAGCGTATCTCTCTGAAGGTTGAAATGACGATCAGGTCACTTGACAATAATCGTCAAGCTGACCATAGAGAATTTATGGTTGTTGCGAAACGCCTCATCTCTGAGGTTACCGCAATCAAAACAGATCTCCAACCAGTCATTGCGGATCAAGCCTCACACTCTGCGATCTCTGTCTACCAACTTCCATAATCCAGAAATTCTTCACCTCACCAAGGAGATCCACAGACTACTCTTCAACCCCACCATCCCAAATAATGATCAACTGGCCGAAGCCCTCAAAGAGCAATTTTAAGAGGTATATGGCAAGGTTGATGGCCTTCGTCAATGGCTTGAGGAGGCTCCAGGTCTGAACTCATCAAGAGGGGGAAGCGAAGAAGAAGTCCATCATTCCAACCGCTCCATCTCACAACATCAAACTCCCCCAGTCACTACTGAAAAGATTCCTACACCACAACCTTCACCGCAACCATCTCATCACACTCCACCTCACAATTCTCCACTTCAAGTTGAAAATACTCCTGAAAAACCAGATATTCCCCCTCACTTCAAAAACCTAGAGGAGTCTATGTCTTCTTCGAGTTTAAATGACTCACTTACCACTGCCCAAAGGAAAAGAGATTGGAAGGCAGCCAAACTCCCTGTAGAAGTATGGAGACTTTGCAGATTTGACACTATCATGGACGAGTCCTTGATAAACTCTTGGGTCAATCCCGATGATGACTACACTCGACACCTTACCTATGTGGAACCCCCTTCAGATGGATACTGGGATGTCCCAATCTCTCCCAATGCCAGATACTTCACTGTATTTGAGCAATTCCACCGCAGCCTTCCTGACGCCAAAAAACTGCCAATGGAATTTGAGAGACTTAGCCAATTCTATGCTAAGCATGCCTCTCCTGTTGAACATATATGATCTTACGATAGACCATCCGCAATAAAAAATTACAAGATCCGGAAGTTTATGAACGCTGATTTCATCCAGTATACTTTGACCAGAAGGGAACACGACTACATCCGCACCTAGGCTGATTTTCCATGTATGAACCCTGAAGAAGTATTTCTCATCGCTAAGGTATTTCAGCACAAGTTTGAGAAGCATTCGAAGATGAAGATTGCACTTGAAAGGGACAGTACTTTCCTGAAGGAAACAATTTGTGACTTCGCCAAGATCGACGCAGACATTCACCCCACCATTTCCAAGATAGACGATCTGCCACCACTTGACCCCGCACCGATGCCTACCGAAGGCTATGCGGAAAGATCCTTAGGTGCAACCAACTATCCTGAACTTGGAGTCATTTTCAAGAGGAAGACTAATAATGTCAAATATTTCATTCCTATGACTTCCATGCATCGTCTCACCAGAAAGCAACTTGACATCCGCCGAAACGCAGTTAAAAAATCCAAGCACACCACCGAAGAGGTCAAGTTCGAGATCCTTAGAAGAATCAAATGGCTGGAGAACATCATGAAGTTTTGGTGGATCCTGATCAAGTTCCTTAAACTTGATAGCTGATCAAAAGTTAAAGAGGTCACTTAGGGGGAAATTGTTGAACCAAAAAAGCGACCCTCTTGAACTTCAGCTACCACAACCTCCAAGCCACCGCAGTCAAGTAGCTTCATCAGCAATCATCAACCGAAGTCTCTAGTACCACAGTCTCTATCCAGTTTACATTACTTTTTCTTTTCTGTAAAACACTCTATTGTCCAGTATGCCATGCATGGCTACTCTTAGAGTTGTATATCTGTTATCTTTATGAGTCTCTATAAATAGAGCTCATGATGATGTATTCAAATAGAGTATCGCATCTAATTCTAATACACATCTCAGAAGTTCTCTTTCTATCTTACGTATTCAATCTTCTTACTCTCTTAATCAATCACAACCTCTCTTCGGAGCAAGTCCTTTGTGACTTAATCACTAAGTTTGATCTCACTTATTAACTTGGTTTAAATGCATTCCTCGTTATGAATAAGCTTATGTGTATACTTGATATAACAATTGTTGTCATTTACATTTCTTTACCTTTCCGCAACTAACTCTCTATCTTCTAACTATTAGTATTATTGTTGAGCTTCTAGATCCTTCGAGATTAACTATTCCACTATATACTTGTTCTAACGTTTGTTCAAGTGTGTCTCAAAGTTTTTCTCTCAACACCGCGGCACGGTGAAGGCTATACCACTGTGCGGTTACGGGAGCAGAATAAACACTGGTTAGGGTTCATTCTCAAACCAAAACACCCCCAAACACTTTGAGAGCAAAGCCTCGATAATTTAAAGGAGAAAGAAGGTATAGAGGTGATCTACAGTGAAAGTAGCAAGTATTAGTCACTAGAAGCTCCTAAGGTATCCTCTTTATCTTAAACCATGCTTATATAGGTTGAGTTTGTTAGAACCTGAAAGTGAACCTCTAGCGATCCCAGTCACTTCTATAGATACAAAGTGATTCAGTGTTTTGAAATGAATAAAGTTAGTATCCGAACTTGAAGCATTGCTCCGGAAGTGAAGATCTCCAGAATATTAAGATGTCCAGAAGAGGAAAAGATGTTCTGAATCATACGAAGGCATACCGGAATGGATGTTATGTCCGGAATGTTATTTTGTCTGAATCAGTATTTTGTCCATGTGCATTTACTATATTTGTCCATTAGCTTGATTTAACGCGTCATAGGACATAATCTCTTTTGTCAAACACAAATATTCAGAGTGTTAGATGTAACTCGTTTATCCAGTCCTATGTATGTAATCAGTTAGTATCATATATCTTGTTCTCATTTTTATCGGAGCTTTCAATGTTAAATCAAGAGATGGATTATTCAAACATTTCTAGAAATAATCCAGTTTACTTCACTTACTCTCTTAAACATTCTTGTTTTTCTTCATTTAGTATCTATACCTTGATCATTATCTTTACTCTTCATTAATATCTGGAATACTTTGTTGATTACATTAACTCAGACTTGAATGGTCTTTTTAGACTTGACTGGTATATTCGTTAGCAAGCAAACATTGATCTTAGGCATTTATTCAAGGTTTGAGTTTTCAAACCTTGTCCCTACGCATCAGATTGTCCTTGTTCTCACAATTGGTATCAAAGCTTGAGTGGTTGTCCTTTGAATCCAAAAGATTAAATTATTGTTGGTTTGAAATTACCTTGGTATTTCAACCATTTTTGTATTCAGGATAAAAGTTCTTCTATTTACAACTTTTGCTTTAAGATATCTTAACTTAAATGGTTGCTTCTACTCCTTATCAAATGTATTCAATGCAAATAATAAATAGCATGGGTTGCCCTACTCGTTCCCCACTGCTACTTGTTGACGAATATGATCATTGGAAAGTTAGAATGGAAAGTTTTTTATTGGCTAAATAGAAAGGTGAAGCTATCTAGAAATCTGTCAACGAAGCTCCTCATGTTCCACTTAGAACAATAGTTAGAGATGTTGCTGATCAACTCATTGGAAAAGAGAAACAAAAAGGTGCTAAGAAAACAAATATTTCAAATTCTTCAAAATAAAACCTTATGTGGAAAGTCAAAACTTGCATTGATGAAACAATCACTCTGATAGACAAGGTAGTTCCCACTACTACTGAAGTTAAGAGTCCGAAGAAAGTTATTCCGAACTCTCCTGTCATTGAATATGACTACTGGATAGATGAAAGAACCATGTCATTCTGTTTGTTTCCTAAGGAATCTTAGAACAAATCTGTAAAATTTATCAAAGCAGGAGGGAAACACAACCAAAAAGATTAGTGAAGTGGGAAGAAACTTAGGTTTACATGAAGTTTTTGGACAAGATTACCATCAATTTTTGATTCTTTGTCGTGAGATATGTGATTTACAGATAATAAATGGAGTCCCCTGAAGCTTACTAAATTCAAGTCAAGTTTGAAAAAGATTTTGATTCCTGATATTTTGCGATTTAATAGTTTCTTTATTGATTTTCTTGATTTTGCTTCCTCTTCCTTCTTCCATCTCATTCTTCCTATCGGGTTTAGTGGGCATGGCGTTTATAGGAGCACAAGGGTATAACAGGAAATTTAGTTTGATATTATATGAGGGAAAATAAGCTAGATGAAGGCTCAAGAGTTGCCCCATGGCAATAGATGCACTCTTTCATGAGAGTAAGGAATATATATATATATATATATATATATATATATATATATGTATATATATATATATATATATACACACACAAGATTTGGGAATTGAAGTGTCTTTAAAAAAGGGCATGAAAGCTGATTTTAGTTCCACCATAGTGCGGAGGCTAAGGTGCCGCTGCGTGGTTGTTAAGGTTGTAATTTAGGTGAGAATTTGATGTAAGTCGAGGGCAACATACTTTGTATCGTGGCGTGGTATGTAGGTACATTGGTTGGTAGTCAAAGTAGGATGATGTTATGGATTTACACTACGACGTGGTATATACTGAAAGTACCGCGGCATGGCGAAGGCTATACCACTGTGCGGCTACGGGAGCAGAATAAACACTGATTAGGGTTCATTCTCAAACCAAAACACCCCGAAACACTTTGAGAGAAAAGCTCCAATAATTTTCAAGGAGAAAGAAGGTATTGAGGCGATCTACAGTGAAAGTAGCAAGTATTAGTCACTAGAAGATCCTAAGGTATCCTCTTTCTCTTAAACCATGCTTATATAGCTTGAGTTTGTTAGAACCTGAAAATGAACCTATAGCAATCCCAGTCACCTCTATAGATGCAAAGTGATTCAGTGTTTTGAAATGAATAAAGTTAGTATATGAAATTGAAGCATTGCTCTGAAAGTGAAGATCTATGGAATATAAAGATGTCCGGTAGAGGAGAAGATCTTCTGAACCATACGAAGGCATACCGGAATGGATGTTATGTCCGTAATGTTATCTTGTCTGAATCAGTGTTTTATCGATGTGCATTTATTATATTTGTCCATTAGGTTGATTTAACTCGTCAAAGGACTTAGTCTTTTTTTTCAAACATGAATATTCAGAGTGTCAGATGTAACTCGTTTATCCAGTCCTATGTATGTAATCAGTTAGTACCATGTATCTTGTTCTCCTATTTATCGGAGCTTTCAATGTTAAATCAAGAGATGGATTATTCAAACATTTCTAGCAATATTCCAGTTTACTTCACTTACTCTCTCAAACATTCTTCTTTTTCTTCATTTAGTATCTATACCTTGATCATTATCTTTATTCTTCATTAATATCGTGAATACTTTGATGATTGCGTTAACTCAGACTTGACTGGTCTTGCCAGACTTGACTGGTATATTCATTAGCAAGTAGACATTGATCTTAAGCATTCATTCAAGGTTTGAGTTTTCAAAACTTGTCCCTACGCATGAGATCATCCTTGTTCTCATAATTGGTATCAAAGCTTGAGTGGTTGTCCTTTGAATCCATAAGATCAAATTATTGTTGGTTTGAAATAACCTTGTTATTTCAACCATTTATGTATTCAGGATAAAATTTCTTCTATTTACGACTTTTGGTTAAAGATATCTTAATTTAAATGGTTGCTTCTAATCCTCAACAAATGTATTCAATGCAAATAATAAATAGCATGGGTTGCCCTACTCGTTCCCCACTGCTACTTGTTGACGAATATGATCATTGGAAAGTCAAAATGGAAAGATTTTTATTGGCTAAAGAGAAAGGTGAAGCTATCTAGAAATCTGTCAAAGAAGGTCCTCATGTTCCGGTTAGAACAATAGTTAGAGATGTTGCTGATCAACTCATTAGTAAAGATGAACAAGGCCCAACTCCTCTCACTGCTGCCGATATTGAGAAGCTACATGTTGATCAAGTGGCATTCACTGAAATGGTGTTTGTGTCCCACCATCTCTCTTTGAGCACATCAAGTTATGTGAATCTGCCAAAGAGATTTGGGACACACTTCAAGACTTGATCGGAGGTTCTAAAAATATGAAAGACAAGCGTCTGGCATCTGTTCTAAACGATTTTGACACCTTTACAACAACTCCTGGTGAATCAGTTGCCTCAGCCTCCAACCGATACCAAATAGTAGTCAACAATATGACTTCTCATGGGATTGTTCGAACTCCTTTGGTGTACAATCTGAAGTTCATAACTAGCCTTGGTTAAGGATGGGGAAATGTGAAATCCTGTCTTCAAAGCAATGGATCTCTAAAGAAGTTGAAGCTTTATCAACTATTTGATGAACTTCAAGGTCCGGAATCAAACGTTCCTCATACATTAAGAGAACTCTATGGAGGCCCCCTTGCTCTTGTCAGTTCTTTTTAACCATCTGTTCCTAACCCATCTATCTCGGACCCTCTTAAATCCGTTGTTCCACATGTTCAACACTCCTTACCTATTCTATCCACTCAAAGCTATTCTATTGATGGCGCTCTCGATTCCAAAGCCATGAACTCTGAACTACACTTTCAGCAGGAGTTCGCACTACTCTCCATGAAATACAAACGTCCATTTAATCCCTATCATAAACCTTATTCATGCTCCTCATCAAAACAATCCTCAATCATACTCTGCTCCGCAACAAGAAACCACCTCGAAAAACCCACCAGCCTACAAACTAAACATCTCTAAAGCCAATTCCACTCTAGAACCTCAGAAGATCCCGAAAACAGACAAATCCAAAATTATGTGTCATAAGTGTGGACATGTAAATCATTTTGCAAAAGATTGTCTGGTTGATATTCTACAAACACCAAAAATCAAGGATTCAGCTTACTATGCCTGAAAAGCACAAGAATTGGCTGAATGTTAGAAGGCGATTTGTCACAACCGCGTATGGAGATGTGGAAGAAACATGTGTTTAATGGTGAGGCAAACCATTAAGTTTGATGAAGGCTATTGGTCTTTAGTGTCAGAAGATGAAGATGAAGAAAGTGTTGCTAAACCAAACTACTGCTACATGGCTACCAACGATCCACCAGGTCGAAGCATTGTTCAACAGGTAACATCTATGAATACTGATAATAATTTTGATATGACTCTTTGTGAATATTATCTGACCCAGATCCAAATATATATGAACACCATATTTAGAGCCTATGAGTCAGCCATAAAAAGCCAGTGAGAAGAAGGATTGTGAATTGAGTCGTCTTATTCATAAATTAAAAATAGGGTGTTTAGAGTGTGAACTTGTAATGTCACAAGATGAATGTATCATTCTCAAAGACAAATGTGAAGTCACTTATTCATAAATTGTTTTGATTTCGGACAATGAACGTCTTAATGCCAAAATTAATGCTTTGCATAATTCTATTGACTTGCTCGAAGAAAATCAAAGGATGACACATAACTTTCATCATCCTTGGTCTAAAGCTCCTGGTCCGGGAAGTGAATTTCCAAAACCAATAATTAGTCCCTTGAAGGAGTTACAAAACCTGACGTTTATGGGAGATGTTCTGAATCATAGACATTTGCATACTCCTGTTTCTCCTTTATCAACCCTTCCTGAGACTTCCAAACAATTTGCTTATTTGATTCCCAAGTTTAAGCCCATAGTTGTCAAGTATCCTGATTCCATGCTACTTCCGCCTCTGACAAACCTAGACCTGAATAGGACCACAGAGTTTCACCATAGTGTTTCAAATTCTGTAGATCATGTTCCAAAACACAATCCTCCTAACAACTGTGTTGTTGAGGAAATTCCTCCAGTGACAACTGAACCTATTACTTCTGAGTTTGCATGGGCACCATTAGATAACAACTGTGAAACTACAAGTCATGTCTCCTCTGATTCTTGTGAATCAAACTCTATAGTAATCTCCAAAACATCCTTGGTACCCATCAAGCTAAAGTTTGGCAATCCTTAAAATGGTCAGACTTCCAAGTCAGCATATGACCAAAGAAAGAAACCTTTCTTGAACCGAAAATATGTTGTTAGTCCTAAACAGGAGCCTAAAACAGGTCTTAAAAACGAGGTTTAGTCAAGACAAAATTCTAGATTCCTAGAGAACTCCAAATAGAGTGTATCATAGAGTTCACTTTCATCAAATCATAGTCAAAACTCCTTCACTCCTACTAAGATCCTTAAGAGACCTTCAGATCCTTCAAATCCTATAGAACAAAAGAAAGTGGTTAGTCCCACTCATGAAAAGTCAAGTATAAGCACTACATTTGTCCGAAACATCTCTCCTCGAACTGTTTCATCTGTTTTCAATACAATATCTGATGGCACAATTTTCAAACCTTGTCTTTCAAAATCAAATGTGACATCAAGCAAACAAAAAGGTGCTATGAAAACAAATCTTTCAAATTCTTCAAAACAAAACCTTTTGTGGAAAGTCAAAAGATGCATTGATGAAACAATCACTCCGATAGACAAGGTAGTTCCCATTACTCCGGAAGTTAAAAGTCCGAAGAAAGTTGTTCTGAACTCTCCTGTCATTGAATATGACTATTGGATAGATGAAAGAACCATGCCATTCTGTTTGTTTCCTAAGGAATCTCGGAACAAATCTTCCATACCATCTGTTGCTCAAAACTTACTACCAAAACCCAAGAACCGTGCCTTTGTCCCAAAACCTAACTTGGAGCCTAAAAACTCCACATCTCACTAATTTTTGCAGGCACTTTTTTCTTCAGAGCAAGAGACAATATGGTATATTGATAGTGCTTGCTCCATACACATGACAGGGCACAAAGACTTTCTGCGAGATATAAAACTTTCTCCAAATACTGGTTACGTGACAAATGGAAACAAGTCCAACTCTCAAACCCGTGGTTATGGAATCCTCACTAATGGAAACTTCTTTATTTCAAATGTAGCCTACGTAGCTGACCTGAAGGACAATCTAATAGGTGTAGCTCAACTCACTGACTCAAATCGGCATGTTGAATTTTGCAAGAAACATAGTTACGTAATGCCCGAAGACAGAAAAGTATGCTAGATTAAGTCAAGCCACAACAAGAACATGTACCCGCTCGACATCAACATGATCATTAGCAAACCTCAATTCTGTCTTCTTTTAAAAGTTGTTCCTGACGTCCGTTGGTTATAGAACCGAAGACTTGCTCATCTAAACTTTCGCTACATGAATGATCTTGTGTCTGGTGGAATGGTGAGAGGACTACCACTCCTCATGTTCGAAAATGATCATTTGTGTGTTGCATGTGAGTGTGGTAAGTAGTCGAAGAGGGGTCATCCTTTCATCATTGAAAAATCAATCTCAGAACCATTGGAACTTCTTAACATTGATTTATGTGAACCCTAAACTATATAGAGTCTTCATCACAAGAAATACATCCTTGTGATTGTTGATGACTTTACAAGGTTCACTTGGGTCTTCTTCCTTAGGCTAAAATCCGAAACAGCCACTGAACTCATCAATTTCATCAAAGGAATAGAAGTCCTCATCAAACTTCGAGTTAGATGAATCAGAAGTGATAATGGTTTGGAATTCACTAATGGAACCATTGAGAAATTCCTCACTGAGAAAGGAATTGATCACAACTTTTCTGCTCCTTACACACTACAATAGAACGATGTTGTCAAAAGACGCAAAAGAACACGTTTTGAAGCTTCTCGATCTATGCTCAATTTTGCAAATCGTCCATTCTATCTTTGGGCTGAAGTTGTCTCTACAACATGCTTTACTCAAAGTAGAAGCATAATCAATATGCGCCTCAAAATGACACCATATGATGCCATGAATGGTTGAAAGCCTAGCATATCATTTCTTCACATCTTTGGATGTCGATGCTTCATAAAGAACAAACGTGATCAGCTTACCAAGTTCCAACCTAAAGTTGATGAAGCCATCGTCCTTGGATACTCTTCTAAATCAAAGGCTTACAATGTTCTCAATCGGAGAACTATTGATCTGGAAGAAAGCTTTGATGTTACCTTTGATGACAACTTCATACAGAATTCTGGCCCAACCCATGTTACAACTCACATTATGGAGTACAGTGCTCCAACGCCAAGACGTCTGAACCAGCAAACAATTCTTGAAGTTGACTTTGAGAGCTTGTTCGGGCCATCAGAAACGGCTCTTGATTCGGAATCTCGAACAAGATCAACTATGTCCGAAGCCCCGGTCTCTCAAAACATGTTCGGTCCAACACCAACTCTTCATCCATTTGATTCCGAACCGTTTCAACCTTCTCAGGTTGAGGTAGAGAATGTTCACTCTTCCCTTGAATCAAATGTGGATGGATTTCAAGATGTAGCTGCTGATTTCGATGATTACAATCCTATCAACATCGATGATGATGCGAACTTCTTTGAATTCCCAACTGAAGATGATGTCAACCTATCCGAATCAGAAGTTTAGGGGGAACATCATCCAATCGTTCAGACCATTCAGGGGGAGCAACATAACCCCATTGTTGATATTGGATCGTCTGCTGCATAAGAACTTCCAAGGTTACATGTTTGGACCAACGATCATCCTCTGAACCAAGTGATCGGAAACCCAAACGTTGGTGTTCAAATGCGCTCTTCCACAAGTATTCAAAATGAATGTCATTTCTTGGTGTTTATATCAATAGTTGAACCCAAATCCATCAAAGAAGCACTCGAACATGTTGATTGGATTACAGCCATGTAAGACGAATTGGTGGAATTTGATAGAAATGAAGTCTAGACTCTCGTCCCTCCTCCTTGGAATCATCTCATTGTTGGTACTAGATGGGTGTTTCACAACAAGTTAGATGATGCAGGAGTTATCATTCAAAACAAAGCAAGATTGGCAGCTAAAGGATTCACACAGATTTAAGGCCTTGATTTTGATGAGACATTTTCTCCTGTTGCACGTCTTGAAGCTATCAAAATCTTTCTTGCATATGCTACTCACAAAGGCTTCAAGGTTTACCAGATGGATGTCAAAAACGCTTTTCTAAATGGTGAACTTGATACTGAAGTAAATCTTCAACAGCCTCCCGGTTTCGTTAATCTTTCATATCCGAAATACTGCTACAAACTCCGAAAAGTTGTCTATTGCTTAAGCAAGCTCCTCGCGCATGGTACTAGACCCTCACCGATTTTATCAAGTGTTCATGCTGGTCCAAATTTATGTTGATAAGATCATTTTTGGATCCACCAATTCTTCAATTGTTACTGAATTTGCTAGGTTAATGGTTAGTAGGTTTCAAATGAGCATGAATCGGGAATTAAGTTTCTTTCTTGGTATCCAAGTCAAATAGAGTAACATAGGAATTTTCATTCACCAACAGAAGTACATTTCATAACTCCTCAAAAAGTACTCAACGGACACATGTGCGTCTGCCAAGGTACCCATGCGTTTCAGACACAAGATCTTTGCTGACCCTTCAGGTGTAGCAGTTGATGAAAAGAAGTACATAGGAATGATTGGATCCCTGCTCTATCTCACAGCAAGTCGTCCGTGCATGATGTTTTCTACATGCTTGTGTACCAGATTTCAAGTCAACCCAAAGACGTCTCATCTTTTGGCTGTTAAGCAAATTTTCCGATACCTTAAAGGCACAAAGAATCTCGGAATCCGGTACCCAGCAAGTGAGAGCTTCCTACTTCAAGCATATTCAAATTCAAACTATGGTGGTCTTCAATTGGATAGGAAAAGCACATCAGGTGGCTTTCAATTCTTAGGTGGTAGATTGGTTAGTTGGTCATCCAAGAAGCAGAACTGCATTGCATTCTCTACAACTGAAGCAGAATAGATTGTTGCTGCAAGCTATACCTCTCAAGTGCTATGGATGAAATCTCAACTCTTGGATTATCGTTACCATTTTCAACATATTCCTAATTATTGTGATTATCAAAGTGCCATTGCGATCTCGCACAATCCAATTAAGCACTCCATCACAAAGTACATTGATATACAATACCATTTCATAAAAGATCATGTTTTAAATGGAAACATTGAACTCATTTTTGTTCCATCTGATGATGAAATTGGTGATGTATTTACTAAGGCACTAGACGACACCAAGTTCAATGGTTTTCTGAAAAAAAATGGGTATGATGATGCCTGATCCACTATTCATTCAAGAGACCTGCTCTCTCTGATGGTAACATCAGTTAGAAAGTTGGTTCCAAACTCAAAATCTTTTTTATCTCGGAACTATTATCTCTTGGAATACATAGGATCATTTTACTTTTCTTTATATCTAACCACCACTTGAGCTGTACATTTCATCTTATCATTTGATATCCATAATTGACATAGTCACAGTGATCAAATTTTCTCCTCAGAATTTACTTCATAAAGTCATCTCGAAATTCAAATCCGGAAAAGTAGTGTATTCCATGCTTCGGAACTAGCTTAAATCTCACTCCGGAACTTTTTCCAATCTTGTTCCAGAAAATCTTTCAAATGCACTCCAGAACATCAAAATAACCATTTCGGAATTTTAAATTTTTGACTCCGGCCTTTTCAAGATACACTTTTCCTTTGGTCCGGAACTTACTTCTTCAAAGTTTTGAGTCCAGAATGTTGTCACCAAATCTTCTTCGGAATCCTTAAAAATGGTTTTCTCCGGAATTTTTTTAATAGATTTTTCATCGGAATTCAAATGTCTTTGGCTCTGGAACCTCAAAGCTTCACTCCGGATTGTTCAAGTTCCAGACCTTTTCTTCAAATCAACATGATCCGGAATACACCTCTTTACCCTCCGGTTCTGAAACTGCCCGGAATCAATCATCCGGAAGTCCAAAGGTTTTTAAGGTGATACTCTTTCAAACGGTTACTTTTAAAATATGCTTATCGTGGTCCTTGAAATCTGTGCCACATTTTCACATTCTTTAAAGCAAACATCCCATCGTCGTTTAAGGTTTCTATTCCTCACTGCGTTCCATAGAAACCTTTCATCATCATTAGTCAACTCACCCCTAAAAAAGCTGACATATTAAATGCGACCCATTTCCATTTCAGATCCTCATCATTACCCTCTCTGACCCAACTCGTTTCCATCACCTATATAAACCACGATAAACCCCCATTTGCCTCTTTATGCACTCAAACACTCCAAAACTCCCAAATACTCTATGTTCATCGTGTTCTTCAAGCTATCATAATATTTCATCAATGGCGTCCCAATCTTCTTCTTAAAAACCTACTGAAACTGCTTCAACACCCAAGAAATCTGTCACCAAGAAGAAATCTTTAAAAGAATCTTCGTCCTCACAATCATCGGAGCCTTTTCTTTGAGGCACAACCCATCTTTTCTCGATGAATCCCATAGATTTTGGTCAACCCATTCAAGTGACGATCGAGTTCATTGCTCATTATCCTATATCCATTCCACTCACCAAAATAGCATAACCTCCTCTACCACTCAATCTTTTTCACACTGCCTTCCTTCACAAGAGTCAAGATTGACAATGGTATTCTCGAAACAAAGATCACAGGTGATAGAATTGTGCCCGTCCAGAAGTCTACATTCCTCAGAGCTATCGGCGTTGATGAAAACCCTGATGGATTCAAGGTTTAGAAACCAACCACTAAAGAATTTCAATAGTTCCTAACTCACATTGGGTACATTCAAGACTACAAAGCCAAGGACTTCAAGAAGTCGGCAGTATTAGGTCTTTGGATAGTATTGATGCATGTCATCATTTGAGGGTTGTTCGGAAAGCATGGTGGTACGGACACCCTGAGCAAGGACTAAATGTATGTGGTTTACAACATCTATTCCGGACGCAGCAATGCAGTCGATCTTTCGAAAGTGTTTTTGTTTGGATTTTCGAAAATCCACAATAAAATGGAAGAGCAATGAAATATCAAGCCCTAGGTTTTGGGCCCTGATGATCCAAGATCTTTACAGAGAAAGGTTCGAAACTATTTCCTTTTGCACCATTCCGAAAAAGGTATATCTAACCTTTAAAACTGTCAAGCACTACAGAATTTCGGGCCAATCATCTTTTGGTCCTGTTAGACGCCTTCCGGACCACATGTTTGCCCTAATTCCTTCTTGTTCAATTCACTTGAAACGTCATCTAGAGACTTTGGTTGTATTTGAACCAACACAACCTGCCCCTGTCTCTGTTGAGCCCACTCTGGAAGAGGCCAATCCCTCTGTGTTCGGAGGAAAGATCAAAAAGTTTGCAAAAAGGAAGACTTCTCCTTCTAAGTCAAAGCCTAAAAAGAGAACCAAAGTCAGTTCCTTCTCAGAACAGAAAGGAGCTCATGACATTCAAGTTGACTCTGTCCTTCCAAACACCCCACCAATCTACACATTCGAGGTACCCCTCGGTGTTTCAAAAACACAAGCACACACTCACGGGGAGTCTGCACATAATCCACCCTCACCATCTAAAAAAGGTGATGTCAGTGTTGAACAAAGTTCCTTGCCCCCCTAAAAAACCCACGAGTTACATTTGCTATCCCATCTTCTTCCATACACACACACACACACTCTGGAACCCCTGTTCAGGACTCCAAGCATTCTAAAGCTGGAGTTGTCCCTCCAACCTCAGGTGCCTCAACTAGTCTGATACCTAGTAAGGGTACAGGACGACTAGGTGTTAATGATCCTTTGTGGGAAGATTTTGTGAACAGGGCTCATTCTCAGCTTCTGGAGCTTACCAGATCACAAGTGGAGTCCATGTTGATTTCCATGAAGAAAACAACCATCCATAGCAATTTGCCTTAAGTTGCTCCATCATATGAGATTGTTGATCTCGAGTTTACCTCTGGAGAAACTCCAAAGACTCCATCCCACGCATCAATTCATTCCACTTCGGATGATGAACCTTCCGAAGAAGTGCTCCTGACTGAAGATGGTGCAAATGTTGCTGATACTAATGTTCTTTCATCTGTTCCATTTCTCTCCAAGCCATCCTCACCCAAGTCTGCATTTGATTTTGGATGCACCTCCTCCTTTCATAACAATGATTCTGAATCTACTCAAAAACTTCATGATGATGTAGCTATCAACAAACTTGGTCCTTTGGTTACTCCTCTCAATACTGAATCTCACAAGCACAAGCCTCAACACTCCAATTCCGACACCGGATCCTCCGCAAGAGACTACATTGATTTGTTTTCTCTTCTTGAAATCCAAAGAAATATGTCGGACACCGTGAAGAAGGTCAATTATCTTGAAACCTGTGTAGCAGGGCTTTACTACAAGCTTGATGAGAAAGTCTCCGGACTGGATTCGAAGCTAGATGTCATCCTCAAATCTCTGTACGAAGCAAAAATTTTTGGACCTACTATCGCTGAACGTGAATCCCAACTGGATCAACTCATCACCTTACGACTCAAGCACACCGTTGAGGAAATGGAAAAGAAGTATGATGAAACTGTCGATCACTACCTTGACACGATCACAATAATGTTGAAGGTCCATGACGGTATGTTGAATGCTTCAAATGAAAATTTAAAGCAAGCACACATTCCTCATGAGAAGCAGATGCAGCGCGTGGAAAAGGAGATCCGATAGAAGGATGAGATGAACCTCATCATGCAGCAAGTTCTTCTCAAGCTTCTAAGAGCCTATTGGAACATTGTTAATGTTCCGAATCACAAATTTGATGAGATGCTTTTTGTTATTGGCGCTTTATTCGATCATCTCAAATCCCAAGCACCCACTGTTGAAGCCTACGATGCTCTCACCTTCAAATCAAAACCAGCTTCCAAAAGGTGTTCGACAAGTTTTCTAATATGAAGGATACACTTTTGCTTGAACCGGTTATGCGAGCTACCGATGCAAGAGGGGCAGAAGGCCCAAGAAAAATCTGGAAACCTGCCTCAGAGTTCACACTCCGGGATGAAGATATAAATTTCTATGATGAAGTCCAAGTTCTTTCCAGACTTCTAGGAAATGATGATAATGACGATGATGGAAGTGATGAAGAGGAAGTTGAGTATGTCACTAAAGCGGTTATCAGAATCCCATCTCCAAAGAGATTTCCTGCAAAGGTGCTTAGGGAGGAAGAGTAGAGAATCTGGTCCGCAGTTTCATTGCCATCCATGTTGACGAATGTGCTTCAAAGAAGTATCCAAATGGCCAAAGCCAAAACAAAGTTAACCGTTGATGCTTTTCGGGCTACTCCATCCATGCTGCTACCGATTCCGGCTCCAAAAATTGCTCCAGTTGATGAAGGTTCTCCCCTCCAGACTCTAGACGACTTTCCGGAAGAACCTCTTCAATCCTCTCCTCCAAAGTTCACTGTTGACGAGAATATGATGCATGTTATCTCGGTTCTCAACAAAACAAAGACAAAGGCAAGAAGCCCATCACGGAAGAACATCAAGCTCTATACTCCAAACCTCCTCGAAGGAAAATTTTGGATGGTCTAAGGAGGAAATCAATAAAGCCTTTGAGGACAACATCCGGATCCAAGCTCTGAAAGACATTCCTGATCCGATGCGCGGTATCTCTCCTCTATGCCGCGAAGGCATTCTTTGTGATTTAGACATAATATCTTTTATGTACTATGATGTTCCAAAAACTAATTCAAAATAGCTTGGTCTGCCTCTCTTTCCCTACAACAAGTTCTTTATCAAGTTTGCTCCTCTCCACCCCAATGACGATCCGGAGATTATTGTCCGGGCAGAGCATGAAAGACTGAAAACATTCTACTCCAAGAATGCACAACCTCAAAAGGAAGTGTGGACAAGGAAGAGGATAAAAAAGATCTCTTCGTTCGGAAGGAAAATCTTGGTGAAACATGAACTCAACTGCCCAATATTCCGATACCACATCATCCGGAACAGACCAACATATCGCACAATTACTGATGTTGACTTCCCTACAATCAATCCAAATGATGTCCTAACCATTGCTACTCATCTCCGAAGTCTTCAAAAAGATGATATCAGCATGGTTGCTTATCACGCATTCTTAGGCTTTCTCAAGGATTATGTTGCGGATTCTTGCCGATGTGACTATGAGTTGGCCCACTTGTTCAGAACTAAAGATTTTGTTTCCAAAAATAGTTATGTGCTTCCTGAAGCTGAACTGCTAGCTGAAGGACGTATTGATAATCCGGTTGTAGGGTTTGTGTACAAGACTAAGAAGACAAACAAAAAGGACCTTTTCAGAGTCCTTGACAAACACCTAGTTCCGACAAGAGCTCTCACGAAGTTTATTAGTCGAGCATCCAGGTCCGAACCTCCCGAACATGTCAAGGAAAAGTTTGTAAGTCAGTTACAATGGTATGTTGAAGTCAGGGATTCGTTGTTTAGAGCCTACACTTTCATTAAGGAAGAATCAAATTGATGTGACTTGGTTGCTAAGTTAACTTATGGGGAGATTGTTAGAACCCGAAATTCAACCTCTAGCAATCACAATCACCTCAGTAGATCCGAAGTGAGTTAGTGTTCCAAAATGAATAATGTTGGTGTCTGGACTTGAAGCATTGCTCTGGAAGTGAAGATCTCTGGAATATGAAGATGTTCGGAAGAGGAGAAGATGTTCCGAACCATATGATGGCATTCCAGAATGGATGTTATCTCTGGAATGTTATCTTGTCTGAATCAGTATTTTGTCCATGTGTATTTATTATATTAGTCTTTTAGCTTGATTTAACATGTCATAGGACTTAGTCTCTTTTGCCAAACACGGATATTTAGAGTGTCAGATGTAACTCTTTTCTCCATTCTCTGTATGTAATCAGTTAGTACCATGTATCTTGTTCTCCTATTTTGTAGGAGCTTTCTATGATAAATCAAGAGGTGGATTATTGAAACATATCTAGCAATATTCCAGTTTACTTTACTTACTCTCTCAAACATTCTTCTTGTTCTTCATTTACTATATTTACCTTGATCATTATCTTCACTATTCATTAATATCTTGAATACTTTGTTGATAGCATTAACTCAGACTTGACTCGTCTTGCCAGACTTGACTGGTATAATTATTAGCAAGTAGACATTGATCTTAAGCATTCATTCAAGGTTTGTGTTTTGAAACCTTGTCCTTGCGCATCAGATCGTCCTTGTGATTGATGTTTAATTAAGTGTTAGAAGCTTAATAGAAGGTTTTTATGAAGATTTTATGGTTGAATCATTGTGTTGATTGTTATAGTTTAAAACCCAAGTTTTGGTAAAATCATGAAATGATGGATTCGTGTTAATAACTTAATAGATTAAGCGTAAGGACACTTATTTTAAGTGATTTAGCAAGTTTATTGAAAAAAGATTGTTAAGATGAAGTTTTACCAGAAATATATGTTTGGGCTAAAATATTTAAGGTCTTAATGGTCCAAGACTTATATAAAGGGCTTAATATGGTAATGATATGGGTTGTGGCCAAGGAGGAGTTGGAGTTCTTAGAAAGAAGGTTTGAGGACGCTTGGAAGTTGGTTGTGATTCTCTTTAACAGGGGTGAGTTACACTTTCATTAGAATATGATTTTGTGAGCTAGAATTGATGTTAAAGTATGAATAAATAAATAAGTGATTGTAGATTATGTCTTCACCAGAAAATAACATGTTTTGATGAAATGTGGTTATGCTTATGATTTGCTCAAATGAGACTTCATGAATGATATTCTATTTATGATATTATGTGTACATGTGTGTTATTGAATAAAAGATAGGGGTCCAAAGAAAGAAGATTCACTGGAGTCTTTTCATGGAAACTGTAGAAATGACACAGACAGGTTAACTGTTTACCAGAAAGATTGTAGGTGCATAGTCACCTTTTGTGATTGATATAGTGGCTCACATGCTTAGTGCGGCATGTGAAGTATATGGGACAAAAACCTATTAATTTTATTTATCTTAATTTATAACTAACCAAACTTGTTGTCAGATATATATGTTATTTCCAGGTATTTTAGGTTCAGGTACCAACCTTAGGGAGAGTGGAATTAGAAGCATCAAGAACATGGAATATATATTTCTTTCATGATTTTATTCTTTTTGCTTTAACTGTGGTTAGGATATGGTTGGTAAGCCCATACATGTTTTTCTGCGAATGTTTTCAAGATTTTTGAAACTCTGGTTTTGTAAACAATGTTAAATGCTTTGATAATTTCCAGAAATCTTTAGTTAAATATCTCTATTCTTAATAAAAGCCTCTCGTAGATGCCACATGTCCATCTTTTAGACAAGCCTTCTGCCACGTGTCATCTTTTTGGTCACTCTGATTTTGGTTTCCCGCTCAAACTATTCTATGTAAAGCTATATCTTTTTTTTTTTTTTGATTACAAAATATCTCATAAAATCAGCAACAAATATTCCACCAATCAACCTAATAGCAAGAAATCGGGAGCAAAAATTTTGAATGAGGTCTTCTATCGTCTCCCTATATATGAGAAGAGGTGCTATCTAGGTTTTTGTGACTGCAATTACTCTCCTAACTCCTAAGTCTTAATCGATCATTTATCTACAGTCTCGACAGAAAATTGAAAATCAATGGTACATGATTTCTCCTGCGTCTTCTTCCTTGATTTTGTTTAATAGACTGCTTCATCTCTATATTTTCTTCCTTTGATTTTCTGACGCTTTCAGGAAAATGATACACATATCTAAAACTGATGCAAAACTTACACTCCGGTAATTATCATAACTTATTATTCTTGATTTCTTGGAATTAACTCGCCTCTTCGGGGGTAGCGGCTTATAAGACTTTAATTTGCAATGTTATATGGCTAGAAACCCATTTTTATCTATTATTTTCACAACTTGAGGTCTTTGGGAATTTGTAAGTTTTGAATCATTGATTCCTTTCCACACTTTTGATTATGTGATTTCGATTTTTGTTCAACATTGATAATGTATGGTTTGATCTGATCAGGAACATATGTAGCTTTCAATATATCTTTATAAGTTCTTGATGAAATTAACGTGAGAGGTTATTTGAGTTTTCTGTTGTATAACTTCTTCAATTTTTGAAGTATGTATTTCTTTCTTCTATAAAACTACTTAAAAAACATATTTAGGATGTGAGGGTTTGTAAAATTATGAAATTGATCTTCCTAGAAATTGTGGATCTGGGAGGGATCTTGATTCTTACACATATTATTTGAAGTTTTGTAATTTTTTTGCAGGAAATGTTCCTCAATCAACATTTGCACGATTTTCTTCAAAATATCAAATTACAAGAAAAAGCCTTAGGAGATTACAGTTAGGATAGTCAAGTTGACAACTTCTTCCTATTTAAATATTCTTTTTTGTGTGATCTTACAGCAATGTAAAACTAGGTTTTTTTTGAGGGAGTTTGTGAGGGACATGGCAGCAAAGCAAAAACAGAAAGACTTTATGTGTGATCTGGTAGCAAAGTAAAACCAGTAAGCATTTTTATGATAACAACATAGGTTGCTGTTTTTTGTGTTTTTAAGAGAACATGTTTACTTTTTTTATTTTTTTTGTAACCTAGTAGCAAAGTAAAAATAGGAAAGTTTTAGTATTTGTTTGTTTGTAACAAACTACAATGTTATATATATGGTACGTTTTAACCATCTTGTTTGTTAGAGCATGGCATGAGGCAAAGTAAATTGAGCTATAAATGATGCTTCTCAATCATTATAAACACGTCAAGGTGAATGAAATTGTTATTTAATGTGATGATCTTTTCTCTTACATTTGACAACAAATTGTCTTGCACTTTTTAAATTCATGTGGAGCCCTAATTGGTCAACATTTTTTTATATTTATGAGAAGGTTGTTATGCATTTGTACCATTTGATATCTTCTTTTAAATTTAGGTCTAATCTGGTCCTTCTATTTTGGTTATATGATTTAAGGTTTTGGCATTCAATGGATATCGAATATGTTTAGAAGCCAATAATTTTTTTACTAATGACAAATAAGTTCAAGTGGTTTGTTCCCTTAAGGAAATGACTAATTCAACTCTTCCTAACATCTCAATGCTCTTGATATAGATCATAAACTATATAAATTAGCCATAAACACAAAATGCTAACTGTTCAGACCGATGATGAAAGTGGTTGCAAACATGATGTTTACACAGGTCTCGACTTTCTGGCTATTCCAATTATTGTGGGTAGCAGCACTCTTTGTGGCTTAGGATTTGGTTTCCTTGGTCCAATGTTTGGAAATTTTAAAGCTTTTGGTGAAAAGGAATACCAATATGTTTGTCCACTATTTTATTTTAGTCAAACTACTTTTGCTTAAAATATTATGTCAGTTGTTTATTAATATTTTTTGGATTACATTTGTCAGTATGGAACTTTAGACATTTTATCAGAAATGAGCTTTACATTTATCAAAAACTTATTTGATGTATGCTTCTATTCATTCTTTTCCATGACGGCCAGATGCTAAAAGTTGAGATCATCATTGTGTAAATGTGATTATGATTATGATTTTCATTCTTTATGTATACAATAGTGTGATCTTATGGGGTGTTTTGTTGTTTTGTATCCACTATAATGGCGTTAGTAGGATTCTTGGTGGACTTTCTAGTGAATCATGGTTACATCCATATTGAAAATTCCATAGATGTTGAAAGGGTGGCATAGTGTTGGTTAAGAAGGCGACCTTTTGTGTAACATTTAGAGCTTTAGCCATCATGCTAAGAAAAATGTCTATTGATGGAGTCGTGTTATGTTCCATGATTTCTTTCAAGGTTTATTTGATCGTTTATAAGGTTACTACAATAATGTTGTTTTTATTATTTTTTCTAATGCTTTCAATTTTAGATATGTTGAATTTTTTACTAACATTTATTATTTTTTATCTAATATAATAATTTTAAACATACCGACCGTGGTTTCCATGGGTTATGACCCAATACTTTATGAAAATACAATTCGTTACATATAAATTACCTTATACATTAGTTGTAGCTTTGAGATTTTGTGGAATTGGATGTTGAAAGAATGGATATAAATCATATGTTATTGGGGGAAGTGAAATGTTGTTATACGTTCACCACTATCCATATTAATCTATTATAAGTCTTGCATAAGTGTGAGATTAAAAGATCTTTATGCTCAAGAATCATAGTATAATGATATTACTAATTAACATATGATCCTAAAGGGACACACTAACAACAACTTGACACAATTAGATTGTTTATAAGAAAATAATTATTTATAAATATTTACAACTCTTATAATTAATTGGAAATTATTTAGTTTATGAAAATAATTATTTACAATCTCAAGTATCATAATATATCATAAGGTATGATTTATTAAGCCATATACATCTTTTTGGACTAGAAAGACTTTTGTTTTTTATTACTTATAACCATGCATATGGATAGATTGTGTAGTCATGGTGTTTTGATTATAATATTGAAGGGTGCATGATTTAGAAACATGACATTAAAATATTATAAAGTGGTATGACCTTTCTTAAAGTGTTAAGACCTAATGGGTAATGCTTTTTCTTTATGAAGGCTTTCAAACCCTCTCATTCTTACTAGTGAAAACTGTAGACACTCCTTACTCCCTCCATCTCTCTCTCTCTCTCTCTATTTCTCTCTCTTTCTCTCTCTCACACACACTTTCTCTCAAGAAAAAAGGTGGTAGAAGTATACTTGTATTCTCATTAAAAGGAAATACTTGGGTTTTGTCTTAAAGCTTAAGAGATCAATACTAGCTTCTTATCAATTTGAATCATTATTAATGGTTCTAACTAAGGAGGAGTTCTACCCTACATTCTACTGTTGGGGTTCGAAGGTTGTGACATGTCAAAATTATCTTTGTTATTTGTAATGCCAAAAAATTGGATTGTATGTTTATTTTAAGGACTACTTTTGTAATGAAGCTTAGATGTCGAAGTCCTTATACTTTTTGTGCTTTCAATTTTCCATATAAATATGGGAAGGATACTTTAGAGGTTAATAACTTTCCTAATTTGTTTTCATATTCTCTTTCAACCTCTTGTGTTCAACTGATCAAGCAATACAACGTGCCAAACAGATTATATTTAGATCTTTTGTTCTAAATCATTTTTAACTCTGATTTTTTGTGTGATTTACTCGATTCAGTTGGAACTACATTTGGTATCAGAGGAGGAATCAAACTATTTTGATCTTATTTTCTTATGTATCAAAAGCTTTTTGAATGTCGTTCTAAATTCAAAAGTTTCCGCAATTTTTGATAGTAAAAATCTTTTTAGATCGTTAGTTCTGATTTGATTTTTCATTCAGATTGTCAAATCAAGTGCTTGGTGTTCATTTGTTGTTCGATTAATCTCATTCATCTCAAATTTGTCAAGCTTTTCTCTGAATTTGTCCGTACATCAATGGTGAACTTCAACATGAATACTATGACTTCTTTCTCGCATTTTCTAGGATCTTCAACTAGGATTCCTATGCTTATTCCAGAGTATTATGATCAATGGACTAGTCGAATGGAGAATTACATGATTGGACTCGATGAAGAGCTATGAAAGTGCATTACTGATGATGTTCATCCACCTTCATCTGTTCAAAGCATTGGAAGTTCTGCATCAACTCAAAGTTTGATTGAACAAACTGAGAAGCTACAGAAGAATGAGCAAAGATGCATGAGAGAGCTTCGTGGTGCTCTTCCTCCTGTAGTATATAATTACATTCGAACTTGCAAAACATCAAAACAAATCTGGAATACGCTGAAGGAAAAGTATCAGGGGATTGAGAAGACCAAAATTAATTCAGTCAAGAAATATTTGATTGAATTAAGGTATTTTAAGCAAAAAGACGGTGAGTCAATCGAGTTCTACTATGATCGTCTGAACGAGCTCATCTAAAAGTGTAATCAGTATGGAATTATCGGATCTGATATGGAATACAACCTTACTTTCATAATGGGGCTTCACAAGGAATGGAGGAATGTGAGTTTGATGATGAAGACACAACAAACTTTCGATTGTTTGACTCTCAATGATCTGTACAATCTTCTAAAACCTTACGAAAATGAAGTAAATGAAATAGATGAAGAGTCAAAAATCAATATGGGAGGTCCATTAGCTTTGGTTTCGAAAGTATCGGGAAGAGTAGGTGAGATGGAAGCTTGAGAAGGAAAGCTCTGAAGACGAAGGTCTTATCGTCAACTCTAATGATGAAGCGGTGGGTTTTTTACTCAAACAAAAGAGTAAAGAAGTTTTATAAGAAGCCATTCGATGGAAATTCTAAAGCTAGTGAAATGAAGGGAAGTAACTCTGGGAAGGCTAGTGAAGAGAAGAAGTTTGAGAAGAAGGAGGTTAAATTTGAAGATTCGAAACAAGAGAAAAAGCTAAAGGGAGATTCGGGAGTTGATTGTCATTACTGTCATGGTGCAAATCAGATGGCAACTGACTACATGCTGAAAAAAAAAGGTTGAATAGGGTTAAGGATGAAACATACTATTCCGAAAAGCTGGAAGAAGTGAGGGGAAAGTCGAAAGGGATGTCACTGGTTGTGAGAGGAGAAAATGAGGATAACGGCAAATACCAAATATGGTCTTCAGGCTCGGATGACGAAGAGATGAGAAATCCGAAACATGGAGCCATGTTTGCAAAGTTTGATGAGGATGAAGATGAGAAGATTACTGGTCATTGCTTTGTTTCGACATTAGCAACCAAAGCACCAATAACTTCGAAGGTACATTCTCTACTTCAATATTTTAATATTCCTTCAAGTGCTTCTAATTCTATTATAATTGAGTTTGATGATGCTGTTACTTATGTTAATAATCTAGTGATCTCTGCTAGCAATGAGGCTAAAAAAATCTAGTACTCAATTACTAGAAACCCAAAGGATGTTGGAGGCGAAGAAGGCTAAAATAGATCATATAGAGTTGTAAATAACGAATATAGTGATTGATTTTGAATGCAGATAATAGGATTTTGTTAAAACAAAGGAATATTTACTGTAATTCTGCTAAAAGACTTTATTGTAAATTGACTGAATTGCATCACTCTAGTGACATAAGTAAAGAACAACATAGGAAGCTTCTACCATTCTTATCTTTCGAAAGAGAAAAAGTTGATGCTACTTCATATGATTGTGAGATGACTATTTCAGACTTTGGTAAAGTCCTTGATAATAGATATCCCTATGGCATAGTGAAAATCGATGAACATTTAGATGTTAATGATCTTGTTGATATAGTTAATAAGACACTGATTGTAAATGAACAAATCAAGATTTTGAAAAAGACTGAGAATTCGACTTCTGACTTTCAAAACAACTTTGTTGATATCGAATATGACAATATCAGTGAAACTGAAGCAGATGAGGTTGTTGACTGTTCTCAGTTATCTGTCATTAATGTCAAATCATTAGCTACGGGTAAAGAAAAATGTCATGATTCGAATATTAAAGTTGACAAAGACCAACCTTCTACTTCGAAAGTTTTTGACCCTGAACATGTGACTGTCGAAGATAGTCAGACTGACAGTGATGATGATGACGAGGTTTCGAAGGAAACAATAGATCCAAATGTCTCGGAAAAAAAAATTCCACGTATTGTTGAAGATCATGTATATGAAGAAACAACCAAATTTGACAAAATCATGAAAGAAAAAGATTCTCATTATCTTGAACCTAATTCTGTGGTTTATCCAAAATTCAAGTGCACTGATAATATCATTTTTCCAAACGTTTATCCAAAATTCAAGTGCACTGATAATATCATTTTTCCAAACCAAGTGTTCCTTACAAAGGGTAATGGAGACAGTGTGAAACCAGATATCAACAAACTGGCTGAAAAGGATAATAAGTAAGCTTTGAAGGATGGATTTTTCTCAAATCAAAGCACCGTTGGGAAGAATCTAACCAAAAATTCATACACTTTTGAAAGACAAAATCCAAGTTGAACCTGGGTGGTTAAACTAAATCGTCAAAAGTAGAAAAACAAACAAAAGATAAAGTTTTTGAAACACCAATTAAAAAAATTCAGAGCCAAAATGAAAAGATTAAAAGGATTTCACAAGAAAAAGGGATTTTAATGAATAAGGCACGAAATTAGGCTTATTGGAATACTTCTGTGTCTAAAAAGAAACAACAAAAATTTTCTTCCAAAAATTCTGCAAAGAAAAAGTGTGAATCTGTTAAGACAAATTCACAAAATTAATTTTCTGGTGCAAAAAAATCAATGTCAAAACCTTTGAAATCACAAAAAGATTTTTCTAAGGACAAGGAACATGTTTCAAAATCAAATCAAAACTCAAATGTTCAAACTTCTTATCTTGAGAATTATGTGAAAAGTCAACAAAAAGATTTTGTTAAGAATTCTAACTATCCAAGGTTTTCACAAATATTTTTCAGAGAAGTGATCTTCAATCAAACAAACAACAGACTTATTGTGACATCCCCATTTTTACGGCCAGAAAAGACTGTTTTTGTTTATGATTTATAAAAATCAGAGTATCTCTTTTAAATAAAATGTTGCGGAATTCGTTCACAGAAAAACATGATAATCGCGTTATCAAAGCATTTCTAAAGAAATATATTTTTATTCACTTTTAAAACATTTGGGATGACATCGTCAATACATAAACATAAGCATAAACATAACTTACATTCATTTACTCTAGTGATCTACATCTCTTTTAAATCTCTCAGTGTAATATGACTTCTTATCAACACCTGTGATATAAATAAACTGAGTGGTTCAGGTTGGGAAACCTGGTGAGTACATAGGTTTTTCAACCCACAATAATATAATTATTATGTTTAAACAATCAAACAATCAACCCAATTACCCATCCCCATTATCTTCTTTATTCTTAAGGATCTACCCTACGAATCAGCTATTTCTCATTCATTCATTCCTAAGGATTTTCCTAAGGAAACAACATGAAGTCCATTGTTGCCAATGACACATTGGTCAAGCGCAACTGCTAATCTTGTCACTTAGGCACAGCTGCCAGAATTGGGACATTTTCTTTGAGGCGCTTCTGCCGGTATTGACCTTTAAACGCTACTGTCATGGTCATAAGGCTCCCTATTAGGCACAGCTGCCAATACTATCCTTAGAGTGCAGCTGCTAGGATGTTTACCGTAGATCTAAAACATCTACGGGTTGTGGCGCAGCTGCCAGTGCTCATCTATAGGGTACTAGGTCCACTGCTGCCAATGTATACCTATAGGGCACTAGGTCCATGCTACTAATGTTCCTCTATTTCAGCTTTTATCCCTCATCATTCATCTACCCATGTTTTACCCAACATATTTTGTAGATATAAAATACTTTATACAGTTTACATCATTTAAAACGTGTATACAAATTTTTCACCGGCATAGACAACAAGTATTCAGACAATATGCACAACTAGCACGTAATTTATAATAAAATACTTCATATCTATGTGTAAGATGAAACGGACCATGTAGTCACCTGAAAGGTGGTGACTCAGCACTCGGACAGCGCTTCGATACTCTCAAAACAATTTCCCTTCGATAAAACCTAATACCAATACCACTAGGGCTTAGTCTAACGATAACCGCGACAAATTAATAGTGTAGCTATTATTATTATTATATAAGCGTTAAATAACACTAAGTATAACTCATAATAATAGCCCAGATACTCATTATAAGTTTCTAATAACGTTACTATATTAAAACATAAGTTATACTAAAGATAGGGTAGGTATAGCTCACTTACAGCGGGTTTTCTCGAAAATCGGGCTTCGCTGGAGCAGCATTCCCGAGTCGAAAGGCTCTTTTCTCGGGAATCCGGGAGCCTCGGGGCTTCCTTCAGGTGCTAGGGGGCTTTCCTAGGCTTTAGGGGGGGGGGTGGTAGGCTAGAAAGAGAAACTAGAGAGAGAAAGTGAGTTTGGGAGGTGTGAAGAAGAGAGAAAGTGAGTTCGGGACACCTCTATTTATAGTGAAAATATCTGATGGACTCGCCGAGTAGGGGACCTACTCGCCGAGTTGGTGCATGTGGTGGCCTTCTGGTGGTGCCACGTTTCTAATTCTGGTGGTGTCACGTCACCCCTATCACGTATTAGCCTTCAAACTTAGAAAAATCTTAATTCTCGCATACGAGCTCCGTTTTTGACGTTTTTTTTCAACGCGTAGGTAAAATCAAGATCTACAACTATCATTTCGACTCCGTCGGCTAATTCTCGACTGATCTCAAATTTAACAGTAGGAGACGTTTAGACTGTTAAATGACCGTGAAGAATTCATAACTCCTTCATACGGACTCCGTTTTTGTCTATCTTTTTACCGTTGAGTTCCTATTAATGAGATCTTCAACTCTCATTTAGGTTGCGTAAGCCAAAAACCGCTCGAACTAAAATTCGAGTTTCAGGCCGTGCACTGCTAAGCCAAATCTTAGAAAAATGATAACTTCTTCATACGAAGTCAGATTTGGGCGTTCTTTTGATGGATTTTCTCAGTTTAACATATTCTATGACTTTCATTTAGATCACTAAGGCTAAAAAGTCCTCCATCGTAAATTCACTATTTGCGTCTCCTGGTGCCGTGCCGGATTTGCCGTAAAACTTCGGCGGGTCATAACTTCTTCGTTATAACTCGGATTTCGGCGTTCTTTATATGTACGGAAACCTTGAGACATATTCTTCAACTTGGTTAAGACTATTTATTATAAATAATATTTTGCCGAAAAGTCATTTTCGACCCCTATTGCCTCTAAATTGACTAGCCCGGATCTGCGGGCGTTACAATTATCTCCCCCTTAGGATGATTACGTCCCGAAATCATCAACGAAACAGGCCTCGTATAATGACTCCTTACGTCATCTTTTCATCCTAGGTAATAATTATAACTTCTATATTCCTTCAAGTGTATCTCTTAGACTCAGGTCTCTTAGAGTCAAATTCCGGAATGGAATATGCCTTCCTTCATGGTCTAATGTGATATAATCACATTTTAACATGTAGCATTTCTAGCAACCAACTTCTTTTAACAACAAGCGCGATACTTCTATTGATCGATTTGATTTCAATTGTTGGTTTAAGTCGGACGCTACATCAAACTTGGTTCTTCGAACCACGTAACATACTTATCGTAGTCGGACTCAATTCGATATGACCACTAGGGTTGGAATAACAGTCATCCTCTTAGTCATTACCGAAATGATAGTAACGACATGCTTGAATAAAACGAAATCATTTACTAGCTTCTTGGTAACCTTGTGACTTTCCCTGATCCAAGCGTGAGTCCTGTGCTTTCGGTAGTATATGCATCTACTACCTTTCACACCTACTCGTACTCGTCCCAAGTATTGTCCCGCAGTTTTTTTCCAAGTCACCATACAAGAAAATCACATAACAGCTTAACACATCAAATATCAAAATGAAGGTTTATTATTCCTTGAAACTATTACATAGGTTTTCAATTTCACCCTAGACTATGCCTCTAATAGGCTACATCATATGATTCTATGGCTACTTCATAACTCGACCTTTGGATGTCAAGCCTTCAGTCCTGAATCCTCTCATTGAGATCTGCTTCATCAATGATCATTTGAAATGCTCTTGCCTTTGGTTTTGGCGACACATTTGGTTATGTTGCCCCTTCTCTCTTTGGGCAATCTTGCTTGAAGTGCCCTTCCTCATTACATTCGTAACACACCCTTTTGTTGAATTTACACTCGTTGGCATAATGCCCATGCTTCCCACACTTGAAACAAGTCACCTCCTCACCGCATTTTCCAGACTGTTTCTTTTTGCACTTCTCGCACCATCTTTCTTCACTCCCTCCTCCTCTAAACTTCCTTGTGCTGGAATTGCTTCTCTCATCGGGCTTCACAGACCCCTCAAACTTCCTCTTTTCGCCAACCTTGGTCTTGTTGGCGGCTCTTCCCTTGATCATCTCCTCAACCGACTTGGCAGCCCAGATAGATGCCTCCAAAGTAGCTGCCTGACGCACTGGCACCGCGTACTCCCATGGGAGTCCTTTTGCATACTTGTCGATATTTGTCAGCTCATCCGGAACAAGACGTAAGGCGAACTCCATCTTCTCTGTGAAGTTGTTGGTGTATTCATCAATAGACATGCTTCCTTTCTTCAAGGTAAGGAATTGGTTTTCTAGCTCGAGTAGATTTTGGGCTGAGCAGTACCTACGTTTGAACTGCACCAAAAACTCTACCCACGTTAGTTGTAGGGGCTCATTGGGGCTTAGAGTCTTCCCCAGAGTGTTCCACCAACGAACCGTGCCTCCTCTGAACTGGCGTACCGCAAACGTGGTTTGTAGTTTGCCTCTGCAACCACATGTCATGAAAGCTAACTCCATCTCGGAGATCCAATCCATGATCCCAATCGAATCTTCCTACCAGTGAAAGACGATGGCTTGTAAGTAAGAAAATCCTTGTACTTGCATCCATTCCTCTCGACTCCGTCACCTTGGTTGTTTTGTCGAACTATTGGTGGGTTGACTTGACCAACGGTTCCACCGTTGTTCCCCTCCTCAGTCTGCCCTTCGTTCAACTCGGGCTGTTCAATCTGTATGGTCGCTTCCTCTCGATTTTGTTGGAGCAAACGTCTGGTTTCCTCCATTTGATGATCCAACAACGCCTGGATCATCGCTTGCACTCCGGCCATCATTATTGGCTCAGCAGCGGCCACCACAACCAGTATTTGCTCAATCACTGGGGGATGATCTCAGTTCCCATTTGCATTCACGTTTCCGCTACGGGTCCTTGCCATCTTGATCTATACATCGAATAAGGCGAATCTAGATCTTTATTTAGGATTGATGTTTAAATCATCCTTATCACTCCGAAACGTTTACTTGCTAGTTCTAATACCGTAGTCGTACGTTTAGAATCATAATCACATAAGGTTTCCAAATCCGGTCGGCAACTGACCATAAATCCGAATAAATAATTGCATATAAGGCATAAAGCATTTAGCACATAAAAGCAATTTAGGCATAATTCCTAAAATAAGCTAGTGCTCACACCTCACAATCATCTCTTAGCATTCTAAGTTGAAGTCTATAAATAAATCCATATTCCTAGTCCGCTTAAACTAATGTTCTGATACCAACTGTGACATCCCCATTTTTACTGCCAGAAAAGACCGATTTTGTTTATGCTTTATAAAAATCAGAGTATCTCTTTTAATAAAAATGTTGCAGAATTTGTTCCCAGAAAAAAACGATAATCGCGTTATCAAAGCATTTCTAAAGAAATATATTTTTATTCACTTTTAAAACATTTGGGATGTCATCGTCAATACAGAAACATAAGCATAAACAGAACTTACATTCATTTACTCTAGTGATCTACATCTCTTTTAAATCTCTCAGTGTAATGTGACTTCTTATCAACACCTGTGATATAAATAAACTGAGTGGATCAGGTTGGGAAACCTGGTGAGTACATAGGGTTTTCAACCCACAATAATATAATTATTATGTTTAAACAATCAAACAATCAACCCAATTACCCATCCCCATTATCTTCTTTATTCTTAAGGATCTACCCTAAGAATCAGCTATTTCTCATTCATTCATTCCTAAGGATTTTCCTAAGGAAACAACATGAAGTCCATTGTTGCCAATGACACATTGGTCAAGCGCAACTACTAATCTTGTCACTTAGGCACAGCTGCCAGAATTGGGACATTTTCTATGAGGCACTTCTGCCGGTATTGACCTCTAAACGCCACTGTCATGGTCATAAGGCTCCCTATTAGGCGTAGCTGCCGATACTATCCTTAGAGCGCAGCTGCTAGGACGTTTACCGTAGATCTAAAACATCTACGGGTTGTGGCGCAGCTGCCAGTGCTCATCTATAGGGTACTAGGTCCACTGCTGCCAATGTATACCTATAGGGCACTAGGTCCATGCTACTAATGTTCCTCTATTTCAGCTTTTATCCCTCATCATTCATCTACCCATGTTTTACCCAACATATTTTGTAGATATAAAATACTTTATACAGTTTACATCATTTAAAACATGTAGAAAAATTTTTCACCAGCATAGACAACAAATATTCAGATAATATACACATATAGCACGTAATATATAATAAACTACTTCATATCTATGTTTAAGATGAAAGGGACCATGCACTCACCTGAAAGGTGGTGACTCAGCACTCGGACAGCGCTTCGATACTCTCAAAACAATTTCCCTTCGATAAAACCTAATACCAATACCACTAGGGCTTAGTCTAACGATAACCGCGACAAATTAATAGTCTAGCTATTATTATTATTATTATTATATAAGTGTTAAATAACACTCAATATAACTCATAATAATAGCCCATTACTCATTATAAGTTTCTAATAATGTTACTATATTAAAACATAAGTTATACTAAAGATAGGGTAGGCATAGCTCACTTACAGCGGGTTTTCTCGAAAACCGGGCTTCGCTGGAGCAACGTTCCCGAGTCGAAAGGCTCTTTTCTCGGGACTCCGGGAGCCTCGGGGCTTCCTTCAAGTGCTAAGGGGCTTACCTAGGCTTTAGGGGGGTTTGGGAGGCTAGAGAGAGAAAGTGAGTTTGGGAGGTATGAAGAAGAGGCTAGACCCGGCACCTCTATTTATATTGAAAATATCTGATGGACTCGCCGAGTAGGGAGGACCTACTCGCCGAGTTGGTGCATGTGGTGGCCTTCTGGTGGTGCCACGTGTCCAATTCTGGTGGTGCCACGTCACCCCCTATCACGCATCAACCTTCAAAGTTAGAAAAATCTTAACTCTCGCATACGAGCTTCGTTTTTGACGTTATTTTTCCAACGCCTAGGTAAAATCAAGATCTACAACTTTCATTTAGACTCTGTCGGCTAATTCTCGACCGATCTCAAATTTAACAGTAGGAGGCGTTTAGACTGTTAAATGACCGCGAAGAATTCGTAACTCCTTCATACGGACTCCGTTTTCGTCTATCTTTTTACCGTTGATTTCCTATTAATGAGATCTTCAACTCTCATTTAGGTCGCGTAAGCCAAAGACCGCTCGAACTAAAATTCGAGTTTTGGGCCGTGTACTGCTAAGCCGAATCTTAGAAAAATGATAACTTCTTCATACAAAGTCAGATTTGAGCGTTCTTTTTATGGATTTTCTCGGTTTAAAATATTCTATGACTTTCTTTTAGATCACTAAGGCTAAAAAGTCCTCCATCGTAAATTCACTATTTGCGTTTCCCGGTGCCGTGCCGGTTTTGCCGTAAAACTTCGGCGGGTCGTAACTTCTTCGTTATAACTCGGATTTCAACGTTCTTTATATGTACGGAAACCTTGAGACATATTATACAACTTGGTTAAGACTATTTATTATAAATAATCGTTTTCCGAAAAGTTGTTTTCGACCCCTATTGCCTCTAAATTGACTAGCCCGGATCTGCAGGCGTTACACTTATCAACGCATTCCTTATCATAATCAGTTTTCAAATTCACAAACAGTTCTTCCAAAGATTAATGTTGTTTATCAAATTTGATTTCAGAATCATTATAATCCTCATGTTTCAACAAGAAAGCCAACTAGGCAATTTGATAAATTCAAAGATCAAGGGAGAAGAAATGAATCTTTCAAGCCTAATCAACCTCATTTTCAAAACCCACCTTCGAAAGAAACCACATAGGCTACATTCGTGAAAGGAAAAAAAAATGTGAAAAATATCAATCATTGGTTGGAAGGAAAGGGAAAAAGTGTTCAATCTGGGAAATTCTCTCAAGAACAAATTAAGGAGGCATATGAGAAGTATCTTAATGAATCCTAAAATGGAAGTTCTTCTTCAAAAGAATCACATCCTTCTATTCAAAAATGGAGAGAAGTTTTGACAGAAAAAGTAAGTAACAAAGAACCTAAGAAGAATGAGGTGCATGTTGATTTTGACTTTAAATCTTCGAATGATTACATTTTGATAACCTTAAATAATGATGTGGACTTAATTGATAATGTTAAATCTGTTGGGTGTTGAGCATTCTAACACTCCTAAGTGTACATGCAACCCTAAATACCTTGGATCTATGTTTTCTCTATTATACATGCAAATATGAACTTTCCAATGTATTCATCCTAACTAGCATAATAACAATGCTTCATATGAATATATCAAGTTATAATTACATACCTCTTGATGTAGAATGTCTTCATGAAGCTTGAGTGCCTAGTGCCCCAAGTGTGACACCTCAAATGGTTCACACAACACCAAATACAAATGGAATGACTTGAGAGAAATTGGAACACTTCATAAAATCGGCTAGCCCTTCATTCTCACACATAATGCACGATTTCTTGAGCCATGGGATTCTTTTATATGGTGGCTATTAGGGTTACACCATGTAACTCACAACGTTACCCATTCCTTATGCTACATGGATTTTAACCTCCATGGAGTATCCATGGGTCACCCTATGGACTTAGTCCAACATAAGGAATCTTGGATCACAAGCCCACATATAAAAGAATGAATGATTTACACAATCCACCCATATACTTAATTAGTCTCCTCTTGATCACTTAATTAATTCCAAATTAATTTTTGATCAATACTAATTAAATAACCTTATTAATATATTAAAACTTATAATATATGAATAAACCTTAAGTGTTATTTCTCTCATTTTTAGTCTATCCAAATGCATGATGCCATGCAACCCAAATGGACCATGCCGGGTCGGGTCAAGTCTTACCAATTATAGTTATGGACTTAGACATTAATCCAAAAATCTCTGACCTTTGTCAATGACCTGTCCATCAGATAAGGGATCATATATTCCTCCATTCTAGATATCATATGGACTGAGACATGGATTATAATTATTCCCTCTGTCCGTTTGTTGTTTCCCAATTTCCGATTTATGTCGACTGATAATTGAACAAATCAAATCAGTCCTGGCCCGGCGGAGCACTTATATTTGTCATCACCAAATCATCGAGGGGCCCACATATATCGCTTTTATCCCGAAGGTAATAGGAATGGATAAACTTCGACTCAAATGGCTTGTTCTACTACTTGTTGAATCATACACAAAGGCACGTTTTATAACATGAAGTTACCAAATGCGTTTTCGTGCCATCAATATATAACTAATTCATAGTAACAACTCATATCTCTAGGTTTGAAGAATATAAGATATTATCGTCTCATGATCACTCGTGATAAAATCCATGAAGTGATTCCAATGAGCACAGGTTGAATCCAATACTCATAACTTATGAGCACTCATGTGTGTTGTAGCCCTTTGTCCAACATCTTAGACCTCTACAAGCCAACCCATGACAGTCTTAATTCATATCTACTTCCAACATATAACCGACTGTGGATGGTTTGAATAACTTAGTCATTCAGAACAATGAACTAGTTATTTTGGAAGTCAAAACATGTAAAATGAAGCACAATAATAATTGAATCCAATATGGTATCAAAACCTATGAACATAAATAAAACACCTTTTATTTATCACCATATGATTACACATTATTTATTGTATACTGTTTCATATATCAACTTTATTCTTGAATTTAAAACAATAGTTGTCCCATGCTCCAAGCATTTACACTATGTTTTCCAAACACTAGTCATGCCATACACCAAGTATGCATACTAGGTTTTTCTATGATCTTTACTTTGTGAAATAGATCAATTGAACATAACTCCAATGATCCTCTTTTCATTGTCCCAAATCCTTACTGCACATGCAAGAATTCCAAATTCATGCCATTTACTAAAATCTGTTAGATTCTAAACTTATATGCATTGATCCTCTAGTAATGATTATGCACAAAGTCAGAAAGAATTGACAACAACCATTACAAAGCATTCCAAAGGAGATCAGCTCCTTGGAAACATCCTTCTTGCATTAAGTTTCCTAAACTTACACAGATTGAATAATTTCTAACTTTGAAACATTTCCAGTTTCCATTTTGACTATCACTTCTGAACAAGAGTTGCCTCCTTACAGATTATGTCAATATGGTCCTTCCAGAATTATCACTATACTTCCAACTTTCCTTGAGCAACCAATCTTTGGTAAACCTTAGATTGTCCTCGACAATTATTTAATCATTTTAGTCATATCCATTCTAGACCTTTTCCTTTCTTAATGCCCTAAACATTTGGAAAATTTTAGAAAGGATGAATATAAAACATGTAATCGATCCTATATCCGAAGCATATGGGACACGATTCATGATGTCTCACATAAAAAGACTAAACCAATCTTTTGCTATAACATTTCCATTTCTGTTTGCCAAGTTCTCATAATTTAGATGATGAAAAGGGATGCCGTAATTATAATCAAATTTTAGAACGCAAATAATGGACCCATATATAGAATTTTCTTATGTTGAGCCATTCGAACATAACATTCATATATATACTTGACTAAATACGATTAAAATCTCACGATCTAAGCTTTTAGAATTGAAATGAAGTATAATTTCCTCTCCCTTAATTATAGCAAAACAACTCTTTCCCAATTGAAACTTTTGTTTTCTATAATTAACATTGCTAACTTGCAATACTTATCATAATTATCATGCTCCCACTAACATGATGATTATTAGCATAACACTTATGCTCCCACTAGTTTTGACATGTACTCAGAAATCAGCTGGACTTCTATTAATCAATACTTTCTTGACTTTCTTACCAAAGTTCTGATTTCTGATACTAGATTGCTTTGATAAAACTTTATCATAATCATACACCTTATCTTAGATAGCTCACAGGTGTGTCTAAACAATTTTAAGAACAATGAGAAGGGATGTCGTAATCATAGTCTTGAATGTTTAGACCTTTGCCACTTCTCACAAGTCCATGTTAGTGTGCCAGTAAACCACACACGCTCCACTAACGACTTTGAGAATGCAAATATCACGATTGCTATCTAGCTAAAATCTACTTAGTGAAAGTGTTTCCTCACCATCATTTACATGAACCGGAGAGAAACCTTATGACACTTAGATTTAATGGTGTGTATGTGTTCTTATCCATGTGAATTGTCAAAGCCATAGTCACAAGATAAGGATAATGACAAATCGAAGCTCATATGGACTGAACTCTATCTTAATTTCTTGCCATCTGGCAGCTCAAGGGCCTACCATTGCTTCCAAGTTGTTGTGCAACCAATTGAGAACTCTAAGAACTCATATGCAAAGCCAACTTTTAATTGGAATGGGCACATAATATGTTCACACGATAGGTTATAAACCTCAAGTCGCGTGCTAGTGAAGAACTTCATGTTTTATTCTTGATTAGTTCTTGAGACTTTCAAGACCTTTAAGACTCCCACTTTTCTCTTGACATATAAGACCTTCTTGTCAGACATTCAAGAAATAGTGTGGATTCTAATCAAGACAAACACTTCACACAATTGGCCTTAGTTGGTCTTTGTTTTATCTAAAACATCACAACTTACCAATTTCAAATGTACAAGAGTAGAAAACTTTTACTCTTACATTTGACAAGTGTTTTAAACCTTCTTTAAGACATGTCATACAAGTTACAATCTTAGAGTATAACTCTATGAATTGTTTTTGGAACGAATTATGAATCATCTTCTTGATTTAACCACTTCAACCATTCATAACTCCTCTTCTTAACTATCAGAATTCACTTAGAGGATGAATTGTGATAAGGTCTCTTAATCATTAAAATGATTATATAACATGATACTAATGTACTATCCCATCTTTCAGATTTGAGAAATTTATATCCTTCTGCCTAAGTTGATTCTTCTTATTCGCTCTGCCATACATTGGAACCTTTTCCAATATCTCAGAATTACACTTAAGCTTGTAAGTATAACCATATTTACTAAGCTATAGTAAATTATGACTAATAGTCTTTTCAATCTTTTGTGGTGGACTTAATCAGTACACAAGAATGTGTACTCGATCCCTTGGTCTTTTACTTGACTCACACATCCATGTGAACAAGTTGTTAGTCTTAAATTTTCCAATGCTTGAAAGTTCCCATTCATCATGCTATACAACTTGCATGATTCCAAGTTTCTATCCAACTGAAACTTGGGTGATGAGAATCTTTCCTTATTTGGTAAATTTAGACACCACCACAAATGAAAGAATCAAATTCATATTTCCACTCTTGCTCTTAATGGAATCTTGTAAGCAACAAAAATTTTCACAAATGCCATTGTAACGATATTTTTAAAATAAATAAAATAAAAAATTTTCCTTCTATTTTAAAATCTTTGTGGAAAAACTCTCCTTACAGTGCAAAAGCACATGAAAACTTTGTTGTTATTTATTCCTAAGCAATATATCATCACTCCTAAGAAGTAGCTCAAGAATCTGATCTTCAAACTATGCGATAGAAATCCATCTACGCGATCAGATTTAACTTATTGTTTCTTTAAGTTTCTTCACTTTTCTTTGAATCTTAAAACATCAACATGTGACCCAGTCACATCATGTATCAAGAATCTCAGAATAGAAACTTAGCAGAGTTAGATAATGGACTTTACCTGAAGTAGAGTCAAACTTATTGACTTTAACATCCTTAGGTAAATTTGGCAGCTTCGCAACTAATGCCCCTTTCTTTAGCAATGGACCCTTGACAATGGGACTATCTCAGACTTAGCCTCTCTCTTTACCATTTGGTCAACCAAGTTGACTATGGCCGATCCCTTTCCATTAGGAAGATAGAGCTTTACTGGATATCCAATGTCATCATTGTCAATGTCCATAAAGTTTTAGGAAGTTGATCTTAGCAAATAGATAAGATCATTAAGGGTCTTGTCATAGTCTCTTTCATAGGAGTCCCAAAGGAACTCACTATGTGACTTAGAAAGTGATTAAACCACCAACTTTCTCAAGAGTTTGACACCCAACTCTCCCGGCTTGTCAATATGTGACTAAATCTCCAAGATGCGACCACACATAGACCTTGCTTGCCAATAGGGCTTGAGTGACCTTAAACTTTTCAAGAACTTGTTGGTTAGGGAGAATAATTGGAGGAGGTGAAAGAAGTATGATTTCCATGGGACATCATCTTCATTTAGGGAAGCTTGTTTCAAGAGATTTGGGAAGATCATAAATGTCTAAACCAGACATCTTTTGGGAGATATTCAAGATAGTTGATTTAAAGTCCCTAATATAATACCCAATATGAAGTATTAAGGCTAGGACCCAACACAATACTTTTATACCTTGGAAGAGGGATGTCGTAATCCAAGCTATAGAATATTTGAAGGTAGGTGAATGACGATTCACCAATTTCCACCAAGATAAACGAAATGTATTATTAGGTTTTAATTGGTTTTGAAACTCCTAGATCTTTTGAGATTCATTGAACTGTTCAAAGGCATGTTTCAATCTCGAGTGTGCCCTTTAGGTTTTGTAACTGGGATGCCGAGGATCATAAAACAAGGTGTAAATAACCATGCAAATATACTTGGTACCCTTAGTATTTACCCCTTAATTGATGTGCCGATTAACCACACGCGCTCCACCGATACTATGATAAACATAAAATTACCCTTTGCCTACCTTGTTAAATACGAGTTTGTGTGCCGGTTAACGACACACGCTCCACTAACCGACTTAAACAGAGTGCAAAGTGTAATTTCATGCATTAGCACCTTATTCACATTTTCCTAAGTAACTAAGATTGGGTATTAATAAGAGTTTAGTTACTTAGTATTTATCATTAATACTTTTAATGAAGGGAGAATTATAGTCCATTTCCTACCCGTTCGGTTAACGACCCTCCATCGGTCAAGGAAGCGGTGGGTGAGAGTGGACACCCATTAAACTGCCATTTTATAGGAAGTAACTTTATATCCCCTTATAGACCGACTTCGTGAATGAGGCCTACTATCGGTAAGACTGACTTTACTCTTATACATATATATATATATATATATATATATATATATATATATATATATATATATATATATATATATATATATAAGGGTTGAATTTTATCTTTTAAAATTCTAAGAGCTAACTTGGAATTAAAGTATTCATAAGAGAAAACTTTTCAAATTCCAAAACTTGAGGGCACGTTTTGAAACTATTCAAAACTAATTAATTGCATAACTTATGAGTTTAAAGTAGTTTTAATTAAAAGACTCTTCAAGTTTCATAACTTGAGGACAAGTTATGGAAGTCTTTAAACTAATAAAAGAATGTTATTTTTTCTTTATTTTGTAGTTTATGGAATTAAATAAGGTTACACATTTTATTACTTAATGAAGTTACTATTGAACCTCCATAACTTGAGGACAAGACTCTTCATTTTTTGTAACCATTGCCAACTTTTATGAGTTTTATGAAACTTAAATGTGACTTTTCATGTAACTTGAGGACAAGTTACACAAACACATTTTAGAATCATCTCTTAGATTAAAATAGATTGAAAACACATAATCAATTAATTTTTCTATTAATCTAAGCAACTCATATGAACAAAGATAATTCACATCAAACTTTTTCATGTAATTAGCAAAACTTTAAAACTAATACAAAACACGAATCTATTGACAGTTATCTTTGAAATTGGATTAGCATGAACATTACCACATTAAAAACAAGTTTATAAGTCCAAAAACATCTTAGGGTAATGTTCGTAGTCCATTTCTAGCCAAAACAGTCGAACGTATGTTGTCTGGGGGTCCAACTCGTCGAGTGCACGAACAAACTCGGCGAGTTGGATGCATTTTGCCTTGGACTCGGCGAGTCCATCAGAGGACTCGGCGAGTTTGCTGTGCAGACAGCACCAAAATTCAATTTTTTTAGCTACTTTTGCAAGTATAACAAGAAAACAAGCCTAGGATGTGATACCACTGTTGGATTTTGAGCATTCTAACACTCCCAAGTGTACATGCAACCCTAAATACCTTGGATCTATGTTTTCTCTATCATACATGAAAATATGAACTTTCCAAAGTATTCATCCTAACTAGCATAATAACGTTGCTTCATATGAATATATCAAGTTAGAATTACATACCTCTTGATGTAGAATGTCTTCATGAAGCTTGAGTGCCTAGTGCCCCAAGTGTGACACCTCAAATGGTTCACACAACACCAAATACAAATGGAATGACCTGAGAGAAATTGGAACACTTCATAAAATCGGCTAGCCCTTCATTCTCACACATAGTGCACGATTTCTTGAGCCATGGGATTCTTTTATATGGTGGCTATTAGGGTTAAACCGTGTAACTCACAACGTTACCCATTCCTTATGCTCCATGGATTTTAACCTCCATGGAGTATCCATGGGTCACCCCATGGACATATTCCAACATAACGAATCTTGGATCACAAGCCCACATACAACCCATATATTTAATTAGTCTCCTTTTGATCACTTAATTAATTCCAAATTAATTCTTGATCAATACTAATTAAATAACCTTATTAATATACTAGAAATTATAATATATTAATAAACCTTAAGTGTTATTTCTCTCATTTTTAGTCTATCCTAATGCATGATGCCATGCAACCCAAATGGACCATGCCGGGTCGGGTCACGTCTTACCAGTTATAGTTACGGACTTAGACATTAATCAAACAAAAACAAAAGTTCGAAACTGGATAATTGGATCTTCGATACATCAAGCATTTTATTCTAATAACCAAGGACCCAAACAGCCTTGGGAACCTAAGTTCATTAAATGATTGCAGGTTTTATGTGACGAGCAATACGATGACAAAAGGTATATCGATAGTGGTTGCTCTCGTCACATGAGTAGGAAGAAGGAAAACCTGAGAGATTTTCGATGTCTGAATAATGCTGGTGTGATGAAATTTGGAAATAACAATAAGTGTAAAGTCAAAGGTTATTGGAAAGTGACCAATGGAAAGTTTACAGTATACAGAGTTGCTTATGTTGAAGGTCTTCAACACAATTTGATCAATGTTTCGCAACATGTTGTAAAAACTGGCAATCAGGTTGTTTTTAAAGAAGAAGGAAGTGTCATATCTAACATCGAAACAAAAGAAGTTCTTCTTAAATCAAAATGAAAAGGAGATATGTTTACACTTGACATCAAACCCATTGTTGGTGTTCCTTCTGTTTGCTTACTTTTGAAGGCTTCCTCAGATATAAGCTAGTTGTGGCATCAAAGATTGTCACATCTGAATTTTAAATATTTGAACAAATTGGTGGTGAAAGATCTTGTTCGAGGTTTCCCTATATTAAAATTTGATAATGATACTCTTTGTGCAGCTTGTGAACAAGGAAAACAACATAGGCAACGTCATCCGATTGTGATTGATTCCAAGATCGTGGAACCTTTGAAACTTCATCATATAGACCTTTGTGGTCCTTCAACAGTTGAAATCCTCAATAAGAAGAGGTATATTTTGGTTATCGTTGATGATTTTTCTAGGATTATTTGGGTATATTCTCTTCATTTGAAATCAAAAACAGCTCAAGTGATGATCGATTTTGTCACAACTAGCAAATTAGGGTTAAGATGTTGATCCTTGTACAAGATAATCTCCTTGTGTAACCTTACAACATCTCATCTAGTGAAATTCAAACTTCAATGCTATTAAGTTCATACTTTCATGCATTGTAATTCAAGTCGAAACAACATCGTATAAGCCCAAAACTCAATCCAATAAACAAAGTCCAATCAATTTTGGGCCTTTGCCCACGAATTTTGGACCCGAACCCATCATTGGACCAAGACTTCCTTATTGGGCCCTAATGGGCCAATAACTTATCCTTTTGGTCTTATTGGGTCGAAAATCCCTCTTTGGCCCTAATGGACCGAAAACTCCTACTGAACAGTGTATTGGGCCGAAAACTCCTATTGGACATTATATTGGGCCGAAAACTTCTATTAGACATTATATTGGGCTGAAAACTCCTCTAATGGGGCTTTTGGGGGCGAAAGCTTCTAGTTGGCCCTTCCTTGGGCCGTAAACCCATACTTGGGCCTTAGTTGAGCCGAGAACCCTCATTTTTGGACTCCTTTGAACCGAAACCCCCTATTAAGCATCAAGGGGCCAAAAATCTTCATTGGGCCAAGCCAAATCAATGCCCATAAAAAAATTTGGACCAACTTTGGGGCGAGACCCCTCTTGGGCCAGTTAGGGTTTGGATTAATCAAAAACAAAGGGAAGGAAGTGGACAATGAGGATGAAACCTCATTATTGTTCAAGTTGTCTCCATGCTGTGAACAATCAAACATCTAGGCACATCCCATCCATGCATGAAGAAGTCAACCCCTATTCTCTCCCCCCTCCTCTTGAATCAGCCGACCTCCCTTCCCCTCTCTTCATATTCACTTCCAAATTTCACTCTCATCTCATTTTTCTCTCAAGTCTCCATTATTCTCTCAAGAATTCTCGAGTTCATCATCATCAAAGATCGATTTTTAAGCTCCTTGGTAAGTCCATGTTAAACTCAAGATGTTTTATGTCAAGTTTATACTAAGATTCTTCTTCTTACAACCTTATTTTTGTGTATAAGGGCCTTAGAACACCCACCACTTCGAGAATCCCCTCTAGAGAACAAGCTAGGCTCGAAAATCCTCTAATGGGCCGAAAACTCCTCTAATGGGCCTTTTGGGCCGAAAGCTTCTAGTTGGCCCTTCCTTAGGCTGGAAACCCATACTTAGGCCTTATTTGGGCCTAGAACCCTCATTTTTGGGCTCCTTAAACCGAAAAACCCCTATTAAGCATCAATGGGCCAAAAATCTTCATTGGACCAAGCGAAATCAAAGCCCATGAAATTTTTTTGGGCCAACTTTGGGCCGAGACCCCTCTTAGGACGGTTAGGGTTTGGATTAATCAAAAATAAAGGGAAGGAAGTGGACAATGAGGATGACACTTCATTATTGTCCAACTTGTCTCCATGTTGTGAACCAACAAACATCTAGGCGCATCCCATCCATGCATGAAGATGTAAACCCATATTCTCTTCTCCCCTCCTCTTGAATCGGCCGACCTCCCTTCCCCTCTCTCCATATTCACTTCCAATGTAACATCCAAAAAATTTTAAGCCGAATTTAAAAAATTTCAACCAGAAAACCACATAGTGTTTTACAAAATGTTTTCAAAATAATATTCATCAAGGTGTCCCAATAACAAAATCATAAGGATGTGGAGCAGTAGGGTTACGCCTTCGCCTTGCCACGATCTCCTGATGTACCTAAAACGATAAACAGAAACTGTAAGCCTGAGGACTTAGTGAGCTACCCCCAAAATACCAATACCACACCGATAATACCATGTCAAATAACAGATAACCAACAACATGCATACTGGGCCCTCGACCTGACTAGACCGCCCGACAGGGCCTACAGTCTATCTGGATCTATCCCAAGCCTTCGGTATGACTGGACCGCTTTTTGGGCCTACAGTCTACCTGGATCGCTCACAGGGTATGTTGGCCTTCAGCACAAAGCAGGACCGCCTCAACCCAAACATCAAGCAAATAACCATTTGCAAAAGACTAACATATACTAGCATATACAAATATCAGATATAACTATCTTACAGATCATCGATCATAGTAACCTCTCATAACTAGAGCACTGACCTAACCAGGTTACTAAGATGCCAATCCTAACGGATCATAAGAGCATAACAACATACTGTCTATCCTAACACTGATCCAATAGATCATACCACATGCATCATGCTATAACCAAGATAATAACTAAAAGGGCCGACCTTAGTGCCTTAGACCCTATTGATATAGTGAGGATAAATCACCTTGCTAGTAGCTCGGAATGATACGGCCCACACCTCCAGATATATCTCCAACCACCTCGCCTGTACCCATAAGTGGCCCACTCAATAATTACTCAACTTACTAAAATGCTCTTGGGAGATACAAGACATCCCACAGTCAAATCAAGTCACTGGTCAATGGTCAACAGTTTATGTTGACCTATTTGTTGAATATAACTTTCTCCGCCTCGAGTCCCTACTGATTCCAGAATTTCTCGACTCGACTCGCTGAGTCTATTGGCAAACTCGCCGAGTTGATACGCGATCCAGTGAATGGAACTCAAACTGACTCGTCGATTCATCTCCCAGACCTCGCTAAGTCCATGAAGGACCAACTTGGACAAAACCCTACCCGACTTGCCGAGTCGTCTCCCAGACTCGCCGAGTCCATACACATATTCTCATGATCAAGCGATTATGAGCTATCCCTTGGTTCCAATCAGTAGATTTAGGTCCCTAGAGTGTATTAGCAACGTAAAGTTGCTACCTTTACGTATTTGCACGCCTCAAATTCCACATCTAAGCTTAGAATGGGACTTTACTCATAAACAAGGGTTCCTTCATGACCCTATTAAGAACTTTATGAACTTAGGGTTCAAAAGAGATTCAGATCTGAAGTTTTAACTTCATATCTTGCTCCCATACTATAATCCCTTCAGGAAAAGCTAAAGAAAGCCCTAATCATCACATATGAAAGATTCTAGAAGAAAAGAGGTCAAGGTAACAACTTGTTACCTCCAAAATGTGCCCAAGCTGAAGTAGACTCTGGATCCACACGAATTCCTTGATGCTAGCCTCTTGATCTACAAGTTTCCTTCATAAAAATCACTTCCCAAAGCTCTAAAACACTCTCCAAGCACACTCTCACAGAGATTAGGGTTTCTGGCTCTCAAGGGGTGATAGAGTACAGTGGGACGCGCAAATGGTTCAATATATAGGGTGCATAAACCCTGAAATTTAGGGTTTCCTATGTCAGCTCCTACTCGTCGAGTCCCCCTTGCCGACTTGTCGAGTTCCTCATTAAATGACGTGTCCTGTCCCACTTCTACTCGACGAGTCATAGTGTCAATTCGTCGATTAGACCTTAAAACTTGAAATTTAGAAGAAATAATAAGGATACCTGACAGTTGGGATGTTACATCCAAATTTCCCTCTCATCTCATTTTTCTCTCAAGTCTCCATTGTTCTCTAAAGAGTTCTCGAGTTCAGCATCATCAAAGATCGATTTTTAAGCTCCTTGGTAAGTCCATGTTAAACTCAAGATGTTTTATGTCAAGTTTATACTAAGATCATTCTTCTTACAACCTCATTTTAGTGTTTAAGGCCCTTAGAACACCCACCACTTCGTGAATCCCCTCAACAGAACAAGCTAGGCTCGAAATTCCTTCTTCATCTTCTTCTATATTTCAAAATCCCCAAGGTGAGCTTCATACCCCATTATTTTCAAGATTTCATTATTTTAAGGGGGGGGGGGGGGGATACAAGTCAAGTCTTCTTTGAAATCTTTAGATGCAAGAACTTGTGTGTATATATGTCTATGTGTGTTCAAATGTTATTATTTCATGCTAATACTCCTTAAACCTTAAACTCAAGATTTTCACAAAGTCTCAAGTTGTTGGAAACAAACTTTTCTTTGTGTAGTTTCACATATTTTGGTGTCATGTTGAAAATGAAATATGTTGCTATGTGAAAATGGTTTCCTTGTAATGTGTGTTGAAAATCACAAATAATGTCAAAGAAAATGTTAAAGCATTTTTCGTTATAAAAACTTGAAAGATGGTAAATATTAATGTTTGTTGAAAATCACAAATAATGTCAAAGAAAATGTTAAAGCATTTTTCGTTATAAAAACTTGAAAGATGGTAAATATGAGAGTTTACACTCAAAATGGTAAAAAATTTTATATATAAATTTTTATCATTACCACTTGTAAAATTGTGGAAATATGATAAATTTCAACATTTTATGTAAGTTGACAAGTTATTTCAAAGGTTTAAAACCTAGAATATTTTGTTACGCTTACAACGCATATGGTAAGTTGACAAGTTATTTCTAATTATTTATAAATATCATTATAAATAATTTAATATGACCAGTATGCAAAACAGAGTTTTACGACAGGAATATACGTGTGTCATAATCTGTCCACCATAGAGCTTTTACTAATACAAGTGTTAAGTTGTTTGTCATAACGTTGTAAACGCATGTCATAAAACCGCAGTCTTGAATTTACACTAAGCACGCCATATGCATTATTCGATAAATTCGCGTAAATTTTGTTGAGGCTCTTGTGAGACACTGCTTCACCGTACCTACCTAGCTTACACCATAAGTCCTGTAGTTATAACCAGAGTCTCCTGGAGAGAGAGCGGGGTAACTGTGTATAGATCTATATGGGGTTGACACCCTCGCACCTGAGCTGTTCGCTACAGCTAGACGGGCCAGTCTAGAGTGACAAATATCTTATTAGAAACCGACGTCTGAAGAACGTCAAGACAGACGCTTGAGTCGCATTAGCATGGTTAATAGTTTCATCCATTTTGTAAACTAATGCCACCACTTTGGTCTTAGAACTTTAAGACTACAACTGTTTATATATATATATATATATATATATATATATATATATATATATATGAGAAAAAATAGGATTTTCTGGGGACACACTCTTTTTAAATACAAACAAAGCAAAATATATAAGAAATATGCATGCCGTTATACTCGGTTTTGGGAACGAGACTCACAACTATTTTTTTGAAGAAAATATTAGATTTTCTATAGTTTTACTACTTATTATTAACTAAGATATAACAAAGTTTTTCCTACAAATATGCTTATGAACTCACCAACATTCTATGTGTACGCTTTTTAAAACGACTTGTATTCTCAGGAACGTAGTGAACAGGTTCTCAGGCCTTGGATCTAGATGTTTTGCTATCTTTTTGAGACATCATACTTTATGATACTTTTTGGTAATGGAAAAACAAGTACAAATTGTAGACAATGTGTAACACTTTGAATCCAGCAGACCAAGAAAAAAGAAGGGGAACCCGAAATTAGTGAGTCAACTCGTCGAGTCGAAGGAAGAAATCGACGAGTCTGAGCGAGTTCCGTTTCTCAGATTAAGTTGCAGACTCGGCGAGTCGGGGGCTTGACTTGGTGAGTCAGGTCTAGGTTGGGAAACCCTAATTTCGAGACTTGATGCCCTATTTAAGCGTCCTATTCTCCCCTTTAGGGTTTCATTTGCAGCCTCTCTAGTCCAAAACCGAAACCCTAGCCACCCAACTTCTTTTCTTGAGCTTTTATGAAGATTAAGGTCCATTTGGAGTGCATCTTGAAGGTTTAAGAGAAAGGAGCAAGGAAGGAAGTGTAGATCCAACCCCCACCTCGGTTTGGCAGTTGATAGAATATAACAAGTCGATACCTTGAGTATTCATTTGATAAATCCCCTTCTTAGCTTGTATTTTGTCACTTTTGGGCCATTTCCAAGGTTAATCCGAGTAATAAGCCCTTGAGGATGTATTGGACAACAGATATGGGCACTCTTTACCTTTAGAAGCTCAGAGTTTCTAGCTTTATCCAACTATGGCTCCATTTCATGACCTAAACCTTCATTTTAGCTTGGATTAAGAGTTTTGGCTTCATGGCACCGTGCATGTATGTAAAGTTAGCAACTTTACGTGTAGTGCTAGCATTAGGAGTCCATATCTATGAGTTGGAGGTGTTGTTATGGATTGTAATCGACAAAATTGAGATGTCACAAAGCGGACTCGGCGAGTCGGTTCATGCACACGACGAGTCGGGTCGCAAACCCAAATCCATTCTCGTTATGATTTAGAGTAAGTGTGTTGAGTTGGTGAGGGACTCAGCTAGTCTGAGTCCATAAAGGTCAGGAAGTTCACCGTACTTGACAAGTTCAAAGAGGAAATCGGCGAGTCCAAGGAAATCTCCTTAGCTATGAATATGGACTCGACGAGTTGTTCATACAGATCGGAGAGTCGCAGACCAGACACACTCACTTGAGGATGATGAACTCGCCGAGTTCAAGGATGTGACAACCCGATATTTTCAAACCAATGTAACATTCAAAAAGTCAAATCTAATGAACCATTTAGAATCAAAGAAATCAGCTTCAAAAATGAAGTGTTCTAAAATCTAAATTGGGATGCATAAAGTGTTAGATCTCGTGCCAAGGTTTCCAAAAATATAAAGAACACTCAAATCCGAGTTATAATGATGAAGTTAAGACCAATCGAAAATCCACAACACACCAAGTAAAACACTGATAAGCGTAAAAAGTGAAACTTCAATAAAATACTTTTTAGCCCTAGACACCTAAATGAAAGTCGTAGATTTCGTTAAACCGTGAACGTGCATAAAAGGAACACCCAAATCTGACTTCGTATGAAGAAGTTACGATTTTTCTATGTTTCGGAACAACGGTAGACACCTAAAAACTCGGAATAAAGATCGAGCGATTTTTAGCTGACACAACCTAAACGAGAGTTGAAGGTCTCTACAATAGTAGTACAATGGTAAAAAGACAGACAAAAACAGACATCAGATAAAGAAGTTCTGGATTTTTTAACGAAATTATCCTGTCCCGGCCTATTTAAAATAAAATAATAAAAATTAACATCAAAATTAGCCGATGAAGTGTAAATGAAAGGTGTAGAGTATTTTATCACCTACGTGTGGATACAAAGAACGTCGAAAACAGAGCTCGTATGCGAAAGTTACGCATTTTAGAAGTTTTTGGCACACATTTCGAGGCTTATCTGAAGGAGTACGCCCAGCGTGCGTGATGCACGGACTCGGACCGGCCACATCGCCCCTACACCCTCTACGATAGTCCCATCCGAAGACCAGAGACCAGAGACGTCATTGCTGACGTACACCCTAAGTACGAGTGTACACCCAGCGTACGAAGCCTAGCAGCCCACCTATAAATACCTTGCGAGACTTCTGACTTTCCTTGCTCATTTCTATCTTCTCTCTCGCATTTACTCCCCGTTTAGCATCCCGAGACGACCCCGACACCCCGGTTTCATACCCCAGCCTCGACGAAGGTCCGAAGCCCCGAGATTCTCGAGAGTCTCGCCACTTTCCGGTCGAAGTGTCGCCCGAGAAAAAAGCTCGCTTTCTTCGAATCGTCACACTTTCCAAGTGAGTTCATACCCCTACTTTATTTTTATGTCTTTTTCATATTTTAGGGGGGGGGGGGGGAATACAAGTGTAATACGAGAAAAACTTATCGTTTTATACATATTCAAATACACACACCTACATTTTTATAAATCTTAAACAACTTCGATATCAACGTATAAACTATATACAAAGTTAGTATCACATCGAGTTTCTATCACCTAATGGTACACACTTTCGGAAAAACTATAATGAGTATAGTTTACAAGTTATTCATTACATCTTTACTTTAACATTGTGAAAATGAAATTCTTTCATCTACATGAAATATAGACTTTTCTTTCCTAAAACTATTAATACTAAGTGTTGTGAGACATTCAACTTCAACGTACTCTCAAGTACGCATTTCAAGCCCTGTATTATAAACCATAATCTCTTGGAGGGAGAGCGTGATACTTGTGTATAGATCTATATGGGATTGACAATCCCGCACCTAAACTGTTACCTACAGTTAGACCGGCAGGTATGGGGTGACAAACGTCATAACACTACAACGCCTGAAGAACGTTGTTACAGGCAGTCTGGGTCAATAGCATGGTTATAAAACTCACACGGAAGTATTAAAATAAGTTTGATTTACGAGACTCTTGAATGCATTCAGTAAATACATTATTTTGAGTATAAAATTTACTTTCATCATTTGAGCACGAAATATACTAGTGCACTCCAACCTTTGGCACGTTTTCAAACTATCTGTAGAAAATATTGGATTTTCTGGAAAATACATTCATCTATTTTTACTAAAAGACATGCAAATTTCAGTACAAAAACACTTATGAACTCACCAACTTAATTGTTGACACTTTTTCGAAACTACTTGTATTTCTCAGGGAATCAGTAATACGGGTAACCATCAGTTGTTGGAAAAGAACGCTAAGGCGTCTATTATCAAAACATTTTAAATCATCATATTGTAATATTCTTTTGAAACATGTATTACACGTAACAATGTAAGTTTTTGTTATATATATGATGGTTGTGTTTACTTTCCTTTCAATATTCAACTGTTATGATACTACGTGAAGTCACCCACCCCCAAATCTTTCCGCCATTATGGTTTGGGGGTGTGACAAATGACGAACTCGGTGAGTTGGTTGAAGATGGTCCCAATTGTATGGTTGAAGGAGAACCCGTCGAGTTCTTGCTAGAGTCGATGAGTGGAGTTGGGGTTGCATTGGGATTTGAGGAGTATGGACTGAACGAGTTGGTAGAACAACCTGGCAAGTCGAGTCAACTGGAAGTCGACTTTGACCAAGTTTGACCAGGGTTGACTTTTGGATTATGATGGCCAAAATTTTGTTTTGGGTATTGATAGTTCGGGTAGCCGAAGGATCAGTGGTTCAGAAGTACCAGTTAGGAGTCAGAGGTGTTCAGCGAGTCTTCAGTAGTGCGAGGCAAGTCTCCTCACCATTTGCGTGGGTCTACGGCCATAATGGCAGCCCATTATCTTTATCTTTATGTTTATGCTTGTGTATAGAAGGAAGAACCAACGGTTAGCCCTAGGCACTTATGGATATATGTTCCGGGTTACGACCCGATGTCGGCCAAGGCCTGAGGAATGTTAGAATGCTAGAGGTCTTTGTGATTCTTTGATGTGCCAGTATGATAGGTTCCAGACCGAGGGTCCGATGGCTAGGTAAGCCCGAAGTATGTTAGACGATAGTCTGTTTCCAGACCAGGGATCTGATGCCGAGATAGTCCTGAGAAGTAGTTTGTATGCCTGATGTCTTTGTGATTCATGAATGTATATGTGTTTATGTTATATGATATGATCATGTTTATGCTATGTTCAGTTTATTCCGGACCTCAGTCCGATGCATGAGACAAGGCCCTAGTTAGTCCGGACTTCGGTCCGATGCATCGGGCAAGGCCCTAATTAGACCGGACTTCGGTCCGATGCAGCGGACAAGGCCCTAGTTATTCCGGACTTCAGTCCGATGCAGTGGGCGAGGCCCTAGTTAGTTAGGACTTCGGTCCGATGCAGTGGGCAAGGCCTAGTATTTGCTTTATATGTTATTGTATGGCATGTGTAGTTACGGAACTCACTAAGCTTCATGCTTACGATTTTCAGTTTTGGTTTCAGGTATTTCCGATAGCAGAATGAAGTGCTCGAGACGATCGCATGGCACACACCAAGAAGTCTAGCCTAGGATGCTTACTATTATAAAATTAATAAGTGTTTTTTGAAAAGATACTCTGATTTTTCATATAACCCTTTTTGTATGTTTGAAGCGAATTAATGCTATGGTTTAGTAATGCTTTTTAAAGAAATTTTTGGTCACGATTTTTGGATGTTACATGTTGGTATCAGAGCCTTGGTTTGAGGGATGTAGGCACACTCTTGGGTGTGTCTGAACTAAACCTGAGGACATGGTAGGGAAGTTTTCAAAAGGAAATCACTTTTATAAAAGAACTTTAAAAAGGGAGAAGAATTTGAAAAAAGAGAACATAAATTAGAAAAAGCGTAAAGAAATTTTAGAAAGAAAAGAACTTTGAAAAGAAGAAAAGGGTGTGGTGCATGCAATCAGCCGAGCTCAAGTAAGTTCTCCCAAATTACCAATACACGCTTGTTTAGATATGATATGCCTATGAGAATTGCATGCTAGATTAGAGTTAAGGATCTAGGAGGATGCCTTATGTGCCTGTTTTATGTGTATGAGCTTTATGTGTTGCATGCTAGTACAAATTCCTGAGTAGGGGATAGAGCAGTACAATTGGATTATGTTGTTAGATTTTCCTTTTGTCTGAATGTTACTTGCTTTGTGCTTTGTGAGAATCTGAGTGATAGAAGTTAGCCATTAGGTGAATACGTCAAGTCACATGTGATCAGGGTTGAATAATCTCAGAGTGCTGGATTTGTCCCTATTGTATAGCTCTCGCCTGAGTCCAACCGTTGTAGTGACAAGTCCTTTACTCGAAGGATTATATGAGCCTCCTTACATGTGATGGTATTCAGGTAGTGGCTAATTGGCATTATGAAGATACCTTCAGTAGCCGAGGATTGGGTGCAGGTTGGAGGTTACCCTAGGCCAAGCCTAGGATGAGAGTAGTGTTGCGAGCAGTATTAGTAGAGGAAGGGACTGGGTGGAGTCGAGGAAATTATCGAGGAAAGTACAAATAGATGTGGAACGTAGTATGGGCCCGTACTACTGAAAGCAGAGGATCCGTACTCGAGTCAAGAAGGGCTAAGATAAAACTGGGGAACTTGTAGTGAGTGTGTGATCCCTCAGTAGTGAGGAGTATATTGATGATAGTCATATTATGTTGCAGTATGGTGACGCTACGGGGTAAGCTAGTAGGCAGTTCAGGTGCTAGTGAGGAGTTAGGCTCGGGTTCAGGAGCCGAGCAACTCGGGCAGCAAATGAGAGAGTTAGTATCCGTAGAGATTACACGCAGTATCCTAGACTAGACTCCTCTGATCTTTGGTACGGTGAAGGAGGGTATATTAGAGATTTTGGATGAGAGGCTGGGAGCCTTTCGCGCTGAGATGGTGGCCATGTTAGGGGTTCCTCTAGGGCCCAATGTTTATGGATCTCTGGGATCCCTCGAAAGGGAGAATCTTGTTATTAGCTCTTTTCATTAGGGATCAGAGGTGGGTTACACACCTTGTCTCCTAGATTGTTCACTTCTGGATTCGATTGTTGTGGAGGTTTCGTGGGCCGTTCGCGAGGAGTTACCCGACATTATTGAGCTTGTTAATGGCAAGCTAACCGCTAGGTTTCAGGGTCAGACAGTGACTGTTCAGGCGGTTGATGGGGTAGCCGAGGCAACTCGGGAGCAAGAGTTTGGTTTAGATGTGCAGTTAGGGAAAAGGAAGCGGATGCCAACATCAGGACGATTGAAGGAAGGTGGACGTTTCGGCTCGGTTGACTTGAGTGTTGGAAGTCATGGAGATCTTGAGGTTTGTGGAAAGTGTGGGAGAACCCATGGGTTTTCTTGTCACAAGTTTAGGTGTTTCAAATGTGGAGAAAGAGGGCATGTACATCGGGATTGCAAGAAGGATCATATATGTTTTCATTGTCACCAGCCAGGTCATTTCAAGTCCCGTTGTCCTATTTTGGAGGTGCAGAGAGTTCAAGTTCCAACACCCATGGTTCTGCAGGAAGTCAAGATCGAGCCGCAATAGATTGCTAGTATATATTTCAATTCAGCTTCTGTTTATGATTTTATTGTTATGGTATTGCATCGATGTTAGTAAGTGTATTTCATAATCTTATGTTTCCTTCTTATGATTAATTCATAAGCCATTTGCATATCATGAATATGAGAGTAGTAGTTTGAAGATGTTTCCCTTTAGAGCAGGTTCTCAGGATGCAGTCACTGTAGCAAGTGTGTGTAGGGATCGAGAGGCGTTTTGTTAGTCTGCAAGAGTGGTTCAGGTTTGTTATTGGTTAGTTTTGGAGCTCTAGCGGTGTTGAGCATGGTTGTCAGCAGATCGACCTTTGGATGGAGAAAAGGATTGGGAATCCTTTCCAAGCGGGGATCTATAGGGATCTAGTTGAATCGAAGTGGGGGAGTACCATTCGAGTAGTCAGGAGCTGGGGTAGGAGCGCAACATGGATGCGTTCGCATCCTTGCTAAGAAGCAAAGCAGTCGAGGTGGTCGTTTAGATAGAGTAGCTGGAAGTCACGAGTTTGAGAACCATCCTGACATTGAGTTCATGTATTCGCAGTAGTAGAGGACTGGTTTGGGAAATCATGTTGATGTTTTTCTCGGTGGCACGCGAGTTAATCATGATGATAGGCAGTGGAGTGCTCGTTGTTGGATCTTTTCAGGTAGGTAGCCAGTAGTAAGACGGTGTGGGAAAGTTTTGTAAGACTGTGGGATAGCCGAAACATTCATTAGCGGTTTGGTTAGAGGAGTGTGGGCGGGGTCCAGTATCTCCTAGTTAGTGAAGTGTGGGCGAGGCATGTATCTCCTAGTCAGCTTGATAGACATCGAGAAAGGATAGTATGTTGAGGATTCGGGATGGTTTTGGACCCACGTAGCCTAGATAGGTAAGACTTAGGGCCTGGGTCACTTAGTAGTATGAGTTGGGTGGGACCCGTGGGCGAGGCTCGTGCGATAGTAGCTAGACAGGTGAGATCAGAGGGGAAAAACCGCTCTAAGTTATAGTTTAGGTAAGACTCGTGGGCGAGGCCCGTGAGATTATGGTAGCGCAGGTGGGACCTGTTAGAGACCTTAGGGTCGAGATAGGGATCGAGGATCCGAAGACTTGTAGATCCAAAGTGGCAGGCTAGATAGAGCAGTTCTAGATAGCTGAAGTTTCCTTCGGGAGTCGCTGGGAGCGACTGAGCAATTGGGCTTGGTTTCAGTAACCGGTAGGAGTCTGGTAACTCAGTTCATGGCAAGTAGTTGGGACCAGGGTGGTCTCGGTTCATCCGGTATTCAGATAAGAGACAATAAAAATTTTCAGTCGGGGCAGTAATGAGAAGAGAAGTTTTGTGTGGGACAGCCAGTTGAACGAGAAGTGTTACGCCTCTCATAGTAGGGTTAGATAATCTCAGAGGGAAGGGTTGACCCTTTTACGCAGCTATTGTATGAGTCTACCCATTGCAGGGATGAATCTTTTCATCGAAGGATTATCTAATCCATTTGCTGGGTTGGGTGCTCAGCATTGAGATATAACAGGAGGAAGCATTTAGAAAGTAGCAGTGAAGTGACCAGCACTGGGAGTGGCTGGGAATGTACACACAGTGGAAGGTTTACCCTTCACAAAGGAAGAAAAGGTTTTAGTTGTGTGTGGGAAGACGCCTTGGGAAGCCCAGTGAATGTGCAAGGTAAAGGGGATGAAACCCCTATGATGTCCAACATAAGTATTTAGGGAATACTGCAGGGATTGTCGGTTGGGTAAGAGTTGTGCTTTCAAGGTTGTTGGTGAGTAGAGTGCTCATGAGATTTCTATTTGCAAGGACTAGTTTTACCTGAATAACCGAACGAAAGGTCAATGGATGTGATTCCGCGAAGATGGGACCCAGTACGAGACGTACTCACTGAACGGGGATATGGGGACCAGATTGCAAGATAGTTGGTCGTAGCAGACTTCGAGGACGAAGTCTAGTTTAAGTGGGGGAGAGTTGTAACACCCTGAATCCAGCTGACAAAGAAAAGGGAAGGGGAACCCGAAATCAGTGAGTCAACTTGTCGAGTCAAAGGAAGAACTCGACGAGTCGGAGCAAGTTCCGTGTCGCAGATTAAGTTGCCGACTCGGAGAGTCAGGTCTGGGTTAGGAAACCCTAATTTCGGGACTTGGTGCTCTATTTAAGCGTCCTATTCTCCACTTTAGGGTTTCATTTGAAGCCTCTCTAGTCCAAAACTGAAACCCTAGCCACCCAACTTCATTTATTGAGCATTTGTGAAGATTAAGGTTCATTTGGAGTGCATCTTGATGGTTTGGGAGAAAGGAGCAAGGAAGGAAGTGTAGATCCAGCCTCCACCTCGGTTTGGCAGTTGATAGAAGGTAACAAGTCGATACCTTGAGCATTCATTTGATAAATCCCCTTCTTAGCTGGTATTTTGTCACTTTTGGGCCATTTCCAAGGTTAATCCGAGTATTAAGCCCTTGAGGATGTATTGGACTTCAGATTTGGGTACTCTTGAGCTTTAAAAGCTCAAAGTTGCTAGCTTTATCCAGCTATGGCTTCATTTCATGACCTAGACCTTCATTTTAGCTTGGATTAAGAGTTTTAGCTTCATGGAACCTTGCATGCATGTAAAGTTAGCAACCTTACATGTAGTGCTAGCATTAGGAGTCCAGATCTATGAGTTGGAGGTGTTGGAATAGACTGTCATCGACAAAATTGTGATGTCACAAAGCGGACTCAACTAGTGGGTTCATGGACTCGGTGAGTCGGGTCGCAAACCCAAATCCCTTCTGGTTATGAGTTAGATCAAGTGAGTTGAGTTAGTAAGGGACTCAGCTGGTCTGAGTCCATAATGGTCACGAAGTTCATCGTACTCGACTAGCTCAAAGAGGAACTTGGCGAGTCCAAGGCAATCTCCTTAGCTATGAAGATGGACTCGACGACTTGTTCATACAGCTCGGTGAGTCGCAGACTAGACACATTCACATGAGGATGATGAACTCGCCGAGTTCAAGGACGAACTCGGTGATTCGGCTGAAGATGGTCCCGATTGTATGGTTGAAATAGAACCTGTCGAGTTCTTTCCAGACTCGACAAGTGGAGTCAGGTTTTCTTTGGGATTTGAGGAGTATGGACTCGACGAGGTTGTAGAACAACTCGGCGAGTCGAGTCAACTGGAAGTTGACTATGACCGTTAACTTTGACCAAGTTTGACCAGGGTTGACTTTTGGATTATTATGGCCTAAATGTTGTTTTGGGTATTGATAGTTAGGGAAACTGAAGAATTTGTGGTTCAGAAGCGCCAGTTAGCAGTCGGAGGTTTTCAGCGAGTCTTTCAGCAGTGCGGGGTGAGTCTCCTCACTGTTTGCAAGGGTCTACGGCCATAATGCTGGCCCATTATCTTTATCTTTATGTTTATGCTTACGTATAGAAGGAAGACCCGGGGGTTAGCCCTAGCACTTATGGATATATGTTATGGGTTACGACCCGATGTCGGGCAAGGCCCGAGGAAGGTTAGGATGCTAGGGGTCATTGTGATTCCTGCATGTGCTAGTATGATAGTTTCCGGACCTAGGGTACGATGATGGGGTAAGCCCGAAGTATGTTAGACGATAGTATGTTTCCGGACAGGGGTCCGATACCAGGGTAGTCCCGAGAAGTAGTTTGTATGCTTGATGTCTTTGTGATTCATGCATGTATATGTGATTATGTTATATGATATGATCATGTTTATGCTATGTTCAGTTTATTCCGGACCTCGGTTCGATGCAGGGGGCGAGGCCCTAGTTAGTCCGGAATTCGGTCCTTTGCAGCGGGCAACACCCTAGTTACACTGGACTTCGATCCGAAGTAGCAGACAAGGCCCTAGTTATTCCAGACATTGGTTCGATGCAGTGGCCGAGGCCCTAGTTAGTCCGGACTTTGGTCCGATTTAGTGGGCAAGGCCCAATATTTGCTTTATATGTTATTGTATGTTATGTGTAGTTGGGGGAACTCACTAAGTTTCATGCTTATGGTTTTCAGTTTTGGTTTCAGGTATTTTCAATAGCAGAATGAAGAGCTTGGGACGATCTCATGGCACACACCAAGAAGTCTAGCTTGAGATGTTTACTCTGATAAAATGAATAAGTGTTTTGGAAAAGATACTCTAATTTGTCATATAACCCTTTTTGTATGTTTGAAGTGAATTAATGCTATGGTTTAGTAATGCTTTTTAATGAAATTTTGGGTCACGGTTTTTGGATGTTACAGAATGAATATTGGTATATTGTAATGTATAATGTTTCATTGCTATGTATCATTTATATTCAATTGTTATGATATTACAAGATGAAGTCACCAGCCCCCGGACGTTTCCGCCATCCCTGTTCGGGGGTGAGACAGATTAGTATCATAGCAATTTTTATAGTGAACTAGTATATCTAAACCATACAATATATAAATCTATAAATATAATAGGACTAAAAACACTCTGACTAAAAATATACATACTTGTGTGAACGTTGTCATAACCCGGGCAAGATTAAACCGGGCAGTTATGTAATCATATTTGCAATAAGTATAACCTGATCAACTATATTTATTCAAAATACGACCAACATGTGTTTGGGAGTGATCGAGGTGGGCTACGAATCTAAAAACCTACCAACCTTATACCCAAAAGTTTTAGGGAACCAAACATAAACTATTAAAATACTATATGAGTATTTTAGAACTATGTGTTATCTTCATGCATTTTCTTGTATCTTCCTTATACTTAGATTCAAGTATAGACGACATGGCAAGCTTTCACCAGCCCGGTGATACTTTTCCCCCAAACCAGGGGATGAGGGATGGTTGGAGGAGGAACCGGAGGATGATCTGGAGGAGATTGAGTTTGAGGAAGAGGAACTCGATGATGATACCGGCGAGGACGTGGAGGGAGATGAGGATGACTCGGATGCGAAGTCTGAAGTCATCAACCCTCCATATAAGTCCAGGGCACCCGTACACCGATGGGACTATAATGGTACTATACCCCTATGGGCGTATGATTTAGAGCGATGGAGCAGACACCAGCGACAGCGCCCACCATTCGGCATGGCACGAGGTTATTATAACCTCACACTTGGAGGACCCACTGATCGAGCCCTCCCTATCATGATTCACAGGATCTCCGACATCAACGACTAGTCCAAGATAACGGCCAATAGAGTTAGAGAGATGAGAGCATCGTTAGAGCTTACAGCAGCAAACACTCAGGATCTCAAGATCGACCAGTATCCGAGGGAGCAACTCATTGAGGATCTTACCACTGTGCGAGCAGAGGTGAGAGAGTACCGGGAGCTATATGCCACTTTGGAGGAAAGGGTGTGGATCGTTGAGCGCCAATTAGCTGAGTATCAGGGCGCTTCTCCCTCATCACAGGCACCACATGGGACCATTCGTCATATGTAGGGCTCATCCTACCCTTTCTCTTTCCTTTATGTATGTAGGATCGGCCCTACATTTAAGTGTTTACACTACTCACAGGGTTGTTATGTTGTCAAATTTTTTTATTCTCTATGTACTGTAGACCTTTCAAAGGTCAATTTTCATGTATTATGTTCTAAAAAGTTATCATTAATGAAACGATGATCTGTTTTATTTGTGATGTTGTTATCTACTATGTTCTGTCTTTTAATTTTTACTTGATGTAATACCATTTTAATTATAAGTACAACCGAACCACTGTAACCGTTGGAAACAAAGGATTCCATAAACTCATCGTCATTCCTGTCTCATAGCAGGAAATGCCTAAAAGATATATTTGCAAAAACACTACAACAGCACCACCGTCACCGCCGCCTCAACCGGAGATGGATTATGCTGCTTTCCAGGCGGCAGTCTAACCTGTAGTTACTGTAACATTAGCACACATCAACCAGGGCACAAATGGAGGTAACGGAAATGTGACGGGAAGTTCCAACCACGGGGAAACCCCAGGGCACCAAAGAATATGCACCTACAAAGACTTCACCAACGGAAAACCGAAGTCATTCAATGGAAAGTGGGGGTGTAATAGCTCTCACCTGCTGATTCGAAAAGATCGATTCTGTTTTCGAAATCTGCAGGTGTCCAGATGAAAGCATAGTAAAATTTGCAGCTTGTACGTTTGCTGACAAGGCCCTTTCATGGTGGAACGGCCATGTCAAGGCCCTAACTCACCCAGTTGCAAATGCGATGTCATGGGAAGACCTCAAAAGTATGATGTTAGACGAGTATTGTCCCCGAGGTGAAGTTGTGACATCCCGAACCTTTTTCAGTCAATGAAAGTCAAATCCCGTTAAATAAAAATTTCGAATTTTATTTATTTTGTCAATTTTGTCAAGCTCGTGAGGGTTGAGAACAACTTAGATTATATAAATTAAATTTATATAAGTATCGAGACTAAAACCGTGCAAAAAATCAAGTTTTTCTTCGAAAATCAGCCAAGTCTCGTTCATCCCGGTGTTTACCGCAAGCATGTTTACGGACGTAAACCGTTCACGGCCTGGGGACCCCACCTCCAACCGTGAACCCAGCCTATATATATATATATATATATATATATATATATATATATATATATATATATATATATATATACCCTTTTTATTAAAGAAAATATTGGATTTTCTTGGAAACATACAAACATTTCACAGATTCATCAACATGTTTTCATTACAAAAACATGTTTATAAACTTACCAGCTTTAATGTTGATACTCTTTCAAAACCTCTTGTATTTTTATGAAATCAGTAGACAGGTACTACCGCATGCTTTTGAGAAGACAAAGCGTATAGTGTCACGTCTTTTATATTTTGCTATACTTTTGATGTAGATAAATATGAATCAAACTGATGTAAATATCTCATATATATTCAATGTAATGGTTGTGTTTACTTTGATTACTATGATGCAATTGTTGTGATAATATACATGACATCCTCCACCCTCAAACGTTTTCGCCGTTTCGGTTTAGGGGTGTGACAGATTGGTATCAGAGTGGGCTATGGTTGTGGTAAAACCGGGCATTACAAGAGGAATTGCCCAAAAGCGACAACTACAGGAAATACAGGGAAGGTTCTAGCTATGGGCCAGGAGGAAGCAGTCGTTGATGCCACCGTAGTTACAGGTACGTTGCTCCTCAACAACTCTTATGCATGCATTCTTTTTGATAGTGGTGCGGAGAGGAGTTTTGTTAGTTATACATTTAAACATCTACTCAAGCATAAATGCCAGCCTTTAACCTAAACATTCACCATCGAGATGGCTAACGGAAAGAAAGATAGAACTAACGACTTATTCATAGGTTGTACCCTTACCCTAAACGAACATTCCTTTCCAATCGACCTCATGTCAGTTTCCATAAAAAGCTTCCATGTCATCATTGGTATGGATTGGTTAAGCCCCAATCGTGCCGATATCATTTGTTACGAAAAAGCCCTTCGCCTCAATCTGCCATCTGGCGAAGCTCTCATTATCTATTGTGATAAACTCAGCTCAAGCCTTCATATCATTTCATGCATCAAAGCACAAAAATATCTGCGAAAGGAGTGTCATGCATTCCTAGCCCATGTCGTTAAAGAAAAACAGGAAGTTATAGACCTCAAGAGCATCCCCGAAGTCTGCAACTTTCCTAATGTCTTCCCCGAAGATTTTCCCAATATTCCTCCCAAGCGCCAAGTTGAGTTACGAATTGACTTAATCCCCGGAGCTACCCCTATAGCTAAATCCCCTTACCGTCTAGTGCCAGCAGAAATGCAAGAAATCCAGCCAGCTCAATGAACTACTCGACAAGGGATTCATCAGACCAAGTTCCTCACCTTGGGGAGCCCCGGTCTAATTTGTGAAAAAGAAAGATGGGTCCTTTCGGATGTGCATAGATTATCACAAATTGAACAAGCTTACCATAAAAAACCGTTACCCCCTACCCATAATCGACGACCTCTTCGATCAACTTCAAGGAGCCAACTACTTCTCAAAGATATACCTAAGATCAGGGTACCATCAGTTACGAGTCCATGAGAATGATGTTCCTAAGACAACATTTCGGACTCGATATGGTCACTATGAGTTTGTAGTAATGCCCTTTCGTCTAACCAACGCACCCGCGATATTCATGGATCTAATGAATCAAGTGTGCCGCCCCTTCCTAGACAAGTTTGTGATAGTATTCATAGATGATATACTTGTCTATTCACAGAGTGAGGAAGATCATAGACAAAATTTGAGGCAAGTGTTGGGAACTCTAAGGGCGGAGAAACTATATGCGAAATTCACAAAGTGCTAATTCTGAATCAGAAAAGTAACCTTCCTCGGTCACGTGCTTAGCGAAGGAGTCATACACGTGGACCCTTCCAAAATTAAAGTGATCGAGAATTGGTCAGCACCTAAGGCACCCACAGAAATCCATCAATTGTTGGGTCTTGCTGGCTACTATCGCAGGTTTATCCAGAATTTCTCCAGGATTGCTAAGCCTTTTACCGCCTTGACTCAAAAAGGTGTAACCTTTAGATGGGGAGAAAATCAAGACACTGCGTTTCAAACATTGAAGTAGGCCCTATGCAACGCACCTATCTTGTCTATTCCAGAAGGGACGGAGGACCTCATAGTCTACTGCGATACATCCAAACAAGGGCTATGTTGTGTGCTTATGTAGCGAGGAAAAGTCATTGCTTATGCCTCGAGATAACTGAAAGCATACAAAGTCAATTATACAACTCACGATATGGAGTTAGGAGCAGTGGTCTTCGCATTAAAGATTTGGATACATTATCTCTACAGAACCAAGTGCACCATCTTCATCAACCATAAAAGCCTTCATCACATTTTTAACTAGAAGGAGTTGAACATGAGACAACGACGATGGGTAGAGCTACTCAACGATTATGAGTGTGAAATATGCTATCATCCCGGCAAGGCCAATGTGGTAGCAGATGCCCTTAGCTGGAAGGAGTACTCAGGTCGCAGAGTGAAGGCACTTACAATGACCATCCATTCCCATCTATCCACAGAAATCAGAGAGGCTCAGCTGGAAGCCTTGAAATCAGAAAACATATTGGATGAGCCCTTGAGGGGAATGCAAAAGAACTAAGAAATCAAGGGAGACAGAGTTTACTATTTCATGAACTGGATCTAGACCCCAAAGTTCGGTGGTTACAGGGTGGTTGTCATGAAGGAAGCTCACAGGACTCATTAGTCCGTTCACCTAGGTTCGGATAAGATGTATTTGGATCTCAATAAGCTCTATTGGTGGCTAAACATGAAAGCAGAAACTGTTATCTTCGCGGGCAAGTGCCTGACTTGCGCCAAGGTGAAGGTAGATTATCAAAAGCCCTCAGATCTACTTCAAAAGCTAGAAATACCTGAGTGGAAGTGGGAACAAGTCACAATGGACTTCAGCACCAAATTGCCCAAGACCCTGGGTGGCCATGACACTATATGGGTAATGGTCGACATATTAACTAAGTCTACCCACTTCCTGCCAATCAAAGAAATATACAAGATAGAGAGACTGACCTGAATATACATCCAAGAGATAGTTTGACTGCATGGTGTGCCTGTATCCATTATCTCTAATCGAGATAGCAGAGTCACCTCGAGATTTTGGCAGTCATTGCAAAAGGCTCTGGGAACTAAGTTGGATATGAGCATAACATACCATCCACAGACGGACGGGTAGAGTGAAAGAAACATTCAAACCCTAGAAGACATGCTGAGAGTGTGCATTATCGACTTTGGTAAGTCGTGGGATACCCATTTGCCATTGGTCGAGCACTCTTACAACAACAACTATCACACTAGGATCAGGGCTGCTCCATTCGAAGCCCTATATGGTCGTAAGTGCAGATCTCCTCTGTACTGGGCTGAGGTGGGTAACACGCAGATAGCCAAAGGTCAAGTCCTTCATAACACTCTCACTGGCCCAGAAATCATCCGAGAACCCACAGAAAAGATTGTACAAATCCGGTAACGATTAAAGGCTTCTAGAGATAGACAAAAGAGCTATGCCGATAAGAGACGAAAACCTCTGGAGTTCTAGTTTGGCGACCAAGTTATGTTAGAGGTATCACCCTGGAAAGGCATGATAAACTTCGGAAAGCTTGCAAAGCTAAATCCAAGATACATTGGGCCATTCGAGATCCTTGCTAGGATCGGTCAGGTAGCTTATAAACTCCGTTTACCACAAGAGCTTAGCAACGTACATTCCGTATCCCATGTGTCAAACCTTAAAAATTGTTTATCCAAAGAGACTCTTGTAATTCCACTCGATGCGATTGAGGTCTATGAGATTCTTAACTACGTGCAAGAGACAGTCGAAATCTTGGATAGGGAAGTCAAGCGAACGAAACAAAGTCGCATCTCGATAGTGAAGGTTCATTGGAATGCCAAGTGGGGACCCGAATTCACTTGGTAGCACGAAGACCAAATGTAACAGAAGTATACACATTTCTTTCCCTAGTCCGTAATTGTATTCGTTATATATTTTTGGGATGAAATTCCCTCTATCGGGGGGATGATCTGACAACCCGAACCTTTTTTAGTCAATGAAAGTCAAATCCCATTAAATAAAAATTTTGAATTTCATTTATTTAGTCAATTTTGTCAAGCTCACGAGGGTTGAGACCAACTTAGATTATATAAATTAAATTTATATAAGTATCGGGATTAAAACCATGCGAAAAATCAAGTTTTTCTTCGAAAATCAGCCAAGTCTCCTTCATCCCGGTGCTTATCACCACAAGCATGTTTACGTTCGTAAACCGTTCAAGCCCTAGGGAGCCCACCTTCGACCGTGAACCCAGCCTATATATATATATATATATATATATATATATATATATATATATATATATATATATATATATATATACCCTTTTTACTAAAGAAAATATTGGATATTCTTGGAAACATACAAACATTTCATAGATTCATCAACAGGTTTTCATTACAAAAACATGCTTATGAACTCACCAGCTTTAATGCTGATACTTTTTCAAAACCTCTTGTATTCTCAAGAAATCAGTAGATAGGTACTCCTCCAGGCTTTTGAGAAGATAGAGTGTATAGAGTCACGTCTTTTACATGTTGCTATACTTTTGATGTATATAAATATGAATCAACCTGATTTAAATATCTCATATATATTGAATGTAATGGCTGTGTTTACTTTGATTACTATGATGCAATTGTTGTGATACTATATATGACATCCTCCACCCTCGAACGTTTCTGCCATTTTGTTTTGGGGTGTGACAGTAGTGCAAAAGCTCGAATAAGAACTGTGGAATCTTATCGTGTAAAACTCTGACATTAAAACATACAATTCCAGGTTCAGTGAGGTGGCACTCTTGTGGCTGGGAATGATAACTTCTGAGGGCAAGAAGGTTGAACGCTTTATTTGGTTGTTAACTCCTGCAATTTAGGGAAATGTGATTGTTGCGAACCCCTCGACGTTCGATAGTGCTAAGCTGTTGGGATTAAAACCCTAATTGTGATTTGATGAGAAAGATGCGGAAAATAATAACACACACAATAAGGAAGATATGTCGAATGATCACTCGATTTATTCAAAACATGAGGAATAAATTACACTTTCAGAATAGACTAAAGAATCTAACTCTACATAAGAAACCTCACAATGTGGGAGCTACATTTTGCCTCACTCTTAACCCTAATTATGAATAATTCATGACTATTTATAGGGAAAAGACAAGTCTTGGGCTTCTAACCTACACTTCATCAAGGGGCCCATTGCCATAATCCATGGAGTACTTTGAAACCCTACAATCTGCCCCTCATAGTATGGAATGGATGACAATGCTTCAACTTCCAAAACAAGCATCTATCAAATAAGAAATGATCTTGCAACGAGGAATATTTGAAGCAATCCACGAATCTTGATTCTTCAATAGTCTTCACAAACGGGCTCTAGGATATAAGATGTAAGAACTGAAGTAATGGCTTGAAACTTCATTTTCTAATGTAATCCCAAAGATCTTCAGTAAAGCCAAACACACCATAAAAACCCATTTCAGAATTAAGAAACCGAATCACTTCTTGTCTTTGAAGAACTCCCCCTCCAAGTCACAATGATATTCAAATAAGCTAATGATATAAGCCACCAAAAATTATCATGTAACAATCCAAATTTTAAGATTCATAACGCCACTTGATCGAGAAAATACTAGAAGTCGGAGATATAACATGTCCTTAGAAGAGCTCGATGAAGAACTGCTACTATAAAGGATACGTCTCTATAAAAGCTTCAGAATAGCTCGATGAAGAACTGCTACTTTAAAAGCTACCTTCATAATTCTCCCACAAGCTTTATAAAAAATCTTCAAATTTGAAAACTCACAAATCCAATTTCGAATGGCCATACAAAATACTCTCCCGATTTCTAATTAAAAACATGATTATAAAGCATTCAAATGGTCATGAGAAGATCTTTAATGGATAAAAAATTACTATGCTCCCGCATGACAAAATGATATAAACGATAAAGTATAAAATCCGAAATATTCGAAAAAATTTGAGGTTATCACAAAAAACGACTTTCCGAACCGCCAAGACTTGATGGAATCCTTAATTTTCTGGGACTAAAAATGTAACTCGGTATCAATTTCCCTTTTAATTGTAACAATTTCTGGAATTGGACCATAATAGCCAAGATGTGAAAACAACAGGGACCAAAAGTGTCAATTCGCTGAAGTTGCAGGAACCAATACTGAATCATTGAGTCATCTACCCCAAATTAATATCTAATGAAGCTTGTTATCATATTACGAATCAAACAACTCCCACTTACTTTCTTTCCAAGCACAAACATACGAATCCAAGTTCGTTTCGAGCACAAGGTCCATCTATGAGTTGCGAATCCAAGCTAAATGGTTACAGACTCGGACCCAATTAGCAGGTTCGCTGCGAACCAAGGCAACCACGAAACCATGACCTCTTTCTCTGAATCCGACTCCAAGCACTGATTCGCTGTGAATCACAATCAACAAACATTCACAGGTAAGTCTGATTCGTTCATAGTTAACTCCGAATCTCAGTCGATTTTGACTTTTCGTTTTAGCCCATTGTTCATCCCAATTGATTTCATTTGCAGTTTGTCAAGCCCCAAGCATTTGCATGTAAAACAATTCGTACCAAAGGATTCACAAATTCAATTTTGACATTTTCCACTGACTGCCAAGAACATCTGCTCGAATCAAGCCGATTAAGATCAAATTCCGATTTCAATCGTTCCCAATATCACTTTTCCACTTCCCAGTGAGATCAAGCATTACAATTTTGTCCAATAAAACCACAACCCAGTTATGTTCATCCGATCTTTATCTATTCATCAGTGGTAGTCGAAGTTGCCAAACACCCAATTGCTTTAAAGAAATCGTCAGAGCACATACGATCAAGGATTCGCAAAAATTGGTTCCCAAACAAACCGATTGAAACAAGTAGGTTATTTAACCATAGACGCCCACAAGAAACACCAAGATTGATCAACGATTGATTACAGAATGAATGAAAACAATGAACACGCCATTAAAATAAACTCTATTATCAAGAGGTTTAAGTTGATTGAAATTGCTTGTAATCGATACTGTGAAAAACCCAAACATAATTTAGGATCAATTAAATTACAGGAACACATAATCAACATAAGATTGAACGAACAAGGGATGAACGCTTACGGATCAAAACATTGTGATTTCATATGGCGATGTAAGAGGAAATCAATGAACAGTGAAAGAGATCCATGGGCATATAGTATGCGACAAATGAACAGTACAGTGATGATGGGCTCGTGACAAATACGACATCAGATGATTATAATTTAAAAATCATTGGGCTAAATTGATGGAATAGATCTACCGATGTAATATATTGTTTATGAATTGAACAACTGACCAGATCCAATCACAGAATACAAACAGTATATGAATCGTCATAAATTACCCGAATGAACAGTAGAATACACTGTAAGTCTTCATCGACAGTTGCTTGAATAGAATTTTGATTCCAAGATGCCAAATCACCAATAATCTTCAATAACTTGTGTTGAAAATCATCAAATCAAGAACCGATACTTTAAAAATCAATAGATCTTTAAAGACTCGCTCCGATACCACTTATTAGGATTAAAACACTAATTGTGATTTGATGAACAAGATGCGGAAAATAAGAACACACACAATAAAGAAGATATGTTGAATGATCACATGATTTATTCAAAACATGAGGAATAAATTACACTTTCATAATAGATTAAAGAATCTAACACTACATAAGAAACCTCACAACATGGAGGCTACATTTTGCGTCACTCTTAACCCTAATTATGAATAATACATGACTATTTATAGGGAAAAGACAAGTCTTGGGCTTTTAACCTACACTTTATCAAGGGGCCAATTGTCATAATCCATGGAGTACTTTGAAACCCTACATAAGCGCCTTGCACAAAAGTTGCACTATCATGGGGATAAAAAGGGCATGAAGACTCCCTACGCTAAAACAAAGAAGGAGGGTAACAACAAGAAAAATTGGGGAAAGAAAAGAAAAGGGCGACAGACTCAAGAATCATCTAAGAAGTAACAAACCGTAGCAGTTCATGCTGCTACCACTCATACCACACCAACATCAGCTACACCAACATCAACCACACTGACACCTACTAGGCCATATGCAGGCAGTCAACCAAAGTGTGATAAATGCAGTTTCCACCACAGTGGCGCATGTCAAGACTTAGAGTGCACCAAATGCAATCGAAAAGGGCATACTGCGCGGTATTGAAGAGCACTGGCTCAACAAAACAACCAACCCAACAACGTCGGGGCCAATCAGGCATGTTACGGTTGCGAAAAGACTGGTCATTGGAAGCGAAATTTTCTGAAGGCCAACAAGAAAGGTACAAGGGGATTAGGCAAAGTCCTAGCAATGGGACAAGGGGAGGTTGTGTAGGATCCATCGGTAGTCACCGGTACGTTCCTCCTCAACAACATCTATGCATGCATCTTATTTGATAGTGTGGAGGAACGAAGTTTTGTGAGCCATAAGTTTAAACACTTACTAAACCGGAATCCCCAAAAGTTAAATGAAACCTTCATGGTGGAAATGGCTAATGGGAAAAATGAAACAACCAATGACGTATTTCTAGGGTGTACGCTAACACTAAATAATCGCTCATTTCAAATTAACTTGATGTCGGTTATTATTAGAAGCTTTGATGTGATCATCGGTATGGATTGGTTAAGCCTCCATCATGCCGATATTATGTGCTACAAGAAGGCTGTTCGCCTTCACCTACCCAATGACGAAACCCTAATTATCTATGATGATAAACCCGGTGCAAACCTTTGTGTCATCTCGTGTATCAAGGCTCGAAAGTGCTAGCATAAAAAGAATCACGCCCTTTCTAGCCCGCATAGTGGAAAAATAGAAAGTGGAAAAGAACATCAAGTACATTCCTGAGGTGCATGATTTTCTAGAGGTATTTCCGAAAGGCCTACCAGGAATACCCCCTGAGCGACAGGTCGAATTTCGAATTGACCTAGTACCCGGAGCCACGCCAATTGCAAAATCATCGTATAGATTCGCCCCTATAGAAATGCAAGAGCTATCTAGCCAATTGAGAAAACTGCTAGACAAAGGATTCATAAGACCGAGCTTCTCTCCCTGGGGAGCTCCGATTTTGTTTGTCAAAAAGAAAGATGGTTCCTTCCGCATGTGTATCGATTACCGTGAACTCAACAAGCTTACCGTCAAAAATCGATACCGTCTTCCTAGGACCAACGATCTATTTGACCAATTACAAGGAGCCAGTTACTTCTAGAAAATAGATCTGAGGTCTGGATACCATCAACAACGAGTCTACGAAGAAGATGTCCCCAAAACTGCCTTTCGAACTCGTTACAGCCACTATGAATTCATGGTAATGCCCTTCGGTCTGACGAATGCACCCACAACATTTATGGACCTAATGAACCGAGTCTGTCGACCCTTCATTGACAACTTCATAATTATCTTTATTGACGATATACTGGTTTATTCTCGGAGCAAGGAGGAACACAACCAACATCTACGGCAGGTTCTGGAGACCCTCAGGGCGGAAAAGCTATACGTGAATTTTCCAAGTGCAAGTTCTAGATTCGTAGAGTGGACTTTTTGGGACACGTGGTCAGTAAAGAAGGAATACACGTGGACCCATCCAAGATCAAAGCAATTGAGGGTTGGGCAACTCTGAGAAAACCAACAGAGATCAGGAAATACATGGGCCTTACTGGTTATTACAGGAGGTTCATTCAAAATTTCTCAAAGATCGCTAAGCAACTCACCGCTCTAACCCAGAAGGGTGTGCCTTTCACCCGACGTACAAAAAAAGAAGTTGGATTTCAAACCCTAAAACAAGCCCTCTACAGTGCCCCGGTATTGTATCGTCCAGAGGGAACAGAAGACTTCGTGATGTATTGTGATGCATTGAATCAAGGGATAGGATGTATGCTTATGCAGCGTGGGAAGGTTATTACTTATGCATCCAGACAACTAGAACCCATGAATTGAACTACACTACTCACGATCTCGAGCTAGGAGTCGTGGTCTTCGCTCTAAAGATTTGGAGGCACTACCTCTACAGGACGAAGTGCACCATTTTCACAGACCAAAAAAGCCTCCTGCATATCCTGAACCAGAAGGAACTAAACATGAGGCAGTGGCGATGGGTCAAGCTGCTAAACGACTACAAATGCGAGATCCGATACCATCCGGGCAAGGCCAATGTGGTGGTCGACGCCTTAAGTAGAAAAGAATAATCGGGTCACCAAGTGAGAACACTATCGATGACCATCCATTCCTATTGTCTTCACAAATCAGGGAGGCTCATCGAGAAGCCTTGAAGCTAGAAAACGTCGCGAACGAAGGCTTGCTGGGAATAGATAAGAACCTAACCATCAGAAAGGACGGGGCTTACTACTTTACGGAACGGATTTGGACACCGAAGTTCAGTGGGTTCAGAGATGTGGTTATGCATGAAGCACACAAAACGAGGTACTCCATCCATCCCAGCTCTGATAAAATGAACCTCGATCTTAAACAACATTATTGGTGGCTGAATATGAAAGCAGGGATTGCTACCTACATGATCAAGTGCCTGAATTGCGCAAAGGTTAAGGTAGAATATCAGAAGCCCACGGTTATATTACAATAGCCAGTGATACCTGAGCGAAAATGGGAACGAATAACAATGTATTTTATAGCCAAATTGCCTAAGTCGAAAGACAGGCTGGATGCCATTTGGGTGATTGTCGATCGGTTGACTAAATTTGCCCATTTCCTACCAATAAAGGAAATATATTAAATGGAGATACTAACACAGATCTACATAAAGGAGGTTGTAAGATTACATGGCGTGTCAATATCTATTATCTCAGATAGAGATAGTAGGTTTACCTCTTGATTTTGGCAGTCACTTCAAAAGTCATTGCGTACTCAACTCGATATGAGCACCGCCTACCATCCCTAGACCGATGGACAGAGTGAGAGGACCATCCAAACATTGCAGGACATATTAAGAGCTTGTGTGATAGATTTCAGAAAGGCTTGGGATGCCCACTTCCTTCTGCTGAGATTCTTGTATAACAATAGCTATCACACAAGTATCAAAGTCGCTCATTTTGAGGCCCTTTATGGACGAAAATGCCGATCACCTACCTGTTGGGCTGAGGTAGGAGACACCCAATTGGAAAAGGGACAAATACCAGATAGCACTCTTAAAACACCCGAGATCATCAAGGAGAAAACTAAGAATATTGTCCAAATTAGAGAAAGACTCTAGGCGTCCAGAGATTGACAGAAAAGTTACGCTGACAGACAACGAAAACCTCTGGAATTTCAAGTCGGTGATTGCGTATTTCTAAAGGTCTCTCCCTTGGAAGGGATGATACGCTTTGGAAAGCGGGAAAGTTAAATGAAAGATACATCGGGCCCTTCAAGATCCTTGCCAGCATCATTCCGGTGGCTTACAAGCTTCAGTTACCACTAGAACTCAGCAACGTACACCCTATCTTTCATGTATCAAATATAAAGAAATGTTTATCTGACAAGACCATCGTTGTCCCACTCGACGAAATTGAAGTGAATGAAAACCTCCATTTTATTGAGGAGCCAGTTGAAATCATCGATAGAGAGGTGAAGCGAACCAAACAAAGTCACATTCCCATTGTGAATGTCCGATGGAACGCCAAACGAGGACCGGAATTCACGTGGGAACGCAAAGATCAGATGATGCATAATTACCCCCATCTTTTCCCTAGTTCATGAAGGCTACTCCAACACAAATTTCGGGATGAAATTCCCTCTATCAGGGGGATGATATCACAACTAGCAAATTAGGGTTAGGATGTCGATCCTTGTACAATATAATCTCCTTGTGTAACCTTACAACATCTCATCTAGTGAAATTCAAACTTCAATGCTATTAAGTTCATACTTTCATACATTGTCATTCAAGTCGAAACAACCTTGTGTAAGCCCAAAACTCAATCCAATAAACAAAGTCCAATCAATTTTGGGCCTTATCCCATGAATCTTCGACCATAAACCCTCATTGGACCAAGACTTCCTTATTGGGCCGTAATGGGCCGATAACTTCTCCTTTTGGTCTTGTTGGGTCGAAAACCCCTATTTGGGTCCTAATGGGCCGAAATCTCCTATTGGACATTATATATGGGACGAAAACTCCTATTGGACATTATATTGGGCCGAAAACTCCTATTAGATATTATATTGGGCCGGAAACTCCTTTAATTGGCCTATTGGGCCGAAAGCTTCTAGTTTGCCCTTCCTTCGGCCAAAAACCCATACTTGCGTTTTAGTTGAGTCAAGAACTCTCATTTTTGGGCTCCTTGAACCGAGAAACCCCTATTAAGCATCAACGGGCCAAAAATCTTCATTGAGCCAAGCCAAATCGAAGTTTAAAATAAGATCATTCTTCTTACAACCTCTTTTTTATGTATAAGGCCCTTAGAACACCCACCACTTCGAGAATCTCCTCAAGAGAACAAGCTAGGCTCGAAACTCCTTCTTCACATTCTTCTACATTTCGAAAATCCCCAAGGTAAGCTTCATACCCCATTATTTTCAAGTTTTCATTCTTTTCTTTGGGGGTGGGGGAATACAAGTCAAGTCTTGTTTGAAATCTTTGGATATTTGCATGCACTTATGTGTATATATGTCTATGTGTGTAGAAATGTTATTATTTCATACTAATACTCCTTAAACTTGAGATTTTCACAAAGTCTCAAGTTGTTGGACACAAAGTTATCTTTGTGTAGTTTCACATATTTTGGTGTCATGTTGAAAATTAAATATGTTTCTAAGTGAAAATGGTTTCTTTATATTGTGTGTTAAAAATCACAAATAATATCAAAGAAAATGTTAAAGCATTTTTGGTTATAAAAACTTAAATGATGGTAAATATGAGAGTTTACTCTCAAAATATGATAAATTTCAAGATTTTATGTAATTAGTTGTAAATTGTAACATGTTTTAGTCACAACAAAAATAGAGTATTTTTGGTGCTACAAAACACTATTAACAAATTTTTGGTGTGTTAAAAACTCACCACAACACTTGAATATTTTACTAAAATATAGTTTTTTATTAGTAAAATAATCGTAAAAGGTTGCACTATTTCAAAGGTTTAAAACCTAGAATATTTTTTATGATTACAACACATCTGGTAAGTTGACAAGTTATAAATAGAGTTTTACGACAGGAATATCAGCGTGTCATAATTTGACCATCCTAAAGCTTTTAACAATACAATTGGTAAGTTCTATGTCATAAAGTTGTAAAACGTGTGTCATAAAATTGCAGTTTTGAATTTAAACTAAGCACACCATATGCATTATTCGAAAAATTCACGTAAATTTTGTTGAGGCTCTTGTGAGGCACTCCTTCACCGTACCTACCAAGCGTACACCATAAGTCATGTAGTTATAACTAGAGTCTCCTGGAGGGAGAGCGGGATAATTGTGCATTGATCTATACGGGGTTGATACCCCCACACTTGAGGTGTCTGTTACAGCTAGACAGTCCAGTCGAGGGTGACAAATATCTTATTAGTATTCGACACCCGAAGAACGTCAAGACTTGTGCTTTAGTCGCATGAGCATGGTTATAACGACTCACATAGGGAATAGAAATAATATTTTGAATTTACAAAGAATATACACTCTACTAATTTTATAAAATACAAAACTATGTTTCGTCCATTTTGCAAACTAATATCACTACGTTGGTCTTAGGGTTTTAAGACTACAATTGTTTATCTATATATATATATATATATATATATATATATATATATATATATACACACACACACAAATATGCTTATGAACTCACCAACACCTCAACAGAATGATGTTGTCGAAAGGAGAAATCGTTCGTTATGTGAGGCAGCAAGGATGATGTTGACATATGCGAATCTTCCATAATATCTTTGGGCAGAAGTTCTTTCTACTACTTGCTTTACTCAAAATCGGTCTTTTATTAATAGAAGATCTTGTTGGAATAATATTCCTTAAAGATTGATAGATTCAAGCAGAAAAGCAATAAATGAAAGAATAATGAACACAAGAATGGTTTGAATGATGTCGCATGATTAAACTTTAACACCCCAGAAGAGCTCGACGAAGAACTTCAACTTTAGAGGTACTTAGGGTTACAATCCAAAAGATAATCAATCACTAGCCTGTTAAAGGCACACATGCATGCACTATATATAATATGTAAACCTAATCTATAATCAAGGTTGGACAGGCCCAAACCAGATATACAAAAGAATGGCCCATGGCGCAACACATAATACCCAACAATTTCCCCCTTTGCGTCAATGGAGCCGAGAGCTCACTTCTGTTGATCTGCAGCAGACTTCTTGATAGTCTTGAACACGCTCCGTATGATGGCCAAAAGAGTTAGTCTACAAGTGATGTACCACCGGAGCATGTCTGTGAAGTTCTTCTTATTAGAGTCAGAATTCGCCTTGCATCGATGAATGATATTAATGATAGGCTCCAGGAAGTCAGTCGAGAATAAGTGTTTTTCAACAAGAGCAAACAAGAATCTTTCACCTTTGGCTGTTATAAACATCACTGTGAGGTGAGCAGAATTGTGACATCCCCAAAATCTCGGCCAGAAAAGACCGATTTTCATTTATGCTTTTAAAATAATTTCAGAGTAAATCCTTTTGATTTGAAATAATTGTGGAATTTGTTCCCAAAAACAAAACATGATAAAACAATGTTTACCAAAGCATTTCATAAAAGAAATGTATTTTCATTATAATCAAAACTCGGGGTGTCATGTTTCGATACAGACCAATAAGCATAAACGAATACATTACAAGTCATTCAACAAATATAAACATATACAGACTTGTAAACAAAACAACTGATGATTCATCCATCTCATGCCCTTGCGCCACTTCCTATAATACAAATAAAATTGAGTGGGTCAGGCTTGGGAGCCTGGTGAGCATATAGGGTTTTCAACCCACAATAAATAATCATATTTATTTTTCACCAACCAACAATAACCCAATTACCCATTCCCGTTATTCTCACTTTATGTCCCTAAGACAACTAACATAAGGGACCTAGTCTAAGAATATTTCATCGGGGCGACAACACATGCTTCGGGGGTACCTCAGCAATATAAGTCAAATAAGGCAACCATGAGGGGGATGGAGTACAGCAAATGAACACCCAAGTTCATTAACACCTACAGGTGGCGAACCTGCTAATGTTTCCACAAGACTGTCTAGAATAGCCAGTGGTCGTCATCTAAACTCCGCTAGATGACTCAATCAAACAACAACGAGGCCTCTCATCTGTTTATTACACACTAACTATCTACCCATGTTCTACCCAACATATTAGTAGATAAAATATGCATTTTTATACATAGTTTTGAAAACCTGTATAGCATGCTTTAATCAACACATAATCCACATAACAGATGAGGCACACTCACACATAACAGATATCTCATAGAGAATAAATCATATCTATGAGACAGAATAGAGTGAATACACATTCACACATATAAACAACAATATACTATACACATAGCACGTATTTTATAGAAAATACTTAATATTTATGTGTTAGAAGAAGGTAATTACACACTCACACTTATAAACAACAATATACTTAATACACTCGAACCAAACTTGTATTATTATCATGTTTATGAAAGGTAGTATACACTCACTTGATCAGAAGATGATCGGACAGCACTACGACTTGCAGAAGTAGTAATCCTCAGCAGATCTTGAAGATCTCTTCAAAAATTGAACTTCTCGCGGGCAGAGCTTCGGCTCGGGAACCGCACTTCTCGGGATCTTCGGGATCTCGGGACTTGCCTCGGGGCTTGAGTATGATACCGGGGCTTTGGGGTATTTCTGGCACACAAAACGATGCAAAACGGGAGAGAGAAGAGAGGAAATTGGCAAAAGACTCGGCTACCTTCGGTTCCTATTTATAGAGGCTGGAGCCTCGGAGTACGCGGGGCGTACTACAGTACGCAGCGCGTACTGCTTCCGAAATCGTCACTGCATGTGTCATCCGAAATGTCGACACTCTTCGGAGTACGCGGGGCGTACGTCGGATCGGACCGGTGACTCGTCTTCGGATAATGCCTCCGAATTTCCAATAAAATTTAAATACAAAATAATTAATAAACTTCGGAAATTCATATCTTCTTCATACGAACTCCGTTTTCGACGTTCTTTATATCCACGCGAAGGTGAGACTACGCTCTACAACTTTCGTTTAGATTCCGTCAGCTAATTTCGACTTTATTTTCATTATTTATTTTTAATAGGCCGCGATAGAAAAACTTCGTTATAAATTCATAACTTCTTCGTTTGACGTCCGTTCTCGCCTAACTTTTTATCGCTTCGATACCAACAATGAGATCTTCGATTCTCATTTAGATTGCTTCGGCTAAAAACCGCTCGATCTCAAATCGAGTATTTCGGGTTGCACACCGCTAAGCCGAAACTTCGATAAATCATAACTTCCTCATATGAAGTCAGATTTGGGCGTTCTATGTATATTCGGAAACCTCGTTTCAACTACTACAACATTATTCAAAGATATTAAGTTTATTTTACACTTAAATTTTGACTCTTATTTTTATTCTTAATTAATCAAACCACATAATTAAGCAATGAAGCACAAAACACATAATACCCAAATAATACACTTCTATTATTTTCAAAACGGGTTACAAAGGTTAACCTAGACTATTACATTGCTAAAAATGGCAAGCCCGGAAACACAGGCGTTACAAGAATGAATTTGACCAAGAGTCATATTGTTGACATCTCTTGGCTTTGTAGTAGGCTTCACCGTTGGTTTCTACCTCATGACATTCGCCACTTCTTGATCCATCTTCATAACTTCGTGGATATAAGAGGCTAACATCCTTTTCACATGTCCTAACATTGGTTCATACTATGTAGCATTAGTGAGCAAAATATTGAAGAACAAAATCCAATCATGAGGATTCATGTTAGGAAGATCTGCCAGGGAAATGATAGAAACCGAGTTAATTGAACCTCGGTTTATCCTGAAAGAGACATTAACAAGCTTCCTTGCAGGCGATGGTTTCATCACCTTGACCGTAGTAATTTTCTGCGCACTCCTGGTAAGATACTGAGGCTGACCGAACTCGAGATAATCAACAAGTTCACGGTCGACCTGAGGATGGGTTGAAGGGACTTCAACTGTCGGCACAAAACAACAAAAAACGAATGCCTTTCGTGTTATAGGCATATCAAACTGTGAATCCCTTGTATTATCACAATCAAATGAAGTCAAAGGTTCCAGCCAGAGTGTGCTTGGAGACTCTATAGCTTCTTTGATCAGTGTCTCCCTAGTCCAAGGAGGGAACAACATCTTCTTGCAACTTAATGCATCATCCTCTTCTTTCTTCATCTTTTCTCTTTCCTCAATGTCCTTAGCAATTCAAAGATTTTCATCTATCTCCTCTTCCCTTTTCTTTCGGTTTAGGATCTCATAAATAGTTACTTGATGTTTGTCATCTTCGTCAAGCTTTTTTTTTCTTTGATACCAGAACCTGAAGCTACATTATCCTTCGGTTTGGATTCGACCTTCGGTTTAATTGAAATAGGTTGTGGCTTCTCTTCTCCTCCTTGTTGCGGAGGAACAATTCTCTCTGAAACACCCTTCATTTCGTGTAAGAGTCGAAGTGAAGGAAGAAGTTTGGAGGTCAAATGATTGTGAATTGTAAGCGTTATAATGGGATCTTGAGCCTGAAGCACGTTATGTAGCTGGGAAAGAACAACACCAGCCCAGCTGCGAAAAACAACTCATTCTGTTTTTAACAAAGAAATCTATTGTTCGGCCTTGGCAAGTGTTGCTTGCTGCACTACATTTAGTGCAGTCTGTTGAGCAAGATCATTTTTGAGTTGCCTTTCCATGAGAAGATCTGAAGTGAGCTTTTCGAACCGAGAGTCAATAGAAGACAAGAAGGTCTTGTTGTCAGTAGAGATGTCAGAACAGACAGTCTCAAACTTGGTCTGCTTGGCTTAAAGGGATTGAGAAAGCAAATCGACGGACTCTGTGACCTTGGCAGCATTTGAATCAGCATGATCCTTGAAAGAGTCAAGAAAAACCTTGGACTCATGGATGAGATCTTTAACATTAGACGTGGCTCGTTTACATAGAGAAGTAGAATCATCCATAGCAGCTGTACATTTGTCGATGAATTTTGTATATTGGTGCAGGGCTGTATCTATGAATGCTTTGAGAACAACATCATTATACATCTTTGTCGAATCGATCAGTGAATCAAGCTTTTCATGAATACTGTCAATTTGTTGCTTGGTTGCCGGAGCAGATTCATCTTCCTCACTGGGGATTCGGTAGGGACTATAGTAAGTAGAATCAAACTCAAATTCAGCTCCTCCAAGAACTGGATTAGAATCACTAGAAGGAGTTGGGGAAAGGGGCTCGGTTGTGACTTTAGGAGGTTCTTCTGTCTTTGCACCCACATCAGATGTGTTGACGTTGACAGAAGAATCTGGGGTAGAAGTGATGATAGGTGTAGTGGTGAATGTTGCTTTAGAGAAAATAGGAGGTGGTAATGGAGCAGTGGTGACGTGAGTAGAACTGACAAGCGGTGGTGGAGCAATTGTAGAAACAGGTGGTGATGAAGATGGGGGTGGAGGAGCAACGGTAACCTGAACTGTTGTCTTGGGTGGAGATGGAGGGGGTGTAGGAACAGAATCATCGACAATATCCATCGGAGTTGGAGGTCGAGGAGGTGTATTACCCCCAGGTGAACCTTCATGCTGCTCTTTCTCGTCTTCACCTGCAGACTGCTCATCTTTCGGTTCTAAGTGGGAAGGTGAAGGAGTGTCTTTTCTTCAAGCCATTTTCTTGACTTTCTTTTGAGTAGATGAATCACCCTTCTCAGCTTTCCTTTTCTTGGACTTAGCGCGTTTGGAAGAAGTATCTGTAGTATCTTCTTTCTTAGGAGTGGCTTTCTTACCTCGTTTAGCAGGTTTCTCCACTTCATCTAAGGTTGCTTGCATCTCAGGAGTCAATTTTCGTGGATACTTGGGAGGAAGCAATCTGTAATCAAAGATCAGTTTACTTTCCTGAGAGACATATCGGTACATAGTTTCCGGAACAGAGCCGTTGTGCAAATACATGGTTGGATCAGTCACACTGATCTTTTTGGTATGAGAGGAAGAAATAGAGTAGAGCCGAGAATCCTTCAGGACTGGTACGTTGAGGGAGGTGATTCCCCTTTGAGCGATAATGGTCCAAAAACAACCACATGAAATTTCAGAATGGTGTGTAAAAGAAGACAAGATTTGCACCAGTTGAGTCCAAATTAATGAACCGTAGTCCAGGTTGAGACCATTGTAGAGACCATATAGGATCGTCATGAAGCATTTATTTGAACCATCAGATCCACCAACACGCTCAGCTAATCCCTTGTGAAGAAGGGTAAGTAACCCATTCCATTGAGGGGGCAAACATGATTTCTTGAATTTGGTGCAGGCGGTAAGCACCTCAGTATCGCCCATCTTGTAGAACATCGAGAATAGTTGGGTCGTAGTAATGAAGTCTGGGGAGATGACTGAGGCGTCTACTACAATCCCTAGTAGAGAGAAAAAACATCCTTTTGAAATAGAAGCCTTGTGAGACTGAATTTGAAAGAAAATCCTCTCTTTGTTATTGTCATATGTTGTTGTGGAATACACTTGTGACAGTAAGGACATTGGAACGGATTCCACTTGAGTTAGAGCGATGATAAGAGGGGAATACTTGATACATTCCACAACATGAAGCATGTATGATTCATAGAGGTACGGATTCAACTGAATGATCATGTTCTGATTAGGTTTGATTTCGAGCAAAGAGGATGAAGTCGTCTGATCTTGAAGAGATGAAGAATTCGCCATTGTGGATGTGAAGAAGATGAATAGTTGAAAGTAGCGTGTTATTATTGAGAGAGTTGTGAGGAAGGTGATAAGATGCAATAGTGCAACAAATCCTTTATATGTGCTTCCCAGGAGAGAGAAAAAATATTATTGTAATTATGATACGATCTCTGAAAAAGCGCCTAGAAAATAGGGATGTGATAGCTTGGTTTCCCCATATAGACGTCAACATGCATGATATTAGGAGCCGTTTCAAATTCACGTGCCCTGTTTTGAACTTATCCACAAATACGTTTGAACTTCTTATCCAATCAACTATCTCAAGAAGATTCATAAGCAACACGTACAAGAATGTTGGAAAATCATGAAGATTCTCGTGCATGAGTGTGCCAAAGAAAAAGAAATAAATCAATATGTGTATGGGATGTGAGTGATGTCATATAAGACATGAATCAACTGATCCTGGGCACGGATCTCTTCCTTCAAGGTCAAGAGAGACTTGAAGTGTTTGTGTGGTTTCCCGTTAGAATACGATCAAATGTCTATTAAGAAACACTGAAAGGCATCTTTTCATACATAGGCTTTTAGTAGGAGGCTAAAATTTAACCGAACTTGGATACTCAACATGAGGCCGAAAGTTGGCCGAAGTACTTGTGAGACCGATGTGGTCTGTTGAACAAGAAGGGTAGAGAAATTATGAGGTGACAATAAGTGGAATAGAAATCTCAAAAACAAAAACTAAAGTGGATCTTTTGGGAAGAAATGTCTTGGTGTTAGACAATATCATAAAGATCACACAAGAAAATAAAATAAGACTTCTTTAGGTAACAAGTTAAAGCTTGAATATTAAAATTCACCGTCAATTCTATATAGGTGTTGGATTTTGGGTTTCACTTAACACGTGGTGTACACATCCAAGATCATAAACACAAATATTGTGTAACCATAAACCTCAGTGGTTATGTCTGAGAGTCTCAAGGGTTACTTGTATGAAATGATATTTGATGGAGAAATATTCAGAGGAGGGGGGAAAGAACCGAAAGTACCACTGCTATATAAAAGTTACAAAGCAAAACTCTCCTAACTCATTTGAGAGGAGAAAGGTAGCTCAGGACAGGAGTGAGTTTAGCAGCCTGATTGGGAAGAACCGATAGGTAGAATCAGTTCATTAAGGCTTCACACATAGTCATTAAGGCTTCAGTCTACATGCAGTAGCATGCTTCCAGGGACGCTTAACCAGTACAAGATAAGAAAATCATACTTACCGTACACCAAATTTTGTAGCTATGAAATGCACGATACCTAAAGAATGTATAGAAACAAGCAAACCATACACACAAACAAAAGAAACAAAAAAAACTCTTTTCAATATATATATATATATATATATATATATATATATATATATATATATATACATATATTGGATTTTTGATTTTTCTAAAAAAAATTAAAAACAGAAAAAACAAATAAGAAAGTCTTCAAAGAAAAAAAAAAGAGAAAAAGAAAATAAAGCAGATCAAGTAAATAAGAGAAAGATTACGAAGTATAAAACCGACAACAAAACTTAAAGAAATGAAGCGAAATAAGCCGAGCGGTCGGTTCATTTCTGTTCCTTAAGATTCTGGAGCCGAAATAGACCGAGCGATCGGTTCATTTCGGTTCCTGAAAATTTTGGAGCAGAAATAGACCGAACATTCGGTTCGATTCGGTTCACGAAAAATGCGGAACCGAAATAGACTGAACGTTCGCTTTATTTCGCTTGTCTTAATTTTTAGAGAGAGGTTTGAGGATTCGGTACTGACTCTGCTTCCATTATTCGTAAACCTTGTAAAATTGTGTTGAAGCTTGCTTTAGGTAAGGCTTTAATGAAGATGTCAGCAAGTTGATCTGAGGATCGAACAAAATGAACTTCTACGTTTCCCTCTTCAACATGGTCCTTGATGAAACGATATCTTAGTGCAATGTGCTTTGTCTTTGAGTGTTGTACTAGATTGTGACATATTCTTATTGCACTCTCAGAATCACAATAAAGAGGTATCTTCTTCATACTAAGTCCATAGTCTCTCAATTGGCTTTGTATCTAGATCACTTGTGAGGTGCATGAGCCAACAACTATATACTCAACTTCAGCTGTTGAAAGAAACACACAAGATTGCTTTCTGGACTGCCAGCTAACAAGTTTTCCATCAAGGAATTGGCATCCACCAGTTGTGCTCTTTCAGTCCAGACCGCATCCACCCAGATCAGCATCAGAAAAGGCTTGAACAAAGAAACCTGATTTTGTTGGATACCAGAGACCGAGCGGCGAGGTTCACCGCCACCATGTGAGGTTCTGTAGGATTAGCTTGAAACCGGGCACAATAACAGACAGAGAACATAATATCTAGTATACAAGCAGTTAGATACATGAGAGATTCGATCATCTGACGATAGAGAGTCATGTCAACAGCAGGATTTGCCAGAGATGATGCTAACTTAGTGCCAAATGCCATAGGAACCTTCACCTTCGAGTCACCCTTCATTCCAAAATTTTCTAATAGGTTCTTTATGTAGGCCTTTTGGTTAATAAAAATGCCTTCTGGTCCCTGTCTTATATTTAATCCAAGGAAAAAGTTAATGGGACCCATTCCGCTCATTTCAAATTTAGTCTCCATCAACTTCCGGAATTCAACTGTTAAGCATGGATTCGTGGAGCCAAAGATGATATCATCGACATAAATTTGAACAATCATAAGATGTTCGCCTTCTTTCTTGCGAAAGAAGGTTGGGTCAACCGAACCTTGCTTAAACTTATACATTTTTAAAAAATGAGTTAATGTTTCATACCAGGCCCTTGGTGCTTGCTTCATTCTATACACAACTTTATCCAATACATAGCAATGATCAGGGTATTTCTCATTCACGAACCCATGTGGTTGCTCAAAATACACTGTTTCTTCTAGTTCTCCATTGAGGAAGGCACATTTCACATCCATTTGAAAAACTTCGAAGTTTTTATGAGCAACCTATGCTAGAAAGATTCAAACCGATTCTAATCTAGTTACAGGAGCGAAGGTCTCCTCATAGTCTATTCCTTCTTCTTGGCAATATCTCTTTACCACCAGCCGAGCCTTATTCCTAATAATATTTCCTTCTTTATCCATCTTGTTCCTAAAGACCCACTTCAACCCTACCATAGACGCATTCTTTAGAGTGGGTATTAGTCTCCAAACTCAATTGCGTTCAAACTCATGGAGTTCATCTTGCATTGCCTGTACCCAATAAGCATGATCAAGTGCAGTATTGATCATCTTTGGTTCGGTTTTAGAGACAAAAGAATTAAACATGCAAAATTCAACGTGAGAGAATAATGCAGTTTGTTTCGCTTTCTGTTGAGAGCGTGTGAGAACTCGCTCAAATGATTCTCCTATTATTTGTGTTTTAGGATGATGTTTAGTCCACTTTGTTAGAGGAGGGTAGTTCAGGTCATAGATAGGTTCCAACTCTGCATTTCCCTCTTCTTCGAATTCTGATCGATCATCTTCGTCATTTCAATTCTCATTCTCCCCCTCAACTGGCGAAGTGTGTTCCTTGTCAGGTTTAGGATCCTCCCCCTCAGTTGGAGTTGGATTATGTTGCTCGGTTGGAGTTGGATTCTCCAGGTCGGTTGGAGTTGGATTCTCCTGCTCGTTTGGATGAGAGACAGATGAGCCCTCCCCCTCGAATACTGGCCTATTATTTGGAAGTTCATTTGAGGGTTGATCATCAGCTTTGTTTGAAGGATCCTTTGCCATGTCTTTCGCAGCATCTTCGATGATCTTTTTCAGATGGTCGATTTTGTTGTTTGTTGCATTCGCCTCTAAGTGTATAGCTTTTTCTGGTTCACCAAATAACCTCATATATTCTTCAAACAAATTTGAAATAGGAGTCGAGACTTGTCCTGATTCAAGAAATATTTCACCCATGGCACTTTCTTTTGCTTGAGCTTTCTTTATGTAGATGTCACACCCCCGAACCAGACGGCGGAAACGTCCGAGGGCTATTGTGACTCAATTGAATACCATCACAATGAATATACATGAAACATAACATCATACATTACCAAGCATTGAAATGTTACAACTGGTAGCGTTTATATTCAGTACATTGATCCATAATATTACATGCCCAAAAGTAAATTGTTCGATACTATTTAAAACCACAGCAAGACGTTACTGAATACATATTTTCCTTTTCGATTTACCTGTTACCTGAGAATACAAGTATTTTGAAAACGGTCAACATATAAAATGTTGGTGAGTTCATAAGTAATGTTTGAAGTATAGTGGTTTGTATTGTTTTGAAAATCGCCAGAAAATCCGATATTTTCTTAAAAGAGCATAGTATAAAAAGTATGAAGATCCGTAAGTATGCTTGTTTGTTTCTATAAATGTAAAAGTACGATTTGTAAAACTCGGTATGTAATCTCGTAGGTGTATTTATTGAAAACCCTAGGAAAACCCGATGTTTTCCTAATACTTTGCATCAAATGATTTATGTCTTGTTATTTCATTACGACGGGTGTATTCATTGAGTCCCGGTGACGTTGGATTAATTATGGATTGTGAATTGTTATAAACACACATTAATGAAAATGACTAGTTTACAACCATACAAACGATCCCTTAGGCGTCGCTCGCACTATTCACTTAATCCAAACACCCGGACTTCTTGTAGCCCCACAACCGAGGAGGAAAAGAGGGTGTGAAGCCCCGATTCCGCGCAATGCTTCGCTTGCTCTATTTTCCGTCTTCATGGCCTCTGACTGGGCTACTGCAATTCGAGTGGCTAGGTGAGATTGAATGGTTATTGAGACAGTTTTCGTACGACGATTTGAGTACTCCTTCCGACTTAATGCGTCAGCTACCACGTTGGCCTTACCTGGGTGGTACTTGATCTCACACTCGTAATCGTTTAGTAATTCAACCCATCTCCGTTGCCTCATGTTCAACTCTTTCTGGTTCAAGAGGTGCTGGAGACTCTTGTGGTCCGTGAAGATGGTGCACTTTGTACCGTAAAGGTAATGCCTCCAAATTTTTAGGGCAAAGACCACGGCTCCCAATTCTAGGTCATGGGTCGTATAGTTCACTTCGTGCGTCTTTAGTTGGTGGGATGCGTAAGCTATCACCCTTCCACGCTGCATGAGAACGCAACCTAAGCCCTGATTTGACGCGTCACAATAGACCACGGAGTCTTCCATTCCCTCCGGTAGTGATAGTACCGGGGCACTACAGAGAGCTTGTTTCAGGGTTCGGAATGCGACTTCTTGTTTGTCCGTCCATTTGAATGGTACGCCCTTTTGTGTAAGCGAGGTAAGTGGCTTGGCTATCTTAGAGAAGTTTTGAATGAATCTCCTATAGTAGCTGGCTAGGCCCAAGAATTGACGGATTTCCGTGGGTGTTGTCGGGATTGCCCATCCTTCAACAGCTTTGACCTTAGAGGGATCCACATGAATTCCATCTTGGCTAACTAAATGACCTAGGAAGTTCACACTCCGGAGCCAGAACTCACACTTGGAGAGTTTCGCGTATGGCTTTTCCGATCGCAGAGTTTCTAGTATTTGTCGGAGATGTTGGCCATGCTCTTCTTTGCTTCGGGAGTAGACGAGAATGTCGTCGATGAATACAATGACAAAGTTGTCAAGGAATGGTCGACAGATTCGGTTCATCAGATCCATAAATGCGGCAGGGGCATTTGTTAGACTGAAGGGCATTACAACAATTCATAATGTCCGTAGCGAGTTCGGAAAGCGGTTTTTGGAATATCCTCTTCTCGGACTTTGAGTTGGTGGTATCCGGACCGTACATCTATCTTAGAAAAATAACTAGCTCCTTGGAGCTGGTCAAATAGATCATCGATTTGTGGGAGTGGGTAGCGATTTTTAACAGTGCGTTTATTTAACTCTCTGTAATCGATGCACATTCTAAAAGATCCGTCCTTCTTTTTGACAAAGAGGACTGGAGCTCCCTATGGCGAGTAACTAGGGCGGATGAATCCCTTGTCCAAGAGTTCACTGAGTTGGCTGGACAATTCCTGCATTTCAGCAGGAGCTAGCCGATAGGGTGATTTAGCGAGAGGAGTTGCTCCTGGAACGAGGTCAATTCGGAACTCCACTTGTCTCTCTGGGGGTACTCCTGGAAGATCTTCAGGAAACACGTCTGGGAACTCACATGCTATGGGAATGTCTTGAACGGTAACCTCTTCCTTGATTTTATCCACTATGTGAGCCAGGAACGCCAAATTGTTCTTTCGTAGATGTTTTTGTGCCTTGATGCACGAGATGAGGCGAAGGTTCATGCTAGGTTTGTCTCCGTAAATTACTAGGGTTTCGTGATTAGGAAGGCAAAGGCGAACGACCTTCTCGTGACACATAATTTCAGCATGGTGGGGGCTTAACCAGTCCATGCCAATAATTACATCAAAACTCCTAATTGATACAGGCATTAAGTCTATTCGAAAGACATGTTGATTTAGGGTTAGGGTACATCCAATATAGATTTCCCCGGTGGATTCGGTTTTCCCATTGGCCATTTCCACCGTAAAGGTTTCATCGAGCTTCTGGGGTTGTTGTTTTAATAAATGCTTAAACTTATTGCTTACGAAACTTCGCTCCGCTCCGGTGTCAAAGAGGATGCATGCATAAGTGTGGTTTAGGGGAAACGTACCGGTAACAACAACGGGGTCCTGAATCGCCTCTCCCTGACCCATGGTCAGCATCCTTCCTGTTCCTCCGTTTCCGGGATTGTTGTTGTTAGGGCAATATCGGCGGAAATGCCCAGTCCTCCCACACCCATAGCAGGTGTGACTAGGCCCTGCATTGTGGCCGCCGGTGGTGATTTTGTTGTTGCTGCGATTGTTGTTGTTGTTGCTGTTTCCCTATTGTTGGTTCTGGGGAGGGTAAGTCCTGCAGTACCTCGCCGTGTGTCCCCTTCGATTACAACTGGTGCACCGCAACTCCTTGCATTCTCCATTGTGATGGAAACCACACTTGTTGCACTTGGGAAGATTACCGGAATAAGGTCTGGGAGCATTTGAAGCAGCTGAGGCTGGAGCATGTGGTGTGGATGGAACCGGTGCGGTGACAGCATTAATTGCCACTGTCTGCTGCTTTTTAGAGGTCTCGGGGCCCTGACGCCCCTTCCTCTTGTTGTTCTTCCCTTTCTTGCCATAACCTTCCTTCTTGCCTTAAGTTTCCGTTGGCTTCTCACCCTTTTTGTTGTTATGGTCATACAGCTTCTTCGCCAATCTTTTTGCACTGTTAAAGGTTTCGGGGTTTGCAGCTATCACGTTTCCTTGGATTGGTGATGTTAGTCCCCAGATGAATCGCTCAATCTTCTTTCCTTCCGAGGTGATCATACCGGGCACAACAGAGATAGTTCACTAAATCTCGATATGTAGGCATCGATATTCGCATTCTGCACAGTGAGGTTCCACAACTCTTGCTCCATTTTCTGAATCTCACCTCGTGGACAGTATTCAGCCATCAACATTTCTTTCATTTCCGACCACGGCATGGAGTTGGCTACAGGGAGTGTCATGGCTTCCACGTGTCCGTTCCACCAAGTGAGCGCTTGATTGACAAAAGTGCAGGTTGCGAACTTCACTTTCATCTCCTCAGGACAATCGCATATCTCGAATACCGATTCCACCTTCTCGATCCATCGTTTCAGAGTGATCACCCCTCCAGTGCTGTTAAAAGTTCGTGGTTTGGCGTTTGTGAAGTCCTTGTAGGTACATGTTTTGGTGGGTCCTTGATTCATCCCGTTGTTCGAACTCGTGGCCCCTTGCCCGTTGCCTCCTCCGTTATTCCCTTGGTGAAGTTGTGCCATAGCTGCGGTGACCGCATCAGACACGGCCGCCTGGAATGCAGTGGAGTCAACTTCGGGTGGGGTTGGTCCAGGGTTTCCGCGAGTAGGTCGGCGAGGCATCTTTCTGTCATGAAACGGAAAGATGTTGAGTGTTTTGGGTTTCTGGGAGGTTGTGACCCTACTGACTAGGTGCATGGTACGAACTTAAACACTCCTACCATTTAGCATACAATCATAGATTCGCAACACATAGCAATTTGTAATATCATAACGAAGCACGTAAATGTTTACTAATATTATCCGCATTTGATACATGAAAATTTTGCTCGTAAGAGCATACATGAGTGACACTAGTTCGACAGCATAACGGCTCTATGAGTAGTGTAATCACTTAAACATAGAGTCGGGGTACATAGCATAGTTCCTAATGACCTACTAAGATAAGTCTATCCCTAATCGCGATGATCTGCGTCCTACGTAGTGGCGGGGTCATATGCCGAAATGTTGCGCCAGTAACTGAGCCATCTCCGTCATGTCTCCAATAACCTCATCCCCCTCATGCTCAGCTCGCACTGCCCGAGCCTCCATAGCATACAACTGTTGTCGCAGTGCGGCGATCTCAACTTCGGGGGAACGGTCCTCCCTTGGGGGGTTCATTGGTGGGGAGGGGTTGTCTGGTTGCGCCTCGTTCTCACACGACGGGATGTGATCCTTGTCCCGGTCTTGCCCTTCCTCGGCGTCATCGTCGGTCTCTCCAAATTCGTAGTCGGTGTCTATGTATTCGTCAAGTCGGACGTCGTGTGCTTCCTCTGGATTCCCTTCTGGTTCATCTTCAAGCATCCCGTGAGCCATTAGGACTTGATGGAACTGGATACCCGGCTGATCTCCCTCCATGACGACTGGGGGAAAGTATAAACTATCATCACTCCCACGACTATGATATATACTAAACAGACGTTCTCTTTTTGGTGATAAAGGGGTATAGTTTTTAGGTTTCCTAGCTATCGCGATCTCATCAGAACGTGTGTTAGTTATACTTTGGAGAGAATGTAGTTGATCAGGCTAAATCCACTCCTTGGTACCACTAAGAACAGTCCTGAATTAACCGAGATACTAGCATTATTTTGTTTGGTTCAGCGTTATGTTCCTTATTCCTAATGCAAGCAAAGGTGTTTTATTGTTGTATTTTACTTGTTTTGTTCAGAGTTATGTTAGTCCCTCTTTTGGTTTATAGTTGCATATCAATGTATGGTTAGATATGCTAGTTCACTATAAACAGAGCTCTGATACCAACCTGTCACACCCCCGAACCAGACGGCGGAAACGTCCGAGGGCTATTGTGACTCAATTGAATACCATCACAATGAATATACATGAAACATAACATCATACATTACCAAGCATTGAAATGTTACAACTGGTAGCGTTTACATTTAGTACATTGATCCATAATATTACATGCCCAAAAGTAAATTGTTCGATACTATTTAAAACCACAGCAAGACGTTACTGAATACATATTTTCCTTTTCGATTTACCTGTTACCTGAGAATACAAGTATTTTGAAAACGGTCAACATATGAAATGTTGGTGAGTTCATAAGTAATGTTTGAAATATAGTGGTTTGTATTGTTTTGAAAATCGCCAGAAAATCCGATATTTTCTGAAAAGAGCATAGTATAAAAAGTATGAAGATCCGTAAGCATGCTTGTTTGTTTCTATAAATGTAAAAGTACGATTTGTAAAACTCGGTATGTAATCTCGTAGGTGTATTTATTGAAAACCCTTGGAAAACCCGATGTTTTCCTAATACTTTGCATCAAATGATTTATGTCTTGTTATTTCATTACGGCGGGGATATTCCTTGACTCCCGGTGACGTTGGACTAATTATGGATTGTGAATTGTTATAAACACACATTAATGAAAATGACTAGTTTACAACCATACAAACGATCCCGTAGGCGTCGCTCGCACTATTCACTTAATCCAAACACCCGGACTTCTTGTAGCCCCACAACCGAGGAGGAAAAGAGGGTGCGAAGCCCCGATATTTTCCGTAAGTCGTTCGAGGCTATCGTGAATGCGAAGGGCCCTTAGCCCGACTCGCATTTGGTGAATTCTCGACTTTACTAATAGCACCAGAGGGCCCTTGGGGTCCAACAGCACAAAGCCTGTAAAAAGTCCTTTTACAGGGAATTGGGTCATATAAGACCCAACTACATGTAAGCGAGTTTCCTTCGGGCCTAAAGATCATCTCATTGGGCTAGCTAGGCCCAACAAACACGATTTGAAACTTTCGGGCCCAAAGACGGTGTATCGACGTCTGGTGTATTCCCACGTGTGTATTGACTTCCCGAAATTTCCGCGTGTGTATTGAAGTTTCGTCGTGTTAGTAATTTCGGATTCATTATTGATTCGAGACCAAATCAATTCGTTTGATAACGATTTTTGGTGTTGAAGGTGTATTATAATTCGCCGATAGTCAAGGTGCTAGTATTTCATCATGTCGGATTTATTGTTTAAAACATTAGGATATTTCATTATGGCAGCCCCTTTCTTTTGGATAATTTACACTTTTAACCCTTTGTATAAAAAAAAAATTATTTTAGTCCTCAAACCATTTTTCTTGACACTTTAGTATCAAAACTTATAGAAAAGTTATTTTTCAGCTCAAAGTTATTTGAAAAACAGTTTTAGTCAAACAAATGAAAATTTTCTCTGCTAAAACCCTTGTTTTCACAATTTTTACACTTTTGGCCCAAAGTAAAATTTTTTGCATGTTTGGTCCCTTTTAAATATGAAAAGCATTTTTAACCCTTGAAATGGACTTGGAGCACTAGTAGTCCCCTATTTTACAGAAAAATACAGTTTCAGCCCCTCTAATTTGAAAATCTCGCAGATTGGGCTTTATTGGGCCGAAAAATTCATTTTTGGCCCATTATGCTTAAAAATTTCACATTTAATCCTTCAAAGAGAATATTTCCAGAAAAATACATTATTGAAACTGTTTTGACTCATTTCATCCATCAGAATTTGTATTTTGTCATTTTGCGCCCTTTAACCTTATATTTTTAACATTTTAAGTCCAAAAATGGGATTTTTAGCCCAAGGAGTTCATCTTAACCAACTTGGTTATTTTTCTAGAAATGATTTGTGTGTAATAATATGTTTAATACTTGATTCATATATCCTAATGCAAATCTCGATTTTGAGGACTTTTTGACTAGTTTCAACACCACAATCACATAAGAACATGTAAATAAACATAGAAATCATACAAAGCATACATATACTCATAGATATACACATTTGCTTGTATTCCCCCCCACCCCCACAAAACTTATAAAAACCGAAAAATAGGGGGTATGAAGATCACCTTTGGGTGTGGTTTCGATTTGAAGAAGAAAAGAGAAGAGTTTGTTGCTATTTCGGCCCTAGCAACCTTTTCTTGGAAGATCTCGAATTTAAGGAGCTTCTAAGGTGCAAGATCACAATATTGAATGAATTTAGAAGAGATTTTGATGAATTGGAGGGAGTTAGATCATAAATTAGACATTAAATTACCTTAGATGATGAATTTCTTTATGAAGATCCTTAGGCTTCAAGCCAAATTTTCGAGATTTTTGGATGGAGAGAGGGGATGATTCTTGAGTAATATAGAGAGAGTTTTGTGAGGTGTGAGTGTTCCTTTCTTGCTCTCGGCCGAAGGAAAAAGAGGGAGAAGAGAGTGTGCATGGGAATGTGAGTAAGGCTTGGATGTATGATGAATAATAGCTTAGATACCCACAATATAATAATGAGGTGGCTAGCATAAGTCAACCCTTCTTCTTGGGTTTGCCTTGGGCCGAGAATGGAGAGGAATTAGGAGAAATTTGGGCTTTATTGCCTCTAAGCCCACATTAGAGTTAGGTTGAATGATTGTTGGCCCTATAAAATATAAGTGTGATTTTTATACTTTGTTGGGCTAGTTTAAGTTAATTATGGTTCATAATGGTTCATAATATTTAATTCATTTCATTCTAGGCCCAATATGGCCCAAAATGTTGGAATAAATGAATGTGGGTCCAATTAGAGCCCATTTAAAGGTTCTAAGCCCATGATAGTCAAATTGGAAGCTTATTGGTCCATTGAGTCCAATAAGGAAGTCCTAGTTCAAAATGGACCTAAACAAGAACTTCTAGGGTTTCCAATTGCTTGTTGACTATTTGTAATACTTGTATGGTGTATTGGATTGAAATTTTTGTTTTCATAGAGTAAGCATCATACATGCTCTTAAGTTTTTAATTCTACATTTTACTTGAGTGTAGTGATTACAAGACACAAAATTTCTAGTTGTGACAGTAGAAGTCATCAAAGGTTACGTAATAGGTTTCTTCAACATGTTTGGAGTGTTTATTCAAAACCCTATAAGCCTTTGAAGTGAGTGAATAGCCCAGAAAGATTCATCTTCTTTAACATCGAACTTGTTGGGGTTCTCTATAGAGTTGAAAATGAAGCACCTGGAACCGAACACGTGAAAGAACCTGACATTGGGCTTTCGGTTGTTCAGAATCTCATATGGAGTGATTGAGAATCGCTTGTTAAGTAAGGATCTGTTTTTAGTATAACAAGAAGTAGCAACAACATCAGCCCAGAAGTATAATGGGAGAGAAGCGAAGCTCAGCATGGTTCTGACTGCTTCACATAAGGAACGGTTCCGTCTTTCAACGATTCCATTTTGTTGGAGTCTAAGGAGCAAAGAAGTTATGAGATACTCCCTTGTCAGCCAGAAAGTCTTCAGACTCTTTATTCTTGAATTTAAGCCCATTATCGCTTCTGATGTTCCTTACCACTTTTCGTAGCTGCATTTCCACTTGCTTGATAAACATCTTTCACTTGGGAGTTGCTTCTGATTTCTGTTTAAGAAAGTAAACTCAGGTGAAACAAGAAAAATCATCGACAATAACAAGTATGAACTTACTACCACCAATGTTTTCGATAGCCGAAGGTCCACATAAAACAATATGTAGAAGTTCAAGAGCTACAATGATCTTGGTGTTGATACGTGTCGGATGGCTCTTCGGCTTTGTTTGCCCTTCTCACAAGGTGCACACAGGTGTTCCTTGTCAAATTTGAGTAGAGGGAGCCATCGAACATGATCTCCAAGCACTAACATATTAATTTCTTTCAAGTTTAGGTGAGATAACCATCAGTGCCATAACCAGCTTTCATCATAATTAGCTTTGGACAGTAGACATATAGTTGGTTTCCTTTTAATTGGACTGAGATTTAGGGGGTACATTTCACCCTTTTGTTCAGATTTTAACAAGACTCTTTTGGATTGTTTTTCAATAATTTATGAACTCTCATCATCAAAGGAGACTTTCAATCCTGTTCCCACAACAAATTGAGATACACTTATGAGGTTGTGCTGCAATCCTTTAACATATGCCACTTTTCGAATTATGAAATCTCCATTGGTTATCATCCCATATCCTTTGATTGTACCATAAGAGTTGATGCCATACTTCACACATCCACCATCCTTAAGGGACCGAAACTCCCTCAGCTCTTACTTCCTCCCGGTCTTGTGACGCGAGCAGCCATTGTCTATATACCATTCATCATCGAACTGCTCGTCACGTATAACCTGCAAATTCAAGCAGATTTAGGAACCCAAAGACTCTTGGGCCTAGGTAAGTCTTTTACAGTGAAAGGAATAACAACATAGATATCAACCAAATAAGTTCTTTTTATTAAATTTGTTTCATCTTTTCTTTTGATGGTGTACACTTTAGTTTTGTTTTTGTCTTGTTTAAATTGTAGAGTTTCAGATGATGTATTGTTAGATGGTTTTGGAATGTTCCTTTGAGTTGTGGGTTTATCAGACTTTTTCGTATTATTTATTTTAGTGTTCGATTCAAGCTTTCCCTTTCCTTTAACGTCCGTCATTGAATGAGTCTGTTGACGACTTGGAGTATAACGGAAACCTGACCTTCGGTTCTCATTCTTGGTAGAGGAACCGAAACCTGAAGTTCGGTTCTGAGTTGAATGGGTACCAAAGTTGGGCTTATTGTTTCGTGAATAGTAAGAGTTTGGACTGAAACTAAACTGTTGGTTGTTTTTGAACTTCTCGTTTCCTTTGACATTTGTTTCTTTCTTAGTAGGGATGTGGTTAGGGTTTTGAGACTGCCAAAAGCGTTTTCGCTCACTCAGATTTTTCATGTATCTCCGGTTTCTTTCCCGTTTCTATTCAGCCAACTGCTGTTGAGATTTATGAATGTTGAAGATTGACTTCTGCTTCACCTTTTGAGCTTCGGTTTAATTGGGAGAGATATTCAAAGTTTTCTTTGATTCTTACGGTTTCTTTCCTGGTTCTTCCGGTATCTCTTTGGTTCCACTTGAGCTTGGTTTGTCAAAGCTTGATGGTTTGTTGATTGGTTCGGCTACATATCTGCCCTTTACCCTCCACGAGGTTTGCTCTGACAGACCGACGGTCCCATCTGCATTATCGATAGGAGCGGACTAGAAATAGTTATCACACCCTTCAGCATTTTCTTCGTCAACCAGGATTTTTAGTTCTGCAGTTTGTTTTCTAGTGACTCCTATGACTGCATAAACCTGATTTGGCACGGTTTGAACTTTTGGGTAAACCACTGCTTTGTCTTTGAGCTTCTTTGACTTGTCATTTGACAAGCGAGTATACTCAACAAAGTTTTCAGATATAAGGGGTTCTTCTTTCTTGGTTTCACTCTTTAAGAACTCAGAACAATCAACTACATCTTCCACTGATATTTCACTCAACTCACTCTCCTCATCGAATGCTGATGTGTTTTCGACATTTATTTTATGATCTAAATAAAGTTTGGCATTTGATGAGTCAAATGTTCGTATGGTTTCAGACTTAATCTTCAACCTATCATTTTCATCCAACAAATATTTAAGCATACTTTTGTGTTCTTTGGAGTCGATAAAGGTCTCAATTTTGTCCAGTCCATATTTGTAAGTGACTGAAATTTTGTCTAAGGACATTATTGATTCACACTCAGCAATAACTTCATCCTCCTTAAAGTCAAGGAAGGGTAAAATCATCTTATGAATCTTTTTCCCTGCTTCACAATCTAGGTGAAGTTGAGTTATGTTAGTATATAATTGTTTTGCAATTAAACAAAAAACATTTCGTTGTTTCAAAAACTTTAAATTATCTCTTTGCAAATAAATAATCTCATCACTAGCCCTATCTAACTCCATCTCCTTTAGCTGTATCCATGCTCTCCTTTCCTCACTCTTGGAAGACTCCCTGCTGAGTTGATCAGTTAGGTTATAATTTGCTAGTTCGGTTTGCTTGAGACTACCACTTAAGTTAGAAAATTTAAATTTTAGTTCATTTAGTTCTTCTTCATAATTAGTGGCAGGAACTTTCAGTGATTCTAGGATGGATTGTACCTTTTTGATCAATTAGATTCGACTCATTATCCTCACCTTCGGTTGGTATTTCTATAGATATCATCAGGCACTTCCCGGCCGAACTATTGACCCCCTCTCTAGCCACATATGCTCTGCTATGCGAGGGCTTTCTTACTTCTTCATCTTCAGAGTCGGTTGACCATATTTCAACTCCACCGAACTCATCATCGACCAGATTCTCCTGCACAATTAAAGCATTCATTGAACTATTTGTTGCCTTCTTTTTCTTTATTTCTTCCAACTTTTGTAGGTAATAAGCTTTATCATCTTCACCATCCTTTTTCTCAGCATACAATCCTTGGCAAAGTGGTTCTTACCGTGACAATAATTGTAATCAAATCCAGAATCTCTTGCTAGCTTGCTTTCTTTCTTATCACCATCCTTTTGAGAGACGTTCTTCAATTCTTCTTTCACCTTCTCTGAGCTGTAACTCCCTTACCAATTTTGGTTCTTATTGGCAGGGAATTTCCTTCTTGCAAACTTCTTAGGATTGGAGACCATCATTGCATATGCTTCACTTGTAAGGTCACACTCAGACAAATCTGAGTCATCTTCTTCTTCGGTCACATTCTTCCCTTTCGAGATAAGGGCTAAAGATCGCATGCCAGACACAACTTTCACTTCTTTTGTTACTGTGCTTTCATGGGATTTTAGGATGCCCATAAGTTTTGCCAGCGAGTAAGACTTGAATTGTTCATGAGCCTTTACAATTGAGACCATTGCCATCCACTCAGGTCTCAGGCCATTCATAAACGTGACTTTCTGTTCAATCTACTTTCTTTCAATACCATGCTTCATCATCTTGATGAGAAGATGATTGTACCGATCAAACGTATGAAAAAGAGTGTCCACGGGTTTATCAGCAAAGGCACCAAACTCAAAGAGCAACAAGGTTTGTATTGAGTGCTCTAGATCTTCATCGATTGAATACAGTTCTTTCAATCTGTCCCATATCTCTTTTGCAATAGAGCAAGAACTGACCAGACGGAAGGTGTGTTGCTTGTAGGGAAAACCAGATCATCCTTAAAGCTTTGAGATTACACATCATCTTATCTTTTTCGTCTTGTGGTATCTTTTCTACTTCCAATAAAAGTTGATTATATTCCTTTTAAGTCTTCACTGTCCTGTTTGTTCCAGAATGGATGAATGGACCGATCGTAATAGCTTCCCAGATGAGATAGCCATTATCTTCATATCCAATCACGTAATCTTCAAAGTGATGCGCCCATACCTCGTAGTCTTGAGTGTAGAGAATAAGAACCCTTGTAGTGGATCCAATGTTGTTTGAGATGTTATTGGGATTGGCTTGAGAGTTGCCGTGTGACATGATGAGCTTATTTTTCGGATATGCTAGAATCAGACTTGTAATCTTAAGATTAGGTTTTATAAAACACTAGACAATGTCGTCAACTGAAATAAGACGACCTTTACATAGTTGATAAAAACAGAAACCCTAATGAATTCTTCACACTGAAGGAATGCGTATAAGTAACACAGTCTCCTGCTCTGATACCAATTGTTGGAATAATATTCCTTAAAGATCGATAGATTCAAGCAGAAAAGCAATAAATGAAACAATAAAGAACACAAGAATGGTTTGAATGATGTCGAATGATTAAACTTTAACACCCCAGAAGATCTCGATGAAGAACTCCGACTGTAGAGGTGCTTAGGGTTACAATCCAAAAGATAATCAATCACTAGCCTGTTAAAGGCATACATGCATGCACTATATATAATACGCAACCCTAATCTATAATCACGGTTGGACAGGCCCAAACCGGATATACAAAAGAATGGCCCATGACGCAACACATAATACCCAACATATTCGATATAACACAATATGAAATCATTAACAACAGGAAACCAAATGTAAAAGTTTTCCATGTTCTTGGTTGCAGGTGCTTCATTATGAAATTTAAGAATAATCTTTCGAAATTTCAGTCTAAGGCTGATGAAGGAATATTTTTAGGATATTCTCATAATTCTGTGGCATACAGGATGCTCAACATGCGAACAAGGAAGATCGCAAAAACTTTTAATCTCACATTCAATGATCACTATATCAAAAGCATTGAAAAACATTTTGAACAGAAACCAATCATTAATGAATCAAAATTTGGATCTGAAAGTGTTAATTCATTAGATTTTGATTATGATTTAATTTTTGGTACTCCTGATAGGGCTATTGATGCTAAAATTCGTGCTGAGGATAACTGAATTCTTGAATCATTGAAACATATTGAAGATTCGACAGTAATTGAACAAATTATTGATCATCATTCGACAACAAATTCTTCGGTTTATAACGAAAGTCTGTCGGTTTTACAAACTGATCAAATGGAGGGGGAGCACTTGACATCGACAACTCATGTTAAGGGGGAGCACACCTTCAAGGGGGGAATGGGAGAATGAATGTTGGTGTCTAGGGGGAGCATCAAGAAGCTTATTTTGTTGAGGGGGAGCAAAAAGACAAACAAACAAATATTTCAAATAATGAATACAAAATTTTTCATGATTCGACTGATAATGTGTCAATTGCAGGATCAGAGAATGATGAAACATTTGAAGATGTACCTTTAGACTTTGAGCCAACATAACCTCAAATGGATAGATGCACGCGAAATCATCCCCATGAACAAATTCTTGGTGATCCACAAGCTGGAGTATTAACAAGGACTTAGATTCGTGCAAAGAATGAGGTACTTAATACTCACCAGGAATTTTGCATTTTCAATGTTTTTATTTCAAAAATAGAACTGAAAAAAATCAAGATTGCAATGAAAGATACTGATTGGATTGTTTCTATGAAATATGAATTGACTGAATTTGAAAGAAATAAAGGTTGGCGTCTAGTTCATAAACCAGAAGATATGTCAGTGATTAGATTAAAATGGATTTTTAAAAATAAAATTGATAAAGAAGTTAATGTTGTTCGAAACAAAGCTAGGCTTGTAGTTAAAGGCTATTCACATCAAAAAGGTATAGACTATGAACAAATCTTCGCCCCCGTCGCAAGACTCGAGGCAGTTCGAATATTTTTGGCCTATGCAGCATACAAGGATTTTGATGTCTACCAGATGGATGTCAAGTGTGCGTTTATCAATGGTGAACTCGAAGAGACGGTGTATGTTGAACAACCTCCAAGTTTTGTTAACAAAAATTTCCTGATCATTCTTATATTTTATAAAAAGTTGTTTATGGGTTAAAACAAGCACCAAGAGCCTAGTATGCAACTCTTACCAATTTTTTAAAGCAATCGAAATTTAAACAAGGATCAGTTGACCCTACTCTGTTTCGAAAGAAAGTTGTGGATCATTTTATGCTTTTTTTAAATTTATGTCGATGATATTATTTTTGGCTCTACAGACCCTTCTTTGTCAAGAGAATTTGAATGTTTGATGAAAATCCAATTTGATATGAGTATGATGGGGAAGATAAACAATTTTCTTGGATTAAAAATTCTTCAAAATAGAGAACGCATATTTATCAATCAAGAGAAGTATACACGAAATATGCTAGAAAAATTCAGGATGACGAATAGCACAAAGTTGAGAGTACCAATGGCTGTTGGAACAAGGCTAAATCCATCATGGGATCAACTAGCTGTTGATCTCACATTGTATTGAAGAATGATAGGTTCGTTACTTTACCTCACGTCAAGTCGGCCTGATATTATGTTTTTTGTATGCAATTGTGCCAGGTACCAATCAAATCCCAGAGAATCTCATCTAACTACAGTCAAGAACATATTTTGTTGTCTCAAACGAACAACTTCGTTAGGATTGTGGTATCCGTCGAAATCAGGCTTCTTCATACAAGCCTTCTAAGATGCTAACTTAGGAGGTTGTAATCTTGATAGAAAGAGCACAAGTGATGGGTGTCAATTATTGGATGGGAAGTTAGTAAGATGGCAATCGAAAAACAAAACATGTGTGTCAATTTCCACAGCAGAAACAGAATATGTTGTTGTTGCAGCTTGCACTTCACAAATCATATGGATACAAAGTCAACTGTGTTACTATGCGATCAACATGAAGAAAATTTCATTGTATTGTAACTCACAAAGTGTCATTCGCATCTGCCATAACCCTGTGCAACATTCAAAAACCAAACACATTGCTCTTCATTACCATTTTATAAAAGATCAGGTTGAAGATGGAAACATAGAAGTTCATTTTGTAAAGACCATTGATCAGCGTGCTGATATCTTTACAAAACCTTTGGATGAAAAATTGTTCGTGAGAATATTAAATGGCTTAGGAACGATGAATGTGAATTCAGTTCCTAGACTACCTTCGTGAGAATATTAAATGGCTTCGGAAAAATCGTTCGTGAGAATATTAATATTTTCTTGTGTAGTTTCTAGCGAAGATTTTTGGTGGTTCATGATTGCTGCTTAAGGGAATGATATACTTTCGAAACTATATCCTAGTTAGGATGTCCCTAGAAGCATGATGCAACATGTCGTCCCAAGCCTCCAGTACTCAATGGGTTTCGAAGCCTTAATAAATCTCTTATTCTGAGGATTCTTCCCAACTACGCTATATTACCCTTAGTCATTGAGCTACCTTACTCTACTCAATTGAGTTTAGAGTTTTCTGTTTGGTCCATTCATAGCAGCGGTACTTTTGAATCTTTCAACCATTCTTTTCCATCCTAAAGTTCTTTTACGATCACACACAATGACATATGTCCAAGAGATTTCTGGTATAATCCAATCAGGATCTATACATATCAAACTTCTGTGTTTATGATCTAACATCATGAGACCGTGATGGAAGTGAAACCCAGACTTTCAAAACATAAGGAATTGAAGGGTAAATTTGTTCTAGATGTTAACGAAACTTTTATTTCAATACCCATTTTCGATACTCAAAATTATATTCTTTTTTTAGTGATCTTGATCGAATGTTCGAAACCCACAACATTTATTACCCAACAGGATTCAAAAATATTTTTTGTTAGAAGAATATGATTTCAGTATGAGTTTCATTCTTAACCTTCCTTACTTAATAAATTTTCCAAAGCTTACTTATCACTGACTACACTGGTGAAACAGGTAAATTCGTTTACAACTAGTCGCTAGGATATAGTTCAGATGTGCTTTGTAATGAAATTTTAAACCGCCTTTGAAACTTGACAAAAGAAGCCCTTTAATACTTCTCTACAAGTACCCAATTGTAATTCACGGGAAACCAGACAAGCTGTTGATTATCTCTCTTGATAATTAGCGAGGCGATCTTTTCCTGGGATCTAACTGCCTTTGTGTCAAGATTTTATTTTTCACATCACATGACTCAATTTTTTTTTAATTTGTTTCTCATCTTTTACATTAGCACACATTGCACTCATGAAATCCTTGAGGTTCTAAGTAATACCAACTCCGGCTGATAATTTCGTAAGTCTGGCATATGACTTCGCTTTTCAAGCCAAAAGTGAACAAGCTCAACCTCCATACCGAAGGGCTTTGATACTTATCCATGGGCTACATTCGAACCGGTGTTTGATGTGACGGTTTAGTGACTGTGCGCTTTTCTAGGCTACAATTCTCATCACTTTTTCCTGACATGGCGTGCTTTACGGCTACGGGTACAACTTTCAAGGAACACGTGGCAAGTCTATTAATGCTAACGGTTTGGAATTCAAATATGGATTACATATAAAAGGAGATTTGGGGATTCATTCCAATTTTATGATCACAATTTATTTTCAAAAAAGTTGTGCTATCATATTCTCTATTTCTTCAAGTTCTTTTCCAAACCCTAATCATGGGTGCTCATCAATCGAAAACCATAGATGATGTTTTGTCTCAACCATTGATGAAGATTCAAAGTACAAACTTTCAAGTTCAAGGCGATGAAAGTGTTTATCCGGAGGTATTAAAGACGCTCGTTGTGGCTCTCAAGAGTTCTATGTTGTCTACTACCATGTTCAATGCTTTAGTTGTTCCAATGTCTTGGTTATATTTGGCTGGTTCTACTACTACTTACTACAAAACCATGATGATTGTTACTTTTCAATTGAAGAATGACAAGAAATTCAGACTGTCAAAGAAGTTGTTTGCCCAAATCTTGAACATCCCTAATTGTGAACTATTCTACAAAGTCTCAAATGACCAAATAATTCACATGTTCAATGAGTTGAGTTATCAACCTACTCTCACCAAGATCATTGAGTTCAAGAAATCGGGGTTGCCGTGTATTTGGAACTTTCTATTTGGAATTTACCTTCGATACTTAACAGGTCAAAGTGTGAGTTAGACAAAGGAAGATTGGAAGTGTATGCTACGGTGGCTGGCATTTACTATGACCTACAAGTGTGTCACACCCCAAAACCAAGAACGGCGGAAACGTTCTGGGGCGGAGGACGTCATGTAAGGTAATCACAACACAGTAAATGTAAATAGGCAAACAACATCATCCATTGCATTAAATATATAAATTTAATACATGCGTGTTCTGTACAGTTTTAGACACCAAAAATATAACGTAAATCAAAATAATAAAATGATGAGTCTTGAGTACGCTCCATCATCTCAAAAAGCTGGCATCGGTACCTGTCTACTGATGACCTGAGAATACAAGTTATTTTGAAAGAGTTTATCAGCATTAAGCTGGTGAGTTCATAAGTATTTTAGTGTCAATGTTCATTGTCAAAAACGTTTGAACTTGTCCCAATGTATAAGTTTGTAAAAATGTAAATAAATGTTTAAAAGTATTTGCAAAAGTTTGAATCTCTCAGAAAATCCTATATTTTCTATAATAGTAACCTTCTACCAAGGCTTAACTGTTTTGTAAACTCGTCTGTTGTAAAAGTGTGTGATTACCCAAGTATAACTATTATTTGATAAAATATAGTTTGTACATTAATGCTTAAGTGAGATTATCACCAAAATATGTAATGGGTAAATCATTGTAGTACTGTAGTTTTGTATAATAAGAACTACTGTTGTACTGATTACTACTACCTTAAACCGGATTTATATTAAGGTATAATGTGATAATTGCACCATACTATCGATTGATAACAACGACATAAAGAACGGTCGTAATAACGGAATGACGTTTGGCACCCGCAGACCTGCAGGTCCGGCTGTAGCTAGCAGCAAGGTGTAGGATAGTCAATCCAGTATAGATCTATACGCAAACTCAACGCTCTCCCTCCAAGAGAATTCTGGCTACAACTCGGGCCATGACATTTAAGGCATGCTCCGATACAGTGGATCACATTTGTTATCGTATTCTTGCATGTGTGATGAAATGTTTCTTGTTCTAGTATTGTTGTATATGTTCTCGTAGTATAGTTGTATATATTCTCTTCCTAGTATAGACTCATGAATGAACTGACTCATTGATCTAGCAGTTGTAATAGTTTGATTCTGTGTTACCCCGATGGTAACTTGTTAACAGTGCGTTTAGTACATATGATTATGGAAGTACTTTCATGTCTATATATGTATATTTGATATATAATTAATATGGAAACGACCTTCGGATGGTCACCCAAAATCCTATCAGACCACATCCAAATCGAGGAAAAGGAAACAAGGTGGATAGCCTTCCTAAGTCCTTTAAACATTATTTATACGTCTATACATATATGGGCATGCAATTTGTAATATAAAAGCATAAATAAGTATTTATAAGGCATTTGAAACATAAGTATTATTTTTAAAGAAAGATTGACTTGATGTCAATCTATAAAACCATTTGAAGGTGTAGATTTGATTAAAACAGTTTAAGTATAAGGAACATTTGCTTAAATCACAGTTGCAGTGTAAATTCGAAAAGTAAATGGGTTTGGAAAACATTTAGAAGTAAAACAGTTTGATAGATAGTTTGAATAGTGATAAAACCACTGATTTCCCTAGTTATTAATCACATGTGATTAGTACAATCACAGGTGATTGAAACAATAACTATAAGTATTTAACTTGCATTCCCCCCCTTTTGAAAGCATATAAAAGCATTTAGAATATTTAACAGGTTGATTAAGGGGTATGAAACTCACTTGATTGATTGAGGAAAGCGAGATGGAAAACCGGGCAGAGTTTCGTCTCGGAAAACGGATTTTTCTCGGGATTCTCGGGAATCTCGGGAGTAAAATCGACCCTCGGGACTTGAGCAAAAAGACCAGAGCTTCGGGTTATAACGGGCACGGAAAACGAGACAAAGTTGTGAGAGAGAGGAGAGAAATGAGCAACATTTTCGGAAAGCCTCGCATCCTATTTATAGGAAGGTTGAACCGCCTCCGAACGCGGGGCGTACGCTCGTACGCAGCGCGTACGCGTACGTCATGCATGACCGAAGCCTCGACTGCCTCGGTTCGGATGGGACGGGTTGCTGGGTACGCGGGTCGGATGGGACGGCGGGTCGGACGGGACAGCGGGTCGGACGGGTCGGAGCTTCGGACGGGTCGGACGGTTTAGAACTCTTCGGATAGTGCGACGTGGACGATCCGAGACCCTCGATCTCAGTACGCGGGGCGTACGAAGGTACGCAGGGCGTACTTCGGTCCAATCCGATGACTCCTCTTCGGATATTACCGGGAATTTATAATTAAATTCTTATTTATTTTAAATAAACTTCAAAAATTCATATCTCTCTCATACGAACTCCGTTTTTGACGTTCTTTATATCCACGCGAAGGTGAGACCATGATCTACGACTTTCGTTTAGATTCCGTTGGCTAATTCCGAAATTATTTTTATTATTTATTTATTAAAATGACGTGATTAAGGAATTTCTTCAAAATTTCATAACTTCCTCATCCGGAGTCAGATTTGGACGTTCTTTTTATGTACGCAAACCTTGATATGATTCCTATTACTTTATTTAATCCGAATAAGATTTTAGGAAGGTTACATTTTGACCTAAATTTGATCGGTTTTACATTACATTGACTCGAAATATCGGGTTGTCACATCATCCCCCCGTTAGAAGGAATTTCGTCCCGAAATTAGACTTTTAAGCAAGCTAGAATTTACAAATAACTAAGCAAAAAGGTGAGGGTATTTCAGTTTCATCTGATCCTCACGTTCCCAAGTGAATTCCGGTCCTCGCTTGGCATTCCAGCGAACCTTCACGATAGGGATACGGCTTTGCTTTGTCTGCTTGACCTCACGGTCCATGATCTCTATAGGTTCTTCCACGAAGTTGAGGCTCTCGTTGATTTCGATCTCGTCGAGTGGGATTACAAGAGTCTCGTCGGATAGACACTTTTTCAAGTTAGATACGTGGAATGTAGAATGTACGTTACGAAGTGCGTCTGGTAGTTCGAGTTTGTAAGCTACGGGGCCGACTCTTGCAAGAATCTCGAAAGGCCCTATGTACCTCGGATTAAGCTTTCCACGCTTGCCGAAGCGTATCAAGCCCTTCCAGGGTGAGACTTTGAGGAGGACTCGGTCTCCCACCTGAAATTCCAAAGGTTTCCTTCGTTTATCAGCGTAGCTCTTCTGTCGGTCTCTAGAGGCTTTCAATCGTTCACGGATCTGAACGATTTTCTCTGTTGTTTCCCGAATGATCTCCGGACCGGTGAGAGTACTGCCAGAAGTTTGCCCCCTGGCTAATTGGGTATCACCCACCTCAGCCCAGCACAGAGGGGATCTGCACTTACGGCCGTAGAGAGCTTCAAATGGAGCAGCCTTGATGCTCGTGTGATAACTGTTATTATAGGAAAACTCGACAAGGGGTAAATGAGTATCCCATGCCTTCCCAAAGTCAATCACGCAGGCTCGCAACATATCTTCTAGAGTTTGGATGGTCCTCTCACTCTGTCCGTCGGTCTGAGGATGGTAGGCTGTGCTCATGTCCAGCCTCGTTCCTAGGGAATGTTGTAGTGATTGCCAAAATCTTGAGGTGAACCTACTATCTCTATCGGAGATAATGGACATAGGTACACCATGTAGCCGTACGATTTCCCTAATGTATGATCTCGTAAGCTTCTCCATCTTGTCGGTTTCTTTGATAGGCAGGAAGTGTGCAGACTTGGTCAATCTATCAACGATGACCCATATGGTGTCAAGTCCACCCGTTGTCTTGGGCAACTTGGTTATGAAATCCATAGTGATCCGCTCCCACTTCCATTCCGGGATCTCTGGTTGCTGCAATAAACCAGAGGGCTTCTGGTACTCGACCTTAACCTTTGCGCAAGTAAGGCATTTACTTACGAAGGTAGCAATCTCTGCTTTCATATTAGGCCACCAGTATAGCTTCTTAAGATCCAGATACATCTTATCTGAACCTGGGTGGACGGAATACCGAGTGTTGTGCGCCTCGGTCATGACCAAGTCTCGGAAGCCACCATGCTTCGGTGTCCAGATCCGGTTCATGAAATATAAAGCTCCGTCACCCTTGGCTTCTAAATTCTTGTCCATTCCTCTAAGGGATTCACTTGACACATTTTCAGATTTCATGGCCTCAAGTTGAGCCGCCTGAATTTGCTTAGTCAGGTGTGAATGGATGGTTATCGATAATGACTTGACTTTGCGACCAGAATATTCCTTCCGACTTAGGGCGTCTGCTACTACGTTGGCTTTACCCGGATGATAACGAATATCGCATTCGTAATCACTGAGTAGCTCGACCCATCGTCGTTGTCTCATGTTGAGCTCCTTCTGATCGAAAATGTGTTGTAAACTCTTGTGGTCGGTAAAGATAGTGCTCTTCGTTCCATACAAGTAATGTCTCCAGATCTTCAGAGCAAACACTACTGCTCCTAGTTCAAGATCGTGGGTCGTGTAGTTAACCTCGTGTGTCTTCAATTGTCTCGAGGCGTAGGCGATGACCTTACCTCGCTGCATCAGAACACATCCGAGCCCTTGATTCGATGCATCGCAATAAACTACGAAGTCTTCTATTCCTTCCGGAAGGGATAGTATTGGTGCGGTGCACAAGGCTCGTTTGAGCGTTTGGAACGCTCTTTCTTGTTTCTCTTCCCAGTCAAAGGCCACACCTTTCTGGGTTAGGGTTGTAAGAGGCTTCGCTATTCGTGAGAAGTTCTGAATGAACCTGCGGTAGTAGCCAGCGAGACCTAGAAATTGACGAATTTCTGTAGGAGTCTTCGGTGCTGACCAGTTCTCAATGGCCTTAATTTTGGATGGGTCCACGTGGATTCCCTCTTCGCTTACCACGTGTCCTAAGAATTCGACTCTTCGGATCCAAAATTCACATTTCGAGAACTTCGCATAAAGTTTCTCTTTTCGTAATGTCCCTAGAACTTGTCGCAGATGATCGCCATGTTCTTTCTTACTTCGGGAGTAGATTAGGATGTCGTCAATGAAAACGATGACGAACTGATCCAAGTAGGGTCGGCATACTCTATTCATCAGATCCATGAAGACTGCGGGCGCATTGGTCAATCCGAATGGCATCACCACGAACTCGTAATGTCCGTAACGAGTTCGGAAGGCGGTCTTCGGCACATCCTCCTCTAGCACTCGTAACTGGTGATATCCGGATCTCAGATCAATCTTAGAAAAATAGTTCGCCCCTTGCAGTTGGTCGAATAGATCATCTATGCGTGGTAGAGGATAACGATTCTTGACCGTCAGTTTGTTGAGTTCTCTGTAGTCAATACACATACGGAAGGATCCGTCCTTCTTCTTAACAAACAAGACCGGTGCTCCCCAAGGTGAGAAACTTGGCCTTATAAAGCCCTTGCTGAGCAGTTCGTTAAGTTGACCAGAGAGTTCTTGCATCTCGGCTGGTGCTAAACGGTAGGGCGACTTGGCTACTGGGGTAGCTCCTGGGACTAAGTCGATTCTGAACTCGACCTGTCGTTGCGGAGGTAATCCGGGTAGTTCTTCTGGGAAAATGTCGGGGAAGTCGCTCACTACTGGGAGGTTCTTTAGTTCTTTCGTTTCTAGGTTCGTGTCGACGACGTGAGCAAGGAATGCGTGGTATTCCTTACGCAGGTATTTCTGTGCTTGAATACTTGATATGATGCGAAGACTTGCACCGGGTTTGTCGCCATAGACTATAAGAGTTTCGTTAGACGGGAGGTTTAGACGGACTGCTTTCTCGAAGCACATGATGTCGGCACGATGGAGGCTTAACCAGTCCATGCCAATGATGACGTCGAAACTTTTTATTGAGACTGGCATGAGGTCGATTGGAAATGAATGGTTGTCTAGGGTTAGGGTACAACCTAAGTATATGCTACTCGTGTTTTCAGTTTTTCCATTAGCCATTTCTACTGTAAATAGTTCTTTGAGTGCGTGCGGTGGTTGATTAAGCATGCGAGCAAATTTATGGTTTACGAAGCTTCGCTCCGCTCCACTATCGAACAGAATGCATGCATAGGAGTTATCGAGGAGGAACGTACCGGTTACTACTGTCGGGTCAGCAACTGCTTCCCCGTGGCCTATAGCCAGTACCCTCCCTGCTCCTCCAGCATTCCTCGCTTTGGGGCAGTCCCTCTTAAAGTGGCCTGCTTCGCCACATCCATAGCAGGTTGGGCTCGCGCCAGAGCCAGGGACTTGGTTGATAGGTTGTGCCGGGAACTTACAGAATCGGACGGTGTGTCCTTTCCTGTTGCAGTTAGAGCACTGCAATTCACGGCAGGGGCCGTTGTGGTGGTAGCTGCATTTGTTGCACTTGGGCGAACTTCCAGCATACCGACTAACCGGGGCAGTAGTAGCAGCAGTAGGGGTCACTGCGGCATGAATTGCCACCAGTTGCTGCTTTTTGGCAGCCTGCTGCTTCTTCCTTTCATCCCAGAATTTCCGCTTAGTATCGGCGGGTTTGGAGGGTTCCGGGATGGCTAGGGTGGTTGTGGTTGCAGAGGTTTTGACTCCATGGTCAATGAGTCGTTGTGCCAATCGTTTGGCACTGTCGAAGGTAGCGGGGTTTGACGCTAGCACATTCCCCTGATACGGAGGCACTAGTCCCCATATGTACCTCTCGATCTTCTTCCCCTCGGTGGGAACCATATTGGGGCAGAGGGCCACCAGCTCGCTGAATCGGGCTGTATAAGTGACCACATTGGTGCCCTTCATCGACAGGTTCCAGAGTTCCTGCTCCAGTTTCTGGATCTCGCCCCTCGGGCAGTATTCCTCAGTCATGAGGTCTTTCATTGTTTCCCAGCCCATGTCGTTGGCTACGACGAGAGTTAGGGCTTTGACGTGGCCGTTCCACCACGTTAGGGCTTTACCCTCAAAGGTGCAGGCGGCATATTTCACCTTGCACGCAGCAGGGCATGAACAGATTTCGAAGACTGATTCAGTCTTCTCGAACCACTGCGAGAGAGCAATGACTCCGCTGGTGCCATAGAAAGGCTTCGGCTTGCAGTTTGTAAAATCCTTGTAAGAGCACTCCCTTGAGCGCACAGGGATTTCGATCGGAATAGATTCCACAGGGGTTCCACCTCTGCTGGCATCAGAAGAGTGATACTGAGCCATGGCAGTTGCCACTGCTGCAGCTACAACAGCATTCAGGGCTACAGTATCGATGACCGGAGGCGGAGGAGGTGGTGGAGGTGCAGGATTATTCCTATTCCTGGGAGACTTGCGAGGAGGCATCCTTCAGCTGAAAGTTTAAAAAGATAAGAAAGATGGCAAGAATCAATTTGTAAGCAACGCGAGAGTGACACATGGACTAACTAAACATAGTCCAACAGTTGAAAGGGTGCTTGAAACCACAACAAGCATTATTAGCGGGAAAGCACAAGTGTATAGATTTTTCCCCAGATAGATAGATCTCAAAAATTTACTGGTATTACTGATGTAATAAGTTCAGGGAAAATCGACCTAACAGTAGGTCATACATCATACCATATAGAAAAGTTTGACAGTTCTTAGATTTCAAATTTGAGTATGGAAGTTAGAAACATTTTACACACAGGCGCTACTTGGAGCACAGATGTTAAAGGCTATCCTTTAATTAAAAGACGGAGCTGTACTAGACATCAACCAACGGCGATGGGAAAATCCCGGGCGAGTACTGCGGTCGGATACTTGACGAAACACCTCTTGAATGGGTCGATCCTGAGTCCTCTGACGAGCTCGAAGTTCCAATATTTCAGCTCGTGAGGCAGCCAACTGCTACAGCAGGGTTTTATTTGTCCTCCGGGTCCGTTCCATGTCTTCTTCAAGACGGCGGATGCTGACTGTGTTGACACCTGAGTCGGCATCAATCTCTATGACTCGGTCGACGGCTGCTCCACCTTGCTCGACAATACGAGCTATTCTGCGGATAATGACAGGCAGAGCTCGGTCAGTAGAGCCACCATCACTGACGTTGTAAAAGGTTCGGTCTCCAAAGTATGGTAAGGGTTGTCCCTGATCATTACTCCAGCGGTTCAGGTTGCTTGTCCATATGGGTGTAGGACCTGGAAACGCTGGTCGAGGGTTGTTGTTCGGGGCTTGACCTACAATCGGTAGGTTGTTGACTTCAGGCTCGGAGTCGGACCCATCTGAAAAGCCTTCTGCGAGGTGATCATCCAAAGGGATTGGATGATCAACTTCGGGCTCTTCATCGATCCACCCGGCATTGCCTTCATTGGGAAAGTACGGGTCACCATGATGGATATCTAGCCATCAAGATCTATGCGAGAATAGAGGTATAAGAATATAGTATACGTGTAACTAGTAGCGCAAAATACTCCTATAGTATTTTAAGTTTAAATTCTATTGATCTTCTTGTGGTATGGTTGGTAAGTTTTTAGACTTGTTAACCTATCACAACCATTCTAAGGCATGTGCTAATCACTCCTAGGATCAGCATAGTTGATCAGGCTATGCCATTCCCAGGACTGACCATACATCCCCGAGCTCACTTGTGATATTTAACAATCGTAATACTTTTGTTCTTGTCATTGTGACACTTATTTTAGTATGAATGCAGACTAGTATACTTAGTTAAATATTTTATTATTTTAAGTATAGACTCTTGGTCAGAGTTTAATCCCCAATGGGTTTATAGTTTAGTATATCTTTTATGGGTTGATATACTCAATTCACTATAAACAATGCTCTGATACCAATCTGTCACACCCCAAAACCAAGAACGGCGGAAACGTTCTGGGGCGGAGGACGTCATGTAAGGTAATCACAACACAGTAAATGTAAATAGGCAAACAACATCATCCATTGCATTAAATATATAAATTTAATACATGCGTGTTCTGTACAGTTTTAGACACCAAAAATATAACGTAAATCAAAATAATAAAATGATGAGTCTTGAGTACGCTCCATCATCTCAAAAAGCTGGCATCGGTACCTGTCTACTGATGACCTGAGAATACAAGTTATTTTGAAAGAGTTTATCAGCATTAAGCTGGTGAGTTCATAAGTATTTTAGTGTCAATGTTCATTGTCAAAAACGTTTGAACTTGTCCCAATGTATAAGTTTGTAAAAATGTAAATAAATGTTTAAAAGTATTTGCAAAAGTTTGAATCTCTCAGAAAATCCTATATTTTCTATAATAGTAACCTTCTACCAAGGCTTAACTGTTTTGTAAACTCGTCTGTTGTAAAAGTGTGTGATTACCCAAGTATAACTATTATTTGATAAAATATAGTTTGTACATTAATGCTTAAGTGAGATTATCACCAAAATATGTAATGGGTAAATCATTGTAGTACTGTAGTTTTGTATAATAAGAACTACTGTTGTACTGATTACTACTACCTTAAACCGGATTTATATTAAGGTATAATGTGATAATTGCACCATACTATCGACTGATAACAACGACATAAAGAACGGTCGTAATAACGGAATGACGTTTGGCACCCGCAGACCTGCAGGTCCGGCTGTAGCTAGCAGCAAGGTGTAGGATAGTCAATCCAGTATAGATCTATACGCAAACTCAACGCTCTCCCTCCAAGAGAATTCTGGCTACAACTCGGGCCATGACATTTAAGGCATGCTCCGATACAGTGGATCACATTTGTTATCGTATTCTTGCATGTGTGATGAAATGTTTCTTGTTCTAGTATTGTTGTATATGTTCTCGTAGTATAGTTGTATATATTCTCTTCCTAGTATAGACTCATGAATGAACTGACTCATTGATCTAGCAGTTGTAATAGTTTGATTCTGTGTTACCCCGATGGTAACTTGTTAACAGTGCGTTTAGTACATATGATTATGGAAGTACTTTCATGTCTATATATGTATATTTGATATATAATTAATATGGAAACGACCTTCGGATGGTCACCCAAAATCCTATCAGACCACATCCAAATCGAGGAAAAGGAAACAAGGTGGATAGCCTTCCTAAGTCCTTTAAACATTATTTATATGTCTATACATATATGGGCATGCAATTTGTAATATAAAAGCATAAATAAGTATTTATAAGGCATTTGAAACATAAGTATTATTTTTAAAGAAAGATTGACTTGATGTCAATCTATAAAACCATTTGAAGGTGTAGATTTGATTAAAACAGTTTAAGTATAAGGAACATTTGCTTAAATCACAGTTGCAGTGTAAATTCGAAAAGTAAATGGGTTTGGAAAACATTTAGAAGTAAAACAGTTTGATAGATAGTTTGAATAGTGATAAAACCACTGATTTCCCTAGTTATTAATCACATGTGATTAGTACAATCACAGGTGATTGAAACAATAACTATAAGTATTTAACTTGCATTCCCCCCCTTTTGAAAGCATATAAAAGCATTTAGAATATTTAACAGGTTGATTAAGGGGTATGAAACTCACTTGATTGATTGAGGAAAGCGAGATGGAAAACCGGGCAGAGTTTCGTCTCGGAAAACGGATTTTTCTCGGGATTCTCGGGAATCTCGGGAGTAAAATCGACCCTCGGGACTTGAGCAAAAAGACCAGAGCTTCGGGTTATAACGGGCACGGAAAACGAGACAAAGTTGTGAGAGAGAGGAGAGAAATGAGCAACATTTTCGGAAAGCCTCGCATCCTATTTATAGGAAGGCTGAACCGCCTCCGAACGCGGGGCGTACGCTCGTACGCAGCGCGTACGCGTACGTCATGCATGACCGAAGCCTCGACTGCCTCGGTTCGGATGGGACGGGTTGCTGGGTACGCGGGTCGGATGGGACGGCGGGTCGGACGGGACAGCGGGTCGGACGGGTCGGAGCTTCGGACGGGTCGGACGGTTTAGAACTCTTCGGATAGTGCGACGTGGACGATCCGAGACCCTCGATCTCAGTACGCGGGGCGTACGAAGGTACGCAGGGCGTACTTCGGTCCAATCCGATGACTCCTCTTCGGATATTACCGGGAATTTATAATTAAATTCTTATTTATTTTAAATAAACTTCAAAAATTCATATCTCTCTCATACGAACTCCGTTTTTGACGTTCTTTATATCCACGCGAAGGTCAGACCATGATCTACGACTTTCGTTTAGATTCCGTTGGCTAATTCCGAAATTATTTTTATTATTTATTTATTAAAATGACGTGATTAAGGAATTTCTTCAAAATTTCATAACTTCCTCATCCGGAGTCAGATTTGGACGTTCTTTTTATGTACGCAAACCTTGATATGATTCCTATTACTTTATTTAATCCGAATAAGATTTTAGGAAGGTTACATTTTGACCTAAATTTGATCGGTTTTACATTACATTGACTCGAAATATCGGGTTGTCACAAAGTGGATTATGCGACACAACTTTGGAAAGAATTTACAAAAAGTATTGAAAATACGAATGTTGTTGATGGGATCTCGTGCGCTTGATACTGGAGTCTAATTCCTCAGTTTGTATATACCTAAGAGGGTATTCCAGTCCCTAAAAATGAAGAAACTGCAAGCTTTGCTTTATATACCAGTTTCCTAAAACTGTTGAAAATGATGCTGAAACTTTTCCAGGTATTGCTAGAATTTCTGACGCAATGCTTCGAAAAGTTGATCCTCTAAATCTGGTGGTGGTGAATTATTTGACTACAATTAATCCTGATGTTGAAACTGGGAAATTTTTAGACAACACAACTGAAGGTTCTTCGAAGAAGAAAAGCGGTTCAAAGAAGGAAGCTGAGCCAAGCTCTTCAATACTTGTTCCAGTTGAAAAAGAAGCTAAATCTCCAAAGAAGGTCACAGTTAAAGTAAAATCTTCGAAGAAAAAATCAAATCCTATTGTTACCAAAATGTTGATCCTTCGAAGGATGTGGTACCTTCGAAGATTGGTGTTCTCAAACGACTCAAGAAAATTGCTCCTGGTTCTTGCCATTCACCTGAAAGATCATCCAGTTTTTCTCCTTCATAAATTCGCAAGTCACAACTTAATATATGTGACAACCTGATATTTCGAGACAATGTAATGTAAAACCAATCAAATCTAGGTCAAAATATAACTTTTCTAAAATCTTATTTGGGTTAAATAAAGTAGTAGGAATCGTATCAAGGTTTTCGTACATATAAAGAACCCTAAAATCCGAGTTATAACGAAGAAGTTATGACCAACCGAAGATTCCCGGCAAAACCGGCAACACCGACTAAACGAAAAACGCGAAGTTTCAATACAATAGTTTTAGCCTTAAGTATCTAAATGAAAGTTATAGATAACCTCAAACCGTGAGCGTACATAAAAAGAACGTCCAAATCTGACTTCGGATGAGGAAGTTATGATTTTTCCAAGATTCGGGTATAGCAGTAGACAACTAAAAACTCGAATCGGAGATCGAGCGACTTTTGGCCGGAATGACCTAAACGAGAATCGAAGGTCTTGACAATGGTATTTCAGCGGTGAAAAGTCTGGCAAAAACCGACGTCAGATAAAGAAGTTATGAATTTTTAAAGAAATTCCTTAATCACGTCATTTTATAATTAAATAATAAAAATAATTTCGGAATTTGCCAACGGAGTCTAAACGAAAGTTGTAGAGCGTAGTCTCACCTACGCGTGGATATAATGAACGTCAAAAACGGAGTTCGTATGAAGGAGATATGAATTTTAGAAGTTTATTTAAAATAAATATAAATTTAAATATATATTCTTGGTAATATCCGAAGGGGAGTCAGCAGATAGGACCGGAGTACGCCCTGCGTACCCTCGTACGCCCCGCGTACTCGAATCAAGGGCCTCAGATCATCCACGTCGCCCCTATGCGAAGCTACCGACCCGCCCCACCCGATCCGTCCCATCCGAAGTCGAGGCAGTCGAGGACTCGCTCATGCATGACGTACGCGTACGCGCTGCATACGAGCGTACGCCCCACGTACGAGGCTTCTCAGACCCCCTATAAATAGAAATGCGAGGGTTCCCTGAAATTTACCCCATTTCTCTCCTTTCTCTCACAATATTGCCTCGTTTTCCGTGCCCGCACTACCCCGAAGCTCTGGTCTTTTTGCTCAAGTCCCGAGGGTCGATTTTACTCCCGAGATTCCCGAGAATCCCGAGAAAAATCCTTTTCTCAAGACGAAACTCTGCCCGGTTTTCCATCTCGCTATCTTCAAACTTTCAAGTGAGTTCATACCCCTTTAATCAACCTTTGAAATGATTTTAAATGTTTTAAATACTTATGGGGGGGGGGGGGGGAATACAAGTTAAATACTTATAGTTATAGCTTCAATCACATGTGATTGCATTAATCACATGTGATTAATAACTAGGGAAACCAGTGATTTTATCACGGTTCAAACTGTTTTACTTCAAAATGTTTTACAAACCCTTTTACTTTTCAAACTTATTTACAACTGTGATTCAAACAAATTTTCCTTATACTTAAACTGTTTTATCAAACCTATGCCTTCAAATTGTTTTATAGATTGACATCAAGTCGATCTTTTCTTAAAATAATACTTATGTTTCAAATGTCTTATAAAAACTTATTTATGCTTTTATATTATAAATTGCATGCCCATATATGTATTGATGTATAAATAATGTTTAAAGGACTTAGGAAGGCTATCCGCCCTATTTCCTTTTTCTCGATTTGGATGTGGTCTGGTGGGATTTCGGGTGACCATCCGAAGGTCGTTTCAATATTAATTATATATCAAATATACATATATAGACATAAAAGTACTTCCATATTCATACGTACTAGACACACCATTAGTAAGTTACCATCGGGGTAACACAGGATCATACTATTACAATTGCTAGATCAATGAGTCAGTTCATTCATGAGTCCATATACAACTATGCTATGAGAACATATACAACTATACTATAATGAGAAACATTACCCTTACATTAATACGTTAACAATTGTGATCCACTGTATCGGAGCATGCCTTAAATGTCATGGCCCGAATTGTAGCCAGAATTCTCTTGGAGGGAGAGCGTGAGTTTGCGTATAGATCTATACTGGATTGACTATCCTACACCTTGCTGCTAGCTACAGCCGGACCTGCAGGTCTGCGGGTGCCAAACGTCATTCCGTTATTACGGCCATTCGTATGTCGTTGTTACTAGTCGATAGCATGGTGTAATTATCACATTTTACCTTAATATAAATTCGGTTTAAGGTAGTTAGTATAGCAATAGTTACTATAAAACTAAGCTACAGTACTACAATGATTTACCCATTACATATTTTTACTGATAACCTCACTTGAACTTTAATGTACAAACTATATTTTGTTAGAACATAGTTGCACTTGGGAAATTACACACTTTTACAACAAACGAACATACAAAACAGTTAAGCCTTGGTAGAAGGCTACTTTAATAGAAAATATAGGTTTTTCTGAGAGATTCAAACTTTTACAAACACTTACATACATTTTACAAACTTATACTTGAGACACGTTCAAACGTTTTTGATAACAAACGCCGACACTAAAATACTTATGAACTCACCAGCTTAATGCTGATAAACTCTTTCAAAATAACTTGTATTCTCAGGTCGTCAGTAGACAGGTACCGATGCCAGCTTTTGAGAAGATGGAGCGCATTCAAGACTCATCATGTTATTATTTTGATTTACCTTATATTTTTGGTGTCTAAAACTGTACACAACACGCTTGTATTAAAATTATATATATTTAATGCAATGGATGATGTTGTTTGCTTATTTACATTTACTATGTTGTGATACTTTACATGACGTCCTCCGCCCCAGAACGTTTCCGTTGTTCTTGGTTTTGGGGTGTGACAAATTGGTATCAGAGCATTGTTTATAGTGAAGCAAGTATATCAACCCATAAAAGATATACTAAACTATAAACCCAAAAGGGATTAAAGTACTCTGACCCAGAGTCTATACTTTAAATAATAAAATATTTAATTAAGTACTAGTCTGCATTCATACTAAAATCAGTGTCACAATGACAAGAACAAAAGTATTACGATTGTTAAATATCACAAGTGAGCTCGGGGATGTATGGTCAGTCCAGGGAATGGCATAGCCTGATCAACTATGCTGGTCCTAGGAGTGATTAGCATATGCCCTAGGATGGTTGTGATATGTTAACAAGTCTAAAAACTTACTAACAATACCACAAGAAGATCAGTAGAACTTAAACTTAAAATAATATAGGTGTATTTTGTACTACTAGTTACACGTATACTATATTCTTATACCTCTCTTCTCGCGTAAATTTAAATGGTTGGATTCCATCACGGCAACCCGTACTTTCCAAATGAAGGCAATACCGGGTGGATCGATGAAGAGCCCGAAGATGAGCATCCAATCCCTTTGGATGATCACCTCGCAGAAGGCTTTTCTGATGGATCCGACTCCGAGCCTAAAGTCAACAACCTACCGCTTGTAGCTCAAGCCCCGAACAACAACCCTCGACCAGCTTTTCCAGGTCCTACTCCCTTGTGGGCAAACAACTTGAATCGCTAGAGTGATGAACAGGGTCAACCCTTACCATACTTTGGGGACCGAAGCTTTTACAACGTCAGCGATGGTGGTTCTGCTGACCGAGCTCTGCCTGTCATTATCCGCAGAATAGCTCGTAATGTCGAGCAAGGTCGAGCAGCCATCGACCGGGTCATGGAGATTGATGCCAACTCAGGTGTCAACACAGTCCGCATCCGCCGTCTTGAACAAGACATGGAACGGACCCGGAGAACCAATGAAACCCTGCAGCAGCAGCTGGCTGCCTCACGAGCTGAAATCTTGGAACTTCGAGCTCGTCAGAGGGCTCAGGATCGACACCTTCAAGAGGTGTTTCGTCAGGTGTCCGACCTCAGGGCTCGCCTAGGAAATTCCCATCGCCGTTAGATGATGTCTAGTGCATCTCTGTCTTTTGGTTAAGGAATAGCCTTTAAACATCTGTGCTCTAAGTAGCACCTGTCTGTAAAATATTCCTAACTTTCAGTACTCTAATTAGGAATCTAAGAACTGTCAAACTTTTCTGTATGGTATGATGTAAGACCTACTGTTAGGTCGATTTTCCCTGAACTTATTACATCAGTAATACCAGTGTTATTGAAATCTATCTAATCTGTGGGAAAAATCTGTACACTTGTGCTTTCCTACTAATATTTCTTATTGTGATTTCAAGCACACATTCAACTATTGGGCTATGGTTAGTTAGTCCATGTGTCACTCTCACGTTGCTTACAAATTGATTCTTACCATTTTTCTTATCTTTATAAACTTATAGCTGAAAGATGCCTCCTCGCAAATCTCCCAGGAATAACCCTGCACCTCCTCCGCCTCCGGTCATCGATACTGCAGCCCTGAATGCTGCCGTAGCTGCAGCAGTGGCAACTGCCATGGCTCAGTATCACTCTTTAGATGCCAGCAGAGGTGGAACCCCTGTAGAATCAACCCCGGTTGAAACCCCTACGCGCTCGAGAGAGTGCTCATACAAGGATTTCACAAATTGCAAACCGAAGCCTTTCTATGGCACCGGCGGAGTCATTGCCCTCTCGCAATGGCTCGAAAAGACTGAATCAGTCTTCGAAATCTGTTCATGCCCTGCGGCGAGTAAAGTCAAGTACGCCGCATGCACCTTTGAAGGAAAGGCCCTGACATGGTGGAACGGCCATGTCAAGGCACTAACTCTCGTCGTAGCCAACGACATAGGCTGGGAAACAATGAAAGGCCTCATGACTGAGGAATACTGCCCGAGGGGCGAAATCCAGAAACTAGAGCAGGAACTTTGGAACCTGACGATGAAGGGCACCAATGTGATCGCTTACACTGCCCGATTCAGCGAGCTGGTGGCCCTCTGCCCCAATATGGTTTCCACCAAGGGGAAGAAGATCGAGAGGTACATATGGGGGCTAGTGCCTCCGTATCAGGGGAATGTTCTAGCATCAAACCCCGCTATCTTTGACAGTGCCAAGCGATTGGCACAACGACTCATTGACCATGGAGTCAAAACCCCTGCAACCACAACCACCCTAGCCATCCCGGAACCCTCCAAACCCGCTGATACTAAGCGGAAATTCTGGGATGAAAAGAAGAAGCAACAGGCTGCCAAAAAGCAGCAAATTGTGGCAATGCATGCCGCAATAACCCCTGCTGCTGCTACTACTGCCCCGGTGGGTCAGTATGCTGGAAGTTTGCCCAGGTGCAGCAAATGCAGCTTCCACCACAACGGCCCCTGCCGTGAAATGCAGTGCTCAAACTACAACAGAAAAGGACACACCGTCCGTTTCTGTAAGTTCCCGGCACAACCTATCAACCAAGTCCCTGGCTCTGGCGCGAGCCCGACCTGCTATGCATGTGGCGAAGCAGGCCACTATAAGAGGGACTGCCCCAAAGCAAAGTATGATGGTGGAGAAGGAAGGGTACTAGCTATAGGCCACGGGGAAGCAGTTGCTGACCCGACAGTGGTGACTGGTACGTTCCTCCTCGATAACTCCTATGCATGCATTCTGTTCGATAGTGGAGCGGAGCGAAGCTTCGTAAACCATAAATTTGCTCGCATGCTTAATCAACCACCGCACGCACTCAAAGAACTATTCACAGTAGAAATGGCTAATGGAAAAACTGAAAGTACGAGTAGCATATACTTAGGTTGTACCCTAACTCTAGATAACCATTCATTCCCAATCGACCTCATGCCAGTATCAATAAAAAGTTTCGACGTTATCATTGGCATGGATTGGTTAAGCCTTCATCGCGCCGACATCATGTGCTACGAGAAAGCAGTCCGTCTAAACCTTCCGTCTAACGAAACTCTTATAGTCTACGGCGACAAACCCGGTGCAACTCTTCGCATCATATCAAGTATTCAAGCACATAAGTATCTGCGTAAGGAATACCATGCATTCCTTGCTCATGTCGTCTACACGAGCCTCGAAACGAAAGAACTAAAGAACATCCCAGTGGTGAGCGACTTCCCCGACATTTTCCCAGAAGAACTACCCGGGTTACCTCCGCAACGACAGGTCGAGTTCAGAATCGACTTAGTCCCAGGAGCTACCCCAGTAGCCAAGTCGCCCTACCGTTTAGCACCAGCTGAGATGCAGGAACTCTCTGGTCAACTTAACAAACTGCTCAGCAAGGGCTTTATAAGACCAAGTTTCTCACCTTGGGGAGCACCGGTCTTCTTCGTTAAGAAGAAAGACGGATCATTCCGTATGTGTATTGACTACAGAGAACTCAACAAACTGACGGTCAAGAATCGTTACCCTCTGCCCCGCATAGATGATCTATTCGACCAACTGCAAGGGGCGAACTATTTTTCTAAGATTGATCTGAGATCCGGATATCACCAGTTACGAGTGCTAGAGGAGGATGTGCCGAAGACAGCCTTCCGAACTCGTTACGGACATCACGAGTTCGTGGTGATGCCATTCGGATTGACCAATGCGCCCGCAGTCTTCATGGATCTGATGAATAGAGTATACCGACCTTACTTGGATCAGTTCGTCATCGTTTTCATTGACGACATCCTGATCTACTCCCGAAGTAAGAAAGTGCATGGCGATCACCTGCGACAAGTTCTAGAGACTTTACGAAAAGAGAAGCTTTATGCGAAGTTCTCGAAATGTGAATTTTGGATCCGGAGAGTCGAATTCTTAGGACACGTGGTAAGCGAAGAGGGAATCCACGTGGACCCATACAAAATTAAAGCCATTGTGAACTGGTCAGCACCTAAGACGCCTACAGAAATTCGTCAATTTCTAGGTCTCGCTGGTACTACCGCAGATTCATTCAGAACTTCTATCGAATAGCGAAACCTCTTACAAACCTAACTTAGAAAGGCGTGGCCTTTGACTGGGAAGAGAAACAAGAGAGAGTGTTCCAAACGCTCAAGAGAGCCTTGTGCACTGCGCCAATACTATCCCTTCCCGAAGGAATAGAAGACTTCGTAGTCTATTGCGATGCATCAAATCAAGGGCTCGGATGTGTTCTGATGCAGCGAGGTAAGGTCATCGCCTACGCCTCGAGGCAGTGGAAGACACACGAGGTTAACTACACGACCCACGATCTTGAACTAGGAGCAGTAGTGTTTGCTCTGAAGATCTGGAGACATTACTTGTATGGAACGAAGAGCACTATCTTTACCGATCACAAGAGTTTACAACACATTTTCGATCAAAAGGAGCTCAACATGAGACAACGACGGTGGGTCGAGCTACTCAGTGATTACGAATGCGATATTCGTTATCATCCGGGTAAAGCCAACGTAGTAGCAGACGCCCTAAGTCGGAAGGAATATTCTGGTTGCAAAGTCAAGTCATTGTCAATAACCATCCATTCACACTTGTCTAAACAAATTCAGGGGGCTCAACTTGAAGCCATGAAACCTGAAAATGTGACGAATGAATCCCTTAGAGGAATGGACAAGAATTTAGAAGCCAAGGGTGACGGAGCCTTATATTTCATGAACCGGATCTGGACACCGAAACACGGTGGTTTCCGAGACTTGGTCATGACCGAGGCGCACAACACTCGGTATTCCGTCCACCCAGGTTCAGATAAGATGTATCTGGATCTTAAGAAGCTATACTGGTGGCCTAATATGAAAGCAGAGATTGCTACCTTCGTAAGTAAATGCCTTACTTGCGCAAAGGTTAAGGTCGAGTACCAGAAGCCCTCTGGTTTATTGCAGCAACCAGAGATCCCGGAATGGAAGTGGGAGCGGATCACTATGGATTTCATAACCAAGTTGCCCAAGACAACGGGTGGACTTGACACCATATGGGTCATCGTTGATAGATTGACCAAGTCTGCACACTTCCTGCCTATCAAAGAAACCGACAAGATGGAGAAGCTTACGAGATCATACATTAGGGAAATCGTACGGCTACATGGTGTACCTATGTCCATTATCTCCGATAGAGATAGTAGGTTCACCTCAAGATTTTGGCAATCACTACAACATTCCCTAGGAACGAGGCTGGACATGAGCACAGCCTACCATCCTCAGACCGACGGACAGAGTGAGAGGACCATCCAAACTCTAGAAGATATGTTGCGAGCCTGCGTGATTGACTTTGGGAAGGCATGGGATACTCATTTACCCCTTGTCGAGTTTTCCTATAATAACAGTTATCACACGAGCATCAAGGCTGCTCCATTTGAAGCTCTCTACGGCCGAAAGTGCAGATCTCCTCTGTGCTGGGCTGAGATGGGTGATACCCAATTAGCCAGGGGGCAAGCTTCCGACAGTACTCTCACTGGTCCGGAGATCATTCGGGAAACGACAGAGAAAATCGTTCAGATCCATGAATGATTGAAAGCCTCTAGAGACCGACAGAAGAGCTACGCTGATAAACGAAGAAAACCTTTGGAATTTCAGGTGGGAGACAGAGTCCTTCTCAAAGTCTCACCCTGGAAGGTCTTGATACGCTTTGGCAAGCGTGGGAAGCTTAATCCGAGGTACATAGGGCCTTTCGAGATTCTTGCAAGAGTCGGCCCCGTAGCTTACAAACTCGACCTACCAGACGCACTTTGTAACGTACATTCTACATTCCACGTATCTAACTTGAAAAAGTGTCTATCCGATGAGACTCTTGTAATCCCACTCGACGAGATCGAGATCAACGAGAGCCTCAACTTCGTGGAAGAACCTGTAGAGATCATGGACCGTGAGGTCAAGCAGACAAAGCAAAGTCGTATCCCTATCGTGAAGGTTCGCTGGAACGCCAAGCGAAGACCGGAATTCACTTGGGAACGTGAGGATCAGATGAAACTGAAATACCCTCACCTTTTTGCTTAGTTATTTTTAGTTTCTTACTTGCTTAAATTCTAATTTCGGGGCGAAATTCCTTCTAACGGGGGGATGATGTGACAACCCGATATTTCGAGACAATGTAATGTAAAACCAATCAAATCTAGGTCAAAATATAACTTTCCTAAAATCTTATTCGGGTTAAATAAAGTAGTAGGAATCGTATCAAGGTTTTCGTACATATAGAGAACCCTAAAATCCGAGTTATAACGAAGTTATGACCAACCGAAGATTCCCGGCAAAACCGGCAACACCGACTAAACGAAAAACGCGAAGTTTCAATACAATAGTTTTAGCCTTAAGTATCTAAATGAAAGTTATAGATAACCTCAAACCGTGAGCGTACATAAAAAGAACGTCCAAATCGGACTTCGGATGAAGAAGTTATGATTTTTCCAAGATTCGGGTATAGCAGTAGACAGCTAAAACTCGAATCGGAGATCGAGCGACTTTTGGCCGGAATGACCTAAACGAGAATCGAAGGTCTCGACAATGGTATTTCAGCGGTGAAAAGTCTGGCAAAAACCGACGTCGGATAAAGAAGTTATGAATTTTTAAAGAAATTTCTTAATCACGTCATTTTATAAATAAATAATAAAAATAATTTCAGAATTTGCCTACGGAGTCTAAACGAAAGTTGTAGAGCGTAGTCTCACCTACACGTGGATATAAAGAACGTCGAAAACGGAGTTCGTATGAAGGAGATATGAATTTTAGAAGTTTATTTAAAATAAATATAAATTTAAATATAAATTCTTGGTAATATCCGAAGGGGAGTCAGCAGATAGGACCGGAGTACGCCCTGCGTACCCTCGTACGCCCCGCGTACTCAAATCAAGGGCCTCGGATTGTCCACGTCGCCCCTATGCGAAGCTACCGACCCGCCCCACCCGATCCGTCCCATCCGAAGCCGAGGCAGTCGAGGACTCGCTCATGCATGACGTACGCGTACGCGCTGCGTACGAGCGTACGCCCCACGTACGACGCTTCTCAGACCCCCTATAAATAGAAATGCGCGGGTTCCCGGAAATTTACCCCATTTCTCTCCTTTCTCTCACAATCTTGCCTCGTTTTCCGTGCCCGCACTACCCCGAAGCTCTGGTCTTTTTGCTCAAGTCCCGAGGGTCGATTTTACTCCCGAGAATCCCGAGAAAAATCCGTTTCTCAAGACGAAACTCTGCCCGGTTTTCCATCTCGCTATCTTCAAACTTTCAAGTGAGTTCATACCCCTTTAATCAACCTTTGAAATGATTTTAAATGTTTTAAATACTTATGGGGGGGAATACAAGTTAAATACTTATAGTTATAGCTTCAATCACATGTGATTGCATTAATCACATGTGATTAATAACTAGGGAAACCAGTGATTTTATCACGGTTCAAACTGTCTATCAAACTGTTTTACTTCAAAATGTTTTACAAACCCTTTTACTTTTCAAACTTATTTACAATTGTGATTCAAACAAATGTTCCTTATACTTAAACTGTTTTATCAAACCTATGCCTTCAAATTGTTTTATAGATTGACATCAAGTCGATCTTTTCTTAAAATAATACTTATGTTTCAAATGTCTTATAAAAACTTATTTATGCTTTTATATTATAAATTGCATGCCCATATATGTATTGATGTATAAATAATGTTTAAAGGACTTAGGAAGGCTATCCGCCCTATTTCCTTTTTCTCGATTTGGATGTGGTCTGGTGGGATTTCGGGTGACCATCCGAAGGTCGTTTTAATATTAATTATATATCAAATATACATATATAAACATAAAAGTACTTCCATATTCATACGTACTAGACACACCATTAGTAAGTTACCATCGGGGTAACACAGGATCATACTATTACAACTGCTAGATCAATGAGTCAGTTCATTCATGAGTCCATATACAACTATACTATGAGAACATATACAACTATACTAGGAAGAGAACATATACAACTATACTAGAACGAGAAACATTACCCTTACATTAATACGTTAACAATTGTGATCCACTATATCGGAGCATGCCTTAAATGTCATGGCCCGAGTTGTAGCCAGAATTCTCTTGGAGGGAGAGCGTGAGTTTGCGTATAGATCTATACTGGATTGACTATCCTACACCTTGCTGCTAGCTACAGCCGGACCTGTAGATCTGTGGGTGCCAAACGTCATTCCGTTATTACGACCATTCGTATGTCGTTGTTACCAGTCGATAGCATGGTGCCATTATCACATTTTACCTTAATATAAATCCGGTTTAAGGTAGTTAGTACAGCAGTAGTTACTATAAAACTAAGCTACAGTACTACAATGATTTACCCATTACATATTTTTAGTGATAACCTAACTTGAACTTTAATGTACAAACTATATTTTGTTAGAACATAGTTGCACTTGGGAAATTACACACTTTTACAACAAACGAACATACAAAACAGTTAAGCCTTGGTAGAAGGCTACTTTAATAGAAAATATAGGTTTTTCTGAGAGATTCAAACTTTTACAAACACTTACATACATTTTACAAACTTATACTTGAGACACGTTCAAACGTTTTTGATAACAAACACCGACACTAAAATACTTATGAACTCACCAGCTTAATGCTGGTAAACTCTTTCAAAATAACTTGTTTTCTCAGGTCGTCAGTAGACAGGTACCGATGCCAACTTTTGAGAAGATGGAGCGCATTCAAGACTCATCATGTTATTATTTTGATTTACCTTATATTTTTGGTGTCTAAAACTGTACAGAACACGCTTGTATTAAAATTATATATATTTAATGCAATGGATGATGTTGTTTGCTTATTTACATTTACTATGTTGTGATACTTTACATGACATCCTCCGCCCCAGAACGTTTCCGCCGTTCTTGGTTTTAGGGTGTGACATAGTACATGCATGGTGATTCACAAAATTCCTACACCAGTGTCTCCAGCTTCAAAGAAAAGGCGTGTTGAAGACATGTCCGAGCATATTTCGAAGAAACAAAGGAGACCAAAGAAGCAACGAAAGTTAGTTCTACATGAAGCTTCAACGGATTGATGAAGTGGTACCTGACTCAGCACAACAAAATTATCCGAAGGGAAACTCTTCATGTGTGAGGGATTCTCCCGTCAAGTCGACTTTCGAGGCGACATGAAATCTTGATGGCAATGTGAGCACTTATCAAGTAGACAACCATCAATCACGGTGAACAACCAAAGATTTTGACTCCTGAGCAGAAAACGGTCATACCACCCGAGGTTTCGCATACTTAATCATTTAATTATTCGGTTCACACCTCAGGCATAACTACAAACGTATCTGATACGGGTGCAAATGTCAACAAGGGTGATGGAGTTTTGACACAAGAAACCTTAAATCTTGATACTTCAGTTTCATTACCACCCTTTCTTGTTCCTAATACATCACATATTCCTACTTCTACTCATTCTCCTAATTTTGATACAATTATGCACCAACCCATTACTTCCTTATTCCTATCACAATCTACCGAAGAACCCAGAACAGTTCTTGATGATGAAACTGATGATGGTGTGTTTGTTGCTTCTTTTGCTGACATAGAATTTAATCCTAAAGAGGAAAACATTCCTGATAACATGCTCATCTCTAGGAAACAATTCAAGATTTTAAATCGCAAGCTCAATTCTCTACTGCAACTTCAAGCTGATGCAGGGAGAAACATTCAGTTTTGGGTATTGAAGTGGATGTTATGTTGAAAGCCCAAGAGCTTTATCTTCTCAACAAGATTGATCAGTCTGACAAAACCAATGATTTACGGGTCAAGGCTCAATCTGAAACATTCAATGGTGCACTAGAAGAATTGAAAACAGTTTCCAAACAACGGCATGTTTTGTTTGTTCAGGATGTCAAAACTGTTCGAGAAGACGTAAATCGAAAGCTTGAAGAGTTACGGTCAGACATGGGGAAGGAATTACAGGAAGTGACAAATCACTACTTTTCAATTCTTGACAAGGTGGGTATTATTGTTGGGGCTGTAACTAAAATAGCTCAATCTTACAGTTCTATGCTTCCGAAGAGGGATGCACATGCTGAGTTGGAAACGAAACATTTTGGCAATATTGATGCTTTTCTTGGTTAATTGAAGACTATGGTGTTGAGTTCAAGTTCTTCTTTATTTACTTCTGAGTTTTTAACTCAAAAGTTTTGACTGCTTGAGTCAAGAATTCAGTCTGAATTGGCTCCGGTTTTAAAATTGTTAAACTTACTTCCAATAGATGCACCACCTATTGTTACAGGGGTGCAAGGGGGAGACAGAAAGGTGGTTGGAGTAAGTAAAGTCGAAGGTGCTTCTGGGAAGTCAAGTGGAGATGTTAGTGGTGATGCAAAAATTGTGGGAAAAGTCCTGACAACTCAAATTCCAATAACTATGCCAATGAATACTAATCTAGTAATTTTGAGAACAACAACAACAAGACCTTTGTAAAAAGGGATTGTTATTGTTGGGTCAAAAGTATGGTTTATGCTTTGCTTTTCTAGGAAATTGTAGTTTTCTGTAATGTTATATGTGTTTACGGTTGTGTTTACGGCCGTAAATAGTTCACGGCCCATGTCTCATATATATATATATATATATATATATATATATATATATATATATATATATATATATATATATATATATATATAGGGTGAGGAGTGCATGTGGGTTTAAGGCTAAGAGTAGAGGACATAAGAGAAGTGAGAGAAAGGAGCATAAGTGTGTGTGAACCTTGTAAGGGAACTTCATTCATGTCATCAATTCAAAAATATTCATATTCTTCTTCTTCTCCTTCTTTTCTAATTTGATTCGGCATCATCCGTTTGATTGGGATTCCGCACCATCAAACAGATTTGATTGATACACAAGCAGATAGGGGACTTACAAGTAGTATCAGAGCAAGGATTGTATCAATCATTTTGTCACATCTGGAGCGTATTTGATCTTATTTTTGAAGGATTTTTAAGTTTTTGGATAGATCTTTGAAAAATAAGGGGGTTCGTTCTTCGCGTTTTTCATAGAAACGAATTTTTGATCGAGTTTTTGGAGCAAAAAGTGTGAAAAACGTCGTTTTTCTTCACATCCTTTGAAGGGTTTACGGCCCGAAGTGAGTTTACAGCCTTAGAGTTTTCAGCCTCGGTTTACAGCTCAACATCCTCGCACGTGTATGGTTCACAGACGTTTATGGCTCGGGGGTTTGCGGTCTTCGGTGTACGGCCAGACTCGTGTGTCCGGCTTCAGAGTTTACCGCTTAGGAGCAGTTCTCGCTTTGTTCTCTGCAGTAGGAGTCCTCGCAGCATACACATCAAAAAAAAAGGTGGGAGTTTTGGGGTTGTCAGGGATCAAACCCGGGTCCTCATGTTCATCAACCCTCAGCCTTTCCAAGTGATCTAGCTTCCTAGATGGTTTTCTCCTCCCAAATTTAATTCAAAAGGATTCCTTTCTCGGTTCCTATTTTCACTATATTGTCACTTTCAGCCCAAAAATCAATTTCTTTTAAATTTAAAATCCATTTTCAACCAAAAATTTTAGTTTTTAATTTTTGACTTTTGACCTCAAATTTTGACTTTGACTTTTCAAGTTTGACCTTTGACTTTAAACTTTGACTTCTCGTTTAACTTTCAAATTTTCAAATTTAGCTTTTCGGTTTGACTTCTAAGTTTGACTTTTAAATTTGACTTTTAAGGTTAACTTTTGACGTTTTAAGTCAAAGAGCATATTTTTAAACAATGAGTTCTTCAAAAATTTTGGTCACTAAAAATTCTTGCTCTCAAACTTGGATTAATATTATGCGTAGAGAAATAGAGGAACTGAAAACCAATAGATATCAACTTAGGAAAGGCCAGAAACCCTTAAAAGAACAACTAGAGGCCAAAACTAAGGACTTCAGGAAGCCACATGCAGAATACAGTGACAAGTGCGTTGATTTTAAATGTCTTGAACAAGTATTTGTTGTTGTAACTGCTGAACTTGATGCATTAAAAGCAAAATATAAAGATTATGTATTCAACTTTAAGAAATTTGATGTGTCAAGTGAGGTAGTTGCATCAATGATTGAAAAACAATTAACATTCAAAGATAATCAAACTAAGGGGTTAGGGTATCATAGTGTACCACCTCCCTTTAATGACAACTATAACCTACCCCTTGAGACAAATGAGGAAGAAATTCCTACTCAGTTTGGCCAAACCCCTGCAACAGCTTCATTTAAGAATGAACAACTCGGACCAGCTGAGGGTGTTGAAGTGAAGAGTTCTAATGATTCTGTTACATGTGCAGGTAAAGTAGCGGAAGATGAGAATAAGGAGAACACTATTGAACAAACCAATGTCTCCTTGAACTCTGAACCTACTGCTTCTAACTCAATTACTTCTGATCAACCTGTTGTTTGTAAATACAGGCCACCAAAACAAGCAAATCAGAGTGCCTCTTGCAAATGTGCATGTGGGAACAATCAGAGACAAGGCAAGGGCACGCCACTATGGGCAAGAAGAAACAACTTCATAGTGAAGAAAAAGACTTGCTTTAACTGTGGAACACCTAGACACATTGCTAGAAATTGTCCTAATCATGCATATGTTCCTTACTACGCATAAGGCTGGCAAAACACACCAAGAGGGAGATACTTTAAAAGAAACCCTTCAAGGCCACATTCAAACAATGACAACTGGAATGCCATGAAGAAAAAGAATTCAACTCCTAAGGCCAAGAATCCAACTCCTAAGAACAAAAAGGGAATGTCGGCGAAGTAGTCCAATCCAAGCGATGCACTTATGAAAAAATGATCGGTTAGGTCAAAGCCATATCGACGGCCAGCTTCAAGTTCAAAAGCAAGTACTGAGGCACCCATTGGATTAAAAGAAATGGGTTAAACTGTCACACCCCGGTCGTCGGCGGAAACACCGGGTAGTGTAACGTCATTTTTCGTATCACAGTTATATAACATGCATTGAACAATACTAAATAAAATACATACCATTATTGATGATTGAAAGTTACATTATTCTTTTCCTAGTATTTATTACATAATATCCGACTATGGCATACTTCTTAATAAACAGAAAGATAATAGTAAAACTTCTCCTGTTCGAATACATACCAGCTTTTCAAGTTCCTGAAAACACATGCATTTTAAAAATACGTCGACATAAAGTTGGTGAGTCCACAGGTTTTTACTCCATAAAATAATACATTTTCAAACATTCAAAAGTATAGTCTTGAAAGTATCATTTTGACTCTCCAACATTTAGTAGGTATATTAGGTATAATAGTATACTTATCAATTAAGTGTTATACCTAAATATTTCTTAATCTTAACGTATAAGTAGGGGAAAACTTATACTTAACATTAATACTTGTATACGACAAGGTATAATGTTTCTAACAATTTGCTACCATGAGCCTGTAACCGCTGCTATGACATAATACTTCTGATAGAACACACTCATGATTTACCATGAGAAACAAACACACTCATGATTTACCATGAGAAACAACACCGTACGCTTCATCGATGCCAGAATAATAACAAATAAAAGGATAGTTCATCACTTGTTTTTGGTTGACTGTAGCTAACAGTCACAAGTCGGGTGGTCAGCCTGTATACTAATTATACACGACTTCCTCGCTCACACGGGATTAACGGTTACAATTAAGAGGATTTCCGCTAACATCCCCAATCTTAGTTGATGAATACAATTACTCATGTAGACTTTGACGGCTTCCTATAGCTCTAACAACAAAAGCATCTTCATGTCTAAAATCCTAAGTTACTAGACTATGCTTTTAAACATTACTCCTAACTTCATAATATTTAAGCAGTATAACAGCTATATCTTGAAGTAAAACCAGGTTTTATCTTGACCTAAAACCAATAATAACAACATATAACGTGTCTAGTTTTATCTTGACATAAAACTATCAATAACAATACCAAGTTTTATCTTGACATAAAACTAATAATAACAACATATAACATATCCAGTTTTATCTTGACATAAAACTATTAATAGCAACATACTATATAACTTAACATTTAGAACTTTCGAATATAACTTCGGTATTATATCGCACTCAACATATATATATATATATATATATATATATATAGAATCCTAAGTATAACTCAAGATCTACATTAGTAAATTAACATATTGATAAGTTAATAATAGTTGTATGTATTCAAAATGTTATATTTAGAACAATCATATCCCGGTTATCATAGCTATATACTATCATATAGACATAATAATATCATATATCTCATAACTAGCATGCGTTTTCCCCCGAAATATTAGAAAGTGGGGCCGTGAAACTCACCCTAGTAGAGTGATTTTATGTTATCTAAGCAAAACGGTCAGCGTGCGAGATCGTCGGAGCTCGGGATGCAAAATGGCCTCAGCAAAGGAGAGAAAGGGTTTTAGAAACTCACATCGTAAGTTTCATAAGGCTCACATCGTGAGTCTTGCATGATCACCCCGTAGACTTGCCATTTGCGTCCCTAGCTTCGGAAGGTTGCCATGTGACTCCTCACGTCGTGAAAAACTTCTTGTTCATGTCGTGAGTTTGGATTTTATCCCCTCGCAGCCTCGTCACACCTTCTAGATTCCGAAATGTGGCAAAATGACTCCTCACGTCATGAATAAACCCTTGTTCACGTCGTGAGTTTAGTTAGCTTAGGGTTTCTAAAATCCGAATCTTCGGAAGGCCATAACTTTTTCATACGAACTCTGTTTTTGACGTTCTTTATATGCACGCGTAGGTATCTACGAGTAATACAACTCTATTTTAGACTTAAATAGATAATTCTAAGTCTATTTTAAATTCCTCTTATTATAGAGATTTATAGTGTTCGGTTTATCATAACTTCTTCATGCGAAGTCAGATTTAGACGTTCTCTATATTTTTGGAATCATATGGACGTATACTTTGAGTTGTATGATAAAGAAAGTTCATATTTGTATTAGAATTTATCATGAAATACATAGTACATTTATCACATTACATGATTAGCATAATCACATGTGATTATTATTGACCTATTTTGGCTAGTGTTACATTCTCCCCCCGTTAGAACAATTTCGTCCCGAAATTTATCTTGTGGGTAAGGTTTTGTCAAACAGTTGGGGGTATTTTTCTTTCATCTGATCTTCACGTTCCCAAGTAAATTCAGGTCCTCGCAAAGATTTCCATCGAACTTTCACTATGGGAATACGAATTTGCTTTAATCGTTTGACTTCTCGATCCATAATCTCAACAGGTTCTTCTAGATAGTTCATTTTCGTATTGACTTGTATTTCGTCGAGAGGTACAACAAGAGTGTCATCAGATAGAAATATTTTGAGATTTGATACGTGAAAAACATCGTGTACATTACTTAGCTCTTGAGGCAACTTGAGTTGGGATGCGACAGAACCAATTCTTTCCAGAATTTCAAAAGGTCCTATATATCGTGGGTTTAGTTTGCCTCATTTCCCGAATCGAATTACACCTATCCAAGGGGAGACCTTCAACATTACTTTATCTCCAACTTGGAATTCTAAAGGCTTACGTCTTACGTCAGCATAGCTCTTTTGACGATCGCGTGCAACATTTAATCGATCCTTAATTTGCACGATCTTTTCAGTTGTCTCGTGGATTATTTTTGGTCCAGTATGTAAGGTATCTCCTGTACGTTCTCTGGCCATCTGCGTATCTCCAACTTCTTCCCAACATACTGGGGAACAACATTTTCGTCCATAAAGAGCCTCAAACGATGCAGCCTTGATGTTGGTGTGATGACTATTCAATTAACGGTAAATGAGTATCCCACGCATTTCCAAAGTCTATTACACATGCTCGGAGCATAACTTCTAAAGTCTGAATGGTTCTCTCACTCTGACCATCAGTCTGTGGATGGTAAGTTGTACTCATGTCTAGACGTGTTCCTAAGGATTTTTGTAGAGATTGCCAAAATCGTGAAGTGAATCTACTATCTCGTTCAGAAATAATAGAACTTGGAACTCCATGTAATCTAACAATTTCCTTAAGATAAACTCTAGTCAGCTTCTCCATCTTGTCGTTCACCTTAATTGGTAAGAAATGGGCAGACTTAGTCAATCTATCGACTATTACCCAAATAGTGTCGAACCCACTAGGAGTTTTAGGTAACTTAGTGATGAAGTCCATTGATATCTGCTCCCATTTCCATTCAGGTATTTCCGGTTGTTGAAGTAAACCTGAAGGCTTTTGATGTTTTGCCTTCACTCTAGAACAAGTCAAACATTTGCTCACATAAGTAGCAATTTCTGCCTTCATGTTTGGCCACCAATAATGTACATGTATGTCTAAGTACATTTTGTTAGAACCTGGATGGACGGAATATATGGACTTGTGGGCTTCTTCTAAGACCAAGTCCCTGACTCCACCGAACTTAGGCGTCCAAATTCGGTTCATAAAGTGTCATGTTCCGTCATCTTTTTGTATCAGTTGCTTTTCCATTCCTCGCAAGGCTTCGTTCTTGATGTTATCTTCTTTAAAGCCTCAATTTGAGCTTCTCTAATTTGTGCAGCAAGGTTAGAATGGATAGTTATGGTTAATGCTCATACCCGACGGGGTTTAATATATTCTTTCCGGCTCAAGGCATCCGCTACCACGTTTGCCTTTCTAGGATGATAACGAATCTCACATTCGTAATCATTCAACAATTTGACCCATCTTTGTTGTCTCATATTAAGATCTTTTTGGTCGAAGATGTGCTGGAGACTCTTGCGGTCGGTAAAAATAGTACACTTAGTACCGTATAGGTAATGTCTCCAGATTTTTAGTGCAAAAACTACAGCTCCCAATTCAAGATCATGGGTAGTGTAATTATTCTCATGCACCTTAAGTTGTCGTGATGTGTAGGCGATAACCATTCCTCTTTGCATCAACACACATCCCAATCCTTGATTTGATGCGTCGTAGTATACGACGAAATCTTATGTCCCCTCTGAAAGGGTTAGGATTGGTGCACTACATGACATTTTCTTCAGTTTCTGAAAAGCAACTTCTTGTTTGTCTTCCCAGTTGAGCTTCGTATTTTTCTGGATTAGTGTTGTAAGTGGCTTGGCTATTTTGGAGAAATTCTCTATGAATCTTCGGTAATAGCCAGCAAGTCCTAGGAATTGACGCACCTCGATTGGCGTCTTTGGTGCTTCTCAATTCCTGATTGCCTCAACTTTGGATGGGTCAACATGAATCCCTTCGTTTCTAACTACATGACCTAAAAATTGTACTTCTCTAATCCAAAACTCACATTTGGAGAATTTAGCGTACAACTTTTCTTTTCATAGTAGTTCCAAGATTATTTGCAGGTGTTGACCATGTTCTTCCTTGGTTCGTGAATATATCAATATATCATCGATAAATACAATCACGAATTTATCCAAGTATGGTTTGCAAACACGATTCATGAGATCCATAAACACTGCTGGGGCATTAGTTAGTCCAAAAGACATAACTAAGAACTCATAATGACCATAACGAGTTCTAAATGTTGTTTTTGGAATGTCGTCTTCTTGTACTCTGAGTTGATGGTATCCTGATCTAAGATCTATCCTTGAGTAGTAGCTAGATCCTTGCAGTTGATCGAATAAATCATCAATTCTTGGAAGCGGATAACGATTCTTGATCGTTAGCTTGTTCAGCTCCTGATAATCGATACACATTCGAAAGGATCCGTCCTTCTTCTTGACAAACAAGATTGGTGCTCCCCAAGGTGAAAAAACTTGGTCTGATAAAGCCTTTGTCAAGAAGCTCTTGTAGTTGGCTAGATAATTCTTGCATTTCGGATGGAGCCAACCCATAAGGAGATTTCGCTACTGGTGCTACTCCTGGAATTAAGTCGATTCGAAACTCGACTTGTCGGACGGGAGGTATTCCAAGTAGGTCTTCTGGAAATACGTCAGGAAATCACATACTTGAGGTATGTCGTTGATTTCTTTTATCTTTCTTCTCTTGTCTACAATGTGGGATAAGAATGCGCTACATTTCTTATGTAGATATTTCTGTGTCTTGGTACAAGAGATGACTTTGAGGTTTTTCCCAGACTTATCACCATAGATAATCAGGGCTTCACCATTTGGTAAGGGTAGTCATATGGATTTCTCATGACATAGAATTTCGGCGCGGTGTGAAGATAACCAATCCATGCCAATTATGACATCAAAACTACCGATAGGCATTGGCATGAGGTTGACGTGAAAAAGGTAGTTATTAAGAGTTAACAGACAGTTTTCTAGAATTTCATGTGTTTTCTCAGTTTGACCGTTAGCGATTTCTACTTGATAGATTTCTTTTAATATGCTAGACTTATGACTTAACAATTTTCTAAATGTCGGAGTTATAAAACTTCGATCTGCTCCAGTTTCAAAAAGTATAGAAGAATATAAATTATCTATAAGAAACATACCAGATATGACCGAAGGGTCCTGGATAGCCTCTCTGCTTCCAATCACAAACGCCCTGCCACGTCCTATGCCTCCTTGACTCCTTAACTTTGGACATTCTTTCTTGATATGTCCAACCTCCCCACACTCGTAGCATTTTCTTCCTTCACCGCGACCTGTCCCATTATTGGTTTGTTGATCGACTGTTGTAGGTGTTGTGCTCCTGCAGTAACTAGCAGTATGCCCCCTTTTTGTTACACCTCATGCAGACAAAACAGTCACCTGGATGATGACGGTTGCACTGATTGCACGATGAAGATTTTGGTTGAGTAGGTACTGCTGTTGTGGCTGCATAGTTGGTTTCCACTTCTTGTCTTTTCTCAGATGATTGTTTGGGATTCTTCTTATTAAAATTGTGCTTGTTTGTTCTAGATTTGGGAGACTCAGCCTTTGAGACCACTTCTGTTCCTTGGATCTCTGTGAGGGTTAGCTGATGAGCTATCCTCTTGGTGCTGTCATAAGTCGTAGGCTTTGATGCGATCACCATGCCTTTGATTTGCGATGCTAAACCCCAGATATATCACTCAATCTTTTTATATTCAGGGGTTACAAGTGCTAGACACATTACAGCAAGATCATTAAATATAGCGGTATAAGCTTTTATCTCCGAACCCTTCATGGTTAGGGTCCACAGTTCTTGTTCCAGTTTATGTATCTCCTCCCTAGGACAATACTCCTCTACTAGCATCATTTTTAGCTCCTCCCATTTCATGGAATTTGCAGTATCAATTCCCATTGTATTCACATGGATATTCCACCATGTAAGTGTTGCGTCAGCGAAAGTACATGCTGCAAATCGTACTTTACAATCATCTGGACAAAAGCTTATTTGAAAGATGGATTTTGTCTTTTCTATCCACCTTGTCAAATTGACTACCCCTTCATTTCCATGAAAGATTCTTGGCCTGCAATTCATAAAGTCTTTGTAGGTACATGTTCTAGCGGTCCCTACATAGCCTTTATTTCTAACTCCATCTCTTGTGACATTAGATAGAGCCGCAACAATTCTTTGAGCTATGATTTCTTCAAGTTGTACTGTACTTATTGAGGGGTTTATTTCTGGTGGTGGTTGTGGTTGTTGTTGTTGTGGTGCTGATGGTCGGTTAGGGTTTAGCCGATTACTCCTTATAGGCATTTTGTTTTAGTTCGTATTATAAATAATAAGAATTTTTATGAGTTTTGTTGATCATTTAATACACGAGTACTAAATACTCTAGTTATTATTCACAGCGTAAAACCTAATAAACAACATAATGATTACTGTAACGTATGCTTCATATTATTACCAGTGGTTACTGTTGGATAAGGTGTCTAAGTCCATAACTATTTCGGGCTTGTACTTGACTCGACCCGGCATGGTCCATTTGGGTTGCATGGCACCATGCAATTGGATAGACTAAATGAGAGAAATAACACTTGGAGATTATTATTATATTATAAGTTCTAATATATTAATAATATTATTTAATTAGTTGATCAAAGAATTAATTTGGAATTAATTAAGTGGTCAAAGGATAACTAATTAAATATATGGGTTGGTTATGTAAATCATCCATATCTTGTATAGTGGGCTAAGAGGCTCCATGGATTATCAAGTTGGGTTCTACCCATAGGATGCTCCATGGATGCTCCATGGGAGTTACAAACCCATGGGTCATGGAAATGAAGAGTCATGACACATTAGGGTTTACATGGTGTAACCCTAGATGTGCCAACACTATATAAGAGTCCCATTCTCCACAAAATTGGACACACAAGGCAACACTAGTTGAACACTAAGAAACTAGAGGGCTTGGCCGATTTTGAGAAGTGTGTGTTATCTCAAGAGTCTTTCCAAGAGCATTTGGTGTTGTGTGAAGCATTTGAGGCATCACACTTGGGGTGCTAGGCTCACAAGGTTTCAAGGAACACAATCAACAACAAGGTAAGTTATTCTATCTATGATTCAAGTTAAAATTGTTCCCCATGTATGCTAGATAGGAATATAACCTTGGAATTCAACTTTGCATGATAATTAGACAAACATAGATCCAAGGTTATTAGGGTTGCATGTACACTTAGGAAGTGTTAGAATGCTCAAAACCCGTCAGTGGTATCAGAGCCTAGGCTTGTTTGTTTGTTATTTGTGCTTAAAAGTTGAAGAAAGTCGAAAATCTTGCTGTCTGACTAATGGACTCGGCGAGTCCATGGGGAGGACTCGTCGAGTTCATGTGTATCTTCAACCTACTCGGCGAGTAGGTTTATGCACTCGGCGAGTAGGGTCGACAGAGTGCAGAATTTCGACTTGAGTTGCTGGAAATGGATTAGAATCATTACCCTAAAATGTTTTGGTACTTGAAAACTTGTTTTAGAAGGTGTAATGTCTTTTCTAACTCATTTACAACAACTAGTTATCAAAATTACAAAGATTAAATGTGATTTTGATTCTTGAAAGTGTTCATATTCATATTCTTGTTCTTATGATGTTTAGATGATCATAGGAATTATTTGTAACCTATGTGGTAGATTAATTCATGATCATAATGTGTTTTAATGGAGTCCATAACTTGTCCTCAAGTTATGGAAAACCAAAAGTCTCTTGGATTAAAAACCATTAAAAGAACACAAGAGTTAGGAAAAATGAAAAGTCCTCATTTTATTACTCTATTAAACTCATAAGTTACAAGAAATGAAAAGTTTTGAAAGTTTACAAAACTTGCCCTCAAGTTTTGGAACAAGTAAAGTTAAGTTAAAACTTTAGTTCCAACCCCTAGAATTTTAAAAGTTAAAATTCAACCCTTATACTTATATTATTATGATTTAATAATTATATATATATATATATGTATAAGAACAAAGTCGTCTTACCGCTAGTACGCCTCATTCACGAAGCTGGTCTATAAGGTGGGTATAAGGTTGTTGCCTATAAAATGGTGACTTAATGGGTGTCCACTCTCACCCACCGCTTGTTTGATCGGTGGAGGGTCGTTAGCCGAACGGGTAAGACAAGGACTTATTAATTCTCATTCAAAGTATGATGAATATTATAAAGTAACTAAATGTTTTATTAAATTCCCAATCTTAGTTACTTTAGGAAAAATGTGAATAAGGTGCTATTCCATGAAATTACACTTTACACTTTGATTAAGTCGTTGGTGGAGTGTGTGTGGTTAACCGGCACACTAACTTGGACTTAACAAGGTAGGTAAAGGGTGACTTAGGGTTTATTATAGTATCGATGGAGCGTGTGTGGTTAACCGGCACATCGATTGAGTGATAAACTTTAAGGGTACCAAGTGATTTGCATGGTTACTTCACACCTCGTTTTGTGATCCTCGGTATCCCAGTCACAAAACTTGGAGGGCACACTCGAGATTGAAACATGCCTTTGAAAAGTTCATTGAATCTTAAAGAATCTAGGAATTTCTAAGAACCATCAAACCTAATACTAAAATATTGCGGTTTTCGTGGTGGAAATTGGTGAATCGTCATTCACCTACCTTTCAAATATGATATAGCTTAGATTACGGCATACCTCTTCTAAGTTATATTATATTGTGATTGGATCCTAGCCTTAATATTACATTTGGGTGTTTTATTAAGGACTCTCTTATATCTAAACTAATCTTGTCCTCTTTCCTTCAGATGTCTTTCAACAATGCTTCTGGCTCTAATCCTAATGGCTCCTTTACCCTTATGAACTTGTGTGGGAAAGTCACCTTTGATGGATCCAACTTCAATGAGTGGATCAGAAACATCAGGATGATTACCCGCTACGAGGACAAAGAATATGTCCTTGACAAGGAGCTTAAGGAGATTGATGAGTCCACTGCAACTCCTCAGGAGATCGCTGAATTTCGGGCACATGAAAGGGATGCTACGAAAGTTGCGTGCATCATGACGGCCACGATGACAGCGGAACTCCAAAAGTCTTATGAGGATTTCTACCCTTATGACATGCACCAAGATTTGATGGAAAGATACCATCAAAGTGCAAGACAAGAGAGGTATGAAATCATCTGCTCCATGATAACAACCATGATGAAGGACGGGGAATCCGTCACGAGCCACATGCAGAAAATGCAAAGGTATGTGGATCGTTTGCTGAAGCTTAATGTGAACTTCCCGGAGGATCTTGCAATAGATATTATTTTGCATTCCTTACCATCGTGCTATGATCAATTCCGCATGACATATCACATGAACAAGGAAGAAGTCACCCTCAGCAAACTTCAGGGACTTCTCAAGACCTCATAATCAGGTCTTAAGGGGAAGTCGGTTGCTATCACTCCTACTCATAACTCTACTCCGGTTTTGGCAATCGGGAAAAGTCGAGGGAGGAAGAGAAAGAGCTCTTCTAAGGGTACCAAGGCTCGGACCCTTGATGGCTCTTCTTCAAGTGGAACCAAGAAAGGTTTCATTACTCCTTCTTCTGACCCAAAAGAGGCTGAATGCTTCTATTGCCATGAAAAAGCTCATTGGAAGCGGAACTGCCCAAAATACCAGCAAGATGTGAAGGATGGGAAAGTTAAACCCAACCATGCAGGTATTTACACTATCATTTCTAATAACTCACCCCATTCTAATTCTTGGGTCCTTGATACCGGTTGTGGTATTCATATTTGTTGTGACTTGCAGGGACTAAGAAGAAGTGAGGATGTGGAGCAAGGAAGGATAAACTTGATCATGGGGAATAGGAAAGCTATACCTGTTACCAAGATTGGAGTTTATACTTGATCGCTAAGTAGTGGGTTTAGTTTAGATTTGAATAAGTGTTGTTATTCGCCAGGAATGGCAAGAAATATTATTTCCTTTCATGCTTTGTACAAACAAGGGTTTACCTTTTCATTTAATAATGAAGTTGGTTCTATTGATGCTTTCTTTAATAATGTTCTTTATTTTAAAGCATTACCTTGTGATGGTGTGTATGAAGCTGTATCTGTTGTAGATAACTTAGGAAATAATGTTTTGTGTATTGATTCTACTAATAATAACTTGGATAAAGCATCTTTATGGCATTGTCGTCTTGGACATATAAGCAAGAAACGCATAGGCCAACTCCAAAAGGATGGAGTCTTGGAGTCGTTTGACCTAAAGTCAGATGATAGTTGCGAATCATGCTTACTTGGAAAAATGACAAAGTCACCCTTCACAGGTTCGTGTGAGAGGGGTGAAGGTTTGTTGGACCTTATACACACGGATGTGTGTGGACCATTCAAACATGCCACAAGGGATGCTAATCGTTATTATTTGACTTTTACTGATGATTATAGTAGATATGGATATGTTTACTTGATCAAGCATAAGTCAGAGACTTTCGAGAGGTTTAAGGAATTTAAACAGGAAGTCGAGAATCAATTGGGCAGGAACATTAAGATGCTTCGATCCGATCGTGGTGGTGAGTATCTTAGTTCAGAGTTCCTCGACTATTTAAGGGAATGTGGGATAGTCTCACAATTGACACCTCCCAGGACACCACAGTTGAATGGTGTGGCTAAGAGGCGCAATCAAACCTTGTTAGATATGGTTCGTTCCATGATGAGTCGAGCTACGCTACCAATCTCATTCTGGGGGTATGCCTTGGAGACTGCCGCCCATATTCTTAATCTAGTCCCTACAAAGAAAGTTGCCAAAACTCCTCACGAGATGTGGACTGGTAAAGTACCTAAACTAGACCACATCAAGATTTGGGGTTGCGAGGCTTTCATGAGACGCGAGACTCATGATAAGCTTGAACCTCGAAGCGAGAGGTGTATTTTCATCGGTTACCCACAGCGATCCTTTGGTTACCTCTTCTACAGACCTAGTGACAATGTGGTCTTTGTAGCAAGAAGAGGAGTCTTTCGAGAGAGAGAATTTATAAGCCAAGGAGACAGTGGGAGACAAATTGATCTTGAAGAAATTCAAGAATCAAGCGGTGAAGGAACTTCAAACTCTAGCCCTCAACCTGAGGAGGAAACTCCTGTTGAGCCAATTGACAAATCTGTACCTCTGAGACGTTCCACGAGAGTTAGGAGTGCACCTGAGCATTACTATGGATTCCATATTACTGCAGAAGGTGAGACACTTATTAGTGATGAGACACTAGTAAGTCAAGATGACCCTAACAGCTACGAGGAAGCCATGGCAGGCCCCGAGTCTGCTAAATGGAAAGAGGCTATGGATAGCGAGATACAATCCATGTATGACAATCAAGTTTGGAACTTGGTTGAAAATGTACCAGGTCGTAAGACAGTAGGGTGCAAATGGGTCTTCAAGAAGAAGACCGACATGGATGGTAAAGTACACACTTATAAGGCTAGACTGGTTGCAAAGGGCTTCTCTCAAATTCCTGGAGTGGATTATGATGAGACCTTTTCTCCGGTAGCCAAGATTAAGTCTATTCGGGTTCTGTTAGCCATAGCTGCATTTCATGACTATGAAATATGGCAAATGGATGTCAAAACCGCTTTCCTTAATGGAAAGTTAGCTGAAGATGTTTACATGAGTCAGCCAGAGGGTTTTGTCAGCAACGAGTACCCTAATAGAGTGTGTAAGCTTGAGAAATCCATTTATGGATTGAAGCAAGCACCTCGCAGATGGAATCTTTGCTTTGATGAAAAGGTCAAGGAATTTGGCTTTTCTAGGAGTGAAGATGAATCTTGTGTGTATGTCAAGGCTAGTGGGAGTATAGTTAGCTTTTTGGTATTGTATGTGGATGACATACTACTCATAAGAAACGACATTCCAACCCTGCAGGAAGTAAAGTCCTGGCTTGGGAAGTGTTTCGCTATGAAGGACCTTGGTGAAGCTGCCTATATTCTAGGGATAAGGATCTTGAGAGATCGGAGTAAAAGACTAATTGGACTTAGTCAAAGTACCTACTTGGATAAGGTGCTGAAGAGATTCAGCATGCAGGACTCCAAGAAAGGAGAGTTACCCATCCAGAGTAACACCAGATTGAGTAAGACACAAAGCCCTAGCACTGAGGTTGAGATAGCATAAATGAGTCGAACACCTTACGCTTCGGCTGTAGGATCGATCATGTATGCTATGACGTGTACTCGACCCGATGTAGCTTTTGCCTTGAGCATGGTTAGCAGATATCAGGCGAACCCTGGCAAGGCACACTGGACTGCGGTAAAGAATATCCTCAAGTACCTACGAAGGACTAAGGACTGGGTCCTTACCCTCGGTGGGAGTGATGACTTGAGAGTTGTTGGGTATAGTGATGCTAGCTTCCAGACTGATAGGGATAATTTCCGCTCTCAGTCGGGCTGGGTCTTTACCCTAAACGGAGGAGCAATTTCTTGGAAGAGTTCCAAGCAAGAGACAGTGGCAGATTCTACTTGTGAATCAGAGTATATTGCAGCTAGTGAAGCAGCAAAGGAGGCGATATGGCTGAAGAACTTCATTGGAGACCTTGGAGTTGTACCAGCTATTAAAGAGCCAATGGAAATTTTCTGTGATAGTGAAAGTGCTATTGCCTTAGCCAAGGAACCAAGGGATCACGGGAGATCCAGACACATCGACAGAAAATACCATTTCATTAGACATCGGATCGAAGAAGGACTCCTCGTGGCAAAGAGGGTATCATCGGATGAGAACCCAGCAGATCCCCTCACGAAGGGACTGAGTAGGGTTAAGCATCTTCAGCATGCTCGGAGCATAGGGCTGAAGGATGATATAAGTTTTAGTAGTTAGATAACCCGGAAATTTGTAAAGTGTAATTGACATTTGATGATGAATAAAAGGTGTTTTATTTATGAGTAAAGTGTTGCTATCTCTTGTCAATCATTTACTATATTTCTTTTGCATGTTTTGACTTCCAGAATAATTTTGTTTGGTATAACATATTATTCAAACCTCCACAGTCGGTCATATGTTGGAAGTAGATATGAATCAAGACTGTCATGTTTGGTTGTAGAGGTCTTGGACAAGGCTACAACAATCATGAGTGCTCATAAGTTCTGAGCATTGGACACAACCCATGCTCACTGGAATCACTTCATGGAATTTTATCTCGAGTGATCGTGAGGCGGTAATATCATATAAGTCTTCAAACCTAGAGATATGATTTGTTACTTACAAGTTGGTTATGCATTGACTGTATGAAACCGCATTGGTAACTCGATGTTATAAAACGTACTTTTGTGTGTAATTCAATGAGTGGTAGAACAAACATATGAGTCGAAGTTTATCTGTTCCTTCTTGGATTAGAAGCTGATATCTGGGCCCCTCGATGATTTTGTTTTGACCCATGTACCGGGCCCGGTCAGAACTAAGTTGATGTGTTCAATTAAGTTCTATGTCAAACAAATCGGAAATCGGGAAACAAATGCTGGACAATAAGCAAGACATGTTCCATGTATTTGTCCGGCTGATATCTAGAATAGAGGATTATATGATCACTTCTCTTAAATGGCGTATCATCATCTTCTCAGTTCCGAGAGACCTTGAAAGAGCTACGATTGCCGGTCGGTTCCTGAAGTACTAGAGATATAGTTATTAGACTTATCCAAGTGGGAGACTGTTGGATAAGGTGTCTAAGTCCATAACTATTTCGGGCTTGTACTTGACTCGACCTGGCATGGTCCATTTGGGTTGCATGGCACCATGCAATTGGATAGACTAAATGAGAGAAATAACACTTGGAGATTATTAATATATTATAAGTTCTAGTATATTAATAATATTATTTAATTAGTTGATCAAAGAATTAATTTGGAATTAATTAAGTGGTCAAAGGATAACTAATTAAATATATGGGTTGGTTATGTAAATCATCCATATCTTGTATAGTGGGCTAAGAGGCTCCATGGATTATCAAGTTGGGTTCTACCCATAGGATGCTCCATGGATGCTCCATGGGAGTTACAAACCCATGGGTCATGGAAATGAAGAGTCATGACACATTAGGGTTTACATGGTGTAACCCTAGATGTGCCAACACTATATAAGAGTCCCATTCTCCACAAAATTGGACACACAAGGCAACACTAGTTGAACACTAAGAAACTAGAGGGCTTGGCCGATTTTGAGAAGTGTGTGTTATCTCAAGAGTCTTTCCAAGAGCATTTGGTGTTGTGTGAAGCATTTGAGGCATCACACTTGGGGTGCTAGGCTCACAAGGTTTCAAGGAACACAATCAACAACAAGGTAAGTTATTCTATCTATGATTCAAGTTAAAATTGTTCCCCATGTATGCTAGATAGGAATATAACCTTGGAATTCAACTTTGCATGATAATTAGACAAACATAGATCCAAGGTTATTAGGGTTGCATGTACACTTAGGAAGTGTTAGAATGCTCAAAACCCGTCAGTTACATCAGTGTATTTAGGTTTATAAGAGAAAAGTTTCTATAAACATTGAAAAATTTGCAAGGTTTTTTACATCCTTGCAATAAACTTTCCTCTTTTCTCCTTAACTAGTCTAATTTTCTCTATTTACATAACCACTAGTTGTAGCTTATCTACCAGAAACCTAAGTGATGACCCAACACATCAATGACATTAACCACTTGCTCTTCAAGTGCTTGAGTTCTCTGCTCAAGACTTCCCGTGCGTTCTTCATTTCTTGAGTTTTGATTGTAGAGCTCTAACTCTACAATCCTGGCATCGTGAGTAATCATGTCATTATAAGCAAAATTTATACGATGATGGGCATCCATCACCGATTCCTGATCTCGTGTCCTTTGTCCTTCTAGCCTTCGCACTCTTCCAGAGAGATGAGTAGCCCTCCCTTTGACAATTTCCATCTTATCTTCAATTTTCACACTTTTCTCAAACAATTGAGATAAAGTGTTATCTTCAAAAGAATGTGGGAGATGTGTCGAGATGACTGACCAGTCTCATACATCTTGGCAGCTTTTTCTTCCGCCACCCATTTATCAACTGTTTGTGCGATCCGTGTAGGTTCATCTTGAACTCTATGACTTCCTGAAATTTTTTCCATATCGGTATAGATTTACATACAGTGCGTTTCATTTTTACTCTTACTAGAACTTTACGGTAAAGAGTGTTCAGTGGTGGTAGAGATGATGCAACCCACTCTGTCTCCTCCAAGGATTTGCTTTCTTCCATTGGTTCACTCTCTTCCCATTCGTTGGAGGGTAAAGGTGCTCCATCTTCAAAAGGTATTGGATGAAAGGTGGTTGGAGTTACAGGGTAGTAAGGATCGCCTACCATCATAGGGAATGAAAGTTCCTCTTCTTCATCCGTATCCTCGATGATTATCCATTCTCGTGAATGTTCCATGTCGGATTCCTATACATTTTGGATCTCCAAGAGTTTAGTCTATCAAATATTTCTCCCAAATAAAATAGTTCATATGATCTGATCATAATAAAATGTAGTTGCGCACCTACACCTAGTTGTGATAGGATCTATGCACATATAAACTTTAGTTGGAACATTTGATCTAAATCCGTGAGATCAAAAACATTTCGGGTATTAAGGTGTATTCTCATCGCGGGTCTGAGTCTTTATATATGACTCTATATTATTATTTATTGTATTCACACTTTTACTATTGTTTGTTACTTCAGGTCTATCTGATAAGGCTCCGGCCAGACATGACTGTCGAAAGGGCAGGATCATTTTAGCATATAGCCGTTCTGAAATCCAGAAACCCAATTCGACATGTCTATCCTTGTCACCGCTCCCGTAAGTAGCCCTTCAGTAGAATAATTAATAAAACTTTTTACTTATAGGCTAAGGGATATATCTAAACCTAATATAGTAAGTCCTAATACTATAGACGTGCTTTCCTAAGAAAGTACCAGTTCACTATAGTTAATAGCTCTGATACCAATCTGTCACACCCCGGTCGTCGGCGGAAACACCGGGTAGTGTAACGTCATTTTTCATATCATAGTTATATAACATACATTGAACAATACTAAAGAAAATACATACCTTTATTGATGATTGAAAGTTACATTATTGTTTTCCTAGTATTTATTACATAATATCCGACTATGGCATACTTCTTAATAAACAGAAAGATAATAGTAAAACTTCTCATGTTCGAATACATACAAGCTTTTCAAGTTCCTGAAAACACATGCATTTTAAAAATACGTCAACATAAAGTTGGTGAGTCCACAGGTTTTGACTCCATAAAATAATACATTTTCACACATTCAAAAGTATAGTTTTGAAAGTATCATTTAGACTCTCCAACATTTAGTATTTATAATGGGTATAATAGTATACTAATCAATTAAGTGTTATACATAAACATTTCTTAATCTTAAGGTATAAGTAGGGGAAAACTTATACTTAACATTAATACTTGTATATGAAAATGTATAATGTTTCTAACAATTTGCTACCATGAGCCTGTAACTGCTTCTATGACATAATACCTCTGATAGAACACATTCATGATTTACCATGAGAAACAAACACACTCATGATTTACCATGAGAAACAACATTGTACGCTAACAGTCACAAATGGGGTGGTCAGCTCGTATACTAATTATACACGACTTCCTCGCTCACATGGGATTAACGGTTACAGTTCAGAGGATTTCCGCTAAGATCCCCAATCTTAATTGATGAATACAATTACTCATGTAGACTTTGATGGCTTCCTATAGCTCTAACAACGAAAGCATCTTCATGTCTAAAACCCTAAGTTACTAGACTATGCTTTTAAACATTACTCCTAACTTCATAATATTTAAGCAGTATAACAGCTATATCTTGAAGTAAAACCAGGTTTTATCTTGACCTAAAACCAATAATAACAACATATAACGTTTCTAGTTTTATCTTGACATAAAACTATCAATAACAATACCAAGTTTTATCTTGACATAAAACTATTAATAGCAGCATACTATATAACTTAACATTTAGAACTTTCGAATATAACTTCGGTATTATATCGCATACAACATATATATATATATATATATATATAGAATCCTAAGTATAACTCAAGATCTACATTAGTATATTAACATACTGATAAGCTAATAATAGTTGTATGTATTCAAAATGTTATACTTAGAACAATCATATCCCGGTTATCATAACTATAAACTATCATATAGACATAATACTAACATATATATCATAACTAGCATGCGTTTTCCCCCAAAATATTAGAATGTGGGGCCGTGAAACTCACCTTAGTAGCGTGATTTTATGTTATCTAAGCAAAACGGTCAGCGTGCGAGATCGTCGGAGCTTAGGATGCAAAATGGCCTCAGCAAAGGAGATAAAGGGAAGAATTTTTGGTGTAAGAATGGTTGAAGTCGGACCTGCTATTTATAGTAAGGGTTTTAGAAACTCACGTCATGAATTTCATAAGGCTCACGTCGTGAGTCTTGCATGATCACCCCGTAGACTTGCCATTTGCGTCCCTATCTTCGGAAGGTGGCCATGTGACTCCTCACGTCGTGAAAAACTTCTTGTTCACGTCATGAGTTTGGATTTATCCCCTCGTAGCCTCGTCACACCTTCTAGATTCCGAAATGTGGAAAAATGACTCCTCACATCGTGAATAAGCCCTTGTTCACGTCGTGAGTTTAGTTAGCTTAGGGTTTCTAAAAGCTGAATCTTCGGATGGCCATAACTTTTGCATACGAACTCTGTTTTTGACGTTCTTTATATGCACGCGTAGGTATATACGAGTACTACAACTCTCTTTTAGACTTAAATAACTAATTCTAAGTCTATTTTAAATTCCTCTTATTATAGAGATTTATAGTGTTCGGTTTATCATGACTTCTTCATGCGAAGTCAGATTCAAACGTTCTCTATATTTTTGGAATCGTGTGGACGTATACTTTGAGTTGTATGATAAAGAAATTTCATATTTGTATTAGAATTTATCATGAAATACATAGTACATTTATCACATTACATGATTAGCATAATCACATGTGATTGTTATTGACTTATTTTAGCTAGTGTTACATAAACCCAACTATAGATGGGTACCAAAGGTTCAATCTCCCAAATCTTTTAATGATTCTAATATTTCTACATCTTTTTGTGATAAACAGGACATTTCAAGGGAGAAAGTATCTTGCGTTGATGAAAAAGGTCGACCTATTTTCAAAATGGACTGGGTTGCAAAGACCAACTAATCTCGCTTTGTGTCGGAGCAGCTTTGGAGGCATATCATCAGACTTCAGTTTGTTGATAGTGGTTGTTCCAGGCACATGATTGGAGGCATCTCTCAACTGTACAACACTCAAAACATTTTTTAAGAGTATGTGTCCTTTGAGGGAAAGGAAGAAAGGAGAGGATCACAAATGGGGTTCTATGCTTAACAATGTAAAGAATTTTTGGATCTGTTATGAGATTATGCATGCTATTCTCAGACCTTTTCGATGCAAATTCAATCGATGACTTACGGTATGAGTTTTTCTTCTCTATAATCATGAGTTTATCTTAAACTGATTCACTTTGAAGAAAAACTTTAATTTCTTATAGTTTTTTGTTAGTAAGTATTATTAGGAACTGATATCAAGAAAAACTGATAACGGGCACTCTAAACATGTGTAAAGGACTGAATCTCAATTGTCTAGACTCTGTGTTCAATGTGCTGGTAGGCATGAAGGATTTGACAGTGTGGATTTAGATAGGATTATTTGGACTGATCATACGACGCTCAGGTAGATTAACCAGTGAGATAAACACGGGAACCCACGGGATACACTAAATTAATACGCATCTAAAACAGTGGTTCGACTTTTCCTTGATGTACGGACTCGTGTCCTTAATTCTGGTTCTGATAGGGCGACTGGGGGGTTCTGATATAGTAGGTCTGTAGGAAATTATTTTATTGCTTTCTATCCGTCAGTCATATGTTGCCTCCTCTGCGTGATTAGAACATATCCGACCTGGACTGCAACATATGTAACTCTATTTCTATGCATCTTCTTTATTTGTGCAATTCTTTCTATTTTTAGCCATATGTTGTCTCCTCTGCATGATTGAAATGATCCAACCTGGAACACAACATGTGCAACATTCTACCTCTCAATCCCTCTATCTTAGTTAGCCATATGTGTGTCCCCTCTGCATGATTAAAAGAGATCCGACATGGGACACAACATATGCATCCTTCTCTAAATTTGACTTCCTCCATAATAATTGTTTACTCACCTAAAGTAGGGAGTCCTTACGTAGTTCTTGATAACCAGGGTATATTGGGAATTGGGAACATGATCTAGTGCAACTAAAATTGAACCATTTAGAGGTTGTTTGTAGATCTCGTTGTTTAATTTAAGGGGACAACAATACCCGTGGTCGTCGTCAGCTAAATGATATATTTGAAAATTTTGTCGATATCCTTCGTGTTTAAGTGGACCATAATACCGGCAATTGACCAGATCTATTCATGAAGGTGAAGGTACTGAACAACAAAGTTATGGCTGTATCACAACTTTGATCCCAAATACTTTTGTTTTTCTTAAATATATCAAACATCAAACAAAAAAAATTCAGAAAAATATGTTTGTTTTTGTTTTATTTTTCAGAAAAATTGAAAAATCCAAAAAATATTGTGTGCTAAGTTTTCTTTTAGTTTTGTTTTGTCTTGAAAAGAGAATTTAGATGTAGTTGAGACTCATGGAGATTGTATCGAGATTTCTGAGCCAAAGCTTCATCCGTGATCATCGAAGAATTCTCATTCGAAGGAGCAAGAAATGAAGACTATTATTTCAACAGTTCAATCTTTCAAGCCCAGAAGCAAGGTGAAGATGCACTTGAAGATTATGTGACGGACTGCATTGAAGCCTCCTTAATCAGTCTACTGCTATCTTGAACCTGCTGAAGTGATCCAGAAGATTTTGTTCTCTCCGATGTTCTTTATGAAGATTCTCTAGCTTAAAGCGCTATCTTTCAAGAATCAGTACATCAAGCATCCTCACCCAATGTGCGTTTAATATCAAATTCTAAAGAAAAAGCCCACCTGTTCAAGATGAAGTCATTTATTGAAAATTCATCAACTTCATCTTGAAGCTGTGAAGTCATCGAATATTAAAACTAAAGCCAAGCTCCAAACGAAGATTGACAAGAAAAGTCAGCTACTTTTTCGGGGGAGCTTGTTGGGTCCATTAGAAAAGAAAGCTATAAACCAAAGGGGAGATTGTTGGGTTAAAAATATGGTTTATACTTTGCTTTTCTAGGCAATTGTATTTTTTTGTAATGTTATATGTGTTTATGGCTGTGTTTACGGCCGTAAACAGTTCATGGTCGTAAACTTGTTCACGGCCCATGTCTCATATATATATATATATATATATATATATATATATATATATATATATATATATATATATATATATAGGGTGAGGAGTGCATGTGGGTTTACGGCTGAGAGTAAAGGGCATAAGAGAAGTGAGAGAAAGGAGCATAAGTGTGTGTAAGTGTGTGTGAATCTTGTAAGGTAACTTCATTCATATCATCAATTCAACAAGATTCATATTATTCTTCTTCTCCTTCTTTTCTAATTTGATCCAACATCATCCGTTTGATTGGGATTCCGCACCATCAAACGGATCTGATTGATACACAAGCAGATAGGGGACTTATAGTTATTGGTGGGTCAAGTTCATCTTCAAAACCCACACCCACTAAAGTAGATAAAGGCCAAGGAAAATAGTTGTTATTGAAGAGTCGAAGGAATAATGAAAAGCAGAGATTGAAGCTGAATTGGAAAAACAGCGACATATTCAAAGTATTCTCAGACTTCGTCAGAATGATCCTAAAACTATGAATAAAGGTGATCCCAGAAAACTACATAGCTATGAGAATATTGAAGCTATGGTAGTTCATGGAGAAATGCATAACTTTCAGAAGAAACCAAAGAAGAGTTATGCAATAGATAACTCAGATTTGAATCAGCTTGATTTTCCCATCAACAAGATGATGTATCTTACTTCACAATATTAGATTGTTGACAAGTTTGATGACAACGACGAGTTCAAGAAGTTAAAGTTTCGTTTTCATGCAGTACTTGGGAAAGAAGAAGAAAAAGTGTTGTCACTCATCAAGATAGTTCGAGTTTTGAATATATCTAAAGATGTTTTATTCGAGGCTGTACTTTAAAACTTTCGATATCATGTGATTAGGGCAAACAATACCAAATTCACCTTTACTGTTGCTAACTTTCCTCTTATGAATCTGAATGGCTTGATTTCAATTGCGAAGATTCTTACAGTTAACAATGAAAAAAATCTTCAGAGTACAAGCAAAGAAGACTATTTGATGGGTCTTGCTCACATCAAGGTTTTTATAGACAATTATTTTGATTGTTAAGCCTTGACAGACATTGAATTAGCTTCGACAATGAGTAAAGAGATATATGTTCCTCAATCAATTTTGAAGAGTAAAGTTGATTTGCAACCTTATGATGATGGAGAGATTTGTCTAAGGCCACTTGGAATAGTGTTTGTTGGAAGAAGCAAGAAGGGAGGAAAGACGAAGTACTTGTTTCTAGCTTGTGACGTCGAAAGATATACTATAACTCATTATATGAACTTGATGGTTCGTATGAAAAATTTTCAAAAGAACAATGAGAACGATTAGGCTGAATTGAAGATGGTGATGAATTGGTATACAACAATTAGAAGTTCGATGCATCAGGCAATCCAGATATTAATGACTTACATTGGACACTTCTCACAAAGGGAGAGAATGTTGGAATTCGAAGGTTGTGAGATGTCGAAATTATCTTTTTTTTTGTAATGTCTAAATATTGGATTGTATGTTTATTTTAAGGACTACTTTTGTAACAAAACTTAGATGTCGAAGTCCTTATACTTTTTGTGCTTTTAGTTTTCCATATAAATATGGGTAGGATACTTTAGAGGTTAAGAACTTTCCTTATTTGTATTCATATTCTCTTTCAACCTTTTGTATTCAACAGATCAAGCAATACAATGTGCCAAACAGATGATATTTAAATCTCTTGTCCTAAATCATTTCTAACTCTGATTTTGTTTGATTTACTCGATTCAAATGGAACTACATCTAAACCAACTTTGAAGCCTCCCTTGAGGACTGAAATGACTAAAAATGTTTTTAATATTTTTTTTCCATTATGGTTGTGTTTTCTTTCCAATCTTTGCCAGATCATCCTCTAGTGGAAAAAAAAACTAGTTCATGTTATTCAAAGCTTAAAATGCATCTGTTGCTAATCTTAAATTTTTTAAACTGATTTTTGAATAAAAAATAAACAAAGATATACATACTTTTTAAGTGATAAGGTTAAGAAATTGATACCCGTGATGATCATCAGATAACCCAAGATAGACATACGTCAATGATCGAGGGGAGAGCTTGTTGTAAGTCCCCTATCTGCTTGTGTATCAATCAGATCCGTTTGATGGTGCGGAATCCCAATCAAACAAGTGATCTCGGATCAAATTACAAAAGAAGGAAAAGAAGAATAATACGAATCTTTTTTGAATTGATGATATGAATGAAGTTCCCTTACAAGATTCACACACACTTACACACACTTATGCTCCTTTCTCTCACTTCTCTTATGTCCTCTGGTCTTAGCCGTAAACCCACACGCACTCCTCACCCTATATATATGAGACATGGGTCGTGAATATGTTCACGACCGTGAATTGTTTACGATCGTAAAAAAAACCGTAAACACATATAACATTGCAGAAAAATACAATTGCCTAGAAAAGCAAAGTATAAACCATATTTTTGACCCAACAATCTCCCCTTTGGTTTATACCTTTCTTCTCTAATTGACCCAACAAGCCCCCCTAAAAAGTAGCTGGTTTTTCTTGTCAATCTTCATTTGGAGCTTGGCTTCAGTTTTAATATTCGATGACTTCACATCTTCAAGATGAACTTGATGAGTTTTTAATAAATGACTTAATCTTGAACAGTTGAGCATTTCTTCAGAATTTGATATTAAACGTACGTTGGGTGAGGAGGCTTGATGTACTGATTCTTGAAAGATAGCGCTTTAAGCTTGAGAATCTTCAAAAAGAACATCAGAGAGAACAAATCTTCTAGATCACTTCAGTAGGTTCAAGATAGCAGCAGACTGATTGAGGAGGCTTCAATGTAATCCGTCACATAATCTTCAAGTGCAGCTTCACCTTGCTTCTGGGGTTGAAAGATTGAATTGTTGAAATAATAGTCTTCATTTCTTGCTCCTTCTAATGAGAATTCTTCGATGATCACGGATGACGCTTTGGCTCAGAAATCTCGATACAATATCCATGAGTATCAACTACATCTGAATTCACTTTTCAAGACTAAACAAAACTAAAAGAAAACTTAGCACACAATATTTTTTGGATTTTTCAAATTTTTTGAAAAATAAAACAAAAACAAACATATTTTCTGAATTTTTTTTTTGTTTCATGTTTGATATTTTTAATTTTCCCCCTAAATTTGTGCATAAATGAAAACTATGAACAAATTAAACAAAAACAAAAATATTTAGGATCAAAGTTGTGAGATAGTCGTAACTTTGTTTTTCAGTACCTTCACCTTCATGAATAGATCTGGTCAATTGTCGGTATTGTGGTCCACTTAAACACGGTGGATGTCGACAAAATTTTCAAATATATCATTTAGCTGACAACAACCACGGGTATTGTTGTCCACTTAAATTAAACAGCGAGATCTACAGACAACCTCTAAATGGTTCAATTTTAGTTGCACTAGAACATGTTCCCCACTTCCCGATATACCCTGGTTATCAATAACTTCCTAAGGACTCTTTACTTTAGGTGAGTAAACAATTATTATGGAGGAATTCAGATTTAGAGAAGGATACATATGTTGTGTCCCAGGTCGGATCTCTTTCAATCACGCAAAGGGGACAACATATGGCTAAGTAACATACATGGATTGAGAGGTAGAATGTTGCACATGTTGTGTTCCAGGTCGGATCATTTCAATCACACAGAAGAGACAGCATATGGCTAACTGATAGGAAGAATTGCACAGATAAAGAAGATGCATAAAAATAGAGTTGCATATGTTGCAGTCCAGGTCGGATATGTTCCAATCACGCAGAGGAGGCAATATATGACTGACAGATAGAAAGCAAGAAAATAATTTCCTACAGACCTACTATATCAGAACCCCCCAGTCACCCTATCAGAAGCAGAACTAAGGAAATATGTCCGTACAACAAGGAAATGTGGAACCACTATTCTAGATGCGTATAAATTTAGTGTATCACATGGGTTCCTATGTTTATCTCACTGCTTAATCTACCCGAGTGTCGTATGGTCAGTCTAAATAATCCTATCTAAATCCACACTATCAAATCCTTCGTGCCTACCAGCACATTGAACACAGATTCTAGACAATTCAGATTCAGTCCCTTACACATGTTTAGACTGCCCGTTATCACTTTATCTTGATATCACTTCCCAATAATACCTACTAACGAAAAACTATAAGAAATTAAAAATTTGTCTTAAATGAATCAGTTTAAGATAAACTCACGAGTATAGAGAAGAAAAACTCAAACCGTAAGTCACAGATTGAATTTGCATCCAGAAGGTATGAGAACATCATGCATAATCTTAGAACATATCCGAAAATTCTTTACATTGTTAAGCATAAAACCCCATTTGCGATCCTCTCCTTTCTTCTTTTCCCGCAAAGGACACATACTCTCAAACAATGTTCTGAGTGTTGTACAGTTGAGAGATGCCTCCTATCATGTGCCTGGAACAGCCACTATTAACATACCGAAGTATGATGATATGCCTCCATAGTTGCTCCGACACAAAGCGGGAAACTAGGTTGACCTTTGTCATCAACGCAAGATACTTTCTCCCATGAAATGTCAAGTTTATCACAAAAAGAAGATGTAGCAATATTAGAATCATTGGAAGATTTGGGAGATTGAACCTTTGGTACCCATCTATAGTTGGGTTTAAGCCATTTCTTTTTTCGATCCAATGGGTGCCTCAGTACTTGCTTTTGAACTTGAAGCTGGTCGTCGAGATGGCTTTGACAGGTGCATCTCTTGGATTGGACTTGTTGGCCGACATTCCCTTTTTGTTCTTGGGAGTTGAATTCTTGGCCTTAGGAGTTGAATTCTTGTTCTTCGTGGCATTCTAGTTGACGTTGTTTAAATGTGGCCTCGAAGGGTTTCTTTTGAAGTATCTCCATCTTGGTGCGTTTTTCTAGCCTTGTGCGTAGGAAGGAACATATGCATGATTAGGACAATTTCTGGCAATGTGTCTAGGTGTTCCACAGTGAAAGCAAGTCTTTTTCTTCACTGTAAAGTTGTTTCTTCCGGCCCCTGGTGGCGTACACTTGCCTTGTCTCTGATTATTCCCACATGCACATTTGCAATAGGCACTCTGATTTGCTTATTTTGGTGGCCTGTATTTACCAACAGCAGGTTGATCAAAAGTAACTGAGTTAGAAGCAACAGGTTCAGAGTTCAAGGATACATTGGTTTGTTCAATAGTGTTCTCCTTATTCTCATTTTCCACTACTTTACCTGCACATGTAACAGAATCATTAGAACTCTTCACCTCAATACCCTCAGTTGGCCCAGATTATTCATTCTTAACTGAAGCTGGTTCAGGGGTTTGGCCAATCTGAGTAGGAATTTCTTCCTCATTTGTCTCAAGGGGTGGGTTATAGTTGTCATTAAAGGGAGGTGGTACACTGTGATACCCTAACCATTAGTTTGATTATCTTTGAATGTTAATTGTTTTTCAATCATCAATGCAAGTACCTCACTTGACACATCAAATTTCATAAATTTGAATTCAACATCTTTATATTTTGCTTTTAATGCATCAAGTTCAGCAGTTACAGCAGCAAATTCTTGTTCAAGACATTTAAAATCAATGCACTTATCATTGTATTCTACCTGTAGCTTCTTGAAGTCCTTAGTTTTGGCCTCTAGTTGTTCTTTTAATGGTTTTTGGCCTTTCCTAAGTTGATATCTCTCGTATTTAAGTTCCTCTATTTCTCTACGCATAATATCGATATGTTCATGTAGAATTTTGACATTATCAATGCAAGTTTGAGAGCAAGAATTTTCAGTGACCGAAATGTTTGAGGAACTCATTGTTTAAAAATATGCTCTTTGACTTAAAACGTCAAAAGTCAACCTTAAAAGTCAAATTTAAAAAGTCAAACTTAGAAGTCAAACCGAAAAGCTAAATTTGAAAATTTGAAAGTTAAACGAGAAAGTCAAAGTTTAAAATCAAAGTCAAAATTTGAGGTCAAGAGTCAAAAATTAAAATTCAAAAATTAAAAACTAAAATTTTTGGTTGAAAATGGATTTTAAAATTAAGAGAAATTGATTTTTGGGCTAGAAGTGACAATATTGCGAAAATAGGAACCGAGAAAGGAGTCCCTTTGAATTAAATTTGGGAGGAGAAGACCATCTAGCAAGCTAAATCACTTGGAAAGGTGGAGGATTCATGAACCTGAGGACCCGGGTTCGATCCCTGGCAACCCCAAAAATCCCCCCTTTTTTTGATGTGTACGTTGCGAGGACTCTTACTACCCAGAACAAAGCGAGAACCGCTCCTGAGCCGTAAACTCTGAAGCCGGACACACGAGTCTGGCCGTACACCGATGACCGCAAACCCCCGAGCCGTAAACGTCCGTGAACCGTACACGTGCGAGGATGATGAGCCGTAAACCCTTCAAAGGCTAAGAACCCTTCAAAGGATGCGAAGAAAAACGACATTTTTCACACTTTTTGCTCCAAAATTCGTTTTTATAAAAACGAAAAGAACAAACCCCCCTTATTTTTCAAAGATCTATCCAAAAACGCAAAAATCCTTCAAAAATAAATCAAATACGCTCTAGATTTGACAAAAATGATTGATACAATCCTTGATCTGATACCACTTGTAAGTCCCTTATCTGCTTGTGTATCAATAAGATCTGTTTGATGGTGCGGAATCTCAATCAAATGGATGATGTCGGATCAAATTAGAAAAGAAGGAGAAGAAGAATAATATAAATCTTGTTGAATTGACGATATGAATGAAGTTCCCTTACAAGATTCACACACACTTACACACACTTATGCTCCTTTCTCTCACTTCTCTTATGTCTTGTAATCTTAGCCGTAAACCCACATGCACTCCTCACCTTATATATATATATATATATATATATATATATATATATATATATGAGACATGGGCCGTGAATAGGTTTACAACCGTAAACACATATAACATTACAAAAAAAATACAATTGCCTAAAAAAGCAAAGTATAAATCATATTTTTAACCCAACACTTGTGTTTGATTATGGATGACGAAATAGGGTAGCAAAGGCACCCAGTGACATAAACATTAACATATAAGGAGGGAAGCTAAAAAGATCCTTAAATGGAGTTTTAAGGTTGAATGTAGTCGAGGGAAGAATGTTAAAAGTGTGAGCGAAAGAAAGATGGGATACCACGCAAAACTTGGTAGGAAGGGAGGCTTGGATTAGGGACGTACACATGCTGTTGTTGATCATTCGTATAAGGTGTTCCACTTTTCCATTACGTTGTGATGTATAAGGATACGAAAAACAAATTTTAATTCCATGATATTTGAAAAACAATAAATCCAAAAGTGGTTTATTGTTAAACTCATGTCTATAATCACACTGAAAAAGTTAAACGTCATTTTTAAACTAAGTGACCAGATAAGCATGAAATGTTTTAAAGACAGAAAAAACATCAGATATAGCATGTAAGGGAAAAATCCATTAAAAAGATCCAAGAGTAGAATATTATAGTAAAACTCACTAAGGCTTGTAACCGGAGATTTCCATAAGTCTAAGTGAGTTAATTCATACACACGATTACTTTTTGTACTAGATAAAGAGAAAGGTACACGAAAGTGTTTTCCTAATTTATAGGCATGGCATAGAGTTAAACTTTAACTAGAACAAGAAATAAAATTTCATGAATGAAGGAATTGAAAATTAGATTAGACCGGATGACCAAGTCTTCAACGGAAAGTTTCGTATGAAACAACAACAAGAGTGGTACAAGAACCGCACCGAGCAAAATAAAGGAAAACATGATAAATACCATAATTGTTACTATTACAATGTTTTAGCAGAGTACATATGGTGAGATCCTTCACAGTAAAACCAAAAGTATCAAAATCATTTGAAACAGAATTTTCAATCGTAAAATGAAGAATGAAAATAAGATTATTAACCACTTCTCAGAAATGGGAACATTTTGTTTAAAACAAATGGTTAAAGGGAAAAATATTCACCTATTGAGTTAATGTGTAGTACAACACCATTACCATCCATAATGAATTTAGAATTAAATAGAGTTAGGCGCACATTGTACCTTGGTTGAATGTCATGTGAGAGCTTTCTCCAGAGTCCATGAAGAAATTGCTCTCCCTTAGTGGTTATAATGGCATAGCTTGGAAAACTGAAGACAAGTTTGTGTATTGTTGTTGTCTGAGTTGTGTAGCATAACCCCTGAAGACTGTATTTTTGGAGGTTTTTGTAGAGCTGGTGTCGACGTATAAAAGTATTGAACTAGAGTAGCATAAGACTGTTGAGTTGTACCTAAATGAGGTAGCATGGGATATTGAGTTCAACCAAATGGAGTTAAAAACTGTTGCGGATACTGATAGGAAGAGTAAGTAGTGAGATGTTATTGTTGATTGAAATCAAAAGCAGCCAAGGGATGCTAATGAGGAGCAATGAAAAACTCCATCTACAAGGATGGTCTGTATGAAGTTGGTGTTGGGCCAATGAGGTTGCCATGTTTTGGAGAGGGTGCGCCAAATGAAGTTGGAGCTCCATAGTAAACTTGAAAGCATCCTGATGTGCCTTGAGTACTTGAAACATGAGAAGAACTAGTAGAAATGTTAGTTTTACACCTAGAAGCAACCCATATATTATTTGGCCCTTATTAAATTTAATTTTTTTATTTTCTAGTGGCCGGAGATGAGTATGGAGCTACTGGCGAGATGAGAGTTGCAACAACCAGAGGTTTGGTTGATTCTTCATGTGTCTTATGGATGAGAATCATGTTTTTGGTGTCAAGAAATGAGGAAAAAGGTTTTGTGTTCGTGATGACATAGACGATGTTGTACTAGGAGGGATGAAGTTTTAATATTTGCATCACTAGTTCGACATCATCAATTTTTGAAACACAATCTTCTACAGATTTAGTCATGTGCTTTAATGAATTACAAAATTCAGTAATAGAGGATGTGCCTCTCTTTATGTTGTGGAATTGCTCATGAAGTTGAAGCATTCAGGACATGTTGTTATTAAGGAAAAACTCACCAAGTTAGTCCTAGAGGTCTTTAAAGGTACATTTGTCACTAGATATGTTTGCAACAATTTTGCATCAAAGGTGGAGTAAAATCATGATTAAATCCATGAATAAATATTCGCTCAATCCTCATCATCATCATCATCTCCTTGAGGTAGGGATGTACAAACTATTTGTACATGGACTTTAGCACCCTTACACATGTCCAAAAAATCCTAACGCCATAGTTTGTATTTTGAACCATCACTTGATTACTTGAAACTGAACTGAGAGTATACTTTGGTAAGAGCAAAAAACGAATTGACTAGCAGTAGGGTTAGAACTCTTGGCGGCGGATGGAGATGATGGTGCAGTCATCACGTACCTGGAAAAAGCCAAAAATAATGTAATAGAGACAATAATTAACGCAATAGAATCTAACCTTAGGTAGAAAGGAACCCATGTAAGAGAGTAGTTGATTAGCAGGTTAGTCAGCGTGCAACATCAGTCTTCCGACATGGGAATGTGCTGTGGGTGTCAGTATTCTGGCAAAGGAACAAATCGGCATCATTAGAGGGGCAAAGTTGTAGGAATAATATTATGGAAATGTATGAAAGCAATCAAGAAAACAAAAAAAAAATGAGGCATGTGTTTAACACATTATCCTTAAAACAAATTCCCCCATTACCTTAAAGTGCTTCTTCTAGACCACTCGAACGCTCAATAGGCCTTGATTATTTCTTCAATATAGCTAGAAAAAGAAGAAGATGAAGTGGGGAAGAAGAGAGTTTGTTGCATTCTTTTGTTTTTTCAAATGGTTGTAGAGTAGTGGTATTTATACTACACATTTTGTAACCTCCTATTTAAACACCTCTATTAATCACAAGATTAATATTTGTTTGATATGTAATTACACAGTAATATTAGTTACAATTTCAGTTACGAAAGAAAGGAATATTTTCAAGAAAGGTCCCTGAACTTTAATTTTCTTTCTCCTACTCATTAAACTCTTTTATTTATTTCTTCCAATATCCTTACTTTAAGGATTAATTTTTCATTCATCTTAAATCTATTTTGGACGACTTTTAAAAAAAATGGGGAAACCCTATATTTTATAAATTGGTTGACACCAATTTTCCAACAATCCCCCACATGAATGAAAATTGGTCAACTATTTTTAAGCTACCTAGATAAAATCCACCAGTGGAATCAAGCATAGGATAAGTGGTTGTTACCCTTTGAACCTTCCCTTAAATTACATACTTATTTTACTGGCAAACCAATAGACTCGATGTCGTTGAACTGTTCTACCGTTTGTGTAAATGATTAATATGTGTCTCACATGATTCTCCCTGGCCTATTTAGGTTCTCATTGATGTGTCTGTCATGGTCATGGACACTTGCCTGGTTCTATAAGAGCTCTTAGGAATGTGCCCATACAATTCCCTTTGAAGAGACCCTACTTCTCTATCACATATGTGACGCTATAACAATCATTAAAAGCTAATTCGTGATTATTTCCATTTTATCATCAATGACTGTAAGCTTAACCAGCATCACTGTTTGTTTTAGGAATGGGTTGGGGTTAGCCCCCATAGTGATTCACAAATGTTATATGCAGTTAGATTGTCCCATTGAACCTAGATCTCGGGATCTCCAATTAACTAGGTTGGGTATTCCTTCATAATAACTTATTAATCTATGGGTTTTAGTCCCACTCCTCATAACGACCTTTCATTTCAAGCATTTCGTTAGCAATCCGCAATCTTATTTTGACTTTATGTAGTCATTAAAGAAAATTCATCTTGAGACTCGTTGTTGAATGGTGTTATGTCTTTGATAAATATGTCTTGACTAACCATTATTTACATATATAGTAGTTATTGGCTCATCATAGGATGTCTCCCAAGAACGTAAAAAGCCCTTTAGTTTATTGTCCAACCTAGCCCTGTCGAAAATACCCATTACTCGAATTACCCGCCCGATTTTTTCAGGTATCGGGTAAATTGGGCATCGGGTAAATTTTTCCGGGTATTCGAGTAACCCGATTTTTTTCAGGACGGGTATAGGGTACGTTTTTTGGGTTTTGGGTATACCCAAATTACCCGAATTATTTTAAACATTCCTTTTTTTTATTCGTAGAGTTTGTACTCTATAGCAGTTATTTGATCACGCTTAAACTAACTATCATTATTGTAAAACATGAATCTCTTTTATTATGGAAGTAGGGCACCAACAATATTAAAACCATTTGTTTATATGTCACCATGTTCTTTAAAACTTAATTGTTTTCTAGATTATAGTTTTTATTGCAACTAACAAACTCATTAACTTCACGAAACTTCATAACATAGCATAACTTATGACTACAATTATCTTAAACATTTTAAAATTTAAAACTAAGATCTTTAATTATTTGTTTTTTAACATCTTATTATATTAGATTAAGCTGTTAGAAGATTACTTGATATCTCAAGTATTATTGACTAAAAAATCTCAATGTTCAAAGTTTGAGTAACTTCGTTTATGCCTCATTTGTTTATATAAACAAGACTAATAGAGCACGACATATTTATATCATTAAATTTATTTTCAGGTGCCATTAAAAAAAATTATACATTTCGGGTAATACCCGAATTACCCACACCCAACCCACTACCCGAATTACCCAAACTAGAATTACCCGAACTTCATTTGGGTCGGGTAACGGGTAATTTTTTTAACATGAAAAACTCGAATAACCCGACCCGAATTACCCGAAACCCAAAAATATTAAATGATCAACACCCCTAGTCCAACCATGGATAAACTTGAAAATTGGTTCTCCTATAATTGCTGACAAATGTTGAGCATTATCAATATCGTTATTACTACACCATAGTTACCACTACTGAATAAGCATAATTGTGTCAACATAATACGATAAGCATATGTACTACATGTATTTGTGATATCATAATAACGTTAGCCAAATATAATATTCCATACATGAGTTTCCATGCAAATATCATATTTTTCCATGCAATTTCTTGCTTTAACCATCTATATGTAAAATTCTTTAGGCATCCTATCTCAAGGATCCTACTATGTCATAAAATAGAATAGCACTTTAAAGCGCCATTTATATGGATCTATTTCAACACTCCATTGATGTTTAATGACATATTCAAACTTTTGATACTCGTTGTTCCAAAGCTTTCTTTAATCATATAATGAGTTACTACTCACACATTTTGTTCCTTTCCCTGGCAGTTCCTGATGGGTTTTGAGCATTCTAACTTCTATGGTATACATGCAACCCTATAAACCTTGAATTTATGTTTTCTCTATTATACATGCAAATATTTGATATTTCAAGGTTTCATCTTGACTAGCAAATATGAAGCAACTATACTACAAGAATCTAGTAGAATGAGATACCTTTTGATATTGTAGCTTGATTCTAGGAGCTTAAGAGCCTAGTGCCTCAAGTGTGACTCCTCAGATGGTTCACACAACACCACCAACAACTTAGAATAACTTGAAAGAGAAGTTCTTATGCTCAAATCGGCTAGCCCTCATATGTGAACCCTTAGTCCGATTTCTTGAGCCATGGGGTCCTTATAAATTGTGGCTATTAGGGTTACACCATGTAACTCATGTCTTTCCATATTCTTCATGCTCCATGGGTTAAAGCCTCCATTGAGTATCCATGGGTTACTCCATGGGTTTAGCCCAACATGAAGAACTATGGATCATATGCCCACATATATAAGAATGAATGATTTACACAATCAATCCCCATATATTTAATTAGTCTCCTTTTGATAACAAAATTAATTTCAAACTAATTCTTGATCAATACTAATTAAGTAATATGATTTCATATTAATATATTAGGACTTATAATATATTAACAAATCATAAATATCCTTTTCTCACGAAAGTCTATCCAAATTGTTCCGACGCCATGTAACCCAAATGGACCATGCCAAATCGGGTCAAGTACATACCAATTATCGTTATGGACTTAGACACTAATCCAACAGTCTCCTACTTGGATAAGTCTAAAACTATTAATGCGTATGACTCCAAAACCCGACTAGCAATCGTAGCTCTTAAAAGCTGCTATCGAACTCTAAAGAAACAATGATGTGTCCATTAGATAAGGGATCATATATTCCTCCATTCAAAATATCATATGGACTGAGACATGGATTATAATCATTCTCTCCGTCCATTTGTTTTTTCCCGATTTCCGACTTATGATGACTGACTAATTGAACATATCAAATCAGTCAAGGCTTGGCCAAGCACTTCGGGGTGTCATCACTAAATCATCGAGGGGCCCATGGATATCGCTTTTATCCCTTCAAGGGTAAAAGGAATGGATAAACTTCGACTCATATGCTTGTTCTACTACTTGTTGAATCATACACAAAGGCACGTTTTATAACATCGAGTTACCAATGTGTTTTCGTACAATCAATGTATAACCAACTCATAGTCAAGAACTCATATCTCTAAGTTTGAAGAATATAAGATATTATCGTCTCATGATCACTCGTGATAAAATCCATGAAGTGAGTCAAATGTATGTGGGTTTAATCCAATACTCAGAACTTATGAGCACTCATGAATGTTGTAGCAACTCTTGCTATGTCCAATACCTTAGACATCTACAAACCAACTCCATATCAATCTTGCCTTAATACCTACTTCAAACATTAGTTATGCCATACACCAAGTATGCACACTAAGTTTGTCTATGATCTTTACTTTGTGAAATAGATACATAATTCCAATGATTCTCATTTCACAGCCCCAAATCCTTATCGTAAATGTGAGAATTCCAAATTCTTACCATTTACTGAAATCTGTTAGATTCTAAAATTATATGCGTTGATCCTCTTGTAATGACTATACACAAAGTCACAAAGACTTGTCCACAGACATTACAAAGTATTCCAATGGAGATCATTCCATGGAAACAAATTCTCAAATTCAAAGTACATTGCTTTGACCATCTTTCTTGCATTAAGTTTCCTAATCTTACACATATTTAATGAATAACTTCCACCTATGGGAATATTTCCATATTCTCATTTTGAGTATCACTTCTGAACAAGAGTTTCCTCTTTTCAGAATATGTCAATATGGTCCTCACCAAAAATTTACACCATACTTCCAACTGTCGTTGAGCAACCAATCTTTGGTGAACCTTAGATTATCCTCGACAATTGTTTAATCATTTTAGTCATATCCAATTCTAGACCTTTTTCCCTCTTAATGCCCTAGGCATTTGGAAAAATTTAGAACAGATGAATATTATAGCACATGCAATCAATCCTATACCGGAAGCATATGGGACACGATTCATGATGTCTCACATAAAGACATGATTCTAGACCAGTCTTTTGCTAAAATATTTTATTTGCCATGTTTTCATAATTCGACAATGAGGAGAGATGCCGTAATCATAATCGAATTTTGAGAACGCAATATATATATATATATATATATATATATATATATATATATATATATATATATATATATATATATATATATAATTTCCTTAAGTTGAGTCATTCCAACACAAAATTTATATATATATATATATATATATATATCCTTGACTAAAGATGATTAAAATCTCAATCTAAGCTTTTAGAACAGAAATGAAGTATAATTTCCTCTCCCTTAATTATAGAAAAACAACTTTTCCCAATTCAAACTTTTGTTTTCTATAATTAACATTGCTAACTTGCAACACTTATCATAATTATCATGATCCCACTAACATGAGAATTATCAGCATAACACTTATGCTCCTACTAGGTTTGACATGTACTAAGAAATCAGCTGGACTTCTAGCAATCAATATTGTATAGACTTTCTTACCAAAGTTTAGATTTATGATACGAGATGCTTTGATAAAAGTTTATCAAAATCATACACCTTTCCTTAGATAGCACACATGTGTGTCTAAAAAATTTAAGAACTATGAAAAGGGATGCCATAATCATAGTATCAATTGTTTAGACCTTTTCCATTCCTCACAAGTCCGTGTTAGTGTGTCGGTTAACCACACACGCTCCACTAACGACTTTGAGAATGCAAATATCACAATTGCTATCTACTTAAAACCTACTTAGTGAAAGTGTTTCCTCACCATCATTTTCATGAATCGGAGAGAAACCTTATGACACTAAGATTTTATGATGTATGTGTTCCTGTCCATGTGAATTTATCAAAACCATAATCTCAAGACAAGGTTAGTGACAAATCCAAACTCATATGGATTGAACTTGTGCAGTCTTAACTTCTTACTACCTGGCAGCACAAGGGCCTGCGATTGCTTCCAATTTGTTATGCAACCAATTGAGAACTCTCAGAACTCATATGCAAAGCCAACTTTAACTGGAATGGGCACAGAAATAGGAATATGTCAACATGATAGGTTATAAACCTCACGTCGTGTGCTAGTGATAAACTACAGGTTTTTATTCTTGATTAGATCTTGAAGCTTTTTCAAGATCTTTAAGACTCCCACTTTCCTCTTGACATATATGACTCTCTTGCCAAATACTCAAGAAAAAGTGTGAATTCTTTATCAAGATAAACACTTCAGATAATTAGCCTTAGTTGGTCTTTGTTTTATCAAAAACATCACAACTTACCAATTTCAAATGTACAAGAGTAGGAGACTTTTACTCTTACATTTGACAAGTGATTTAAACCTTGCTTTAAGATATGTCACTCAACTTACAGTCTTGGAGTATGACTCTAAGACATGTTTTGGAATAAAGTATGACTCGTCTTCTTGATTTAACCATTCCAATAATTCAAGATTCCTCTTTTTAGTCATAAGAATGCACTAAGATGTCCTTAGAGGATGAATTGTGATATGGTCTCACAATCATTAAGATGATCATAAAACAAGATACTAAAGTACTCTCCCATCTTTTCAGATTTGAGAAACTTTTATCTCTCTGCCTAATTTGATTCTTCTCATTCGTTCTCCCATACATTGAAACTTTTCCAATGTTTCAGAATTATACTTAAACTTGTAAGTATAACCATAGTTACTAAGCTATAGTAAATCATGACGAATAGTCTTATCGATCTTTTGTGGTGGACTTAACCAGTGCACAAGAATTTGTACTCGATCCCTTTAGTCCTTTTCTTGACTCTCATATACATGTGAACAAGGAATTAGTCTTAATTTTCCAAAGATGAAAATTCTCATTCATCATACGATACAACTTGCATGATTCCAAGTTTTTATCCAATTGAAACTTGGGTGATGAGAATCTTACCTTATTTGGTAAATTTAGACACTACCACAAAATAAAGAATCAAATTCATATTTCCATTATTGCTAGAAACATACAAACATCAATTTTCCATAAATGCCATTGCAAGGACATATAAAATAAAGTAAAACAAAATTTTATTTATTTATAAATGCGGAAAATTTTTTTCCTTACAATGCATTTTTAAATGAAAATTATTCTATTACATATTTTCTAGCAATCTATCATAACTCTCTAAGTAGTAGCTCAAGAATCCGATCTTCGAACCATGCGATTGAAATCTATCTTCATGATCAGATTCAACATACTCTTCTTTTAAGCTTCCTTCCCTTTGCTTGATCCTGCCAAACATCAAAATGTAACCAAGTCACATTTTGTATTAAGAATCATCAATTAGGAACTTAACAGAGTTAGATAGTAGACTTACCTGAAGCAGAGTCGAATTTTTTGACTTGACCCTCTCTCAGATCTTTCAGGTAGTTAGGGCAGCTTCACAACCAATGCCCCTTCCTTTGGCAATAGAAACATATGGACCCTTTGGGAATGGTACACGGAACTATCTCAGACTTAGCCTTTCTCTTTACCATTTGGTCAACCGAGTTGACTATGACCGACCCCTTTCCATTGGGAAGAGAAAGTTTTTCTGGATATCCAATGTTACCATTGTCAATGTCCATGGAAGTTTAGGAAGTCGATCTTCCAATCAAATTTGCTTTACATGTGCTCCAAATCATTATTAATTCAGCAGCATCAAGCAAATAGGTAAGATCTTTAAGGTTCATGTCATGGTCTGTCATATAGTAGTCCTAAAGGAACTCACTATGTGACTTAGGAAGTGATTAAAGAACTTAGTCAACATCCAACTTCCTTATGAATTTGACACCGAACTCTCCTGGCTAGTCAATATGTGACTTCATCTCCAAGATGTAAGCATACATAGACTTTGCTTGCCAATAGGGCTTAAGTGACCTTGAACTATTCAAGAACTTGTGGGTTAGGGAGAATAATTGCAGGAGATGGAGGAAGAGAAGAATGATTTCCATGATTCAATCGCGGGACATCATCTTCATTAGGAAAGCTTGTTCCAAGAGATTTGGGAAGATCATAGTTGTCTGAACCAGACATTTATAATGGGAGAAATTCAAGTTACTTAATTTAAGTCCTTAATATAACACCCAATATGAAATATTAAGGCTAGGACCTAACACAATATTTTATAACTTAGAAGAGGGATGCCATAATCCAAGCTATAGAATATTTGAAGGTAGGCGAATGACGATTCACCAATTTCCACCATGAAAAACGAAATAATTTATTAGGTTTTAATTGGATCTAAAACTCTTATATCTTTTGAGATTCATTGAACTTTTCAATGGCATGTTTCAATCTCGATTGTGCCCTCTCAAGTTTTGTGAATGGGATGCCGAGGATCACAAAACAAGGTGTGGATAACCATTTAAAGATACTTGGTACCCTTAATATTTATCACTTAATCGATGTGTCGGTTAACCACACGTGCTCCACCGATCCAATGATAAACATTAAGTTACCCTTTACCTACCTTGTTAAATCCAGTTTAGTGTGCCGGTTAACCACACACGCTCCACTAACAACTTAAGCAAAGTGCAAAGTGTAATTTCATGGGTTAGCACCAAATTCACATTTTCCTAAAGTAACTAAGATTAGGAATTTATAAAAGGTTTAGTTACTTTATATTTATCATTATACTTATAATGAAGGGAGAATTATAGTCCTTTTCCTACCCATTCGGCTAACGACCCTCCACCAGTCAAGGACGCGGTGGGTGAGAGTGGACACTCATTAAACTGCCATTTTATAGGCAGTAACCTTATACCCCCCCTATAGACCAGCTTTGTCAATGAGGCCTACTAACGGTAAGACTGACCTGTTCTTATACATATATATATATATATATATATATATATATATATATATATACTAACTTATAATACTATAAAGTATAAGGGTTGAATTTTAACTTTTAAAATTCTAAGGGTTTAACTTGGAATTAAAGTATTCATGAGGGGAAACTTTACAAATTCCAAAACTTGAGGGCAAGTTTTGAACTATTTAAAAACTTTTGGATTTTCATAAATTATGAGTTTAATTAAGGTTTTAAAAAACTTGAATGAAGAGACTCTTGAACATCCATAACTTGAGGACAGGTTATGAAGTTCATAAAACAAAAAGACTCTTCAGTTGTGTAACCTATCCATTTTAATGAATCTTTAAAAGAAATGACTTTTGGTAATCCATAACTTGAGGACAAATTATGGACTCCATTAAAAAACATTTAGACCAAGATTTAACTAACAACCAATTTGCAAATAATTTCTATGATCTACCGAAACTCATAAGTGTATGAACAATCATATCAACCATTTCAAGAATTACATAAACATACATAAAACCTGAAATTTTGATAAAAACCTTGAAATTGTTTTACCATAATCATTACCACATCAAAAACAGGTTTTATAGGTCCAAAATAGTTTAAGGTAATGATTCTAGACCAATTCTAGCCATAAAACTCAAAGATATGCTGTCAGGGGGTCCAACTCGTCGAGTGCATGTACCAACTCGACGAGTTGGATGAATTTAGGCATGGAATCGTCGAGTCCCTTAATGGACTCGGCGATTCAACTGTCCAGAAAGCATATAAACTTCAATGTTCAGCAATTTGCATCAATTATAAATGAAAACAAGCCTAGGCTTTGATACCACTAATAGGTTTTGAGCATTCTAACACTCCTATGGTGTACATGCAACCCTATAAACCGTGGATCTATGTTTTCTCTATTATACATGCAAATATTTGATATTCCAAGGTTTCATCCTAAGTAGCATAATATGAAGCAACTATACTACAAGAATCTAGTAGAATGACATACCATTTGATGTTGTAGCTTTATTCTGGGAGCTTAAGAGCCTAGTGCCTCAAGTGTGACACCTCAAATGGTTCACACAACACCACCAACAACTTCGAATAACTTGAGAGAGAAGTTCTTATGCTCAAATCGGCTAGCCCTCATATGTGAAACCTTTAGTCTGATTTCTTGAGCCATGGGGTCCTTATATATTATGCCTATTAGGGTTACACCATGTAACTCATGTCTTTCCATATTCTTCATGCTCCATGGGTTAAAGCCTCCATGGGTTTAGCCCAACATGAAGAACTATGGATCATAAGCCCACATATATAAGAATGAATGATTTACACAATCAATCCCCATATATTTAATTAGTCTCCTTTTGATCACAAAATTAATTACAAATTACTTCTTGATCAATACTAATTAAGTAATATGATTTCATATTAATATATTAGAACTTATAATATATTAACAAATCATAAATATCCTTTTCTCATAAAAGTCTATGCAAATTGTTCTGATGCCATGCAACCCAAATGGACCATGTCAAATCGGGTCAAGTACATACCAATTATAGTTATGGACTTAGACACTAATCCAACAGTTTCATGTAGATTTATACTTCTAAAACTATGTTTATAACTTTTAGTTTCATATCAGAATGATATACTTTTAAATTTGGAGATGTTACAACCAGTAGCTCTCATGTGTGATTTGGACATGCTAGAGGTATATCCAGTAGCTCTCATGTGTGATTTGGACATGCTAGAGGTATATCCAGTAGCTCTCATGTGTGATTTGGCATGATAGAATCCGTTTCACTTTTAATTGCCTCTTTTCATTAAGGTCTTTTAGAGAAACTGAATTCCTTTTTGAAATTTATGCATAAATCATCTCCAAATGATTTCTCACTTGTACCCTTTTACCCCATCATGATCTATTTCTTCCTCAACTTCTTCTTCATGAGAGGATTGGTTGTGCATAATTGTTTTGGAACACTTGTTTTTTATTTATCAAGACATGGAAACACATTTTCGAAGTATGATGCATTTGTTGATGCAATTAGTGTGCAAGAAAACAATAAGCACTATTGTTTTGTGCATAACCAATAAAGATGCAACCAACAATCTAGTGTTCAATCCTTACAAACCTTTGGGTTAGGTATAACACCCTTTGCGAGACACCCCCCATATTTGAATGTATTTATAAGATGGTTTTGTACTCGACCATAACTCGTATGATGTTTTATTCATTTTCTTTCGGCTGCCTTATTTAAAAGGTAATTAGCTAACAAGATAGCTACGCCCACATTGATCGAGGAAACCGTAACTTATAAACATGAAATATCCTTTGAGATACGCTTTTTCCTTTCTGTGATACCATTTTTATTGTGGTGAATAAGATGCAATAATCCCATGTCTTATACCATGATTTGCAAAAAAAAAAAATCTTTAAATGGTTATATACATATTCACCTCCGCAATCACTTCTTAGAACTTAAATCTCGTTGTTAAGTTGATTTTCAACTTCACGTTTATACACTTTTAACTTATCTATCATTACTTTTAAGTAAATAGACATTACATAGTTCAGTGCAATCATCAATATAAGTGATTAAGTACTTTTTTCCACCATTAGATGGATTCGACTTCATATCACACACATTTGTGTGAATTAATCCAAGAAGTTTAGGTGTCTTGTTAACAAAATTGAATGATTGGCATGTTGACTTTGATTCAATACAAGTGTTGCGTCCATATTTTGACTTAAATGTATGTGTTCAAATTTGATTAATCATCTTAATATGTCAAAATTAACATGTCTTAGTCTAGCATGCCACATATTAGAATACTCAAGCAAGTAAGTGGAAGAATTAATTATTTCATTGATTTTATGCTTCTTAGCCGTTACATGGAATTTTAAACATTTCACCATCCACATAGCTCTTGCCTACAACATACCTTTTTGGTTAATACAAACTTATCGAATTCAAATACCAAGCAAAAGCCATGATTGTTCAACAACCATCCAAGGACTAAGTTCTTCCAAATCTCTTGAACAAACAACACATCATTAGGTGTTTTCTCTTTTATGGGTGATACCATTTCTGGAATACTTTAAACACAAACTTTCAAGTATTTATCTCAATTTCAAATAATATTTTGTCACAACATTGACAGAAAAAGAAAATATACATAGTTTAAAGTTCTTGAGCCAATCCTTCTTTGAGCACATTTGATAGGTAGCACCCATATCAATCTACCATTCAGAATAGTTAGCATACATAGAGTTCACTTAAGAAATCATAGCCACTCCGGGTGGTGTCACCTATAAAATCGTTTATACACTAAATATAAGAGTTTAGACTTATAATTTCCATAAAATATTTCTTTCTTTCTCTTGGACAGAATTCAAAATCTATATTTCAACAATTATGAAACTTTATTTCTAATGCAAAAAGAATCTGAAACAGAATCTGATTTTGAATCTGAAGCAAAACTAATGCTTAAACCATGATATCTAAAACTAATCTTAAATTCTGAAGCAAAACTGATGCTTAAATTGATTTCAGAAATCTGATACTATTTTTCCTGGTAAATTGAAGTGTAAATTGATTTATGATAGAAAAATAATGAAATTGATCTTAAATTCTAAAATCAACAAACTATTTCTGAAAAATCTGCAATCTCAGGAAACTCAAATCTTAAATCTTAAACCATGAATTATGAAACCTGAAACCTAAAATTTTAGTCAAGAACAAAACTGTAAAAACCATTTTTTCAGCAAATATGATATTGTTTTTTCATAATCTGTTGCAGTTTTTCAGTAAAACTGTAAAAATTTTGTAGTTTTCCAGCTAAAACTATAGAAATGATTGTTTTTTTAGCAAACATGATGCTGTTTTTTAAGATTTCAGGGTTGTTTTATTGATTTTAATTTTGTTTTATACTAAATAAAGTTGTTTTTGTCAAAACAATGTTGTTTTATTTTAACAAAAAGAATGTTGTTTTTAACAAAACAAAGTTGTTTTCAACAAATTTTGAGTTGTTTTTCAACACAAAACTACTATAAATGCAGTTTTTCAGTAAATTTGATGCACTTTTCAGATTTATAAAGTTCTTTTACATGAAATTGAAGTTATTTTAAAGAAAAACTACTAAACAAAGTTGTTTTTGCCAAATTCGACCAAGAAAACCATAAAAAAAATTTCTATCAAAATCTAACAATAACACAAACTACAAAAACGAGTGGTAGAAAAACACCAAAAAAAACATATTTTTTTCTTTATTCGTTTCGTACAAACGAATTTGTTTTAAGATTATAGGAAATATACAAAAGCAAATAAGAAAAGAGAAAACTAAAATATGTGTTTAACACAATATCCATAAAAGAAATTTTGTCCGCTACCGGGTATTTTTTTTCCAAAGATACAACAATTTGAAATAATTCTTCTAGACCACTCGAACCCTCAATATGTCTAGTTTATTTCTTCAATGTAGCTAGAAAAACAAGAAGATAAAATGGTGAAGAAGAGAGTTTGTTGCATTCTTTTGTTTTTTCAAATGGTTGTAGAGTAGTGGTATTTATACTACACATTCTATAACCTTCCATTAGACATCTCTATTAATCATAAAAATTAATGTGTGTTTAATATGTAATTAAACTGTAATATTAATTACATTTTCAGTTACGAAAGAAAAAATATTTGCAAGAAAGGTTCCTGAACTTTTTTTTCTCCCACTCATTAAACTATTTTATTTACTTCTTCTCATATCATTACTTTAAATATTGATTTTTCATTCGTCTTAAATCTGTTTTGGATGAGTTAAAAAAATGGAGAAACCCTATTTTTATAAATTGGTTAATACCAATTTTCCAAGAGAAGTAGCTAAAGGATGATTGATTTTAGGGAAGGGAGTATCAAGTCAATATAATGTAAAGAAAAAAGAAAAAAAAAAAAAAAAAAGAAAAAAAAAAAAAAAAAAAAAAAAAGAAGAATAGGGTTTCCGATTTAATTTAGTACGTGCCTTAAGGTCTAGTAGCTTGATATCATGATAGATTATGAGAAAACCATTAACTGAAGTTGAATCTCTAGATACCAATACAACATATAGTGTTACATGTTAGAGAAGGGCACTTATACTATAAAGAAGTTTATAAACAATATAAAATGTATAAATCTATCTAACAATTCCTACAAAGTAGTGTATAGAATTTTAATTTTAACATCCTATGGGGTGATTTTTGGTTGATCGTAAGTGGTCAATTGGATCCGACTTATGAAAACCCTCAACATTTTAATCTGTTAATTTTCATCGTGTATAATTGCTACACTGTTTTTAAAACGTAAAATTGCAAATTTTCATCGTGTATAATTGCTACACTGTTTTTAAAACGTAAAATTGCAAATAATACGAGTATCCCGACATAAAAATATCATTATGTTAATGTAGATTATACATTGTGTAACATTTAATCATCCAAACTTTTCTTTTTTTGAAAAAAAAAAAATACTATCCTATCGGAATATTTGAGAAAACTCCATAATTTCATATATCTACACTGACGGTTATTCCCTATTCTTATATCAAAATTATATAATAAAGTTTTTGCAAAAACTTTTTAAACAAATATCACGTTACTCATAAATACGATAAGAAATGATTAATCTTGGAATAAAGCAATAGTCACTTTGGCAGTGTCGGTTGTTGCTTTTGAAGTAATGACAGACTTCTAGAAATTGGACCATTACATGCATGTACCTTCTCTTTGACTTGTTTGGGTTATCAAATTTCCACTTGTTTCGTTCATGAGAAATTAAATATCTTTTTTTTTTTCTATTCATTTTCCTTTCGTATAAAATAATAATATATAAAGTCTATTAATTTTTTTATGATTATTATTGACATTTATTCTCCTAAATAAAAAGATAAGAGAAAGATCTTTTATTTCTCTTCTCTCGTCTTCTAAAAATTCATCTTCTAAAAATAGTATCACATTGACGTAAATACGACACATACAACACACATAGTGTTGGAAACGAACAGAATGTTCATCGAACTGTTTGTGAGCCGTTTGACGGGAAGTTCGTTTATTTAATAAATGAACGAACATGAACACAAATTTTTGTTCGTTTAGTTAAACGAACGAAAATGAACAATGATCTCGTTCGTTGGATTATATTCTTGAACGTTCGTTTATGTTATTCATTTACGTTTGTTTATGTTCTTTTATATAATTTCCTTTTATGTTCATACATGTTTAATTATGTTTGATTACATTACTTTACTATATGTTCATATAGGTTCAATTATGTTTGCTTATCATCATTCATTTATCTTCGTTTAACACGTTAATGAACATAAAGGAACGAAAATGAACAATATAGTTTGATAAATGAACGAACATCAACAAGAAAACTCGTTCATTTATCTGTTTGTGTTCGTTTATTTGTTCGACTAACTTAAATGAACGAATATGAACAAACCCTCGTTCTGTTCGTTTACATCCCTACACACACACACACACACATATATATATATATATATATATATATATATATATATATATATATATATATATATATATATATATATATATATATATATATATATATATATATATATGGTTAAGTTCAAATGAGCACACTTTTTAATGTGAGAACGTGAGAACACTAATTTGTGTTACTATTCTACTATGAATTTAATATGTATAGTATTGTAGTAATTATAATATGAATATATTCAATTTTATATTGATATTCTACTATAAAATTTATATATACATGTAGTAATTTAGTAAATTCTAATGTGAATGTTAAATATGTGATTGTTCATATATTCGGTGATGAATAACATCATAAAGTTGTACATACAAAATTTTAATGTGAATATTAATGTGTGATTATTCGTATATTTGTTGATGAATAATATCATATCGTTGTATATACAAAATTCATAGTAGAACAGTAACATAAAGTAGTGTTCTCACGTTCTCACATTAAATAATGTTCTCATTTAAACTTAACCCTATATATATATATATATATATATATATATATATATATATATATATATATATATATATATATATATGGAGTGGTTCAAATGAGAACCATAAAATATTAATAACCCTAAGAACCGCAATTAATTAGTAAATATTTACACGATACTCTTATTAAACATGTTAAAATCCTATTTTTTTGTGTTTTTGTTATGAAAAGAGCAAACTTATAATTTGTACAATCTAATATTTACGCTCTCATATTTATCACAAAACTTATATAAAATAGATATTTACACAGTCATTTTACAGTTTAATGCGAAAAATTCACAACTTAATACAAACTGTTTACAATAATTCACTAATTCAAAGAAGTCAAAAACTCAAACTCTACCACCACATGCCACCACAAACCACTTGTATCAACATAGTAGCCGTCATTTCTTCTAAATTTGATCTGTAAATAAAGTCATGCATTAACAATTTAAATACTACATTCATAGCTAATAAAACTTATTAATTCACTCGTTTTGAATTTAATGCAAAACAATTATAAAACTAGTGGATTCTTATAAATTTTATACAACAATATATATATATATATATATATATATATATATATATATATTCATAAGAAAATTAACACAAATAATTATACATAAATCATTCATATTTTAACACAAATTATAAAAAATTAACAGCAAAATGCAGTCAATTCACAGTTTAAATAGAAAATCTATAGTTTAATGCAGTCAATTCACATTTTTAAACACAAAGATCATAGTTTAATATAAATTAAAATTCAAAGTTTAATATAGTCATTTCACAATTTAAATAAATATTCATAGATTAATGCAGTTAATTCAAAGTTTATAATAAAAAAAAAATCATAGCTTAATACGTAAAATTCACTGTTTATTACAATAAATTTACAGTTTAATACAAAAAATATAAATTCACAACAATAATATCAATTTGAAACTCTTAATATAGACAATTCACAGTTTAATATACAAAATTCACAGTCTAATATAATAAATTCACAATTTAAGTCAAAAAAAATTTATATTCACAATTATATTTTCAAATTAAAACTTATATTTATACGTGAATATATAAAGACATTTATATGTATTAAATTGTGAATTTAATATATTAAGTCGTGAATAAAATTCACGACGTAATAAACAATTCATAGTTTACTATACAAAATTAACAGCTTAATATAATAAATTCACAATTTAAGTCAAAAAAATTTATATTTACAGCCATATTTTCAAATTCAAACTTATATTTATACGTTAATATAATAAATACATAATTCATAGTTTAATATACAAAATTCATCAGATACATTGTGTGCACCACACAAATTCACAACTTAATTCAATATTTTAGACACTAATTCACACTTTAGTGCATCAAAAAAATACATATTCATAGCTTTATAAATTACATATGCACAAATTAATACATAAAAAACACATTCACGGCTTAACAACTTTGTGTGCACCATATACATCAAATCCCTAATCACCATTAAACATAAGATCTTACTAGATATATAAGGCGACATTTAACAGTTTATATACTCATTTATAGTTTAATTTACCATACATACTGTTTAAATTCTAAAAAAACTTCACCAGTAGCATTCACATTCACAACTTAATAATTAACCTAATTTCATTGAGTTATTTCATTAAGCACTTTGTGTGCATCATTTTTTGCAAAACTCTTTATGTAAACACCATAATTGGAGACTAGATCTGATGCGGTGCTGGAATCGCTGCCGACCACCATGAAATAGACCACACACACAAACAGCAGATCTAACATGAAAATGCATAAACATATTAGATCTGATAATGATCTGGTTGTGTTTGACAAACAGCAGAGAAAAACATATGAAGCTGAGTTGGAGAGAAACAGATCTGGTATAGATCCAACTAAGATTTTCGTTGGTGAGGAACTAACAAATAAAAAAACAAGTTCAAATAGTAGATTAACACCTGTTGGTTGCCATGATGACTGTGATTTATGAGTTGTGATGCTCCGATGACAACATCAACGATATGATAACAAATCTGATGTTGATCTAACGACAAAATGATGAAATAGTAACAAAAACCTTTGTGGAGTAGCATCAAAATCCTTAAATCTACATCAGATTTGACCAGATCAGGTGTGAAAGAAGATAGCAGCAGTCATCGGTGATGTTGCAGTCACCGGTGGTGGTGTTAGCCCCCTATTTCTTCAAATCTGGAATCACTACAGAGAATGGAGTTGTAGATAGTAGGGTAGCAACGAAGGAGGGGGGAGATGGACGTTGGGTTGTCCTCAACAACGATGGTGGCGGCAACAAAGTCGCCGGAGCAAGTCGTCGGTGATAAGGACGGCAGAAATGGTGGATGTTTTCTGATGAAGGAAGAAATAAAGATGAAGATATGTTTGAAGTCAGGTGAAAAAAAGTTCTAATGATGCTTATGTTAGAAAGATGAAGTGATGTTTTTTTGAGGTTCTTAGGTTTCTTAACCTTTAGAGGTTCTCATTTGAACCTTTACCCTATATATATATATATATATATATATATATATATATATATATATATATATATATATATATATATATATATATATGGGAAAAGGGAATATACATTACAGCCCCACCTAAGCTTAGGTACTAAACCTCTTGAAAATACATTGTTTTACTATATAAAGATTATGGTTAATGGATTTCCGATTAATACTTCAAGATTTAAATTCAAGATCGACACAATAGGGTTTAGGGGTTAGGTTTTAGGGTTTAGGTTTAGGGTTTAGGGTTTAGGGTTTAGGGTTTAGGTTTAGGATTTAGGTTTAGGGTTTAGGGTTTAGGTTTAGGGTTTAGGGTTTAGGTTTAGGGTTTAGTAATGTTCACTTGGGTGGAGTAATAAACGATAATGGAGGAAAGAAAATAGAGATGATAAAATGATAATGAAAGAAAGAAATTTTATGGAGGATGATATATTTACCAAGTGAAACTAAACCGGGTATATTTAGCAAGTTAAAACGACATATTTTAGAGGTTTAGTACCTAAGCTTAGGTGGGCTGTAATGTATATTCCCTATCCCCTATATATATATATCTATATATATATATATATATATATATATATATATATAGAGAGAGAGAGAGAGAGTGAAAGAGTTAGGTTCAATTTAAAAACTATAATTGTTGTGTGAATATGTGACTAGTTTTAGACCAATCATTTGATAGGTATATAATAGTAACTGTGACTATATTTAATTATGGTAAAATAATTAATTCACTAACCATTTATCTATAATCTAATACTACTAGTATTTATCTCGGTTCTTGATCCCCAATTATTTTTAACCCATTGAAAACAAGCTGTGACAATCCGAAATTTTTATCTCATGCATATTCAAATCAATGAAGGTCAAACTTGTTTTTGCTATTTTCTAGCATTGTATGGAGTCAAATAGAGTGTTTAAAGCCTAGTATAAGTAGGGTAGGAGTCTTGGGATGAGTATTGTGGGTGTATCGCCTTGCATTTGAGCCAATCACACCAACACAAGGTGTGTGCGGCCACACATCCATCCCAACCGCACACTCTCCCTATATATAAAGCACTTAGCCATTTGGAACACTTTCTACACTTCTACAAAGCTAGGACCCAAAATCCTCTCAAGTATCATTCAAATCTCCTTGGGGATCTTCATAAAAGGTAACCTCTTTAGCCAAGAACACCAAGAACACTAGGTGTACGGCCGCACACACCATGTATGGCCACACACCAAGTGTGGCCGCACACACTGGCTGCACACACACAAAAAGTATGTGTTTTGACCATACACTCCCTAGTATGGCCATATACACCTTATATACAATCGTATATGGTTGTAACACTTCAATATAAGTGTTTACTAGTCCCTAAGGTGGTCCCAATTCAATAATTAGTTGTTTTAAACACCAATTATATTCATATATGTATCTTTATATGTTAAATAGGATTCGCATGTGTGTTCAAGTCTTCACTTGACACTTAGCATTCCCATACAATCTGTTCATCCAAATCACTCACTACAGGTGAGTTCATACCCCCTTAATTAATCTTTTATATGTTTTTAAATGCTTTTATGAGGGGGGGGAATACAAGTTGAACAATTATAGTTATTATTGAAGGGTTTTGAGCATTCTAACACTTCCTAAGTGTACATGCAACCCTAATAACCTTGGATCTATGTTTGTCGAATTATCATGCAAAGTTGAATTCCAAGGTTATATTCCTATCTAGCATACATGGGGAACAATTTCTAACTTGAATGAAAGATAGAATAACTTACCTTGTTGTTGCTTATGTTCCTTGAAACCTTGTGAGCCTAGCACCCCAAGTGTGATGCCTCAAATGCTTCACACAACACCAAATGCTCTTGGAAAGACTTTTGAGAGAATACACACTTCTTGAAATCAACCTAGCCCTCTTGTTTCTTATGTGTAGCAGATTTTGGTGGAGAATGGGACTCTTATATAGTGTTGACACATCTAGGGTTACACCATGTAAACCCTAATGTGTCATGACTCTTCATTTCCATGACCCATGGGTTTGTAACTCCCATGGAGCATCCATGGAGCATCCTATGGGTAGAACCCAACTTGATAATCCATGGAGCCTCTTAGCCCACTATACAAGATATGAATGATTTACATAATCAACCCATATATTTAATTAGTTATCTTTTGATCACTTAATTAATACCAAATTAATTCTTTGATCAAACTAATCAAATAATATTATTAATATATTAGAACTTATAATATATTAATAATCTCCAAGTGTTATTCCTCTCATTTAGTCTATCCAATTGCATGGTGCCATGTAACCCAAATGGACCATGCTGGGTCGGGTCAAGTACTAACCAGAAATAGTTATGGGCTTAGACACCTTATCCAACAGTCTCCCACTTGGATAAGTCTAATAACTATAACTCCAGTACTTCAGGAACCGACCGGAAATCGTAGCTCTTTCAAGGTCTCTCGGAAACTGAGAAGATGTTGATACGCCATTTAAGATAAGTGATCATATAATCCTCTGTTCTAGATATCAGCCGGACAAATACACGGAACAATGTCTTACTTATTGTCCAGCAGTTTGTTTCTCGATTTCCGATTTGTTTGACAAAGAACTTAATTGAACACATCAAATTAGTTCTGACCGGGCCCGATACATATGTCAAAACAAAATCATCGAGGGGCCCAGATATCAGCTTCTAATCCAAGAAGGAACATATAAACTTCGACTCATATGTTTGTTCTACCACTCAATGAATTATACACAAAAGCACGTTTTATAACATCGAGTTACCAATGCGTTTTCGTAAAATCAATGCATAACCAACTTGTAAGTAACAAATCATATCTCTAGGTTTGAAGACTTATACGATATTACCGTCTCACGATCACTCGAGATAAATTCCATGAAGTGATTCCAGTGAGCGTGGGTTGAGTCCAATGCTCAGAACTTATGAGCACTCATGATTGTTGTAGCCTTGTCCAACACCTTAGACCTTTTCAACCAATCATGACAGTCTTGATTCATACCTACTTCCGACATATGACCGACTGTGGAGGTTTGAATAATATGTTATACCAAACAAAATTATTCTGGAAGTCAAAACATGCAAAAGAAATATAGTAAACGATCGACAAGAGATAGCAACACTTTACTCATAAATAAAACACCTTTTATTCATCATCTAATGTCAATTACACTTTACAAATTTCTGGGTTATCTAAGTACTAAATCTAATATCATCCTTCAGCCCTATGCTTCGAGCATGCTGGAGATGCTTAACCCGATTCAGTCCCTTCGTGAGGGGATCTGTTGGGTTCTCATCCGATGATACCCTCTTTGCCACGAGGAGTCCTTCTTCTATCCGATGTCTGATAAAATGGTATTTTCTGTCGATGTGTCTGGATCTCCCGTGATCCCTTGGTTCCTTGGCTAAGGCAACATCACTTTCACTATCACAGAAAATTTCCATTGGCTCTTTTATAGCTGGTACAACTCCAAGGTCTCCAATGAAGTTCTTCAGCCATATCGCCTCCTTTGCCGCCTCGCTAGCTGCAATATACTCTGATTCACAAGTTGAATCAGCCACTGTCTCTTGCTTGGAACTCTTCCAAGAAATTGCTCCTCTATTTAGGGTAAAGAGCCAGCCCGACTGAGAGCGGAAATTATCCCTATCAGTCTGGAAGCTAGCATCACTATACCCTACAATTCTCAAGTCATCACTCCCACCGAGGGTAAGGACCCGGTCCTTAGTCCTCCATAGGTACTTGAGGATATTCTTTACTGTAGTCCAGTGTGCCTTGCCAGGGTTCGCCTGATACCTGCTAACCATGCTCAGGGCAAAGGCTATATCAGGTCGAGTACACGTCATAGCATACATGATCGATCCTACTGCCGAAGCATAAGGTATTCGACTCATTTTTGCTATCTCAGCCTCAGTGCTAGGGCTTTGTGTCTTACTCAATCTGGTGTTACTCTGGATGGGTAACTCTCCTTTCTTGGAGTCCTGCATGCTGAATCTCTTCAGCACCTTATCCAAGTAGGTACTCTAACTAAGTCCAATTAGTCTTTTACTCCGATCTCTCAAGATCCTTATCCCTAGAATATAGGTAGCTTCTCCTAGGTCCTTTATAGAGAAACACTTCCCAAGCCAGGACTTAACTTCCTGCAGGGTTGGGATGTCATTTCCTATGAGTAGTATGTCATCCACATACAACACCAAAAAGCTAACTATACTCCCACTAGCCTTGACATACACGCAAGACTCATCTTCACTCCTAGAAAAGCCAAATTCCTTGACCTTTTCATCAAAGCAAAGATTCCATCTGCGAGGTGCTTGCTTCAATCCATAAATGGATTTCTCAAGCTTACACACTCTATTAGGGTACTCGTTGCTGACAAAACCCTCTGGCTGACTCATGTAAACATCTTCAGCCAACTTTCCATTAAGGAAAGCGGTTTTGACATCCATTTGCCATATTTCATAGTCATGAAATGCAGCTATGGCCAACAGAACCCGAATAGACTTAATCTTGGCTACTGTAGAAAAGGTCTCATCATAGTCCACTCCAGGAATTTGAGAGAAGCCCTTTGCAACTAGTCTAGCCTTGTAAGTGTGTACTTTACCATCCATGTCGGTCTTCTTCTTGAAGACCCATTTGCACCCAACTGTCTTACGACCTGGTACATTCTCAACCAAGTTCCAAACTTGATTGTCATACATGGAATGTATTTTGCTGTCCATTGCCTCTTTCCACTTGGCTGACTCAGGGCCTACCATGGCTTCCGCGTAACTGTTAGGTTCATCCAGACCTATCAGTGTATCATCACTGATAAGTGTATCCCCTTCTGTAGTAATATGGAATCCATAGTAATGCTCAGGAGCATTCCTAATCCTTGTGGATCGCCTCAGAGGTACAGACTTGTCAATTGGCTCAACAGGAGTTTCCTCCTCAAGTTGAGTGCTAGAGTTTGAAGTTCCTTCACCGCTTGACTCTTGAATTTCTTCAAGATCAACTTGCCTCCCACTGTTTCCTTGGCTTATGAACTCTCTCTCTCTAAAGAAACCCCTCCTAGCTACAAAGACCACATTTTCACTAGGTCTGTAGAAGAGGTAACTAAAGGATTGTTGTGGGTAGCTGATGAAAATACACCTCTCGCTTTGGGGTTCGAGCTTATCATGAGTCTCGCGTCTCACGAAAGCCTCGCAACCCCAAATCTTGATGTGGTCTAGTTTGGGTACTTTACCAGTCCATATCTCGTGAGGAGTTTTGACAACTTTCTTTGTAGGGACTAGATTAAGGATATGGGCGGCAGTCTCTAAGGTATACCCCCAAAATGAGATTGGTAGCGAAGCTCGACTCATCATGGAACGAACCATATCCAACAAGGTTCGATTACGCCTCTCAGCCACACCATTCAACTGTGGTGTCCTGGGAGGTGTCAATTGTGAGACTATCCCACATTCCCTTAGATAGTCAAGGAACTCTGAACTAAGATACTCACCACCACGATCGGATCGGAGCATCTTGATGTTCCTGCCCAATTGATTCTCGACTTACTGTTTAAATTCCTTAAACCTTTCGAAAGTCTCTGACTTATGCTTGATCAAGTAGACATATCCATATCTACTGTAATCATCAGTAAAAGTCAAATAATAACGATTAGCATCCTTTGTGGCATGTTTGAATGGTCCACACACATCCGTGTGTACAAGGTCCAACAAACCTTCACCCCTCTCACACGAGCCTGTGAAGAGTGATTTTGTCATTTTTCCAAGTAAGCATGATTCGCAACTATCATCTGACTTTAGGTCAAATGACTCCAAGACTCCATCCTTTTGGAGTTGGCCTATGCGTTTCTTGCTTATATGTCCAAGACGACAATGCCATAATGATGCTTTATCCAAGTTATTATTATTAACAGAATCAATACACAATACATTATTTCCTAAGTTATCAACCACAGATACTGTTTCATACACGCCATCACAAGGTAATGCTTTGAAATAAAGAACATTATTAAAGAAAGCATTAATCGAACCAACTTCATTATCAAATGAAAATGTGAAACCTTGTTTATATAATGCATGAAAGGAAATAATATTTCTTGCCATTTTTGGCGATTAACAACACTTATTCAAATCTAAACTAAACCCACTACTTAGCGATAAAGTATAAACTCCAATCTTGGTGACACGTAAAGCTTTCCTATTCCCCATGATCAAGTTTATTCTTCCTTGCTCTACATTCTCACTTCTTCTTAGTCCCTGCAAGTCACAACAAATATGAATACCACAACCGGTATCAAGGACCCAAGATTTAGAATGGGGTGAGTTATTAGAAATGATAGTGTAAATACCTGCATGGTTGGGTTTAACTTTCCCATCCTTCACATCTTGCTGGTATTTTGGGCAGTTCCGCTTCCAATGTGATTTTTCATGGCAATAGAAGCATTCAGCCTCTTTTGGGTCAGAAGAAGGAGTGACGAAACCTTTCTTGGTTCCACTTGAAGAAGAGCCATCAAGGGTCCGAGCCTTGGTACCCTTAGAAGAGCTCTTTCTCTTCTTCCCTCGACTTTTCCCGATTGCCAAAACCGGAGTAGAGTTTGGAGTAGGAGTGTTAACAACCGACTTCCCCTTAAGACCTGTTTCTGCGGTCTTGAGAAGTCCCTGAAGTTTGCTGAGTGTGACCTCTTCCTTATTCATGTGATATGTCATGTGGAATTGATCATAGCACGATGGTAAGGAGTGCAAGATGATATCTATTGCAAGCTCCTCAGGGAAGTTCACATTAAGCTTCAGCAATCGATCCACATACCTTTGCATTTTATGCATGTGGCTCGTGACGGATTCTCAGTCCTTCATCATGGTTGTTATCATGGAGCAGATGATTTCATACCTCTCTTGTCGTGCACTTTGATGGTATCTTTCCATCAGACCTTGGTGCATTTCATAAGGGTAGAAATCCTCATAAGACTTTTGGAGTTCTACTGTCATCGTGGCCATCATGATGCATGCCACTTTCGTAGCATCCCTTTCATGTGCCTGAAAGTCAGTGATCTCCTGAGGAGTTGCAGTGGTCTCATCAATCTCCTTAAGCTCCTTGTCAAGGACATATTCTTTGTCCTCATAGCGGGTAATCATCCTGATGTTTCTGATCCACTCATTGAAGTTGGATCCATTAAAAGTGACTTTCCCACACAAGTTCATAAGGGTAAAGGAGCCATTAGGGTTAGAGCCAGAAGCAACATTGTTTGAAGACATCTGAAGGAAAAGGACAAGATTAGTTTAGATATTTAGAGAGTCCTTAACAAAACACCCAAATGTAATATTAAGGCTAGGACCCAATCACAATATATTATAACTTAGAAGAGGTATGCCGTAATCCAAGCTATAATATATTTGAAAGGTAGGTGAATGACGATTCACCAATTTCCACCACGAAAACCGAAATATTAAATATTAGGTTTTTGATTGGTTCTTAGAAATTCCTAGATTCTTTGAGATTCAATGAACCTTTCAAAGGCATGTTTCAATCTCGAGTGTGCCCTCCAATTTTTGTGACTGGGATACCGAGGATCAAAAAACGAGGTGTGAAGTAACCATGCAAATCACTTGGTACCCTTAAAGTTGATCACTCAATCGATGTGCCGGTAAACCACACACGCTCCACCGATACTATAATAAACTTTAAGTCACCCTTTACCTACCTTGTTAAGTCCAAGTTAGTGTGCGGTTAACCACATACGCTCCACCAACGACTTAAACAAAGTGTAAAGTGTAATTTCATGGATTAGCACCTTATTCACATTTTTCCTAAAGTAACTAAGATTGGGAATTTAATAAAACATTTAGTTACTTTATAATATTCATCATACTTTTAATGAGAATTTATAAGTCCTTGTCTTACCCGTTCGGCTAACGACCCTCCACCGGTCAAGCAAGCAGTGGGTGAGAGTGGACACCCATTAAGTTGTCATTTTATAGGCAACAACCTTATACCCACCTTATAGACCGGCTTTGTGAATGAGGCGTACTAGCGGTAAGACGACTTTGTTCTTATACACACATATATATATATATATATATATATATATATATATATATATATATATATATATATATATAATTATTAAATCATAATAATATAAGTATAAGGGTTGAATTTTAACTTTTAAAATTCTAAGGGTTGGACTAAAGTTTTTAACATGACTTTACTTGTTCCAAAACTTGAGGGAAAGTTTTGTAAACTTTCAAAACTTTTCATTTCTTGTAACTTATGAGTTTATTAGAGTAATAAAAATGAAGACTCTTCATTTTTCTAACTCTTGTGTTCTTTTAATGTTTTTAACTCAAGTGACTTTTGGTTTTTTCATAACTTGAGGACAAGTTATGGACTCCATTAAAACACATTATGATCAAGAATTAAACTACCACATAGGTTACAAATAATTCCAATGATCATCTAAACATCATAAGATCAAGAACATGAATATGAACACTTTCATGAATCAAAACTACACTTAAAACTTTGTAATTTTGATAACTAGTTGTTGTAAATGGATTAGCAAAGACATTACACCATCTAAAACAAGTTTTTCAAGTACCAAAACAGTTTAGGGTAATGTTTCTAGTCCATTTCCAGCAACTAAAGTCGAAAATCTGCACTCTGTGGCTCCTACTCGCCGAGTGCATGAACCTACTAGGCGAGTAGGTTGAAGACACAAGTGAACTCGGCGAGTCTCCTCATGGACTCGGCGAGTTCATCAGGCAGACAGCAAGTTTTTCGACTTTTTTCAACTTTTAAGCACAAATAACAAACAAACAAGCCTTGGCTCTGATACCACTGAAGGGTTTTGAGCACTCTAACACTTCCTAAGTGTACATGCAACCCTAATTATCATGCAAAGTTGAATTCCAAGGTTGTATTCCTATCTAGCATACATGGGGAACAATTTCTAACTTGAATGAAAGCTAGAATAACTTACCTTGTTGTTGCTTATGTTCCTTGAAACCTTGTGAGCCTAGCACCCCAAGTGTGATGCCTCAAATGCTTCACACAACACCAAATGCTCTTGGAAAGACTTTTGAGAGAATACACACTTCTTGAAATCGGCTAGCCCTCTTGTTTCTTATGTGTAGCAGATTTTGGTGGAGAATGGGACTCTTATATAGTGTTGACACATCTAGGGTTACACCATGTAAACCCTAATGTGTCATGACTCTTCATTTCCATGACCCATGGGTTTGTAACTCCCATGGAGTATCCATGGAGCATCCTATGGGTAGAACCCAACTTGATAATCCATGGAGCCTCTTAGCCCACTATACAAGGTATGAATGATTTACATAATCAAACCATATATTTAATTAGTTATCTTTTGATCACTTAATTAATTCCAAATTAATTCTTTGATCAAACTAATCAAATAATATTATTAATATATTAGAACTTATAATATATTAATAATCTCCAAGTGTTATTCCTCTCATTTAGTCTATCCAATTGCATGGTGCCATGCAACCCAAATGGACCATGCCGGGTCGGGTCAAGTACTAACCAGAAATAGTTATGGACTAAGACACCTTATCCAACAATTATATCAATCACATGTGATTAATAACTACCAAACAAGTGGTTTTATTACTTGTTAAACTATTTACCAAAGTGTTTTATTTCAAACTGTTTTACAAACTCTTTTACTTGTCAAATACTTGTACTTAAACTCTTTTATACATATATATTGTCAAATGCCTGCCTATATATGTATAGTTATATAAGAAATGTTTAAAGGACTTAGGAAGGCTAGCTCGTTTTAATTCCTTTTCCTTGTTTGGATGTGGCTTTAAGGCATCGGTTATCCGTCCGAAGGTAGTTTAAATATTAATTGTATATCCTGTATACATATATAGTCATAAAAGTTCTTTCATTCAGATCCATACCTTTGGGTAGCAAAGGTATTGAAGCATGTTCATCCATTGCTAGTAAACCACTATAGGAGTAGTTTAGGAAGATACTAATACTATTACTAGAACAATGAAACAACAATGAGTCAGTTCATACATGAGTCAATAGATACAGAGTGATGAGAAACAAACATAACACTATGATGAGAAACCACATATGATACTATAATGAGAAACAAACAATAGATACTATGATGAGAAACAAAACATACAGGCTAGACAGAGAAAGAACACACAATACAGCTAGCACTTACATATACATATACATATACATATACATATACATATACATATACATATACATATACATATACATATACATTACATACAGTTATGTGAGCCACTAAACGGGGCATGGCACTACCTGCCATGACCGTTTTTGTACCCATAATCTCCTTAATTGGGGAGCGTATGAGTTTGTGTATAGATCTATACTGGATTCACTATCCTACACCTTACTGCTCGCTACAGTGGGACTTGCAAGTCTACGGGTGCCAAATGTCATTTCCTACGGCGTCTTACATCGTCGTTTTACTATTGAGTCGGTAGCAGGATACAGGCCGATCACATGGTACCTTAAATTAACAATTAGTTAAGGTAGTTAGTACAGCAGTAGTTACTTAATACAACACTACAGTACTATAATATTTATCCCATTACATTCACTTCGTGAATATTCACACGATGCATGGTAATGTAAAAAGCTTTATTTCTGGTTAATGATAGTCGGATTTGGGAAAATACACACTCTTGCAAGAGACACACACATAGATACTAGATGCCTTGGTAGAAGACTACTTTTAGTAGGAAACATAGGGTTTTCTAGGAGAGTTCAAACAAATACAAAACTTAACAAAACTTATACATTACAAAACATCTTACAAACATCTTACTAATGCTTTCATACAAACTCAAACACTAATATACTTATGATCTCACCAGCTGTAAAGCTGATAAACTCTTTCAAAATAACTTGTATTCTCAGGTCACCAGTAGACAAGTACAGGTGCCAGGTTTTGAGAAGTTGGAGCTCGTTCAAGACTCCTCTTTTATTTTTGATGTTTATTTTTGGTGTCTACATAACTTTACAGAACACACTTGTATGAAATTATATTATTAATGCAATGGATGATGTTGTTGCTTGTTTACTACTTTGCATTATTGTGAGCACATGACGTCCTCCACCCCAGAACGTTTCCACCGTTCATAGGTTTTGGGGTGTGACACAAGCCATTCAATAAAGACGTAAAATTGAAATAATGCTTTGTCCACTTCTCCATCACTGATTCATCATCAAGCGTTCGTTGGCCATCATCCATTACCGAAGCAATCTCCTACCTCTCTGCCATCGTCCATCAGTGGCGTGATCTCCGACTGTTCCGTCATTCTCGATTACCAATAGAGGGTGCAATCGTGTCGTGTGGTGTCAGGTTCGTGTCATGTTGAAACACTAAATGTGTTGAAAGTGTTTGACCCTATCGTGTTGTGTCAAGCCGTTTATTTTCGTGTCGGTTTCGTGTTAGGGGTATACCTTGAAATATGTCGTCTCATGTGAGGTTAAAAGATTGAGCATGATGAAAGAGTAGGAATTGGGCAGACGGAAAGGAAAAACTAATAGTTTGGAGGCATAATAGATGAAGGTGTAGCAAGTTCAGATGACAAAATTGAAAGACTACGGGTTGGGGAGGCGGAAGACAAGATCATGAGGATGTGAGAGTGGTCAAAGGGACTGTGTAGTTAGGGAGAGAACGGAAAAACTGAAAATGATGTCTTGATTTAGACGACTAATTCATTTCCACATTACAAAACGATTCAATCCAAAGGTTTTCTTTTACTTATTGTTTTGGTTTTGTATCTTTCTAGTTTATTTAAATAATTTAAAAAACTTACCTATAAATAAATAGGTCATTTTCGATTCATATTCGTGTTGAAATTCTCAACTCTAACCTTACCCGTTTAATTTTCGTGTCGTGTCATGTCAAACCGTTTATTTAAACGAGTTTAAATATCTTACCCAACCTTGTTTATTTAGTGTCGAGTTCATGACAGGCTTTGTGTCGTGTCAATTTTTGCCACATCTAATTACCGACACACTTCCACCTCTCCACCATTCTTAATTACAGATGCAATCTGCTGTGTTATTGTTGATTTCTTGGTCTTATCATGTTGATTTATTAACATCACCTTTTTTTATTATTTTTCCTCATATTGGTAGCGATCTTACTTTCTCAAGCTGTCTTTATTCCCCTTTCCTCTTATTATTATTATTATTATTATTATTATTATTATTATTATTATTATTATTATGCATAAATGATGTATAAAAAAGATTTGTAGGTCAACAAGCATATTTTATATTTTTGATAGGTATTTGTAATTATTTGCGAAAGCAAACATTAATTTTGGAGTTATATACAATATATGAAAATTAGACAACAAATCATGCACTATTTTGTACATACTCCATCCTACCTATTGTGTGGATTTGTAGTCACATATGTTATGGTTATGGTTCATGTTGTAGCAGCAATTAGATTACGGTTAAATGAGTATTTTCTTAAAGAACATATTTTCAACCATAATGGTGAGTTTTTTTTTAATTAATAACCATCTAAATGTAAGTTTTATTCAATACATGTAAAATTATTTATAAAGTTTCTATTGACATGTTTATATATCTTTTCCAGGTTTGACACTGTTGATTATCTAGCTATATGCACTGATATCAAATTTTATTCAATGTGGAATATGAATTAATAATATTATTTTTATTAATAAACAAAATCTTAAAGAATTATTTTTTGATTCTTAAAGAATGAATTCTCATTCTTAAAGAGTTAACGATAGCTGATGATAGTGGTTTGCAAAGATGAAATCTTGATGGTGACATTTTTATTCATGTATATGAGATGTGAGGATGGGGATGCATGTGGTAATCTAGAAACAACCAACAAGCCCTCGCTAAACCACCTTTACCCGTTCTCTAGCAACAATATGCAACCGATTACCAACCAACACCATCACCAAAACACGACTTGTTCATCACCTTCTTCACAACTAACACCACCGCCAAAACAAAACCCATGTTTATCATAATCTTTTGCATTTATTCTTTTATACTTTGTATTCTTTAAGAATGCGCTTTACTCTTTAAAAATATCTCATATTCCATTTCAAGAATATATTTTATTCTTTCAACAATATTACTAGCTTAGTTATTTTTTAATTCTTACAAAATGTAGTTGTATCATATTTTGAAAATGTATATAGTCTATTTTTATTCTTGAAGATATCATTCTTAATTTTTTCTTACTCATTGCCACATTTTCACTTTCATTCTTAACACAATTTTAAGAATGGTTGGAATTTACTAGACAACGAATACAATTGAGATTATTCTTTAAGAATGGCTAGTCTTGCATAATTGAATTTGTAATTTGCGGTAAGTCTTTTATTATTTTTATGCAAATTATTATTTTTGAAATAAGACTTTATATTCTTTAAGAATGTTATTCTAAAAAGATATCTTGAATGAAAGAAAGATCCAAAAGAATGCCCTGGAAAACAAACTGTAACATGTTGAATGTAAATTGTATTCCTAAAAGTTTATATGTCGAAAAAAATCCAAAAACTCATTGATTTTTTTTAATGAATATGAATTAGTTGCCTAAAATATATAGAATAATAAATATCTCTCTTAATAAAAAGTCAAAATTTCGTTTGTAATTAATTAAGTCAAATTATATGGTAAATGTTATTCCATAATAATAATATGTATCCTAAATACCACAACCATTAATTCTTTTAATTTAATTGCCATAATTTGGTCACATATTCACACAATATTTATGATTCATATTTGATCATAACCTTATATATAACTTTTTACATTTTATGTGTCTGGTATAATTAAATCCAAAAAATCTTAAAAAAAAAAATTTAAGAAAAAATAATAAGTGTCTTAAATCATGGTCATAAATAACCATTAACTTTCAAAAAATAACAATGAATCTCAGCCGTTATCAAAATTTTCATAAAAATAAATAAGTAAATAAAAATAATAACAACAAAACTAAGTATATACAAAAACAAATGTTTTGTAACCAAACCGTAATATTCAATAATTGTAGCCACAATGAATTAAAGCATGATACGAATCCAATGAAACTTCTAGCATCCATGATCAACAATGAATTAAAGCATGATATGAATCCAATGAAACTTCTAGCATCCCTGATCAATTATCCCATTTCTTTTCTTTAATCTTTATATTTTTGTTCTTCGTAAAACAGAAAAGTAAATATTTATTACTTCATGGATTATTACTTCGTTTTCGGGTGCATGTAGAATTATGGGAGGTTTTATTGAGGTTCGGGATGAATTGGAGAGATTGGGGTCGCAATTCAATCCAGGTACATCTACTTTTTTTAATGATTTTATTAGCCATCTAGATCTTGTTGATATACTTCTTGGTGGTCCTCACTTTACTTGCAGTGATAAACGGGGTTCGAAATTTCGCAAACTCTATATAGATTCTTTGTCACAGAGGGTATTATGGGTTTTTTTCCTCATCTTATTTGGTCTTCTATTAGAAAAAAAGATTCCCGATCATCGTCCTATTCTTTTTTTGGAGCATCTTATGGATTATGGTCATATCCCACTTCGGTTATTCCATTCTTGGTTTCTGATGGATGACTTTGATGAGGTCGTGCTGGAGTCTTGGTTGAACCCCGATCCAGGGACGTCTTCGGTTAACCCTTGGATTATTTTTAAGAAGATACTACAACTTCTTAAAAAAAATCTCAGGGTTTGGAATGCTACTAACCAGAATCAACTTTCTAATAAGATGAAAAATGTTCATGAGATGCTTGAGTCTATTGATAGGCGCTTGATGATAGATGATGGTTCACCTGACTTGTGGGAACAGAGGGTTTCTTTCTTAAAGGAGATGTCGGATTTAGATCATTCTTCACAGCTGGAGCTCGCTCAAAAGGCTAAGATCCAGTAGAGCATAGAGGGTGATGAGAACTCATATTATTTTCATGGAGTTCTTAATCGTAGAAGGCACCAAGTTGCTATTCATGGTCTCTTGATTGATGGAGCTTGAATTGATAACCCTATTCGGGTGAAGGAGGAGTTTCATGCTTATTACCAGTCTGTTTTTCACAGCATATGGGATGGTGTCCATCTATAGATGTCATGCTCTTTAGTACTTTATCTTCTTCTCAGATACAGTTGTTGCAGTCTCCTTTCACCAAAGAGGAGATTAAAAAGGTGGTATGGGATTGTGGTTTAAATAAAGTTCGTGGTCCGGATGGTTTTACATTTGGATTCTTCAAGAGATATTGGGATCTTATAGCAGATGATGTGGAGGCTTTTTCATGCACTTTTTTCATCATTCTTCTGTTCCAAATGGGTGTAATGTTTCTTTCAATACCCTTATCTCGAATATTAGAGACCCGAAGTGCACGAAAGATTATAGACTTATTAGTCTTATTGGTTGCCAATATAAAATTATTGGTAAACTTTTAGCTAATAAATTGATGGATGTTATTGATAGTGTGGTTATCTTGGAGCATTTTGCCTTTGTTAAAGGTAGAAAGATCATGGATGGTCCATTTCTTCTTAATGAGGTGGTTTCTTGGAGAAAGGTGTTTGGGAATCCTATCTTGCTTTTCAAAGTAGATTTTAAAAAGGCTTATGGTTCTCTCTCATAGGATTATCTGTTAGAGATAATACAGATCATGGGGTTTGGCCCTTAGTGGTGTGGTTGGATTAGGGAGTTGTTGAAGTCTGCTAGGGATTCTATCTTGGTCAATGGATCGACTACAGATGAATTTAAAATTCATCGTGGTCTTATAAAAGGAGTTCCCCTATCACCTTTTCTTTTCATTTTAGCAATGTAGGGGCTTCACGTAGCTTTGATGAGAGCTTAGATGCCATGCTTGTGTCAGATTGGGATGCTGAAAATGTGAATAGTATTATTCTCATTATTCGGTGTTTTTAACTGGCTTCGGGTCTTAAAATCAATTTGCAGAAAAGCTAATTGATTGGTATGGGAGTCCCTTACAGTCAGGTTCGTATTATGGAGGATATGATTGGTTGTGATGCGGCTGATCTCTCTTTTACCCATCTTGGTGTCCCGGTTGGTCAGGCTATGACTCGTGTTTTTGCTTGTTCTCATGTTTTTGATCGGTTTCAAAACAGATTTGTGGGTTGGAAAGCCAAAACACTCTATTTTGGAGGTCGCCTTACCTTAATGCAGTTTTTTGTGGGTTCGTTGGCGAGCTATCTGATGTCAATTTTTCTTGTTCCCATTTCGGTTCACAGGGACAGAGGTCTTGATTTTCTGTAACGCCCAGAATCAAGAAGACCAAGAAAAGAAAGGAAAAGCTCTAAGTCCCTGGAACTCAAGGAGTCTGCGCAGGATCCGGGTCATAGAGTAAGTGACCGAATCGGCGACACGGCGAGTGGACTCAGCAAGTCTGGTCTAGACGAGAAAAACCCTAATCCTGGGGTTTGCACCCTATTTAAAGGACCTTATGTCCTCTCCTCAGCGCCCTTGACGGCCAGAAGCTTATATAAGCGATTCCAAACCCTAATTTGAGTAAGAGGAGGAGGAAAGTGAGATTGGGGATTTTGCAAAGGGAAGATTTGGAGGATTTGACCACTAAGGAGTTGGGGGATTAAACTCTTTGGTTGTGAGCATCAGTTTGAAGGTAACAATCTGTCACTTTGCCTTTGTTGCTTCTAGATCTTTTCTTGGATGATGTTTTGGGGGCATTTTGGCATGTTAAGGAGCCATTTCTAGTTAGCAGTCCAGATCTGAGGTTGCTACTTCAAATCTAGGCTTGTCTTGGTCCAAAGCCCCATAAATTATCAGTCCTTGGTGTGTTGGTGAAGCATGCTTGTCTAGAACCCTAGCCCTAGAGTGTTTTAAGCCTATAGCTCCTTGGTTTCACGTAAAGTTTGCAACTTTACATGAGGAATAGACTTGAGATGAGTGGATCTATGGGCTGGAGCACCTGCATGGCTCGAAAAGTCATTGTATGGTTTAGGGGCTGAAGAGACTCAGCGAGTCACATGGGTGGACTCGGCGAGTTGAATGAAGATGGGCAGGAACTCGACGAGTGGAAGAACAACTTGGCGAGTCTGTTGAAGATTGCCTTGGACTCGGCAAGTCTGGTCGCAAAACCTCAACCTTTTCTGGTTAAGACGCAGATCAGTGAGTAGAGTGGTTACTCAGTGGGTTAGACAGAATGGGACTCAGAGATCGTTGAACTCGACGAGTCTTGGGGTGACTCGGCGAGTTGAGTCATATTTGGAGAGTTTCTGAGTTTAGGGACTCGACGAGTCTATGCGTTGACTCGGCGAGTCGAGTCAACTGGAAGATTGACTTTGACCAAGACTTTGACTTTGACCAGAGTTGACTTAGTTTGACTTCTAGAGTTCAGTGTGGAACTAAGTGTTATATTGATATTAGTAGGTCGGGGAGCTAGTGGAGCAGCGTATCAGAGAGTTGTCGGTCAGCAGCTAGAGGGTTATCAGCAAAGTTCAGCAGTACATGTGAGTTTCCCTTGTGTAAATGGGTCTACGACCACAAAGTCGGCCCATGTAGTTATGAGTAGGAAGACCCAGGGGTTAGCCCTAGGCACAATATGCTAGTATGACATTCGGGACTAAGGTACAATGTTAGCGGGCGAGTGTCCAAGGAATGGTTTGTATGATAGTTATACTTATTGTCTGTGTGATACATGTATGTGCCCGGTAAGGAGATGAGTGTGGGCGAGGTCTCGTATATTACCAATAGCAGAGTGTGGACGGTGTTCCATACCTCATTAGCAGTAGAGCAGGGGCGAGGCCCAAGTTAGGAAAAGAGTGAGAGTGGGTTGGGCCCTTATCTCACTGTCAGTAGGAGTGTGGACGGAGTTCCACGACTCATCAGTAGCAAGATAGGGGCGAGGCCCAAGATAGGCGAGGCCTTAGTACAGTAATCCAGTAGAGTATGTTAGTTATGTGTTGTGATATGAATGTATGCTAGTATATGTTAGCGGGAGGGGCCCGGAGACAGGCGGCGCCTAAGGACAAGAGATCTGTACGTCGAGCGGGGCTCGAAGCCAAGTAGGGCCTGATGACGGACGGGGTCCGATAGCGCTAGAGGCCCAATGCAGCGGGCGGGAGCCCAGTATGTGGTTATGTGCTCAGTGTTACGTATGGCATGTATGGATCAGTAGATATGCATGCTATGCGGTAGATTGGGGAACTCACTAAGCTTCATGCTTATAGTTTTCAGTTTTGGTTTCAGATATTAAGTTTTTAGAAGAGGAGCTCGGGAGTGTTGCAGTTCACACACCCTGGCAACTTATCCTGGGATGTTTACTCTGATAATTAAACAAGTGTTTTGGAAATGAAACTATGATTTGTCATGTAAACCCTTTTTATATGTTTGGATGACTAACTCTATGAATTAGTAATGTTTTTAAAATAAATTTTTGGACTCGAAATTTGGGATGTTACAAGTTGGTATCAGAGCCTTGGTTTGAGGGATTCGGGCACACTCTCGGGTGTCTCTGAACTCAGACTGAGGAAGTGGTATAAAATTTTCCAAAAGAAAAAAAAACATATTTATAAAAGGATTTTGAGGAAAGAAAAGGGTTTTAGTAAAAGCCAAAAGGAACTTTGAAAAGAGAAAAGGATGTGGTGCATGCAATTAGCCGAGCTCAAGTAAGTTCCCCCAAATTACCCATACAAGTTTATGTTATGATACGATTATGTGATCAGCATGCTAGATTTAGGGCTAACGACCTAGGAGGATGTCTTATGTGCCTGCTATATGCGCTTATTGAGCTAGATGCTAGCATTGGTTAGACAGTGATAGGATAGCCTATTTAGGTTATGCCTGATTATGTGAGCTTATATTGCATGCTAGTTCAGATTATTGTATTTTGATAGAACTGGTTAATTAAGTTCTGTTTACATTTTCCTTTGGTCTGAATGTTGCCTGCTTTGTGCTTTGTGGGATTTTGAGTAATGGGAGTTAGTCATTAGATGAATATGTTAAGTCACATGTGATTAGGGTTGGATAATCTTAGAGTTTTGGATTGGACCCTACTGCACAGCTCTCGTTTGAGTCTAACCATTATAGGGACGAGTCCTTTACTTGAAGGATTATCTGAGCTTCGTCACATGTGATGGTATTCAGGTAATGGCTAATTGGCATTACGAGGAAACCTCCAGCAGCTTAGGATTGGTTTAGGTCAGAGATTTCCCTAGGGTAGGCCTAGGATGAGTTTAGTGCTGGGAGCAGTGGTAGTCATGTAAGGGACTTGGTGGAGTCAAGGGAACCCTTGAGGAAAGTACGAATAGATGTGGAAGGTAGTATGGGCCCGTACTACTGAAAGCAGAGGATCTGTAGTTGATTCAAGAGGGGTCGAGACAAAACCAGGGAACTTATAGTGCGTGTGAGGTCCCTCAGCAGTGATGTGTATTTTGATGATTGTTATGGCATGCTTTCAGTATGACGACATCGCAAGATGGACCAGTGCGTGGATCAGGTGTTAGAGAGGGGTCAGGCTCGGGTTCAGGGATTGAGCAGCTTGAGGAGTGGATAATGGAGTTTGTATCATCTGATATTACGCGTGGTATTCTTGAACAGACTCCTTTGATCTTTGGCATGGTCAAGGAGGGCATCCTGGAGATTTTGGATGAGAGGCTTGGAGCCTTTCGCACAGAGTTGATGGCTATGTTGGGAACACGTACTTTGACTTTCTGGGAGTTCAGGGCTTGTGGAGCTCCAGATTAACATGGGGCTAAGGACCCCATTACTAGTGGCAGATGGTTGGCCGATGTCGCCAACGCTTTTCGTTCTAGCCGGTGTCCCGAGCAGGAAAAGGTACGACTCGCCTCCTATCTTCTGAAGGACAGAGCACGGGATTGGTGGGAGGAGGTTGGTTATGCTATCGGGGATGATGCTGCGTTGGACGCGATGACATGGAGTGATTTCTCGGCCAGGTTCGAGGCCGAGTTTGCACCGATTATTGAGGTGCAACAGTTAGCCCGGGAGTTCCAGGATCTACAGCAGACGACCGAGACGGTGGCGGAGATCACCGCCAAGTTTAGGGAGAGGGCTCTTCTTGTTCCGCAGTATGTCGCGGATGAGGAGATGAAGAAGGCTCGATTTCACAATATGCTGAGAGACGACATCAGAGAGTTTGTGAGTCGGTGCAGCTACAAGACGCTGGAGGATATGATTGCTCGGGCCAAGGAAAGGGAGATTGATCTGGAGCACCTCGGGAAGAGGAAGCCGGAGGAGGTTCAGGTATCTACGGGATCAGGCAAGAGGCCCAAGACATCAGACTCTAGATCGATAGGTCCTCAGGACCGGGGCCGCTGTGGCAAGTGCAGCAGGACGCACGAGGGTGCGTGTAGGAGTGACAGCGGTGGTGATTCTGGTTGTTTCAAGTGCGGCCGGATTGGTCATTTCAGCAGAGATTGTACTGCTACCACCACCCAGGGATCAGACAAGTTATGTTTCTATTGCAGTCAGAGGGGCCACAAGAAGGCCCAATGTCCGAGTTTGCATTCAGCAGGACAGGTGATAGCACCTGCCCCTGCAACCATGAGGATCACCGACGGCCTTCAGGGCCGGGCAGAGACACCTGCAGCGAAGAGCAGGGCGTATTAGCTGGTTTCAGATGAGGTGTGAGCAACCTGATGTGTCAGTTACATATCTTCTTTCATTTCTCTATCAGCTTACGATATGATTTTATTGTTATGGATCTGCATTGCTTTTGGTATAAGTATTTCCGAATTGTGTGGATTGCTTGAGATTTAGTTATATGCCATTTGCATGCCTTTGATATTAAAATGGTAATTAGGGGTTGTGTCCCATTGGAGGAGGTTACTTATGATGCAGTAACTATATCATGCTTATGTGGAACTCAGTAGTGTCCCACTAGCTTCAGGAAGGTGTTATTGAGCGATAGATTGGTTAGATCCCTAGTTGTGGCAACTTGGATTTTTCTTTTAATAGGTTGATTGCGGAATGGTAGAAAAGATTAGGAATTCTTCTCAAGCATGGAGTAGTGAAGTATAAGCAGGATCAAAGTGGGGGAGAACCCTCCGAGTGTACAAGGGAAAGAACACGCAGATCCAGAATGAGTACGCGACCTCTAAGAAGGAAAGGAAGTAGCAACGATTGATGGATTGGGGAGTTCAGGGTTGGGAGTTTGAGAAATTTCCCAACAGTTAGTTCATGTAATCAAGATGGTTAGTAACCGGTTGGAAAATTCAGGGTGGAGGGTCGCTTGTAGGACTTGAGTGAGTCGGAATGAAAATTTTGAGAACGGTTAGCATGGGATGCTTTCGTGTTAGTAGTCAGTGACAGAGACAGCATGTAGAGCATGGTAGAATGGCGGGAGAGCCGCATCACTTCTCCCAACAGCAAGTTAGTGGCGGAAGTGGTGTAAGGCTGCGGGTAAGCCGCAACACTTCAGTAAAGGCCAGTCAGAGGAGTGTAGGCGAGGGCCCGTATCTCCTCCTAAGTCAGAGGAGTGTGGGCGAGGGCCCGTATCTCCTCCTAAGTCAGAGGAGTATGGGAGAAGGCCTGTATCTCCTAGATAGTAGAGTTTAGCAAGGCTCGCGTATCCTAGTTAGCATGGCAAGAGATAGATAGAGAGTAGTCATGGAGTTTCAGGAAGGCTTTGGACCCGTGTAGCCTTAGATAGGTGAGACCTGGGGGCAGGGTCGCTCAAGAGTATGGTATGGGTGGGACCCGTGGGTGAGGCCCGTGCATAAGTAGCTAGACAGGTGAGACTAGAGGGGGAAACCGCTCTAAGATGTAGTCGGGTGAGACCCGTGGGCGAGGACCGTATATGAGTGGCTGTACAGGTGGGACCTGGTAGAGACCTTGTGGTCAAGATAGGGGATCAGGGACCCGAAGACTAGTAGAGCCAGAGTTGCAGAGTAGATAAAGTAGTTTAGATAGCCGAAGTTTTCTTCGGGAGTCGCTGAGAGCGACTGAGCAATTGAGCTGAGGTTTCAGTAACCGGTAAAAGTCCAGTAATCCAGTTATGGATAGATTAGTTGGGACCAGGGTGGTCTCGGTTCTTTTGGAAGGCAGAAGAGAGACAATAGAACCTTGAGGCAGGGAAGTGATGATAGAGAAATATGGTATGAGACAGTTGGATGACCGAGAAGTGCTACGCCTCTCACAATAGGGTAGGATAATCTCAGAGGGAAGGGTTTGACCTGTTGCACAGCTCTCGTTGGACTCTAACCGTTGCAGGGATGAATATTTTACTCGAAGGATTATCTGATCTATATGCTGGGTTGGGGGCTCAGCGCTAAGTTATAGTAGCATAAATTATTCGGTAGGTATCGGCAGTAGTGACCAGCACTGGGAGTGGCTGGAGTAATGGATACCGTGAAGGATATGCCCTTCACAGTGGTAGAAGAGGTGGGTAGCTATGGAACACTGCCTTGGGAAGGCTAGTAAATGTGCAAGGAAACGGGGGTGAACCCTAGGATGTCCAGCATAAGTACTCGGGGAGTACCGGAAGGATCGTCAGTTGAGTGAGCTGTGTTCGTAGGATTGTTGGGAATTAGAGTGCACTTGAGGGTTGTTATTTGCAATGACTAGTGTTATTCTGAATGACCGGGCGGAAGGTCAATGCAAGTGGTCAGTAGGAGTTAGATTCATCAGGCAGGAAGGTTGAAGGCAAATTGCAGGAAAGTTGGTTGTAGCGGACTTCAAGGACGAAGTATAGTTTAAGTGGGGGAGTGTTGTAACGCCCAAAATCATGAAGACCAAGAAAAGAAAGGAAAAGCTCTAAGTCAAGAGTCAACTCGTCGAGTCCAAGGAGGAACTCGACGAGTCGGTGCGGGATCCGGGTTATAGAGTAATTGACCGACTTGGCGAGTCGGCAAATGGACTCGGTGAGTCTGGTCTGGACGAGAAAAACCCTAATCCTGGGGTTTGCACCCTATATAAAGGACCTTATGTCCTCTCCTCAGCCCCCCTTGAAGGCCAGAAGCTTCTATAAGCAATTCAAAACCCTAATTTGAGTAAGAGGAGTAGGAAAGTGAGATTGGGGGTTTTGCAAGAGGAAGATTTGGAGGATTTGACCACTAACGAGCTGGGGGATTAAACTCTTTGGTTGAGAGCATCAGTTTGAAGGTAACAATCTGTCACTTTGCCTTTGTTGCTTCTAGATCTTTTCTTGGATGATGTTTTGGGGCCATTTTGGCATGTTAAGGAGCCATTTCGAGTTAAAATTCCAAATCTCAGGTTGCTACTTCAGATCAAGGCTTGTCTTGGTCCAAAACCCCATAAAGTGTCAGTCCTTGGTGTGTTGGTGAAGCATGCTTGTCTAGAACCCTAGTACTAGAGTGTTTTAAGCCTATAGCTCCTTGGTTTCACGTAAAGTTTCCAACTTTACGTGAGTAATAGACTTGAGAAGAGTGGATCTATGGGTTGGAGCACCTGCATGGCTCGAAAAGTCATTGTATGGTTTAGGAGCTGAAGAGACTCGGTGAGTCACATGGGTGGACTCGGCGAGTTGAATGAAGATGGGCAGGAACTCGACGAGTGGAAGAAGAACTCGGCGATTCTGTTGAAGATTGCCTTGGACTCGGCGAGTCTGGTCGCAAAACCTCAACATTTTTTGGTTAAGACGCAGATCAATGAGTAGACTGGTAACTCAATGAGTTAGACAGGATGGGACTCAGAGATCGTTGAACTCGGCGAGTCTTGGGGTGACTCGGGGAGTTGAGTCGTATTTGGAGAGTTTCTGAGTTTAGGGACTCGGCGAGTCTATGCGTTGACTCGGCGAGTCGAGTCAACTGGAAGGTTGACTTTGACCAAGACTTTGACTTTGACCAGAGTTGAGTGTGGAACTAAGTGTTATATTGATATTAGTAGCTGGGGGAGCTAGTGGAGCAGCGGATCAGAGAGTTGTTGGTCAGCAGCCAGAGAGTTATCAGCAAAGTTCAGCAGTGCATGTGAGTTTCCCTTGTGTAAATGGGTCTACGGCCACAAATTCGGCCCATGTAGTTATGAGTAGGAAGACCCGGGGGTTAGCCCTAGGCACAATATGCTAGTATGACATTCGGGACTAAGGTCCTGTTGGAATAGTGTCTAAGGCTGCAACTATATTAGGCAAGTATTTGACCCAGTTGTGCATGGTCCTTTTGGGTTGCCTTCACCATGGCAAATTGATAGGATGATTTATTAAGAGAGAGTAAATATTATTAGTATATTATGAGAATAATATAAAGAATAATATATTGTTATTTGATTAATATAAGTCATAGAATTAATTGGAATTAATTTGGTGACTTAAAGAGATTAATTAAATAAGAGGGTATAAACTGTCAATTGTTTGATAGTTAAACTTTAGACTGTAAATCCATATAGATATGGATTGGACGGATTCTAGAAGCTAAGGATAGCTTCAAATCGTCCAAAGAGTTATCTAAGGAAAGGATTTGCATAGCCTTAAGAGAAGATTATCCAATTAGGGTTTAGGTTGTAACCCTTAAGGAGTCTACAAGTATAAATAGACCCTATGGCTAAGGGAAATTGGAACCAGAACCTAAAGTAGAGAAGCCCTGGCCGATTTCCTCCCCTCTCCTCTCTCCCAAATCATCCTCCTTGCTATTTGGTGTTTGTAAGCCATTAGAGGAGTGACAATTGTGACTCTAGAAGCTCCAAGACAACAAGATCAACAAGGAATTCAAAGGTATGATTCTAGATCTGTTTTAACAGTGTTCTTATTCCTAAATAGTCATTAGAAGTCTTGGATTCAAAGCATGTTTAATTAGAAAGCCTAGATCCAAACATTAGGGTTTTGCATGCGCACATAGGAAAGTTCTTATGGCTAAAACCCATCAGTGGTATCAGAGCCTAGCATGGTTTTCATTAAATTGTTGCTTAATTGTATGAAACGTAACTGCAAAATTTGAATTTTGTGTTTCGGAGTCATGGCTCGGCGAGTTCCAAAGTGGACTCGGCGAGTTGGCCTGACTCGGCGAGTCCCTTTGTGCACTCGGCGAGTCCAAGCGTCAGGAATGGCCAGATTCGGGATTTCTTCATAATTATCTTATGGAAACTTACCTTAATCATATTAGATCAACCCTAATCCGATTTTTTTTATATATATGACTATAATCTTGATCTAATTAAAGATATTTATCAACTAATAAAATATTTAATTTCCTTACATGATAATTAATTAATTATTTTGATTATTTTGGTAATTATCTTAAAAGAAATCTTGAATAAATCAAATATAGATAATTAGGAAATTATTTGTTATTTGATCCTCCATGTTTTAAATGTTTAAAACTTGTCCTCAAGTTTTGAAATTTATATTTTGTAATTAAAAGTTTTAATTTAGACAATTTAAATTTCAAACCCTAGATTTTATAATGTTTAAAATACAACCCTATACTAATTTGATATTACTAGCATAATATATATATATATATATATATATATATATATATGTATAACTAAATGCTAGTCTTACCGTTAGTAGGCCTCATTCACGAAGTCGATCTATAAGGTGGGTATAAGGTTGCGACCTATAAAATGGCGCTTAATGGGTGTACACTCACACCCACCGCTTGCTTGATCGGTGTAGGGTCGTTAGCCGAACGGGTAGGATAGGGCAACCTCATCCTCTCATTAAAAGTATAATAGGAAATACAAAGTAAATACACATATTTTAAAATTTCCCAATCTTAGTTACTTTAGGAAAAGTGAATTGATGGAATCCCATGAAATTACACTTTGCACCCTTGCTAAGAAGTTAGTGGAGCGTGTGTGGTTTACCGACACACTAATTGGTTCTAAGAAAAGGTGGCAAAGGGTGATTCATTGTTTATCATAGTTCGATGGAGCGTGTGTGGTTTACCGGCATATCGAATAGGTGATCGTTACAATGAAGGCACCATGTGAATTTGCATGGTAATTCACGCCCACTTTGTGATCCTCGGTATCCCAGTCACAAACTAGAGGGGCATATCGAGATTTAAACATGCCATTGAATAGTTTCAATGAATCTCATCCGATCCTAGGAAATCTCAATACATTTAGGACTAATAGTTAGGTTTTATGGTGGAGAATTAGTGAATCGTCATTCACTTACCTTCAATTTATTTGCATATTAGATTACGGCATCCCTTTTCTAATATGTAAATGTTATTGTTGGATCCTAGCCCTAATTTTTCTTATTGGGTGATAAATAGGGATTCTAATCTATCTTTGTCCTTTCTAGATGTCGAACGCAAACAACGCTGCTGCTAGTTCTTTCACGTTGATGAGCCTTTGCCAAAAGGTCACCTTCGATGGAACGAACTTTAGCGAATGGATAAGATACATTCGCACCATTGCTTGCTATGAGGATAAGGAGTATGTCCTCGATGAGAAACTCGAGAAAATCAACCCTGAAATCGCTACTCCGGCTGAAATCACCACTTTTGAAACTCATGAGCGAGATGCAACGAAGGTACATTGCATCATGATAGCCACCATGAACTCCGAATTCCAAAAGTCCTACGAGGACATGTACCCGTACGAGATGCATCAAGACTTATTGGAGAGATACCACCAAAACGCGAGACAAGAGCATTATGAGATTTTCACTAACATGATTTGCGCTAAGATGGGTCATGGAGAATCTCTTACCGTGCACCTGCAAAAGATGCAAAGGTATGTCGACCACCTTCGCAAGTTAAATGTTGACTTTGGGGAAGACTTGGCGATCGACATGGTGCTTCACTCTTTGCCTCCGATGTACAATCAGTTTAGGATGACCTGCCACATGAACAAAGAGGAGGTCACCCTAAGCAAACTCCAAGGTCTCTTGAGGGTTGTTGAGAGCAACTTCAAAGACAAGTCTGTTGCACCAACTCCCAATCCACCCGCTGCTCCTGTCTTGGCTATTGGTCAAGGAAAGGGAAAGAAGAGGAAGGTTTCGTCCAAGAACTATCGCAAGGTTAAAGCCCGAGATGGTGCCTCTTCTAGTGGGACCAAAGTTGATCCCGCTAAGCCCTGCCCAAACCCGAAGGAGGCAGAGTGCCACCACTGCCACAAGATAGGACATTGGAAGAGAAGCTGCCCGGAATACCTGCAAGCCATCAAGGAAGGAAAGATCAAGCCATCTTTCGCAGGTATATATACAATCAAATCTAACGATTCTAATCATGCTATTTCTTGGGTTCTTAATACCGGTTGTGGTTATCACATTTGTTCTAATGTGTAGGGACTAAGAAGAAGTAGGGATGTGGAGCAAGGAAGAATCAATCTAATCTTGGGAAACAGAAGATCGTCGCCTGTGACCAAGATTGGAGTGTATTATTTAGTGCTTAGGAATAATTTATGTTTACATTTGAACAATTGTTGCTATTCGCCAGAAATGGCTAGAAACATCATTTCATTTCATGGTTTATATAGACAAGGTTTTAGATTTTCTTTTAATAATGAGAATGGTTCTATTTTGGCTTATCTAAATGGTGTCTTTTACTTTGAAGCTATACCATGTAATGGAATTTATGAAACTGTTATGATTGTTGATAACTTAGGAAATGATGTTTGAATATAGATTCTTCCACTAGTATGGATAAAGCATCCTTGTGGTATTGTCGTCTTGGACATGTCAACAAGAAACGCATAGCCCAACTCCAAAAGGATGGAGTGTTGGAGTCATTCGACCTTAGGGAAGATGACACGTGCGAGTCTTGTTTACATGGAAAGATGACTAAATCACCCTTCACGAGTACGTGTGAAAGGGGGTGAGGGTCTATTGGACTTAATACATACCGATGTATGTGGACCGTTTAGATCAACCACGAAGGATGGGAACCGCTTGTACGTGACTTTTACCGATGATTATAGTAGATATGGGTATATCTATTTAATCAAGCAAAAGTCAGAAACTTTTGAAAAGTTCAAAGAGTTCAAGAATGAAGTGGAGAATCAATTGGGCAGGAAAATCAAGATGCTTCGATCCAATCGAGGAGGAGAGTACCTAAGTCTTGAATTCCACGATTATCTCAAGGAGTGTGGAATAGTTTCGCAATTGATGCCTCCTAGGACACCGCAGTTGAATGGTGTGGTAGAAAGGCGTAATCGAACCTTATTGGATATGGTTCGCTCTCTGATGAGTCGTGCTTCACTACCTATCTCTTTTTGGGGGTATGCCTTAGAGGTTGTCGCCCATATCCTTAACCGAGTCCCTACTAAGAAGGATGCCAAAACACCTCACGAGATGTGGACAGGGAAAGCTCCCTCGTTGGCACATATCAAGGTTTGGGGTTGCGAGGCTTTCGTAAGACGAGATACTCACGACAAGCTCGAACCCCGAAGTGAGCGACGTATTTTCATCAGCTACCCGCAGACATCCTTTGGATATATATTCTATAGACCGAAGGAAAATGTTGTCTTTGTTGCGAGGAGAGGAGTTTTCCGAGAGCGAGAACTCATAGGCCAAGGAGACAGTAGGAGGCAAATCGAGCTTGAAGAGATTCAAGAGTCGATAGATGAAGGAACCTCTACCGCTGGCACTCAACCCGAGGAGAAAACTCCGGTTGAACCGATTGACAAATCCTTACCTCTTAGACGTTCCGATAGAGTTAGAGTTCTACCCCAATTTTATGGTTTTCATATTACTACCAAAGGGGACACGTATATTAGTGATGGTACACTAATAAATCTTGATGAACCTAATAGCTATAAGGAAGCCATGGTAGGCCCGGAGTCTGCGAAATGGAAAGAGGCAATGGATAGCGAGATCCAATCCATGTATGATAACCAAGTTTGGAATTTGGTTGATTATGTGCCCGGACGTAAGACCGTTGGGTGCAAATGGATCTTCAAGAAGAAGACCGACGTGGATGGAAACGTACACACATATAAAGCGCGATTGGTTGCGAAGGGCTTTACTCAAACTCCCGGAGTTGACTATGATGAGACCTTCTCACCAGTTGCGAAGATAAAATCTATTAGAGTGATGCTAGCGATTGCTGCATTTCATGATTATGAGATTTGGCAAATGGATGTCAAGACCGCTTTCCTTAATGGAAAGTTGGCTGAGGATGTTTACATGGCTCAGCCAGAAGGGTTTGTGGATCCGAAGCATCCGAATAGAGTGTGTAAGCTTGAGAAGTCCATTTATGGACTTAAGCAAGCATCTCGCAGATGGAATCTCTGCTTCGATGAGAAAGTCAAAGAGTTTGGATTTGTACGAAGCGAAGATGAGTCTTGTGTATATGTCCAAGCCAGTGGCAGTATAGTGAGCTTCCTCGTTCTATATGTCGATGACATATTACTCATAGGAAACGACATCCCGACTCTGCAGGAAGTTAAGTCCTGGCTCGGGAAGTGCTTCGCTATGAAGGACCTCAGAGAGGCTTCTTACATTTTGGGAATAAGGATAGTAAGAGAAAGAAGTAAGAGACTAATTGGACTTAGTCAGAATACTTACTTAGAGAAGGTACCAAAACGTTTTAGTATGGAAAACTCGAAGAAGGGAGAATTACCGATACAAAGTAATGCCAAGTTGAGTAAGAGTCAAAGTCCGAGTACCGAAGCTGAAATAGCAAAAATGAGCCGAGTACCAAACGCTTCCGCAGTTGGCTCAATCATGTATGCTATGACTTGTACTCGCCCTGATGTAGCCTTCTCTTTGAGCATGGTTAGCAGATATCAAGGGAATCCTGGCAGAGCATGTCACAACTAGAAATTTTGTGCCTTGTAATCACTACACTCAAGTAAAATGTAGAATCAAAAACTTAAGAGCATGTATGATGCTTACTCTATGACAACAAAATTTTAATCCAATACACCATACAAGTACTACAAATAGTCAACAAGCAATTGGAAACCCTAGAAGTTCTTCTTAGGTCCATTTTGGACTAGGACTTCCTTATTGGACTCAATGGACCAATAAGCTTCCAATTTGACTATCATGGGATTAGAACCTTTAAATGGGCTCTAATTGGACCCAATTCCATTTAACTCAATATTTTGGGCCATATTGGGCCTAGAATGAGATAGATTAACTATATGAACCATTTTGGACCATAATTAACCTAATCTAACCTAATGGGTCATAAAAATCATATTTATATTTTCTTTAGGCCAAAAATCATCCAACCTAGCTATAACATGGGCTTAAGGGCAGAAAGCCCAAAAATCTCCTCTCACCCTCCCCATTCTCGGCCCAAGCCCAAAAGAAGAGGGGGTTGACTTTGTGAGTGACACCTCACAATTATCCAAGGGACTTCCATGCAAGAGGACTCATACTTCCATGCACCATCCTTTCATACTTCTCTCTTCTCTCCATCCTTCTTGATTCTCGGCCGATCCCAAACACACACACACACACATAATTCTCCCACAAATCTCTCAAGGAAACTCCCTCCACTCTTCATCAAGATCTCGAATTTTAGAAGGTTTTTCAAGAAGATATTTCCACAAATTCTTCATCTAAGGTAAGATTATGCTTGGATCTATGATCTAGATTCTTTGTTTTATCAAAAATCTCTTTCTAATCCATGCAAAAATCATGATCACTCTCTTAGAAACTCCCTAAATTCGAAATCAACAAGGGAAGACTTGTTAGAGCCGAAAACAACATCAAACTTCTTCCAATCTTCTCCAAAACCGAAACCCAACCCAAAGGTGAGCTTCATACCCCCTATTTTTTGGTTTTTATAAGTTTTGTGGGGGGGGGGGGGAATACAAGCAAATGTGTAGATCTATGAGTATATGTATGCTTTGTATGATTTCTATGTTTATTTACATGTTCTTATGTGATTATGGTGTTGAAACTAGTCAAAAAGTCCTTAAAATCGAGATTTGCATTAGGATGTATGAAACAAGTATTAAACATATTATTACACACAAATCATTTCTAGAAAAATAACCAAGTTGGTTAATATGAACTCCTTGGGCTAAAAATCCCATTTTTGGACTCAAAATGTTAAAAATATAAGGTTAAAGGGCCCAAAATGACGATGAAATGAGTCAAAACAGTTTCAACAATGTATTTTTCTGGAAATATTCTCTTGGAAGGATTAAATGTGAAAATTTTAAGCATAATGGGCCAAAAATAAATTTTTCGGCCCAATAAAGCCCAATTTGCGAGATTTTCAAATTAGAGGGGCTGAAACTGTATTTTTCTGTAAAACAGGGGACTACCAGTGCTCCAAGTCCATTTCAAGGGTTAAAAATGCTTTTCATATTTAAAAGGGACCAAAGATGCAAAAAATTTCTACTTTGGGCCAAAAGTGTAAAAATTGCGAAAATAAGGGTTTCAGCCGAGAAAAATTTCATTTGATGGACTAAAACTGTTTTTCAAATAACTTTGAGCTAAAAAATAACTTTTCTACAAGTTTTGATACTAAAGTGTCAAGAAAAATGGTTTAAGGACTAAAATAGAAATTCTTTTATACAAAGGGTCAAAAGTGTAAATTTATCCAAAAGGGAGGGGCTGCAAAAATGAAAAATTCTAATGTTTTAAACAATAAATCCGACATGATGAAATACTAGCACCTTGACTATCGGTGAAATATAATACACCTTCAACACCAAAAATCGTTATCATACGAATTGATTCGGTCTCGAATCAATAATGAATCCGAAATTACTAACACGACGATACTTCAATACACACGCGGAAATTTCGGGAAGTCAATACACACGTGGGAATACACCAGACGTCGATACACCGTCTTTGGGCCCGAAAGTTTCAAATCGTGTTTGTTGGGCCTAGCTAGCCTAATGACATGATATTTAGGCCCGAAGGAAACTCGCTTACATGTAGTTGGGTCTTATATGACTTAATTTCGTGTAAAAGGACTTTTACAGGCTTTGTGCTGTTGGACCCCAAGGGGCCTCTGGTGCTGCTAGTAAAGTCGAGAATTCACCAAATGCGAGTCGGGCTAAGGGCCCTTCGCATTCACGATAGCCTTGAACGACTTACGGAAAATATCGGGGCTTCGCACCCTCTTTTCCTCCTCGGTTGTGGGGCTACAAGAAGTCCGGGTGTTTGGATTAAGTGAATAGTACGAGCGACGCCTAAGGGATCGTTTGTATGGTTGTAAACTAGTCATTTTCATTAATGTGTGTTTATAACAATTCACAATCCATAATTAATCCAACGTCACCGGGACTCAATGAATACACCCGTCGTAATGAAATAACAAGACATAAATCATTTGATGCAAAGTATTAGGAAAACATCGGGTTTTCCTAGGGTTTTCAATAAATACACCTACGAGATTACATACTGAGTTTTACAAATCGTACTTTTACATTTATAGAAACAAACAAGCATACTTACGGATGTTGACACTTTTTATCCTATGCTCTTTTCAGAAAATATCGGATTTTCTGGTGATCTTCAAAACAATACAAACCACTATATTTCAAACATTACTTATGAACTCACCAACATTTTATATGTTGACCGTTTTCAAAATACTTGTATTCTCAGGTAACAGGTAAATCGAAAAGGAAAATATGTATTCAGTAACGTCTTGCAGTGGTTTTAAATAGTATCGAACACTTTACTTTTGGGCATGTAATATTATGGATCAATGTACTGAATGTAAATGCTACCAGTTGTAACATTTCAATGCTTGGTAATGTATGATGTTATGTTTCATGTATATTCATTGTGATGGTATTCAATTGAGTCACAATAGCCCTCGGACGTTTCCGCCGTCTGGTTCGGGGGTGTGACATCTACATAAAGAAAGCTCAAGCAAAGGAAAGTGCCATGGGTGAAATATTTCTCGAATCAAGACAAGTCTCGACTCCTATTTCAAATTTGTTTGAAGAATATATGAGGTTATTTGGTGAACCAGAAAAAGCTATACACTCAGAGGCGAATGCAACAAACAACAAAATCGACCATCTGAAAAAGATCATCGAAGATGCTGCGAAAGACATGACAAAGGATCCTTCAAACAAAGCTGATGATCAACCCTCAAATGAACTTTCAAATAACAGGGCAGTATTCGAGGGGGAGGGCTCATCTGTCTCTCATCCAAACGAGCAGGAGAATCCAACTCCAACCGACCTGGAGAATCCAACTCCAACCGAGCAACATAATCCAACTCCAACTGAGGGGGAGGATCCTAAACCTGACAAGGAACACACTTCGCCAGTTGAGGGGGAGAATGAGAATTGAAATGACGAAGATGATCGATCAGAATTCGAAGAAGAGGTAAATGCAGAGTTGGAACCTATCTATGACCTGAACTACCCTCCTCTAACAAAGTGGACTAAACATCATCCCAAAACACAAATAATAGGAGAATCATCTGAGCGAGTTCTCACACGCTCTCAACAGAAAGCGAAACAAACTGCATTATTCGCTCACGTTGAATTTTGCATGTTTAATTCTTTTGTCTCTAAAACCGAACCAAAGATGATCAATACTGCACTTGATCATGCTTATTGGGTACAGGCAATGCAAGATGAACTCCATGAGTTTGAACGCAATTGAGTTTGGAGACTAATACCCACTCCAAAGAATGCGTCTGTGGTAGGGTTGAAGTGAGTCTTTAGGAACAATATGGATAAAGAAGGAAATATTATTAGGAATAAGGCTCGGCTGGTGGTAAAGAGATATTGCCAAGAAGAAGGAATAGACTATGAGGAGACCTTCGCTCCTGTAACTAGATTAGAATCGGTTTGAATCTTTCTAGCATAGGTTGCTCATAAAAACTTCGAAGTTTTTCAAATGGATGTGAAATGTGCCTTCCTCAATGGAGAACTAGAAGAAACAGTGTATTTTGAGCAACCACATGGGTTCGTGAATGAGAAATACCCTGATCATTGCTATGTATTGGATAGAGTTGTGTATAGAATGAAGCAAGCACCAAGGGCCTGGTATGAAACATTAACTCATTTTTAAAAAATGTCTAAGTTTAAGCAAGGTTCGGTTGACCCAACCTTCTTTCGCAAGAAAGAAGGTGAATATCTTATGATTGTTCAAATTTATGTCGATGATATCATCTTTGGCTCCACTAATCCATGCTTAACAGTTGAATTTCGGAAGTTGATGGAGACTAAATTTGAAATGAGCGGAATGGGTCCCATTAACTTTTTCCTTGGATTAAATATAAGACAGGGACCAGAAGGCATTTTTATTAACCAAAAGGCCTACATAAAGAACCTATTAGAAAATTTTGGAATGAAGGGTGACTCGAAGGTGAAGGTTCCTATGGCGTTTGGCACTAAGTTAGCATCATCTCTGGCAAAGCCTGCAGTTGACATGACTCTCTATCGTCAAATGATCGAATCTCTCATGTATCTAACTGCTAGTAGACTAGATATTATGTTCTCTGTTTGTTATTGTGCCCGGTTTCAAGCTAATCCTAGAGAACCTCACATGGTGGCGGTGAACCTCGCCGCTCGGTCTTTGGTATCCAGCAAAATCAGGTTTCTTTGTTCAAGCCTTTTCTGATGCTGATTTGGGTGGATGCGGTCTGGACTGAAAGAGCACAACTGGTGGATGCCAATTCCTTGATGGAAAACTTGTTAGCTGGCAGTCCAGAAAGCAATCTTGTGTGTTTCTTTCAACAGCCGAAGTTGAGTATATAGTTGTTGGCTCATGCACCTCACAAGTGATCTGGATACAAAGCCAATTGAGAGACTATCGACTTAGTATGAAGAAGATACCTCTTTATTGTGATTCTGAGAGTGCAATAAGAATATGTCACAATCTAGTACAACACTCAAAGACAAAGCACATTGCACTAATATATCGTTTCATCAAGGACCATGTTGAAGAGGGAAACGTAGAAGTTCATTTTGTTCGATCCTCAGATCAACTTGCTGACATCTTCATTAAAGCCTTACTTGAAGCAAGCTTCAACACAATTTTACAAGGTTTACGAATAATGGAAGCAGAGTCAGTACCGAATCCTCAAACCTCTCTCTAAAAATTAAGACAAGCGAAATAAAGCGAACGCTCAGTCTATTTCGGTTCCGCATTTTTCGGGAACCGAATCGAACCGAATGTTCGGTCTATTTCTGCTCCAAAATTTTCGGGAACCGAAATGAACCGATCGCTCGGTCTATTTCGGCTCCAGAATCTTAAGAAACAGAAATGAACCGACCGCTCGGCTTATTTCGCTTCATTTCTTTAAGGTTTGTTGTCGGTTGTATATTTCGTAATCTTTCTCTTATTTACTTTATCTGCTTTATTTTCTTTTTCTCTTTTTTTTTTCTTTGAAGACTTTCTTATTTTTTTTTTCTGTTTTTAATTTTTTTTAGAAAAATCAAAAATCCAATATATATATATATATATATATATATATATAGTTATTTATTTATTTTTCTATATATTGAAAAGAGTTCTTTTTTTGTTTCTTTTGTTTGTGTGTATGGTTTGCTTGTTTCTATACATTCTCTAGGTATTGTGCATTTCATAGCTACAAAATTTGGTGTGCGGCAGGTATGATTTTCTTATCTTGTACTGGTTAAGCGTCCCTGGAAGTATGCTACTGCATGTAGACTGAAGCCTCAATGACTATGTGTGAAGCCTTAATGAACTGATTCTACCTATCGGTTCTTCCCAATCAGGCTGCTAAACTCACTCCTGTCCTGAGCTACCTTTCTCCTCTCAAATGAGTTAGGAGAGTTTTGCTTTGTAACTTTTATATAGCAGTGGTACTTTCTGTTCTTTCCCCCCTCCTCTGAATATTTCTCCATCAAATATCATTTCATACAAGTAACCCTTGAGACTCTCAGACATAACCACTGAGGTTTATGGTTACACAATATTTGTGTTTATGATCTTGGATGTGTACACCACGTGTTAAGTGAAACCCGAAATCCAACACCTATATAGAATTGACGGTGAATTTTAATATTCAAGCTTTAACTTGTTACCTAAAGAAGTCTTATTTTATTTTCTTGTGTGATCTTTATGATATTGTCTAACACCAAGACATTTCTTCCCAAAAGATCCACTTTAGTTTTTGTTTTTGAGATTTCTATTCCACTTATTGTCACCTCATAATTTCTCTACCCTTCTTGTTCAACAGACCACATCGGTCTCACAAGTACTTCGGCCAACTTTCGGCCTCATGTTGAGTATCCAAGTTCGGTTAAATTTTAGCCTCCTACGAAAAGCCTATGTATGAAAAGATGCCTTTCAGTGTTTCTTAATAGACATTTGATCGTATTCTAACGGGAAACCACACAAGCACTTCAACTCTCTCTTGACCTTGAAGGAAGAGATTCGTGCCCAGGATCAGTTGATTCATGTCTTATATGACATCACTCACATCCCATACACATATTGATTTATTTCTTTTTCTTTGGCACACTCATGCACGAGAATCTTCATGATTTTCCAACATTCTTGTACATGTTGCTTATGAATCTTCTTGAGATAGTTGATTGGATAAGAAGTTCAAACGTATTTGTGGATAAGTTCAAAATAGGGCGCATGAATTTGAAACGGCTCCAAATATCACGCATGTTGACGTCTATCTGGGGAAACCAAGCTATCACATCCCTATTTTCTAGGCGCTTTTTTAGAGATCGTATCATAATTACAATAATATTTTTTCTCTCTCCTGGGAAGCGCATATAAAGGATTTGTTGCACTATTGCATCTTATCACCTTCCTCACAACTCTCTCAATAATAACACGCTACTTTCAACTGTTCATCTTCTTCACATCCACAATGGCGAATTCTTCATCTCTTCAAGATCAGACGGCTTCATCCTCTTTGCTCGCAATCAAACCTAATTAGAACATGATCATTCAGTTGAATCCGTACCTCTATGAATCATACATGCTTCATGTTGTGGAATGTATCAAGTATTCCCCTCTTATCATCGCTCTAACTCAAGTGGAATCCGTTCCAATGTCCTTACTGTCACAAGTGTATTCCACAACAACATATGACAATAACAAAGAGAGGATTTTCTTTCAAATTTAGTCTCACAAGGCTTCTATTTCAAAAGGATGTTTTTGCTCTCTACTAGGGATTGTAGTAGAGGCCTCAATCATCTCCCCAGACTTCATTACTACGACCCAACTATTCTCGATGTTCTACGAGATGGGTGATACTGAGGTGCTTACCGCCTGCACCAAATTCAAGAAATCATGTTTGCCCCCTCAATGGAATGGGTTACTTACCCTTCTTCACAAGGGATTAGCTGGGCGTGTTGGTGGATCTGATGGTTCAAATAAATGCTTCATGACGATCCTATATGGTCTCTACAATGGTCTCAACCTGGACTACGGTTCATTAATTTGGACTCAACTGGTGCAAATCTTGTATTCGAGATATGCGATTGTCCTGAGGAGATGAAAGTGAAGTTCGCAACCTGCACTTTTGTCAATCAAGCGCTCACTTGGTGGAACGGACACGTGGAAGCCATGACACTCCCTGTAGCCAACTCCATGTCGTGGTCGGAGATGAAAGAAATGTTGATGGCTGAATACTGCCCACGAGGTGAGATTCAGAAAATGGAGCAAGAGCTGTGGAAGCTCACTGTGCAGAATGCGAATATCGATGCCTACATATCGATATTTAGTGAACTATCTCTGTTATGCCCGGGTATGATCACCTCGGAAGGAAAGAAGATTGAGCGATTCATCTGGGGACTAACATCACCAATCCAAGGAAACGTGATAGCTGCAAACCACGAAACCTTTGACAGTGCAAAAAGATTGGCGAAGAAGCTGTATGACCATAACAACAAAAAGGGTGAGAAGCCAGCGAAGACTGAAGGCAAAAAGGAAGGTGATGGCAAGAAAGGGAAGAACAACAAGAGGAAGGGGCGTCAGGGCCCCGAGACCTCTAAAAAGCGGTAGACAGTGGCAGTTAATGCTATCACCGCACCGGTTCCAGCCACACCACATGCTCCAGCCTCAGCTGCTTCAAATGCTCCCAAACCTTATTCTGGTAATCTTCCCAAGTGCAACAAGTGCGGTTTCCATCACAATGGTGAATGCAAGGAGTTGCAGTGCACCAGTCGTAATCGAAGGGGACACACGACGAGGTACTGCAGGACTTACCCTCCCCAGAACCAACAACAAGGAAACAACAACAACAACAACATCACCACCGGCGTCAACAATGCAGGGCCTAGCCACACCTGCTATGGGTGTGGGAGGATTGGGCATTTCCGCCGAGACTGCCCTAACAACAACAATCCCGGAAATGGAGGAACAGGAAGGATGCTGACCATGGGTCAGGGAGAGGCGATTCAGGACCCCGCTGTTGTTACCGGTACGTTTCCCCTAAACCACACTTATGCATGCATCCTATTTGACACCGGAGCAGAGCGAAGTTTCGTAAGCAATAAGTTTAAGCATTTATTAAAACAACAGCCCCAGAAGCTAAATGAAACCTTTACGGTGGAAATGGCCAATGGGAAAACCGAATCCACCGGGGAAATCTACATCGGATGTACCCTAACCCTAAATCAACACGTCTTTCGAATAGACTTAATGCCTGTGTCAATTAGGAGTTTCGATGTGATTATTGGCATGGACTGGTTAAGCCCCCACCATGCTGAAATTATGTGTCACGAGAAGGTCGTTCGCCTTCGCCTTCCCAATCACGAAACCCTAGTAATTTACGGAGACAAACCTAGCATGAACCTTCGCCTCATCTCGTGCATCCAGGCACGAAAACACCTACGAAAGAAAATTTTGGCGTTCCTGGCTCACATAGTGGATAAAATCAAGGAAGAGGTTAACGTTCAAGACATTCCCATAGCATGTGAGTTCCCAGACGTGTTTCCTGAAGATCTTCCAGGAGTACCCCCAGAGAGACAAGTGGAGTTCCGAATTGACCTCGTTCCAGGAGCAATTCCTCTCGCTAAATCACCCTATCGGCTAGCTCCTGCTGAAATGCAGGAATTGTCCAGCCAACTCAGTGAACTCTTGGACAAGGGATTCATCCGCCCTAGTTACTCTCCATGGGGAGCTTCAGTCCTCTTTGTCAAAAAGAAGGACGGATTTTTTAGAATGTGCATCGATTACAGAGAGTTAAATAAACTCACTGTTAAAAATCGCTACCCACTCCCACGGATCGATGATCTATTTGACCAGCTCCAAGGAGCTAGTTATTTTTCTAAGATAGATCTACGGTCCGGATACCACCAACTCAAAGTCCGGGAAGAGGATATTCCAAAAACCGCACTTGTTATGGACATTATGAATTTGTCGTAATGCCCTTCGGTCTAACAAATGCCCCTGCCGCATTTATGGATCTGATGAACCGAATCTGTCAACCATTCCTCGACAACTTCGTCATCGTCTTCATTGATGACATTCTCGTCTATTCCCGAAGCGAAGAAGAGCATGGCCAACATCTCCGACAAATCCTAGAAACTCTGCGATCGGAAAAGCTATACGCAAAACTCTCCAAATGTGAGTTCTGGCTCCGGAGTGTGAACTTCCTAGGTCATGTAGTTAGCCAAGATGGAATTCATGTGGATCCCTCTAAGGTCAAAGCTGTTGAACGATGGGCAATCCCGACAACACCCACGGAAATCCGTCAATTCTTGGGTCTAGCAGGCTACTATAGGAGATTCATTCAAAAATTCTCTATGATCGCCAAGCCACTTACCTCGCTTACACAAAAGGGCGTGCCATTCAAATGGACGGACAAACAAGAAGTCGCATTCCGAACCCTGAAACAAGCTCTCTGTAGTGCCCCAGAACAATCACTACCGGAGGGAACGGAAGATTTCGTGGTCTACTGTGACGCATCAAATCAGGGCTTAGGTTGCGTTCTCATGCAGCGTGGAAGGGTGATAGCTTACGCATCCCGCCAACTAAAGACGCACGAAGTAAATTATACGACCCATGACCTAGAATTAGGAGCCGTGGTCTTTGTCCTAAAATTTTGGAGGCATTACCTTTACGGTACGAAGTGCACCATCTTCACGGACCACAAGAGTCTCCAACACATCTTGAACCAGAAAGAGTTGAACATGAGGCAACGGAGATGGGTTGAATTACTAAACGATTACGAGTGTGAGATCAAGTACCACCCAGGCAAGGCCAACGTGGTAGCTGACGCATTGAGTCGGAAGGAGTACTCTAATCGTCGTACGAAAACTCTCTCAATAACCATTCAATCTCACCTAGCTACTCAAGTTGCAGTAGCCCAGTCAGAGGCCATGAAGACGGAAAATAGAGCAAGCGAATCATTACGCGGAATGGAGAAGAACTTAGAGGCAAAGGAGAATGGAGTATACTATTTCATGAACCGTATTTGGGTCCCTAAACTCGGAGGATTTAGGGAGGCAGTTATGAAGGAAGCCCACAAGACACGATACTCCATTCATCCCGGCTCAGACAAGATGTATTTGGATATTTAACAACACTATTGGTGGCCTAACATGAAGGAGGAAATCGCCACCTATGTTAGTAAGTGCCTTACGTGTGCCAAGCTAAAGGTGGAGTACCAGAAGCCCTCAGGATTATTGCAGCAACCGGTAATCCCTGAGTGGAAATGGGAAGGAATTTTTATGGATTTCGTGATCAAACTACCTAAAACGCTGGATGGACTAGACACCATATAGGTAATAGTCGACCGACTGACGAAATCCGCCCATTTCCTGCCAATAAAGGAATCCTACAAGATGGAGAGATTGACACGTTTATACATTCGAGAAATCGTGAGACTCCACAGAGTACCAGTGTCTATTATCTCGGATAGGGACAGTAGGTTCACTTCACGTTTTTGGCAATCACTCCAGAAGACACTGGGAACTCATCTCGACATGAGCACCGCTTATCATCCACAAACGGATGGTCAAAGTGAACGAACCATTCAAACGCTCAAAGACATGCTCCGCGCATGTGTGATAGACTTTGGGAAGTCTTGGGATACCCACTTACCCTTAGTCGAATTCTCATATAACAACAATTACCATTCGAGCATCAAGGTCGCTCCTTTCGAAGCACTATACGGGCGTAAGTATAGATCACCGTTATGTTGGGCTGAGGTGGGTGATACCCAACTAGCAAAATCACATACGTCGGACAAGGCGCTAACGGGACCGGAGATCATTCGTGAAACCACGGAAAAGATCGTTCAAATCAGAGCTCGATTACAAGCATCGCGCGACCGACAAAAGAGCTACGCCGATAAACGACGAAAGCCCTTAGAATTTCAGGTCGGGGATCGAGTACTGTTGAAAGTCTCACCCTAGAAAGGAGTTATTCGTTTCGGAAAACAGGGAAAACTGAACCCACGATACATTGGACCTTTCGAGATCGGCGCTCGAATAGGTCCAGTGGCGTATAAACTGCAGCTACCCGAAGAGCTAAATAGTGTACACCCCGTGTTCCATGTCTCTAATCTAAAGAAGTGTCTATCGGATGAAACAATCGTCATTCCCCTTGACGAGATCGAAATCAACGAGAATCTCCTGTTCGTTGAAGAACCGGTTGAAATCATGGACAGGGAGGTGAAGCGTACTAAGCAAAGTCGCATCCCAATCGTGAAAGTACGGTGGAACGTGAAGCGTGGGCCAGAATTCACGTGGGAACGCGAAGACCAAATGAAGCAAAAGTACCCTCACCTATTCTAGCATTCTCATATCTAGCTTTCAAACAGAATTTCGGGACGAAATTGCCTCTAACGGGGGGATGATGTCACAACTAGAAATTTTGTGCCTTGTAATCACTACACTCAAGTAAAATGTAGAATCAAAAACTTAAGAGCATGTATGATGCTTACTCTATGACAACAAAATTTCAATCCAATACACCATACAAGTACTACAAATAGTCAACAAGCAATTAGAAACCCTAGAAGTTCTTGTTAGGTCCATTTTGGACTAGGAATTCCTTATTGGACTCAATGGACCAATAAGCTTCCAATTTGACTATCATGGGATTAGAACCTTTAAATGGGCTCTAATTGGACCCAATTCCATTTAACTCAATATTTTGGGCCATATTGGGCCTAGAATGAGATAGATTAACTATATGAACCATTTTGGACCATAATTAACCTAATCTAACCTAATGGGTCATAAAAATCATATTTATATTTTTTTAGGCCAAAAATCATCCAACCTAGCTATAACATGGGCTTAAGGGCAAAAAGCCCAAAAATCTCCTCTCACCCTCCCCATTCTCGGCCCAAGCCCAAAAGAAGAGGGGGTTGACTTTGTGAGTGACACCTCACAATTATCCAAGGGACTTCCATGCAAGAGGACTCATACTTCCATGCACCATCCTTTCATACTTCTCTCTTCTCTCCTTCCTTCTTGATTCTCGGCCGATCCCAAACACACACACACACACACACAATTCTCCCACAAATCTCTCAAGGAAACTCCTTCCACTCTTCATCAAGATCTTGAATTTTAGAAGGTTTTTCAAGAAGATATTTCCACAAATTCTTCATCTAAGGTAAGATTATGCTTGGATCTATGATCTAGATTCTTTGTTTTATCAAAAATCTCTTTCTAATCCATGCAAAAATCATGATCACTCTCTTAGAAACTCCCTAAATTCGAAATCAACAAGGGAAGACTTGTTAGAGCCGAAAACAACATCAAACTTCTTCCAATCTTCTCCAAAACCGAAACCCAACCCAAAGGTGAGCTTCATACCCCCTATTTTTCGGTTTTTATAAGTTTTGTGGGGGGGGGGGGGAATACAAGCAAATGTGTAGATCTATGAGTATATGTATGCTTTGTATGATTTCTATGTTTATTTACATGTTCTTATGTGATTATGGTGTTGAAACTAGTCAAAAAGTCCTTAAAATCGAGATTTGCATTAGGATGTATGAAACAAGTATTAAACATATTATTACACACAAATCATTTCTAGAAAAATAACCAAGTTGGTTAATATGAACTCCTTGGGCTAAAAATCCCATTTTTGGACTCAAAATGTTAAAAATATAAGGTTAAAGGGCCCAAAATGACAAAATACAAATTCTGATGGATGAAATGAGTCAAAACAGTTTCAACAATGTATTTTTCTGGAAATATTCTCTTGGAAGGATTAAATGTGAAAATTTTAAGCATAATGGGCCAAAAATAAATTTTTCGGCCCAATAAAGCCCAATTTGCGAGATTTTCAAATTAGAGGGGCTGAAACTGTATTTTTCTATAAAACAGGGGACTACCAGTGCTCCAAGTCCATTTCAAGGGTTAAAAATTCTTTTCATATTTAAAAGGGACCAAAGATGCAAAAATTTTCTACTTTGGGCCAAAAGTGTAAAAATTGCGAAAATAAGGGTTTCAGCCGAGAAAAATTTCATTTGATGGACTAAAACTGTTTTTCAAATAACTTTGAGCTGAAAAATAACTTTTCTACAAGTTTTGATACTAAAGTGTCAAGAAAAATGGTTTAAGGACTAAAATAGAAATTCTTTTATACAAAGGGTCAAAGGTGTAAATTTATCCAAAAGGGAGGGGCTGCAAAAATGAAAATTTCTAATGTTTTAAACAATAAATCCGACATGATGAAATACTAGCACCTTGACTATCGGCGAAATATAATACACCTTCAACACCAAAAATCGTTATCATACGAATTGATTCGGTCTCGAATCAATAATGAATCCGAAATTACTAACACGACGATACTTCAATACACACGCGGAAATTTCGGGAAGTCAATACACACGTGGGAATACACCAGACGTCGATACACCGTCTTTGGGCCCGAAAGTTTCAAATCGTGTTTGTTGGGCCTAGCTAGCCTAATGACATGATATTTAGGCCCGAAGGAAACTCGCTTACATGTAGTTGGGTCTTATATGACTTAATTTCGTGTAAAAGGACTTTTACAGGCTTTGTGCTGTTGGACCCCAAGGGGCCTCTGGTGCTGCTAGTAAAGTCGAGAATTCACCAAATGCGAGTCGGGCTAAGGGCCCTTCGCATTCACGATAGCCTTGAACGACTTACGGAAAATATCGGGGCTTCGCACCCTCTTTTCCTCCTCAGTTGTGGGGCTACAAGAAGTCCGGGTGTTTGGATTAAGTGAATAGTGCGAGCGACGCCTAAGGGCTCGTTTGTATGGTTGTAAACTAGTCATTTTCATTAATGTGTGTTTATAACAATTCACAATCCATAATTAATCCAACGTCACCGGGACTCAATGAATACACCCGTCGTAATGAAATAACAAGATATAAATCATTTGATGCAAAGTATTAGGAAAACATCGGGTTTTCCTAGGGTTTTCAATTAATACACCTATGAGTTACATACCGAGTTTTACAAATTGTACTTTTACATTTATAGAAACAAACAAGCATACTTACGGATGTTGACACTTTTTATACTATGCTCTTTTCAGAAAATATCGGATTTTCTGGTGATCTTCAAAACAATACAAACCACTATATTTCAAACATTACTTATGAACTCACCAACATTTCATATGTTGACGTTTTTCAAAATACTTGTATTCTCAGGTAACAGGTAAATCGAAAAGGAAAAATGTACTCAGTAACGTCTTGCTGTTGTTTTAATTACTATCGAACAATTTACTTTTGGGCATTTAATATTCTGGATCAATGTACTGAATGTAAACGCTACCATTTGTAACATTTCAATGCTTGGTAATGTATGATGTTATGTTTCATGTATATTCATTGTGATGGTATTCAATTGAGTCACAATAGCCCTCGGACGTTTCCGTCGTCTGGTTCGGGGGTGTGACAGAGCACATTGGATTGCGGTGAAGAATATCCTTAAGTACCTTCGGAGGACGAAGGAATGGTTTTTAGTCCTCGGAGGGAGTGATGACCTGAAGGTGCGAGGGTATAGTGACGCCAGCTTTCAAACCGACAGGGACAACTACCGTTCGCAGTCGGGCTGGGTCTTTACCCTAAAAGGGGAAGCAGTGACATGGAAAAGTTCCAAGCAGGAAACTGTAGCTGATTCAACGTGCGAATCAGAGTACATTGCAGCGAGCGAAGCGTCGAAGGAGGCAATATGGCTGAAGAACTTCATCGATGATCTTGGAGTTGTACCTGCCATAAAGGAGCCCATGGAGATTTTCTGTGATAACGAAGGAGCGGTTGCCTTGACCAAGGAACCGAGGGATCATGGTAGATCTCGACATATCGACAGAAAATATCACTTCATTAGACATCGTGTAGAAGAAGGACAACTCGTAGTGCAGAGGATATCATCAAAAGATAACCCAGCAGATCCGCTTACGAAGGGACTAAGTAGGGTTAAGCACTTGCAGCATGCTAGGAGTATTGGGCTGAAGGATGATATTAGCATAGATTAGATAGTATTAGAAACGTGTAATAGATAAATGTAATTAACATTTGATGATTAAATAAAGGAGTTTTATTTATGAGTAATGTTACTGTCTTATGTTAATTGTTTAGCTATTGTTTCACTTTGCATGTTTTGACTTCCAGAATAATTGAGTTTATTAGGAATAATCGAATTGTTCAAATTGTCCACAATCGTTCAGATGTTGGAAGTAGATATGAATGAAGATTGTCATGAATCGGTGCGTAGATTGTCTAAATGGTATTAGACATAGCAAAAGGTTGCTGCGACATTCATGAGTGCTTACGAACTGGTTTTGAGCATTGGAACAAACCCGCGCTTGCTGGAATCACCTTATGGAATATGAAATAAATGGGTGATCGCAAGACGATAATATCATATAGTCTTAAAACCTAGATATATGGTTTGTTATTTGCTGATTGATTGTACATTGATAATGCGAAAACGCATTGGTAACTCAATGTTATAAAACGCATTGTTGTGTATAGTTTATTATTGAATAAGTAAATGCATATAAGTCGAAGTTTATCTGTAACTTTTATCTAAGAAGGTAAAAGAGATATCTCGGCTACTCGACGATTTGATTTGACTTATGTGTCGGGCCCGGTCAGAATTGAATTGATGTGTTCAATTAAGTTCTATGTCGAATAAATCAGAGATCGAGAAACCTAAATGCTTGACTAACCATTCCATAGGATTGTCAGCATGATATCTAACAGAGGACTGTACGATCCCTTATTTGAAGGACAAGATTGATTAGATCAGAGTTTGACAGCGTCTTTGAGAGCTACGATTGCAAACCAAATTGTACTTGTGCATATAGTTACTAGACTTATCCAAGTGGGAGACTGTTGGAATAGTGTCTAAGGCTGCAACTATATTAGGCAAGTATTTGACCCGGTTGTGCATGGTCCTTTTAGGTTGCCTTCACCATAGCAACTTGATAGGATGATTTATTAAGAGAGAGTAAATATTATTAGTATATTATGAGAATAATATAAGAATAATATATTGTTATTTGATTAATATAAGTCATAGAATTAATTGGAATTAATTTGGTGACTTAAAGAGATTAATTAAATAAGAGGGTATAAACTGTCAATTGTTTGATAGTTAAACTTTAGACTGTAAATCCATATAGATATGGATTGGACGGATTCTAGAAGCTAAGGATAGCTTCAAACCGTCCAAAGAGTTATCTAAGGAAAAGATTTGGATAGCCTTAAGAGAAGATTATCCAATTAGGGTTTAGGTTGTAACCCTTAAGGAGTCTACAAGTATAAATAGACTCTATGGCTAAGGGAAATCGGAACCAGAACCTAAAGTAGAGAAGCCCTGGCCAATTTCCTCCCCTCTCCTCTCTCCCAAATCATCCTCCTTGCTATTTGGTGTTTGTAAGCCATTAGAGGAGTGACAATTGTGACTCTAGAAGCTCCAAGACAACAAGATCAACAAGGAATTCAAAGGTATGATTCTAGATCTGTTTTAACATTGTTCTTATTCCTAAATAGTCATTAGAAGTCTTGGATTCAAAGCATGTTTAATTAGAAAGCCTAGATCCAAGCATTAGGGTTTTGCATGCACACATAGGAAAGTTCTTATGGCTAAAACCCATCAGGTCCAATGTTAGCGGGCAAGTGTCCAAGGAGTGGTTTGTATGATAGTAATACTTGTTGTTTGTGTGATACATGTATGTGCCCGGTAAGGAGATAAGTGTGGGCGAGGTCCCGTATCTCATCAATAGTAGAGTGTAGATGGTCTTCCAGACCTCATTAGCAGTAGAGCAGGGGCGAGACCCAAGTTAGGAAAAGAGTGAGAGTGGGCTGGGCCCGTATCTCACTGTCAGTAGGAGTGTGGACGGGGTTCCACGACTCATCAGTAGCAGGACAGGGGCGAGGCCCAAGATAGGTAAGGCCTTTGTACAGTAATCCAGTAGAGTATGTTAGTTATGTGTTGTGATATGAATGTATGTTAGTATATGTTAGCGGGAGGGGCCCAGAGACAGGAGGGGCCTAAGGAAAAGAGATTTGTACGCCGAGCGGGGCTCGAAGACAGGCGAGCCTGATGACGGATGGGGTCCGATAGTGGGCGAGGCCCAATGGAGCGGGCGGGAGCCTAGTATGTGGTTATGTGCTCCATGTTACGTATGGCATGTATGGATCAGTAGATATGCATGGTATGCGGTAGGTTGGTGAACTCACTAAGCTTCGTGCTTACGGTTTTCAGTTTTGGTTACAACTACACTTAGTTAGAATCCATAATTCTTCTTAGGGTAAAATGACCATTTTACCTCGTGGTCTAATTTGGACCATAACCTAGTGTGACAACCCAAAATTTATTCCATCGTTGTAACCCACTTTTCGCTAATAAAATAAATTATATTTTTATTATTCCAATTAGTTTTTGGGGTTGATCAAATAATATAATGTTTTGTTTTATATTCTTATTTATTGAAATAAATAAAACGTGGGAAAATATCTTAAGCTTGTTTGAGAAAAATCTAGTTTCCAACTTAAGTCGGGTTACGACCGTTTAATCGGGTAGAAATACACCGGGCACATTACCCGAGCCCTATATAAGGGTAAGCGGACACTCATTTGGACTTTTTACCACTCTAAGCACTCTCTCTCTCTCTCTACTCTCTCTCCTCAAGGCTAATTTTATCCCAAAAACCGCAAGTTTCCGCCTCCAAAACGTAAGTTCTCTCATCCTAGCTTGTTCTAAACATCCTTGCACGTAATTATAGCTTGAAAATCATTCAAAAAGGCCATGAAGAAGGAGTTTACGGCCCAAGAACACTCTTAGGCCGTAAACCCCTAAAAAGATGCCAAACATGCCCTAAATCTCTCCTTTAGGCTTAGAAACTAGTTTAGGATTAAACCTTGAAGTGTTTGAGTCATGAATCATCAAGTTTGGGGGCTTGAAAGAGGGTTTACGGCCCAATAACATCCTAAGGCCGTAAACTCCCTCTAATCATGCAAATCAAGCCACAAAACCCTTCCAAACCACATTTGGAGCTTAGATACAACTTAGGGACTTACGATTTTGAACTTGGAACACCTAAACCTTATCATTTGAAGGGTAAACAAGAGTTTACGGCCCAAACACATGCTTAGACCATAAACTCCATGTCATACGTCGTCAAACCCTCAAGGAGTGGTTCTTAGGCCGTAAACTCCTATAAGGAGGCCAATTTGTGCCCTAACACTCTTAGTTTACTGCCGTAAACTCCTTAAATGGTCCTTATGTTATTTAAACTCCATTCCTATGCTTTAAAACTAGGTCTAGCACCACCCATCAAGAATTTCAAGACCATTAAGCATCCTAGAACATCCCACCATGAGTTTACAGTCGTAAACTCATGGGGAGTTGGTCATATGGGCCGAAAAATCCATAAGGAGCTTACTCTTGAAGAGTAAACCCCATATTCGAGTCATACACACCCTTAGATGTTACCCGGGTCACCTCTAGCACTTAACCAAAGCATTTTCTTCACATTAGGAAGTCTATATGTATTAAATTAGTATTTCAATCACTAATTTTATATAAAAAAATGTCTTCATACGTAACTAGGTTCATAAAGCGTGTCCAAGTCTTCACTTGACACCAAACACTCAACCGAGACTCCCGTTCGATCAACTTGCTTCAGGTGAGTTCATACCCCTAAATGAATCTTTCAAATGTTTTTACAATGTTTTATGGGGGGGGGGGAATACAAGTTGAATATTACAATTTATAGTATCAATCACATGTGATTTATCACTTGTCATCAAAAAGGATTTTCTATGTTTTAAATTGTCTTGTAATCAAAATTGTTTTTAAGTAATACTCAAATGCATTTCATGTTAATTATTATTAAACTATTATCAAATTGTTGTTAAATCTCTTTTCTAATAAAAATTACACAATTATATTTATATAAGTAAGACTTCAAGGACTTAGGACTGACAGCTAGCCTTATTACCTGTTCTTGTTTGATTGGGGTCTTAGGGTATACCGTTGTCTGTCTGACTGTCGTTGAATTCTTAATTATATATCATATATACTTGTGATAGATATGAAAGTCTCTACTTAATTCAAATTCCTCTGTAAATCAGAGGACTGTAACTCTATACCCTAGTTAACTAGAATAGGTATAGTTAAGACTACCGCTTATCACCACTATCTTCATGAGGTTCAGTATAGTTACTATTACTATGGAATAACACACGTAAAAAGGGAATACTTTATACCATATAACCTAAAACTCACTACGCTATAATGTAACAGATTACACTAATCCAGAATACGATATTCTATTTCTCTATACGACGCGCCCGAAAGGAAAGCAACCACTACCAGTATAGATCTATACAGAACGGACACTATTACTTCCCGACTGCGATTTGTAGTCCGAGTCGGCTAGGCCCAGGGATGGTGAACACTACTACTCTACGAATGAACGGGAGGGTCATTGGACACTCTATTATCACTGTAATTGGTTACATATGAAATCACATCTATATCCAAATTAATACACTATGAATTAAAGACTAAACTAACATCCCGGAATAAACATTTCATATCTACACTATAAGAATTAAACTTACAAATTCACTAAGCTGGAAAATACAGGATTTTCTGGGGATTTCACTATTTTCAAAAGCGTTAATTACAGCTTTTCTTTACATATTTGTAAATACTTTTATACAAGCAACGACACTAAACTCTTATGAACTCACCAGCTTTATGTTGATACTCGTTTTCAAATTTACTTGTATTCTCAGGTCAAAAATAGACAGGTACTGGTGCAGCCCTTTTGAGAAGATGGAGCATATACAAGACTCATCTTTATTTTTGGTTTATACTTTTGGTGTCTAACAATTGTACAGAACACGTTTGTAATTACATTTACTATATTAATGTAATGGTTGTTGTCACTTGTTTTTACTATTATGCATTGTTATGATACTATACATGACGTCCTCCACCCCAGAACGTATTCCACTGTTCTCGGTTTTGGGGTGTGACAGATTGGTATCAAAGCACTGTTTATAGTGAATCACGTATATCAACCTATAAAAGATATACGAACTATAAACACTTCGGGACTAAAACACTCTGACCAAGAATATATACTTCAAATACTAAAATATTTAACTAAGTATATAAATACACCACTATAAAATACGAAGAGTCGACATCATACTAGAACAGAACGAAAGTATTAAGATTGTTGAACATCACAATTGGGCTTAGAGACATATAGTCACATCTGGGGGGGATGTAGCCTGATCAACTACATTTTCCTAGGAGTGACTAGCATGTGCCTAAGAGTGATTGTGGTGTCGCGACAAGTCTAAAACCTACCAACACTACCACTAGAACGTCAGAACAAGAATACTATAGGAGTATTCTACATTCTATTAACTACATATGTGATAACTAGAAAGGGTTCTTACTAGTAGGGCAATAGTCGCTAAGTGGATACATCAGGGTTACATGTGACTAAGGCGTTATAGACTTAGAATCTCTGATCTTTGCTTCATTTCCTGTTCTTGTTTGATTGTGGATTTAGAGTTAGGGTCACTTATTCGAAGGTCTATCCTGCTTCGGTTACATGTAATTTGTATGCACTATGCAAGTATTGGGCCAACTAGTAACAAATCATCTTATAATTATCTTAGATTAGTACTTCTATTAACCTTCTTTCCCCCTTTCTCGCGTAGATAGTATGGCTGGTTTCCACCTTCCCGGCGATCCGTACTACCCAAATCAAGGCAATGGAGGATGGTTTGATTAGGAGCCAGAAGATGATCACCAGATCCCTCTGGATGATCACCGAGCAGAAGGCTTTTCGGATAGCTCCGACTCCAAACCAGAAGTCAACAACCTGCCACTAGTAGCTCCAAACACTAACCCCCATCCAGCATTCCAGGGTTCCACTCCTATGTGGGTCATAACCTTGAACCGATGGAGCGACGAGCAGGGACAACCCTTACCCTTCAACGGGGACTGAAGCTTCTACAACATAAACGAAGGAGGTTCAGCAGACCGGGTCTTGCCTATCATGATTCGTAGGATTGCCAGGAACGTTGAACAAGGTCAAGCAGCGATTGGCAGAGTTGTAGAACTTGATGCCAACTCCAACCTTAACACTATTCGCATCCGCCAGCTAGAAGCAGCCATGGAGAGAACCAGAAGGACCAACGAGGCTCTGCAACAACATCTAGCTGCATCTCGAGCCGAGGACAGAGAACTCTAAGAGCGTCAGAGAGTTCAGGAAAGATGACTTCAGGAAGTTGTACGCCGACTAGCTGACCTTAGGGTCCACCCAATGAACACTCGTCACCAGTAGAATATATCTATTTGTCTTCCCCTTTTGTTTAAGGAATAGCCTTTCTCTTTCTATGCTCGATATAGAATTTGTCTGTAAACACTCCTAACTCTAAAAAGTACTCTAATTAGGTCTCTAAACTGCCAACGTTTTCCTTTATGGTTTGATGTAAGACCTACTGTTAGGTCGTTTTTCCCAAACTCATATTACATCATTAATACCAGTAATATTGGCAGTCATCTACTTTGCATGAAAGTCTGTTACTTATGTATTTCTACTCAGTCTCTATGATTCCATCTGATAATTGACTATGTCAGTTTAGTCATGAAACTCTTGCAATCAATTCTTACTATTGTCTTCGTCTCTGTGATTTCCAGTAAAAGATGCCTCCCCGCAAGCGTCCGAACAGAGGCAGACCTGCAACTCAAACTCCACCTCCACCTCCACCACCACCTCCCCCGCAGATCGACCCAGTAGTGTTCCAAGCAGCCATAACTGCGGCTGTAACAGCGGCTATGGCTCAGATGAAATCTGGTGATGCGAGCGGTGGCAACTCTAGATTTGGTGTAGTCCATCAAAGGACGTAGGTGTGTACTTATAAGGACTTCATGAACTGCAAACCCACTTTCTTTAATGGGGCCGGAGGAATTCTAGCATTGTCTCAGTGGTTCGAAAGAACTGAGGCTGTCTTTGAAATGTGCTCATGCCCCGAGGAGAGCAAAATAAAGTTCGCTGCTGCCACCTTCACTAACAGGGCCCTGACATTGTGGAACAGCCATGTCAGTGCACTCTCTTTAGAAACAGCCAACGCCATGGGCTGGGACACACTGAAGGACCTCATGAGGAGGGAGTACTGCCCTAGGGTTGAAATTTAGAAACTTGAGGAGGAACTTTGGAACCTCAAGATGAAAGGGACCGACATAACAACTTACACGAGCATATTCTGTGACTTGGAAGCTATGTGCCCTAATATGATCCCTTCGGAGAGCAAGAAGATTGAACGATACATCTGGGGTCTAATGCCCCCATATCGAGGAAACGTTCTAGCCTCATGCCCTACAACCTTTGACAGCGCCAAGGAATTGGCCCAAAGGTTAATTGATCATGAAGTTCCTTCCACACCAGCAACAACCACGACAAATACCACCGCACCACCCAAATCATCTGACAACAAGAGGAAGCGTGGGGATCAGAAGAAGGGCAGGAAGACTCAATCCTCCTCCAAAAACCAACAGATCGTGGCTGTCCATGCTGCCACCACTCCTGCTATCCCCGTAAAATCCTATGCTGGAAACTTACCCAAATGCCCCAAGTGCCCCTTCCATCATAACGGCCCCTGCTGTGAATTGCACTGCACCAACTGTGATCGGAAGGGCCATACCATCCGGTTTTGCAGGTCCCAACCCAAACCTATCTCCCAAGTCCCTAGTTCGGGAGTGAGCCAGGCCTGCTATGGCTGCAGTGAAGTAGGCCATTTTAATAAAAATTGCCCGAAGGCTAGAAGTTCGGGAGGGACATGAAGACTACTCGCTATTGGCCACAATGAAGCAGTAGCGGATCCCACAGTAGTCACGGGTACGTTCCTTCTCGACAAATCTTATGCTTGTATCTTATTCGATAGTGGCGCAGAAAGAAGTTTCATAAACTAAAACTTTAAACACTTATTAAAACAATCCCCTCAACTGTTAAAAGAAACATTCATCGTAGATATGGCTAACGGAAAGGCAGAGAGCTCAAACGAAATCTACCTAGGTTGCACCCACACGTTAGATGATCGTTCATTCCCAATAGACCTCATACCCGTACCGATCAAGAGTTTCGATGTCATTGTGGGCATGGACTGGTTGAGTCTCCATCACGCCGATATACTATGCTTCGATAAAGCAATCCTTCTAAATCTACCAAACAACGAAACCCTGTTAATCTGCGGAGACAAACCCAGTACGAACCTTCGCATCATCTCGAGTATTCAAGCCTAGAAGTACCTATGTAACGAATATCGCGCATTTCTTGCACACGTTGTCGACACGAGCCAGAAAACAAAATATCTAAAAGATTTCCCCATTGTATGCGACTTCCCCGACGTCTTTCCAAAGGAGCTCCCGGGTTTACCTCCCAAATGTCAAGTTGAGTTCAGGATCGATCTAATCCCAGGAGCTACCCTCGTAGCTAAATCGTCGTATCGTCTAGCGCCTGCTGAAATGCAAGAACTGTCTGGCCATCTTAATGAGCTGCTCAGCAAAGGTTTTATAAGACCAAGTTTCTCACCCTGGGGAGCACCGATCTTATTTGTAAAGAAGAAGGATGGATCATTCCGTATGTGTATCGATTACAAAGAACTCAACAAACTGACGGTCAAAAATCGCTACCCCCTTCCCCATATAGACGACCTATTCTACCAACTGCAAGGGGCTAGTTACTTCTCCAAGATTGATCTCAGATCCGGATATCATCAGTTACGAGTGCTTGAGGAGGATGTTCCGAAAACAGCATTCCGAACTCGTTACGGCCACTTCGAGTTCGTGGTAATGTCGTTCAGACTGACCAACGCGCCCGCCATATTCATGGATTTAATGAATAGGGTATGCCCCCCTTACTTGGATAAATTTGTCATCTTCTTCATTGATGACATACTCATCTACTCTCGAAGTGAGGAGGAACATAGCGATCATCTACGACGATTCCTAGAAACCCTACGATCGGAAAAGCTATATGCGAAGTTCTCGAAGTGCGAATTTTGGATCCGAAGAGTCGAATTCCTAGGACACATGGTTAGCGAGGAAGGAATCCACGTGGACCCATCCAAGATTAAGGCTATCGAGAACTAGTCAGCATCAAAGACGCCTACAGAAATTCGTCAATTTCTAGGCCTCGCTGGCTACTACCGCAGGTTCATTCAGAACTTCTCACGGATTGCGAAACCCCTTACCACGTTGACTCAAAAAGGCTTGACGTTTGACTGGGGAGAGAAATAGGAGAAGGCATTCTAAACCCTGAAACGAGCCCTATGCACCGCACCAATACTATCCCTCCCCAAAGGAACAGAAGATTTTGTGGTATACTGCGATGCATCGAATCAGGGGCTTGGTTGTGTCCTGATGCAACGAGGAAAGGTCATCGCCTACGCCTCCAGACAGTTGAAGACACATGAAGTCAACTACACCACACATGATCTCGAATTAGGAGCGTTTGTGTTCGCCCTAAAGATCTGGAGACACTACCTATAAGGCACAAAGAGCACGATATACACTGACCACAAGAGCCTCCAACACATCTTCAACCAGAAAGAGCTCAACATGAGACAACGACGATGGGTCGAGCTACTAAATGACTACGAATGCAAAATTCGTTATCATCCGGTTAAAGCCAATGTAGTAGCAGACGCCCTAAGCCGGAAATAATATTCTGGTTGGAGAGTCAAGTCATTAACAATGACTATCCATTCGCAGCTACCCGCACAAATTAAAGAAGCTCAGCTAGAAGCTTTGAAACCTAAGAATGTGTCGGGAGAGTCCCTGCGAGGAATGGATAAGAACTTGGAGGCCAAGGGTGACGGAGTCTTATATTTCATGGACCGAATCTGGACACCGCGACACGGTGGCTTTAGAGAACTGGTCATGAAGGAAGCCCACTGCAATCGGTATTCCGTTCACCCAGGTTCAGCTAAGATGTATCTGGATCTTAAAAAGTCATACTGGTGGCCTAACATGAAGGCGTAAATTGCTACCTTCGTGAGTAAATGCCTCACTTGCGCCAAGGTCAAGGTCGAATACCAGAAGCCATCCGGTCTATTACAGCAACCAGAAATACCTGAATGGAAATGGGAGCGGATCACTATGGACTTTATCACTAAATTACCCAAATCTCCGAGTGGGTACGATACCATTTGGGTAATTGTCGACCGTTTGACAAAATCCGCCCACTTCCTTCCGATCAAGGAATCATTTAAAATGGGAAGACTCACGCGAATCTACATCCAAGAGATAGTTCGATTGCATGGTGTGCCTGTGTCCATTATCTCCGATCGAGATAGCAGGTTTACCTCCAGATTTTGGCAATCCTTACAAAAGGCTCTTGGAACTAAACTAGACATGAGCACAGCCTACCATCCGCAGACCGACGGACAAAGTGAGAGGACCATCCAAACCTTAGAAGATATGCTGCGAGCCTGTGTTATCGACTTTGGTAAAGCGTGGGATACACACTTACCCCTTGTGGAGTTTTCCTACAACAATAGCTATCGTACGATCATGAAGGCAGCTCCATTTGAAGCCCTCTACGGCCGGAAGTGCAGATCTCCTTTGTGCTGGGCTGAGGTGGGTGACACCCAGTTAGCTAAAGGACGTCTTCCCGATAGCGCTCTCATGGGTCCGGAGATTATTCGAGAAACAACCGAGAAGATCGTGCAGATACGAGAGCGACTAAAGGCCGCTAGGGATCGACAGAAAAGCTATGCAGACAAACGAAGAAAACCCTTGGAATTCCAGGTGGGAGACCGAGTCCTATTAAAATTCTCTCCCTGGAAGGGCACGATACGCTTCGGAAAGCATGGAAAGCTAGGTACATAGGGCCTTTCGAGATTCTCGCTAGAATCGGTCATGTGGCCTACAAGCTTAACCTACCCCACGAACTCAGTAACATACACCCTACCTTCCACGTATCGAACTTGAAGAAGTGCCTATCCGACGAGACCCTCGTAATCCCACTCGACGAGATTGAGATCAACGAGAGCCTCAACTTCGTGGAAGAACGCGTGGAAATTATGGACCGAGAAGTCAAGTGTACGAAGCAAAGCCGCATCCCAATTGTAAAGGTTCGTTGGAACGCCAAGCAAGGACCGGAGTTCACTTGGGAAAGCGAGGATAAAATGAGACTCAAATATCCTCAACTCTTTGCTTAATTGTATTGTAATAATTCAGCTACTTAAATTTTAAATTTCGGGACGAAATTTCCTCTAACAGGGGGATGATGTGACAACCTGAAATTTATTCCATCGTTGTAACCCAATTTTCACTAATATAATAAATTATATTTTTATTTAATTTTTGGGGTTGATCAAATAAAATAATGTTTTATTTTATATTCTTATTTATTGAAATAAATAAAACGTGGGAAAATATCTTAAGCTTGTTTGAGAAAAATCTAGTTTACAACTTAAGTCGGGTTACGACAGTTTAATCGGGTAGAAATACACTAGGCACATTACCCGAGCCCTATATAAGGGTAAGTGGAAACTCATTTTGACTTTTTACCACTCTAAGCACTCTCTCTCTCTACTCTCTCTCCCCAAGGCCGATTTTATCCCAAAAACCGCAAGTTTCCGCCTCCAAAACGTAAGTTCTCTCATCCTAGCTTGTTCTAAACATCCTTGCATGTAATTATAGCTTGAAAATCATCCAAAAAGGGCATGAAGAAGGAGTTTACGGCCCAAGAACACTCTTAGGCCGTAAACCCCTAAAAAGATGCCAAACATGCCCTAAATCTCTCCTTTAGCCTTAGAAACTAGTTTAGGATTAAACCTTGAAGTGTTTGAGTCATGAATCATCAAGTTTGGGGGCTTGAAAGAGGGTTTACGGCCCAAGAGCATCCTTAGGCCGTAAACTCCCTCTAATCATGCAAATCAAGCCTCAAAACCCTTCCAAACCACATTTGGAGCTTAGATATGACTTAGGGACTTACAATTTCGGACTTGGAACACCTAAACCTTATCATTTGAATGGTAAACAAGAGTTTACGGCCCAAGCACAAGCTTAGACTGTAAACTCCATGTCATAGGCCGTAAACCCCTCAAGGAGTGGTTCTTAGGCCGTAAACTCCTATAAAGAGGCCAATTTGTGCCCTAACACCCTTCCTTGACTTGTTCCTTGCACTAAAAACCCTTGAAATTGATCTAGGACCATCAAAACCCATTAAGAATTGTTACATAAGATTTTATGGCCGTAAACTCTTAGTTTACTGCGGTAAACTCCTTAAATGGTCCTTATGTTGTTCAAACTCCATTCCTATTCTTTAAAACTAGGTCTAGCACCACCCTCAAGAATTTCAAGACCATTAAGCATCCTAGAACACCCCACCGTGAGTTTACGGCCGTAAATTCATGGGGATTTGGTCATATGGGCCGACAAATCCATTAGGAGCTTACTCTTGAAGAGTAAACCCCATATTCGAGTCATACACACCCTTAGATGTTACCCGGGTCACCTCTAGCACTTAACCAAAGCATTTTCTTCACATTAGGAAGTCTATATGTATTAAATTAGTATTTCAATCACTAATTTTATATAAAAAAATGTCTTCATACGTAACTAGGTTCATAAAGCGTGTCCAAGTCTTCACTTGACACCAAACACTCAACCGAGACTCCCGTTCGATCAACTCGCTTCTGGTGAGTTCATACCCCTAAATGAACCTTTCAAATGTTTTTACAATGTTTTATGGGGGGTGGGGAATACAAGTTGAATATTACAATTTATAGTATCAATCACATGTGATTTATCACTTGTCATCAAAAAGGATTTTCTATGTTTTAAATTGTCTTGTAATCAAAACTGTTTTTAAGTAATACTCAAATGCATTTCATGTTAATTATTATTAAACTATTATCAAATTGTTGTTAAATCTCTTTTCTTATAAAAATTATATCTACATAATTATATTTATATAAGTAAGACTTCGAGGACTTAGGACTGACAGCTAGCCTTATTACCTGTTCTTGTTTGATTGGGGTCTTAGGGTATACCGTTGTCTGTCCGACTGTCGTTGAATTCTTAATTATATATCATATATACTTGTGATATATATGAAAGTCTCTACTTAATTCAAATTCCTCTGTAAATCAGAGGACTGTAACTCTATACCCTAGTTAACTAGAATAGGTATAGTTAAGACTACCGCTTATCACCACTATCTTCATGAGGTTCACTATAATTACTATTACTATGGAATAACACACGTAAAAAGGGAATACTTTATACCATATAACCTAAAACTCACTACGCTATAATGTAACATATTACACTAATCCAGAATACAATACTCTATTTCTCTATACGACGCTCCCAGAAGGAAAGCAACCACTACCGGTATAGATCTATACAGAACGGACACTATTACATCCCGACTGCGATTTGTAGTCCGAGCCGGCTAGGCCCAGGGATGGTGAACACTACTACTCTACGAATGACCGGGAGGGTCATTGGACACTCTATTATCACTATAATTGGTTACATATGAAATCACATCTATATCCAAATTAATACACTATGAACTAAAGACTAAAATAACATTCCAGAATAAACATTTCATATCTACACTATAAGAATTAAACTTACAAATTCACTAAGATGGAAAATACAGGATTTTCTGGGGATTTCACTATTTTC